>NC_092108.1:47616553-50040303 GCF_045679555.1 Salvelinus alpinus | reverse complement strand
GGGTCAGACCAGACCTCTTCATCATATAACCCCACAGACGAGCAACCCTCAGCAGACAGTCAACCTCCCAGTACAGAGTACTTCTCCCTCATTGAAATGAAGGATACATTTACCCAGCTGGAGGTAAGGCAGGTTGAGCTGGAACAGCAGGTGATTACACTCCAGTCAGCACAGACCCAGACAACAGTCCAGCACAACAACCCCTTAACCAGACCCGGAATGCTGGAGGTGGAGAGAGACAAATCTGCACTCTGGACAGTGGTGAGACAACTTCAACAGGAGAAAGAGCAGGAGCAGGAGCAGGAGCAGGAGCAGAACAGAGCACTAGAGGAGAGGATCAGACTGCTGGAGGAGAGGGAGAGGGGGATGGAGGAGAGGATCAGACTGCTGGAGGAGAGGTTGAGGGGGACGGCATGCGACAGAGAACAACCCACTAGAGAGCTGGCCATCCCCACAGAGAAGCCAGCAGAACAGCCCACCTCAGCACCCGACAAAAGTCTCGACACCACAGCAGAACAGTCCACACCAGACCCTGACCATAGAGTCGACATCACAGCAGAACAGACAAAAGAAAAACCCCAAGCCCAGCAGCTCTCACCCCCTCTGAGCACCCCCCCTGTCAGCCACCCTGATAGCTCTCCTGACAACCCCCCACACCCACTGAGGACAAACACAAGACACAGATTGTTCTCCTTATGGACTCAAATGGGAAATATATAGAAGAAAAAAAACTTTTTCCCAAACACAGTGTGTCTAACCTCTGGTGTCCAAACACCCAGTGCGCCCTAGACCTTCTGTCTGAGGACAAACTAGGCTCACCTAGCCACATAATAATACACACAGGCACAAACGACCTGAGAGCACAGCAGGAAAGGGTGGCCACAGCACTGAAGGGAGTGATTGAAAAAGCTTCTTCTACTTTCCCCAACGCACAAGTGGTTATCTCCACCCTGCTACCACGAAAAGACTTCCACCCTGCTACAATACAGCGGGTAAACGCAAGCATTTCCCGTGACTGTGCCTCAAAACCAAATGTTTTCCTGGCCCACCACTTCACCCTGGACTTGAACAGCCTCTATGACCAGGTCCACCTCTACAAGGCAGCAGTGCCCACCTTTGCCAGGACTCTAAAGGACATCACTCTCAAATGCAGCCCCAACACCTCACACAGGAGCAACAGATCAAGAGACACCCCACCCAGACCAGCGAGACACCCTCCAAGACCTGCAGGACCCCCCCTGGACCTACACATAGAGGACCCACGCCAAGAGGACTTACATCCAGACCGCAGCACCCCCAGACACATCCACACCCCCACCCCAACCAATCAACACCCCCCCACATCAACCATGCCCACACCCCATTTAGGCCCCCTCAGATCAGACCTATGCCACTCCTGCCCACCCCATGCACCCCACCCCCGCAAAGAGGGCATCAACATGGAAGTCACACATACGCCCAGGTAGTGAGCGGGCAAACAGGCCCAACCCCCACTCTTACACTCGCCCAAGCCAACGGCATGTACCAGATGCTCAGCAGGCTCTGCTCACACTTACTGGCCTGAGGCCAAACCACGACCAACAACATTGGACACTTTATGGAACAAAAAGCCTTCACTATATCATCCTGGAATATCCAAGGCCTGAGGTCATCTGCCATTTGTAATGTCTTTATTGTTTTGAAACTTCTGTATGTGTAATGTTTACTGTTAATTTTTATTGTTTATTTCACTTTTGTATGTTATCTACCTCACTTGCTTTGGCAATGATAACACATGTTTCCCATGCCAATAAAGCCCCTTGAATTGAATTGAATTGACAGAGAGAGACAGACAGAGACAGACAGAGACAGACAGAGAGAGACAGAGAGAGACAGAGAGAGACAGAGAGAGACAGAGAGAGACAGAGAGAGAGACTGCACAATAGCAGAACCTGAGACGGAGCTGCATTTCCTGACAAAATGTAAAAAATATAAAACAATTAGAGAGTGTCATTTCCCCAAATTTGAAACTCTTATTCAAGGTTTCAAAGACCTCTCTGATGAGAGTAGGCTACCCGTCCTGTTGGGGGAGGACGCAGAGAGCTGTGGGTTGGCACGCACTACATTGCTGCCTGCCATAAGTTGAGGGACAGTGTCTGACAGACCAACCTGCACATGTCTTCTACTGTATGTTTGTTATTGTTCAATGTATGGTTATTTTGACACTTGGTTATTGTTGTTACTGTTGTCCCGTTGACAATTTTGATTCTCATTTTTATATTGTAAATAAGCTTTGGCAATATGTACACTGTTACGTCATGCCAATAAAGCAAATTGAATTGAATTGAGAGAGAGCGAGAGAGAGCGAGAGCGAGTGAGCGAGAGAGACTCAGCGGTTAGCCTACCATTTTAAGTATTTTATTATGTGGTCTAAAAGGGTAGGAAAATACAATTATGAGGATCCACTTTTATTGACAATATACTGACGTACAGACAGCACATTGCACAAACAAAACAACCCTCACAATATGAACTGGAATTACATGGGTCCATTCCTGAACTTTTTGTGAACAAAACATTTTGAATGGGAAGAGACTCAGACCCAACAGCATTATATAGTATTCCCTCCTCATTGAGAAAACCACATGAACTATTATAATACCCAAATTAAGGAAACCAATGAAATGCATCATTCTAACATTGCCTAAAATGATGAATAATATCCTAATGAGACCTATTTAAGCAACATAACAATACGTTACAGCCTTATTCTAAAAGGATTAAACACATACAAATTCTCATCAATCTACACACAATACCCCATAATGGCAAAGCAAAAACTGTTTTTTGGACATTTTTGCAAAAATATTAAAAACAAAAAACAGAAATACTTTATTTACATAAGTATTCAGATCCTTTGCTATTAGACTTGAAATTGAGCTCAGGTGCATCTTGTTTCCATTGATCATCCTTTAGATGTTTCTACAACTTGATTGGAGTCCACCTGTCGTCAATTCAATTGATTGGACATGATTTGGAAAGGCACACACCTGTCTATATAAGGTCCCACAGTTGACAATGCATGTCAAAGCAAAAACCACGCCATGAGGTGGAAGGAATTGTCCGTAGAGCTCCGAGACAGGATTGTGTTGAAGCACAGATCTGGGGAACGGTACCAACAAATGTCTGCACCATTGAAGGTCCCCAAGAACACAGTGGCCTCCATCATTCTTAAATGAAATAAGTTTGGAACCACCAAGACTCTTCCTAGAGCTGGCAGCCCGGCCAAACTGAGCAATCGGGGGAGAAGAGCCTTGGTCAGGGAGGTGAGCTCCAGACTTCCTCTGTAGAACCTTCCAGAAGGACAACCACCTCTGCAGCATTCAAAATAATCAGGCCTTTATGGTAGAATGGCCAGACGGAAGACACTCCTCAGTAAAAGGCACATGACAGCCCGCTTGGAGTTTGCCAAAAGGCACCTAAAGACTCTCAGACCAGGAGAAACAAGATTATCTTGTCTGACGAAATCAAGATTGAACTCTTTGGCCTGAATGCCAAGCATCATGACTGGAGGAAACCTGGCACCATCCCTACGGTGAAACATGGTGGTGGCAGCATCATGCTGTATGGGTGGTTTTTAGCAGCAGGGACTGGTAGACTAATCACGATCGAGAGAAAGATGAAGAGAGCAAAGTGCAGAAAGATCCTTGATGACAGCCTTTCCAGAACGCTCAGGACCTCAGACTGGGGCGAAGGTTCACCTTCCAACAGGACAACGACCGTAAGCACACAGCCAAGACAATGCAGGAGTGGCTTTAGCACAAGTCTCTGAATGTCCTTGAGTGGCCCAGCCAGAGCCCGGACTTGAACACGATCAAACATCTCTGGAGAGACCTGAAAATAGCTGTGCAGCGACACTCCCCCATCCAACCTGACAGAGCTTCAGTGGATCTACAGAGAAGAATGGGAGAAACTCCCCAAATACAGGTGTGCCAAGCATGTAGCATCATATTCAATAAGACTCAAGGCTATCATCGCTGCCAAAGGTTCTTCAACAAAGTACTGAGTAAAGGGTCTGAATACTTATGTCAATGTGATATTTCAGTTTCTTATTTTTAATAGATTTGCAAAAGAAAATCTAAAACCTGTTATTGCTTTGTCATTATGGGGTATTGTGTGTATATTGATAATGGAAAAAAACAACTTAATCAATTTTAGAATAAGGCTGACAGCAAAACAGTTCATCCAGCCTCAATTACTGCCTGGAACCTAACAAAGTGGAGAAAGTAAAGGGGTCTGAATACTTTCCGAATGCACTGCTATATCCTTCTTCGTTAAGCCACACAATTTAATGCATGCTATAATTTTGGCAAGCACGTACCTATTCTCCTCCGTTTGTTGGTCGCGAAGGTTGATTGCTCATCTATATGCGGTGTCTAGCCACAATGTTTAGTTTCCCCAGCAGTCCCAGTTTATCAACGTTATCTAGATGTGATGCACAATTCTCATATTTTTGAGTCCCTTTCCATTTTTAAATCTTTAAACCCAGACATGGACCACCCACCCTCTCCACCAAATAGCAGGCAGGGGAAGCAAAATAGTGATTTTGTTAGCCACTGTTTCCTTCCAAACCACTCATTGTTGAATTTGCGATTTCCGACATGTGTAATATTTATGCCCAATGAGCACTGAGAAGTTTTCTCTCTAATTAATTTTTATATGACAAGGAAAAGTATTTTCCAGTATTTTTCCACTGCTTATCTAGCTAGCCAGGATTTTAAAAGTATGATGTTGACATTATCAGTCCAATCAAAGCTACAGCAAATATAACGTGATTTGACTTAATTTTGTCTGTGGCCAATGACCTTCTTGGATGGGCATTTCTACTGTAAATCTATGGCTCTACCCCACCTGTCCTGAACGATGTGTCGCCACTGTGTTGTGTATGGAAGGCACTACTAGGCAGGCCAGGTCCTGGAGAACCATTGCCCGAAACAAAGATCCTAACCACACTTTACTTAACAATCGCTTATATTATGCATTGATGTCAATTGTGTATTTGTGCAAAAACTCTGGCTACTTCTGAATTTTAAATAAGAGCAGAAAATAGAAATGACCACTCACTCCATGATGAGGCCATTGATGTACTCGTTTCCGTCCATGTGACCAAACTGGAATTCTCTGAGAAGACATCAGGACCATATTCATTATGATACATCGTAGCAAAACGTATTGCAAAATAAAACGAAAACAGTCATTTCTCTTTGGACAACTTCAGATAGAGCGAAACGGGGAGGTACTGTTTCAGACAAACTCACTTGCTATAGAGGTCCTTGTATTCAGTGGCCACTCTTTCCACCATGGTCTTGTAACTGGGTAGGGATGCATATTTGATTAATAAGAACAGGCTGTTAATATGTTTTGAGGGCAATATTTATCACATGAACAAAAGTTGATTTGTAAAGGTGATCTTGGCCTAATGGAAACTTGAGATCTACACGTGTAACTTGAATTGTAGCACATATGAGGTAAATGTGTAATTCAGGTGAACTACCCCTTACATTATATTGGGATAAAAGAGATACTCATACCGGATGCTCTCCTCAGTAGGGTTTCTCTCATCCACTATAGCCAGAGCCACCAGCTTGCCTATGGTGAGGAACACACATAAAACACCAAACATTTCCTATGGTGAGGAACACACATAAAACACCCAAACATACCCTATGGTGAGGAACACAAATAAAACACCAAAACAATTCTAAAACACAGAAAACACACATTTAACTTCACTTCATAACCATCATTCACATAGGATTTCATTCCTACCTGATTCATTAAAGCCACACTAAGAATTAACAGCAATGTAATGCACTAGTTCATACACTCACTGAATATTGGACACTGTTGCTTTCCCCCTTGTGGTAGACAAGTAGACACACCAAGACATCTATTCTATTGAATACTTCTAATTCAAAGTTATTTACTGGTAAAGCACATCCTCTACCATGTTTGTTTGTGTGTGTGTGTGTGTGTGTGTGTGTGTGTGTGTGTGTGTGTGTGTGTGTGTGTGTGTGTGTGTGTGTGTGTGTGTGTGTGTGTGTGTGTGTGTGTGTGTGTGTGTGTGTGTGTGTGTGTGTGTGTGTGTGTGTGTGTGTGTGTGTGTGTGCATGCGTGTGTGTGTGTGTGTATCTGTGTGTGCATGAGAGAGTGTAACATACTTGTATCTCCCATTTCATACAAAGTGTAGCTGTCAATCTGGAGGTAATTAAGGAATCGTTCCCTATTGATCCACGATGTGAGGTCCCCATCATGTTGTTCTAAGAGACAAGAGAAAGAATATATAATATACAAGTTTCTAGTCGGAGAATACTAATGTTAACCAGAGGCTGCTGAGAGTGATTTAACAACCCAAAAATGCACTTCTAGACTTTCCCGATTGATCAACAACAGCCTAAGTAGGCTACAGTATAATGACCAACTTTTAGCAAATAATCACTTCCAAAATATATTGTAGCTGACTATGTTCTAGGGCTGCGGTGCGATTCTCTACCCTTCTCCCGAAGTGTGCAATCACACACTTCCCTTCATGGATTTATAAGGAATGGACAGAGGAAAGGAATATGGTGGAAACTCCCTCCGGACATGGTTGCACCAATCCAATGCTTTTAACTGTGTGAAAGGGGAGTGAATGAGTGGACACTTCTTGGTGAAGGGAAAATAATTGGAATTCAACCATAGCCGTGGGAAGTTGTTTTGATTGAAAATGTTGGTGCTGATTGAAAAAAAAATGTTTTAGGGAGATCTATGCAGACTAACAATAAAATACAATTCCTAATGTGATGAGTAGCTAAGCATAGCATAAGATTCAGTAACAGTACCACTGCAGCCTAAGTGAATTTAATTCATGGCCGTTTGCAAAAAAAGCTTGCTGTAAACAGCGCTCACATTTCTTTGTACTGCATAATAACAGGTGTGTCAGGGAGAGAAAAGAAGTGTTGTCAATAAATTAGGTTGTTTTCACATATAGGCCTCTTTAAAATAACCGATCTCAGTCCTCTTTAATGTGAACTTTAGGGTAAGAAAAAAAGCAAGATGCGTAACTCTTTGTGTTCACACTGCCCTCGCCTTTGAATGAGGAGGCAACTCTTTTACCAGTTCGCGTCACCTATTTTGTGGTTCCGAGTCCTCTTTGCATTCACAATGCTATGTTTAGAAAGGGGCCAAGATCTTTTTCCAACATTCACTCAATGCACTCTGGGTTTCTACAAAGTGCCAGATAAGCCATTCCATCAGATCATGTTATCGGACAGCTAGATATACCGACTTACATTTTGGAAGCTAATAGATTGCGTTTAGTTAAAATATGACATAATAATTATAATCAGAAGATATTAACATGTAAATATTATTGGTGACAGAGTAAATAGCATAAGAATAATGCAGATTAAATAATGCTGTAATTGAAAATTCTACACCCAATGCAGGGTACTTGCTCCTTTAAGACCTAGAATTGATTTTGTGATTATAGCAACCCGGAATCTTTGGGACATCCCTACCCTAAATCCTAACCTTAACCATAACCCTTACCTAACCTTAACCCTTAACCATTTTAAATGTCAACGTCAATAGGGTAACGTCAGGGTTGGGACGTCCCAGGGATACCGGATAGCAATGACCTCACAAAATATGTTGTCTTCTCACACCATTCAAACCCCACAATCGAATACACTGCTGATGAAGCGCTCTTAGCCTATTTAAAACAAACAATCTGAACATCGTGTCAGTACAAATCTCCACACATATCTTGGAATTTCTGTGTATCCTTGACAATCGCTGAACAATATCCAAAAAACAGCACACCGGAACAGAGAATTCAAGCGACCACCTCTTGAGATGGTTCGCTTCGGGGGCTCATTTGAGTGGTCGCAGTTCCTTTGGAGAGTTCAGACTGAACAAAAAAATGAAGCGAACCGCACTGAGTTTACAAAAATTTGCTGAAAGAGACAAAGTGTGAAAATACCCTTAGTAAACACAAGATTGGGCCTAATAAAACTGAGCACAAAAATAAAACGGTTTCAGGACCATTGAGAGCTATGCACGCCATCACGTAGAAAAGCGCTCACGTAAATCCAGCACCGGCGGGGACGCACCAGGTGTTGATTGCTAGCGGGCTACTAAGCCTACGCGTTTGACATGGACTGGAGCAGGCCTGCGCGCCGAGGCAGAGATAGTGCCATGTTCCTTATTTGATATTGCTCCCATTAATAGAAAATAGAAATGGGAGACTATTGCGAGCACTGCTCCAGATCATTTGATATCAACCACAAGAGAAGAGGGATAAAGAGAGAGAGCGAGAGAAACTGTGAATCCTAAACCAACCCCTAGCCCCTACTAACTCAATCGGAGGGCCCACCGTTGCCACGTGTTGCTGACGAAACTCGTGGGTGACTTCCAGAGTGGCGATGGGATCAATAAACCCGTCAACTTCGGGACACACTTCTGAATTGAATGATGCAATTCATATTCCACTTTTAAAAATAAAAATGACCATGGAATTACAAACAAACAAATCCCCCCCCGTCATTTTACAAGATATAAACCTCAGTAACAGTTAAACATTTTATTTGGGAGGTATTTCATCTGTAACATGTGTCAAGTCTCAAAATAAGACAAACAAATGCTATTGGTATATAATTAGGCATGCCTCTCCATTCTTTTGTATGAAATCGCATAAACTCCAAACATATCGCATTGCGTGTCAGGATTGAAACTTGCTCTGAAGCCTGCAGCCTTGCTGGCTCGGTCGAAGTGGCTGAGGGTCTAATTAGCCCTTACACCCAATACTTTTAACTCACTCAGCTTTGGGACCCTTGTGCAAATGGTGGTACACTGTACTGACTATGGTACAGCAGAGACTCCAAACCCCATAAATAATGAGCGCACTGCTTACAAAACAGAGCTGAGAGCTCTCCATGCAGAATCCGGCCGGTGCCACCCAACTAAATCCAGCAAAGTGGACTCATTTATCACCAGAACCTCCCAACAAAGCACACAATCCTTGGAAATAATTGCACAACAAACAGAACACAACAACTGCGATGAAATGTGTTTCAGACATAATCATGCACCATAGTGGTATTTTTTCATTTTCTCACCGGAATAGACAACCAATGACGTCATTGGTTGACTGAGCCTGCTGTCTGATATAAAAATTTATTGAGTCGTGTTTTGTAGCAATTATTGTGGCCTTTGCGTTTCGCCAATTGCACGATCACGCTAGCAGCGAGTAGATATGGATGTCCTTGTTCAATAGAATGATTGGACTTTTCTCAACAATGTTCCTATTTGCCGTGACATTGCAGGTTATCTAGGTCGAATCATTTCCCCCGGCTTTGTAAAGACTACTTCCTGACAGGAGCCCTACTTCCTTGTCCAATTTTGTTCCCACCCTCAAAGGCAGGCTTTTCAAAACAGGGGCTGTACTAGTTTCTACAGGTTCGTGGTAGCTATGTTACTCTGCACTCTATCCGAGATCGCTAAATAATTACAATGGCTGCTTCTCATAATTCCTCTTTCCAAGAGCTGGTCGCTGAAAACGGTTTTGATGTTCTTTTACATAGGGACATACAGCCCTATTTGAGCCAGAATACACTGAAGATGAGTTGAGACAGTGAGAACAAGAATTGCGAGACCAGCAAGTAGCGATACGGTGACACGGTCAGACTCTGACTGGTGGTGCCTATGCGAATGCCGACAGAAGAGGAATGTCTAAGCCGCAACGAATTTGATCATGGACAATCGAAGTTTCGACGCACATGTGGATAGAGGGGTGCTGGAGACGTTTTTATGAACCTCCAAGATCAACTAGTGGCGGCAGTCTAGATCATCTGGACCAGGAGGGCAACTGACAAATGAGTAAGGTGTTTTGCTCTCAGTAGCTAGCTAGCAATTTTTGCTCTCTTTTTACCCAAGGCAGTGTTGTTCAGTACAGTATAATTTTGCAATCGATTCGGCCATGACGGGCTTGCTGGTACTACTACAAGCCAAGCTAGCCAGCTTTGTTTGCTATACCCAACATGTACTGTAGCCTAGTGATATAGCTAGCTAGATAACCTCTGATTAGGAGCAAAACTGGATAAATATTTTTGTTGATGATGACAAAGAGAAAAGGAATGACTTTGGCTTTATGATGCATATTAACTATACCTGTGTGTGTTAGCTAGCTATCTAGCTAACGCACAGTACCAGTCAAAAGTCTGGACACACCTACTCATTCAAGGGTTTTTCTTTATTTTTACTATTTTCTACATTGTAGAATATGAAATAACACATATGGAATCATATAGTAACCAAAAAACTGTTAAACAAATAGCCACCCTTTGCCTTGACGACAGTTTTGCACACTCTTGGCATTCTCTCAACCAGCTTCACCTGGAATGCTTTTCCAACAGTCCTGAAGGAGTTCCCACATATGCTGAGCACTTGTTGGCTGCTTTTCCTTCACTCTGCGGTCCAACTCATCCCAAACCATCTCAAATAGGTTGAGGTCAGGTAATTGTGGAGGCCAGGTCATCTGATGCAGCACTCCATCACTCTCCTTATTGGTTAAATAGCCCTTACACAGCATGGAGATGTTTTGGGTCATTGTCCTGTTGAAAAACAAATTATAGGTCCACTAAGCCCAAACCAGATGGGATGGCATATTGCTGCAGAATGCTGTGGTAGCCATGCTGGTTAAGTGTGTCTTGAATTCTAAATAAATCACTGACAGTGTCACCTGCAAAGCAACCTCACACCACCTTCTCCATGCTTCACGGTGAGAACTAGACATGCAGAGATCATCCGTTCACCTACTCTGAGTCTCACAAAGACACAGCGGTTGGAACCAAAAATCTCAAATTTGGACTCATCAGACCAAAGGACAGATTTCCACCGGTCTAATGTCCATTGCTCATGTTTCTTGGCCCAAGAAAGTCTCTTCTTCTTATTGGTGTCCTTTAGTAGTGGTTTCTTTGCAGAAATTGGACCATGAAGGCCCAATTCATGCAGTCTCCTCTGAACAGTTGATGTTGAGATGTGTGTTACTTGAACTCTGTGAAGCATTTATTTGGGCTGCAACTTCTGAGGCTGGTAACTCTAATGTACTTATCCTCTGCAGCAGAGGTAACTCTGGGTCTTCCTTTCCTGTTGCGGTCCTCATGAGAGCCAGTTTCATCATAGCGCTTGATGGTTTTTGCGACTGCACTTGAAATGTTCCGTATTGACTGACCTTCATGTCTTAAAGTAATGATGGACTGTTGTTTCTCTTTTCTTATTTGAGCTGTTCTTGCCATAATATGGATTTGATCTTTTAACAAATAGGGCTATCTTCTGTATACCACCCCTAACTTGTCACAACACAACTGATTGGCTAAAACACATTAAGAAGGAAAGAAATTCCACAAATTAACTTTTAACAAGGCACACCAGTTAATTGAAATGTTATTCCAGGCAACTACCTCATGAAGCTGGTTGAGAGAATGCCGAGAGTGTGCAAAGCTTTCATCAAGGCAAAGGTTGGCTACTTTGAAGAATCTCAAATATAAATGTGTTTTGATTTGTTAAACACATTTTTGGTTACTACATGATTCCATATGTGTTATTTCATAGTTTTGATGTCTTCAATATTATTCTACAATGTGGAAAATGGTAAAAAAAAATAAAGAAAGCCTAGTGGTTAGAGCGTTGGGCCAGTAACCGAAAGGTTGCTTGATCGAATCCCCGACCTGACAATTTAAAAATCTGTCATTCTGCCCCTGAACAAGGCAGTTAACACACTGTTCTTAGGCCGTCATTGTATTTAAGAATGTGTTCTTAACTGACTTACCAAGTTAAATAAAGGTTAAAAAAGTATTTATTTTTAAATGAGTAGGAGTGTCCAAACTTTTGACTGGTACTGTGTGTTTGTGAGATGTGTAATATTCTGCATTGTGCTTCTACAGTAGGAATACAGACAGTACACAACGATTGCCCATGAAAGTCTAATAGGCTTTTTATCATTCTCTTACAGACAATACCGCATGGTGGCCGATAGATTATTTTTGGAGTTTGTTCTACGTGGGGAGAAGCTAAGCAGAGGACACCGAATCCCTTTGCCTGCGTTTGTTGTTGGGGCCATTCAAGCAATTTATCTCTCACACGATGGACAGTATGTTGGATACAAAGAAGTTGATGACTCAAGAGGAGATGTGAAAGATCCCATAACAACAATCTCACCTTGTATCAAAGTGACTCCGAACACCTCACTGCACCCACCATATGTAAGTATTCCCTTTGTAGAACTGTAGTATTTATTATAGGTGTTAGTAGTATATTGTTCTGCTACTGTATATACAGTGCATTCGGTAAGTATTCATATCCCTTCCCTTTTTTTATGGACACGATTTGGAAAGGCACACACCTGTCTATATAAGGTCCCACAGTTGACAGTGCATGTCAGAGCAAAAACCAAGCCATGAGATCGAAGGTATTGTCCATAGAGCTCCGAGACAGGATTGTGTTGAGGCACAGATCTGAGGAAGGGTACCAAAAATGTCTGCAGCATTGAAGGTCCCCAAGAACACATTGGCCTCCATCATTCCTAAATGGAAGAAGTTTGGAACCACCAAGACTCTTCCTCTTCCTTGGTCAAGATGGTGACCAAGAACCCGATGGTCACTCTGACAGAGCTCTAGAGTTACTCTGTCGAGATGGGAGAACCTTCAAGAAGGACAACCATCTCTGCAGCACTCCACCGATCAGGCCTTTATGGTAGAGTGGCCAGATGGAAGCCACTCCTCAGTAAAATGCACATGATAGCCCGCTTGGAGTTTTCCAAAAGGCACCTAAACGAATCTCAGACCATGAGAAACAAGATTGTCTGGTCTGATGAAACCAAGATTGAACTTTGGCCTGAATTCCAAGCGTCACGTCTGGAGGAAACCTGGCACCATCCCTACGGTGAAGCATAGTGGTGGCAGCAGCATCATGCTGTGTGAATGTTTTTCAGCGGCAGGGACTGGTAGATTAATCACAATCGATGGAAAGATGAACGGAGCAAAGTACAGGGAGATCCTTGATGAAAACCTGCTCCAGAGTGCTCAGGATCTTAGCCTGGGGCGAAGGTTCACCTTCCAACAGGACAACGACCCTAAGCACACAGCCAAGACAACGCAGGAGTGGCTTCGGGACAAGTCTCTGAATGTCCTTGAGTGGCCCAGCCAGAGCATAGACTTGAACCCGATTGAACATCTCTGGAGAGACCTGAAAATAGCTGTGCAGCAACCCTCCCCATCCAACCTGACAACCTCCCCATCCAACCTGATGCTTGTAGCATCATACCCAAGAAGACTCGAGGCTGTAATCACTGCCAAAGCTGCTTCAACAAAGTACTGAGTAATGGGTTTGAATACTTAAAGTAGCAAGAAAAAGTATGTGAACCCTTTGGAAATACCTGGATTTCTACATAAATTGGTCATAAAATTTCATCTGTAAATGTGATATAAGTGTTTTATTTGGAATTAATTAGCAAAAAATTCTAAAAACTTGTTTTTGCATTGTCATCATAAGGTATTGTGTGTAGATTGATGAGAGAAAAAATCATTTCAATACATTTTAGAAGAAGGATGTAATGTAACAAATTGTGGAAAAAGTCAAGGGGTCTGAATACCTTCTGAATGCACTGTATATCCCTAGTCCTTCCTACTCAATCATCTCTCCACTTCTGATTGCACCAGATCCACCACTTCAAAGAACTCGCATCTCCACCCGAGTTCTCCTGCTTCGGGTACCACCACTTCGGTCTCCATTGTGTGGCAATAGCAGGCATCAGTTGGGGCTACTGTGTTGGCAGTTTTTTTTTGATTGGCTCATACCAGGATTGAAGAAACCCAAAAGTATTTTCTGAGACATTTAGATTTTGATTGTGCTTGATCTTGTAAATGCTAACTGCTTCATTACAGGAAGGAATTAACCACAAACATTCAACCTTGCGGTCGTGCATTGTTTATATCAATAATGCAATGGAAAAATAGTTTAATCTATTTTTCTTGCAATAACACAAATTCTTCTGCAGGGGGTGCTGCCGTTTTGCCATTTTACCACAGGGGGTGCTGCCTACTTCCCGCGGCTATGAATGCAACACTGGTCTCTTACCATCATAAAGGAAGTAAGTGCCATCCTTGAACACTGCCACAGCCGGGTATTCCTGGAGAATAACTGCCTGAGAATGACCAGAAAAGAGAGAGAATACCTCATTCACAAAATATGATTGGAGCTCAATGTCAAGGCCCCTGGAGGCAGCGGTTCAATCCCCCATACCACCGCTCACTTTCTGTACTGTAACCTCCTGATTTATCTCATCCTAAACCTGCCAATAAAACATCACAATACCCTAGTATATTTTTTTATAGATATACACTACCGTTCAAAAGTTTGGGGTCACTTAGAAATTCCTTGTTTTTGAAAGAAAAGCTCATGCTTTGTCCATTAAAATAACATTACATTGATCAGAAATACAGTGTAGACATTGTTAATGTTGTAAATTACTATTGTAGCTGGAAACTGCATATTTTTATGGAATACCTACACAGGTATACATAGGCCCATTATCAGCAACCATCACTCCTGTGTTCCAATGGCACGTTGTGTTAGCTAATCCAAGTTTATTGTTTTAAAAGGCTAATTGATCATTAGAAAAACCTTTTGCAATTATGTTAGCACAGCTGAAAACTGTTGTTCTGATTAAAGAAGCAATAAAACTGGCCTTCTTTAGACTAGTTGAGTATCTGGAGCATCAGCACTTGTGGGTTCAATTACAGGCTCAAAATGGCCAGAAACAAAGACCTTTCTTCTGAAACTCGTCAGTCTATTCTTGTTCTGAGAAATGAAGGCTATTCCATGTGAGAAATTGCCAAGAAACTGAAGATCTCGTACAATGCTGTGTACTACTCCCTTCACGAAAACTGGCTATAACCAGAATAGAAAGAGGAGTGGGAGGCCCCGGTGCACAACTGAGCAAGAGGACAAGCATCCCAGAGTCGCCTTTTCACTGTCGACGTTGAGACGGGTGTTTTGCGGGTACTATTTAATGAAGCTGCCAGTTGAGGACTTGTGAGGAGTCTGTTTATCAAACTAGACACTCAAATGTACTTGTCCTCTTGCTCAGTTGTTTCTATTCTGGTTATAGCCAGTTTGCGCTGTTCTGTGAAGGGATCTACAGCTTACGAGATCTACAGCTTCTTGGCTTCTTGTCCGCGATCTACAGCTTCTTGGCAATTTCTCACAGGGAATAGCCTTCATTTCTCAGAACAAGAATAGACTGACGAGTTTCAGAAGAAAGGTCTTTGTTTCTGGCCATTTTGAGCCTGTAATCGAAACCACAAATGCTGATGCTCCAGATACTCAACTAGTTTAAAGAAGGCCAGTTTTATTGCTTCTTTAATAAGCACAACAGTTTTCAGCTGTGCTAACATAATTGCAAAAGGATTTTCTAATGATCAATTAACTAATCCAAGTTCATCATTTTAAAAGGCTAACACAACGTGCCATTGGAACACAGGAGTGATGATTGCTGATAATGGGCCTCTGTACGCCTATGTAGATATTCCATTAAAAAATCTGCCGTTTCCAGCTACAATAGTAATTTACAACATTAAAATGTCTACACTGTATTTCTCATCAATTTGATGTTATTTTAATGGACAAATAAATGGGCTTTTCTTTCAAAAACAAGGACATTTCTATGTGACCCCACACTTTTGAACGGTAGTCTATATACCCAATTTCTAAAACGTACCTTGGGTAAAATGTTCCTTGCAGCAGAGAAGAAGTAAGTATGCACGATCAGTTCCTTGGCCACAGATATGTACTTCTCCTTGGGGGACAAAAGAGAAAAGGAGGAAACCTCAGACACAGGCTATGGCACAGATACCGCAATAATCATTTGTTTATTGTGTCCCAGGTGCGTGTGCATGCGTGCGTTCGTGCGTGTGCCTGTGTGTGTGTGTTTAATGCGCGGGTATACTCCTACCTTCAAGTCGGACGGTCCACCAACGTAGACAAAGAGAACGTCATGTCTACTCATAACATTCTGAAATAACTGCTGACTTGGCAGTGCTCTCACCACAGGTCTAAAACAAAGGAGGGATTGGGGAGAGAGATGGAGAGAGCAGCATATAAGGGACTGATGGAGGGAGTGAGAGACAGATGGAGAGAGTACATCTTAAAGTAACTGTCCAATGAAAATCTTATTTTAAAGCTCATAATCTGTCAATTTATACCCGAAATCATGTTGTTTACACACTTTTTGCCAGATTTACAAAGGATCAAGGGTAAGACCCCACTGTAAAAAGTGGGTCGGCGCTGTTGTTCATCTGAAGTGCTTTTACTGATTGGTAAACGCTCTGGTTAGTTTTACCTATTCTATTAAATTTGTCTGAAATCAAACAATGAATTTGAAAAATCTATATATTTTTAAATTTAATTGAAAGTTTCTAAATTGCTTTCAACACCTCATGCACATCCGCATTGCATAGCGGTGAAGGCAGTATAGCGGAGGCAGCCTATGAGGAGACATGGCTTATGTGGGCCGTGGCTTTCAGTTTGTTCTTTAAAGCCACCCATCAAGTTAATTGGTTCTGTTGTATTCACCATGCAGTTTCCTTGTACACTAACAGCCCGCCGTCTAATAATACTTGCATAAGGGCATGTGATACTTTGAATAAGTGGCTAAATGCTAATCCTGGATGTTGTGTATCGCATTCAACCAATCAGGTTGCAGCAGTCTGTTTTTTCACCCTTAACCTAACGCAGCGCTGTATCACATTAGTGGAAACCAACACTGTTCTCAGGGGGGGGTATGACGGTTTTGACTACCAGAAGTGACTTTTCGTAGCAGAATTTACACAGCAGGTTAGGAGAATTAACGTGGTAGGTTAGGATAATTAGGTTCAGATTAGGAAAATGGTAAGGATTAGCTAAAATGGTCTCCGACGCGACTCGAACATATCTAGCTACAACCAGATCTGCCCTTAGAACATTCTTGGTTTCCACTAATGCAATGCTGCTAATGTAACAGTACTCTTCTTGCGTTGTGTACAATCAATCATCGACACGAACTCCAACTTGTAGCACAAATCATGGAGATTTATTCCGACAGGAACAGCACAAAATTGCACGTCATGCAATGCACGGCTCACCATCCAACTCTGCACTCATGCACTGTACAAAATATACGAACCCCCCCCCCACCAGACACAGTAAGTTGCTAACTAGTATTAGCTGGAATTCTCTACAAAATGCATAACAAATATGCACCAAAAAACACTAAATCTTATGTGTGGTGTTCTAATAACATTTCCAAACAAATTGATATAAAATGTACATTTAAATCATCACTTGGGAGTATAAAAATCACTTTTGACGTACAGTGCTTTGCAACCAACAATTTACCGCTGGTTTGGTGATGGTTCACTGGGACGATTCTAACTGAATCATCCTCTCTCGTAAGCAAGCTACGCAAACCAGCCAATAAGATGCCATGTTGAGTAGGTGAAGGCAAGACAAAAGTAAAACCCATTGGCTTAACAATAAAGTGGCAAGGGGAATCACCAATATAACCCTGTTACACTCTCCTCTACTGAATTCCACTTGCAAACAAAAATAATAAAAATACAAAACTGCACTGTGCAAACATATCAGGAACAAAGACACTCAACATATGTACAGAATAATCCAGAGAGAGAAAAAAATTATAGATATATTTTTATACTACCTAATAGAGAAAACTAAAAGGTAAAGCTGTGTATATCAAGGATGCAGACCCTGCTTTAAAAGAGTCACTAAATATTCCTGTCATTAGACTATTCTCCTTGAGAATTACAGTGAAAAGCGGTTGATCAATCCCCTTAGCCCTCATGGGTAAACATGCCTGTTACATGTTAAGTACACTCAGTGACTTTAAAACATCAAAGTAATAAAATAAACCACCATAAGAGAGTTGATCATATCTGTCACATTACCATCCTGCATCCTCTAATCCTGGTCACAATGATGTAAAAACAAATAAAAGATGTCAATACCATTGACCCTCTATTCACATATTAACCTTCAAGAGCTAACTTTCTGCTGATTCATAATCTCAATCAGTCTAGACACTGGTTTAAATAATCTTCCTGCCCTTGACCTAATACGACCCCGACTACCTTCAACTGCATAAGGGGTAACAGTGTTGTGTACTGTTGCAATAGTGGGTCTGTCAACACAGTCAGTGCGTAACTGATCAGGTAAGGAATGGTCCACGTTTGGTAGGTCAGTACGGATATCGTAAGCAGACTGGTCAATTAGCTCACTCACTACACTGTTACGGTCTCGGTCAGATTCTTGAAGACTCTCTGATCGAGGCAGACCTTCCAGCTGCAGTATATCATCCACAGAATCCAAAGGTGGAATATCCTGAGCATTCAAGGATCGCACATCACCCTCCAGGCTTGTGTCACCTGTTCCTTCAGAAGGCAACTCCGACACCCACACTCTTGTTCTGTACTCAGCACCATCATCCACTGCAGTGTCCATGGCAGCTGAGACCACAAGGCTGTCATTCATGTCCTCAGACTCTGTTAATCCAGACATGTCTGTTCCCTCATCAACGGCAGCATGGGGAAGAGGAAGAAAGTTGACTGGCATTATCAGGTTGCGATGTACCGTCTTCTCCTGTCCAGTGGAGCTGTTCTGAATCTTAAAAGTGTGACTGTCAGCATTCAATCCAGTGACAAGGTAGACAGTATCCTCCCAACAGTCAGCGAACTTCCGCTTTCCCCGCTCCCCCTTGTTAGCCAGCAACACTCGATCCCCAATCTCCACTGGTGCTCCTCTGACTCTTCTGTCATAAAGGTCAGCATGCCTCTTCAACTGCTTTGCTGCAGATGCCTGTGCTGTATTCATGGCTTCTTTCAGATCTCTCCTCAAAGACTGAACAAACTGGTCATAGTCGACAACTTCTGGGTTCTCTATGACAGAGCCAAAGACTATGTCAACAGGCAGTCTTGGTGTCCTCCCAAACATTAGCAGGAAAGGGGCAAAGCCTGTGGTCTCGTGGATTGTACGCAAACGTGAGGGACTTCAGCGCCTGAGGCCATCTGTTCTTTGCTCTCGTCGGCAGGGCCCGGATCATGTTTCCCAACGTCCTATTCATCCTTTCGCAGAACCCGTTCCCCATCGGATGGTACGGCGTGGTGTGAGACTTCTGAACACCTGCAACACTCAGTTTGGCTATTAAAGCGCTCTCAAAGTTGGCTCCCTGGTCGGAGTGTATACAGAAATAATTGTTCCACAACTGATGAGCTACTGACTTAGCAGACTGGTTCGGACACAAGAAGGCATGAGCCAATTTGGTAAAGTGGTCAGTAACAACGAGCACATCCAGGGACTTGTTTGAAGAATCTTCTGCAGACCAAAAGTCTATGCACACTAGTTCAAGAGGCTCAGTTGTTATTATGCTCTCCAGAGGAGCTCTTGCTTCCGGATCAGGAGTCTTGCTCACGACGCATCTCCTGCAGCACTTCACATAAGCTTTTACCTCCCTGGCCATGCCAGAAGAACCTCTGTCTTGTCAGGTAGACTGTTCTCTGTTGGCCCTGGTGGCCAGCTTCATCATGGACACCCTTCAACACCATTGCTTTCATGGAGGCTGGAACCACATACAGATACATTTTCCTCTTTGTAACCACATTCTTTGAAACACGATACAGTACACCCATCTTCATGGTCAACTTGTCCCAACTTCTGAGAAGACACAAAACCTCAACACTCTCATGGGCACGCTCTCTCCGGGATGGTTTTCTCCCCCTCTCCACAAAGAAGATCACTCTGCTGATCACGTTGTCATCACACTGCTTACTCATCAGTAGGTCGTGTGGCAGAACATCGACATCGGTCTGCTCTGATGGCATAATAGCCTGTGGAAGCTGTGGAAACAGCAGTGCATGTGAGCCCACTTCACCCACCCAGCACCTGTGTGAATGAAGAACAGCTGCAACTTCATGTCTTGATAAAGCACCAGATGGGGAGTCAACAGTAGCCTGACAGCTAATGACCACTTCGTTGGAGTCAGAGGTTTTGTCAAAGGGGTGGCTGGACCAGCAAAACACATCTTGGACTCTGTCTGTGCACACAGCGTTAGCTTCAGCTAGTAAGGTCTCGTACGGGACCCTTGTCAGGCGATGGAGTGCACTGGGTCGTACGAAGGGCTGTCTGCTCAAAGCATCTGCAACAACATTTATTTTTCCAGGGATGTACTTGATGTCAAACTCATACGGAGCCAGCTTGGCGACCCATCTCTGTTCACAAGCATCAAGCTTTGCTTTGGTCAGAATGTATGTCAAGGGATTATTATCCGTCCATACCGTGAACTGCTGTCCCCGTAGCCAGTGGTGGAACTTGTCACAGATCGCCCATTTCACAAAGAACTTGAGCCTGTGCGCAGGATACCTCGACTGCGCATAACTAAGGGACTTGCTCGCAAAGGCTATAGGTCTCGCTGTAGCTCCCTGTTCCTGCACCTGGGACAGCACAGCACCTAAGTCGTTGCTGGACGCATCCACCGAGAGTAGAAAGGGTTTGTCCAAGTTGGGGTGGGCCAACAAAACCTGGTCCAGTAAGGCTTGCTTTAGCTGGAATAAGGCCTGTCTGCATTCTGTTGTCCAGTTGGCAGCTGTCAACTTCCTGACAGGTGAGCGTCGCTTATTTTTTCAGCGTGGAGCCTTGTGTCCAGTAGTCAATCTAAAGAGAGGCTTCAATGAACTGTTGATAATACACCACCATCCCAAGGAATGACCTCAACTTCTTCTGAGATGGAATGTCAGTGCCATCTTCCATCAGATCAGCTTCTGTTACTCCTGTAATGGCCCTCACCTTCTCAGGGTCTGTAGCTACACCATCCGCACTAATGATATGCCCCAGAAACTTCACAGACCTCTGCAGAAAGTTACACTTTTTTGGCGCCAACTTCAGGTTGTGAGCCTTGAGACGCTCAAAAACCATTTTCAGGCGCTGTATAGCCAGATCTTCAGTGGGCGCATAGACCAAGACATCGTCAAGGTAACATAGTAGGCTAAGAAAGTTCTGATCCCCAAAGATGTTTAGCATCATCCTCATAAAGGTTGCAGGACTATTACATAACCCCTGTGGCATACGATTGTATTCGTACAATCCAAATGGTAATGTAAAAGCTGTGAATCTCCAGTCATCCTCATGCACTTCCACATTGTAGTAGCCAGAGGTAAGTTCCATTGTCGAGAAAAAGGCATTTCCACCTAAAGCAGCCCCCCTGGTGAGGGAGTGGGTGGGCGTCTTTGATGGTGCGAGCATTGAGCAAACGAAAATCAGTACGGAGTCTTGGGTCTCCAGACTTCTTCCATACAAGGACAAGGGGAGAGGCGAACGCACTACTAGACTTCCTTATAATTTCACGTTCTTCCATCTCATTCAATGCTTGTTTGAGCTTCTCATAATGATTTGGTGAAAGGCGTCGGTACGGCATCCCAAAGGGTTTCTCATCACTCAGTTGAATGAGGTGAAGATATCCGGAAGCTTTTCCACAATCCAACTTGTGCCTGGAAAAAAATGGACTGGTACTCAGCTATGAGCTGGATGAGTTTCTTCTTACCAGCAGGAGACACTTGACAGGAGTCGACATCAATATCAGTCAAACCTAAGTCACGTAAGACCTCAGGACTGCTTCAACTGTCAGGTCCGTCAGTATCGCGAAGTTGGCTGGAACCGTCATCAGTCAGTGTCAAGTCATCTTGGCAGTCAGTGAGTATATCAGCCGTTCTCTGCACTTGCTGCTGTAAAGCTGCTGATGAATCATCATTCACACACGAACAGTCAAAGTAGTCTAGAGCCATGCAAGGAAAGACATCGGCTAGAGTGGCGTTTCGTCTCAAAGTCACTGTCTTCTGAGAAGGGTTTATCACTCTAACAGGGAGCCACCCATCCCCCAGCAATAGAGCTACTGTCCTCCCTACCAGTATTGACCTTGGTGTTGACCTTGAACTGCTGGGCTCAATGAGAACAGCACTGCCCGCTGATAGATTCTGAGTGTTCCGTAGTCTGCCCCAGACTAAGTGCTCCTGCATAGGCTCTAGAGTCACAGCCCCTTTTAGTCTCACAGTTCCAACTTTGTTAGGTACTTCACTGTCTCTCCATCTCTCCACATTAGCCATCATATCGATTAGCTTGCTCTCCTCACCCTCGTCACAAACAGGAGTATAAACCCTCTTCCAGAGATCTCCATCTGTCTTCAGGTTGCGAATCAAGTGCTTTAGGAGATTGCTGCCCAAGATGAGGTCATCACTCTGGCCTTCAACCACCAGTGTAGGCACGGCAACTCTACATCCGTACACCTCCATCTCCAGCTCACATACTCCCAAAGGCCTCGTCTTCAACCCACCACAACCAACCAAGACTACCTCTGTAGGACTCAATGATGGACTTTTCAACACTCCTTCAACACTCCTGTTAATGTAAGACCCTAGAGCTCAAGGTACAAGCCATGGACCCACTGTCAAGCATAGCTCTCACTTCTACTTCTCCACCTATTAACACCTTGGCATAGAATAAATCATCATATGGGGAAAGTCTCTGTGTGTTCTGCATTATGATACTCTTCTCAGTCTCCATTTCGTCAAACACTTTTATATACAGACTCCAAATCAACAGCTCTCACCGATGGGGACTCTACAAAAGGCCCAACACTCTCCCCTTCTACATGCAGGCCTACTAGTTTTCCGGGAGCTGAGCAGTGGTTACTGTAGGGACTCCACCAGCTGTGCTCAGAGCTGCGGCCTTGGGGCACTGAGAGCATGCGTGGCCAGCTACATGACAAAGAAAGCAGAGGTGATTGGCCCTGCAGTGAAAGTAAGTATCATGTCCAACTCCCCCGCACACGTTACATGGCCCATTAGACTTTACTTTGCTCCTATTCCCTTTTTGGAACTGACGGTCAGACTGTTGTGGCCTCTGCCTACCCATAACCTCAACTACTTGGTCCATCACAGATACACCCCTCTTACGCATGTAAACCATGACCATATCCTCCCACTCATGCACGGTGCACTTTTCAGAGCCATCCCCCCGAAAGTACACCGGTTCCCTGATATCAGACTTCAATACCAGGTTCAGGCCTGACACATCCAAACCCCTAGAGCTGCATGCATTCCCCATAACATTGTCCCCAACATGTCCAACAATTGCCTTTGACTCCAAACAGGAGGCAATGTTCTCCCCAATGGAATGACCAATCTGCTGTAGTATGTCTGCTATGAAATCCATGGAGACCTCCCCACTCCCTGTATTTGGCAAAACTCTGTCATACACATCCTTGGGCGTTTCCATGGGTAAACTATCATCAAAACTCCCAAAACCCTCCAGTTTAGGCATAGGTGTAGAAGCAACTGGAATTTTGGCTGAACCCCTACCAACAGATGGTGACAGATTAAATGACAGGACACCCCTACCTCTCCCAACATCTTCCATCTTAACAATGGGAAATCAACACACTAATAAAAATGTAAATAGCAAAAAATGATATATTATTTTAACTACACGTCAAAATCTAACCTATATCTAGTACAAAACTTACCCTACTTATATAAGATATACGTTAGAATTGCAAATAAACAAGTAACACAAAAGTTATATCGTTTATCTGTGAAGAGCCACCTCCCGGGTGGCGCAGTGGTCTAGGGCACTGCATTCCAGTGCTAGCTGCGCCACCAGAGTCTCTGGGTTCGCGCCCAGGCTCTGTCGCAGCCGGCCGCAACCGGGAGGTCCGTGGGGCGACGCACAATTGGCATAGCGTCGTCCGGGTTAGGGAGGGTTTGGCCGGTAGGGATATCCTTGTCTCAGTATGTAAAAAAATAATATATATAAAAAAATAATAATAATAATAATAAAAATATATATATATATATGTAATAAAATGTATGCACTCTACTGTAAGTCGCTCTAGATAAGAGCGTCTGCTAAATGACTAAAATGTAAATGTAAGAGTCTGAGCCAGAGAAATCATCAATTTCGTTAATAAAACATTGCAGTAGCGCCCTCTTGTGGCGAAATGCGATATCGCCATAAACTGCACCAGCAACGTCTTATCTGATTCTTCAACGGCAACCACCGCGAAGTTCTGAGATTTGAAATCCAGCGAAAGATGATCCGATCCAGAAGAACGATCATGGCACCACTGTAACAGTACTCTTCTTACGTTGTGTACAATCAATCATCGACACGAACTCCAACTTGTAGCACCAGTCATGGAGACTAATTCTGATAGTATTAGCACATAATTGCACGTCATGCAATGCACGGCTCACCATCCAACTCTGCACTCACGCACGCTGATTTGGTGCTGGTTCACTGGGGCATGTAGTTACCAAAATAATACAATTACAATATAATATCTTTAACAATGTACCTGATAGGAACAGCACAAAATTGCACGTCATGCAATGTACCATCCAACTCTGCACTCACGCACTGTACAAAATATACGAACCCCCTCCCACCAGACACAGTAAGTTGCTAGCTAGTATTAGCTGGAATTCTCTACAACAAAATGCATAACAAATATGCACCAAAAAACGCTCAATCTTATGTGTGGTGTTCTAATAACATTTGCAAACAAATTGATATACATTGTACATTTAAATCATCACTTGGGAGTATAAAAATCACTTTTGACGTACAGTGCTTTGCAACCAACAACTTACGCTGGTTTGGTGCTTGTTCACTGGGACGATTCTAACCGAAACGTCCTCCCTCGTAAGCAAGCTACGCAAACCAGCCAATAAGATGCCATGTTGAGTAGGTGAAGGCAAGACGAAACTAAAACCAAAAACTCATTGGCTTAACAATGAAGTGGCAAGGGGAATCACCAATATAACCCTGTTACACTAATGCGGCAGGCATAAAATACATGCAACCCCTGGTCTAATAGGTTTAACCTGATTGGCTGAACGCGATACATAACATCCGAGATGAGCATTTAGCTACTCTAGCATGGTGGTGGAAAAATTGTGTTTCATAAGGAAAGTATGTATACTTTACCAGTTTTTCCCCCCGCCTTCTCGTCTATAAATAAAGTTAAGAAGGATATTGAAGCCTATGCAGCCTGAATGGAGAATATTTGAGGTACAAACCGGTCCATGAGGGATACCAATGTTTTGCTGGCTGCATACAATGCGTTTGGCCGGTAAGATTAAACATCTCAATATCGCCATCTGACGGCCTTTGGGCTAGTGAAAGTGTAAACAAAGACAATTTCATGGTGAAGCTACATTTGTTATTCTAATATTTATTTCACCCTCAAAATAATAGGGGCAAAATTTGGACATGCTTAGTAAAGCTGGCCCTTTACTGTTCATGCATACTCTGTTAAAGCCCCACTCCTTAATTTGAAAAACAATAAAGCAGCCCGCCACTTGGTTTGCCATAAAGTTGAGGGATGGGGCTGGAGAAATGTTACCAAATATCACAAAGTGGGCCTTTAGAAGTAAAATACCAGCTTTTTACAGGCAATGAGCAACAACTAAACTGCCATCCTCAGTCTTACCCAGATACTCGGTCTGCAAACTCCATTATGCCATCCTTGGTTCTAGGACCTCTGTAGTTGTATTTCAAGTCATCCTTCAACCTATCCAACAGAGAATGGTAAGTATAACAAGAATAACAAGAGCTGGGTTATGTGTTCAGTAGGGCACATCTCAGTTCCATGTACCAACAATGAAAATACAGCTAAAGCGTTCACAACTCACAACTTTATAGCGGGATAGCCTCCAACTCGAAACTCTTTTGCAAAATCTGAAACACAAATGTAAATAAGTAAGTAAATAATATCAATAAATATTTCTGCTGTCAATTCCAGCACTGCTGAAGGAGTGAATGCAATCTTGTTGATACCCTCTATTGTAATATCACATACACTCCCCTCTGTATTAATTTGGACAGTGAAGCTAAAATGTTTTATTTGTCTCTATACTCCAGGATTTTGGATTTGAGATGAAATGTTTTATATGATGCGACAGTACAGAATGTCACCTTTTATTTGAGGGTATTTTCATACATACAGTGCCTTCAGAAAGTATTCATACCCTTTAACTTATTCCACATTTTGTTGTGTTACAGCCTGAATTCAAAATGGATAAAACTGATTTTTTTCTCTCACCCATCTACACACAATACCCAATAATGACAAAGTGAACACATGTTTTTTTAAATTTTTGCAAATTTATTGGAATAAAATAAAGAAATATCTAATTTACATACGTAGTCAATACTTTGTAGAAGCACCTTTGGCAGCGATTACAGATGTAAGTCTCTTAGAGCTTTCCACACCTGGATTGTGCAACATTTGCCCATTTATTCTTTTCAAAATTCTTCAAGCTCTGTCAAACTGGTTGTTGATAATTGCTAGACAACCATTTTCAGGTTTTGCCATAGATTTTAAAGTAAATTTAAGTCACAGCTGTAACTTGATTACTTGGCCATTTTGCCTGTGCTTAGCTCCATTCCGTTTCATTTCTATCCTGGAAAAAAAGTCCTTAACGATTAAAAGCATACCATTAACATGATGCAGCCACCACTATGTTTGAAAATATGGAGAGTGGTACTCAGTAATGTGTTGCATTGGATTTGCCCTAAACAGAACACATTATATTCAGGACAAAAATGTAATCGCTTTGCCACATTTTTTGCAGTATTACTTTAGGGCTTTTATTCTGTACAGGCTTCCTTCTTCTTCTTTGTTAGTATTGTGGAGTAACTACAATGTTGTTGATCCGTCCTCAGTTTTCTCCTATCACAGACAATAAACTCTGTAACTGTTTTAAAGTCACTATTGGCCTCATGATGAAATCCCTGAGCGGTTTCCTTCCTCTCCGGCAAATGAGTTAGGAAGGACGTCTGTATCTTTGTAGTGATTGGGTGTATTGCTACACCATCCAAAGTGTAATTAATAACTTCACCATGCTCAAAGGGATATTCAATGTATGCTTTTTTTTTTTTTTTTTTACAATCAACCAATAGATGCCAATCTTTGCGAGGCATTGGAAAACCTCCTTGGTATTTGTGGTTGAATCTGTGTTTGAAATTCACTGCTCGACTAAGGGACTTTACAGATGTAAGTATGGGGTACAGAGATGAGGTATTAGAAAATCATGTTAAACACTATTATTGCACACAGAGTTAGTCCATGCAACTTATTATGTGACTTGTTAAGCAAAGTTTTACTCCTGAACGTATTTAAGCGTGTCATAACAAAGGGGTTGAATACTTATTGACTCAAGATATTTCAGATTTTCATTTTTTATTGATTTGTAAAATGGCAAAAACATTTACAGTGGGGAGAACAAGTATTTGATACACTGCCGATTTTGCAGGTTTTCCTACTTACAAAGCATGTAGAGGTCTGTACTTTTTTTTATCATAGGTACACTTCAACTGTGAGAGATGGAATCTAAAACAAAAATCCAGAAAATCACATTGTATGATTTTTAAGTAATTAATTTGCATTTTATTGCATGACATAAGTATTTGATCACCTACCAACCAGTAAGAATTCCGGCTCTCACAGAACTGTTAGTTTTTCTTTAAGAAGCCCTCCTGTTCTCCACTCATTACCTGTATTAACTGCACCTGTTTGAACTCGTTACCTGTATAAAAGACACCTGTCCACACACTCAATCAAACAGACTCCAACCTCTCCACAATGGCCAATACCAGAGAGCTGTGTAAGGACATCAGGGTTAAATTGTAGACCTGCACAAGGCTGGGATGGGCTACAGGACAATAGGCAAGCAGCTTGGTGAGAAGGCAACAACTGTTGGCGCAATTATTAGAAAATGGAAGAAGTTCAAGATGACGGTCAATCACCCTCGGTCTGGGGCTCCATGCAAGAACTCACCTCGTGGGGCATCAATGATCATGAGGAAGGTGAGCGATCAGCCCAGAACTACACGACAGGTCCTGGTCAATGACCTGAAGAGAGCTGGGACCAGAGTCTCAAAGAAAACCATTAGTAACACACTACGGCGTCATGGATTAAAATCCTGCAGCAAACGCAAGGTCCCCCTGCTCAAGCCAGCGCATGTCCAGGCCCGTCTGAAAATTGCCAATGACCATCTGGATGATCCAGAGGAGGAATGGGAGAAGGTCATGTGGTCTGATGAGACAAAAATAGAGCTTTTTGGTCTAAACTCCACTCGCCGTGTTTGGAGGAAGAAGAAGGATGAGTACAACCCCAAAAACACCATCCCAACCGTGAAGCATGGAGGTGGAAACATCATTCTTTGGGGATGCTTTCCTGCAAAGGGGACAGGACGACTGCACCGTATTGAGGGGAGGATGGATGGGGCCATGTATCGCGAGATCTTGGCCAACAACTTCCTTCCCTCAGTAAGAGCATTGAAGATGGGTCGTGGCTGGGTCTTCCAGCATGTCAACAACCCGAAACACACAGCCAGGGCAACTAAGGAGTGGCTCCGTAAGAAGCATCTCAAGGTCCTGGAGTGGCCTAGCCAGTCTCCAGACCTGAACCGAATAGAAAATCTTTGGAGGGAGCTGAAAGTCCATATTGCCCAGCGACAGCCCCGAAACCTGAAGGATCTGGAGAAGGTCTGTATGGAGGAGTGGGCCAAAATCCCTGCTGTAGGTTGTGAAAACCTGGTCAAGAACTACAGGAAACGTATGATCTCTGTAATTGCAAACAAAGGTTTCTGTAGCAAATATTAAGTTCTGCTTTTCTGATGTATCAAATACTTATGTCATGCAATAAAATGAAAATTAATTACTTAAAAATCATACAATGTGATTTTCTGGATTTTTGTTTAAGATTCCGTCTCTCACAGTTGAAGGTTACCTATGATAAAAATTACAGACCTCTACATGTTTTGTAAGTAGGAAAACCTGCAAAATTGGCAGTGTATCAAATACCTGTTCTCCCCACTGTACATTATGGTGTATTGTGTGTAGGCCAGTGACTGAAAAAAAATCTAAATTGAATTCATTTTAAATTCAGGCTCTAACACAAGAAAATGTGGAAAACATGTGAATACTTTCTGAAGGAACTATATCTGTTTTACTGTTTAGAAATTAAAAGACTTGAATTATCTAGTCCCCCCCCATTTGAATGTGTTATAAGTATTTGGACAAATTCACTTATTTTATTTATTTATTTCACCTTTATTTAACCAGGTAGGCTAGTTGAGAACAAGTTCTCATTTACAACTGCGACCTGGCCAAGATAAAGCAAAGCAGTGTGACACAAACAACAACACAGAGTTACACATGGAATAAACAAACATACAGTCAATAACACAATAGAAAAAGTCTATATACAGTATGTGCAAATGAGGTAAGGCAATAAATAGGCCATAGTGGCAAAATAATTACAATATAGCAATTAAACACTGGAGTGATAGATATGCAGAAGACGAATGTGCAAGTAGAGATTCTGGGGTGCAAAGGAGCAAAAAATAATAAATAACAGTATGGAGATGAGGTAGTTAGATGGGCTGTTTACAGCTGGGCTATGTGCAGTGATCTGTGAGCTGCTCTGACTGCTGGTGCATAAAGTAAGTGAGTGAGATATGAGTCTCCAGCTTCAGGGATTTTGCAATTTGTTCCAGTCATTGGCAGCAGAGAACTGGAAGGAAAGGCGGCCAAATTGGAATTGGCTTTTGGGGTGACCAGTGAAATATACCTGCTGGAGCGTGTGCCACAGGTGGGTGCTGCTATGGGGACCAGTGAGCTGAGATAAGGTGGAGCTTTACCTAGCAAAGACTTATAGATGACCTAGAGCCAGTGGGTTTGGCGACAAATATGAAGCAAGGGCCAGCCAACGAGAGTATACAGGTTGCAGTGGTGGGTAGTATATGGGGCTTTGGTGGCAAAATGGATGGCACTGTGATAGACTGCATTCAATTTGCTGAGTAGTGTGTTGGAGGCTATTTTGTAATTTACTTAGCCGAAGTCAAGGATCGGCAGGATCGGCAGTTTTACGAGGGTATGTTTGGCAGCATGAGTGAAGGATGCTTTGCTGCGAAATGGGAAGCTGATTCTAGATTTAATTTTGGATTGGAGATGCTTAATGTGAGTCTGGAAGGAGAGTTTACAGTCCAACCAGACACCTAGGTAATTGTAATTGTCCACATATTCTAAGTCAGAACTGTCCAGAGTAGTGATGCTGGACGGGTGGGCAGGTGCGGGCAGCAATCGGTTGAAGAGCACCTTGAGCGTGGCTGAGGTGCACCCATGACCAGCTCGGAAACCAGATTGCATAACAATTTTGGCTGATAATTTTAGGAAGAGAGGGTCCAGATTGTCTAGCCCGGCTGATTTGTAGGGGTCCAGATTTTGCAGCTCTTTCAGAACATCAGCTATCTGGATTTGGGTGAAGGAGAAATGGGGGATGCTTGGGCAAGATGCTGTGGGGGGTGCAGGACTGTTGACCGGGGTAGGGGTAGCCAGGTGGAAAGCATGGCCAGCCGTAGAAAAATGCTTATTGAAATGCTCAATTATCGTGGATTTATCGGTGGTGACAGTGTTTCCTAGCCTCAGTGTAGTGGGCAGCTGGGAGGAGGTGCTCTTATTCTCCATGGACTTTACAGTGTCCCAGAACTTTTTGGAGTTTGTGCTACAGGATGCAAATTTCTGTTAGGAAAGCAAAGGCTAGCTTTTTCTAACTGCATGTGTATATTGGTTCCTAACTTCCCTGAAAAGTTGCATATCGCGGGGGCTATTCGATGCTAATGCAGTACGCCACAGGATGTTTTTGTGCTGGTCAAGGGCAGTCAGGTCTGGAACGAACCAAGGGCTATATCTGTTCCTGGTTCTACATTTTTTGAATGGGGCATGCTTATTTAAGATGGTGAGGAAAGCACTTTTAAAGAATAGCCAGGCATCCTCTACTGACGGAATGAGGTCATTATGCTTCCAGGATACCCGGGCCAGGTCGATTAGAAAGGCCTGCTCGCTGAAGTGTTTTAGGGAGCGTTTGACAGTGATGAGGGGTGGTCATTTGACCGCAGACCCATTACGGACGCAGGCAATGAGGCAGTGATTGCTGAGATCCTGGTTGAAGACAGCAGAGGTGTATTTGGAGGGCAAGTTGGTTAGGATGATATCTATGAGGGTGCCCATGTTTACAGGTTTGGGGTTGTACCTGGTAGGTTCATTGATAATTTGTGTGAGATTGAGGGCATAAAGCTTAGATTGTAGGATGGCCGGGGTGTTAAGCATGTCCCAGTTTAGGTCACCTAGTAGCACGAGCTCAGAAGATAGATGGGGGGCAATGAATTTACACATGGTGTCCAGGGCACAGCTGGGGGCAGAAGGTGGTCTATAGCAAGCGGCAACGGTGAGAGACTTGTTTCTGGAATGGTAGATTTTTTTAGTAGAAGCTCAAATTGTTTGGGCACAGACCTGGATAGTAAGACAGAAATCTGCAGGCTATCTCTGCAGTAGATTGCAACTCCGCCCCCTTTGGCAGTTCTATCTTGTCGGAAAATGTTATAGTTAGGGATGGAAATGTATATATTATAGTCTTTTTAAGTATTCAAAAGTTTAGTATTTTGTCCCATATTCCTAGCACGCAATGAATACATAAAGCTTGTGACACTACAAACTTGTTGGATGCATTTGCAGTTTGTTTTGGTTGGGTTTCGGATTATGTTGTGCCCAATAAAAATGTATGGGAAAATCAAATCAAATGCTATTTGTCACATGCACCGAATACAACAGGGGTAGTACACCTTACCGTGAAATGCTTACTTACAAGCCCTTAATCAACAATGCGGTTCAAGAAATAGAGTTAAAAAAATATATACTAAATAAACTAAAGTCATTTTTTAACATAAAAAGTAACAATAACGAGGCTATCGGTACCGAGTCAATGTGCGGGGGTACAGGTTAGTCGAGGTAATTTGTACATGTACAGTACCAGTCAAAAGTTTGGACACACGTACTCATTCAAGGGTTTTTCTTTATTTTTACTATTTTCTACATTGTAGAATAATATATAAAGACATCAAAACTATGAGAAAACACATATGGAATCATGTAGTAACCAAAAAAGCATTGAACAAATCAAAACATATTTATATTTGAGATTCTTCAAAGTAGCCAACCTTTGCCTTGATGACAGCCTTACACACTCTTGGCATTCTCTCAAGCAGCTTCATGAGGTAGTCACCTGGAATGCATTTCAATTAACTGGTGTGCCGTCATAAAAGTTAATTTGTGGAATTTCTTTCCTTCTTAATGCGTTTGAACCAATCAGTTGTGTTGTGACAAGGTAGGGGTGGTCTACAGAAGATAGCCCTATTTGGTAAAAGACCAAGTCCATATTATGGCAAGAACAGCTCAAATAAGCAAAGAGAAACGACAGTCCATCATTACTTTAAGACATGAAGGTCAGTCAATCCAGAACATTTCAATAACTTTGAAAGTTTTGTTAAGTGCAGTCGCAAAAACCATCAAGCGCTATGATGAAACTGGCTCTCATGAGGACCGCCAGAGGAAAGGAAGACCCAGAGTTACCTCTGCTGCAGAGGACAACTTCATTAGAGTTACCAGCCTCAGAAATTGCAGCCCAAATATATGCTTCATAGAGTTCAAGTAACAGACACATCTCGTCATCAACTGTTAAGAGACTGCGTGAATCAGGCCTTCATGGCAAAGAAACTACTACGAAAGGACAACAATAATAAGAAGAGAGTGCTTGGGCCAAGAAACACGAGCAATGGACATTAGACCGGGGGAAATCTGTCCTTTGGTCTGATGATTCCAAATTTGAGATTTTTGGATCCAACCGCCATGTCTTTGTGAGACGCAGAATATGTGAACAGGTGATCTCTGCATGTGTGGTTCCCACCGTGAAGCATGGAGAAGGAGGTGTGATGGTGTGGGGGTGCTTTGCAGGTGACACTGTATGTGATTTATTTAGAATTCAAGGCACACTTAACAAGCATGGCTACCACAACATTCTGCAGCGATACGCGATCCCATCTGCTTTGCGCTTAGTGGAATTATCATTCATTTTTCAACAAGACAATGACCCAAAACACACCTCCATGCTGTGTAAGAGCTATTTGGCCATGAAGGAGAGTGATGGTGCTGCATCAGATGACCTGGCCTCCACAATCACCTGTCCTCAACCCAATTGAGATGGTTTGGGATGAGTTGGACCGCAGAGTGAAGAAAACGCAGTCAACAAGTGCTCAGCATAAGTGGGAACTCCTTCAAGACTGTTGGAAAAGCATTCCTCATGAAGCTGATTGAGAGAATGCCAAGAGTATATATTGAAGAATATAAAATATATTTTGATTTGTTTAACACTTTAGTAAAAATAAATAAAAACCCTGTTCACGACTGTCTTGGTGTGTTTGGACCATGATAGTTTGTTGGTGATGTGGAAACTATCGACCCGCTCCACTACAGCCCCGTCGTTGTTAATGGGGACCTGTTCAGCCCTCCTTTTCCTGTAGTCTACGATCAGGTCCTTTTGTCTTGCTCACATTGAGGGAGAGGTTGTTGTCCTGGCACCACACTGCCAGGTCTGAACTCCTTCCTATAGGCAGTCTCATCGTTGTCTGTGATCAGGCCTACCACTGTTATGTCGTCAGAGAAAATAAAGATGGTGTTAGACTCGTGCTTGGCCACGCAGTTGTGTGTGAACAGGGAGTACAGGAGGGGACTAAGCACGCACCCCTGAGGGGCCCCAGTGTTGAAGATCAGCATGGCAGATGTGATGTTGCCTACTCTTAGCCCCTGGGGCGGCCCGACAGGAAGTAAAGGATCCAGTTGCAGAGGGAGATGTTTCGTAAAATAATTTATTGTGTCAATTTGTGTGGTAAATAATGCAATTGACTTCAAATGGCTAAATTCTCAGAACAGGGGGGGGAAGAAAATCTCCAGATTCACAGGAAATACATTACATTGGATGAATAAGCAATATTCCTTCTTCCTATGTAATATATTCCCTCTGAATCTGACGTAGCTCCATACTACTGATACTGTATGCTGGTTGTTGGGGTGGGATTGGCATGGGGCTTGGGGGGTCTGTGGGTGGCTTTTGATTATTTTATTGGATTCCTCATGTCTTACTCAATGGTAGGAAGAAGTGTGGTCCAAATAGGATGTTGGGTACTATATTTATTTAATATTATGTGAATCCTAAAAATGTAAAGGGCCAATTTGGGTTCAGTCAATTACATTTCTATAAAATGTTGCATTTTATAGAAAATACAGAAACGATTTCATAACAATATAGAAACTACAGAAACGATTTCATAACAATCTTAGATGGTGGGTGTCATGGCTTGCTGAAATGACATGGAAAGACTTCAAATAAATATTGAAAGGAGTGTATGTAAATATGAATGACCTATTCATCTTCATGAAGCCATTGTTGTAGTAAAGCTATGGCTTTATATGACTAAATATCTCAAACGTTTTGATATAGTTCAGTACATGTACAGGTAAGATAAATCTAATGTAATGGCTGACAGGTTTAGGCCAACATGGTGGACAGAGAGATCATTCTTCAAGATGTAATCCTGCTACTTAAAAAAATCTTCACAATGAGAGAGAGAGAGAGAGAGAGAATAGCTAACCAGTTAACCTACTCCACTCCCTCATACAGGAGCAGATAATAGGGGATTTGAAGGTTTAATAAAGCCGAACAGCACTAAAAATGCTCACTACACTGTTAGCCCATCTGGTTTGGATGGCTTACCATCTGTTGCACAAAACACACTTACATACACACAAATACGCACACAGTTGGAAGGGCTTTTAAAGCTTCACTAAGCCTATTAGTGCGAACAGACTGACCTAGTCCTGGCCCTGTGGGCCTAAATATGACGGGGCACTGTGACTGGTTGCCTTATTGCACAATTTGGTAAACCCTTAATCTATGATGAACATAAGAAGAAAACTATTTCAGAGACCATTTATATAATGGTGTATTGTATGGATCAAGTGGTGATAAGTGACTACGATATAGGATAGTGGTTATTAAGAGAATATTCGGTCAATAGCAGTTGACAAGTCTGTATTTCAGCATAGTTTCAGTAGGCTACGCCTTCAGAATAACTACAAAATACATGCAAAATGTATTATACAGATTATTATGGTATTACAAGATTTTTTTAAATAAGCAGATATTCTGTCACTTTTGTATATTGACCAACCAGCAGATGTCAGTGCTGCCTGAGAGTGATTTAAAACCTTCCTTGGTTTGGTTTTGTTTTGGGATGCATTTTGCTCCAGTAACTTTTCAGCAACTAAGAAACTATTTGGATCAATTCACACTTTCTATCCCAGTCCTTATGATCTAAACAGTAAAAGCAGGAGTACTTGTTGTAGTATGAGGAACTACAGTACCCATAATGCCCTGTATAAGATATCCAATTTTATCTTAAAAAATATGTTCCTGAGCTATGTCAATGGTGTCCTGTCTCCTTACCAATACATGGTGTCAGAGTGGGATTCGAACAGAGAGACCGTACCAAAATATCTGTATTTTCTTAAAGCAGGCTCTGAGAAGGCACTAATCGAAGAAAATGAAATACTAATGGCTGATTAGGTGTTTGATATTCCTCTCTTTTTCAACACAGTTTTCCTGTTTAACCTCTTCCTCTTTTCCAGTATCTTTCTCATCAGTACAATACTTATTCCACCAGGCAGTCAGTTTTGTATTCTGTTAGTCACCTTATATTGCTGTAATAGTGTTTATTTTTTTAAACTGTTATGTACTGTTGTTCTGCCATATGTCTTGTCTTTTTGTTCTGTCTTAACTTAATGTGCAAATCAGATAATTCGACTCACTGGGGTGGGCTGTGGCGTCGACCTTGCCCACGTTGACTGGAGAACCCATACTTTTCAGCTCAGCCCCGATTTCATACCACACTGGGTCCAGCTGCTTGCAATAGGTACACCAGGGAGCGTAGAACTGACACCAAACAAGTGGAGCACAATCACCATAATTTAAAATGCATTTATATTTCTGCTCTCAAATAAAACCTTTTTCAACAAAAAAAACATGACACACACAACATACATGATAAAACAACGCATCAAAGCTATGTGTGCGCGCGTATTTCAATTGCAATGTCATGCGTGCGTATTTTAATGTCACCTCTTGCATTCTCTTGAAGTTGCCCTAAAGTATACAATGCTTTTCACACATTTTTAGGGGTTTTCTTGTATATAAAATTGCATCCATACTTACTTGTATCAGCCATATCTCATCAGACATTCTTGTGTCTTTAAACCTGCAAATTAGTAAGAGAAATCAACAACCATTGGTAAATCTATACAATGAAAATGCATTTTATGATAAACTTTTCACAATCCTTTCTAGGTACTGGTATGTAGCCTTTACACTTTTAAGGACCATGGACAGAATATGACCTGAGTGCCTTGTCAAGTGGTGTGGGCAATCTACTTTCATATTTCGTTATTTGGTGGATTTTTTTTTATATGGAATTCACAGACCAAAACGTATAGTCTGCCATTTCCGCATTATTATCAAAGCAATAACTAGCTTTCTAATTCATAGAAATAACTTACGTGTCATCGAGCTCTTCAACGAAGGCTGAAACCGTAGCTATACTCAACAAAAACGTCAAAGAAACTAGAGGCATACAGAAGTAAATATTACAATAAGGACACAACTGACACAAACCAACTGGAACCAATTAAAACAGGCTATTATTGCTCGTTAAGAACATTAAACAATTAACTGGACCATCATGAGAAATTCGAGTAACCTACAAAATACACGGTCGCCTAATCAACATCGCAAGTTTGTATTGAGATTAATTAGTAGCCTACCTGTACACAAGACGAACTTTTTATTTTCCATAATTTTCACGCAATGATTTATCCAAGAAATAATCAATCAGCGATTTCACTAGTGAAGCACTGATCCGGTTCGCTTTCTCCGCTGCCGTTTGTCTGCCGCGCTTAGATTGTTGAGCAACAAGGCCACAAGTCCTGGAACAGTCTGTCAAAGTAAAAGCCCCCTTTAAAATGGAATGTTCTTGGTGGTCAACCTGGTCTCATAGCATTTCGTATTGTTCTGTACATAAATCCGACGTGCATCATTTTACTACGATATTAATGGTATTCATTTGTGGATGTCTATCACCCATATCGTATGATCTGTTACAATTTAATTCATATTATATGTTACGAATTTGCATAACGTAGAATATGTTATGAAATTTGTAAATGTACTATATGATATGTTACAAATTCTAGCTAGGTGGCAACTAGCTAATGTTAGCTAGGCTAGGTGTTAGGGGTTAAGGTTAGGTTTAGGAGTTAGGTTAGGGGAAGTGTTGGCTAAAAGGGTTAAGGTTAAGGTTAGGCGAAGGGTTAGCTAACATGCTAGTAGTCGCAAAAGTAGTAAGTAATTGAAAAGTTGCTAATTAGCAAAAATTGTCTGTGATGTGATTCAACCTTGCAACTTTTGGTTTGCTAAACATTCACATCACGTAACCATCTGTCTTATGTAACCATACCACCCTTAACATATCATACTAATTTGAGTGTCTCAGATGTACATTTACTATGTTACGTCTAGTCTATGAGACCAGGCTGGAATGGGTGATCTCTCTCGGATGCCTATTTGAAAGACCGTGTATTGGATTTGACATTGCACAGGCTGCAATGTAATTTTTCGCTACACTCGTTAACATTTGTATTGGTGGGTCCGCAAATGTTAAAGCTTACAGAGTGGCTTTAAATTATTTCCATTGTAGCTAGGACTTTTAATAATATGACATAAGTGGCAGCAATAAGCTAAGTGTTACACAATCTTGCCACCCTTCATTTGGATATGGAGATGTGTTAAGTGGTTCATCAAAAACTTCATCCTACCTTGATTCAAACAGAATATTGAAAGAATACAAATAATGTTGTTCACTCTTTATTCAAAATGTAAGTCTAGTAATTTATTTTGAAATATCTATCAGCAAACTATCATCGAAATAAAAATAGGCCTATAAATACATTGAGAAAGAAATTGCAAACAATCACAGAAATGTTAAAGAAATATCCATATAGAAAAACATTGTATAGCAATCTAATAAAGAGATTATGACAATTTTTACAATACAATTACAGGGAAAAATAGGAAAGGCTTTTAGCGTTTTTGTTTTTGTCGTTGCCTGTTTTGCATGTTATTTTGGCATTAATGTGTCACATATCAGTTTGCAAACAATGTAAAAAAAATAAATAATTGAGTTATTAATAAAGCTGCATACAAACATGGTCTCTTTTTTGCTTTCTTGAGTAAGGCAGCTCCAAAATGCAGATGTTTCAGCCTAGCTCAGTGCTTTCTGTGGTGGGGCAGCCAGCAGAAAATACGGAGCGTAGGAGTTGGTAGTTCTCTAGTTGCGCAGTGATTGGCTCAGTGTTCTGTCACTCATGGGGACACTACACGCAAAATCTATGGGGAGAGCTCGGAAAGTCAAGCCATAGAGTTACATTAGAAGTGCCCATCCAAGAAGGCTCAAGGTCAATTGCCACAGATAAAATGACTTCAAATCACATTATATCTACCGTAGCTTTGATTGGCCTGATCATATCAACATCATACTTTCAAAATCTTAGCTAGAAAGCTGACAAGCAGTCATCATCATGAATCAAGTTGACAATCTACTTGCAAATCCTTTTCTATCCTTGTCATATGAAGAGAAATTATAGATAAAATGTATCGGTGCTCATCGGCCATTGGACATAAACATTACACAACCAGTTGGAAATCGCAAATTCAATAATGAGTGGTTTGGAAGGAAGTGGCTAACTGCAAGCGTTCCAAAGCAATCACTAGCCTGCTATTCAGTGGAGAGGATTGTCGTGGTAATTTCCTGTATTACTCAATAAAGAGAGAGAGAGAGCTAACCACACACAAGTCAGAGTTATATTATAAAGTACATTTTTAATATATATATAAGCTTCACCAAAGCCCTTTTTTGACTCTCAGATCAATTCAGTGTCTATAAATGAATTCTCTGAGAGTGCTTACAAAACAATTCTTAGTTTCATTTATAGCCAAGATACACCCCTCTCAACTTACAAAGAATCCTTTACCCGAAAGAGGAGTATCCTATCGCTAGACAGCATCAGCTATAAATCATCGTTCAGTTTGGTCTCCCAAGACAAGGTTTAAATCTCATGCTTGGTACTTCACTGTCTACCAAAACCTTACCTCATCCAATGGCATATATCAATTGTCATTTCTAGATACTCCCAAACCTGGACAAACTCAAAATCAGACAGTGAGCCTCTTAGGTCAAATACTAGGTCAAGATAAGGGCAACCTCAGAGGGGAAATACAATGGTTCCAAACAATGCCAAACTCCTTCCCCCTATGAGAAAAGTAGGGAGTGACTGGAGTACAGACATTGTATGAGATAACTAACTGGTTCCCCAATTAATAACTCCATCCCTTCACATGGTTTAGGAATAGTTACAGCACATTCCCATAAGGACACAACGTTCCACTCTGTCCTCCTCCCCTTCTGATATTCTACATAGCACCACATGGTTTAACATATACATTGACATATGAAGACAAGCCTGACCCCTCCCCTCTCTGGCCCCAAGTTACTAATCCCTAGCTTAGAAAGAAAATGCACTGCCAATCCTATAGTCCAAAGGGCACCATTCTAATGACAAGTATCTCACAAGCATATGATGAAAATAACATCTTATCTATCTATGTTACTTAGCTAAATCTGATTCTGCCACGACAGGATGTGTGGTCCAAGTCTGGGTTTAAGGGTATCTTTTCCAAGCTTAAAAGGATAAACACTCAAATGCTTGCACCATGGGTCAGAAAATGTTGAATACATTGGCCATGCTGTCAATCCAGCATGACTTCTGCTGTGTTCAAAACAACTGGATACTCGGAACTGGGAAATCTCAGACTTCAGTGAGTTCAAGACACCTGGGAACTTGGAACAAAACGAGCTCTGACTAGGAAAATACGTTTTGAATGGTAATCCAACTCGGAACTCCAAGTCAGGAACTCGGGTCTCTTTCTAGAGCTCCGACCTGAAGATCACTGACGTCATGACTCAACCTGTCACACCCTGACCTTAGAGATCATTTTTATGTCTCTATTTTGGTTTGGTCAGGGCGTGAGTTGGGGTGGGCATTCTATGTTTTGTGTTTCTATGATATTCTATTTCTATGTTTTGGCCGGGTATGGTTCTAAATCAGGGACAGCTGTCTATCGTTGTCTCTGATTGGGAACCATACTTAGGTAGCCTTTTTTCCCACCTGTCTTTGTGGGAAGTTTACTTTGTTTAGGGCACATAGCCTTTGAGCTTCACGGTTTGTTTTATATTGTTTGTTGTTTTGTCGGCATCATTTCTAAAATAAAGAGAAAATGTACGCTCACAACGCTGCACCTTGGTCCTCATCTTTCAACAGCCGTGACACAACCTTGTTTTTTTAATGTCTTGAAAGCACCATACATCCAGAGAATGCCAAACTTTGATGACAAAGTTTGCTGACAAAATTTACCCACAAGAAGTACCGCGTGAGGTGAGTCCAAAAATGTATTGTATGCTGCTGCATAGATTATGTAATATACCAGGGAGATATATATACTGTAGCTAAGAAAGTAATTCTAAGTGTATGTTGTGTTGTAAGCTCTCAGTAGGCCATGTGCCTCACCCTAATAATTTGGTCTATTTACCCCTCATAACTTAGCCTACGGTTCTGACTTGGTGGTGCACATGTAACCTATAGCCTGTTTTAGAGAAATGTCATCATTGAATACTGTAAGAGCGTTCATTTTCTTCTTACATGCCCCCTTTATTTATCCTACGGTTCTGACTTACAGGGAGAATACTGTCGCTGTACATTTCAAAATTAATGAACAAATAGTTATATTGACTACGGCCATCTTATTTCGCTCATTAATGTCTTAATTGAAATTACGGATTGCCTCTTATCTGCTTATTGTTCCCGTATGCCATATTTTGTACATCTCAATTGTCAGTAGAAACCACATTTGTTTAAGCAAGTCAGCCATATCAGCTATGTTTTTTAAACTTTTTGTAAATGAGGATGAATGAACTGTTTCGCTGCCAGACAATGCTCCTCTGATAGCCAGGTGTAGCTGTTGTAAGGATTCAATCCATGGTGCTGAAAAGAAACCTCTGATGTTGGGACAGCTTTATGTAGGCCATACAGTTTGTGGACACCGTTTGTCACCGTTATAATGCAAGTAATGTATTGTTTAATGTTGTGTTGTGTAGTGGCTTTCCTGGCATGCAGCTTCTCAGTCAGTGAGAGAGCACTGCGATTCCTCTTCCCTCCGCCAATTACATACGGTCCCCGAACCCACATCAGATCTATATTGTACATACTGATCAATGCATTTCTAGGCTGTTATTGATCATACCTCTGACTGATCTATTTTCATACTCTGGTTGGCACTGGTTGTCTCTGTTGTGTTGTGTTGGTGGTGGTGACTCATCAATGAAAGATAAAAAATCGAATTGACATACCAAAGGGATAGTTCACCTACATTACAAAATGACAAAGTAATTTAATGCAAATGCTACCATAATTACAGATCATAATTTGCGGTTCATTCAGGATTATAAGTGTGAAAGTTACAGACGCATAAATGTCATACCCCCAAGGCATGCTAACTTCTCACCATTACAATAACAGGGGAGGTTAGCATTTTTTGGGGGGGTGATATTTGTGCCAGAACCCCGAAGTCACCTCTTCACTGTTGACATTGAGACTGGTGTTTTGTGGGTACTACTTAATGAAGCTGCCAGTTGAGGACTTGTGAGAAGTCTGTTTCTCAAACTAGACACTCAAATGTACTTGTCCTCTTGCTCAGTTGTGCACCGGGGCCTCCCACTACTCTTTCTATTCTAGTTAGAGCCAGCAGTACACAGCATTGTATGAGATCTTCAGTTTCTTGGCAATTTCTCACATGGAATAGCCTTCATATCTCAGAACAAGAATTGACTGATGAGTTTCAGAAGAAAGTACTTTGTTTCTGGCCATTTTGAGCCTGTAATCGAACCCACAAATGCTGATGCTCCAGATACTCAAATAGCATAAAGGACAGTTTCATTGCTTCTCTAAATCAGAACAAGAGTTTTCAGCTGTGCTAACGTAATTGCAAAAGGGTTTTCTAATGATCAATTAGCCTTTTAAAATGATAAACTTGGATTAGCTAACACAACGTGTGATTGGAACACAGGAGTGATGGTTTCTGATAATGGGCCTCTGTACGCCTATGTAGATATTGCATAAAAAATCTGCCGTTTCCAGCTACAATAGTCATTTACAAGATTAACAATGTATACACTGTATTTCTAGACCCACTACCATTTGCATACAACCCCCACAGATCCACAGATGATGCAATCTCTATTGCACTCCACACTGCCCTTTCCCACCTGTACAAAAGGAATACCTATGTGAGAATGCTATTCATTGACTGCAGCTCAGCGTTCAACACCATAGTGCCCTCAAAGCTCATCAATAAGCTAAGGACCCTGCGACTAAACACCTCCCTCTGCAACTGGATTCTGGACTTCCTGACGGGCCACCCCCAGGTGGTAAAGGTAGGTAACAACACATCCACCACACTGATCCTCAACACAGGGGCCCCTCACGGGTGCATACTCAGTCCCCTCCTGTACTCCTTGTTCACTCATGACTGCACGGCCAGGCACGACTCCAACACCATTACATTTGCCCGATGACACAAAAGCAATAGGCCTGATCACCGACAATGACGAGACAGCCTATGGGGAGGAGGTCAGAGACCTGGCCGTGTGGTGCCAGGACAACAACCTCTCCCTCAACGTGATCAAGACAAAGGAGATGATTGTGGACAACAGGAAAGAGGACCGAGGACCCCATTCTCATCGACGGGGCTGAATTGGAGCAGGTTGAGAGCTTCAAGTTCCTTGGAGTCCACATCACCAACAAACTAACATGGTCCAAGCACACCAAGACAGTCGTAAAGAGGGCACGACAAAACCTATTCCCCCTCAGGAGACTGAAAAGATTTAGCATGTGTCCTCAGATCCTCAAGTTTCTACAGCTGCACCATCGAGACCATCCTGACTGGTTGCATCACTGCCTGGTATGGTAACTGCTCGGCCTCTGACCGCAAGGCACTACAGAGGGTAGTGCGAATGGCCCAGTACATCACTGGGGCCAAGCTTCCTGCCATCCAAGACCTCTATACCAGGCGGTGTCAGAGGAAGGCCATAAAAATTGTCAAAGACTCCAGCCACCCTAGTCATAGACTGTTCTCTCTGCTACCGCAAGGAAAACGGTACCGGAGTGCCAAGACCATGTCCAAGGGGCTTCTAAACAGCTTCTACCGACAAGCCATAAGACTCCTAAACATCTAGTCAAATGGCTACCCAAACTATTTGCATTGCCTCCCTACCCTTATCACCACTGCTAGTCTCTGTTGTCATCTATGCATAGTCACTTTAATAACTCTACCTACATGTACATACTACGTCAACTAACCGGTGCCCCCGCACATTGACTCTGTATCGGTAGCCCCATGTATATAGTCTCGCTATTGTTATTTTACTGCTGCTCTTAAATTACTTGTTATTTTTATCTCTTATTCTTTCCGTACTTTTTTTAACTGTATTGTTGGTTAGGGGCTCGTAAGTAAGCATTTCACTGTAAGGTCTACCTACACCTGTTGTATTCGGGGCTTGTGACTAATAAAATTTGATTTGATCAATTTGATGTTATTTTAATGGACAAAAAATTTGCTTTTCAAAAACAAGGACATTTCTAAGTGTCACCAAACTTTTGAACAGTAGTGTATATCCACCTGTCCAGTAAAAGACCAGGTTCATTGGTAGGTTCAAGTACGCTGGTGGGTATACTGTGAGTTTTCAAACTCCTGCTCATTGACTCTGGGGCTGACGAGAGCTTCATGGATGCTACCCTGGTATCTCCACACAACCCACACAACCCTTCTCTATTCCCAAGGACGCCAGAGCATTGGACGGACGCTCTCTTGGCAGGGTCACTCACAGTACGGTTCCCATTAACCTGCGAGTGTCGGGCAATCACAGTGAGTACATACAATTTCTACTAATTTAATCTCATGTTCCTGTGGTTTTGGGATTTTCATGGCTCCAGAGGCACAACCCGCTGATCGACTGGGCTACTGGTTCTGTCCTTGGTTGGAGTCCATTCTGCCACGCACATTGCCTTAAGGCGGCATAGCCTGCCCTGGGACGTCCTCCAGTGGGCTTCTGAAAACAAGGTTTTCAACAAGGCTCGCGCCACATCCCTTCCGCCGCATCATTCCTATGATTGGGGGGGGGGGGGCTTTATTCCCTGTCTGGCCCAGAGACCAAGGGCATGGAGTACATTGAGGACTCTCTGGCTACAGGGAGCATTTGTCCTTCTGCCTCCCCTGCTGGCGCAGGGTTTTGTCCTTTTTTTCCAAAAAGAAGAACCCTGCGCCAGCAGGGGAGGCGGCAGGACGAAAGGACAAAAAAAAGTGCAAAACCCTGCACCCGTGTATCGACTACCGGGGCCTCAATGACATCACAGTAAAAAATCATTACCTTCTACCACTCTTCTCCTCTGCATTCGAGCCTCTCCTGGGGGCGATCATCTTTTCGAAGTTGGACCTTCGGAACGCCTACCAGCTAGTTCGGATACGGGAATGAGACGAGTGTAAGACAGCCTTCAACACGGCTAGTGGACACCACGAGTACCTTGTTATGCCGTTCGGACTGACCAACGCTCCTGCAGTGTTCCTGGTCAATGATGAGCTCCATGACATGTTAAACCGGTTTATGTTTGTCTACCTCGACGACATCCTTGTCTTTTCCCATTCGGCTCAAGAGCATGTCCTCCACGTCAAACCAGCTGTTTGTAAAAGCGGAGAAATGTGAATTATATCGCTCCACTATCTCTTTTTTGGGATACGTCATCACTGCAGGGAACGTTCAGATCGATCCTGACAAGGTGAGAGCGGTGGTGGATTGGTCCCAACCCACATCCAGAGTGCAGCTGCAACGTTTACTGCAAATTTCTACTGCCGCTTCATTCATGGCTACAGCACCCTGGCTTCGCCCCTCTTTGCACTCACCTCTCCCAAGGTTCCGCTCACGTGGTCCCCAGCTGCTGACCAGGCATTTTTGGATCTCAAGCATCGTTTCACCATTGCCCCCATTCTAATCCATCCAGACCTGTCCCGTCAGTTCTTGGTGGAGGTTGACGCCTTGGATGTTGGAGTGGGGGCTGTTCTGTCACAAGTTGCATCCCTACGCTTTCCTGTCCCATCGCCTTAATCCCGCTGAGAGGAACTATGACGTTGGTAATCGGGAACTTCTCACGGTCAAGATGGCCCTGGAGGAGTGGAGGCACTGGCTTGAAGGGACGGAACACCCATTCTTAGAGTGACCGACCATAAGAATCTAGATTATCTTCGCATTACCTAACGCCTCATCTCAATGCAGGATCGTTGGGCTCTGCCTTTCACTCAGTTCAATTTTACCATCTCCTACCAACCTGGGTCCAAGAATGTTCAGCCTCTGATGCCCTCTCTCGCCTGTTTAGTTCTATGGCTACACCCTCTGACTCAGAGACCATCCCCCCTACCTCCAGTCTTGCAGCTACACTTGTCTGGGGTATCGAGAGCCTGGTACGCAAGGTGCAGTGTTCGCAGCCGTACCCAGGGGGGATGGCAAACTGGATGTTCGTTCCTGATTCGGCTCGGTCCTGGAATGGGCTCATTCCGCTAAACTTACCTGTCATCCCATCTCCAGTCGGACCCTGACTTTCATCCGACAAGGATCCTGACGTCTCCACATCCATCGCCACCTGCACTGTGTGCGCACAGAACAAGACTTGGCGGCAAGCTCCGGCTGGCCTCCTTCAACCACTCCCTGGTCCTCACCGTCCCTGGTCCCATATATCCCTGGAATTTGTCATTGGTCTACCCCGTCAGATGGCAACACCACCATCCTTACGGTTGTGGATAGGTTTTCCAAAGCCGCACATTTCATTCCGCTTCCCTCGTTGCCCTCAGCCAAGGAGACGGCCCAGCTTATGGTAGAGCACCCATTCCGGATCCATGGACTTCCGGTCGACATGGTCTCCGATCGTGGTCCTCAGTTCTCATCCAGATTCTGGAAGGCATTCTGCACACTGATTAGGCATCGGCCAGCCTGTCCTCCGGGGTTCATCAACAGTCCAACAGCCAGTCGGAGTGAGCCAATCAGGACCTGGAGACTACTCTCCGGTACCTTGTCTCTGCCAACCCCACCACCTAGAGCCAACAACTCGTGTGGGTCGAGTACGCCCGCAACACCCTTCCCTGCTCGGCCACTGGTTTCTCGCCCTTCGAATGTTCCTTGGGTTACCAGCCTCCGCTCTTCCCTGATCAAGAGGAAGAAGTCAGCATACCCTCGGCCCAGATGTTCGTGTTACGTTCCCCAGTTTCTGTGTTGTGTTTGTATGTGAGTGTGTGTTTCAGGAGATGGCTTCCTGAAATACTCCCCAAATAGCTGATTGGTCGACCCCAGGCTAATTGATGATTGGAGCTGACCCCGCCCCCTCGTCAAGATACAGCTGTTTCTAATCACCATTGCCACCTGAAGCTGTAAAAGCCAGTGTTCGGTGGTAGAGAGATCATTAGAGATTAGAGAGAGATCATGAGAAATGATTAGAGGTAAAGATTGAATATTTTGAAGAAATTATTAGAGAGAGAGGATAGGCAGGGAGAGATCATTGAAGGCTGAGGAATGCAGAGAGTTTGATTGAAAGAGAGATATTTGCTGAGAGAGGAGGCTGATGCTTTGGAGTAATTTACTGTGTTCGTTGTTGCTGGGAGTGGTTGGTATATTCTGTGAGTTTGTTGCTCAGTCAGACAGAGCCTCATTGATGTCCTGTGTTTCTGAGTGTTTGTGAAATTGTTAGTAATTATTCTGTTTAATTTGTTCCCAGGGGGGAAGGGGAAGGCACCTAGGGAGTGCTTAGGCAAGAAGCCCGCGGGCATACATATACCCGTAGTATATTTACTGTCTAGGCACACTAGGTAAGACCTGGGCGGACCACCCCCTGTATTTTGGTTAGGGCACCAGGTGGTGCTAAGTTAGGTAAGTTAAGTGGATAGGCAGGTTAGATAGGAGAGGGGAAGCTTTGATATTTACTTTCTTTGCTTTGGTTCCGTCCAGCCCCTTTTCCCCATATTACCGTGTAGGAAATAAATCCTAGTAAACGGTAAATTCTGCCTTTGTCGTCCTTTCTCGCACCTACAGTCCATACCTCTTGCACTTCACAGAGAGTTGAGTTGTAGCAGGGAGTTGCGTTCCCTCTTCTCAGAGGCGTGCGTAACATAATGGGGGCTCATCCGGGATTCCAATAAACCCACCGGACCCTGCTGCACTGAACTCTCTGTGGTTAGTGATTGAGGTGTGATGGTAGGTTGTGAGTTTGGATGACTTGTTTCGTTTGTGTGTTCAGTAGATTGTTGTGTACAAGATGGCTGCCTCAGCCATCTCCAAGTTCATTGAAGCGCCCTCTATTGATTGTTTGTTGAGGTTTCGAAAGGTAGAACTTTTAGCTATAGCTGACCATTATGGATTCATTATCCCTGAGAAAGCCCTGAAGGCTGAGCTTTTGGAGCTAGTCAGGGATGGATTAATGAGAGAACGAATTCTCTCATTGCAAGGAGAGGAGACGGGTAGACCTTCCGATGCCAAGTCGGAGGACAGGGCAGAGGAAGGGGTTGCTCGTACCCCCTTTGCATTGCCTCGATTCGATCCTTTATCTTCTGCTTCAGGTCGTTCAGACGGGACCGCTAGGCTGAAGGTGAGGCTGGCCCGGTTAGAAATGGAGCAAAAAGATAAGGAGAGACAGATGCATTTTGATCTTGAAATTTGAAAAATAGAAGCCGACAAGGAGGTAAGGATCCGACAACTGGAGCTAGATGCTGGCTCCAGTGCGACTCCACAAGCTGCTCATCATCAAGCTCACTTCGATGTGAGTAAAAATATCGCTTTAGTCCCTCCATTCCGAGAGTTGGAAGTTGATTCCTATTTCTCTGCGTTTGAGCGTGTGGCCGCTGCACTACATTGGCCACTTGAGGTTTGGCCGCTCCTGTTGCAATGTAAATTGTCTGGGAAAGCCCAGGAAGTAGTAGCTGCTCTCTCCCTGGAAGACAGTTTACATTACGAAACAGTTAAAACTACCGTGTTGCGGGCTTATGAGTTGGTGCCTGAAGCTTATAGACAGCGCTTCAGGAACCACAAGAAACCCTCTCACCGTACTTTTGTTGAGTTTGCTAGGGACAAAGAGTCTCTGTTTAATCGATGGTGTTCAGCCAGCAAAGCTAACACATTTGCTGATATTCAGGAGTTGATGCTGTTGGAGGATTTTAAAATTAACCTCCCAGATAGAATTGTAGTTCATTTAAATGAACAAAAAGTGGTGACATTGGCCCAGGCAGCAGTGTTGGCAGATGAGTACGCTTTGACACACAAGACTGTCTTTGGTGCACCTCGTTTTGAAGGTAGACTGATTACATCATCAGTGCCTCGTTCAGGTCGCTTTTCCTCTGACAAGCCTTTTCATGAAATCCGTGAATGTTTTTACTGTCACCAGAAGGGTCACGTTATTGCCGACTGCCCAGTTTTGAAAAATAAACCAAAACAGTCCCAGTCACCGTCCCCAAAAAGAAAAAGTTTGGGTTTAGTCAAGTCTTTGGCTCGTCCATTGGACCGAGTTATTGATTCAACATTTGAGAAACAGGATCCTGTCTATGCTCCGTTTATCTCTACCGGTTGTGTTTCCTTAACTGGAGAACAAGCTGATCAAAAGCCCATTAAAATCTTACGAGACACCGGGGCGGCGCAGTCAGTAATCATTACTGATGCTTTACCCTGGTCTCCTGAAACATATTGTGGCTCGCATGTCATATTACAGGGGATAGAGACAAAAACAGTACCTGTACCATTACACTGGGTCCACTTAGTGTCAGGCTTGGTATCAGGACGTTTCCGTGTTGGTGTAGTGTCTACACTGCCAGTAAAAGGAGTCACATTGCTACTAGGGAATGATATTGCTGGTGGTAACGTTACTCCTGTGTTAGAGGTAGTAGACAACCCAGAAATCAGAACTACAGATGAGAAATTGGTTCAAGCATTTCCACATGTTTTTCCTGCTTGTGTGTTAACGAGGGCACAATCTCGCAAGCTTGGAGATGTGGTGGATTTGGCTAGTTCCATTTTTGAGAATGTTGAAGTAGAAGACAATGCACCGAGTATTCCTTCTGCAAGTCCGACAGTTTTTACTCCTGTAAAAACTAAGGAAGGGGACTGCGAAATCGCGCCCCAATTACATGACATTCTTTTGTCTGTCACCCCTGAGAAGGTGATTGAATGTCAAAAAGGAGACACCAGTCTTCGCAAGTGTTTTGCTTCGGTAATTTCCATTGAGGAAGCTAAAACTAGAAACTGCCTACTTTATGGAAGCAGGAGTTTTGATGCGGAAATGGGCAGCTCATGGCACCGTTAATGACTGGAGTGAAGTGTGTCAAGTGGTTGTTCCTACACCGTTCCGGCAGCAGGTGCTGTCACTCGCCCATGACCAGGCGTGGTCTGGACATTTGAGGATCACAAAGACCTATAACCGAGTCCTTCGACATTTTTTCTGGCCAGGTTTGAAGTCTGACGTGATCCAATTTTGTAAAACATGTCACATATGTCAACTCACTGGGAAAGTGAATCAAACAATTCCTAGAGCACCGCTCTGCCTGGTTCCTGTGGTGGGGGAACCGTTTGAAAGAGTGATAATTGATTGTGTAGGTCCATTGCCGAAAACCAGGTCAGGTAACAAGTTATTACTAGATATACTGTACAGATAGCCTATGTGAAGGGCTCGGCGAATGTGGTTGCTGACGCTCTATCACGGGTTTACTAACTGGGGAAGCATTGGGTTTTGTTATTACAAACTATGTTTGCAATTTTTGTGGTGGGCGTGTTACGTTCCCCAGTTTCTGTGTTGTGTTTGTATGTGAGTGTGTGTTTCAGGAGATGGCTTCCTGAAATACTCCCCAAATAGCTGATTGGTCGACCCCAGGCTAATTGATGATTGGAGCTGACCCCGCCCCCTCGTCAAGATACAGCTGTTTCTAATCACCATTGCCACCTGAAGCTATAAAAGCCAGTATTCGGTGGTAGAGAGATCATTAGAGATTAGAGAGAAATGATTAGAGAGGTAAAGATTGAATATTTTGAAGAAATTATTAGAGAGAGAGGATAGGCAGGGAGAGATCATTGAAGGCTGAGGAAGGCAGAGAGTTTGATTGAAAGAGAGATATTTGCTGAGAGAGGAGGCTGATGCTTTGGAGTAATTTACTGTGTTCGTTGTTGCTGGGAGTGGTTGGTATATTCTGTGAGTTTGTTGCTCAGTCAGACAGAGCCTCATTGATGTCCTGTGTTTCTGAGTGTTTGTGAAATTGTTAGTAATTATTCTGTTTCATTTGTTCCCAGGGGGGAAGGGGAAGGCACCTAGGGAGTGCTTAGGCAAGAGGCCCGCGGGCATACATATACCCGTAGTATATTTACTGTCTAGGCACACTAGGTAAGACCTGGGCGGACCACCCCCTGTATTTTGGTTAGGGCACCAGGTGGTGCTAAGTTAGGTAAGTTAAGTGGATAGGCAGGTTAGATAGGAGAGGGGAAGCTTTGATTTTTACTTTCTTTGCTTTGGTTCCGTCCAGCCCCTTTTCCCCATATTACCGTGTAGGAAATAAATCCTAGTAAACGGTAAATTCTGCCTTTGTCGTCCTTTCTCGCACCTACAGTCCATACCTCTTGCACTTCACAGAGAGTTGAGTTGTAGCAGGGAGTTGCGTTCCGTCTTCTCAGAGGCGTGCGTAACAGTTCGTCAACCGCTTTCGGCGTACCTGGAAGAGAGCCCGCTCCAGGTATCAGCGGCAGGCGGACCGCCGCCTTACCCTGGCTCCCCGCTATCGTTTCGGGCAGAGGGTATGGCTCTCCACTCAGGATCTGCCCTTCAGGATGGAGTCCCGTAAACTTTCCCCCCACTTTAATCGACCCTTTCCCCATCTCTAAAATCCTTAGCACCACTGCTGTTCATCTTCTTTTGCCCCGCACCCTCCGTATACATCTCACTTTCCATGTGTTTAAGATTAAACCTCTCACAGCCCTTTGTCTCCTGTTTCCCCATTATCCCCTGTGTATTTATAGCTGCGATTTCTGTCTCGGTTGCCAGTTCATCTTGTTTTGTCAGATCTTACCAGAGTGTTTCCCCAGTTCTTGTTTTCTAGTATTCCTGGTTCTGACCTTTCTGCCTGCCGTTCTGTCCCATTTTGACGCTGCCTTGGATTACAAACCTCTGCCTACCCTCGGTTTGCCCCTTTGTTATAATATATATTTTGAGAACCAAACTATCCACCTGTGTCTGCATCTGGGTCATATCGTGAGTCGTTATAGAAATGGGGGGACTATGTACAAAAAGTGCTGTAACTTCTAAACAGTTCATGAAAATACCCTCAAATTAAATATGACAGTCTGCACTTTAACCTCAGTCATTGTTTGCTTCCAAATCCAAACATTTAGAGTATAGAGCCAAATGAGTTTTTTTTACTGTCCCAATAATTACAGAGGTCACTGTGACTAGAGCTTGCTAGATGAGTCTTGACCACTTCGTTCCTCGCAATGAACATACAGAAGTAAAATTAAAAGCAATTACATTATACTCATTCTTTTCAGCGGATTATACAACATTTGCATTTATGTTAAAAGACAACAGATCAGGTTAAAAAATGAATACAAGTTCCTTGTTTACCCGTTCTATCACTGATGATAGACATTTGGCAACTCTTTTTATAACAAATACTACACTGTTACACTAATAAAGGGATTAGATGGTGTTACTTCAGCAAAGTATATTAATTGATTCAAGTGCAAAATTATTATGAAACCAATGGATGGCAAGATCAAGATACACAGGCTTTGTCTCAATAGTCTAAAATGGCTTCCTCTCCTTGTCTCCCTTTTCTTGCTTTACAGATGTAAAATAACTGGATTGGAATAACTCTAGTATAGGCGTCCATCCACTATATTAATTTCACCTTCGCCGTTTGTTACATATCAATGCAGACCACAGGAGGTTGGTGGCACCTTAATTGGGGTGGACAGGCTCGTGGTAATGGCTGGAGCGGAATCAGTGGAATGGTATCAAATACATAAAGCACATGGTCTCCGTTCCTGCCATTATTATGAGCAATCCTCCCCTCAGCAGCCTCCACTGATGCAGATGAAGGAGAGGAAACGAGGAGTGTAACTAATTTAAGACTATTGAGATGCACCAAAAGAACTACAAGAAACAAGTAGGTCATTTCTGGTATGTGCTTTATCTTTATTGGCCAGTTGATTGCAATGTTGTTCACCTTACATTCTGGAGTTGGGCACCAATTCTAATGTGGACCTGAGATACATGCACTTTACACATACTTATTCTCTCATGTAATCTTTTCTCCTCCCATATTCTGACATCAGGTTTAATCATACGCCAATGTGGGCACCAGCAAGATATGCGATAGGGGTAGAAATCCATGGAAATGTGGCGGAGTCTAGTGGTAGTGCTGCCAACCCCAGACCACACATTGCCCCACATAGTTTGATCCCTGGCCCTGCCACTCACTTTCTGTGCTATATCCCTCTCATTTCCCCATCTCATCCATTTCCAACTGGTATTTATCAATAAAACTTTAACATACCAAATTTCCAGGATGTGAAACGCTAGAATAAGTCGAGTGAACCTATAACCTACATGTTGGAAAACACATCTGGTGATTTTACCTCAATAGGAATGACAATAACTCTCACTGCAAAGCAACATATAACTTCTGGAACACCAGTGCAATAACTACAAAATGGGAAAACTGAAAAAATAGGAAAAATATTGTAGACTGAATATTCACACTTAAAATAAAGACTTGTTCCCTTTTAAAAATGTGTTTATTAGAGTAACAATGCATTATTGGTTAATCAGTTTGAAGAACGAGAGCGTGAAGACCCTAGTCTCAGAGCATAGTGAGAGTATTTTTACTCCCTTACTATCGTGTCACAAACATGAAACTAATTGAATCTAGCAGCGGCAGTCTAACCTACAACATTTGGACCGGACCAGTGACATTATAGGTAGACATAAGTGAGAGCCATACAGACTCAAACAATATGGCAGCCACTGCCATTCATTCCAGAATATCAGTCTCATAGTAGGTCAGGTTAGGGGAAAACGTTTCTTGGTCTTCGGCACAACAGTACATTTGGTTGATGCTGTCTCAATGAGGTCCAGGGTCTCCTTAAGCCCAGATTGGGTATCATACATGAAAACATATTGAAAAGAGGAAATACTCTGAAGACAAGGCATTGGAAAATCTAGCGTGAGAAAATTGCAGGCATGTTGATGTTTGGTGACTTGTTCTGTGTGAGACAAAGAAACAGAAAATAGGGAAGAACAGACTGAAAATATCTCATTTTAACAAGAGTTGTTTCCATCTGCCGTTCATTAAAGGGATAGTAAAAAAATAAAAAAAAATAAACGTTTATTTTAGGTGAACTATCCCTTTAAAAAGAGTAGACTGGTTCCATCCTACATTTCACAACCAGAGCCAAGACTATAAGTGATATCATAGCGCAAGGTAGCATCAATTAGTGTGATTTAAACAGTATAAAATAAGACAGCTAGAGAGTGAATGATAAAAGAGAGCGATGGTTGACGACTCACCCAAATCCTGCAGACTGTGCATGTGGACACTGACAGGTCTCTATCCTGTGGTGCACTGTAGTCATAGATGGTCTCTGTGTTTGCCAAACAAAATCCATTGCACATCATGATAGTCATCATCACACCGCGTGGCCGCTGCTACTCTAACCTGGTGGTCCCAGCGCGCACGACCCACGTGGAGTTCCAGGTCTCAGGCAGCCTCTGGAACTGCCGATCTGCGGCCAACAAGGCAGAGTTCATCTCAGCCTATGCTTCCCTCCAGTCCCTTGACTTCTTGGCACTGACGGAAACATGGATTACCACTGATAACACTGCTACTCCTACTGCTCTCTCCTCGTCTGCCCACGTGTTCTCGCACACCCCGAGAGCTTCTGGTCAGCGGGGTGGTGGCACTGGGATCCTCATCTCTCCCAAGTGGACATTCTCTCTTTCTCCCCTGACCCATCTGTCTATCGCCTCCTTTGAATTCCATGCTGTCACAGTTACCAGCCCTTTCAAGCTTAACATCCTTATCATTTATCGCCCTCCAGGTTCCCTTGGAGAGTTCATCAATGAGCTTGACGCCCTGATAAGTTCCTTTCCTGAGGATGGCTCACCTCTCACAGTTCTGGGTGACTTTAACCTCCCCACGTCTACCTTTGACTCATTCCTCTCTGCCTCCTTCTTTCCACTCCTCTCCTCTTTTGACCTCACCCTCTCACCTTCCCCCCCTACTCACAAGGCAGGCAATACGCTTGACCTCATCTTTACTAGATGCTGTTCTTCCACTAATCTCATTGCAACTCCCCTCCAAGTCTCCGACCACTACCTTGTATCCTTTTCCCTCTCGCTCTCATCCAACACTTCCCACACTGCCCCTACTCGGATGGTATCGCGCCGTCCCAACCTTCGCTCTCTCTCCCCCGCTACTCTCTCCTCTTCCATCCTATCATCTCTTCCCTCTGCTCAAACCTTCTCCAACCTATCTCCTGATTCTGCCTCCTCAACCCTCCTCTCCTCCCTTTCTGCATCCTTTGACTCTCTATGTCCCCTATCCTCCAGGCCGGCTCGGTCCTCCCCTCCTGCTCCGTGGCTCGACGACTCATTGCGAACTCACAGAACAGGGCTCCGGGCAGCCGAGCGGAAATGGAGGAAAACTCGCCTCCCTGCGGACCTGGCATCCTTTCACTCCCTCCTCTCTACATTCTCCTCTTCTGTCTCTGCTGCTAAAGCCAATTTCTACCACTCTAAATTCCAAGCATCTGCCTCTAACCCTAGGAAGCTATTTGCCACCTTCTCCTCCCTCCTGAATCCTCCTCCCCCTCCTCCCCCCTCCTCCCTCTCTGCTGATGACTTCGTCAACCATTTTGAAAAGAAGGTCGACGACATCCGATCCTCGTTTGCTAAGTCAAACGACACCGCTGGTTCTGCTCACACTGCCCTACCCTGTGCTTTGACCTCTTTCTCCCCTCTCTCTCCAGATGAAATCTCGCGTCTTGTGACGGCCGGCCGCCCAACAACCTGCCCGCTTGACCCTATCCCCTCCTCTCTTCTCCAGACCATTTCCGGAGACCTTCTCCCTTACCTCACCTCGCTCATCAACTCATCCTTGACCGCTGGCTACGTCCCTTCCGTCTTCAAGAGAGCGAGAGTTGCACCCCTTCTGAAAAAACCTACACTCGATCCCTCCGATGTCAACAACTACAGACCAGTATCCCTTCTTTCTTTTCTCTCCAAAACTCTTGAACGTGCCGTCCTTGGCCAGCTCTCCTGCTATCTCTCTCAGAATGACCTTCTTGATCCAAATCAGTCAGGTTTCAAGACTAGTCATTCAACTGAGACTGCTCTTCTCTGTGTCACGGAGGCGCTCCGCACTGCTAAAGCTAACTCTCTCTCCTCTGCTCTCATCCTTCTAGACCTATCGGCTGCCTTTGATACTGTGAACCATCAGATCCTCCTCTCCACCCTCTCCGAGCTGGGCATCTCCGGCGCGGCCCACGCTTGGATTGCGTCCTACCTGACAGGTCGCTCCTACCAGGTGGCGTGGCGAGAATCTGTCTCCGCACCACGTGCTCTCACCACTGGTGTCCCCCAGGGCTCTGTTCTAGGCCCTCTCCTATTCTCGCTATACACCAAGTCACTTGGCTCTGTCATATCCTCACATGGTCTCTCCTATCATTGCTATGCAGACGACACACAATTAATCTTCTCCTTTCCCCCCTCTGATAACCAGGTGGTGAATCGCATCTCTGCATGTCTGGCAGACATATCAGTGTGGATGACGGATCACCACCTCAAGCTGAACCTCGGCAAGACGGAGCTGCTCTTCCTCCCGGGGAAGGACTGCCCGTTCCATGATCTCGCCATCACGGTTGACAACTCCATTGTGTCCTCCTCCCAGAGTGCTAAGAACCTTGGCGTGATCCTGGACAACACCCTGTCGTTCTCAACTAACATCAAGGCGGTGACCCGTTCCTGTAGGTTCATGCTCTACAACATTCGCAGAGTACGACCCTGCCTCACGCAGGAAGCGGCGCAGGTCCTAATCCAGGCACTTGTCATCTCCCGTCTGGATTACTGCAACTCGCTGTTGGCTGGGCTCCCTGCCTGTGCCATTAAACCCCTACAACTCATCCAGAACGCCGCAGCCCGTCTGGTGTTCAACTTTCCCAAGTTCTCTCACGTCACCCCGCTCCTCCGCTCTCTCCACTGGCTTCCAGTTGAAGCTCGCATCCGCTACAAGACCATGGTGCTTGCCTACGGAGCTGTGAGGGGAACGGCACCTCCGTACCTTCAGGCTCTGATCAGGCCCTACACCCAAACAAGGGCACTGCATTCATCCACCTCTGGCCTGCTCGCCTCCCTACCTCTGAGGAAGTACAGTTCCCGCTCAGCCCAGTCAAAACTGTTCGCTGCTCTGGCACCCCAATGGTGGAACAAACTCCCTCACGACGCCAGGTCAGCGGAGTCAATCACCACCTTCCGGAGACACCTGAAACCCCACCTCTTTAAGGAATACCTAGGATAGGAGAAAGTAATCCTTCTAACCCCCCCCCCCCCCTTAAAAGAGTTAGATGCACTATTGTAAAGTGGTTGTTCCACTGGATATCATAAGGTGAATGCACCAATTTGTAAGTCGCTCTGGATAAGAGCGTCTGCTAAATGACTTAAATGTAAATGTAAAATGATATCTGTAAAAGCAAACACAAAGGCACAATAAGTTTGGCTAGTCAGACAACTGATAATGTTCTGTGTCATGTTCAATAAGGTACACTGCAGCGAAGTGCTTTGCAACAGAAAACAAACATCTGTGTTGTAAAATTTCCCATGGCACCTCCTTTGTTTCGAAAGGCATTTGAAAGGCATTCTGTTCCGTGCCTATTGAACAAGACCCAGGTGTTTGAAGGATTAAAATAATTCTGAAACAATTAAAACTCAAACAATGGAACTCCCGTTATGTTTGCACACTTTACTTTTAGTGGTCAGAACCAATGTTCTAGTCTCAGACCTTCATTAGGGTGTTCAGTAGTGAAGTCTCAAGCGCAATACACTTGAACAATCCTTATGTGGCAGCACACAACAAGTCCAGCATCTGTCACCATAGAGTAGACATGACATCTCTCTATGGTACTGTAGGTTGACCATAGCAGAACAGGACAGTCCTCGAACAGTATGATAGCAGTTCATGCATTTGATCTATGTTTTGGTGCACAAATCCAAAGTTATGTCAATTAAACTACTTGTTGCTTCAATTATGGCAACAAAGACTCCCTGAATAATGTGCATTCCTCCCTGACATTGGTGTGCCTGTTAAGATTTACTGTAAAATTAGCAAAGAAATAAATCGGACACTTGTTTTCAACTAAATTGGACTAAATTGCTAAATTAATTCAGACCAGAAATTGTTACTGGACTCTGGTAGTATGGCTCTATGTTGTTGATGTCGTTTTTCTAGTCCAGCCATGAATATTGTAGAAGTTAAGAGAAGAAAATAATCACTCTGGGTGGGTGGTTCTCACAATTCTTCTCCCAGATTCCTTGTGTCCCCTTTCCTCTCTTCAAAACATTAGAGGGTCTCCTCGCTTCTGTCTGACATTTCGAGAAGGTGAGAGGATGCGAGGAATCAAGGAAAATACTTGATTCACCCCTTACATGTACATTTGGTGACCTTTCCCTGGACACACAAATAAATTACATCATAACCAATACTCATCGTCCTTAGAACGGAATCACTTCCGAGAAGAAAGAAACTGATTCAAACGGCTGCCCAGTCAGACAGCCTAGATGCACTTATTTAAAAAAAAAAGAAAAATGCATTCAAAACACCAGGCTATTGAGCGGTTATTCAAATATTTGGTATTCACTACAGTTTACAGCCTAGACAATAGTTTTGTACATCCTTCATTACATTGTGTTGTAGCTTAGGTAGGATACATTTCTTGTCCCTAAAATATGGTCGCTTTTCGAGCTGCATAACCGGCGACTGGGAGGGAATGCACAGTGTAGGCTACCTATGATATCATTATCTACTAAACTTTTTTTCTTTCGCTGTGTAAATTGACTGGATATATTCATTGCAGTATTAAGCTTAAAACTTTTTCAGGCTAGGGTCCTTTTTTCTAGATTTCCGCCTGACTGACGTGCCCAAAGTAAATTGCCTGTTGCTCAGGCCCTGAAGCCAGGATATGCATACAATTGGTACCATTGGAAAGAAGACACTTTGTAGTTTGTAGAAATGTTAAAATGATGTAGGAGACTATAACACAATGGATATGGTAGGAGAAAAACCTGCGAGAGAAGGGCTACCCCTGGTGGAAAGAGGCTGTACGGCACAAAATGAGTTGCAAATGAGCGCTGTACGTTACATCGTGACGTGTCACTAACTTGTTAAACTTGTTATGTTAAACAATTAAGCAAACGTTTGGCGGTAATGCTCACCTTGGTATGATTGCTATACCGAGGTAAAGACAGTTTCAGGTTGGAAATTCGCCTATAGCTTTCCTTACCTCCACCAACAGCAGTTAGGGACCGTCAACATAGTGACAACTCAAATTTTTCAAATGTCAATAGCTATTTAACCATTACTCCAAAAACGTTCATAACTGGTTCTAGCTAACCCGATGGCATAGACACACATTGCACACATTTTCTTTGTCAATTTACATCTCACACTATTTTAAATTATTTAAATTTTTGAATTTCAATAGCTCATTGGTCATATGACCTACTGGACTCAAACAAGGTTCAGAATCTCCACTGACTACCCTTCTATATTGCATACCCTTTAGTTTGTCCATTTTCATCTCACATGATTTTACATGAATTTTTCTAAATTTAAGTGTAAGCTTGCAGGCCTTCATTTTACATGGGTGTTAAAAAAAATCCTTTGAAGTTAACAAATGTTCCAGCCTCTCTAACTATCTTTCACATGGACACTGACAAGATCGGCAAATGGCTGTATGTGGTATGGATCAAGGACAGGAGAGGTGTTCAAACAGAGGTGCTTAAAGGAAGGAGCACAGGTAGGCCTCATGAAAAACACTGTTTCATATGCTCTTTTTAATCACAGTAATAGGCAGTGATTTGTCAGTCACAGTGAGCTTGATAAGGTGAAAGAATAATTTTCATAGCACCACTTTCATATACTGTACATTGAGACAAATCCTTCTACGTTTAGTATTAGAACGCAGTAAAGGTAACATTTAGGATAGAGGTAGCCTATAGAATATGCATTCAAGTAGAGGCCTACACTGAACAAAATACAATTTTATATACACTGCTCAAAAAAATAAAGGGAACACTTAAACAACACAATGTAACTCCAAGTCAATCACACTTCTGTGAAATCAAACTGTCCACTTAGGAAGCAACACTGATTGACAATAAATTTCACATGCTGTTGTGCAAATGGAATAGACAAAAGGTGGAAATTATAGGCAATTAGCAAGACACCCCCAAAAAAGGAGTGATTCTGCAGGTGGTGACCACAGACCACTTCTCAATTCCTATGCTTCCTGGCTGATGTTTTGGTCACTTTTGAATGCTGGCGGTGCTCTCACTCTAGTGGTAGCATGAGACGGAGTCTACAACCCACGCAAGTGGCTCAGGTAGTGCAGTTCATCCAGGATGGCACATCAATGCGAGCTGTGGCAAAAAGGTTTGCTGTGTCTGTCAGCGTAGTGTCCAGAGCATGGAGGCGCTACCAGGAGACAGGCCAGTACATCAGGAGACGTGGAGGAGGCCGTAGGAGGGCAACAACCCAGCAGCAGGACCGCTACCTCCGCCTTTGTGCAAGGAGGTGCACTGCCAGAGCCCTGCAAAATGACCTCCAGCAGGCCACAAATGTGCATGTGTCTGCTCAAACGGTCAGAAACAGACTCCATGAGGGTGGTATGAGGGCCCGACGTCCAAAGGTGGGGGTTGTGCTTACAGCCCAACACCGTGCATGACGTTTGGCATTTGCCAGAGAACACCAAGATTGGCAAATACGCCACTGTGCTCTTCACAGATGAAAGCAGGTTCACACTGAGCACATGAGCACATGTGACAGACGTGACAGAGTCTGGAGACGCCGTGGAGAATGTTCTGCTGCCTGCAACATCCTCCAGCATGACCGGTTTGGCGGTGGGTCAGTCATGGTGTGGGGTGGCATTTCTTTGTGGGGCCGCACAGCCCTCCATGTGCTCGCCAGAGGTAGCCTGACTGCCATTAGGTACCGAGATGAGATCCTCAGACCCCTTGTGAGACCATATGCTGACACATGCACATTTGTGGCCTGCTGGAGGTCATTTTGCAGGGCTCTGGCAGTGCACCTCCTTGCACAAAGGCGGAGGTAGCGGTCCTGCTGCTGGGTTGTTGCCCTCCTACGGCCTCCTCCACGTCTCCTGATGTACTGGCCTGTCTCCTGGTAGCGCCTCCATGCTCTGGACACTACGCTGACAGACACAGCAAACCTTTTTGCCACAGCTCGCATTGATGTGCCATCCTGGATGAACTGCACTACCTGAGCCACTTGTGTGGGTTCTAGACTCCGTCTCATGCTACCACTAGAGTGAGAGCACCGCCAGCATTCAAAAGTGACCAAAACATCAGCCAGGAAGCATAGGAACTGAGAAGTGGTCTGTGGTCACCACCTGCAGTACCATTCCTTTATTGGGGGTGTCTTGCTAATTGCCTATAATTTCCACCTTTTGTCTATTCCATTTGCACAACAGCATGTGAAATTTATTGTCAATCAGTGTTGCTTCCTAAGTGGACAGTTTGATTTCACAGAAGTGTGATTGACTTGGAGTTACATTGTGTTGTTTAAGTGTTCCCTTTATTTTTTTGAGCAGTGTATATACAAAAAACGCCACTGCACAATGAGTGCATAGAAATATATATACAAAAAGCGCCACTGCACAATGAGTGCATATATATATATCATAGAGGCTTCAGAACAAAGTGCAAGATTAGTTTGTGCATCACTATTGTGAACTGTGATCAGTCAGACCTACTGTCATACAGGACGTCTTGAAACAACTGACCTTTTTTCCCAAAAACATTTCAGTCATTTTGATTGTCTTTTACGTCAACTTTTCTTTTCTTCCTAGAGTCCGTTGTACTGCTTCTCCTCACCCTTTATCGACTTTTCTATTTTTCATTTATTGTCTTTCAGCCCTTTTTCATTCTCTCTTATCTCCTTTTCTACTGTCCATGGTATATCTTGAAGCACTCAATGTGCAGTGGCGCTTTGCATTTCTCACATGCATAGTACGTTTGTCACAATGACGACTTCTCTGGAACCGGTACATCGTGTTGATTGGCCAGTGAGAAGCTTTGTCATATCTTGCCTGATCTTCAACAGTAGCAGCCAGTAAAGATCTCCTTCCGTGGTTTCGTGCCAAACTTTAGCATATTTGGGCTGTATACTATGTGTTTTGGAATCACATTGGTGGCAGGCCTCTTCGATCGTTTGAACACTCAATCTTTATTTTTGACCACCTGCAGCTTTTCCCTTGGCTCTTCTGGCTAACCCCTATGGCTTGTAGAGGCCCTTGGCTCTTCTGACTGGACCCCCTGGTGGGAGGACCCTCTCTTGGATCTTCATTATCAACAATGGAGGGGGGTGGGGGAGGTTGTGGATGGGGGGGTGGTGAGGGGTAGGTCATCATCATTGATAATTGTTCCTGTCATGATCTGTTTGCATAGGTTCAGCATATACGTTCAAGAGCCAGGCTGGCAAATGGCCTGTCCATAGTCCATATCTGACCCATCTCTATCACAATCACTCAGGACAGCATCTTTCTCATTTTGAGGATAACTGCAATGTTGCATGCCTTGTCTGGGCAGTCACCTAGATCCAACATATCCAACACTTGACTCAAAGTGAAACTAAAAGAAAGAACAGAGTAGAGTAGAAAGTTAGGTAAAACAAGAACTATGTATGTGTATAACTATGTGTATACCTAGATGCACTGTGTTATCCCGCCGGTCACTATTGTTGCCGTCAACATGTTTACACATTCTATGACCACACTGAACAAAGTTGAGTAATTGCAAATGCATATATCAATACTATACACCTTAAAGATGTACCAAAGATCTTTGTCCTATCTTTATGTTAACATACTTTACTAACCTTTTGTTTGGGAGATTTGATGCAGCCATCCTCTTCTCATGGTGCAACCAGGAAGTAAACAGCTCTGGTCATGTGACAATTTACACTAAACATGTAACACTGCACATATTTCATTGAGACCCTTTATTATTTCAATATTTGCTGGAAATGCATTGATACATAATTCAGAAAAAGTTTTAGAGCCTTACAACTGGAAACGTTTTTTTACGGTCACTATTGTGACCGATGGGATTAAATAGGTTAATGTAAAAAAAAAAAAAGACAATATAGCAGGGTCTTCTACCTTAGAGTCAAGGTAGAATGCAGTTAAGGTTTGTAATGTAGTGATCAATATCAGTACAATCACTAACCTCTCTCTTCCAGCTGTTCGCCTTTACAACAGGCTATAGGCTATACAAGCCTCTTCCTCTTCTCATGAAATTCCAGGAAAAGCTATAGGCTACAAAAGCTATAGGAAATGTACACTTGGGAAAAAATATATAAACGCATAATCCAACAATTTCAAAGATTTTACTGAGTTACAGTTCATATATCGACAGATCAGTAGGAAAAAGTGATGGGCTACGTTCTGCACGTGCCACGGTCAGGTCAGTGTGAACCGGAGTGACTTGACACAAAGCTAGCCAAACAAGATGTAGCTACAAACAAAACAGAGTTAAATGGTTCCAGGCTGCCGTGAAGTGTTCATCCATGTATACGGATTAACCAAGAGCATTTACAGTCGGAAGTTTACATGCACCTTAGCCAAATACATTTAAAAACTCTGTTTTTCACAATTCCTGACATGTAATCCTAGTAAGAATTCCCTGTCTTAGGTCAGTTAGGATCACCACTTTATTTTAAGAATGTGAAATGTCAGAATAATAGTAGAGAATTATTTATTTCAGCTTTTGTTTCTTTCATCACATTCCCGGTGGGTCAGAGGTTTACATACACTCAATTAGTATTTAGTAGCATTGCCTTTAAATTGTTTAACTTGCGTCAAACGTTTAAGGTAGCCATCCACAAGCTTCCCACAATAAGTTGGGTGAATTTTGGCCCATTCCTCCTGACAGAGCTGGTGTAACTGAGTCAGGTTTTTAGGCCTCCTTGCTCCCACACGCTTTTTCAGTTCTGCCCGCAAATTTTCTGTATGATTGAGGTCAGGGCTTTGTGATGGCCACTCCAATACCTTGACTTTGTTGTCCTTAAGCCATTTTGCCACAACTTTGGAAGTATGCTTGGGGTCATTGTCCATTTGGAAGACCCATTTGCGACCAAGCTTCATCTTCCTGACTGATGTCTTAAGATATTGCTTCAATATATCCACATCATTTTCCTCCCTCATGACGCCATCTATTTTGTGAAGTGAACCAGTCCCTCCTGCAGCAAAGCACCTCCACAACGTGTTGCTGCCACCCCGTGCTTCACGGTTGGGACAGTGTTCTTCGGCTTGCAAGTCTCCCCCTTTTTCCTCCAAACAAAACGATGGTCATTATGGCCAAACAGTTCCATTTTTGTTTCATCAGACCAGAGGACATTTCTGCAAGTATGATCTTTGTCCCCATGTGTAGTTCCAAACCGTAGTCTGGCTTTTTTTAATGGCGGTTTTGGAGCAGTGGCTTCTTCCTTGCTGAGCGGCCTTTCAGGTTATGGTGATATAGGACTCGTTTTACTGTGGCAATAGATACTTTTGTACCTGTTTCCTCCAGCATCTTCACACGGTCCTTTGCTCTTGTTCTGAGATTGATTTGCACTTTTCGCACCAAAGTGCGCTCTGTCTCCTAGAGATGAACGTGTCTCCTTCCTGAGCGGTATGATGGCTGCGTGGTCCCATGGTGTTTATACTTGCGTACTATTGTTTGTACAGATGAACATGGTAGCTTCAGGCGTTTTGAAATTGCTCCCAAGGATGAACCAGACTTGTGGAAGTCTACAATTTATTTTCTGCATGTTAACACTAGAAGCGTATTACCTAAAATGTATCAATTGAAAGTGTGGGTTCACAGCTCCAATCCAGATGTGTTGGTCATTACTGAGATGTGGTTTTGAACACTGATGTTAACCTTTCTGGTTATGACCTTTTTCGGCAAGACAGATCTTTTAAAGGTGGTGGAGTGGCAATCTTTACCGAGGAACACCTTCAATGCTCAGTTGTCTCCACCAAGTTTGTCCCCAAACAATTTGATTTGCTCGTTTTAAGCATTAAGGCAGCGTACAGACATGAAACAGAAACAATAATGCCTGGGGAAGGAACCAAAGTGAGTGACAGATATAGGGAAGGTAATCAGGAAGGTGATGAAGTCCATGTGAGTCTGAGGTGCTGGTGCGCGTAAAGATGGTGACCGGTGTGCGTAACAATGGTGATAGGTGCTCTGGCACCCCAATGGTGGAACAAACTCCCTCACGACGCCAGGTCAGCGGAGTCAATCACCACCTTCCGGAGACACCTGAAACCCCACCTCTTTAAGGAATACCTAGGATAGGATAAAGTAATCCTTCTAACCCCCCCCCCCCTTAAAAGAGTTAGATGCACTATTGTAAAGTGGTTGTTCCACTGGATATCATAAGGTGAATGCACCAATTTGTAAGTCGCTCTGGATAAGAGCGTCTGCTAAATGACTTAAATGTTAAATGTAAATAGGTGTGCGTAATAATGAGCAGCCTGGTGACCTAGAGCGCCAGAGAGGGAGTATATGTGACACACACGTATACCTCAGGCTGATTGGCTCTCGTTCAGTCAAATAACAAATAAGTGCACTCAGGCTATCGGGAAGGCCAAAGTAAGTCATTTTAAAAGAGCAGTTCTCTCTCTGTGGGTCTAACCCCTAGAAGTTCTGGAAAATGGTTAAAGACCTGGAGAATTAACCCTCCTCCTCACAGCTGCCCATGTCTCTTAATGTTGATGTTTTTGGTACTTACAAGGAGCACATGGCTGAGCTCTTTAATCACCAATTCATTAAGTCAGGATTCCTATTTGACTCAGACATGCCTCCTTGCCCGTCCAACATTTCCTCATCTCCCACCCCTTCTAATGTGACTAGCCCCGATGCTCCTTCCTCTTTTTTTACTCTGCCCCGCTACAAAGTTTCTCCCTGCAGGCAGTCTGAGGTGCTAAATGAGCTCCTTAAACTTGACCCCAAAAAAACATCTGGGTCAGATGGTTTGAGTCCTTTCTTCTTTAAGGTTGCAGACCCTATCATCGCCAAGCCTATCTCTGACCTTTTTAACTGGTCTCTCCTCTCTGGGCAGGTTCCTATTGCTTGGAAGGCAGACACGGTGCATCCTTTATTTAAAGGAGATCAAGCTGATCTTAACTGTTATAGGTTCATTTCTATTTTGCCCTGTTTATCAAAAGTGTTGGAAAAATGTGCCAATAATTAACTGATTGGCTTTCTTGCTGTCTACAGTATTCTCTCTGGTATGCAATTTGGTTTACGCTCAGGTTATGGATGTGTCACTGCAACCTTAAAGATCCTAAATTATGTCACCATTTACCTTGATTCTAAGCAATGTTGTGCTGCTATTTTTATTGACTTGGCCAAAGCTTTTGATACGGTAGACCATTCCATTCTTGTGGGCCGGCTAAGGAGTATTGGTGTCTCTGAGGGGTCTTTGGCCTGGTTTTCTAACTACCTCTCTCAACGAGTGCAGTGTATAAAGTCAGAACATCTTCTGTCTCAGCCATTGAAGAGCACATCCGTGAAGAGCACACATTTCCAGTGGACGTCGAAGGTGAGCATTTGGCCACTGAAGTCGGTTACGACGCATGAACTGTAGTCAGGTCAAGAAACCTGGTAAGGACAATGAGCACGCAGACAGTTTTTGACAGTTTGTGCAGAAATTCTTCGGTTGTGCAAACCCACATTTTCATCAGCTGTCCGGTCTCAGACGATCCCGCAGGTGAAGAAGCCGGATGTGGAGGTCCTGGGCTGGTGTGGTTACATGTGGTCTGCAGTTGTGAGGCCGGTTGGATGTATTGCCAAATTCTCTAAAACAAAGTTGGAGGCAGCTTATGGTAGAGAAATTAACATTGAATTATCTGGCAACAGCTCTGGTGGACATTCCTGCAGTCAGCATGCCAATTGCATGCTCCATCAACACTTGACACATCCGTGACATTGTGTTGTGTGACAAAGCTGCACATTTTAGTGGCCTTTTATTTCCCCCAGCACAAGGTGCACCTGTGTAATGATCATGTTTAATCAGCTTCTTGATATGCCACACCTGTCAGGTGGATGGATTATCTTGGCAAAGGAGAAATGCTCACTAACAGGGGAGTAAGCAAATTTATGCACAAAATTTGAGAGAAATAAGCTTTTTGTGCGTATGGAACATTTCTGGGATCTTTTTTTCAGCTCATGAAACATGGTACCAACACTATTTTTGTTCAGTACATTTAGATATTTTTTTATACTAGGCCTAATAGCCTATTTGGGGAAAGAAGCATGCTTGCTCTTGCTAATTGCTGAATGTAAAACAGGCCTTGTAAAAACATCTAGCTGTACCATGTAAAAACAGCTAGCTGTTTTTAGTAAGTTTCACACAACCCCGTGTGCTACACTCATCTGAGGGGTCGGCTGTGAATGCCCTCACACGCTATTAACTTATGCTAATTGCTTAGGTTCTGCTCACTACAGTGTTGTCCGGTTAGAACATAATGTTGATGCCCATTACTCTCTTAATTGTCACCACACACACACAAAGGTGCTTCAATTGAAGGTAGTTCTTTATGTGTGGCAATTTGAATGACTTGAAATGTTATTGTTGTGGTTATTCAGACATCCGTGTTGTTGTCGACAATAAAAACCTGCGTCTTCTCTCTTTGGATGACAATAACTCTGACCTGAGTGGGCGGGTGTACAGTCGTGGCCAAAAGTTGAGAATGACACAAATATTAATTTTCAAAGTGTGCTGCTTCAGTGTCTTTAGATATTTTTGTCAGATGTTACTATGGAATACTGAAGTATAATTACAAGCATTGTGTCAAAGGCTTTTATTGACAAATGAAGTTGCTGCAAAGAGTCAATATTTGCAGTGTTGACCCTTCTTTTTCAAGACCTCTGCAATCCGCCCTGGCATGCTGTCAATTAACTTCTAGGCCACATCTTGAATGATGGCAGCCCATGTTTGCATAATCAATGCATGGAGTTTGTCAGAATTTGTGGGGTTTTGTTTGTCCACCCGCCTCTTGAGGATTGAGCACAAGTTCTCAATGGGATTAAGGTCTGGGGAGTTTCCTGGCCATGGACCCAAAATATCGATGTTTTGTTCCCCGAACCACTTAGTTATCACTTTTGCCTTAGGGCAAGGTGCTCCATCATGCTGGAAAAGGCATTGTTCATCACCAAACTGTTCCTGAATGGTTTGGAGAAGTTGCTCTCTGAGGATGTGTTGGTACCATTCTTTATTCATGGCTTTGTTCTTACATTTACATTTACATTTAAGTTATTTAGCAGACGCTCTTATCCAGAGCGACTTACAAGGCAAAGTGAGTGAGCCCACTCCCTTGGCTGAGAAGCAACCCCACACATGAATGGTCTCAGGATGCTTTACTGTTGTCATGACACAGGACTGATGGTAGCACTCACCTTGTCTTCTCCGGACAAGCTTTTTTCCGGATGCCCCAAACAATCGGAAAGGGGATTCATCAGAGAAAATGACTTTACCCCAGTCCTCAGCAGTCCAATCCCTGTACCTTTTGCAGAATATCAGTCTGTCCCTGATGTTTTTCCTGGAGAGAAGTAGCTTCTTTGCTGCCCTTCTTGACACCAGGCCATCCTCCAAATGTCTTGCCTCACTGTGTGTGCAGATGCACTAACACCTGCCTGCTGCCATTCCTGAGCAAGCTCTGTACTGGTGGTGCCCGATACCGCAGCTGAATCAACTTTAGGAGACGGTCCAGGCACTTGCTGGACTTTCTTGGGCGCCCTGAAGCCTTCTTCACAACAATGGAACCGCTCTCCTTGAAGTTCTTGATGATCCGATAAATGGTTGATTCAGGTGCAATCTTACTGGCAGCAATATCCTTGCCTGTGAAGCCCTTTTGGTGTAAAGCAATGATGGCGGCACGTGTTTCCTTGCAGGTAACCATGGTTGACAGAGGAAGAACAATGATTCCAAGCACCACTCTCCTTTTGAAGCTTCCAGTCTGTTATTCAAACTCAATCAGCATGACAGAGTGATCTCCAGCCTTGTCCTCGTCAACACTCATACCTGTGTTAACCAGAGAATCACTGACATGATATCAGCTGGTCCTTTTGTGGTAGGGCTGAAATGCAGTGGAAATGTTTTTGGGGGGGATTCAGTTCATTTGCATGGCAAAGAGGGACTTTGCAATTAATTGCAATTCATCTGATCACTCTTCATAACATTCTGGAGTATATGCAAATTGCCATCATACAAACTGAGGCAGCAGACTGTGAAAATTTGTGTCATTCTCAAAACTTTTGGCCACGACTGTAGTGTCCCAACATGCATTTGAGCGGGTGTAGTGTCCAAATACGCATTTCCAAGCGCTCCGATTGGTTGGGAATAGCAGCGTTATAATGGGTGAGGGATAACTAAGGTAGGCTGAACAGCCAAACTAATGGGACTTAAGGGACTGTGAGGGAGAGTCAGGTAGAGAGGAGGAGCAGGACGGACTTTTTTACAGGCCTACTGCAAAGAAAATGTATGTTTGGGAAAGTTGAGGAGAGAAAGTGCATTCGTGTGATCACTTTTGGCCGGTTATGATAACATTGTTGCACTGATGCATTGCAAATGGTGGCACAGGACATACAGAGATGAACACAGTGAAAAAGCAGACCCAATGGAATTGACAACCATTACAAAAATGGAAATCACTTGCAAACCATCTAAGCAATGAGGCAATGACATGCTGTAAAAGATGTGCAGGCAAAACTGAGTTTGTTGAATTACTACATTTAAGTATGAATTACTATATTATTTCTCATTGGGCCTACATTTAGTTTGAAGTATTATTTGCAGTTGTCACTATGACAATGAGCACACACTGTAAACACTGAATGGTCTGAACCAGTATCTGTGAGTTAGAAACCTCATGAATGGTCTTGTTAGCACCTTATTAATAGGCAGCTTGAAGTAGGATACGTTGATCAGTTGATTGAAAGGGTAGGACTGTAGAACGATAAATGATCAACTTTCCTTTAGTGTGGATGCTCACCAACGTTTTACAGTTACTGTATGTAGCCTATAGTTGATCATTAGTTGTCGTTATAGTTATTGGCTTGCTGGATAGCCCAGGCCTTAACTACACAACACTGACTTTTATTCTCCTAAAATTGACTTTCAAATCATTTACTCTGGCAAGTTTGGCACCGGCGCGCTGCAGTAGAGAAGTAAAGTGGAAGTCGAATCCATCACTTCTGTCATTTGGTTGTGCTCATAGCAATGTTCGAAAATGGGGTGGATTTGAGCTTAAAAATGACATTTACATGTCGGTTATGCCCGGAAATGCCCTTGTCTGGAGCAAAGGATCCCAATTTCAAACTCTCCAAAAAAGTGTTTCAAATTCAAAAAACTGGCAATAATGAATATTAAATGAAAAAGGATTGTATGTAGTTTCTTTCAATAGTCCTCTCTGACTTTAAATAATATCTCTCTCAAAACTGTGATTCCTAAAAAATGTGTCCGGGGATTTGGTCAACTCCGTCAGATTTGTCTAAAATCCTACATTTATCAGGAATGAGCAGGGTCAGCTACACCATAAGGACCCCTTCTCCAGCCACCCCGTTCTCTCTTCTCCTGCACGGCAAGCGGTACCGATTCAACTTCATAAACTTCACAGAAAATTCTTAGGTTATTACTATGTAATTACCATTTCATTTCTAAAGAAATATCAACTATTGTGAGGTGTAGTAAAATAAATGTGCTTGTTTAATATGATTAAAGACACATTTCCATTCAAGACCAGGGTCATGTTCCATTAGGCCACGCAATGGAAAAGGAAGTCCAGGTCGTCCCTCTCAGTCAGTTTTCTTTCGTTTGGTGCCTACTGAACATGACCCAGAAAGTTATTTGTCAGGATTACTGGACCCTTCCTGCAGAGATAGAGGTTTTGGGACGTTTGGGTGTCCTTGGTCCCAATACGTGGGATGGTTCAGAAGAGTGGTGCTTGCGCACATGGCGCAGCAGCAGTTGGCGGTCCGGTGTAGCGTACGGACAGAGGTGGCAGGGGAAAGACTCGCCTGTGTGGTGGCGTCGTGCGTGGAGATCTAAGCTCTTTTTCTGGATGCTACAGAAAGATTGAAAGAGAGAGGGAGATAGTGAGACAGACGAGGCACAGAGGCTGCCATTGAGGAGTAGAGATAGACTTAGCAAACGATTAACATGAACTCTAAACATACATTAGTGTGTGTGTGTGTGTAGTTACCTGCTGTAGGGACAGTACTGACAGCAGTAGGGCCTCTCCTGTGTGTGCGTGCGGGAGTGTCGGCGCAGGGAGCTGCTGTCGATGGAGGCGTAGGGACACTGAAGGCATTTGAAGGGCTTCTCACCTACAGGTAGATAGTTGACAGCTCAGATGTCACCAAGACGATAAGGCTTCAATCAGAACCTTTTATCACATATTATTGTCAAACTAAAAACTCTGTACAACATTATTGGTGGGCTCAGAACATTGTTTTTCAGTTTGAAAAGCTGGCTTTTCACTAGTCACTACAGGGGGCCTTTAAGGCAGGTACAACAATCTAAGTGACTGTGGCCCTCAAGGACAGGTTGGGAACTCTGCACCCCGTGTATAGTAGAAAGACATTTTTAAACCCAAAGCTGCTGTAGATAACTGTTTTATTGGGCCAGAGTAGGTAGCTACTTAAAGGGCAATTCCACCACTTTTCAACCTCATTTTCATCATCTTCAGCACAATAACAATTAATATTATGGGGTTCAGTAGCTTTCCAACTATTGACCAAAAAAAAGGTTTTGTTCAGAATTAAACTGCAAATTATTACTCTGTTGCCCAGTGCACCCCAATTCCTAAAAAAATGGCTGCATTATATTGTAAATATTGGTGTCGGCTTTCCTGCATGTTTCTCGGGGGGCCCGATGTTTATCTGGGAGAAACACTGAATTCCCCTAAACATTGTGTTTTATGTATATATCATGTCAGTGGAATGGAAAATTAACCTATATGGGATGAACATTCCGGTCTTCAACCTGATGGCATATTATGCAACCTCACTACTGTTACCATGGCCACACAGCTCTCAAAGTCATTGCTGGGAGAGAAGGTGTGGGAAAAGTTCTCTCATAAATTTGGGCCACAGCAACATCCCCCCCGCCCCTTGGTAAGAACCAACGCACAATGGGCAAATAATTGAGGGTCCAGTTACTCCTCCAACAGTGTTCCCGACACTGGATTTTGCATGTCCAGCTATTCTGGACTTGTCTCTTTACAATACAAATGTAACATTCCAAAACGTACACATTTCCCAGTCACACACACAGTAATATGTGCCTTACTACACAGGTAGAACATTGAGGTACAACAATATAATGAATAACATTAGTGTGTGTGTGTCCTTGTGCTGACTACAGTACCAGCTAGGATGATTGAATATGGTCTAAAAACGTTACCTGTATGAACACGGAGGTGCTGTACCAGTGAGGCCTTGAGCCGGGTGCTGTAGTGGCAATGAGGACACTCAAAGGGCTTGTCCCCCTGGTGGATGCCCATGTGGCGACGCATGGTCAGCTTGGTGGAGAACTTCCTGTCATGGCAGGAAACGGGGCTCATTGAGATGCATTTACAACCTGGTCATACTTTAAATAAACTACACGTTATGAAGTCTTTATAAGCACTACATCAATGCTTCAGAAATTGTGTAGACATTAGGCCTTAAAGGTTGTAGTTTGTTTGAAGTGGGCTTGCTCTATGTATCTCTCAAACACACACTGTAGCATTTACTTGATATGTGCTGCAACTATACCACCATAAAGTGGGAATGATTCTATGAAAGTTTTACACACAGAATTAGAACACTAGAATGATCATGAACCTTCTTATAAACCACCTTTCCATCCACAGCTTTTATGTGCATAAAGTCATACCATATATAAAAAAAAAATCATGACAGCTGTGATTGAAACAGGAAGTTTCAGTACAATTTTGTAAATGACCGACCAGGTCATTTGTTCGTTTGACATGGTGGAAACTTTTTGTGTTGGTAAAATTAATTATGCAAGAAATGTCAGTAGAAATGCTTTTATGCGCAAATATTGATATAATAACCATCATATCAAAGTAAACTTGGTGTCACGCGATGACATGTCCTCCCACTACAACTCGTCGGGAAAGCATGCTGTTTACTAGGCTACAGATGTAATAAGTTATGATGAACTGATGTGCTTGATGCTCAAAATATTGAGGGTTTTATTCTGGTGACATGATGATCGATGCTTGGCAAATTAAAATATTATCGTAATAATCTCATAATTTAGACTAGCCTACCTGCACTGTATCCATTATTGGCTAGAGCAGGCACATTTGCTATTTAACCCAAAGGTTTTTGTGAGACAACTCAGAGTGAGTGGAGTGGAAAATGTGATGGAAACACATTTTAGATTTTTATTTGGAACATTACTGAAAAAATTACTTTGTGCACTACGCCATCACGCTGTCACGTCCGTCGTTAGAATTCTCTTTTAATGAATGAACACCGAACAAACCAACAAAATGAACAAACGAAACGTGAAGCTATACAAAATAGTGCTGACAGGCAACTACACATAGTCAAGATCCCACAAACACAAATGAGGAAATGGCTACCTAAATATGATCCCCAATCAGAGACAACGATAAACAGCTGCCTCTGATTGGGAACCATATCAGGCCACCATAGAAATCCAAAAACACCTAGATGACCCACCCAAGTCACTATCACGCCCCAACCAACACAGAAAAAAACAGCTTACTATGGTCAGGGAGTGACACACGCACTGATTTTTATCCGCACAAAGTCCGTTTGGTGGAGACACCACTGGTGAAAATTACTTTTTTTTTCTCTTAATGCAGATTTTTGAATATTCGCATTAAAATCTGTCGCCAATTGGATGGAAACCTAGCTACTGATGCGGTAAGGTCAATGGAACTCGATCCAAACAATGGAAAGATTTGACGAATATCCACTTTGTTAAAATCAGATTTGTTGAACGTGCAACAATCTGGCATCCTTCTATCCGCCATGGTCTCCGTTCCATTGACCTCTTTACCGCATCTATGATGGTATGAAAGGTCAGCCATTTTGGCAAGGGAGTTGTTCAACCATGGTTTGCCAGTGCTGTGCTAAGAATCTTAAAATTCATAGTTTTACACTATGAATGTTTGTTAGCTAGCTAGCCATCCAGTTTTAGAGGAACAATACCATAAATGTTTCTAAATAACTGCCAATATGCCAACATTCCATTTCTACAAAACCTGTATAAACAGTATTTTTAATTATGACAACATTTTCGATTGACAATTCTTAGACAATTTCTGATATCACATGTAGGGCCGTATTTTACTATATACCCGTATTGATGCAAGGACCGGTTTGGGTTTTTACTTATTAACCTTCTATAACGGTATTTGAATGTTTGGTTTGTTAAATGTGATACGCCGTGTGTAACATCCATTTGTAGTTTACTCCGCTACTTGAGTAATCGTCATCTCTCTCGCACTCACTCAGTCAGTCACTCACTCCACACAGACCTAGTCCCACCCCGTCACAAGGAGCGCTCTACCAGTCCTGGTGGATGCCTAAATCAGCATGTTGTTTGTGCAACAGTATCTGCTAAATCAAAGAGGAATAAGCGAAGCATGAATATGTTGGCTACATGAATAAAGATTTAATGTAGCCAAAGATTATAGGGTCCCCTAAGAAACACTGCTCATCCCTTTGGTTCCTACCCTGTCACAATAACTCGTCCATGGCATTTTCATTTGTTGTCATGTCAAACAACACTGTATTCAAAGTGCCCACTATTATTTTATATTCTAACTATAGACTTATAAAACATTATATTGCCATGATTCCAAAAGTTCATCCAAGTGTTTTGATCTAAATCACAATTGCAACATTTGGTTAAAAATAAGGCCTAGTTTTTTTGCCCATATCGTGGCAGTGTGGAAATGATCTCAAATGAGTGCAGGAAATGAAGAAATTGATGGAAAGGCAGGAAATTATTTTAGGTTGAAGTTGAATTGAACAGTATAAAACAATCAGAATGGAGAAAGACCCATTGAAATAATTTAGAATATATGTGTTGCCACCCTAGGGTCACGTACTACTCATAAAGCAAATGTAAAACTTTTATTAATCAAAAACATAGAATACTGTCAAATAGTCATACCGTAAAAAAATTGAAAAATACCATATGATATTTTGGGCATATCGCCCAGCCCTAATCACATGCCTGCCTTTTATTTTCCTGCACAAGTAAAAGCAGGAAATGCATCACCTATGCCTCTACTGCCATTCATTCATATTAGACTGGTTTGGATTTCTCCCTGACCACAATGGCTGCCATTTTCAGACCATTCTGGAACTTTGAGGGGTTTAATTTAATAGGATCTCTATGGTTTTACGGCCTAGTTTTAGTGGCAAATTTATTTTGAAAGTGTATATGGTACTGAAAACACACAAAAGTAAATAAACAAACAAAGCCTCTGCAATACTCATATCTTCCACAACAAACTGTACTCTGACCCCTTGTGGTAAAATGTGTTACTGACACTTCTGAGTGACTGTACCTGTTGCAGAGGGCACAGCAGAACTCTTTCCTCCCTTTCCTCCTCACCGATTCCTCCGCTTTCTGCCCTTGCTCCTCTCTGCACTCCTCTCCGTCCTTACTTCCCCTCTGCTTCTGCCTCCACTTATTCCACTTTTCTGGCTCCACTCCTTGCAGGTCTTGTGGGTAATTGCTTTCGTGGGTGAACTTCCTCAAAGCACACCTGCGAGTTGGAGAGGGCACCGTTAAATGGACAATCTGCACTTAAACAACAACAAATCGGTCACGACGCCATTGTTGTTTTGGTAAACAGCTGAGGGATGGATGGGTTGTGGAAATATAACCAGTCTCAAATTCATAAAGACAGCCATTAATGCAAGGGCTGACCATCCATGAGATCAAACTTATAGTTTTAACCATTTGAGGCTATAAAGTGTTTGTTATAAAAAAGCTCACAGGGCATTCAGGAAGTATTCAGACCCCTTCACTTTTTCCACATTGTTACTTTACAGCCTTATTCTAAAATGGATTCAATAGTTTTTTTCCTAAATCAATCTACACACAATACCCCATAATGACGAAGCAAAAAAGTTTGGACACACCTGATTCCAGGGTTTTTCTTAATTTTTTACAATTTTCCATTGTAGAATAATAGTGAAGACATCAGAACTATGAAATAAGACATATGGAATCATGTAGTAAGCATAAAAGTGTTAAATCAAAAAAATATATATTTGAGATTCTTCAAAGTAGCCACCTTTTGCGTTGATGACAGCTTTGCACACTCTTAGCATTCAACCAGCTTCATGAGGTAGTCACCTGGAATGCATTTCAATTAACAGGTGTGACTTGTTAAAAGTGAATGTGGAATTTTTTCCTTAATGCGTTTGAGACAATCAGTAGTTCTGTCAAGGTAGGGGTGGTATACAGAAGATAGCCCTATTTGGTAAAAGACTAAGTCCATATTATGGGAAGAAAAGCTCAAATAAGCAAAGAGAAACAACAGTCCATCACTACTTTAAGAGATAAAGGTCAGTCAATTTTCAGTTGCAAAAACCATCAAGCGCTATGATGAAACTGGCTCTCATGAGGACCGCCACAGGAAAGGAAGACCCAGAGTTACCTCTGTTGCAGAGGATAAGTTCATTAGAGTTACCAGCATTAGAGTTATTGCAGCCCAAATAATTGCTTCACAGAGTTCAAGTAACAGACACATCTCAACATCAACTGTTCAGAGGAGACATTGTCAAGCAGGCCTTCATGGTCCAATTGCTGCAAAGAAACCACTACTAAAGGGACTCCCGAGTGAAGCAGCGGTCTAAGGCACTGCATCCTCAGTGCTAGAGGCATCACTACAGACCCTGGTTCGATTCCAGGCTGTATCACAAACGGCCGTTATTGGGAGTCCCATAGGGCGGCGCACAATTGGCCCAGCGTCGTCCGGGTTACGGTTTGGCCGAGGTAGGCCGTCATTGTAAATAAGAATTTGTTCTTAACTGACTTGCCTAGCTAAATAAAGGTAAAAAAAATAAGAAGTAGAAGAGACTTGCTTGGCCCAAGAAACACGAGCAATGGACATTAGACCGGTGGAAATCTGTCCTTTGGTTTGATGAGTCCAAATTTGAGATTTCTGTTTCCAACCACTGTGTCTTTGTGAGACGCAGAGCGAGGTGAACAGATGATCTCCGCATGTGTGGTTCCCACCGTGAAGCATGGAGGAGGAGGTATGATGGTGCTTTGCTGGTGACACTGTCAGTGATTCTGCAGCAATACGCCATCCCATCTGGTTAGCGCTTAGCGGGACTATCATTTGTTTTTCAACAGGACAATGACCCAACACCTCCAGACTGTGTAAGGGCTATTTGACCAAGGAGAGTGATGGAGTGCTGCATCTGATGACCTGGCCTCAACAATCACCCAACCTCAACCCAACTGAGATGGTTTGGGATGAGTTGGAACGCAGAGTGAAGGAAAACTAGCCAACAAGTGCTGAGCATATGTGGGAACTCCTTAAAGACTGTTGGAAAAGCATTCCAGGTGAATCTGGTTGAGAGAATGCCAAGAGTGTGTAAAGCTGTCATCAGCTACTATGAAGAATATAAAATATATTTAGATTTGTTTAAAAAAAACTTGGTTACTATATGATTTGATGTCTTCACTACTATTCTACAATGTAGAAAACAGTCCAAATAAATAAAAACCCTTGACTGAGTAGGTGTGTCCAAACTTTTGACTAGTACTGTAAGTATTCAGACGCTTTATTCAGTACTTTGTTGAAGGACCTTTGGCAGCGATTACAGCCTCGAGTCTTCTTGGGAATGACGGTACAAATTTGGCACACTTGTATTTTTTAGGGTTTCTCCCATTCTTCTCTGCAGGTCATCCTTCTCAAGCTCTGTCAGGTTGGATGGAGAGCATCACTGCAGAGCTATTTTCAGGTATCTTCAGAGATGTTCGATCGTGTTCAAGTCCGGGCTCTGGCTGGGCCACTCAAGGCATTCAGGTTTCGTCAGACCAGAGAATCTTGTTTCTCATGGTCTGAGAGTCCTTTAGGGGCCTTTTGGCAAACTCCAAGCGGGCTGTCGTGCCTTTTACTGAGGAGTGGCTGGCCACTCACCATAAAGGCCTGATTGGTTGAGTGCTGCAGAGATGGTTGTCCTTCTGGAAGGTTCTCCCATCTCCACAGAGGAACTCCGGAGCTCTGTTATTAGTGACCATCGGGTTCTTGGTCACCTCCCTGACCAAGGCCCTTCTCCCCCGATTGCTCAGTTTGGCCGGGCAGCCATCTCTAGGAAGTCTTGGTGGTTCTAAACTTCTTGGGGAACTTCAATGCTGCAGACATTTTTTTTGTACCCTTCCCCAGATCTGTGCCTCGACACAATCCTTTCTCGGAGCTCTATGGAAAATTCCTTCGACGTCATGGCTTGGTTTTTGCTCTGACATGCACTGTCAACTGTGGGACCTTATACAGACAGGTGTGTGCCTTTCCAAATCATGTCCAATCAATTTAATTTACCACAGGTGGACTCCAATCAAGGATGATCAATGGAAACAGGATGCACCTGAGCTCAATAAAGGTCACAAGGCTCTGAATACTTATGTAAATAAGGTATTTATGAAATTTCATTTATAAAAAAATGTTTAAACTGTTTTCAGAGACAAAAGTTATATTCTTCACTAATCAATGGGTATACAGTATATCATTACCAAGTATATTATCAAGTCCAAAATGGTTGTACCAATAGCAGATTGCCCCTTTAATGGTCAAAGACGTATGGTTGAGATCTCAACTGTGTTCAAAGACCAACTTGTGAAAATTCATCCAAATAGATTTTATACAGTATTCCCATTAAAATTCTTTAAAAAGTCAAATTTGATTGAGCCATTGTGCCATGTCTAATCATTGATTACTTCACAGAAAAGAGGGAAGAAGGATGCATTTTTATGAAATTCAAATATGGCATATGTCCAGACCAAATGCTTTTAAATATTTTGGGTGCACACAATGAGTAGGTTGGTTTGTTGCTCTGAGACTATGGCGCAGGAAGGGAACAGGTAAACTACTTACACAACATGGGTACTCAGTCCATCCGGGTTTGTCAGTCTGTCCCCAAAGGCTTTGTGCTCTGAGAGAATGTGTTTGTGCAGCTTGTCCCACGACTTATCTGAAAGACAGACAGAGATGGGACAGCTGGGTAAAATTTGTATCATCTATATTAATGTTAATGTGTTCATCCCTGAATAGGGTTGGAAGGCTGCTGGTAATTTGGGGAATTAAAGACGCACTCCTGATTTTCCTTTCGAAAAACAATATCCCAAGAATAAATACAGTACTGTACACACACACAGGGTAAAATAGTTTTTTTTTTTTTTGATTGAATGTCCTTCTTGAAGCTTGCAGTTCTAGTTCTGATCGTGGTATCGTCGGTCCCCACCCTTTCTTGCGGGAACAATTAGCTTGAGTCGTCAGGCAATGGTTTGGAGGGCTACTCCGATCCAGACTCATTGCGGAGAAGAAACTAATGTACGTGAGCGTGGCTTTTAGTCGGAGCAAGGAGTGTGGGTAGCCAGTCAACCCAAACCAATGGCCAGTATACAGTATCAGTTCTCTATGTTTGACAAGTTGTATGAGGCTGCGACTCAGAGCATTGTTTATTCATACTATGTAATGTATTCAGTGTATTATGTGATGTTTTTGTTTTTTCCCCCTGATCAGAGAAATTAGCAATTGAAGACGCTTGCATTTCCCCCCAAAATTAAGTGAAAGTACCAGCTACCTGGCTGTTCCTGCTTTCATCCATTTTGCTGGTCTCTTGTGTTATCAAATGTATCACAACATTTTCTCTTCAGCTTTGGCTAGAAAACCAATAGCTTTTTGTGTGGTTATCCTCACAAGTTAAGCCAGTCCCCCATGAAAGCAATTCAGTTTGTCCTTCTCTTAGCAACCCAACTCTCCTTGAATAGTCCAACATGTGGCAGCTCTCTGAGGGCTATGCCTATGGTGCAATTACCATATGAAGCCCAAAAATGTGATGGAGAAATGGGTTATTGACTAAACACAACCCAACACCATTACAAAACACTATACAGTGTAGTGTGTGTTTGGGACTTTTACCATTGAAAACCCTTAGAGACCATAACATAACTGCTGTAGCCTAACTGTTTGCTTGTTCAACAGGAATGGTCTAACAACTAATCCAGGCCTTTTTTGAAGGGAATAAACCACACACAGGGGCAGTTTCCTGGACATAGATTAGGCCGAAGAGAAGGACAAACTGAATTGCTTTCATTGAGTACTGGCTTGAATTGTGAGGATGATCACAATTTATTTTCATCATGCACCAAAGCTATTGGTTTTCTACCCAAAGTTGGAAAGAAAATGTTGTGATACATTTAATAAACACAAGAGACCAGCAAAATGGATGAAAGGGTGTGGCAATAGCATGAACAGGAGCATCTGGTGGGCAAAACCTGGTACTTTGACACTTATTTATAGGGGAAAATGCAAGCGACTTCAATTAATACTCTCTCTGAATGGGCAAAAACCATCAACAATACTCCAAGCCGCAGCTTCATACTACTTGTCAAACATAGAGAACTGATACTGTATACTGGCCGTTGGGGTAGGCGGCTTAATTTTTTTTTAAGTCTTACGCATTGTTAGGATGAAGTTTTGTCCAAATCAGATGTTACGTACTATATTTATCGAATGTTATCTGAATCCTATAAATTAAAATTGCCAATTTGGGTGCAATCAATTAGATTACATTTTTCAGAGATGAAATTATATTTTAACAAAACAATATTGCAGAAATGCATATCTTATTTGTTTCTATCTACAGAAACAATTTCAGAACAATCTTAGATGTTAGATGTCAAAATCCTCGTGTTTTTTGAGGTGGAACGACCCCAGAGATAATTACAGACACCTGTGATAATATGTACCCAAAAAGGCAACCAGATGTCACCTGATTAAATAAAAAAACTTGACAGATACCAAAATTCGAGTAGTTTACTGGTAAAGATTCCAGTAATAAACCCTCCCTTTGCAACTCTATCCCGAAACAATTTCAATGTTAGGTGGAATAGTAGGGTAAAATTGGAATAAACACTGAAACAGGTCCTCACCACTGTAGTCACAGTGCTGGCACGTGAAGCATTCTTGAGGACTCCGCCGTTGACTGTGGTGCCACCGCTTATGTGCATCCCGGGACTTAACACTCCGGAACTTCCGGAGACAAACCTGGCAACCATGGGGCCTGGTGCCCCTATCTTTCTCTTTTTTTCCCCGCCGCATCCTCTTCCCGTGGGCCCTCCAGTGGCGCTCCATCTCCCCCCACACGGCCGACGTCCAGCCACACTGAAGGCACTTGAAGCCCCTGTCCCCGTTGTGACATTTAAGGTGGACCTCAAGCAAGTGTCTAGAGGTCAGGGTGGCACGGCAGAGGACACAGAACAGTGACCTCCGCTGCTTGGGGCCATGAGGAGGGGACTGCTTTCCCTGGGACTGGGGCATTTTGTCATCCATCTTGTCATCCAAGGAGGTGTCTGACTCCAAACCCTCTTGCCCGATGGGAGTTGAGGGAAGCTGGGTACCCGCTCGGTCTGAGAGGCCCTTGTTGGCTGTGGAGATGCGACAGAGGCCCAGGGTCATGAGGTGAGCTGACTGGGCCATCTCATCATCCTTGGCCTCGTTTATCACCACCGAGCCCATTGGACACGACAGGTTGACTGAGTCGGCAGCGTCCAATCGGAACACGCTCTCCTCTTCGTCCTCCTCACCATGTCTCTCATCCTCCTCAAACAAAGTGCTCACCTGTATAGGACCAGAGCAGGATAAACAAAACTGATTATCAGCTACAAATCTGAGTATATATTGCCGACATAGAATTGGAAATTACTAGTCCACCTTTCTATCCTATAGTGATAAATCCACTCAACTGGAATTTTCACTGCATTTGAAACACACATTTTCCCCCCTAGTTAAACTTCTCTCTTACCTCACAGGTCTGTGCAACGTGGAGACTCCCGTCCGAGTTGGAACTCAGGGCCATGTCACATGACCGGGGACTGATATTGGGCAGCATGCCGTACATGGGCAGCAGGAAGGACATGCGCTCCAAGCCCATATGATCCATCTGGTCAGCATCCTTTGAGACGGAATGGAGGTCATCCTCCAGGTTGTAGCCTGGGGAGCCATTTTGGTCCAGTTCATCATCATCTTCTCTGTCAACTCCCACCCCTACCTCAAGGCCATTGTCCTTCTCAAGACAGGGAAGACCAGGGCAGGAGGAGGCTCCTAAATCGTGCCTCTCCAGTACGTGTGTTTGGATACTGCCTTTTAGGCCACTGGTGAACTGGCACACTCTGCAGCGGTACACTTCAACCAGGAAGGCTTCGACTAAGGAGGCCACTTGGGCCTCCAGCCCCTTAGCAGTGACACAGTACAAGGAGGTGACCGTCTCTTCTGGAAGGTGTAGTGTGACTGGCCTGATGTCCTGGAAATCATAATTGACTGGACTCGTCATCTGGGTTGAGCTAACATGGGGAGACAGAGGGATTGCATGAGATTAGCATAACTAAAATGTTGGGGATGCAACATTAGCTTCGTTTGAACTACACTTGTCCTAGCCATACTCCGATTAAGCAAGATATTCTGTATTCAAGAGACATAATGAAGAGAAAGTCTTGCTTAGTGTCTAACCTTACACTTGTTGACCATGCATAATAGGAAGAACTTAGTCATAGCACTACAAGTCAAGCTGGCTAGCTGTGGAAAATGCATGCATGCGAAACTGAAATCTACAATAAATACTAACACATGCACGTAGGTAGATATTGAAGAACACACACTGAATTTTCTGAAATATGCAACGTTTCTATTTACAACGATAGCTAGTTAGCGTTCATTACGTTTGATAAACATGGAATCGCGCTGAATTAAACTCACTCGTCACCACAGAGCCCAATTCCAGGTAGCTAGCTAGCTAACGTTACCTAGATCTACAGTACATAGCAAGACATATACGACAACAATGTCACATTTATATCAGCGATGAGTTCATGCTGTATGAAATGTAAACACGTCGGAAACGAACTGGATCCCAACATGCCAATGAGCCAACCTGCTGACTTTTTAGGGACCACTGACTGTTAATGGAATAGTTCGTTTCAGTGCAGTAAATTACATATAGTCTTATAATTATATAATAGTGTGTGTAACATCAAAATATAGGCCCAAAGAAGATTCATTATTTCGAAATCTCTTATATAGGGGATACAGACAAAACGCAAAATGGTCATTACTTTACATACAATGCCTTGCCTTGTCTTCCTATCCATTGCGCATGTCCAAAGTAAACAATGAAAATGGCTGCCATGGGTTTCATAACCGGTGACGGCGAAAGAAAACAAGCGTAAGACATTTTTCAAATTGTGTTTTAGGCACGATGTGTAGTTGTCGCGATAGGGTGTCCTGCGTCTGGTCGTAACAAAAAATGTGAAAAAATAATATTGTATATAACAGAGAGCCTGTTTCGGTGCTGTAGCTAACAAACGTGGCTAACTACAGGAGCTAACGTTAGAAGAAATGTGACATTTGTAATTGAAACTAGCTAACTTAGTTATATAGCTAGATGTTTAACGTTATTTAGGTAGGTAGTTAACGTTATGTAGCTATCTTACAAGTCAATGTCAGTTATGAAACTCGGAGAAATACCGGTTAGACTAATTGAATCCGGTGTGCTTGTTCAAGACTAGAACACAATTGTGAAACGACTGGGGGTCCCCAAGGAAAGGTCTGAGAAACACTCAAGTTGCACCACTAACGTTAGTAGTTGTGGAATAAACCAGCAATAGTTGTCAAATTAACCAATTACAATAGACCTTCCCAGTTGACTAATCATTACCCTTTCATATATCTTTTTTGTTCGCAGGGGAGAGGATGCAGAGAGCTCAGAGAGGAGTGGCAATGAAGAGGAAAATGAGGACCTGTCAGGTGAAGAGGAGGAAGAAGGAAGTGCCGGGAAGGTCGAAGCCGGTTCGTTGAAGCTCCGCGTCGCCGTGAGCTCGGCCAAGACCAAGAAGAAGAAACACAAGCACCGCAGCAAACACAAGCGACAGAAGCACGTCTCCCCAGAGGACAAGGAGCGGCGCCACGGGCACCGGCACAAGCACAAGAGGCACAAGCGTAAAGACAACCCCTCGACCGATGTCTTCTCAAACTGTGGGGATGACGACGCTTCCCTGTACTCCTCTGCCAAGCAGCCAAGACTGGAAGATGATGAGATGGCACTTCTGGAGGAGCTGGAGAAACAGAGGGCCCTGATACAAGCCGAGCTAGACGGTGAACTGACTGAGGGGGGCAGGGAGGTACAGTCGGACATGGGGCTCATACTCCAGGGCTACCACTCTGAAGAGGAGGAGGATGGGGAGATTCAGGTGGAGAGGGAGCGCAATGGGCAGCACTGGTGTATAGGGGCAACAGGTCCCGGGTCCGACTCAGGCTCACAGACCGCTAAGGACACCTGTAGAGGACGACGAGAGTCGACGGATGCCGGAAAAGCTAAGCAGATCAATCCCAATAAAAATGCCAGGAAGAGCAGGACAGACGGGAAGACCAAGGATCGGATGAGAGGACGGAGCACGTCCAGGGATAGAGACAGCAGAAGACATTCCAGGAGTTCAGAGTGCTTTAGGTCTCCTCCTGGCACTAGCAAGCAGCCTTCCCCACCGGCTCAGAGCAGAGGAGCCCAAAACCAGGAGCCCAGCGGCAGCAACCACAAGTCACCCGAGCACTGCAAGGCTAGGTGGCCAGATAGGGAATGGGACAAGGACAAGAAGGCAACCAAGTCCCCCGCCAAGGATGCTTCCTCTGGGAAGGAGAACCGCTCTCCAGGCCTGCGAGGGAGGCTGCCAGGCCCCGCCCTCCAGCTGCAGCGCAGCACGTCCCCATCACAATGTCAGAACTCCCTGGACTCATCCTCAGGCCCCCAGGCAGCTGAGCGAAGGGCCATGTCACCGTCACCACCCAGAGGGGGCCACCCACGCTCCCCGGAGAGTCGAAGGAGAGTGATGGACCGAGTGAGACTTCCACCTGGCAGGTGAGATTTTTTTGGGGCCAAATGTCAATTCAAAAACAAACACAGGTGTGTCATAAACATACACACATCCGTCATAAACACACACATCCATTTGTGTTCAATACAGATAAACAGGTGCTATTGTTTTTGAAGAGGAGATGTGTCCTCTCACAACCAGGAACAGAATTCACAAATTAATTTACGGGTTAACATATTGTGACAAAACCATCAGCTCACTCTCCTCCCGGGATAGACCATGAGCATTGGAATGGGAAGCCCTGGGGTGTATTAATTAGTGTACACTGTAACTAAAAAATTTGCAACAGAAAACATTTTGAAACGAAAAGTAGCGCTTATCAGGCAAGTTCAGGTGAGACCTCCCCATTTTGTCCGGTTGCTTCCATTTGGTTTTCAGTGAATACACCCCTAGTAATGTATCGGGAGCAGGATACTTGCAAGATCACTGTTATTTCAGATAGACCCTTGACAGCTATCAGCAGAAACAATGCCAATAAGAAAAAACAAGTGCAGATCTTAGTGCAAGAAAGACAAGTACTTAATTGCTATATGGGAGATGGCACTTCACATGTCGTCATGCCACGATATTCCCAAACAAACATAGTCCAGTGTACATCATCCCCACATTGAATCCTGTCCAAATAAAACCAGACCCACTTTAGGTAATGCATGGAGAATATTGAATGTGTAACACCTTATCCTTTTGTCACGTGATCTTCAGGATGTGGAGCCAGGAAGAGGCAGGGGTCCGTATGGACGCCAGCCCGGCCCTAGGCGCCCGGCGAAGGTTCAGCCGCTCACCTTTCAGGCGGAGATCGCGCTCTCCCAGGAGATGCAGCAGGTCACCATTCAGGAGGAGGTGGGTGGAGGACAGGTTCAAAAGTGTTTTTTAGTATCCATATTGGTGCATGTCTCATTATCTGTATAACCACTACCTGTGTTATGTATTTGAGTCTAAAACTACAGATACAGCGCCTTTGGAAAGTATTCAGACCCCTTGAATTTCCCACATTTTGTTACGTTACAGCCTTATTCTAAAATGGATTAAATCTAGAAAAATCCTCAGCTATCTACACACAAGTTGATGACATAATGACAAAGCGAAAACAGCTTCTTAGAAATGTTTGCAAATGTATTAAAAATAAACAACAAATGCCTTATTTACACAAGTATTCAGACCCTCTGCTATGAGAGTTTGAAATTGAGCTCAGGTGCATCCTGTTTCCATTGATCATCCTTGATGTTTCTACAACTTGATTAGAGTCCATCTGTGGTAAATTCAATTGATTGGACATGATTTGGAAAGGCACACTTCTGTCTATATAAGGTCCCACAGTTGACTGCATGTCAGAGCAAAACCAAAGCCATGAGGTCGAAAGAATTGTCCAAGACTCTTCCTAAAGCTGACCGCCTGGCCAAACTGAGCAATCGGGGGAGAAGGGCCTTGGTCCGGGAGGTTACCAAGAACCCGATGGTCACTGTGACAGAGCTCCAGAGTTCCTTTGTGGGCATTGGAGAACCTTCCAGAAGGACAACCATCTGTGCAGCACTATACCAATCAGCCCTGAATGGTAGAGTGGCTAGGCAGAAGCCACTCATCAATTAAAGGCACATGACAGCCAACTTGGAGTTTTCCAAAAGGCACCTAATGGACTCTCAGACCATGAGAAACAAGATTCTCTGGTTTGATGAAACCACGGTTGAACTCTTTGGCCTGAATGACAAGTGTCACATTTCGAAGAAACCTGGCACCATCCCTACGGTGAAGCATGGTGGTGGCAGCATCATGCTGTGGGGATGTTTTCTGGTGCATGGACTGGGAGACTAGTCAGGATCAAGGGAAAGATCAACGGAGCCAAGTACAGAGAGCTCCTTGATGAAAACCTCCGACTGGGGCAAAGGTTCACCTTCAAACAGAACAACGGCCATAAGCACACAGCCAAGACAACGCAGGAGTGGCTTCGGGACAAGTCTCTGAATGTCCTTGAGTGGCCCAGCCAGAGCCCGGACTTGAACCCGATCAAACATCTCTGGAGAGACCTGAAAATACCTGTACAGCAACGCTCCCCATCCAACCTGACAGAGCTTGAGAGGATCTGCAGAGAAGAATGGGAGAAACTCCCCAAATACAGGTGTGCGAAGCTTCATACCCAAGAAGACTTGAGGCTGTAATCACTGCCAAAGGTGCTTCAACAAAGTACTGAGTAAAGCATCTGAATACTTAGTGGCAAGAAAAGTATGTGAACCCTTTGGAAATACCTGGATTTCTGCATAAATTGATCTGCTTAAACTAATTACACGCAAACAATTATACGTTTTAATGTCTTTATTGAACTCAGCGTGTAAACATTCACAGTGCAGGTTGGAAAAAGTATGTGTAACTGGTTGACCCTTCTTTGGCAGCAATATCCTCAATCAAACGTCTTCTGTAGTTGCAGATCAGACCTGCACAACGGTCAGGAGGAATTTTGGACCATTTCAGCTTCAGTGAAAATAGAAATCTCATTGGTTTATCAAGACCAGTCCCCATGCTTGTTTCAGAGCAGTGTGAAACGGTGCTAAAATAGTTGTAGGCTATTGCTTCAAATCCTATTGCTTCTAACTTCAATATGCTCTTTAAATAAATAGACCTACACCACTTTTAACAGAACATTACTCAACACTAGTGAGACTCATGTCGCCTACAGTATTTCTGAAAATGTGACTCTCCGTCAATAATCACATATAGAGGATATTTCTGATATTTCTTCTAATTCAGTGATATTTATTCCCATATTAATTTGTTATGGATCCATAACTAAATAAACATTGGCATTTTGAAATAGTATTTTTATTTTATTAACGAAAAGATGCTATTATTAGTTACATTGTTTTAGTTTGAACGTGCAGACTGGCACTAAGAACAGCGGGAACGTTTCCCTAGTCTGCCATTATTAGTGCAATGCCCCTTAAAGTGTTGTTCTGTACTACCCAGGGTGGGGGTCCACCCACCTCTCCCTTCCCTATGGGCTAGGTCCGTCTTCTGTGTGCGTATCTGCGGCCCATCCCGTGCCCCCTACCCTCGTGCCTTGAACCTTGCACGCTTTCAGTGGTTACAGCTGGAGAACTGCAAGGCAATCCCATTGTGCCCCACTCGGGAGACATGACAAATATGATCAATATATTGTTCTGCTAATAACAGGGTTAATAATATATCTGTGAGAATATCCAAGGGGCTTTTATATAATTCAAAATTAATAATAATAATTTTGTCTAAAAAATATATATAATAATTTGGAGATTTCGTTTTCAAATATGGTAAAATGAGCCAGAAAAAGGCCATTCTTGAACATGGGGTGAGCCATTGTTACCAATTTGTAAATAAAGCCAGTTTGTTATTTAGAATGATTTATTTCTGTTTTTAGAGGGAGAGAAACCAAAAACCTACAGTCATCTTATGGGTCTCCCAGTCGAGGTTAGCACGGGTATTGAACCAGTATCTGTAGCAGTGTCTTAGACCGTTGCGCCACTCAGGCGCTATACAATGTGACCGGTCGGGAGTGGGCTACACTACTACAGTAAGAGCAAAATAATCCTTATAAAATAATAACCTTAGTGTAACAACAGTTTTAGTAAGTAATATTGAAGTTGTGCACAATTATCAGTTTCTATTTAGGTTTATGTCGCCCATTCATTGTCAGTTAGAGACACAGTAGGACCCAAAAGCATAATCAGTGCTCTAACTCCCCCTTGTGGTGGTCTGGAGCAATGAAGTGGTGACGCAGGGTACTGTACTAAACCACAAATTGCCTCTAAGTACCGCAGCATAATCGCAAAACTTTTAGTGGAGCAACCACTGTGTGTAAGTGTGATATGTCCATTTTTTTTATAAATTAGCAAACATTTCTAAACCTGTTTTTGCTTTGTCATTATGGGCTATTGTGTGTAGATCGATGAGGAAAAAATGTAATTGAATCTATTTTAGAATAAGGCTGTAACGTAACAATATGGAAATGTCAAGGGGTCTGAATACTTTCTGAAGGCACTGTAGGTCACTAGTCCTATTCTCTATGCAATGAAGGTCTGCTTAGACTGAAACTTCATTCTTTATATTAATATTTAAATACAATAAAGATTTTTGTAATGGAGAGAATTGCAACTCACAAGTTTTGGGTTATGAGATTTCGATTATAAGGTGTTTTTGTTATTCTTCAAGATTCAATGGTAATAGCTATATCATTAATATAAATGACCATTGAACAGCAGGATGTCTTCCATATTGCACCTGTAAGATGCTCAGGCTTTTTCTTCGCTCTTCTCCATAGGTCGTTGGATCGGTTGGGACGGAGGCTGCGGTGGCGTTCCAGATCCCAGGAGAGGAGATGGAGCCGGGACAGAGAGGACAAGTTCAAGGGCAGCCTCTCGGAGGGAATGAGGGCCGACAAGGAGGACTCTGAAGATGAAGTGTAGGCAGTGCACTAAGGAATTTTAGTTGCTTATACTCCACGAAAGTCATACCTCTGCATCATGTCCCCTAATCCTTTGAATGGGCTTAACGATTATATCATAACATTTGTGGAAACGTAGTCATTTAAGGTGTGTATGTATACAATTATATTTGTGTTTGTGGATACATTTACTACAAAAACAGGAAAATGACAGATCACTTTAATAGGGTATTGCTTACCTCAGATTTTGTCTTAAGTGTTGACTGTATGGTTCATACACATGATTCAACATTAATCAATTTCAGTCTCGTTAAACCACACCATTTTTGTTTTAGGGCAGGCTTTTTGTAGTATAAGCTTTTGTTCATGAGTGTGGGGAGGATGATCACATTGTATGTGTTCGTCGAGAGTTGACGTGGTGTTTCCTGTCCAGGCTGGAAGATTACGATGTGGATGAGGAGGACGAGGAGGCTCTCATTGAACAGAGGAGGCTACAGCGCCTGGCCATCGTCCAGGTGGATGATAAGACCTCAATAATATCATCCTCGATGCACTGACATTACTTTAAACCTCAAACAGCCATTTAATGTCATGATATGCCATTTACCCTGTATTATTGGTTATTGTCATCCACTGCATGCCCACATGGCACACACAGGTGTTTGATTGTTAGTTCATCATGTGTGTACATGTTGGCGTGCCTGTGCTTGGTATTCATGCTTACATTGTGTGTCTATCTGTGTTCCCGTGAACAGAAGTACAAGGGAGGGAACGAGGGTAGTAACATGTCGGCACCATCGGAGCCCGGCAGCCCCCAGAGCAGCCCGCGCAGCCGCTCACCGTCGCCAGACGACATTTTGGAGCGCGTGGCGGCCGACGTCAAAGAGTATGAGCGGGAAAACGTGGACACCTTCGAAGAGAACATCAAGGCCAAGCACAACCTCATTGAACAGGAGAAAGACGGTACACTGGTGTGTATGTGTTCACCAAACCTGTGACAAACTAAGACATATGAAATACTTTCAGATACTTGAGCCACATTTGATTTGGTTTGCTCAGTACAAACACCATGAAGTATGTATTGAAAGTATTTGACATATGCATTTGACCCAGGTGCGTGTGCGTGTTTTTGTGTCATGCTGATAGAAGCTCATGCTGGTACATGAATCAGTAGTGGGGATAGAAAGTAGAGGTCGACCGATTAATCGGAATGTCCGATTAATTAAGGGCCGATTTCAAGTTTTCATAACAATCGGTAATTACATTGCACTCCATGAGGAGACTGCGTGGCAGGCTGACCAACCTGTTATGCGAGTGCAGCAAGGAGCCACGGTAAGGTGCTAAGCTAGCATTAAACGTATCTTATAAAAAACAATCAATCTTAACATAATCACGACACATGGTTGATGATATTACTAGTTTATCTAGCTTGTCCTGCGTTGCATATAATCGATGTGGTAACTGTTAATTTATCATTGAATCACAGCCTCATTCGCCAAACGGGTGATTTAACAAGTGCATTTGTGAAAAAAGCACTGACGTTGCACCAATGTGTACCTAACTATAAACATCAATGCCTTTCTTAAAATCAATACACAGAAGTATATTTTTTTAAACCTGCATATTTAGTTAAAATAAATTAATGTTAGCAGGCAATATTAAACTAGGGAAATTGTGTCACTTCTCTTGCGTTCGTTGCACGCAGTCACGGTATATGCAACAGTTTGGGCCGCCTGGCTCGTTGCGAACTAATTTGCAAGAATTTTACATAATTATGACATAACATTGAAGGTTGTGCAATGTAACAGCAATATTTAGACTTATGGATGCCACCCGTTAGATAAAATACGGAACGGTTCCGTATTTCACTGAAAGAATAAACGTTTTGTTTTCGAAATTATCGTTTCCGGATTTGACCATATTAATGACCTAAGGCTCGTATGTCTGTGTTATTATATTATAATTAAGTCTATGATTTGATAGAGCAGTCTGACTGAGTGGCGGTAGGCAGCAGCAGGCTCGTAAGCAATTCAAAGGTATATGAAATACAAATGGTATAGAGAGAAATAGTCCTGTAATAACTACAACCTAAAACTTCTTACCTGGGAATATTGAAGACTCATGTTAAAAGGAACCACCAGCTTACATATGTTCTCATATTCTGAGCAAGGAGCTTAAACGTTAGCTTTTTTACATGGCACATATTGCACTTTTACTTTCTTCTCCAACACTTTGTTTTTGTATTTTTTAAACCAAATTGAACATGTTTCATTATTTATTTGAGACTAAATTGATTTTATTGATGTTTTATATTAAGTTAAAATAAGTGTTCATTGTTCATTCAGTATTGTTGTAACTGTCATTATTACAATTGATGGTGATCGAGTTACAAATGTAGTTCCAAAGTCCATTATTCATTATGTCATATCCTAATATACACTATGAATTCTTATTTATAAATCAAATGTATGGCCTTTTGACATCAGCAGTATTCACAAAATGCTTTTACAGTTTAACAGTGCTTATAACTGTACTCCCTTTCTTTCTTAGAAGGAACCAACCCGAAAAAAACATCCGCCCCTGATATGTTCACCGAATCAGATGACATGTTCGCCGCCTACGATGTGAGTACTCCTCCAGTTGCTATGATTCCATTCCGATTCTCACCACCATGATGTGTACGAGCCTTCAACTTTTTAAATGAACTTGTCTATGGAATAGGATTTCGGCAGATAGTTGCAGTGTGGTGCCCGGGTCCCCTTTGTATTACTGTCCAAACAAGCTTCTGTCAGTGGTAACTGTAAACTGGGCCACCGCGTTTTCTCTGGTGACATTTCTGTGAGAACTGCTAGTTCGATTCAGAGTCTGGCTTTCACGTAAATCATTAACTGAGGTCAGTGGGGAACTTACACATTGATCTCAAGTCAGAATACCACCTCAACTGTGGTTGAATAGGTTTTGTATTGCAGCCTGACAGTCAGACCTGGGTTCAACTAGTATTACACTGAACAAAAATATAAATGCAAGTGTTGATCCCATGTTTCATGAGCTGAAATAAAAATCCCTGAAATTTTCCATACGCACAAAATGTTTCTTGCTCTCAATTTCTGTGCACAAATTAATTTACATCCCTGTTAGTGAGCATTTCTCCTTTGCCAAGATAATCCATCCACCTGACAGGTGAGGCATATCAAGACACTGATTAAATGGCATGAGCATTACAGAGGTGCACCTTGTGCTGGGGACAATAAAAGGCCACTCTAAAATGTGCAATTTTGTCACAGATGTCTCAAGTTTTGAGTGAACATGCAATTGGCATGCTGACTACAGGAATGTCCACGAGCTGTTGCCAGAGAATTGAATGTTAATTTCTCTAATATAAGCTGCCTCCAACGCCGTTTTAGAGAATTTGGCAGTACGTCCAACCGGCCTCACAACCACAGACCGCGTGTAACCACGCCAGCCCAGGACCTCCACATCCGGTTATTTCACCTGCGGGATCGTCTGAGGCGGGGTGGGGGGTGGCGCTGAGGACTATTTGTGTCTGTAATAAAGCCCTTTTGTGGGGAAAACTCATTCTGATTGGCTGGACCTGGCTATCCAGTGGGTGGGCCTGGCTGACAAGTGGGTGGGCCTATTGAACTCCAAGGCCCACCCATGGCTGCACTCCCTGCCTAGTCATGTGAAATCCATAGATTTCCACTAATTAATTTCAATTGACTGATTTCCTTTTATGAACTGTAACTCAATAAAAATGTTGAAATTGTTGCATGTTGCGTTTCATATTTTTGTTCAGTATAGAATATTATTTTATTCTATGAGTTTGATTGAGCCTGCTTGTGTTGCCAGATGGACGTGATTTACGCTTTTGAGACTATTCAATTGGTTCCATTGTGCCAGGCAAGCTCAATCAAGCACACTTAATAATAACTTATTACTTGAAAGGATATATATATATATATATATATATATATATATATATATATATATATATATATATATATATATTTTTTTTTTTTTACCATAGTTTTTTTACTAAGTGATTTGTGCTCACTGCAGAGTGCAAGGCTTCGAGCAGCAGGCATCGGGAAGGACTTTAAGGAGAACCCCAATCTCCGAGACAACTGGACAGACGCAGAGGGATACTACCGTAAGTCCATGTGGCATAAAGTTCCTTCATTTGTTTGTTAGTTTGTTAGTTCATTAATCACTCAGTGAAGTGTTTTGGTTAGATCTATTCTGTTGTATGTCGATACGTTTGTGCACAATTGTGCATTTTTAATCTACATTATCCGTCAAAATTGTTAGAAGAGAAAGTTCCTATTCATAACCAGCTAATATATTCTGTCTTTTGATGTTTGACAGGACTCAATATCGGGGAGATACTGGACAAGCGGTACAGCGTGTACGGCTACACGGGCCAGGGGGTGTTCAGCAACGTCATACGCGCCCGAGACGTGGCCCGCGCCAGCCATGAGGTGGCCATCAAGATCATTCGGAACAACGAGCTCATGTGAGTGTCAGTCTACCAATAGTTCGTCCTGGGCCCTGTTCAGCAGCTAAATGGAGGGAAACACGGGAGATATTACCTGAACTTGCCTGTTGCAAAAAGTTTTGCTCGGTGTGCGCCACTGAACACAACTCATCAAACTCATAATGTGAACTTTCCCTCATCATTATGCCTTTGTTACATGGAAGAGGCTTGTATTTAATATTTTGACATGGGTAGCCACCTTCCTCCTGGAGGGATGGGTGTGTAGGCTTTTGTTCTATCCAGGCTCTAACACACCGGATTCCACTAACCTCTACTTCCTTAGCTGAATCGGGTGTGTCAGAGCAGGGCTGGATCAAAAGACTGTGTATTCATTAGTCTGATTCCATTGCAAAACATTTAATATGTTGCAAAATGTTTCGCAACGGTAACCGTTTACTCCAAATGGGAAATGTTTTCCAACGAAAACGTTTCTATTGGACAAATTATAGTATGTCTCTCCCCGTTTGGTTCCGTTTGCTTCTGTTTGGTTTCTAGATTAAATGGTAAACGGTTTCAGGGAAACGGTTTCCGTTGCTAAATGTTTTGCAACAGACTAATGAATACTCCCCAGTACACCCAGTATCTCTCCAGGTGGATCTGTCCTACTGGGATGCCAGTGTGTCCATAACTTGAGACTCATCCCAGTGATCTCTCTGTCCTAACAGGCAGAAGACTGGGCTGAAGGAGCTGCAGTTCCTTAAGAAGCTCAACAATGCTGATCCGGACGACAAGTTCCACTGTCTGCGGCTCTACCGACACTTCTACCACAAGCAGCACCTCTGTCTGGTCTTCGAGCCTCTCAGGTACACCAACAAGGCCACTGGCTCCCCTAGATTGAGTACAGTGTTTCCCCTTTCACTGTATAGGCAGTAGGGCTTACCCCATTTAGCTGACTGGTCGATTGTTTGGTCGATTGCCTGTTGGTCGACCGAGATTTCTTTAGTCGAGCAGTAGCATGGTGTACAAGGCTTTATCTGATTCGTGCCTGTCTGAGTGGATTAATCCATTGTAGGGGCCGTGGGGATGGCACAGTCCACTCTAAGACATTTGCTACTCAAATTGTATATGGTTATGTAAGAACAATGGTGCAACTAATACAAATTATATTGTTTTATAACAATGGCGCTTTTCTCCCCGTCGGATAGCGGTCTCTGTCCGCGGTTCTGAAATGCATCAGTGCGCTGTTGAATTGGCGCCCCTTCCTAGACCATGTTGCCATCTTCAGTTAAAAATGCAATTAGTTTAAATCAGGTGTGTTTGCTAGGGATGGGGGAAAAGTGTGACACCAGTTAGGTCCCCGAGGACTGGAATTGCCCAGACCTGATCTACACACTACTCCATAATGACAAAGGGAAAACAGTGTATGGAAATTTCATAAATACCTTATTTACATAATTATTCAGACCCTTTGCTCTGAGACTTGAAATTGAGCGCAGGTGCATCGTGTTTCCATTGATCATCCTTGAAATGTTTCTACAAGTTGAATTGAGTTAAATTCATTGGACATGATTTGGCACCACCAAGACACTTCTTAGAGCTGGCCACCCGGCCAAACTGAGCAATCGGGGGGAGAAGGGCCTTAGTCAGGGAGGTGACCAAGATGGCGCTGACAGAGGGGGGTCGCCTCGCTTCTAGTCCTTAGGAAACAATGCAGAATTTTGTATTTTTATGTATTATATCTTATAGCCGGGGAGAACTATTGGATATCAGAGCGACGACAACTTAGCAACATTACGACCAGGAATACGGCTTTCCCGAAGCGGATCCTTTGTTTGCACCACCATCCAGGGCATTTGATCTGATTCCAGAGGCTGACCCAAAACGTCGCCACAGAAGAGATAGAAGGAGCAGCCTTCTGTTCAGACTTCGGAGGAGTGCACACCACCCACCGCTTCCGAGTTTATTACTCGCCAATGTCCAGTCTAGATAACAAGGTAGATTAAATTAAGGCAAGGGTTGCTTTCCAGAGAGACATCAGGGATTGTAACATACTCTGTTTCATGGAAACATGGCTCTCTCGGGATATGTTGTCGGAGTCGGTACAGCAACCGGGATTCTTTATGCGTCGCACCAACAGAAATAAACATCTCTCTGGTAAAAAGGGCGGGGTGTATGCTTCATGATTAACGAAGCAACCCTTGTAATCGTAACAACATACAGGAACTCAAGTCCTTTTGTTCACCTGACCTAGAATTCCTCACAATCAAATGCCGACCATATTATCTCCCAAGAGAATTCTTGTTAGTTATTGTCACCGCCGTGTATATCCGCCCTCAAGCCGATACCACGACGGCTCTCAAGGAACTTCACTGTACTTTATGCAAACTGGAAACCATATATCCTGAGGCTGCATTTATTGTAGCTGGGGATTTTAACAAAGCAATTTTGAGAACAAGGCTACCTATATTCTGTCAGCATATTGATTGTAGCACTCGTGTGGGCAATACACTAGATCGCTGCTACTCTAACTTCTGCGATGCATACAAGGGCCTCCTCTGCCCTGCCTTCGACAAATCTGACCACAACTCCATTTTGCTCCTCCCATCCTATAGACAGAAACTCAAACAGGGTGTACCCGTGACAAGAACTATTCAACGCTGGTCTGACCAATCGGAATCCACGCTTCAAGATTGTTTTGATCACACGGACTGGGATATGTTCCGGGTAGCCTCAAAATAATATTGACTTATACGCTGATGCGGTCAGGAAGTTTATAAGGAAGTACATTGAAGATGTGGTACCCACTGTGACTATTAAAACCTACCCGAACCAGGATAGATGGCGGCATTCGCGCAAAACTGAAAACGCGAATCGCCGCATTTAACCATCGAAAGATGACTGGGAATATGGCAGAATACAAACAGTGTAGTTATTTCCTCTGCAAGGCAATCAAACAAGCGAAATATCGGTATAGGGACAAAGGGGCAATTCAACGGCTCAAACACGAGATGTATGTGGCAGGATCTACAGCCAATCACAGACACCGACGTCTTGCTTCCAGACAAACTAAACACCTTCTTTGACCGCTTTGAGGATAATACAGTGCCACCGGCGCAACCCGCTACCAAGGACCGGGCGCTCTCCTTCTCCGTGGCTGATGTGAGTATAACATTTAAACTTGTTAACCCTCGCAAGGCTGCCGGCCCAGACGGCATCCCTAGCCGCGTCCTCAGAGCATGCGCAGACCAGCTGGCTTGTGTGTTTACGGACATATTCAGTCTCCCTATGCCAGTCTGCTGTCCCCACATGCTTCAAGATGGCCACCATTGTTCTTGTACCCAAGAAGGCAAAGGTAACTGAACTGAATGACTATCGCCCGTAGCACTCACTTCTGTTATCATGAAGTGATTTGAGAGACTACTCAAGGATCATATCACCTCAACCTTACCTGCCACCCTAGACCCACTTCAATTTGCATACCGCCCCAATCGGTCCACAGCCGATGCAATCGCCATCACACTATACACTGCCCTATCCCATCTGGACAAGAGGAATAACAATGGAAGAATGCTGTTCATTGACTACAGCTCAGCATTCAACACCATTGTACCCTCCAAGCTCATCCTTAAGCTTGAGGCCCTGGGTCTCAACCCTGCCCTGTGCAATTGGGTCCTGGACTTCCTGGGTCCTGGACCACCCCCAGGTGGTGAAGGTAGGAAACAACATCTCCACTTCGCTGGGGCCCCAAAGGGTGTGTGCTCAGCCCCCTCCTGTTCACCCATTACTGCGTGGCCATGCATGCCTCCAACTTAATCATCAAGTTTGCAGACGACACAACAGTAGTAGACTTGATCACCAACAAAGCCGAGACAGACTATAGGGAGGAGGTAAGGGTACTCAGTGTTGTGTCCGGAAAACAACCTCACACAACGTCAACAAAACAAAGGAGATGATTGTAGACTTTGGGAAACGGCAGAGGGAGCACCCCCCTATCCACATCGACGGGACAGCAGTGGAGAAGGTGGAAAGTTCCTCGGCATACAAATCACGGACAAACTGAAATGGTCCACCCACACAAACAGTGTGGGGAAGAACCTCAGGAGGCTGAAGAAATTTTGCTTGTCATCTAAAACCTTAACAAACTTTTACAGATGCACAATTGAGAGCATCCTGTCGGGCTGTATCACAGCCTGGTACGGCAACTGCACCGCCCACACCCATTGTCACAGGAAGGCCAAAAAGATAATCAAAGACGACAACCACCACCCGAGCCACTGCCGGTTCACCCCGCTACAATCCAGAAGACCAGGTCAGTACAGGTGCATCAACGCTGGGACAGAGAGACAGAAGCTATTTTTCAATCTCAAGGCCCTGATGGCTCTGACTGTTAAACAACCGTCACTGACACAGAGAGGCTGCTGCCTACATACAGACTTGAAATTATTGGACACTTTAATGAATAGATTACTAGTGACTTTTAATGATGGCGCTTTAATAATATTTACATATCTTGTATTACTCATCCCATATGTATATACTGTATTTTTATACCATCTATTGCATCTTGCCTATGCCGCTCAGTCATCGCTCATCCATATATTTATATGTATTCTCTTTTTCCATCGCTTTACTTAAACGTTTGTGTATGAGGTAGTTATTGTGGAATTGTTAGATATTACTGCACTGTATCGCTACACTTGCAATAACATCTGCTAACCATGTGTATGTGACTGATTTGACCAAGAACCCGATGGTCACTCTGACAGAGCTCCAGAGTTCCTCTGTGGAGATGGGAAAACCTTCCAGAAGGACAACCATCTCTGCAGCACTCCACCAATCATGTCTCTATGGTTGACTGACCAGACAGAAGCCACTCCTCAGTAAAAGGCACATGAAAGCCCACTTGGAGTTTGCCAAAAGGCACCTAAAGGACTCAGACCATGAGAAACAAGATTATCTGGTCTGATGAAACCAAGATTGAACTCTTTGCCCTGAATGCCAAACGTCACATCTGGAGGAAACCTGGCACCATCTCTACGGTGAAGCATGGTGGTGACAGCAGAGACTAGTCAGGATTGAGGGAGAGATGAACTTAGATCCTTGACGAAAACCTGCTCCAGAGCATTCAGGACCTCAGACTGTGGCGAAGGTTCACCTTCCAACAGGACAATGACCCTAAGCACACAGCCAAGACAATGCTGAAGTGGCTTCGGGACAAGTCTCTGAATGTCCTTGAGTGGCCCAGCCAGAGCCCAGACTTGAACTGATCGAACATCTCCTGAGAGACCTGAAAATAGCTGTGCAGCGACGCTCCCAATCCAACCTGACAGAGCTTGAGAGGATCTGCAGAGAATAATGGGAGAAACTCGTAAAAATACAGGTGTGCCAAGCTTGTAGCGTCATATCCAAGAAGACTTGATGCTGTAAGCGCTGCCAAAAGTGCCTCAACAAAGTACTTAGTAAAGGGTCTGAGTACTTATGTAAATGTGATATTTAATTTTTTATGTAATAAAATAGCTACAATTTCTAAACCTATTTTTGCTTTGTCATTATGGGGTATTGTGTGTAGATTGCTGAGGATTTCTTTATTTAATCCATTTTAGAATAAGGCTGTAATGTAACAAAATGCTGAATAAGTCAAGGGGTCTGAATACTTTCCGAATGCACTGTATATGGAAAATTACACGTTTAAACATTTCAGCCAATCAATTGGTCGAAAGAACACAGACTCGTTCTACCAATATTTTTGGGGGGTCAGGGGCAGTACTAATAGGCAGTGTGGGCCCCTCCACATAGGTCTGCTCTCCCTTTCTTTGTAAAGTAATTTGGTTTCATTTTAACATTTTGGTTATAAAAGCCCCAGCTGCTGATTTTGGGGAGCCTTTGCATCCTGCCCTAAAAATAATATTGGGGAAAGTGAACAGAGTCTGTAAAGAGATGGTCTTATTGATGCTGTTTGACGTCTGAGAAAGTCTGCTGGTTCATCCTTGGGAGCAATTTCCAAACGCCTGAAGGTTCCACGTTCATCTGTACAAACAATAGTATGCAATAGTATCCACCATGAGACCACGCAGCCGTCATACCGCTCAGGAAGAAGATGCGTTCTGTCTCCTAGAGATGTACTTACTTTGGTGCAAATCAATCCCAGAACAACAGCAAAGGACCTTGTGAAGATGCTGGAGGAAACAGGTACAGAAGTATCTATATCCACAGTAAAAAGAGTCCTATATCAACATAACCTGAAAGGCCGCTCAGCAAGGAAGAAGCCACTGCTCCAAAACCGGCATAAAAAAGCCAGACTATGGTGGCAACTGCACATGGGGACAAAGATTGTACTTTTTGGAGAAATGTCCTCTGGTCTGATGAAACAAAAATAGAACTGTTTGGCCATAATGGCCATCGTTACGTTTTGGAGGAAAAAGGAGGATGCTTGCAAGCTGAAGAACACCATCCCAACCGTGAAGCACGGGGGTGGCAACATCATGTAGTAGGGGGTGCTTTGCTGCAGGAGGGACTGGTGCACTTCACAAAATAGATGTCGTCATGAGGGAGGAAAATTGTGGCTATATTGAAGCAACATCTCAAGACATCAGTCAGGAAGTTAAAGCTTGGTCGCAAATGGGTCTTCCAAATGGACAATGACCCCAAGCATACTTCCAAAGTTGTGGCAAAATGGCTTAAGGACAACAAAGTCAAGGTATTGGAGTGGCCATCACAAAGCCTTGACCCCAATCCTATAGAAAATTTGTGGGCAGAACTGAAAAAGCGTGTGCGAGCAAGGAGGCCTAGAAACTTGACTCAGTTACACCATCTCTGTCAGGAGGAATGGGCCAAATTCACCCAACTTATTGTGGGACGTTTGTGGAAGGCTACCCGAAACGTTTGACCCAAGTTAAACAATTTAAAGGCAATGCTACCAAATACTAATTGAGTGGATGTAAACATCTGACCCACTGGGAATGTGATGAAAGAAATAAAAGCTGAAAAATCATTCTCTCTACTATTATTCTGACATTTCACGTTCTTAAAATAAAGTGGTGATCCTAACTGACTGGGAATTTTTCCTAGGATTAAATGTCAGGAATTGTGAAAAACTGAGTTTAAATGTATTTGGCAAAGGTGTATGTATACTTCCGACTTCAACTGTATACACACACACACACTACCGTTCAAAAGTTTGGGGTCACCTAGAAAAGTCCTTGTTTTTGAAAGAAAAGCACCTTTTTTGGTCATTAAAATAACATACAATTGATCAGAAGTACAGTGTAGACATTGTCAATGTTGTAAATGACTATTGTAGCTGGATTTTAAATGGAATATCTACATAGGCTTAGAATATGTGGACAACTACAAATACCTAGGTGTCTGGTTAGACTGTAAACTCTCCTTCCAGACTCACATTAAGCAGAGGGCACTGTACAGTTACTTTAAAACTTTATGCAAACAGGAAATTAAGTGGGGTGACAGGCAAGTGGTAAAAACAATGGGAAGGGTGGTCACAGGGATTGAACCCTGGTCTTCAGTGGGGAGTTGGATATGTGATATGCCAGGGAGTGTTACCACTATGCCGTAGCACTGCACAATGCACCTCTAGATTGTAAGTGTCATCCCTCTCTACTCCTCAGTATGAACCTGCGCGAGGTACTGAAGAAGTATGGCAAAGACGTGGGCCTCCACATCAAGGCGGTGCGCTCTTACAGCCAGCAGCTCTTTCTAGCCCTGAAGCTGCTGAAACGCTGCAACATCCTGCACGCCGATATCAAACCTGACAACATCCTGGTGCGTCTCCTCTAACCAACCAAAGCACCCAGAGAGAGTCAATAACACTATTTCACTAAACACAGTCAAAAATACATGTTTAAAGCAGGTTTTAGTTTTGAAAATTGTATTTAAGTGTCACTCCACAATGATACAATAATACAGATTTGTTTGTTTTTAATCACATTGTGAACCACTCAAATGTCGTTTTGAGACTCTAACAATCATTATCAAACATGGTACAGGCGTCATCTATAATTCATTAAGTCATCTATACACATGTATGCATAAAAACAAAAAAACTGAGTACAGAAGATAAAAGGACAATTAAGCACTTGTAAAGAAAGTCTCCATTGTGGGATAATGGCAGGCTTTGGCGCAGGCTTTTAAATTATTATTACTTGATGATAAAATGTCACCCAATTTATTATTTTAATCTAGACTGTTTTGTCTGGACAGCTGACTTAAAACATCATCCCGAATGTTGTTTTATAACCCACAGTAAAGCAAGACATGAGCTTCTGTTTCAATAGAACCCTTGTTCCAAGAAGTACATACACGTTTATCTAAGGGAATGTTTGTGTATCGACCAGTCTCAATGGCGAGAGGGGCCACTCCACATCTAAATTTAGCAAAAGAGCTTTGATATTACTTCGATAAAACTGTACGTACGTAGGCAGTAGGTGCACAGTTTGTTACTTTCAGGTTTGTTTATCAGTTGGTACCACTTTAGTTCATTGTGTTCCTAAAAGCGCTGATTCAAAAGCATTTTGGACATTTCTAGAATACACTCTGGCTTTGACATTTTTCTTTGCAACATCACAAGCCCATACAAATGCACTTTAACATAGACGTTCATTTGGCATACTGCAAAATCTCTGCAAATGTTTTTAAATGCATAGCCACTAGTGATGCCATAGAGTTTCCCAGGTCATATCACCTTGAATAGCAGCACAAAGGTAACATCTGCAGGCACGGTTAAAAACAGCATTAACACAAGTATAATGTATCTGTCCACATACTGCTGCAGCATAGGTAATAATAGGTAGCACCAGTGATTCAAACAGTTTACTGTTCCTGGTTCGAATCCAGGCTGTATCACATCTGGCCATGATTGGGAGTACCATAGGGCGGCGCACAATTGGCCCAGCGTCGTCCGGGTTTGGCCAGGGTAGGCCGTCATTGTAAATAAGAATTTGTTCTTAACTGACTTGCCTAGTTAAATAAAACAATTTACACTTTACAATGACGGCACCAAGGGCACAATTTGCATGGTTAGCTATGTACTTAATCCAAAACTGAATTAATAATCAACCCCAGATACGTATACTCACTGACATCTGTGGCAGGACCACAGGAGAAAATAAGGTGCACTACCTTAGTTTTGTCTACATAGATTTTCCATTGTTCACACCAGTTAAAAGCAATATATAAAAAAAATCTTAACTCATCTTCAGTTTTAGAGATCAATACGATGTCATCTGTATATAAAAGAGTAGACACTCATTCATTGTTATGACCTTTTCCTAGAGCTTTGATGGCCAGAGTGAGATCATTAATGTACATTGACAACAGAATAGGTGATAAAATGCAACCCTGTTTCACTCCAATGTCAACAGGTAACCAGTCAGTTAGGCAGCCAGTTAGACAGTTCACATTATCATACATCATAAGGCATTTCAGGATGTTACCATTTAGACCAATTTGACTCCAGCTTGTCCCATAGCATACATATGTCAATGTGGTCAAAGGCTTGAGATAAATCTATTGAAGAACAGTAAGTGGACTTGTTAATTTTTTTATTTGAATCTGATTGTGGTAAATCGGGTGGCGTATTCCAGGCAACTTTGTTTCTTTCTGAACCCATTTTGCTCATCTGCTATATTGTTGTATGTTTCTGAATGATCCATTATGCTGTCTTGTTGGCATTATGACCCAGTTGCGCTGATAACTGATATGAGCAAGGCACTCTGCCCTGACCTGTTTTGCCTGGTCAAGTAACCAGCCGTGGCCCAGTGCACCTCTGTTCACACAATTAGACTAAACTATGTGATATTTTGGGGGGGGGGGGGGGTTAACACTGTTAACTAGAGATGACCGTTGTACAATGTCAATGCTCTGACTATAAATTAGATACAGTACGTTTAAAATTGTATCACTTACCTAAGAGTTTAGTTTACAGCAGAGTTGTCTCACTTGCTAACTAGCCAGTAAATAACTAGATGCTGACTAGTATTTACTGACCTGTTGACTGTGGCACGCAGCACTCCTTTTCCACAGTGACGTAATAGTGAAATAGGGTTATTCACATCTGCATCTCAGTTCTTTTGATAGCATGTGGTTTGTCATTGTGCTTGAACTCTACAATAAATACATTTGGTGGAAGGGGAATGCTGGGAGATTTGCCATCACGATTGACCTTTTGAAACATGTTGGCTGGAGTTTTACATAGGTCGAGTGGCATATTTTTTTGATTGGTTTGTTTTCAACAGGTCAACGAGTCGAAAACCATCCTCAAGCTCTGTGACTTTGGTTCAGCGTCGCACGTGGCAGAGAATGACATCACGCCCTACTTGGTCAGCCGGTTCTACAGGGCGCCGGAGATTAGTGAGTCTTCGCTTTTCTTATTCACTTTTGTGTTCTTCTCCTCTGTTCTTTTGTATTTTCTTCTCTTCTCTGGATTGGTTTAGAATGAATCCTCTCACTCAACTTTTTATCACCAACCCTTGACCTGAAGTGCTACTATACTTAGTGTGCACGCTTTTGCTCCATCCCAGCACAAACTACAATCAACTAATCACCTCTCATCAAGTCCTTGATTAGTTGAATTAGTGCATCCAGTAGCTCTCCACAACCAGTTGGTGACCACCTCTGTAGGTCTTAACTTGTATGGAACATGTACAACTGTCGTGTTTAGTAGGCACCAAACGGAAGAAAACCGATTTATTTTGAATATTTTTGAAAAGGTGTGCCCTTATGAGCACATCACTGATCAAACAAACTCATTTGCCATGGTTTGTCAAAGTCCCCTAAATCCTACATCTTTCCTTGCAGTCATCGGGAAGCCTTACGACTATGCGATCGACATGTGGTCCGTTGGCTGCACTCTGTATGAGCTGTACACGGGCAAGATACTTTTCCCAGGGAAAACCAACAACCACATGATTAAGCTCGCCATGGACATCAAGGGCAAGATGCCCAACAAGGTGAGACCAACTGTACTGTAGGGTCCATCCAGAAACACACCCTTCCCCCTACTACTGGAAATGTACAGAAAGAAAAAATATTTATTCAGAAGTGAAATAAGAATTCTGAAATATCAATGAGAACTTAAAATCTGAGTTTCTGGTTACTTCCTGGATGGATCAATTTGAAATGATATCTTTCTACCCCTTCACAGATGATCAGGAAAGGCGTGTTCAAGGACCAGCACTTTGACCAGAACCTCAACTTCCTGTACACAGAAGTAGACAAAGTCACTGAAAGGGTAGGTTGTTGTCTCATATTGTCTGAGTGGGAATGTTTGCATGAAAACCCCTCTGGTATCAGTCAACTGATCTTACACTGAACAAAAATATAAACGCAACATGCAATGATTTCAAAGAATTTACGGAGTTACAGTTTATATAAGGATATCAGTCAATTGAAATAAATTGATTAGGCCCTAATGACTGGGAAAGGGCGCAGCCCTGGGTAGGCCCGTGGTCTGCGGTTGTGAGGCCAGTTGGACATACTGCCAAATTATCTAAAACAACGTTGGAAGCGGCTTATGGTGGAGAAATTAACATTCTCATTTTCTGGCAACAGCTCTGGTGGACATTCTTGCAGTCAGCTTGCCAATTGCGCGCTCCCTCAACTTGAGACATCTATGGCATTGTTTTGTGTGACAAAATGGGACATTTTAGTAGCCTTTTGTCTGTCCCTAGCATAAGGTGCACCTGTGTAATGATCATACTGTTTAATCAGCTTCTTGATATGCCACAACTGTCAGGTGAATGGATTGTCTTGGCAAAGGAGAAATGCTCACTAACAGGGATATAAAAATAAAATGGTGTACAACATTTGTGTGTATGGAACATTTCTGGTATCTTTTATTTAATCTCATGAAACATGGGACCAACACTGTACATGATGCCTTTATATTTTTGTTCAGTATATTTCCATTTTGTGCAAAGTTAGCTAAGCCCATTGTTCACTCTCCTTTTCCTGCTATTCCAATCACCCCCTCTACATCTCTATGCCAATTTTATTTTTCCCCACTCCTTTCTTTTCTCTCGCTGTCTTATGACATGGTTTGTTTTCCTCCCTGGTTCTTTCTCGACACTGATCCCTTTCGCCAACCCGCACACTCATATCTGTTCCGCTTCTCATCCTGACTCCCCTCTCTCCATCCCCCTGTACCACCTCTGTCCTTCTTCTGTCCCACCTATCCACAGGAGAAGGTGACAGTGATGAGCACCATCAACCCCACCAAGGAGCTGCTGGCTGACATGGTGGGCTGCCAGCGTCTCCCTGAGGACCAGCGCAAGAAGGTTGCCCAGCTCAAGGACCTGCTGGACCTGACCCTTATGCTGGACCCGGCCAAGAGGATCAGCATCAACCAGGCCCTGCAGCACCCCTACATCCAGGAGAAGATCTTCTGAGCATCTCCTACTGTACCACTCAGTCATGCATTGATTGATTGACACATGCAGAAGCTAGTACTGAGTCCCTAGTTTGACTATGGTTGGACCCCACCCCAGCCCAAGAAATTGATTTATTTGAGCTGGCAGAATCTGCTGATGGAGAGGAAGTAGTATTATCTTTCTTCCCCTGTTTGAACAACACACACATGCTCTCCCGTTTTACATTGATCTAATGGCTTGTATTATATAACCATAGTAGGGGTGTGAACGTTTTAAATGTTTAATCGAAATTGAATCCTTAACGTTTTTTTTTTTTTTACAAAATGTAAATCCCAGTGCAGTTATCACAAAACGACCACTAACAGGTCCTGATCATCATGAAGGGAATAGGCCTACCTAACACAACAATGCTGTAACGTTAGTAAGAGGGGATATGCATCCGCACGTCGTCGTCGTCGTTAACAGTTTGAAATAAAAGTGCTGATTACAGTTGGTATGCATCTGTTTTCAATGGACTATTTGAGTCGTGAGGTAATTTGTTAAATGAAGAACTGCAAACGCCATTTGAGCCTCGACTCACGCTACTGAAACGGGTGCGTCTTTCTCATAAATTTCACAGTTTACTCCCATTTCAACAGGGTGTTAATTCCTTTTGTAATGGGAGTTGAGACATATAGCTAACAGCATTAGAAAGCAAAAATGATTCCCTTTTTTAACCAGTAAATACCTGTATTTAGCACGATTTCTTTTGCCCTGTGTTTGATTTGTGCGCTTAAACTTGGTGGGCAGGCTTTTGTTAATCATGAAATAAAGTAGGCCCCTAGACTGTTGAATACACAATTTGCCTTCATCAAAATGTTTTTGTTTCATATTTTATTGTGGAACCTGCCTAGATTTAGGAGGGGTTGTAACCTATTCTAAATGGCACACTATAGCAGTTCACAAAAAAAGCCTAAAATAGCACTGCAGTTATTCCAAATTTGCTGCGCGTGGCTGGAACACATTTCCCTACGTTAATCAACCAGTCCATTTTGAATTTGTGATAAAGCTGTCGTGATTCGGCAAGGAATGTAGCTTGGCTACAGTTTCGTTTGTGTATCCCATCAGTTTGATACGTTTGTATAGGCATTAATTATGAAAATTATGATAATGCCCTTTTAGTGTAAGAGCTGTTTGAGAAGACAGCCTGAAATTTCAGGCTGTTTTGGTGGGATGAAGTTTTGGCCTGCCTGGTGACATAACTATTTTCCTGCCCAGTGAAGACCAATGAGAAAGAGTTCCAAACCTCTCTTTCAATAACGGCTAGTTTTCAGTTTTCCCTTCCCCACTAAGACCACTCCCAGACAGCCCTAGCAAAATTCTTGCTTGTGAAATTGCTCTTGGCTAAGAAGCTATTTTTGTTTCTTGACCATTTTAATGGTCAATCACGGTGATTGTTACCCAGAAATTATTTGATATTGAGATAAAAATGGCTGCATTAGACCTTTAAGGCCTAATGGGAGCTTGGGTGCTCAGCATGCATGTGTGTAGAGAGAGCGGTCGGATTGTAATTTCACCTGCAGAAGCAGATTCCAGATGCCGCCTACGGTAGAACTTAATTGCCCCCTAGCGGTCATACCATGCAATATGATTTGACATGGAATTTTGTTAAATGTTCTTATCGTTTTAACGGGGACATTTAAAAAAAAAAATATATTTTCCATTTGTCACATCCCTAAACCATAGTAGGGCTACAAGCAGAATGCCTGCTTTACGACATATTTTCCATCTCCGCCTAACTGCAAGTCAGATAAAAAGCTTATAATGACGCATAACTATCTCATGGACAGTAAGCCACTCAAAAAGAGTTTGAGTTTCATCCACTTGGATTTTCAGTTTTTTGATTGGCCCCTTGCAGGTGACTGAAGGTGGATGATATTGTAGCTGTAAAAATGTAATTCTGATTGTTGGGAGTTTACTGTCATTCATGAGTTGCCAAGGCTGTGACGAGCAGGGAGGGGGTCCAGATAATGATCACAGTTATTTAACTTGGGCTTTGTTTGATTGGTCGCAACCCAATTGTTCGTAACCCAATGCCCTAAACCTTTTGATTGGGATGTTTGTACAGTCTGTAGATTGTGAAGTCTTGCAGACTTGGCAGCTCCTTTGACTTACTATTATTCTGTGCTGTTATTACCCGTCATGCCCTGTGCTGTGTGTTGTGTTTTATTGTGGTGCAGGGCCAGCGTAAATGCTATTTATATCCACGTCTCCCCCAGGTATTGAAAACCCAGAGCGCTCCCCCACCCTGGTGTCTGTGCAGGCCCTGGTCCGCATGCCCGTTCTGCCGCTGCCTGTAGGTCTGTCAGTGCCGAAAACCCAAACGGTTGGGGGTCCTACTTGAGCCCACCTGCAGGGATGGCCCCTCATGTTTAAAGCAGATTGTATACCACTTTCAGTACATTGAAGGTAAGCTATCCCCCCTCCTCCAAAAAACAAAACCCATCAACTTCACCTGGTTATTACCTCGTATGTTTATTTATTTATTTTTAATATATTTTAATGTTGTACACATTGTTTTAGCCAGATGCCCCCATAGACATGGTTTACATGTTGTTTAAAAATATGTCAAAGACAAACTGGATAAAAGTAAACTTAATCAAGTCACGCACCCAAATTGTGGAGAGGAAGTTGGGTCGGGTATGGGGGGGCTGTATCCAACAAGCTATGATGGACAAGAGCACCTTCAGTGTACTTATCTTAATGGAACAACTCAGAATTTCTTGCTCTGCTGTAACGAATACCTTTTGTTTTTCATGTGTTCCCTTGATACAATGTTAGAAACTGCATGTGAGGATAGCAGTCTTGCTACGTATTGAAAATTGTGTGTTGCAATTATTTTAGGCATGTTCCTCTAAAAAAGAAGGGTATTTAAGTGTTTTGTTTCCCTCTATCATTGGTTTTCATGTTTTGTATGACCATGTTGTCTTTTGATACAGGGATATTTCTTCTCTGAGCTTTGAGTCTGCTTGTTATGAGCGGTAATTGCCTCTACTTTATTTTGTGTTATATATTTTAATGTTCTTATAGGAGCAAAACAGAAATAAAAGAGCTCACATGTGTAGCTGATGGAGAATTTATGCCTTTTCCACAAATGTCTTCCCTACATACACATGCCAATGTTCAGGCTCCTTTAAGTGTCTAACAATTAACGGAAATTCTGTATTTTTAAAACTAATCCACAAACCTTAACTAGAATACTTTCGTTTTCATCAGATTTTTGTGCAGCTTTAGGCTGGAATCCCAACTTGATTTGTGCGCATAACTTGACGAACACAGATCTCAAGTTAGGATTTGGCACGTGTATGCTAAATTTTGTTTCAAACCAAATAAGCAAAAGACAACAAAAAACATGTATATTTTTGTGCTTTTTTTTTACTGACACTAACTGATGTTTGTGATGTTTTTCCCAACAATGATGTTTCCTGTGGTGGCTGAGAGCGAGAGAGTCCAGCACCTTCTCCAGCCTGGGCTCCACTTTCAGAGAGACAAAACCTCCACAAAGCCACTTATCAAGGTCATTTTTGATGGCATGGGTAGATACAAAAAGCAAACAACACTGGGGTGATAGAAAAGACAAGATGGGGAATCACTTTCACTTACTATTTTATGAAAGGCATTTATAATAGACACTCATAATAACATACCTTAAAAGTGTGTTTCTATACGTTTTCTCTCACAATACTTTTAAGGCCTCCTTCCTTTTCTACACATGACATATACTCTATCTGGTTAAAAGTATCATTCCAAGCTGCTCATATACCTGACTGTGGATGTTTGGTTAATCATATTGCTCTAAACTAGTTCCAGATTGCTACAAGCAAGGCTTCAGGTGTCTTGTCTTGTAACTGTGTTAAAGTTGAACCAAGATACTTTTTCATTTGTTCTCTATATATTCTAGGTGCTGCCACTTTAGAGAAGAAACTCACAAGGAACCTCATCTGGACAAAGGTTTCTGTTCTGGAGATAGTTACTGTATTTGTAAAGGTGGACTCATCAATATGACAATCATACAAAGCGGGGCAAATCTCTTCTGAGATTGCTACTTGAGGCTTTTCCCAATCTGGGCTAGGCTCAAGGGAGGGTGCAGATTGGGAAGAGCCAATGTTTTCTGTGAGCAGAAAGAAGCCCTGCTGTGTATGATGTAATTTTGATAAGTCAACCTTTAATAATCATGATGTCATGATCTGATTTGCTGTTCTTTTTCAAACATGTTAGCAGAAACTACTGTAGTTACCATAATGAGCCAGTATTGGACACATTGGGTGATATTTTGGACCCATTATAGACGTTTGAGATTTGTTCATGAACTCAATGCTTTGCTTTGCAGAGCAAAGCCAAATAGATGGCAATTGTATTAGGTCATTTAGATTGAACATGTGTTACAATTTGGCTAAATCTATGCCAAAGTGACCATCAACAATAAGGTAATACTTTTTCTTGTTATTGATTAATATGGCCAGATTCATATCACGGTGTTAACGTTGCAATTTTGTGTTTATTTTTCAGGGTAAGTCAGAACTTATTTTCCCTGTCTTGGTTTCATCAGTCTCCTTTTTCTGCTTTGGTGGCCATGTAAGACTCAAGGCCAGAGAGATGTTCAACAATGGGCCCTGTGGATATTTCTCAGAAACATTTTAAAACAGAAATGTATTAAAACATGCGTAACACTTTTGTCCGTGTACTTAACTGTATTCGTGTAATCCAACCCAAATAATTGGACACCACTTTTTCCAATATATGATAAAACATCTATGTATATTTTGTCTGCTGTTGAGAACATAACTTGTATTCACTTTCACGTGTGTTTTAATACACTGCTCAAAAAAATAAAGTGAACACTAAAATAACACATCCTAGATCTGAATGAAATATTCTTATTAAATACTTTTTTCTTTACATAGTTGAATGTGCTGACAACAAAATCACACAAATTATCAATGGAAATCAAATTTATCAACCCATGGAGGTCTGGATTTGGAGTCACACTCAAAATTAAACAACAGGCTGATCCAACTTTGATGTAATGTCCTTAAAACAAGTCAAAATGAGGCTCAGTAGTGTGTGTGGCCTCCACGTCTGTATGACCTCCCTACAACGCCTGGGCATGCTCCTGATGAGGTGGCGGATGGTCTCCTGAGGGATCTCCTCCCAGACCTGGACTAAAGCATCCGCCAACTCCTGAACAGTCTGTGGTGCAACGTGGCGTTGGTGGATGGAGCGAGACATGATGTCCCAGATGTGCTCAATTGGATTCAGGTCTGGGGAACGGGCGGGCCAGTCCATAGCATCAATGCCTTCCTCTTGCAGGAACTGCTGACACACTCCAGCCACATGAGGTCTAGCATTGTCTTGCATTAGGAGGAACCCAGGGCCAACCGCACCAGCATATGGTCTCACAAGGGGTCTGAGGATCTCATCTCGGTACCTAATGGCAGTCAGGCTACCTCTGGCGAGCACATGGAGGGCTGTGCGGCCCCCCAAAGATATGCCACCCCACACCATGACTGACCCACCGCCAAACCGGTCATGCTTGAGGATGTTGCAGGCAGCAGAACGTTCTCCACGGCGACTCTCGACTGTCACGTCTGTCACATGTGCTCAGTGTGAACCTGCTTTCATCTGTGACGAGCACAGGGCGCCAGTGGCGAATTTGCCAATCTTGGTGTTCTCTGGCAAATGCCAAACGTCCTGCACGGTGTTGGGCTGTAAGCACAACCCCCACCTGTGGACGTCGGGCCCTCATACCACCCTCATGGAGTCTGTTTCTGACCGTTTGAGCAGACACATGCACATTTGTGGCCTGCTGGAGGTCATTTTGCAGGGCTCTGGCAGTGCTCCTCCTTGCACAAAGGTGGAGGTAGCGGTCCTGCTGCTGGGTTGTTGCCCTCCTAGGGCCTCCTCCACGTCTCCTGATGTACTGGCCTGTCTCCTGGTAGCGCCTCCATGCTCTGGACACTACGCTGACAGACACAGCAAACCTTCTTGCCACAGCTCGCATTTGATGTGCCATCCTGGATGAGCTGCACTACCTGAGCCACTTGTGTGGGTTGTAGACTCCGTCTCATGCTACATTTACATTTAAGTCATTTAGCAGACGCTCTTATCCAGAGCGACTTACAAATTGGACAGTAGCTACCCTAGAGTGCTACCCTAGCAGTGAAAGCACTGCCAGCATTCAAAAGTGACCAAAACATCAGCCAGGAAGCATAGGAACTGAGAAGTGGTCTGTGGTCACCACCTGCAGAACCACTCCTTTATTGGGGGTGTCTTGCTAATTGCCTATAATTTCCACCTGTTGTCTATTCCATTTGCACAACAGCATGTGAAATTTATTGTCAATCAGTGTTGCTTCCTAAGTGGACAGTTTGATTTCACAGAAGTGTGATTGACTTGGAGTTACATTGTGTTGTTTAAGTGTTCCCTTTATTTTTTTGAGCAGTGTATAATAAACATGTCTGTGAAAAATATTTGGTATAGTCCGTGCCTATCTGATGATCAGTAAAATATCTTTGGTAATAGCTAACTTGGACACTGTCAAAGCCTACATAATCATGTAGCCATGATGACATACTGTCACAAAAATCCTGACTTAGCCTGTCTGCTTAGGTGTAAGCCCTTCGATCGCAATATCTACTAAGCTAACATATGGAATTGTTTTAAGATGTTCATAAAATTGATTTAAAAAAATTTGACCCCTGTAGGTATAATGGGGGAAAAAATGTGCCTTTTAATGCTAGAGCCCATAGAAATTCATTGAATAACACAGTTGTACATGACAAAAAAATTTTTTTTAATTGTAAGGAATAAGACACGGCAAGAGCATGATGAACGGATAGATGTGGTTATGGACAGAGAGGAAGAAGGAGAAGAAGAGTTGAGTGCAGTGGGAAGGTGTGTGTTGAGGATGAATGGCGCCAAGTATTCTATTCTACTGTCACTGATAGGTCAAAAATTGAACCTGAGGAGAGAGGATGAATTACCTGTGGTGGCAGGTGTTGTGAAGACCTCCGACCCTTGCCCCGGGCCAAGTGGGAGTGACATTTTTGGAGAAAGTGGATACCTGCCTTTTGGCTGATCCATATGTAGTTACAGGCTGGGTAGAAAAGACGTTGTGCACTGTTTAATCGGTGAAGATAGTTCGAAGTGGACTTTTTTCTGTGTCTGTTCTGTACAGAGGGAGTGGGTGCATTGCGTCACGCAACTAGGGACAAGACCTGGGACTTGCTTTGCTCTCCATAGCAGGATGCCTTTGAAATGAGTGGCGTTAAATTCCCTGTGTCTGACACCCACTGTTTGGTTCGACACAGAACTGGTGGCGAGCGTTGTGGAATAGAAGACATTGTCTGTCCTTTTGAGTTTTGAAGCAGTCTTTACCTAATAAATCCATGTTAGGATACGTTGATTATCCAGTGAGAGCTTTTGTGCCGATCCCACAAATTTCTTTCAGATGCCAAGCTAGGCTTGCTTTCAATGACAATGACAGATCTATAACTCGCATTTCTATGTGAATTTGGTCATTCTGCCAAAAAGTTATATTTTTTGCAGCTTTACATAGTCCGGGTAGCTATTTGGTTAACTATCTGCATTGACCTGTTTTGCACAAACTTTTTTTTTACTCATCACGCACGCTGCTGCTACTATTTACTAGTTGTGAATGTATTCCTAATTATACAGTATGTACATATCTACCTCAATTACCTCATACCCCTGCACAACGACTCGGTACTGGTACCCCTTGTATATAGCCGAGTTATCTTTCTCATTGTGTATCTATTATTACTTTTATTATTACTCGTTTGACTTTTCTATTATTTCTCTATTTTTTTTCTCTCTGCATTGTTGGGAAGGACCTGTAAGCATTTCACTGTTAGTCCTAATAAATCAAATCAAATTTTATTTGACACATGCAGGTGTAGGTAGACCTTACAGTGAAATGCTTACTTGCAAGCCCTTAACCAACAATGCAGTTTTAAGAAAAATACCCCCCCAAAAAAGAAAGTAACAAATAATTAAAGATTAGCAATAAAATAACAATAGCGAGGCTTACAGGGGGTACCGGTACAGAGTCAATGTGCAGTGGCACTGGTTAGTCAAGGTAATTGAGGTAATGTATACATGTGGGGAGCAATGCAAGTAGTCTGGGTATTCATTTGATTAGATGTTCAGCAGCCTTATGGATTGGGGGTAGAAGCTGTTTAGAAGCCTCTTGGACCTAGACTTGGCGCTCCGGTACCACTTGCCGTGCCTGTTGCTTACGAATGATGTGACAAATACAATTTTATTTGATCAGACTACATCACTGCTCAATGTCTGACAAGCTTTTTGAAACCCTGATGTTTTTTAAATGGAAAATGGCTTCTTGTTCTCTTTCATGAGACACCAAATGTAAAGTATAAGCTATATTTTTTTATTAAAAAGTGAAATGAGGCCTTTACATGTTAAGTAGTTTGTTATTTCAAATGAAACTACTAAGTACATTCACAACTATTTTCAAATACATCCAATTTTTTAAATATTTATTTGAAAATACTATCTTTCAAATACTTCCAACAATATGTATTTGAAGTAATTGTAAATACATGCCAATACGTTCTAAATGGCATTAAGAAATAGATTCCAATAGAGCCCCACAGTGGAGGTGTCATAATACCCATAAAACGTAGCTTTCAAACAGGGAAATGGTTCCAATCATTTTTCCTCCATTAATTTTTCCCATAGTGAATTTTAGAAACACTTAAAATAAGGGCTGTGTTTCGTGTAGGCGCTTACCCTGGCTTGATGTTTTGATAACCATGTAAATCTCTCTCGGACAAGATGACTAGAAGTCTAGTCATGCAACGCAACCCTCAAGGCCACGCCACACCGACAAGTCCATTCGTAGAATGTACATAGTTGCCGCCATAATTAAGTGCGAATATGCAAGAGGTCGACAATGAAAAGTATAAAGTTAAAGAGCACGGTAAAAGTTGAAAAACAAAAGTTAAAACATTCAGTGAGTCAAAAAGATCAAAGGTCTTAATAATTCGGTAAATCCCGACGATTTCAAAAAATTTCCCCCCTTTTACAGTAACTATTAACAGTTGAACAGGGTGTTGTTGTTACAAGATTAAGGCATTCCCAAAATATGTGGTAATTGTTGCTCCAACACGCTGTTCTGTAACACCGATGTCTTTTCTGCAGAGGAGTTTCCTTCCAAATTCCCTCAGTCAATGAGCTTGTTGATTTCCATTGTGATTGGCACAAGGTCCCCCACTCCACAGAAATGACCATATTACCCTCCCATTCCCATTTGTACTTTATGTATAGTGTAGTTTCCGATTTGGACTTTAAGAAGCCATTGTATAGTCTGGAGAATTTTACCTGCATGTTTCTGATTTACGCGCAGATATTAATATTGTACTATTGTCTCCGAATCCTCCTCCTTTATGACCTAATTCAAGCGGTGACATATTTGGAGATACTGTATCTATGGAAATCTTGACCTTTCTAATCTTTGTCCGTCTTAGTACTTGGAAGCTTTGGAGTGCCCCCTTGTGTACAAAAGTACAGCAGGCTGAGAGAATGGGATTGATTGTTGATAGGTCACTCCTTCAGCTGGAAAACCAAGCACAGTTTTGGGTATGAAATCATTTTGATAATTTGATCAATTAGCCAAAACACATTTGGCTCAATCAAGCTATGACTCATTTTGAGCAACATGTGTTTTTCTTCATCTCATAGGAAATAAATCGTGGGGAGGGAAAAGATTGCGCATACATGGATTAGACAAGTCTGTTGGAAAACCAGCTTGCTGCTTCCCTATTTGGCCACTAGATGGAGTCAATGACAGCAACAAAACAATCTGTTGGTGGGAAGTGTGTCTGTGCACGAGTCCATGTATTTGTGCATTTGTGAGTGACTATAGATGTTTATTTCTTAATTCACATTTATGAGACACAATAACAGTGACCAACATTTTTTTAAAGACATGGGTTTATTTACAATGATTATGTTGAGAATTGTCATTGTGAACAGGGCAGTCTCAATCCTAGGCATTTTATACAACTTTTTGTTTATGACAATTTCACTCTCACTGTGAATGCTAAACATACTCATCACAAATATGGTCTTTCCTACTTAGAAAGTATTTCAAAGAATTGATCAGTTCATTGATATGCTCCTGACAAAGAAATTGATACAAATAATATCCATAACATAGAGACTGGTAGAGGGTACACTTGCCAAAAAGTGGCAGCGCTTTGCACGTTTTCAGACTACACAATCCAGCACAGTAGGTGATGGTATGCACCTTTTACGTATGTTTACAAACTGCTAATAAACTTTAAAATGGAGATAGTCCACAATGGCGCTGCCCATGCTGTCAGAAATTGCAAAGAAAAGAGGTGTCTTCTCTTTCCCATCTCTCTGCTTTCTAAACAAATGCAAAACAAGACAGGAAAACAACATGGCTGAATTGGCAGAACATTATAGACCACTGCAAATACAATAGACCAGTACCGGACCAATGTTGTCATGGATAGCTCTTTTCCAATCCCTGGCATCGTCAAACATAAACCCCCAACCAGACTGTGAATGTCCATCCAGCAAAATTGAGAAGTCACTAGGAAAAATGAGAAGGTCTTTGGACCAGCCAAAGAAAAGTCTCATCATAACCAACGCTTCTAGCAATGTACCCAAGAGCCAAGAGGTCTTTGTCGACATTCCCCCAGCTCTCAGAAAGGGACCTCTTCCTTCCCCATGTCACAGCCTCAGCAATGGTCCGATAACCAAAGAAGTCAAAGTCTAATGCAAGAGTGGGCAACCGGGGCAAAAAAACACTACAACCTCTGCATCATGGAATAGAGCGCATGTACGCAAACACGTTTGTACAGACCTCAATTATTATGAGGGACTTCTGGTCGCAAGTGAAAGGTTGTACTATGACCGTGCGTTCAAAGCGAGAGTGCTTGTGTGGTGTCCGTGTCGGACATGACTGAGGAGCGCCCGGGGCCTCCCTGGATCTTGCTCAGTTTCCCCTTGGCCGGCCAGCAGTGGTAGATGCGGAGAAGCTTGAGGATATCTCTGCGGAAACGTACCCCCACAAACACATACAGGAAGGGATTGAGGCAGGCGTGCGTGTAAGACAGGCTCTTCAGCACCTGGCCGACCACGTCGAACCGCTTTGCCGCACTGCAGTCTGTTTCAGTGCTGTTGGCCGCCTGGGTGGCCTCCATCACCAGCACGCTGTTGTACGGCAACTGGGAGAGGACAAACACAGCCACCACCACCAGGATCACGCGCAACGCCTTGTGTTTCTGGAAGCTGCGGGTTTTGAGAAGGGTGCGGATGATGCCGGCATAGCAGAACACCATGACCAGCAGGGGCAGGCAGAAGCCCATGCAGATCTGAAGCGCCAGGACCAGGATCTTGGTGCAGTTGTCCTGGTTGCTCCAGTAGACCATGGTGCAGTAGCCCCGGCCCTCCAGCTCCTTGACGTTGGCGAACATGAACTCAGGCAGGGCCAACGCCATGGCCAGTAGCCAGACGCAGGCGCACACCAACTTGCTGCAGCTCAGGCGCTGTCTCTTGGAGTTCTGGGCCATGGTGGTCTGGACGATGACCACGTAGCGATCAACGCTGATGCAGGTGAGCAGCAGCATGCTGCTGAAGAAGTTGATCTTGTAGAGGGCCAAGGTGACCTTGCAGATGCCCGAGCCGAAGCTCCATCCCTGGGTGGCCTCCACGGCCCAGAGGGGCAGAGTGCCCAGGAAGAAGAGGTCGGCCACAGCTAGGTTCAACAGGTAGACATCGGTCATGGTCTTGAGACGCTGGCGGAAGTGCAGGTAGATCCAAACCACGGTCAGGTTGCCCAGGCCGCCCAGGATGATGATGGTCCAGTAGAGAGGAGGTTCGTACTGGCCTCGGAATGCCCTGATGGGAGATTTGTCACACATAAAGTCTTCCAGATTGTCCTCACCAGCCGTTGGGGTGAAGCTGGAGTCATAGTCATACACCTGTGAATGAGACAGGACAGCATACTGTAGCTTGTTGGACATGTGGACCAATTGTGCGAGTAAATGATACGAGCTGGAAACACAGTATATAGACCAGGGGTCTCCAATATTATATTTCATAAGAGCGACCAAATTTTTTATATATATGTATGTAATTTATCACTTGAAACAGTTAAGAATTAAAATAATACAAATTTGATGTGAAAAATTGCTATTTCATACAAATATAACACACACACTTTTACACAAATTGTTTAAAAAATTGTAGTAAAAAATATATAAGTTGTTTACCTCCATTGATGAAGTCACCAAGTCACCTATAATTGGCATCTGAAAAGAGAAGGAAGAGGAAAATAACAGTCAGGGAAATAATACACAGCTATTCAACATATGTCATTGTGTAATATTGGCAGGCCTATATAGAAATGTATGCTCCGTTTCTCACAGTCCCCTGCTTGTAGATAGTCAATGCTTCACAAATTCTATATTTTCTCGAGACTTGCATATCATTGCACATTGTTAGGCAAGAACACATCCTCCTTGTTTTATCATTTCTTATCACTTGCAGTCAATCTGACGGAAATAACACAAAACAACGTGTCATGACATTTAGAACTGTCCTCGCTTAGCATTTTGATCATTTTGATTGCACATCATTCAGAAATAAGCGAAGGACAGTGAAGTATCTAAATATCAAACACACTCCTGTCTGTGGCTAATCTATTTCTGAGCATGATGTAAAGAAACAAAGTGAGACAGAAATATTACAACACCATAAAGCGCTTACTTTATAGTAATACATGGTGTTATTGATACATTTTAGAACACTGCATGAGACCAGCTTTTCAGACAATTTGACTTACTGTCGTTCTCTGCTATTGCGAGTGAGATGTCATTCAGGCGCTTGAATTTAAAATGCTTGTTGGTCGCTAATTGCTTTAGGGAACTGTCTGGCAACAGTCTGTTCTGCAGAGGCTTTTGAAGAATTCAGTTGAACCACAAGTGACGTGCGTGAAATCAGTATGCAAAGCAGAGTGATATTCTATAGTATTAATGTGGGTGTTTTGCCCCTCTTGCAAGTGCAAACTTGCAGCATGCATAAAGACTGATTTAAACTTCTCAGGGATATTAGTCATTTATGAAATTGTGAATGTACCCCTCCTGTATACAATGGATGAGTCATAGGAAATGACTTTTTCTATTCTCAGCAGAATTCTCTTCTGCCCTCTGAAAGCTATCAAGACACCTTTGTTCACATACTGATTTACAGTAAATTGCTCAGTGGTGTACTTATATTTCGATTTTGGTTCAGAGATTTCGCTTTGAAATCTCCCATGTGACAATCAAAAATGCTATTGCAATGTGTTTTAGACTTCTTGACTGTAGATTAAGCATATGCATTATGCATTATGATTTTTGCTGAGGGCACACACGCATATACGCACACTCACCACACACATAATTATCCTCTTCCCTCCTCTGAGGAGTGAAGGCCTATACTGCACACATTTACTTAGGTTTGTTACTTCAGGCACCATGGCATAATGTTGTGGTTACCATTTCCTAATATTACTGTAATTGATTGAGATGATGGTCCACTCGCCTTGGCTAGCGAGTCCACTACCCTGGTGTCGCGGGCTGAATCAAGTCCCTGATTAGAGGGAAGGATGAAAACCAACACTGTAACATAAGGCTGCAACATGGGTGGGGGTAGAAACCTATTGTTCTATCGCTTAAATCCTAATTATATACGGTATGTTATTGTGTATTATATTCATGTAGATTTTAGTCTGTCTCTGCTTGTCAAACGTTGGCTTGGTAAGTAGAGGCGCCGGGTTGACACTGGAGCAGATAAGGTAAGGTGATACACTCAAAACAAATGCCGCCAAGTTAAAAACAGCTCAAAGTGTTACTGTACCTTTGTTTTTTTACTCTGCATAACACCCTCAGTTCAAGAGTGACACAGTGTCAGGCATGCTATCATATGAAGATTGAGTCGTAAGCAATCAGATGAATTGAAGACAAGATAAGATCAAATCAAATGTATTTATGTAGCCCTTCTTACATCAGCTGATATCTCAAAGTGCTGTACAGAAACCCAGCCTAAAACAGCAAGCAATGCAGGTGTAGAAGCACGGTGGCTAGGAAAAACTCCCTAGAAAGGCCAAAACCTAGCAACATTTGCGTTGTATGCGTGGTCCAAAACCGTTATGACATGTGTTACGTTTTGAAAACGTTTAGAAAAAAGGGTTCCAAAAGGGTTATTCAGCTGTACACACAGAACTATTTTTGGTATGAACCCTCTGTGGAACGGGTTCTACATCAAATGTATTTGTCACATGCGCCGAATACAACAGGTAGACCAGGTAGACCTTATGGTCAGATTTGCCAAATGGGGGGCGAGGAAGAGCTTGGTGATACGCATCTCTGTGTGGAGTAGAGTTTGGTCTAGAGTTTTTTTCCCCTCTGGTTGCACATGTGACATAAAGCCTATGACATGATGGTAGAAATGAGGTAAAACGGATTTTAGTTTGCCTGCATTAAAGTCCCAGGCCACTAGGAGCGCTGCTCCTGGATGAGCATTTTCTTGTTTGCTTATGACCTTATACAGCTTGTTGAGTGCGGTCTTAGTGTCAGCGTCAGTTTGTGGTGGTAAATAGACGGCTACGAAAAATATAGTTGGAACTCTCTTGTTAGATAGTCTGGTCTACAGCTTATCATGAGTTACTCAGGCAAGAAATACCTCAAGACTACCTTAATATTAGACATTGAGCACCAGCTGTTATTGACAAATAGACACACACTCCCACCCCTCGTCTTACCAGACATAGCTGTTCTGTCCTGCGATGCACGGAAAACCCAGCCAACTGTATATTATCCGTGTTGTCGTTCAGCCACGACTCGGTGAAGCATAAGATATTACAGTTTTTAATGTCCCGTTGGTAGGATAGTCTCGAACGGAGCTCATCCAGTTTATTCTCCAGCGATTGCGCGTTGGCCAGTAGAACGGATGGTAGAGGCGGGTTACCCACTCGCCGACTAATTCTCACAAGGCAACCTGATCTGCGCCCTCTGTATCTCCTTCTTTTCTTCAAGCGAATGATGGGGATTTGGGCCTTGTCTTCATCCAGTTTGAGGTGATTAATCGCTGTTCTGATATCCAGAAGTTATTTTTGGTCATAAGAGACATTAGCATCAACATTATGTACAAAATAAGTTACAAACAATGTGAAAAAACACACAAAATAGCACAATTGGTTAGGAGCCAGTAAAACAGCAGCCATCCCCTCCAGTGCCATTCTACATGGAACCCAAAATGGTTCTTCAAAGGATTCTCCTATGGGGACAGCCGAATAACCCATTTAGGTTGTAGATAGAGGAGGTTCTAAGAGTTCGGGTTATTTTAGGTTCTAAAAGTGTATGAACAGTAATTTCAAAATGTCTAGTATAGTAATAACATCCCATCCCTGGATGCCCCCGCCAGAATATGGAGAGTCGACACTTTCATGCTTGCCTTGACTCGCCTTTTAGGCCGCTGTACTGTGTTAATTAACAACTAGTGATATTTCAGCTGTCATATCAAGTGCATCTGCACATCATTTGAGAGAAGACATATTGAGAAACACAGACGTGGGCGGGATAAGCAGTATAACTTCATGGAAATTAGACAGAAGTGTGTGTGTGTGCCCTACACTGTAATAAGATATATTTTAAAACTTTGCTTGAACTCTTCATCATAAGGGACTGCTTATAATGATAATAGAGCCTATAACCACTGTAGTGACACAAATCAGTGTTTACACCAGCAAACTGACGAGGCATATTGCTAACCAATAGCTTAGCTAGGCAACATCTTTTGCACCGACACTGTAAAGCCAGATGCCATAAGCTGACACAAACATGACTGTTTAAAACATCTAGCATGCTATTTCTTTAGTGTTATGTAGAACTTATGGCGAAGGCTGAAGATAAAGTGAATAGGACTGTGTGTGTGTGGGGGGTGAGAAGCCAGACTGAGGCAGACTGTGTCTTACCCTCTGTCCTCTCTGAAGGGGTTAGTGTGTGAGGGTTCTAACCTGCTCCCTTTTAGGAAGAACGTCCTGGAAACAACCTTCATGATCCTTTGACCAGGACACACACATCTCAACCTCCACAAATGTGAGTGTGTCTGTGTGTGGCTGCATGTGTATGTCAGTTGTTTAAGTCTGTGCTGTGTGGTTTACGTGCGGTCTATCTGTAGTCAGAAAGGAGCTGGGGTGCAGACAGCAGACGGTGGGAGTGGAGGTTTTTAGGGTGAAGAGGACGGAGGACATCCCAGCCACTGCTACTTCCTACCTGATGGTTAAGAGGTCATCACTTATACAATCAAATTACTAAGCCCTTTTTTAACACCAGCAGTTATCACAACGTGCTTTTACAGTAACCAGAGAAACCAGGGACATACAGGGCACCACTACTCCTGCCATCTCTTTCTCCCTGTGTGATGTCATATCCTGTTCCTGTTTAGGCACCTTGCCAGCCGAGTGCAGGTGGGCTCTCCCATCGACATGAGGCTCTTGCTGCTCACGCCCCAAACAAACACAGATACACACACACACTATTAGGATTGTTCCCCTATGTACATGTTTGTGTGGGATGATATGTAAGTGTTTGAGAATCATCAAATCAAATCAAATTTATTTATATAGTCCTTCGTACATCAGCTAATATCTCGAAGTGCTGTACAGAAACCCAGCCTAAAACCCCAAACAGCAAGCAATGCAGGTGTAGAAGCACGGTGGCTAGGAAAAACTCCCTAGAAAGGCCAAAACCTAGGAAGAAACCTAGAGAGGAAAATAAATACTCGGTAATGTCAGTGGAATTCATTTAATTTTTAGATGTTTTGATTAATAAAAAATTCAGAACTATAATATAGTGGTTGCATAAGTACTCAGCCAGTTTGTTCAGGCAAGCCTAAATTAGTTCAGGAGTAAAATGTGGCTTAACAAATTACATAATATGTTACATGGACTCATACATACAACATCTGTAGGGTCCCTCAGTCAAGTATTGAATTTCAAGCACACACTAAACTACAAAGACCAGGGTGCTTTTCGAAAACCTCATGAAGAAGGGCAGTGATTGGTAGATGGGTAACAATAACAAATCAGACAGTGAATATCTCTTTAAGCATGATGAAGTTAATAATTATGCTGTGGATTATACATTACACCACTCAGACACATTAAAGATACAGTCGTCCTTCTGAACTGAGCTGCAGGACATGAATGCAATTGCTCAGGGACGTTACCATGAGGCCATTGGTGATTTTAAAACAGCTACAGATCAATACAATACAATATACATACATACAATATATATATATATATATACAGGTCAATGTCTGCGATGGTAGAAAACTGGGGAGGGACCATTGTAATGACTACATAATACTGACCTAAATGACAGAGTGAAAAGAATACACATATCCATATATTGAATGCAACAATGCACTAAAGTGATACTGAAAAAAGAACACAGCAAAGGAATACACTTTTTGGCCTAAATGCAAAGCCTTATGTTTGGGGAAACTCCAACACATCACTGATTAACTGCCTCCTTATTTTCAAGCATGGTGGAGGCTGCATCATGGTATGGGTATGCTTGGCATCGACAAATACTGGGGAATTATTCAGGGTAAAAAGAAACAGGATGGAGCTAAGTGCAGGCAAAATCCTAGAGAAAAACCTGCTTCAGTCTGCTTTACACCAGATGCTGAGAGAGGAATTCACCTTTTAGCAGGACAATAACCTACAACACATTTACATTTACATTTAAGTCATTTAGCAGACGCTCTTATCCAGAGCGACTTACAAATTGAACACGAGGCCAAATCTACACTGGAGTTGTTCCTGAGTGACCAAGTTACAGTTTTGACTTAAATCTGTTTGAAAATCTATGGCAAGACTTGAAAATTGCTTTCTAGCCATGATCCCCAACATCTTAACATAGCTTAACTTTAGTCGACTACATCTAGCTATGTACTGAACTTCCATCCTCTCAGGCCAGGGGCACAAAGTATGAATTTATGGTTGGATCAGAATCGCCGTTATTATCATTGGCCAATACTGAGAATTAAGTAAAACCCACAAGTCCAAATCCCTATCTCCATCCATGACTAATTTAGGAATCTTACAAATTTAGCTAGCTAGCTAGTCACCAGAGGACAACAATACTACGAGATGCAACAATTCAAGTATTTTCTGTCATTTGATGTTGTGCTCTCGATGTGATTGGTTTGAAGCTAAATCCAAACTTGCTTCCCTTGACAGTTTTTTATTTTATTTTTGGTGCAAGAACCATTCACGGTTGAGCTAACTCAGTTTAGCTCAACGCTGATTGGCTATTCATTTTATTTATTTATTTTTAATCAAGGGAGTCCAAATGCTCGCTGGCTTCCCTTGCATTCAATGCTTCGGGTAGCAACAATGTCATACTCTTTTTGACCAGACAGCATCAGAGAGGCCTACGTTGGCTACCCATATAGAGACAGAGGGTCGGTGTTTCGCTTGCTCATATGCTTTCTCCAGTGAGATACATTCAGCCTCTTGAGAATTGAAGGAAAATTATGAAACACAGAGACGAAATATTTTTTTTTTTTTAAGGTTTTGAGGAAGCCTGGCTTTCCTTGCCCTCCATGAATACACACCACTGATAAACCATTAGCTCCCAATACAGTCGCAGATATTTTGAGTCTTGATCGTGTTCAAAGACGATGTGGAGGGAAAACGTGACATTTCTTTACAGGAAGCTGTTTCGAGTTGACCACAGGATGATGTAAGCTTAGAGTCAGATACACATGTGGCAGAGGAGCATGTGGATCACCCACAGGATCTGGTATAGGGCAGGGTAAATAGAGACCTGAACTGAGTACTGTTATGGAAGTCCACGACACAGGATTATAAAAAAATAGAGTAATCTTTATTTGACTCAATTAAAATACAGTTTAAGGCAAGGGGATGGGACCAACCCATGTAATGGATATTACAGTCAGGAGTAGAATGTTCTCAACAGTTCTATTGCACATATCCCCGGTAGTAAACAAGTGCAGGTTACATGCAGATACACTCAATAATATGAGTCGTAATTCTCACACACAAATGTAGTTTCACTTCTCATTGTAGCGATTCTCGTTGGTGGAAGGAGAGGAGGACCAAGGTGCAGCGTGGTAAGTGTTCATATCATTTAATAACATATGCAACACTAAACAAAACAACAAACACGACAAACAAACAGTCCTGAAAGGTGCCACAAACACTAAACAGGAAACAACCACCCACAAACACAGGTGGGAACAGACTACCTAAATATGATTCTCAATCAGAGACAATGAATGACAGCTGCCTCTGATTGAGAACCATACCAGGCCAAACACACAGAAATACAACACAAGGACAACATAGAACACCAGACATAGAATGCCCACCCAAACTCACGCCCTGACCAACAAAGACAGAGACATAAAAAGGATCTCTAAGGTCAGGACGTGACACTAATATAGTTAGACGTAATCATCACACTCCAAACTATAATAAACAAATCATAATTAGTAGCTCTGTGATCACAGCAAACCAATAAGCCTGGTACCAAGGAACACACAACAAAGTAGAGACCGCAGTAGCTAACCCCTTTGGGAAATACACAGGAACAATACAGTTTAAAAGTACAATAAGCCAATCCAAATGTTACCTGGACTCCAACCACACACACCATCCAAACAGACAATAACTAGCAAAGCACAGAAACTGCAGATTAAACTGCAGATTAAAGAGAACTTTGAGATAACTTCAACATCTTAAACGTCAGCAAGTGTTTTAACAATGCATTGTTCCTATAACGTCCGAAGACGCCACATGCGTTTCCCAAAACAACACGTAGACAGAATGTTCACCATGTGTGTCGTTGGCGCACGTGTCGATCGTAAGGAAGGAAGCGCTGCTCTCAGATCAGCTTTCTCCATTCAAATCTTACCTTAACACTATAATTATTGTACAATACTGATGACGGAGAGATAGCTCCTAGAGAGATTATCAACTACAGTGGGGAGAACAAGTATTTGATACACTGCCGATTTTGCAGGTTTTCCTACTTACAAAGCATGTAGAGGTCTGTAATTTTTATCATAGGTACACTTCAACTGTGAGAGACGGAATCTAAAACAAAAATCCAGAAAAACACATTGTATGATTTTTAAGTAATTAATTTGCATTTTATTGCATGACATAAGTATTTGATCACCTACCAACCAGTAAGAATTCCGGCTCTCACAGACCTGTTAGTTTTTCTTTAAGAAGCCCTCCTGTTCTCCACTCATTACCTGTATTAACTGCACCTGTTTGAACTCGTTACCTGTATAAAAGACACCTGTCCACACACTCAATCAAACAGACTCCAACCTCTCCACAATGGCCAAGACCAGAGAGCTGTGTAAGGACATCAGGGATAAATTGTAGACCTGTACAAGGCTGGGATGGGCTACAGGACAAATAGCCAAGCAGCTTGGTGAGAAGGCAACAACTGTTGGCACAATTATTAGAAAATGGAAGAAGTTCAAGATGACGGTCAATCACCCTCGGTCTGGGGCTCCATGCAAGATCTCACCTCGTGGGGCATCAATGATCATGAGGAATGTGAGGGATCAGCCCAGAACTACACGGAAGGACCTGGTCAATGACCTGAAGAGAGCTGGGACCACAGTCTCAAAGAAAACCATTAGTAACACACTACGCCGTCATGGATTAAAATCCTGCAGCGCACGCAAGGTCCCCCTGCTCAAGCCAGCGCATGTCCAGGCCCGTCTGAAGTTTGCCAATGACCATCTGGATGATCCAGAGGAGGAATGGGAGAAGGTCATGTGGTCTGATGAGACAAAAATAGAGCTTTTTGCTCTAAACTCCACTCGCCGTGTTTGGAGGAATAGAAGGATGAGTACAACCCCAAGAACACCATCCCAACCGTGAAGCATGGAGGTGGAAACATCATTCTTTGGGGATGCTTTTCTGCAAAGGGGACAGGACGACTGCACCGTATTGAGGGGAGGATGGATGGGGCCATGTATCGCGAGATCTTGACCAACAACCTCCTTCCCTCAGTAAGAGCATTGAAGATGGGTCGTGGCTGGGTCTTCCAGCATGACAACGACCCGAAACACACAGCCAGGGCAACTAAGGAGTGGCTCCGTAAGAAGCATCTCAAGGTCCTGGAGTGGCATAGCCAGTCTCCAGACCTGAACCCAATAGATAATCTTTGGAGGGAGCTGAAAGTCCGTATTGCCCAGCGACAGCCCCGAAACCTGAAGGATCTGGAGAAGGTCTGTATGGAGGAGTGGGCTAAAATCGCTGCAGCAGTGTGTGCAAACCTGGTCAAGAACTACAGGAAACGTATGATCTCTGTAATTGCAAACAAAGGTTTCTGTACCAAATATTAACTTCTGCTTTTCTGATGTATCAAATACTTATGTCATGCAATAAAATGCAAATTAATTACTTAAAAATCATACAATGTGATTTTCTGGATTTTTGTTTTAGATTCCGTCTCTCACAGTTGAAGTGTACCTATGATAAAAATTACAGACCTCTACATGCTTTGTAAGTAGGAAAACCTGCAAAATTGTCAGTGTATCAAATACTTGTTCTCCCCACTGTATATGACTGCAAATATTGAGGTGGCATATTTGAATGCTTGCCCTATAATAACGCACTAAAATCACAGATTTGGCACGTTGTAGTACATTTCATGATGTGTTAGAGGCAAAAATTAGACAGTAGCCTACAATTAGAAAAATAAGTCATTTATTTAATATTTAATATCAATATGATATATACTGTATCTTTTAACGCAGTTCTCGGTTTTCATTTAAAGCATCTTTTTCATCATTTGCTTGTTTTTAGCAATTGCAAAGATAGTCAACTTTGTGTTTCTTGTCAACTTTGTCCTGAAGTTAAATGGTGGTCACAGAGAGACAGATAGAATCAGGATGTTATGCTCAGCATATATCTGTGTATTAAGGGACATGGAAGGGCAAAAAAAGCAGCTAACAATGCACTTAGCTTTTCTGATTTTCAACTACAACTTTATTAACAATGGTTTTGGGTAACAGCTCAGAGATCTACTGATGTTCCTACTATGGTTCTAATGAGGACCTTAGCCTTGAGATGCTTTTGGGAAACCGGGCCCTGTGGTGCTGAGGGAACACCCCTTTTTAAAGGGTGCGGCACAACTGTTAATTAGACACAGCAGTTAGCAATCAACTCAATTAGGACCAATTCCCTTTCAAACATGGAACCCATTCTAATTCTTACACAAACTCCACAGCAGCTTTTTCCACACTGCTACACATGCAGCAAAACAGACATTTATTTCTGGCAACTACTAAGATTGTAAACCCCACACAGATTGTAATTCATAAAGTTTGAAAATGTATATGTTTGTTTATGTTAATTCAATCTGTTTAATTTGTAATAAATCTGCTGGTGCTACCATTGCTGCTCCCATTTAGTTTTTTTTTTTTGTATTAGTTTTTCTTAAACCCACCACTCTTACGCGCCATTGCGTTAAAATCAGGTTATTCCGTTACAAGGGCTTCACCTTATTGAACTTTAGAGCAACCTCAATCATAAACAACATTTTGGAACATAAATAGAGAGACAGACGTCTGTGTGGTATGAGAATTGCAGATTGTGTCAAGCACGATAGTATTGTGGGTTACTACTTCCCTATTTTTGTGTCTAAGGCCTGACTGCATGTAAATAGATAGAGTATAGCTTGTACCATGATCCGTAAACAAAAAACACAAAGAACAAATTTAATTGACTATCCACACACAAACACCTCTTGACTTGTATTTGTAAAACATTTTGATAAATCCAAAATGTGTAAATATGGATAAAGATCTCTGAGTAAATGATCTCTCATTTTCAAACAAACTTCACGATGTGTAGATAAAAACAAAAGCATCTTTCCAAAGTTATAAATAAAAGCATTGCGAAGTGTAGGTATCCAATCATTTCAACACAACACTTTCGCATTAGAACCAGTCAAATCTGCATTTGCAAGTCAAATGATGTCTGTGGATTAGTTTTAATTTGTTTACAGAATTTGTTAACACAAATTTTTTATTACACATGCAATGGGTTTCTCTCAGTTTCTCTCAGATCTCCATAGAGCTCACCAGAAATGAGTCACCTCTAGTTCGTTCAGCCATTACTATGGGTGAAATGAGTGGGGAAAGAATGGGGTTTTAGGATAAACGCCAAAAATAAGGTCAGAGGTTAACACAGGCTTGGGAGATATTATTTAAAAAATGATATTGTATGCGATAATATCAGTCAGTTAACATGACCTTTTGAATAATGAAGCTTTTATGTGCTTGTTTTGATTACATAAATGCTTCAAAATTCACAAAATAGTGACGTTAGCTGATGAAGATATTTCATAGATCAAAATGTATAAGATCTCCTAACCAAATAAAATAACATTTTATTTGTCAAATACACATGGTTTGCAGATGTTAATGTGAGTGTAGAAAAATGCTTGTGCTTCTAGTTCCGACAGTGCAGTAATATCTAACAAGTAATCGAACAATTCCGCAACATTTGTATGTAATACATACAAATCTAAATGGGTGAATGAGAATATGTACATGTAAGTATATGAATGAGCGATGGCCGAGCGGCATAGGCAAGGTGCAATAGATGGTATAAAATACAGTATATACATGTGATATGAGTAATGTAGGATATGTAAACATTATTAAAGTGTGCATTATTTAGAGTGCATTGTATAAAGTGACTAGTGATCCATTTATTAAAGTGGCCAGGGATTGGGTCTCAATGTATGCAGCAGCCTCTCTGAGTTAGTGATCGCTGTTTAGCAGTCTGACGGCCTTGAGATAGAAGCTGTTTTTCAGTCTCCCGGTCCCAACTGTACTGACCTCGCCTTCTGGATGGTAGCGGTGTGAACAGGCAGTGGCTCGGGTGGTTGATGTCCTTGATGATCTTTTTGGCCTTCCTGTGACATCGGGTGGTGTAGGTGTCATGGAGGGCAAGTAGTTTGCACTCGGTGACGCCCTCTGAGGGCGGTGCAGTTGCCGTACCAGGCTGTGATACAGCCTGACAGGATGCTCTCGATTGTGCATCTGTAAAAGTTTGTCAGGGTTTTGTGTGACAAGCCACATTTCTTCAGCCTCCTGATGTTGAGGAGGCGCTGCTGCGCCTTCTTCGCCACACTGTCTGTGTGAGTGGACCATTTCAGTTTGTCTGTGATGTGTATGCCGAGGAACTTAAAACTTTCCACCTTCTCCACTGCTGTCCCGTCGATGTGGATATGGGGATGCTCCCTCTGCTGTTTCCTGAAGTCCACGATCATCTGCTTTGTTTTGTTGACGTTGAGTGAGAGGTTGTTTTCCTGACACCACACTCCAAGTGCCCTCACCTCCTCCCTGTAGGCCGTCTCGTCGTTGGTAATCAAGCCCACTACCGTTGTGTCGTCTGCAAACTAAATGATGGAGTTGGAGGCGTGCATGGCCATGCAGTCGTGGGTGAACAGGGAGTACAGGAGGAGGCTAATCACGCACCCTTGTGGGGCCCCAGTGTTGAGGGTCAGCGAAGATGTTGTTTCCTACCTTCACCACCTGGGAGCGGCCCGTCCAGGACCCAATTGCACAGGGCGGGGTTGAGATCCAGGGCCTCCAGCTTGATGATGAGCTTGGAGGGTACTATGGTGTTGAATGCTGAGCTGTAGTCTATGAACAGTAAATGGGTAAACAGTAAATCACACCCATTACAGAAAACAGTGATACCTTATTTACATAAGTCTTCAGACCCTTTGCTATGAGACTTGAAATTTAGCTCTGGTGCATCCTGTTTCCATTGATCATCCTTGAGATGTTTCTACAACTTGATTGAAGTCCACCTGTGGTAAATTCAATTGATTAGACATGATTTGGAAAGGTACACACTTGGCTATACAAGCCATGAGGTCGAAGGAATTGTCCGTAGAGCTCCGAGACATGATTGTGTTGAGGCACAGATCTGGGGAAGGTTACCAAAAAATGTCTGCAGCATTGAGGGTCCCAAGAACACAGTGGCCTCCATCATTCTTAAATGGAAAAAGTTTGGAACCACCAAGACTCTACCTAGAGCTGGCCGCCCGGCCAAACTGAGCAATCGAGGGAGAAGGGTCTTGGTCAGGGAGGTGACCAAGAACCCAGTGGTCACTCTGACAGAGCTCTAGAGTTCCTCTGTGGAGATGGGAGAACCTTCCAGAAAGACAACCATCTCTGCAGCCCTCCACCAAATCAGGCCTTTATGGTAGTGGCCAGACTGAAGCCACTCTTCAGTAAAAGACACAACAGCTCGCTTGGAGTTTGCCAAAAAGCACGTAGAGACTCTCAGACCATGAGAAACAAGATTCTCTGGTCTGATGAAACCAAAATGTATATATTTGACTTGAATCAATCAAATGTATTTATGAAGCCATTCTTACATCAGCTGATGGCACAAAATGCTGTACAGAAACCCAGCCTAAAACCCCAAACAGCAAGCAATGCTGGTGTAGAAGCACAGTGGCTTGGAAAAACTCCCTAGAAAGGCCAGAAACTAGGACGAAACCTAGAGAGGAAGCAGGCTATGAGGGGTGGCCAGTCCTCTTCTGGCTGTGCCGAGTGTAGATTATAACAGAACATGGCCAAGATGTTCAAATGTTCAAGGATGACCAGCAGGGTCAAATAATAATAATCACAGTGGTTGTCGAGGGTGCAACAGGTCAGCACCTCACAAGTAAATGTCAGTTGGCTTTTCATAGCCGATCATTCATTCTGCTGTCTCTAGAGAGTTGAAAACAGCAGGTCTGGGACAGGTAGCACGTCTGGTGAACAGGTCAGGGTTCCATAGCCGCAGGCAGAACAGTTGAAACTGGAGCAGCAGCACGGAAAGGTGGACTGGGGACAGCAAGGAGTCATCAGGCCAGGTAGTCCTGAGGCATGGTCCTAGGGCTCAGGTCTGGTGACTATGAGGTCTGTGAAGAGCAGCAGGCAGTTGCAGCAGAATGGCAAGCTTCACGGCTGGTGGAAACCTGGCACCATCCCTACGGTGAAGCATGGTGGTGGCAGCATCATGCTGTGGGGATGTTTTTCAGTGGCAGGGACTGGGAGATTAGTTAGGATCGAGGCAAAGCTGAATGGAGCAAAGTACAGAGAGATCCTTGATTGAAACCTGCTTCAGAGCGCTCAGGACCTCAGACTGGGGCAAAGGTTCACCTTCCAACAGGACAACGAACCTAAGCACACAGCCAAGACAACACAGAATTGGCTTCGGGACAACTCTCTGAATGTCCTTGAGTGGCCCAGCCAGAGCTGGACCTGAACCCGATCAAACATCTCTGGAGAGACCTGAAAATAGCTGTGCAGCAACGCTCCCCATCCAACCTGACAGAGCTTGAGAGGATCTGCAGAGAGGAATGGGAGAAACTCCCCAAATACAGATGTGCCAAGCTTATAGCATCATACCCAAGGAGACTCGAGGCTGTAATTGCTGCCAAAGGTGCTTCAACAAAGTACTGAGTAAAAGGTCTGAATACTTATGGTAAAGTGGTATTTCAGTTTTTTATGTTTAATACATTTGCAAACATTTCTAAAAACCTGTTTTCACTTTTCCATTATGCGGCAATGTGTGTAGATTGACGAGGAAATGTTTTTATGTAATCCATTTTCGAATAAGGCTGTAACCTAACAAAATGTTTTGCTTCCTGAATTCACAGAAAAAGTATTGGGACAGTGAATTTGTTTGTTGTTGTTTTGGATCTGCACTCCAGAACTTTGCATTTGGAAGTATACAAAGACTATGAGGTTAAAGTGCAGACTGTCAGCATGTTCATCCATGTCTGGTGAACTGTTTAGAAATTAGTGCACTTTTTGTACATAGTAGTCCCCCCCCATTTCAGGTGACCAAAAATATTAGTTAGGAAATTCACGTGTGTGTAATTAAAGTAATCAAATGTTGTGTATTTGGTCCCATATTCCTAGCATGTAATGCTGACATCAAACTTGTGACTACAAACTTGTTGAATTTTTTAAATGTTTGTTTTGGTTGTGTTTCAGATTATTTTGTGCCCAATCAAAATAGTAAATAATGTATTGAGTCACTTTTGTTGCAAATAAGAATAGAATATGTTTCTAAACACTTCTGATAATCCTGAATTAATCATGAATAATGACGAATGAGAAAGTTACAGAGGCATACATTTGATAACCTCCCCTGTTAATTGTATGGTGAGAGGTTAGCATGTCTTGGGGGTATGGTATTTGTGTGCCTGTAACTTGGATTGTGAAATATTTGCCCATTATTATTTTCAGAATAACTTAACTAGCTGGCCTGGCGCATCGTTGCCCATGAAAGGAAGTTAGATTAGCGAGTAAGCATTTTAGCCAGGTAGTCTAGGACAACAAAAACTAAAAGCGTACTGTATGAAGGAGTCATAGACCATTTTGTCAACATGAAAGAGAGGAGGATGGCATTGGCGTTTCTCTACAAGTAAGGTGAGTCAACATGTTTTTTCTACTTGCATAAAACGCACGCGCACACACAATCAGAACCATGGACAGCCAAATCATATTTCGCTTATGTTGGTTGGACTAAATTGTTTTGGGGATAATTTAGTTGTCACTGCATTAGACTAAGCGTAGGTGATTTGATGATCTTGAAATGTTGAAGGTGAAATGGTTCTGGAATAGTAGAGGCAGCGCCTGTTTTCTTTCCGACTTGTCATAACTCTCCGTTGTTCTAAATCAATAGTTGTTTAGTAGTCTGAATGTCTGAAACATGATTTTGCTTGACCACGCGTAGGTCACGTATACTCAGCTGGCCCCTCCCCAGATGTTGTGTCCAACAAGCTTTCTCTGCCCTTAACCTTGTTCTGAACACTTCCAAAACAAAGGTCATGTGGTTTGGTAAGAAGAATACCCCTCACCCCACAGGTGTGATTACTACCTCTGAGGGTTTAGAGCTTGAGGTAGTCACCTCATACAAGTACTTGGGAGTATGGCTAGACGGTACACTGTCCTTCTCTCAGCACATATCAAAGCTGCAGGCTAAGGTTAAATCTAGACTTGGTTTCCTCTGTCGTAATCGCTCCTCTTTCACCCCAGCTGCCAAACTAACCCTGATTCAGATGACCATCCTACCCATGCTAGATTATGGAGACGTAATTTATAGTTCGGAAGGTAAGGGTGCTCTCGAGCGACTAGATGTTCTTTACCATTCGGCCATCAGATTTGCCAACAATGCTACTTATAGGACACCATCACTGCACTCTATACTCCTCAGTAAACTGGTCATCTCTGTATACCCATCGCAAGACCCATTGGTTGATGCTTATTTATAAAACCCTCTTAGGCCTCACTCCCCCCTATCGAAGATACCTACTGCAGCCCTCATCCTTCACATACAACACCCATTCTGCCAGTCACATTCTGTTAAAGGTCCCCAAAGCACCCACATCCCTGGGTCACTCTTTTCAGTTAGCTGCAGCTAGCGACTGGAACAAGCTGCAAAAAAATACACTCAAACTGGACAGTTTTATCTCAATCTCTTCATTCAAAGACTCAATCATGGACACTTACTGACAGTTGTGGCTGCTTCGCATGATGTATTGTTGTCTCAACCTTCTTGCCTTTGTGCCGTTGTCTGTGCCCAATAATGTTTGTGCTGTGTTGCTGCCATGTTGTTGTCACGTGGTGTCGCGACCATGCTGTGTTGTTGTCATGCTATGTTGTTGTCTTAGGTCTCTCTTTATGTAGTGTTGTGGTGTTGCGTGTTTTGTCCTATATTTTTAATCCCAGCCCCCGTCCCCGCAGGAGGCCTTTTGCCTTTTGGTAGGCCGTCATTTGTAAATAAGTATATGTTCTTAACTGACTTGCCTAGTTAAATAAAGGTTAAAAAAAAGTATTATTATTATCTATTTGTTACATGCAATATGCTTTGTGGACTTCATCGGACAGTGGATATTTAGAACAGTGAACCATAGCTATAGTTAGGCATCTGTTTACATTCAGAGAATAATAGAGCACAAAAGAGGAAGTGTTTACGTTCGCAGAGGACATGGCACACACGTGCACACATCTGGTGTGGTTAGAGATAGCAGGAGAGTGTACCAATCGTACAGTATGTTGTTGATTTAGCTTAAACTGATACAGTGCCTTCAGAAAGTATTCACACCCTTTGACTTTTTTCACGTTTTGTTGTGTTACAGCCTGAATTTAAAATGTATTAAATGTAGATTTTTGTCACTGGCCTACAAACAATATCCCATAATGTAAAAGTGGAATTATGCTTTTAGAAATGTTTACAAATTAATAAAAAAGAAAAAGCTGAAATGTCTTGTCAATAAGTATTCAACCCCCTATGTTATGGCAAGCCTAAATAAGTTCAGCAGTAAAAATTATCTTAACAAGTCACATAATAACTTGCATGGACTAACTGTGTGTGCAATAATAGTGTTTAACATGACCCCACACATACAGATAATTGTAAGTTCCCTCAGTCGAACAGTGCATTCCAATGCCGTGCGAAGAAGGGCACCTATTGGTGGATGGGTAAAAAAAAAGCTGACATTGAATATCCCTTTGAGCATGGTGAAGTTATTAATTACACACCCGGTCACTACAAAGATACAGGCGTCCTTCCTAACTCAGTTGCCAGAGATGAAGGAAACCGCTCAGGGATTTCATCATGAGACCAATGGTGCCTTTGAACAGTTACAGAGTTTAATGGCAGTGATAGGAGAAAACTGAGGATGGATCAACAACATTGTAGTTACTCCACAATACTAATGTAATTGACAGAGTGAAAAGAAGGAAACCTGAACAGAAAAAAAGTATTCCAAAACATCAAACCTGTTTGCAACAAGGCACTAAAGTAATAATGCAAAGAATGTGGCAAAGCAATTAACTTTTTGTCCTGAATACTACGTGTTAAGTTTGTGGCAATTCCAATACAACACAGTAATGAGCACCACTCTCCATATTTTTAAGCATAGTGGTGGCTGCATCATGTTATTGGTATGTTTGTAATTGTTAAGGACTGGGGAGATTTTCAGGATAAAAAATAAATGGAACAGAGCTAAGTGTAGGTAAAATCCTAGAGAAAACCCTGGTTCAGTCTGCTTTCCACCAGACACTGGGAGGTTGATTCACCTTTCAGCAGGACAATAACCTAAATCACAAGGCTGAATATACTGAATATATTGGAGTTACTTGCCAAGAAGACATTGAATGTTCCTGAGTGGCCGAGTTAAAATTGACTTAAATCTGCTTGAAAATCTATGGCAAGACCTGAAAATGTTTGTCCCGCAATGATCAACAACCAATTTGACAGAGCTTGAAGAATTTTTAAAAGAATGGGCAAATATTGTACAATCCAGCTGTGGAAAGCACTTTGAGACTTACCCAGAAATACTTACAGCTGTAATCGCTGCCAAAGGTGATTCTAACTTGTATTGACTCAGGGGTGTGAATACTTATGTAAATTAGATATTTCTGTATTTTATTTTCTATACATTTGCAAACATTTCGAAAAACATGTTTTCACTTTTTCATTATGTGGTATTGAGTGTAGATGAATGACATTTTTAAAAATGTAATCCAGTAACACAACAAAATGTGGAATAAGTCAAGGGGTATGAAGACTTTCTGAAGGCACTATAGTTGTTATTTATCTGACCAATTAGGTCTAATTTTGGATTTGGATTTCATATCAAAGGAATGCAATGTACTCAATGCACACCTCAGAAACCAATGTCACAAAATGCTATTTCGACCTAGTACCCACGCAGTTGCACACAGAAAGTGAAGAACAAGAGGAGAAACCGTGGCCAAAGCTAGTAGCCTAAAATAAGAAGTGGTTAGCACCTAGCAGCATGTAGGGCAATGTGGTGCTTGCAGGCTCTACACGTGTCTTTAGAATTATATTGGCAGCTCTAAGCCTACGGAGGACATACAGTAGCTGCCTAGATTTTACAAGCCAAAGCCCAATTTGTTTAATTCCTCACTTTTTCAATAGCTAGTTTAGCTTTCCTAATGCTTCCTTGCAGTACTCAAACATATTTTGAAGTTTGTAATTTTGGTAACACTACTAAAACTTAAGTGTCCTTATTACTATGACATGATAAAAATGTAAGTATATACTGAAAATCATGTACTGTAAACCCAATACTTACCTACAATACGCTACCACTATTGTTAGCTAATTGTTTGCTAAAACATCCAGTACAGCTACAGGTTCTCAACTGATACTTCATAAATAAATATGCATGATTTGAATCAGTGCAACAACAAACAAATATCTAAACCTCATATAAATGGAAACCCCACATACAACAGGGTTGTCGTGGCAACAGTCAGTCCTGCATAGCGTGACAAAGTTTCACAGCAGTTGCAGGTGGGTTTGGTTGTGACGTTCTCTCTCTCAACTTGTTTACCAGTGGCTGTACTGTCTAGAACATTGTGCGGTGTACTTTCTCTGGGGCCTTGTATGCCAAGAGCAGACCGCAAAAGCAACGATATTTGAGGAACAGGGTAGAGGTGACAGAGAGAAGCACACACTAACATTCTTACATGCTCCTCCCCTATCCTTTTCTACTCACAAACAACAATTACGCAACTCAAATTTCAAATCGAAACACAGTAGATTGAGGAGTGCACTGACACTCACTCACACATCCACATATGAAAGGATGAGTTTTAAAAAATGTATTGAAAATAATAATAACATCTGCAAAACCTTATAATGTAACAGCATTAACACATAAGCAAACATAAATGAACAGAGGGACAGATCTAAGATGCAAGTCTAAAAATTGGGCATACATTGACAGAGAAGCTAGAGGGTTTGGTTAAAAGACTCACTTTAGTATCTGAACATCCACCGGTCCAGAGGTACCCTGGTGGAATCAGGTAGATTCAGATTCATCTGCGGATGTGGGTTCTGAAATCAGCGAGGGCTCTATGTGTTCTAGGTGGAAGAAGTGCGTTAATAAGTAGGGTTTAATAAGTACATTTAGCACAAGACTGCATGGAAAATGATGGGGAAGCACTGCTCTAGAACGCTGTCTTTTACAGCCAGGTCACCCGTGACACAAGTCAGTATGCGATGTCCATCCATGTCTGAGGACCTCGGGAGATGACGTGGAACCTGTGAAAGCTGTTACCTTCAAGTAGGTTTCGGTTTTGCTAGGGCGTTGTGGACAGGGATGGCGGATGGGTGTAAGCAACTGCCTCTGATTCCAAAGGTTGCAAGTTCAAAAACAACTTTCTATCGCTGGATTGGTTGTTTTTGTTTTAAGCCTATCCCAAACCTTCAGCCTTACCTTAACCATTTGGAGTTAATGCCTGATCTTAAGAATTTGGAGTTAATGCCTGAACTTAACCCTAACCTTAAAGATTAAGAGTTAATGCCTAAACGTAACCTTAAATACTTCTAAATGTGATGTTTGAGAAACATGGATGAACAGCTAATTCTGACACGAGACTGTGAGAGCTGGTAGGTCTTTGAGCTGCATGTGTATTCAGTTCACATTATATACATGCATATCTATGCATTTATTTTATATTGACTAATAGCCTGACATGATAACATGCAGAAGTATAATGTATATGTTTAATGGTGTCAGCATTGCATAACATGTTATGACACATTGAAGTCAAGATACCATATCAAAATGACTGACTGACCTGATATCTTTAACTTGAAAACCCCCTCCTCCTACTAGAGAAAGAGAGATATGAAAGGAACATGGGGTGTGGGGATAAAGAAAGAGCACAGGAGAGATAGCAAGGGAGATAATTTGCTTAGCCATATTCACAACTTTTTACTGAAGATAAATGTGTAACCAATGTCATCGGTTCTGCATACACAGACCTCTTCACCCATAAAATACGTGAAATTCATTAATGTTATTTTACAAAGCTTTTTGCTTCTGCACTTAATACACAAAATGCTTAACAGTAACCCTGTCTAGACCCCCAAAGAGCAAGAATAATCACTGTGGAATGGAAAAAATCCTTAAAAGGAAGAAACCTTGAGAGGAGCCAGACTCAAAAGGGGAGGCCTAGCCTCCTCTGGCTGTACCAGGTTGAAGTTAAGAGTACATGATCATATAAGCCAGACAGTTTCTTCAGTTCAAAATGTACATTTGTCAATGAGATATTTGTTAAAAAAGACAAAATAGCTATTAAATAGTTCAGAGAAAGTATGGCTAAACAGTTTTCCGAATCAGCAAGGCAACCATTCTCCTACCCTGATGCTCCCTCTACGTGTGGAAACGTGCTTTTGTATCTAGCCTGGGCAGAAGGTAAGGGGGAGGCCCAGCCTGCAGGATGGAAATGTGAATGTGAGTGAGGGCTATGTCTACCCTACACTTCCCAGGACTCCTGCCCCCTACGGGCCAACTTGTGAAAACAGGTCAGCTCATGTGGTCCGGAAAGTCCCCCGGCGCTACTGATAAATCATCCGTCAGTTGGTCTGACTGGGCCATCTCCACAATGGATTAGTTAACATTTCTTGATAAATAAATTAGCCAGTCGAGTGGGTCCACATCAATTTTAAAGGTTGATATATGATTTGAGCACTAGAAAGTGTTTCTAAGATGGGTAATTCCCTTTGTGTTATATATATATATATATTACCCCAAAAAATTATAGTATATTTTTTTTACTGTTGTGTAATACCCATTTGGGTCTCATTTTTTTTGTGCTACCAAAAAGCTACCTATCACTCAATGAAAGCCTCAATGGCCAACGTCAAGCTGGAGATCTGAGCATGGTACCCTGCCACACCCATGTTGAACTAGGACTGGGCTTCTGCAAAGTTCTGCTCCAGGGACATGTTCTGGAGAGTAGGGTAGAGAGAGAGCAGAGGAATGGAGGAGTGTGAGGGTGGCGATTCAGGACAGAGTAGGTTAGGAGGATAAAGGAGTGAGAAAGATTAAGGGAGACGGGGAAAAGGAGAGGAAAAGAGGGTAATGAAAGGGGACAGGAATGGAAAGAGGAGGGAGAAGAAAGAAGAACAGGAAAGCAACGGAAAGAAAGGAGGGGAGGGAGATTATGAACACTACACCACAGTATTTAGCGATATTAATCTGAAGAAACTGTGATTACAGTTTGCAAGTAACAACGTCACCGAATCATGAACTAATTGCTCGCGCCTGTGTGTGCTTGCCAACTCTGCAGGAAGACTCTGGAAATGTCGTTATAAGTCAGAGCCGAGAAAGCAGGCAAGGGGTTGTGGGGGAGCTGGTTCTCTGATGGACATGGGGTTTCGTAGCCCTCGCGATTAACCGGTTTGCACTCACTAATGGTGGGAGGTTGTCATTCGCTGCTGTGTATTGTGGCTGCGGACGAAGCGAGGTATTGAGGGGGAATTTGGGGAACCAGTTAAGATAGTGAGGTTTCTAGGAGGGATAGCCCTGTCCCCTGCGTTAGTGAGTTGCAGCGCACCATTCTATTCAATGTATTTAATCAGGCTAAACCCGAGCATAGGTTACGGCATTTCTCTACCCTATTGTGGTTTTCTGCATTCAGTGATTAACCTGAATCCTAGTGTAGCCTAGCTGTTGATCCTGTTTAGTCCATTGTAGATAATTCAGTGCACCATGGATACACTGTCTACCACTTGCCATGCTGGCCGGCTCAATAGGGATGCACATACTCAGACCTCATGGAGGGGTCTCATCAGCTGGAGAAGTGAAGTGTTCAAATGTTCAATGTAATGTCTGTCCCATTTGGTCTTTAGCCTTTTAAAATACAGCGTGGGTTGTGAGGGGCAAGCAGAAAGGTGACTGCAGACTTTGTAGCTTAGTGGGCTGGGATCTATATTACTTTATCACGTGTGGGTCTTTTGACCGTGTGTATTTGGTTCCTGTTTGCAGGGAATTTGCATGTTTTGTAGAACTGCTATTTATTGGGCTCACCTCGCTCATCAACTCATCCTTGACCGCTGGCTACGTCCCTTCCGTCTTCAAGAGAGCGAGAGTTGCACCCCTTCTGAAAAAACCTACACTCGATCCCTCCGATGTCAACAACTACAGACCAGTATCCCTTCTTTCTTTTCTCTCCAAAACTCTTGAACGTGCCGTCCTTGGCCAGCTCTCCTGCTATCTCTCTCAGAATGACCTTCTTGATCCAAATCAGTCAGGTTTCAAGACTAGTCATTCAACTGAGACTGCTCTTCTCTGTGTCACGGAGGCGCTCCGCACTGCTAAAGCTAACTCTCTCTCCTCTGCTCTCATCCTTCTAGACCTATCGGCTGCCTTTGATACTGTGAACCATCAGATCCTCCTCTCCACCCTCTCCGAGCTGGGCATCTCCGGCACGGCCCACGCTTGGATTGCGTCCTACCTGACAGGTCGCTCCTACCAGGTGGCGTGGCGAGAATCTGTCTCCGCACCACGTGCTCTCACCACTGGTGTCCCCCAGGGCTCTGTTCTAGGCCCTCTCCTATTCTCGCTATACACCAAGTCACTTGGCTCTGTCATATCCTCACATGGTCTCTCCTATCATTGCTATGCAGACGACACACAATTAATCTTCTCCTTTCCCCCCTCTGATAACCAGGTGGTGAATCGCATCTCTGCATGTCTGGCAGACATATCAGTGTGGATGACGGATCACCACCTCAAGCTGAACCTCGGCAAGACGGAGCTGCTCTTCCTCCCGGGGAAGGACTGCCCGTTCCATGATCTCGCCATCACGGTTGACAACTTCATTGTGTCCTCCTCCCAGAGTGCTAAGAACCTTGGCGTGATCCTGGACAACACCCTGTCGTTCTCAACTAACATCAAGGCGGTGACCCGTTCCTGTAGGTTCATGCTCTACAACATTCGCAGAGTACGACCCTGCCTCACGCAGGAAGCGGCGCAGGTCCTAATCCAGGCACTTGTCATCTCCCGTCTGGATTACTGCAACTCGCTGTTGGCTGGGCTCCCTGCCTGTGCCATTAAACCCCTACAACTCATCCAGAACGCCGCAGCCCGTCTGGTGTTCAACTTTCCCAAGTTCTCTCACGTCACCCCGCTCCTCCGCTCTCTCCACTGGCTTCCAGTTGAAGCTCGCATCCGCTACAAGACCATGGTGCTTGCCTACGGAGCTGTGAGGGGAACGGCACCTCCGTACCTTCAGGCTCTGATCAGGCCCTACACCCAAACAAGGGCACTGCGTTCATCCACCTCTGGCCTGCTCGCCTCCCTACCTCTGAGGAAGTACAGTTCCCGCTCAGCCCAGTCAAAACTGTTCGCTGCTCTGGCACCCCAATGGTGGAACAAACTCCCTCACGACGCCAGGTCAGCGGAGTCAATCACCACCTTCCGGAGACACCTGAAACCCCACCTCTTTAAGGAATACCTAGGATAGGATAAAGTAATCCTTCTAACCCCCCCCCCCCTTAAAAGAGTTAGATGCACTATTGTAAAGTGGTTGTTCCACTGGATATCATAAGGTGAATGCACCAATTTGTAAGTCGCTCTGGATAAGAGCGTCTGCTAAATGACTTAAATGTAATGTAAATGTCTAAGCTCTTATTTGCAGTGCAGTCACATGTTAGTATAACATTTTATCATAGCCTGCTCCTTATACCACAGTTTGTTTGTTCTTATAGGCCTGTTCAGGTTGAGTTGCATAGGCTCCCTACTAAGTCTCTCATGTACTCCATGCTGTCCTATGAATTTGTGTCTATTAAAGGTCCTTGTTTGCTACATCTGTATTAAGTTATGGTGTGTCGAAGCCTGACGCCAGACCATGTTAAACCTGTTAAAACAAAAGTTTTTGCAACATTTCAGTGGGAGATCATTCATTACAAGGTCGCCTCACTCAAGTTTCCCCCAAAACCATGATTTGGTCAAACAGTAAAGTGCATTATCCTCATGATTCCTGTAATGAACGTGTCTGCCCAGCACCTGGGCCTACTGCTGTGATGAGCAAGCCACTTGATGTGCTCTCCAGCAGAGAGAAAAGGCTTATGATTGTATAACATTTCAAAATCCAATAGCAGGAAATGCATTGCTTTGGAAGCAACTGTTCTCAGCTTTCTGTGGGTATACTTTCGATTTGTCAACTCTTAATATTGAACTCAATAACAACTATTTTACAACCAAGATATTTGATATGGCTGCAAAGTTTTAAAAAATTAAATAACTTTGCAGACTTTGTATCTGAAAGCCATATCAAATATCTTGGTTGTAAAATAGTTGCTAGAGAAACATTTTGAAATGTTATACAATCAAGTCTTTTCTCTCTGCTGGAGAGCACATCAAGTGGCTTGCTCATCACAGCAGCTCTCTTTTTAGGACATTTACTGTTAGATTAATACATGACTGCTAGTAGTGGGTATTTTATTGTTAGCGATCTAGCTGTTTTGAGATTTCACTTCCTCGTGGTTGTCACGCCCTGGCCTTAGTTATCTTTGTTTTCTGTAATATTTTGGTTAGGTCAGGGTGTGACAGGGGGGATGTTTGTGTGTATTTGTCTTGTATTAGGTGGTTGTATGGTATAGGGGGTTTTGGTAGAGTGTATGGGTTTGTGTTGAGTGTAGGTGTCTAGGTAAGTCTATGGTTGCCTGAATGGTTCTCAATCAGAGACAGCTGTCATGCATTGTCTCTGATTGGGAGCCATATTTAAGGCAGCCATAGGCAGTAGGCTATTGTGGGGAATTGTCTATGTGTAGTGTTTAGTGTCAGCACTATTTGTTTGAATAGCTTCACGGTTGTCTGTTTGTTGTTTTTGTTCGTTTGTTTTGTCTTCATAATAAAGAAGATGTCTTTCTATCACGTTGCGCCTTGGTCCACTCTGCCTCATTATGACGATCGTGACAGAATTCCCCACCAAACAAGGACCAAGCAGCGTGTTAAGCAGCAGCAGGAGCAACCTACACAGGATTTCTGGACATGGGAGGAGATACTGGATGGTAAGGGACCTTGGGCTCAACCTGGAGAATATCACCGCCCTCGTGAAGAGCTGGAGGCAGCTAAAGCCGAGAGGCGGTGGTATGAGGAGGCAGCACGGAGGCGAGGCTGGAAGCCGGTTAGTCAAGCCCAAAACTTTCTTGGGGGGGGGGGGGGGGGCTAAAGGGTAGTGTGGCGAAGTCAGGTAGGAGACCTGCGCCAACTTCCCGATCTTACGGGCAGACACCGTGTTATGCGGTAGAGCGCACGGTGTCTCCTGTACGTGTGCATAGCCCGGTGCGGGTTATTCCACCTCCCCGCACTGGCAGGGCTAGATTGAGTATTGAGCCAGGTGCCATGAAGCCGGCTCAACGCGTCTGGTCTCCAGTGCGTCTCCTCGGGCCGGCATACATGGCACCAGCCTTACGCATGGTGTCCCCGGTTCGCCTACACAGCCCGGTGCAGGTTAGTCCACCTCCCCGCACTGGTCGGGCTACGGGGAGCATACAACCAGGTAAGGTTGGGCAAGCTCAGTGCTCAAGGGAGCCAGTACGCCTGCACGGTCCGGTATTTCCGGCGCCACCTCCCCGCCCCAGCCCAGTACCACCAGTGCCTACACCACGCACCAGGCTTCCTGTGCGTCTCCAGAGCCTTGTTTCTCCTCCACGCACTAGCCCTGTGGTGCGTGTCTCCAGCCCATTACCACCAGTGCCTACACCACGCACCAAGCCTCCTGTGCGTCTCCAGAGTCCTGTGCGTCCTGTTGCTGCTCCCCGCACTAGCCTTGAGGTGCGTGTCCTTAGCACCGGTACCTCCAGTTCCGGCACCACGCACCAGGCATACAGTGCGCCTCAGCCGGCCAGAGTCTGCCGTCTGCCCAACGCCGTCAGAGCTGCCCGTCTGCCAAGCACCGTCAGAGCTGCCCGTCTGTCCCGAGCCTTCAAAGCTGCCCGTCTGTCCCGAGCCTTCAAAGCTGCCCGTCTGTCCCGAGCCTTCAAAGCTGCCCGTCTGTCCCGAGCCTTCAAAGCTGCCCGTCTGTACTGAGCCTTCAAAGCCGCCCGTCTGTACTGAGCCTTCAAAGCCGCCCGTCTGTCCTGAGCCTTCAGAGCCGTCCGCCAGACAGGAGCCGCTAGAGCTGTCCGCCAGACAGGAGCCGCTAGAGCCGTCCGCCAGACAGGAGCCGCTAGAGCCGTCCGCCAGACAGGAGCCGCTAGAGCCTTCCGGCAGACAGGAGCCGCTAGAGCCTTCCGCCAGACAGGAGCCGCTAGAGCCTTCCGCCAGACAGGAGCCGCTAGAGCCTTCCGCCAGACAGGAGCCGCTAGAGCCTTCCGCCAGACAGGACCCGCTAGAGCCTTCCGCCAGACAGGAGCCGCTAGATCCTTCCGCCAGACAGGAGCCGCTAGAGCCTTCCGCCAGACAGGAGCAGCCAGAGCCTTCCGCCAGCCAGCCATGAGCAGCCAGAGCCGCCGGCCAGCCATGAGCAGCCAGAGCCGCCGGCCAGCCATGAGCAGCCAGAGCCGTCTGCCAGCCTCGAGCAGCCAGAGCCGCCAGCCAGCCAGGATCTGCCAGAGCCGCCAGCCAGCCAGGATCTGCCAGAGCCACCAGCCAGCCAGGATCTGCCAGAGTCACCTAAGCGGGTATTAACTATGGTGGAGTGGGGGCCACGTCCCGCACCCGAGCCGCCGCCGTAGGAAGGCCCACCCGGACCCTCCCCTTCTGTGTCAGGTTTGCGGCCAGAGTCCGCACCTTTGGGGGGGGGGGGGGGGGGGGGGGTACTGTCACGCCCTGGCCTTAGTTATCTTTGTTTTCTGTAATATTTTGGTTAGGTCAGGGTGTGACAGGGGGGATGTTTGTGTGTATTTGTCTTGTATTAGGTGGTTGTATGGTATAGGGGGTTTTGGTAGAGTGTATGGGTTTGTGTTGAGTGTAGGTGTCTAGGTAAGTCTATGGTTGCCTGAATGGTTCTCAATCAGAGACAGCTGTCATGCATTGTCTCTGATTGGGAGCCATATTTAAGGCAGCCATAGGCAGTAGGCTATTGTGGGGAATTGTCTATGTGTAGTGTTTAGTGTCAGCACTATTTGTTTGAATAGCTTCACGGTCGTCTGTTTGTTGTTTTTGTTCGTTTGTTTCGTCTTCATAATAAAGAAGATGTCTTTCTATCACGCTGCGCCTTGGTCCACTCTGCCTCATTATGACGATCGTGACAGTGGTGAATAAGCCCCACATTTTGCCTGTTATTAGTGCACATAAAGATGTAGGCAAATTCATCTATTGAACAAAAAATGTAAACATAAAATATAACAATACCCTATTCTCAATCCACGACAATCACTGGATTTGGTTGCACATCAATATCTTGAATCATGTATTCCTGCTTGGACATGTTAGATGAAACTGGTTTCTTGACTAGCACATCCATCTCAGTAGTCTAAAGCACTGTAAATGTATAAAGTTAATGATATTTTTTTTTAAGTATTGCATGAAGCTGCAGAAAACAAATGGTGCGACTAAATCATGGGCTGTTGCCACTGAAAATTGGTGGCACTGGAGAAACAGTTATTCCGGAGCCCTGTCAAGGTGTTTTTTATATCTTTATCTGCTGCAGAGTAATGTGTTCCTCTGCCAACTTGGCTGTGGGGAAGAAAGTCATGCAATAGGATGTTATACAGAAAAGTTTTAGGACAAGGTATAACGGATACGTTGGGAGTCGAGAAACAGGGGCAGTTGGTGACTTTAAGGCAATGAACATCGAACGATACAAAACAAGCGTATTGTCTGGACATGAAACACAACCAATACTGTCTGGGGAATGAACCTGAGGGAGTGACAGATATAGGGGAGGTCATCAGTGAAGTGATGGAGTCCGGGAGTCTCATGAGGCGCAGGTGCACGTAAGGATAGTGCCAGGTGTGCGTAATGACGGTTGTCAGAGCCAGTGATTAGTAAACTGGCGACGGCGAGTGTCGGGGAGCAGGAGTAGACCTGACATAAGGCTATGTATGTTTGTGCACATGGAAGTCAGAGATTTATATTAGCTATAGGTTTATAAGTAAATAAAAATGTGATATGACTAAAGGGAATTTAGTTGACTAAAATGGCCCACTTTTTGTCCTTTTGACAAGAACTAGACAATTTGTATTCAAATGACAAATGTGACTTTGTTATATATTAGTCAAAATGACAGACCAGACTAAATCTAAAAAAGAGTGCCAAAATGAACACTGCTCTCGGTTGGTCTGCAAGCTTTATTACAGTAACTATTTGTATTATCAACTTGGTTGGTACAGATCTTGACAGCGAAAATCATCTGTTTCATGAAGGAACAGTTTTTTTTCAACAGGAAAAAACATTGACTGCAACTGAATTGGTGCCCGTTTCCTCTTTGAAAGTTTGCCTTAGTACGTTCACAGCTGTGCGATCTGTGGCAGTAGGGACTTTCATACAGATAACCAAATACAAATTCAACCACTTCCTTTGTCTTCTGAATACTACTTCCTGACGTGATTTATCGTAAAGTCTGATCTGCTGGGTTTTGGTTCGATTATGAAAAATGTATAACTTTTCCTCAGTTTCCCAAAAAAAATCACATTAAATGCATTATGTAATAATGACATTAAAATGATTTGACCTTTTTAATGGAAATTCAATTGCCAAAAATAGTGAGCATTCATTTTCCAAAACTTTGAAAATATTCGATTGTCTCTGTCCGGTACACATCAGGTAAACATCAATAGGAATAAAATATTTGTCACGACTCCGACCGAGGCAGGCTCTCCTTCCCGTTCGGGTGGCGCTCGGTGGTCGTCGTCACCGGCCTATTAGCTGCCACTGATCCTTTTCTCCCCCTCCTTATGTGTTCATTGGTTACACCTGTTTTGTGTTTGTTCTTTATTAGTTGGGCTTTATTAGTCAGCTGGCCCGCCCGTTTATTTGTGCGGGATTGTTAGTGTGTAAGCTTGGTGTTTGTTCGGACTATACGTGTTTGTGTATGTTCGAGTTTGTTACTGGACTGTTTTCGTTCCCCGTGTCTGGGGCAGTTTACGTTAGAGCACCCAGTGTACGTTGGGGTGGCCGAAGTTCTCCGTGTTCATTAAAGGAACATTGTTATTGATCCTCTGTTTTTCCTGCGCCTGACTTCGCACTCCGACACCCAGTCCTTACAGAATCCCACACCCACAAATGGAGTCAGCAGGAGCTGACTAAACGAAGTATAGAATCAATCTTTAAGATGTTTTTAACAGATATCTTCATTAATGTTTCAACCGTAGAATTCCTTTGTCTGTAGAAATGCAATGGAACAGAGATCGCTCTCACGTGAACGAGCGTCACGAGCTCATGGCACTCTGCCAGACACCTGGCTCAAACAGCCCTTATGAGCCCCCACTTCACAGTAGAAGCATCAAAAAAGTTTCTAAAGAAACTTATCTTCAATAGGGAATGAGTTGAAAAACGACCAACCTCAGATTTTCCACTTCCTGGTTGGATTTTTTCTCAGGTTTTTGCCTGCCATATGAGTTCTATTATACTCACAGACATCTTTCAAACAGTTTTAGAAAAGTCAGAGTGTTTTCTATCCAAATATACTAATAATATGCATATCTTAGCTTCTGCGACTGAGTAGCAGGCAGTTTACTCTGGGCACCTCTGGGCACCTTATTCATCCAAGCTACTCAATACTGCCTCCAGCCATAAGAAGTTAACAGACAAGAACAGCTCAGCCAACATATCAATACATACTGTACACAAAAACTAGGTCAAATAGGGGAGAGGTGTTGTGCCGTGAGGTGTTGCTTTCTGGGGTTTTTTAAACCAGGTTTGCTGTTCATTTGAGCAATATGAGATGGAACGGAGTTCCATGCAATAATGGGTCTATAATACTGTACGCTTTCTTGAATTTATTATGGATTTGGGGACTGTGAAAAGACCCCTGGTGGCATGTCTGTTGCAGTAAGTGTGTGTGAGAGCTACATGTAAGTTGACTATGCAAACCATTTTTGGGATTTTCAACACATTGTTTCTTATGAAAAGAAGAAGGGATGCAGTCAGTCTCTACTCAAACCTTAGCCAAGAGAAACTGGCATGCATAGTATTTATATCAGCCCTCTGATTGCAATGACGAGCAAGACGTGCCAGCTGCAGCTTAACTAGATCTTTCCTTGCAGCACTCGACCACACGACTGGACAATAATAAAGATAAAACAAAACTATAGCCTGCAGGACTTGCTTTTTGGAGTGTGGTGTCAAAAAAGCAGAGCATCTTTTTATTACGGACAGACCTCTCCCCATCTTTACAACCATTGGATCTATATGTTTTGACCATGACAGTTTACAATCCAAGTAATTTAGTCTCCTCAACTTGTTGAACAGCCACACCATTCATTACCAGATTCAGCTGAGGTCTAGAACTTAGGGAATGATTTGTACCAAATACAATGCTCTTAGTTTTAGAGATGCTCAGGGCCAGTTTATTACTGGCCACCAATCACAACACCGACTGCAACTCTTTGTTAAGGGTTTCAGTGACTTGACTAGCTATCATTGCCAATGCATAAATGGTTGAATCATCAGCATACATGGACACATGCGTTGCTTAATGCCAGTGGCAGGTCATTGGTAAAAATAGAAAAGAGTAGATGGCCTTGAGAGCTGCCCTGTGGTACACCACACTTTCCATGTTTGACATTAGAGAAGCTTCCATTAAAGAAAACTTTGAGTTCTATTAGATAGATAGTTCTGAATCCTCGATAATGCAGAGGTTGAAAAGCCATAACACATAGGTTTTTGGTCAATAATATCAAAGGCTGCACTGAAATCTAACAGTACAGCTCCCACAATCTTATTATTATCAATTTCTTTCAGCCATTCATCAGTCATTTGTGTCAGTGCAGTACATGTTGAGTGCCCTTCTCTATAAGCATGCTGAAAGTCTGTTGTTAATTTGTTTACAGAGAAGTAGCATTGAAATGGGTCAAACACAATTTTTTCAAACAGTTTGCTAAGAGCTGGCAGCAAGCTGATAGGTCTGCTGTTAGAACCAGTAAAGGCCGCTTCCCACTCTTGGGTAGTGGAATGACTTTGGCTTCCCTCCAGGCCTGAGGACAAAAACTTTCCTCTCGGCTCAGATTAAAGAAATGACAGATAGGAGTGGCTATAGAGTCAGCTACCATCCTCAGTAGCTTTCCATCTAAGTTGTCAATGCCAAAAGGTTTGTCATTACCGATTGATAACAATCATTTGTTCACCTCTCCCACACTAACTTTACAAAATTCAAACTTGCAATGCTTTTCTTTCATTATTCGTTTTTTTAATGCATGAATACAATGGCTCATTGTTCGTTGTTAGCATATCCTACCTAAGTTTGCCCACTTTGCCAATGAAGTAATCATTCAAATAATTGGCGACATCAAATGGTTTTGTGATGAATAAACCATCTGATTTGATGAAAGATGGAGTTGAATGAGTTTTTCTGCCCATATATAGGAGCAACAATAGAATAACAATAACGAGGCTATATACAGGGGATACCGGTACCGAGTCAATGTGCTTGGGTACAAGTTGGTCGAGGTAATTGAGGAAATATGTACATGTAGGTAGGGGTAAAGTGACAATGTATAGATAATAGCTAACATACAGCGAGTAGCAGTGCAAAAAAGGGGGGGGGGGGGTCAATGCAAATAGTCCGGGTAGCCATTTGATACGCTGTTCAGCAGTCTTAAGGCTTGGGGGTAGAAGCTGTTAAGAAGCCTTTTGGACTTAGACTTGGCACTCCGGTACCGCTTGCCGTGCGGTAGCAGAGAAAATAATCTATGACTAGAGTTGATGTAATTCTTAGGGCCTTCCTCTGACACCACCTGGTGTAGAGGTCCTGGATGGCAGCAATCTTGGCCCCAGTGATGTACTGAGCAGTACTCACTACCCTCTGTAGCGCCATACGGTTGGAGGCCGAGCAGTTGCCATAACAGGTGGTGATGCAACCAGTCAGGATGCTCTCGATGGTGCAGCTGAATAACTTTTTGAGGAGCTGAGGACCCATGCCAAATCTTTTCAGTCTCCTGAGGGGGAATAGCCATTGTCATGCCCTCTTCATGTGTTTGGACCATGATAGTTTGTTGGTGATGTGGACACCAAGGAACTTGAAACTCTCAACCTGCTCCACTGCAGCCCCATCGATGAGAATTGGGGGTGTGTTCTGCCCTCCTTTACCTGTAGTGCACGATCATCCTCTTTGTCTTGATCTTGTAGAGGGAGAGGTTGTTGTCCTGGCTCCATACTTTCAGGTCTCTGACCTCCTCCCTATAGGCTGTCTCATCGTTGTTGGTGATCAGGCCTTCCACCGTTGTGTCGTCGGCAAACTTAATGATGGTATTGGAGTTGTGCTTGGCCACGCAGTCATGTGTGAAAAGGGAGTACAGGAGGGGGCTAAGCACACACCCCTGAGGGCCGCCGTGTTGAGGATCTGCGTGGCAGATGTGTTGTTGCCTAGAGATTGTGTCATCTGTGGATCTGTTGGGGTGGTATGCAAATTGGAGTGGGTCTAGGGTTTCTGGGATGATGGTGTTGATGTTAGCCATGACCAGCATTTCAAAACACTTCATGGCTACCGACGTGAGTGCTATGGGTCGGTAGTCATTTAGGCAGGTTACCTTGGTGTTATTGGCCACAGGGACCAGGATAGTCTGCTTGAAACATGTAGGCATTACAGACTTGGCCAGGGATAGGTTGAAAATGTCAGTGAAGACACGCATGCTCTGAGTACACATCCTGGTAATCCATCTGGCCCTGCGGCCTTGTGAATGTTGACATGGTTAAAGGTCTTACTCACATCGGCTTACGAGAGCGTGATCACACAGTCGTCCTGAACAGCTAGTGCTCTAATGCATGCTTCAGTGTTGCTTGCCTCAAAGCGTGTAGAAGTAATTTATCTCATCTGGTAGACTTGTGTCACTGGGCAGCTCACGGCTGGGCTTCCCTTTGTAGTCTGTAATAGTTTGCAAGCCCTGCCACATCCGGCGAGTGTCTGAACCGGTGTAGTATGATTCAATCTTAGTCCTATCTTTACACTTTGCCTGTTTGATGGTTCGTCTGAGGGCATAGCGGGATTTCTTATAAGCTTCAAGGTTAGAGTCCCACTCCTTGAAAGCGGCAGCTCTACCCTTTAGCTCAGTGCGGATGTTGCCCATAATCCATTGCTTCTGGTTGAGGTATGTACGTACGGTCACTGTGGGGACAACATCGTCAGTGCACTTATAGATGAAGTCAGAGACTGATGTGGTCCTGTAGCTCAGCATCTGCATCATCTGACCACTTCCGTATTGAGCGAGTCACTGGTACTTCCTGCTTTAGTTTTTGCTTTTAAGATTTCCCAAATGGAGGGCGAGGGAGAGCTTTGTACCCGTCTCTGTGTGTGGAGTAAAGGTGGTCAAGAATTTTTTTTCTCTCTTAATGCACATGTAACATGCTGGTAGAAATGAGGTAAAACGGATTTAAGTTTCCATGCAATAAAGTCGCAGGCCACTAGGAGCGCCGCCTCTCGATGAGCATTTTCTTGCTTACTCACGACTTTATACAGCTCGTTGAGTGCGATCTTAGTACCAGCATCAGTTTGTGGTGGTAAATAGACACCTACGAAAAATATAGATAAACTCTCTTGGTAAATAGTGTGGTCTATAGCTTATCATGTGATACTCTACCTCAGGCGAGCAAAACATCGAGACTTCCTTAATATTTGACTTCGCACACCAGCTGTTATTGACAAATAGACAAAGACTGCCACCCATTATCTCACCAGAGGCAGCTGTTCTGTCTTGACAATGCACAGAAGAACCAGACAAATGTCGTCGTTCAGCCATGACTAGGTGAAACATAAGATATTACAGTTTTTAATGTCCCATGGTAGGATAGTCTTGAACGGTGCTCATCCAGTTTGTTCTCCAATGATTGCACGTTGGCCAATAGGAAGGACGGTAGAGGTGGGTTACCCACTCGCCAACGAATTCAAACAAGGCACCCGGACCTGCGTCCCCTGTATCGGTGTCTTCTCTTCATGCGAATGATGGGGATTTGGGCCTGGTTGGGTATCTGGACGAAATCCTTCTTTTCCGAGTCGTTAAATAAAAAATCTTTGTCCAGTTCGAGGTGAGTAATCACTGTTCTGATATCCAGAAGGTCTTTTTGGTCATAAGAGATGGCGGTCAGAAACATTGGTGCCATTCTATATTGTGATCACTGTATCCAATGGATACGGATAAAGCTTTAGAACAAAGTTCTACAGTATTAGTAAAAACGATTGTTTAAAAAATAAAACACACAGGAATGTCATGTTTTTGACTGCACTGGGCCTTTAATAGGCACGTACGATAGTCATCTTTTATTATCCCTCTTGAGATGGGAAAACATCATGTTTTTTTCATTAAGTTGAACATGTGCTCGTCGTGTTAGGTGAAATAAAACAATTTTTTCCCACGAAGTTACACTACCCAAAAGGGACACATTTTGTGGAACTACCCAACAGCTTTTGGACCTTTTGTAGAGGTGATGTATGGGTTGAATAGTGTAGGTCTTTGTAGAAGAATCCAGGTCGCTATAGACCCCGTCCTTTTTGGGACAGACAACTGTGGATGTGCACATGTTGATGGCAGTAGCTACGTTCAGTGAAGAAGTTGTCTCGTAGCAACCACTTGGTCTATATGTAGCAGGCTTCATGGCCTAGGATAAAAAATAAAGAATTCAAATTATAGATGAAACATGGCAGAGCTGAAATTCCTTACACCAAAGTCAACTGTACGCACCAGGATGGTGAAGGACCACAGTGATGTAGATACTGCATCAGGAGAGTCAAACACCAACACAGAAGACCTGCCAGAGCCACTCACAGCTCTGTATGATGCCAATCTAAGGGACCTCTCACCACCTGAAATAAAGGAGAAAAGTGAAGAAGCTTTCCAGAGATTGAAACAGAAACTGACCCGTGATCATTGTGAAACCCTTGAGCTTACCTCCAAGGAGAAGTCCAAATGCCAGGCCTGGCACATCAACCGAATCGGAATGATAAAAAGCACTGCCTTCCATCGTGTGTGCACGGCAGGCAGAAACACAGACAAAATCAACTTGGTGAAAAAGACAATGCATTACAATGACAGTGAATTGCATCATGTCCCAGCTGTACTTTGGGGAAGAGACATGGAGGACACAGCCAGAAAGTACTACACGGAAGAAATTAGCAAAATCCATGCCAACTTCAGTGTGAAGCTCTCTGGTCTTGTCGTGCGGAACAATCAACCACATCTCGGGGCGTCTCCAGATGGATTAGTAAACTGTTCCTGTTGTGGGAGAGGAACCCTTGAAGTTAAGTGCCCATACAAATACCGTGATGGCTTAACAGGGTGCAGTGATGACACACAGTTCTGCTTGGACAAATCACTGCACCTAAAAAAGAATCATGAATATTACCACCAAGTTCAACTTCACATGTTTGTATGCAATGTCCAATACTGTGACTTTGTGGTTTGGACAAGTGCTGAGGTCATTGTGCGTCGCATAATCAGAGATGAAGAAATGCTGCAAAAAGCCCTACCTAAGGCTGTAAGATTCTTTCTTGCAAGTGTTTTGTCGGAACTATTGACACGAAGCCACGACCCTCTCCTAGAAACACTTAAAGAGTGTTCACACTGATATGCCAAAATTTGTACACTGAAAAGGCGGGCATGGGAGTCTGAAAATGCCGGCTGAGGCATGGGGAGCCTGCTGAGCCAACCGAGGCTTGAGAACCTGACAAGCCAGTTGAGGCATGGAAACCTGACGAGCCAGCTGAGGCATCCCCGGTTGCTTCGGAAGCGGCACTTGGACCTGACGTCACCAGTAAAAAATAAAAAATAAAAAATGTAAAAAAGAAGAAGGGGAAAATACCTGTACGTAATGATGAGACAACTGGCAACGTTGAGCGCCGGAGAGTAAGCGTTTTCAATTCTTATCTTCTGGCGACAACACTCTTAGTGAGTTTTTACATCACGCACTATCACCACCATGTCATCTAATAGGACTGTAAAATCTTGAAGTAATTCAATATATGGATGATTTTTAACATGTATTCTGACATTAGTTGCGTTGATGTATCCACCTTTTGAGCATAGAGTTGCTTCTTTCCGTTGATTAAATTATGGATTCAAAGTGTCTACGGCAAGTTGATCTGATTAAAAATAATTTGCCAAAATCTGGTGTATCGGTCAGAGCCCCTGATTCCGGATCACATAATCCCTGGCAACGGCGATGAGCCGCCTCGACCACTCTGTCTGTGCCTCGCTATACTGTCTCCCTATCTACCTTACTACTGTCCTTTCAATAAAATGAAATAAATACAAAAGTACATAATTGTCCAGATTGGGAATCCAGGCTCCTTTAAAAAGCATTACAAAAGTATTTGATCAGCAAATATCTCATCCCTCTACTAGTGCTCAAAATCCTGATTCAATCCAGATGATATGACTATTCTGTCACCGAACAGCACAACATGACATTTCCATAACATTTTTGAGCTTTATGGCTGTCTGTTTTGATCATTGAGCTGAAACACACTTCGCCTGATTCCGATGGTCCAGTCTCTTCTTTTGACACCAACTCTAATGCGCATTTGCTTGTCTGGTATGCGTGATGTTGCATAATTGTCCATTCGACTCACTCACACCGGAGAGAATTCATGAATGGTAAGTGGTGACTCTCTATTGTCTCTGGTATTCAACCTGCTGTCTATGGTCCTGCGTGCTGCATGACATTATCACATGGCCTTTGTTCCCCACAAGGTTGGTAAAGCCTTCTACAGAAAAACACATGAAGATTTGAAAGTATATAGCCTCATTATTGATATTCATTGTGTTCTTTTTATTTTATTGTTTACTTTAGTTTTTTTAGTAAATATTTTCTTAACTATTTCTTGAATTGCATTGTTGGTTATTTCTTGAATTGCATTGTTGGTTAAGGGCTTGTAAGTAAGCCTTTCATAGTAAGGTCTACACCTGTTGTATTCGGTGCATATGACAAATAACATTGGATTTGATTTGAAGTACTAGCTTAACAACCTGGTATGTTTCTGTGGCAAAGAAGAGGACCACTTTCAAAGACAGACGTCATGCTCCGATATCTCCAGGGTGATCATTTCAGTTTGAACTCAGTTAATTCAGGACATGAGTTTAAATTTAACACAGGTATTCAACACTTCTTTAATAATATAATTCTTTAACACTTCTTTTAAAAGGTGAGAAAATGATCCTTGAAAATATCAGTGACGAACCATGGCTATTTGACCTAGGCCTTCAGTGGGAGAAAAAATCGTCCAAAACGTTATACCAAACTCAAAAATTAAGAACAACAGAGACAGCACCCGCACTAACGTTACCAGCAACAACAACCTATGGCAGCCTAACGCCACCACTGTCACAATATCCCCAAAAGCGACAACAGTGACACATCAAAGGACGTGAGTTTGACAGGCTTGTGATGCTGGAAGGACAGCGACCGTAATACCTATGCACTCCATGTAGGAGAGTGCACTTTTGATAGAAAAACACCAGTCAGCATGATGTTAAAGAATAAGCAGCCCGTTCACTCAGACATAATAAGGCAGTAGGTCCCAATCGTAAGAATACCAAAACAGAACCATTCATTCTATGGACGACCAAAGTACTCAAAATGAAGTAAATAAATGAATAAATCATTAAATATATTATTTTAAAATACTTTAAGAATAAGTACCACATTATTTGAAATCTTTTTCACAATGTCACTTTCACAATAATGTTACCATATTTAATTTCATTATAATACATTGTATTTCCCAATGGTTTTTTCATTTCATAATATATTTCCGATTTCATTGTATTTTTCATTTCATGGCCACTCGCAAGGGATATACACTGCACATTCTTATTAAATACTTTTTTCTTTACATAGTTGAATGTGCTGACTACAAAATCACACAAAAATGATCAATGGAAATCAAATTTATCAACCCATGGAGGTCTGGATTTGGAGTCACACTCAAAATTAAAGTGGAAAACCACACTACAGGCTGATCCAACTTTGATGTAATGTCCTTAAAACAAGTGCATGCTCCTGATGAGGTGGCGGATGGTCTCCTGAGGGATCTCCTCCCAGACCTGGACTAAAGCATCCGCCAACTCCTGGACAGTCTGTGGTGCAACGTGGCGTTGGTGGATGGAGCGAGACATGTTGTCCCAGATGTGCTCAATTGGATTCAGGTCTGGGGAACGGGCGGGCCAGTCCATAGCATCAATGCCTTCCTCTTGCAGGAACTGCTGACACACTCCAGCCACATGAGGTCTAGCATTGTCTTGCATTAGAAAGAACCCAGGGCCAACCGCACCAGCATATGGTCTCACAAGGGGTCTGAGGATCTCATCTTGGTACCTAATGGCAGTCAGGCTACCTCTGGCGAGCACATGGAGGGCTGTGCGGCCCCCCAAAGAAATCCCACCCCACACCATGACTGACCCACCGCCAAACCGGTCATGCTGGAGGATGTTGCAGGCAGCAGAACGTTCTCCATGGCGTCTCCAGACTCTGTCACGTCTGTCACATGTGCGTGTGAACCTGCTTTCATCTGTGAAGAGCACAGGGCGCCAGTGGTGAATTTGCCAATCTTGGTGTTCTCTGGCAAATGCCAAACGTCCTGCACGGTGTTGGGCTGTAAGCACAACCCCCACCTGTGGACGTCGGGCCCTCATACCACCCTCATGGAGTCTGTTTCTGACCGTTTGAGCAGACACATGCACATTTGTGGCCTGCTGGAGGTCATTTTGCAGGGCTCTGGCAGTGCTCCTCCTAATCCTCCTTGCACAAAGGCGGAGGTAGCGGTCCTTCTGCTGGGTTGTTGCCCTCCTACGGCCTCCTCCACGTCTCCTGATGTACTGGCCTGTCTCCTGGTAGCGCCTCCATGCTCTGGACACTACGCTGACAGACACAGCAAACCTTCTTGCCACAGCTCGCATTGATGTGCCATACTGGATGAGCTGCACTACCTGAGCCACTTGTGTGGGTTGTAGACTCCGTCTCATGCTACCACTAGAGTGAAAGCACCGCCAGCATTCAAAAGTGACCAAAACATCAGCCAGGAAGCATAGGAACTGAGAAGTGGTCTGTGGTCACCACCTGCAGTACCATTCCTTTATTGGGGGTGTCTTGCTAATTGCCTATAATTTCCACCTTTTGTCTATTCCATTTGCACAACAGCATGTGAAATTTATTGTCAATCAGTGTTGCTTCCTAAGTGGACAGTTTGATTTCACAGAAGTGTGATTGACTTGGAGTTACATTGTGTTGTTTAAGTGTTCCCTTTATTTTTTTGAGCAGTGTATATATCCCTCATATGTCAATCAGCCCAGGTGTGTAATCTTTAGTCACTGATTGTATAATCATTCACAATCGATTACTTCACCCTGTTGAACTTGACCTGACAGTTAGGGCAGAGCTAGGTATGCCATATCTCTATGTAGGGGTGTGCCGAGATTTTCCTGATACGATTATGATCAGAGTATTTTTTTTGTTACTATCCGTAATTGGAAAAAAGAAATGTTCGGGTTCCAACGTGCAACTTTAAATCAAGTGCAAGGTGCTACATGGTCTAAATAGCTCAACTAGCTAATTTGCCTGTCTGTAAAGAGAAAGGGGGGTTGTATGCTGATCCTGCTGCTCTGATTGGAGAGGGAAGATATATTTCACCATCCACTCCCTCACGCCATCCCTTCTCCTTGCATGTTTCGGTCTGATCATTTAGATGGCTGCTGCCTCCTGTTAGCCTGCTACTATGATACATCAAATGGTGAGGATGTTTGCTAGCAAGCAATGTGTACAGCATCTAACAAGTGGGCAAATTATGTGACAGCAAACAGTAAAAGATGAGGACAGCAGAAGTTGAGGAGACAGACACACACACACTCACACCTCCATGTGCTGCTCCAAACCTGCAGCATTTTCGGTCTATAAACATCCAGGGATGTTTTCGGTATTTCTCCAACATATGGAGTGTTTGGTGCAGAATTCTCCAAACGATTGGCGGCTTCACGGAGAAACTATAGACTTGTGGTTTCATCCATTGTTAAGCAAAGTAGCTATATCAAAAACAGGGCAACGCGAGAATGCATACTGTTACAAGCTCGACTTCTTCTTCTTTAAGCGTTTATTGGCGGACTACATCCAAAAAGGTGCACCACATATTGGGTGTGGCAAAAACAGATACTTTAACGAAAACAAATAAATAAAACCAACTCATATTATTCTAAAAAAAACTAAACAAAAGTCAATATACTCCTTCACTTAGTCAAATGTACTCGGATCCCTACACAGAGGGTGAAGCATCTTCAAATAGTATTCCCTGCAATGTTTCAGCAGTGAAATCCTAGAGAGCCGAGATTCTTTTAGCCGCTTTCACAATGATTTCCAGGTTCTTCGATTTTTTTGGTTTTGTTAGCTCTGAACAATAAATCACCTGTGCAATAAATGCAAGAAAATCATCCTTCTACACGCAGTCGGGGAACTCTGCAATGTGATTCCCATCACAATTGCAACGCTGTGCATCCTCAGACTCTTCAACAATTATATTTTGTTTGCAAACACTTTGACACGTGGCCAAACTTCTTTTTGTGGCTTTTGTACATAAGCTTGCACCATATATCTTATATATACCAGCTTTACATGGGTTAGGAGAAATTCTAAATCAAGCATCAATAATACAAAAAGGCTTTCCTCCTTTCCATTAACAGTGTGGGCTAAGCAATGTGAATCAACCATTCCTGGCATGTTCATCTTAATCCATAAAGCCTCAATATCCATTGAGAAGCCAGATATGACACCTTTCATCAGTGCTCTACTCCGACAATCGTAGCATTCCACTTCATGTGTCGATAATATGTACATCCACAGTGCTTTCTCCTTTTGTTCTTTTGACACACATGACATCCACATCACACCACTCCTGGCCACTCTGACTGACTCCACTTCTCCCAATACATCCTTCACCATCTTTGTGACCGCAAACAGGTTTCCCCAAAAACATCCTCGCTCACGAATTGCACCCCAACAAGGAATGAGGCGTTATCATATCGCTGCTTATCTTGATTTACAACTTTAGCCCTATTAGCTCCATTCTTAAACGTTACAGTATTCCACTCATTTCCTCTATCTTCACTCGTGCCAACAGAATCAACGCATTGCTTCTGCTTCCACCATTGCTCCCCCTCACACGCTCGACTTCAGCAATCTCTTTGACTTTAGCCACCACTTTTGCCTAACAATCTTGTTCAAGGGCTTTGAACCAATTACCTACTTGACCACGCCCACTTGCATTGATTGGCATATCCCTTGCGATTATGGCCATGAAATGAAAAAGGCCATGAAATTTGGAAATCCCAAAGATTATGGATATACTGACCAGACACGTCTCGCCATACCTAACAATGGGAGTCATTGTCCACAAAGCGGCATGTCGGGCTGTCTAGCGCCCACCTATCCTTTCTTTGCTGTCTAGCTCCCGCCTATCCTTTCTTTGGATTGGTGGATACATCTTATTATTGTAATCCATTACTGAACCTCTCATTGACCTCCAAACAAAAACTCCTTGCTTGGTGGGCAAAACAACGAAAAAACGCCACCTGCTGGAGGGAGACACATTTTCCGCAGAGTTGGGCCTCTCTCTTCCTCTTCCTCTATGGAAATACATCATGTGACAAAGCGCCATTATAAAATGATAAATGTTCTGATGAAAAAACCCCATTGGGAAATACAATGTATTATGAAATAAAATATGGTAACATTATTTTGAAAAGTGACATTATGAAAAAAGATTTCATAATAATGCAGCACCTATTCTTGAATCATTTATATTTAATGATGTATTTATTAATTAATTATTTATGTATTTTTATCTTGAGTATGTGGTATTTAGTTATTTATTAATTTATATATTAATTTATATATATATATATATATATATATTTCATTTGGAGTACTCTGGTCCTCCTTATACTGTACTTCCCATTGCAAACATCTTCATTACATTCAGCACAAAAAATAACCAGTGAACAAAGTTTAAATGCAACAATGTTTCACACACGGAACACATTTTTTTCAAAGTGATAGCTAACAACCGCAAGTGAGTTGCAATAAAAAAAGAACATTTCCACTCACCAGATGATGATCATTTGAAACGTAACTTCTTGTTGAAAGTTCATCTTGAAAAGGGCAAAGATAATAAATGAGCATCAACATCTTCTTTGATAACACCTGCAGCTATTGCAGCCGCCGCACACTATCCTACAACAAAAACGAACTATCTTAGTCCGTGGGAAAACTACTGCTCGCTATTCAGCAGTGATCTGTTGGCCTTCGTGAAGGCAGCAGTTTCCATATGTTTATGTAAAAATGATTATAAGTCAAAATGTGATTGGTTGATTCCACTGTCTGCTCTAATACAGTTGAAAGACAGCCTTCTATCAAACTTCTGAGGGCCTAGCCCAGAGGTAGGCAACCCTGGTCCTGGAGTGCCGCAGGCACTTCATGTTTTTGATTTAACCGACCTGGAAGACCAGGTGTTTTGAATTTAGGCAATCATTGACCTGATCAGTTAGCTCAGTTGGTCAGGTGTGGTGCCTAGTTGGAATAAAATCCTGCAGTACCTGCAGCACTCCAGGAACAGGGTTGCCTACCCCTGCCTAGTCAGTAGTGAGTTATCTATAGATGTATCTACTGAGTTTCTAAACCCAGAGGCGCAACATCACAAGACTTCCCAGGAAGCAGAAGCAGACCAGGTCGGGGTTTTGGGTTTGAGAAGTCAATGAGACATATGAACAAATATTCCTTAGTTGTTAATTCTCTCGAAATCGAAAGGCACGACCTAGATTTGAGCCAATGTCTTAAGTAGTTGGTCATGATATTACTCCAACCTTGTGAAGGTGACAAACTGACACGTTTTCATTTTGGTCAAAAACTACTTTATATCGAAGAAGTGCCTTTAATTTGACGGCCTGCACATGAACAGTTCAGTGTGAGACAACCGTTGGACCCAGTGATGTGTTGCTACACATGAGCTTAGATAGCCAACATCACCATCACATCACCAATAAGCAAAATCCTGATTCGATCATTTTCTCTCATCAGTTTTAACCCTTTCCAACACAAACTGAAGAGATTAAATCCGAATATCATTGAAAATAAGAATATAATCAGGCTCTCAGAATATCATTGAAATATTATTGAAAATAGAAATTAGAACAACATTTATATTTAAAATATAGAACAATTATTTAATAAAACCTTGGGCCTTCATTGACTGTATTTTGATCAAACATATCCCAACTTTGGACTTTAAAAAACAGGCCATACTGAACATTCTTCTGGCCCCTTCTCCAGTCTTTCATGTTTACAGAACAGGGCTCCGGGCAGCCGAGCGGAAATGGAGGAAAACTCGCCTCCCTGCGGACCTGGCATCCTTTCACTCCCTCCTCTCTACATTCTCCTCTTCTGTCTCTGCTGCTAAAGCCAATTTCTACCACTCTAAATTCCAAGCATCTGCCTCTAACCCTAGGAAGCTCTTTGCCACCTTCTCCTCCCTCCTGAATCCTCCTCCCCCTCCTCCCCCCTCCTCCCTCTCTGCTGATGACTTCGTCAACCATTTTGAAAAGAAGGTCGACGACATCCGATCCTCGTTTGCTAAGTCAAACGACACCGCTGGTTCTGCTCACACTGCCCTACCCTGTGCTTTGACCTCTTTCTCCCCTCTCTCTCCAGATGAAATCTCGCGTCTTGTGACGGCCGGCCGCCCAACAACCTGCCCGCTTGACCCTATCCCCTCCTCTCTTCTCCAGACCATTTCCGGAGACCTTCTCCCTTACCTCACCTCGCTCATCAACTCATCCTTGACCGCTGGCTACGTCCCTTCCGTCTTCAAGAGAGCGAGAGTTGCACCCCTTCTGAAAAAACCTACACTCGATCCCTCCGATGTCAACAACTACAGACCAGTATCCCTTCTTTCTTTTCTCTCCAAAACTCTTGAACGTGCCGTCCTTGGCCAGCTCTCCTGCTATCTCTCTCAGAATGACCTTCTTGATCCAAATCAGTCAGGTTTCAAGACTAGTCATTCAACTGAGACTGCTCTTCTCTGTGTCACGGAGGCGCTCCGCACTGCTAAAGCTAACTCTCTCTCCTCTGCTCTCATCCTTCTAGACCTATCGGCTGCCTTTGATACTGTGAACCATCAGATCCTCCTCTCCACCCTCTCCGAGCTGGGCATCTCCGGCGCGGCCCACGCTTGGATTGCGTCCTACCTGACAGGTCGCTCCTACCAGGTGGCGTGGCGAGAATCTGTCTCCGCACCACGTGCTCTCACCACTGGTGTCCCCCAGGGCTCTGTTCTAGGCCCTCTCCTATTCTCGCTATACACCAAGTCACTTGGCTCTGTCATATCCTCACATGGTCTCTCCTATCATTGCTATGCAGACGACACACAATTAATCTTCTCCTTTCCCCCCTCTGATAACCAGGTGGTGAATCGCATCTCTGCATGTCTGGCAGACATATCAGTGTGGATGACGGATCACCACCTCAAGCTGAACCTCGGCAAGACGGAGCTGCTCTTCCTCCCGGGGAAGGACTGCCCGTTCCATGATCTCGCCATCACGGTTGACAACTCCATTGTGTCCTCCTCCCAGAGTGCTAAGAACCTTGGCGTGATCCTGGACAACACCCTGTCGTTCTCAACTAACATCAAGGCGGTGACCCGTTCCTGTAGGTTCATGCTCTACAACATTCGCAGAGTACGACCCTGCCTCACGCAGGAAGCGGCGCAGGTCCTAATCCAGGCACTTGTCATCTCCCGTCTGGATTACTGCAACTCGCTGTTGGCTGGGCTCCCTGCCTGTGCCATTAAACCCCTACAACTCATCCAGAACGCCGCAGCCCGTCTGGTGTTCAACTTTCCCAAGTTCTCTCACGTCACCCCGCTCCTCCGCTCTCTCCACTGGCTTCCAGTTGAAGCTCGCATCCGCTACAAGACCATGGTGCTTGCCTACGGAGCTGTGAGGGGAACGGCACCTCCGTACCTTCAGGCTCTGATCAGGCCCTACACCCAAACAAGGGCACTGCGTTCATCCACCTCTGGCCTGCTCGCCTCCCTACCTCTGAGGAAGTACAGTTCCCGCTCAGCCCAGTCAAAACTGTTCGCTGCTCTGGCACCCCAATGGTGGAACAAACTCCCTCACGACGCCAGGTCAGCGGAGTCAATCACCACCTTCCGGAGACACCTGAAACCCCACCTCTTTAAGGAATACCTAGGATAGGATAAAGTAATCCTTCTAACCCCCCCCCCTTAAAAGAGTTAGATGCACTATTGTAAAGTGGTTGTTCCACTGGATATCATAAGGTGAATGCACCAATTTGTAAGTCGCTCTGGATAAGAGCGTCTGCTAAATGACTTAAATGTAAATGTAAATGTTTACAGCCATTGGGCATACTCTTTACACTGATGCATGACCTGATTTATTAAGTTCTCACATATAAATTCACGCACGCACACACACACACACACAAACTCACTCACTCATGCACACATACAAAAAGAGGAGGTAGAAGCATCTCCAGTCAGATTTTGTCTAGTCAGATGACGCACCGGTGGCAGTTTGTGCATGGGGATAGGCTGAGCAAGCCAGCGCTCAATGGAGTTTTCCTGAGAGGGCTCCAATGCTGAGTCAACCAAAAAAAAACAACCAGCACCCACACACAAAGAGCCCCAATAAACCAACCTGAACCAGGCCACTGTCACAATGACAACACAAACACCACAAGGGAACAATAAGCCCCTCTGCTTTCCAGAAGCCCAGGCCGCAATAAAGAGCCATGCGCCCAGGGACACCGGCTGTTTGACACCACAGGCCACCAAACAGATTCTCAAGCCACTCAATGATGTCTATGCATGGTGACTAGCCTTCTTCTGACACGCACACGCTCCCGCATTCTCTCGTCTCATACCCACATTCTCCAAGAACAAGGGCCATGCCTCTGCCAAGACGTCGATCCTCCTTCTTGGGCCAGCCCTCCGCTGCAGAGCGCCCGGGTAGCGCCAGCACCAGGGCTGGCACCGCGTGCATCACCACAGCCCCCCGGGGCGTCTTTGTGGGGACAGCCCCCACGGGCGGCACCTCCAGTCTGGGCACACGCGTGTCGCGGCGTGCCCTGGGCATCAGCAGTGTGTTCCTGCAGGGGCTGAGGAGCACGGCTGTGCCTGTTATGCCACGTGGGGCTGGGGCTGGTGGCAGGCAGCACCCCGGGGGTGCTGAGAGCCTTAACGGCTGCCTGATGGAGTACAGGGACAAGGTGCACGCCCTGGAGCTGCTCAACCAGCAGCTGGAGGAGCAGATCAGACACTGCCTGGATCGTAAGGCGTCCAGTGCCGGAGCCTGGGGTCCCCTCAGACAGGACTGGGAGGACGTCTACAGGCAGGTAAGGAAGGGGAGAGAAGGAGGTAGTTGAGGATGATGGGTAGAGAGGATACAGATAGGTGAGGGGGAGAAAGGCAGCGCAGGGAGGAGAGGGGTAAAGAAGAACTAGGAGGACTTCTACAGGAATAGGGAGAGGGAGGAGGGAGTTGAGTATGATGGGTAGAGGGTACAGACGGATAAGGAGGGTAAGAGAAAGAACGGGAGGAGAGGGGTAGAGAAGGACTGGGTACAGGTAAATAAGAGAGGGAGTGGTTGAATTGTTCACAAGTCCTAGAATGAAGATAAGAAAGCTCCTGCCGATGCGGCAGTGCAGCATTTTGCTGTTCTGTTCCTCCGACCAGATGGGAGTAGGTTGAAGCACTGATTGAGTGGGTGATTGGAGCTGGAGATTGTGGCGGGATTTGCGCTGGATAGTGCGTTCATTTAAAAGTGACAGTTTTGGAATGGGGAGTCTAACTTTGAAGCAGTGTTCATGATCCTCAATTGTTTATTGCACTGTGAGACTGTTAGCATATTTTAATTTGTTTTCCTTTATTTAACCAGGGGAAACCCATTAACACCAGGGTCTCATTTATAAGGCTGCCCTGGGAACAATACATCAACATGATCAGCCTCAATACAATACTATACAGTTACAATGACACATTACAACAAATCAAATTCAAAAGTGACAAATAAAATTACACCTCAATCAAAACATCACCACATTCCTCCTCAAAGTCCCAAACGGACCCTTCGAGACCAGAGAGTCAAGCCTCAAAGTGGCCTGCACAATAAATAAATCCAATCTTCCGGACTCTGTGGAGACCCACGTAACCTCTGGAGCCAGCCAGTCTTGGGAGGGAGTCTGATGGCGGCTGGATTTCCAATTAAGAAATGATGTTGAAGTATAGCAGTCTTCCATAGATGAGGTGCAATGCATTGTGATGCCATTACAATGCACTCCAAGACTTGGCACAGGCATGCATGACCCCCATATAATCAGTGATGTAGTGAGTAAACAAAATAGGTGGGTAAAAGCTGACCACCTTTCGCGGTGTATAAAGTAACACTCCCTGTATGCTGTTTACAACGATAGGTGGGTAAACGCTCGTGCAAAATAACAATGTTGTGTAAATGTGGTCTACCTGCGTTTACCCTCCACTACACCACTGCTTATAATGTCTGGTCTTATTATCATCTCATAATGATCCTCACTTAATAACAGCTATTTTGAGTCCAGACTTAACATACCATAAGCCTTATAATAAGACATTGTAAAGGCACATACATGCTTTTAACAAGTCATAGAGCATTATACCTGCATGCAGAATACCCATTTATCGAAAAATTCATCCTAAATTGGACTTCAGAGCATCTGTTGCACCCTAGTGGACAGACTGACATATTGCAAAATCTCCCCCACAGGTTAGTGAGTCCATCCTTGACAATGCCAGGCTAATGCTGCAGACAGAGAATGTGCAGGCCAACGCTGAGGACTTCAAGGACCGGTGAGCATACACTCTCCTCGTGTCCTCTCTCCTCACATCCTCACATCCTCTCTCCTCACCTCCTCTCTCCTCCTTCCCAAAATGTCAGAACCTGGGGAATTGAGAAGAGCATGGAGAAGAACACCTTGACTTTTGAGATTCACTTTCTCTCCATCCTGTAGCTATGAGAATGAGCAGCCCTTCAGGAAAGCGGTGGAGGAGGAGATCAGCTCTCTGTACAAGGTGATTGACGACGCCAACCTGACCAAGTCAGACCTGGAGAGCCAGATGGACAGCATGAGGGCTGAGCTCCGAGACCTGGCCCGCAACCACGAGGAGGTGAGTCAAGCATGAAGGATGGAGCACATCCTGGAAAAAACAGATTACCAGCAAACCGCTAACTTTGTCATAGGGTTCCTTGTCGTGTTTTTAGAGGGGGATATTAGAGAAAGGGATATTCCCATCAACATACAATCTAACAAAATACAATTTCTCACTTAGTTGAATCCCCAAGACAGTTCTTGTGTATTCGTTTAGTTTATTTACCCAAAATAGAAATAAATGGAGCACATATGAAACCCTAACTACTAGCATTTCCATAGGATTCCTTTCTTGTGGGGTTTGTCCACTGACAAGCATTCACCTCCAACCCAGATTGAAAGCCCACACCTCATCCAGCTGGTTGTTATTTGAAATCAGATGATTAGGATCGTATTGATTATATGAATCCGGTGTATTAGTGTTGGGGTGGAACAAAGGCCCTTTTCCCAGGTGTTCTTCTGCTCCCTCCAGGACGTGAGGGTGCTCTACAACCAGATGGCAGGCCGTGAGGTGGACGAGCCGGACGCTCCCATTGAGACCAATCTGGACCAGATACTGGCCTACATCCGCTCCCACTGGGAAAGAGTCATCGAGAAGAACCGTGCCGAGACTGATGCCTACCTGGAATACAAGGTAAGTTCATACTGTAGTTCCACATACTTACAACCTTTAACATCTCAGTAAAAAGGGGAGAAATCAATATTTACTTTTGATAGATCAATGTGTAGTTGAAATGTATTTACATTTGTCGTTAGTTGTTTATCTATTATGAGGTCAGCTTGAGGTTTATTGTGTCTACTAGGGGCCAGTCAAAACAAACGGAATATCAAATCAAGTTTATTTAGCAGGAATACACCTGCTCTTTGACATAGCTTGACGGCTGTGTGTGTGTGTGTGTGTGTGTGTGTGTGTGTGTGTGTGTGTGTGTGTGTGTGTGTGTGTGTGTGTGTGTGTGTGTGTGTGTGTGTGTGTGTGTGTGTGTGTGTGTGTGTGTGTGTGTGTGTGTGTGTGTGTGTGTGTGTGTGTGTGTTCAGCAGGAGGAGAGTGTGGGCAGTAAGCTGAGTCATGAGGAGGAGGAGCTGGAGAGTCTGAAGACGGAGTATAACGACGCTGGTTGTAAAATCCAGAGTCTGCAGGCCGAAACCGAGTCCATCAGAGCACTGGTATGTATTGTGCCGTCACCTCTACAATGTCCCTATATAGGGCAACGTTTTTGGGGACAGCCCAACACCACCAATAGTGTGTATGTCAGTGGAGAATGGTGGAGGTAGAAATAGGAAGGACGGGCTAATTGGAATGGTTGGAATGGAACGAATGAAACACAAAGTGTGTGTGTGTGTGTGTGTGTGTGTGTGTGTGTGTGTGTGTGTGTGTGTGTGTGTGTGTGTGTGTGTGTGTGTGTGTGTGTGTGTGTGTGTGTGTGTGTGTGTGTGTGTGTGTGTGTGTGTGTGTGTGTGTGTGTGTGTGTTTCGTAGGTGTCAACTGCATCAACTGTGTCAACTTGCTCCAACAGAAGCGCGGTCTGGAGAACTCCCTGAACGATGCCAAGCATTGGCATGACATCGAGCTGCAGAATTTGGGATCCGTCATTGGCAAGCTGGAGTCAGAGCTGGGCGACGTCCGCGGCGACATTGAACAGCAACGCCGTGACTATGAGACGTTGCTAGGCAACAAAATGCGCCTGGAGCTGGAGATCGGCACCTACCACGGCATCTTGGATGGGGAGGAGAGCCGCTACCACCCCTCGATGTGAGTAGCTAACTTCAGAGATAACCTCTGAGGCAAAGGCAATATCAAAAAAGAAGATTAATAGCCCAGCAGGCAAAATACCATTTACACATGACTTCTTAATGATATACTTTTATGGTTGTAAACTTGTTTTCTGTTTATGCTATTATAGTAACAGTGCTTGGCTTGGACTGAAATAGGTTCCAGTACTCATTTTGGGAGCCGGTACTGTTTATATTTAGGTGAGCTAATATTCTATAAGAGGAACAGGAGCTCAAGCAGTAGAACATTTTAGGTGCCGGTACTCAGCTCTGGTGAAATCCTGCTCGAGTCAAGCACTGGATCTCAAGGCGAACTGCACGCAATATACTCCAATGGGTGAGATTGCATGACCTCCTTTGACACGATGTTCCTCTCAACAGGTGCACAGGTGCATCAGAGCCTAAGGGGAGACAAACTCCCCTTCCTCCCCATTCGGAGCCCCGCGGCGGCCCAGCACCTCAAGGTAAAGTCTACTACAGTCCCGTTCAAAAACCGAGGAGGAGCAAGGCCCTCTTCATGATATTAAAATACCTCTATTGTGGTGGCAAGTTCAATTGAACAATTTATTAAAAACTTTTTTCTGAATGTGAAGCATTCTTCAGGGAGAACAGCCTGATTGTTTAGAATATTGACATATACAGGTAACTGCCAAGAAAAAATAATAAAAACACTTAAAAATAAAGAAAACACTTGAGTAAATGAAGGATAGAAAGTATATTGAAAGCAGGTGCTTCCACACAGGTGTGGTTCCTGAGTTGATTAAGCAATTAAAGCATCCCATCGTGCTTAGGGTGTCCAGTTGCCCATTATTTTGGCTCGCAGAAGAGATCTCAGTGACTTTGAAAGAGGGGTGTCAAAGGAGCATAGGGGGTGTAAAGGGTGTGTGTGTCTCAGTCACCAGATCTCAACAAAATTGAACACTTATGGCAGATTCTGGAGCGGCGCCTGAGACAACGTTTCCTACCACCATCAACAAAACACCAAATTATGGAATTTCTAATGGAAGAATGGTGTCGAATCCTTGCTATAGAGTTCCAGGCTTGTAGACTCTATGCCAGGGTGCATTGAAGCTGTTCTTGGGGCTCTGACGGCTCGTTGTGGCCCAACGCCCTATTAAAACACATTATGTTGGTGTTTCCTTTATTTTGGCAGTTACCTGTGTATCTCTTCCTAAAGCATATCCACACACAGATGACAATGATCTTGATTTCCTCAAACATTTCACACACCTGCATGTGAAAGCTGACTGGCATGTGAGCGATGTGTGATGTTCCCTGTTTTTGGGAGCATCTTCCAAGTGCTAGTCACCCTTGTAGAAACCAGTAGGAGTAAGTTGTTGTTAGGTTGCTTGTAATTATGGAGGACCGGGAGTGACAAAATCTTATAGAAAATGTATACATGAATAATGAAAATGTATAGAAATCAATGTATATATTTCCTCATCAGTTTTCAAATGTTTTGTTATTTGTTTATTCATTTATAAGTGCATTATTAACGCATTAATAGTCAATTACTTCTAATTTAATTTAATCATTGGTTTATGTTCACATTTATTTTAATTTTTTTTGTCACTCCTGGTCCACCATACTAGTAGGTTGTTGGTTCATTGAGGACGGAAATAATTTCTGCAAGTGCAGAAACACATTCTCGCCTTTCTTCATACTATTTGTAAATTATATATCTTTATTAAACATTGTTCAAGTCCTTTATACTTGATTTGATTTATTAGGGTCTGCAATAGCCGACTCCAATGGTGACAGCTAGTCTTACTGGGGTCCGATACTATTCCGGTATAACGAACTACTTATTATGCATTTTTTGTCTTATCAGGTTCCAACACATCTAGTTACTAGTGGAAAGACTGAGGACCATTTGGGGACTAGGCCACTTCTTAATGTTGGAGTTCAAGTTATGATCGACTATCCTTGGGTTTGGAATAACACCAATGAACATGAAGCTCTCACACCGTTGATCTCTAAGGTATCTGTGCAGTTTCCTTCAGAGACCATGTTCTTACTAAAGAGTGTAATAAAATTGAAACCTCTGCAAGAAAGCATCTGGTCCTCTTTTTTCAAATAGGACTCTTTATTCAAATAGACTGGGGTTAGATTGGAATTTTCCTTTTGGGGACACTGCTTTCAGTTATGGCATATAAGACTACTTTGTTGATACATTAACAAACCTTCTACAAAGGGGTGGGTCCAATACTGGATGCTGATTGGTTAAAACCGCTAATTGGTTTCAAACTTAGCCAATATGGTTTTGGGAGTTGTGGCATGGTTTCAATGACTCATTTTTTAAATACCACTTGTGCCTCAACCAGCCTATGACTCAGCTGGCCTGCTTAAACCACACTGAAACAGGTGCTCAACATGACGTGAAACAATCATTAGCACACCATTCAGTCTGGTTTAACCAGGCTGTGACTCAGCATGTGTAAAGCTCTAAATTGAAGTCATTGATAATGACATGCCTAAATTGTACTTCTTGCACTTATGAGTCAAAATGAGGATGGGGAAAGGACATTTCAACAGGCGCTCCCACAAGACACAGCCAGCGTTCATCAATACAATGCACGATTCATATGAAAGTGTCATTCATTTGTCTTAGAAAACAGGGGGTGCCAGTGATGATATTTACTTTGAGGATAGTTCTTTGGTTTAGTATTTTCTTCTTGCTCTTTGGAGTGGAGTTTCTGGTGATTCCTCATTTGTTGATTTCTCCTCTGGAAAGGTGAAACCAGCTCCTGCAGGGTGAGTCAAGGTGGTTGTATATAGTATTAATAAACAGCTCAACTTAAGTTACATTTCAATACAGTACATGTAGTCCTACTGATCTGAGGGTATTCAGTAATTAAGGACTTTATGGGCTGTGAAATTATGGCTCACCTCACTAGCGTAATGATCATGTCGTAATGGGGTCTCCTATGACAGAGTAGCAGCCAGAGCAGGAGCGTGAGGGTTTCTTGAATGAGTCATCAGTCCCCCTTCTCCTGCGAAACTGTCTCATGCTGACGTGTTGCGTTTTCTCAATCTGCGGAGGACAGTGAACCAACACTTACTGTTTACTATATCTGTAGGTATAATTCAGAAGTTTACCCAAATCTTCCATTGACATCAATTCATAATTCATGTGAAAGTAAAGACTAACACACAGATCTGAAGTTAAGCTTGGGACTATAGGGAAAATAAGAAAATCAGCTAATTTGATTATGATCAGGTGCTGGCTTTTTTGTATTTTTTTTGTTGTTGGCGGGACATGCATTCAGAGGAACTTTGTGCTTTTAACCCTTTGATGATTATAATTAACTGTTAAATCATCTCTATAGCTAGTGCCCCTACATGTCAAACCTCTTACATGTTACCATCCTATTCCAAAGCAAACGAAATGAAATGCTGCAATGAATGTCCCACATTAAAAAAGTTTCCTCTGATCCAAGAGTCAAAGAATCAAAGGATTGCTCACCAATGTTAGTCTACTCATCAAAAGCAATCACAAAGAACAATGTTACTCCCCAAAAACTTTTAAGATAGTGAATAAGAAATCATATAACAAGCTTACCATTTCACCACTTGTTTCTATGGGCACAGATTGGATTGTAATTATTGCAATGGTAAAAATGACCAATGCCAATGATACCCGCTGCATTTTGTCTCTTCTGTCAAAGCTTGTGGCGGAGGGAATCTGCTGTGTTCAAGACAACCTTAAATCTAAATGTTACAGCTGGGTGGGACCTGTTCTAAGCCCTTCCTTTTTGTGACGAAGGAAGCAATATTGTGATGTGGTTGTTTTAAGGTAGAATGCCATAGAAAAGCAGTATGTTGACAAGTGAATACTTCCTTGAATTTATGTTTAACATATTAACACCAATATTTTATCACAAATCAAAACATGCAACCTATGCCCTTGCCTCAGAAAGTGTATATTCAACCGCCAGAACGGAAACTTAAAGGGTCAATCTGCAGTTCAAACAAGCGGTCACTCTCAACCAGCCTGTAACCACTCTCAAATTCATAGACAGAGCTTTGGGTGCAAGGACGGATCATCTATGAGATCAAAATTCTAGTTTTAACCATGTTTTGAGGATATAGCCTACACTGTTTGTTTAATTATATTGTTTACAAACAATGGAGTGAAACAAGCATATATTTTGGGTTCTGATGGTATTACTAAACCGACTTCAAAACGCAGGTCTCTGTGTGTGGTTATCACGATTTGTTTGCTCGTCACCTAAGGCATGCGATGCATGCATACTAACCGAAGTCTTGCAGGTGTTAAAATGGTTCAATTCATTTGTGCATGTGCCAGGTGATAGAAATCCTAACTGTAGTACAGGTGCTCCAAAAAGTTGGGTAAATAATACTTTCCTGTGGATATTTTTCAGACAACCAGTACAGTAAGTTCAAATGTAATTTTATTCAGCATTCTTGCTTGAAAGGAAACTATCCACGTTTGCAGTGCTTTAATTTAGACTGTGCCCCCAGAAAGCTGGTATCACAGTCTGATTTATTAAGCAAGGGTTAACCCTTGACCGCTAAACCATAGCGCAATTTCTAAATCTAGATAGATGTATTTGGTTACGGTTGATATGTATTTGCTGTTGTTATGATTGAATGTTGTTATCTTGTCATATATATTTTTTAACTGATCCAAACCAATATAGTAACTGAATTTGAGATTTTACTCAATATGAGAAAACATGTAATTGTCAGTTTTCTTCCCGAATCGACTGAATTTAAATGGAATTGACTGACCCCAACCCTGCTTGAGTCTTTAGATGTGTAAATAAGCTCAATAGTTACAAATATTTATTTTAAGCCTAATGAATAACAATCATTATTTTTGTTTCACTGGAGTTATATGTAGCCTAAAACGTGTTCCAATAAAAAAAAAGTGAAAATTCTGCAAAGCGGTAACCATGAACTGTCTGTGAAAAATGAGGTCCACTCTATCAATGATGATGCAATAATGAATCATTTCTGGTCTTTATTTAATAACGTTCAGAAGACACAATTTCCCACAACCCTTCTTATTTTACCCGCCCTTTATTAAAATGAGAAAGTAGGTCTAGGAAGACAACTCGGCATTTCATTGGTTGGTGAACCGGCATTGGGACACGCGACAACGAGCTCATTCTTTCTTGTGCGTTTCCAACATCGTCGCAGCCGCGGGTGAACAGGGAAAAGACCGGTAAGAAAACGCCAGCAGGATATTAAAACGTATATATCTAACAGTCACAAATAGTGTTTAAATGTTTTTGGATTTAGTAAAAATGTATCTGATAAATTGTTGGCAGGATCTGTTGTTAGTTTGGAATTGTTTGATAACGTTAGCTAGCATACAGGTAAGCTAGCTAACGTTAGTTTCTAGTCACCACACAATGCAATGAAAAGAGGACCACGAGTTTCTCGGCATTAGCCACCAGCTATCTTACCGGCGTCTGTGACTCTAAAATAATTTGGGGATTTCTATCCAGTGGGATGATTGGCATCTGACAATTCGAAAGATAACAAAGCCCACACGGACTTCCTGGATTTGTGATAAAACTGCTTAGCTAAATTACTAGCTCGAGATTCGGAGGTAATTTGGCTAGCCAGTTTTAGCTAACTGGTAGGGCCTAAATATTTCAGTCACTAAAATACAATGGCCCAGGGTGCCAGTTTAACAGCTATGTAGCTAACGTTAATTTGCAGTTGGCAAACTGATTAAATGCTGATAGCTAGCGAACGTTAGTTACAGTTCTGATCGAGTATAACATAGTCATGTAGCCAGCCATGGTAAATTAAATGGCAGGAAAGGAGTATGAGGACGATACGTAAGATTAGCCATACTAGGCCACCTGGCTAGCTACCCCAGTTATTCAGTGCTTACTGTTATGCTGGAAGATGACTAACTCAGCTGACCAGGTAAAGGATACTGGCATTTATAATTCAATGCGCAATATGATTAGCTTCCTAACTAACGCTTGCTAGTTGCGCAATATGATTAGGTAACTACGCGTAAAATCTATCCTCGGTCTAACCATAGATGGATTAGCATTTTTTTATGTATCGTCTTCGATTGCGATTCCGACTAAAGCCAGATCAGGCAGAGCTTTAAGAGGGTTAGGTACATTTAATGTGTCATTTGGCTGGTCAGCAACATGCTTCATGAATGAAGATAACAAACGGGCGACCCTTTCCAACCAAATTGATATTACTTCCATTTGTCTTGTTAGTGGTAATGAGGTGTATCAAACAAAACGAAATGGCACCGACCTTTTGGTTCACTGATGACTGCTTACCATATTAGCTACTCCTGATAATCCAGATGCAGGCAACACAATGTTACTTTCTGAACCAGTTTTCCCTGCTTTGATCCCCAGCTCTCTGTCTTCAAGTTGAATTTTGTCGAGGTCAGCAGCAGCCATGCCTTCAGACCTGGCCAAGAAGAAGGCGCAGAAGAAGAAGGAAGCCGCCAAATCCCGCCAGAAGACAAAAAAGACTGAGGATGGAGAGGGAGAGAAACCTGAGGACGGCCAGGAGAATGGAGCCATAAGCAACGGTAATAGTTGATAATCATAGAGCAACTAAAGAAGGGCTTAAGTTTAAATCCTCTTCACTGCTAGTTCAGGTTTCAGGAATGTATGTGTATGCCAGGTGGTTGTTCTCTCATGTTAAATGGAAAGGCTGGTATGCAGATTAGTGTAAGTAGAGATAGGTAACCCTTCATTTGGAGAAATTACTTACTAAATGTCCCTCCGTGTCCCCGAGTTACAGGTATGGAAAGCCTGACCAAGGAGATGGATGAGTTTGAGCTGAAGAAGACTGAGGCGCGGGCGGTGACTGGCGTGCTGGCTTCGCACCCCAACAGCACAGATGTGCACGTCACCAGCATGTCGCTCACCTTCCATGGGCAGGAGCTGCTGCAGGACACCAGCTTGGAGCTCAACTCGGGCCGCCGCTACGGCCTCATTGGCCTCAACGGCACCGGTAAGTGGTTACATCACATGGGGTGTGTTCAGTAGGCACAAAGAGGAAGTAAGCGCTTTGAATGTGTTTTGGGTAAGAATTTATCCGTTAAGACCTTTTTCATTGGAGAACATTTTGTTATGGTGTGCTCTAATGAACAGTGCCTTTGGGACACCTCGGTTTGCTACGTCATTGGTCATTTTCGGCGTTAGTCACACCTGTCCACATGGGACATCTTTCAGCCAACTCAGCCTTTATCTCCTCGGGACATAATATACCCTAGTTTTCCCAGGAGCAACATCTAGCTGGGGTAGGGTTACTTTTTGTGTATATGTATTGGCCCCTTATGACATTTATAACCGAACAGCAGCTGTAGACCCTTTATCTTCTGTGTAGAAGTTTATTTGAACTATCCCCGCCTTATTTACAAATTTGAGCTCTACGGGGACACGTAAATGACACATTTACTAATCTTTCTCTTTCCAGGTAAATCCATGTTGCTGGCAGCCATTGGCCACCGTGAGGTACCTATCCCAGAGCACATTGACATCTACCACCTGACCCGTGAGATGTCTCCCAGTGAGAAGACTGCCCTGCAGTGTGTCATGGAGGTGGACGCGGAAAGGATCCATCTGGAGAAGGAGGCAGAGCGCCTGGCATCCGAGGACTGTGAGTTGCTTTATAATGGTGGTTTGGTTGTAGTACGGTGAGTTACCATGGGAACTGCTCACTGTGGCAGCTTCCCTTCCTGGGCGTGGTTTACTACCTCCCATAACGTGTTCCCTTCATGATGTAGCATCGGGACAAGGGCACAAAGGCTTAATTGGTGGGATAATAACCGTGATTCCATTTAGCTCCAACCAGTTAAAATAAACACCGTAGAGTAAAAGTTTCTCTCCACCCACCCCAACTGTTATCTTCTCTTCTTATCCTGCTCGTCTCCCTCTTTTCCATTGTCCTCCACCCAAACGCTCATCTCTCTGTTTCTCCTGTTTCTCTCCCTCCTAAAGCCGAGTGTGAGAAGCTGATGGAGCTTTATGAGCGCCTGGAGGAGCTGGATGCAGATAAGGCTGAGGTGCGGGCCTCCCAGATCCTCCACGGCCTGGGCTTTACCGCCAGCATGCAGCAGAAGAAGCTTAAGGACTTCAGCGGAGGCTGGAGGATGCGCGTCGCTCTGGCCAGGTACAAACCCACCCTTTACAATACAAAGACAAACCTTTACCTATACTAATAAAGCATCTCAGTGCATATTTGGGATCTGGTCCCTTGTTCATAAAGGTTCCAAGTGTAGGCGTGCTGATCTAGCATCAGTTAACTTTCGGATCATAATGGACAGGTGACTTTAGCTTTAAAACATCTAATTCACCACCTCCAATAAGACCTACCTGTAAATTGTGTTTTTCATTCACAAATGGCCTGTTTTTTTGGGGTGGGGGTGTTAATAAGCCTATTTTAGCACTGTTATTTTGAAGACCTACTAACCTGGGTTTGCGTTCCTCGTCTCCAGGGCCCTGTTCTTGAAGCCGTTCATGTTGCTGCTGGATGAGCCCACCAACCACTTGGACCTGGATGCCTGTGTGTGGCTGGAGGAAGAGCTTAGCCAGTAAGGCCATTTAGACGTGTGAGACGTAGGACATGACTTTTCTAGAAACAGTTGTGTCTGTATCATTACTTTTAATGTGAAAAGCCACCTTAGATTGAAGGCAGGGTTCTTCCATGGCATTTAAGTGACAACTCCAGAGGTAAACTGGAAAATCATGGAACATTTACATGATCTACCTCATTTTAAGCTGCTATTACATGCTGTTATTGCTGCTGTGACATGATGTAAACAAAAGGCCGAATTGTAGTGCCCCTGCCAGGCAGTTTGTTCTCAGTGCGGGGGCGCATTGACAAAAACTAGACCGAAGCGTTTATCTGATCTAAGCAGCATTCCAAAAAGAGTGTAGAGCTGATGCCACAGGGTTTGTCAGTTCCAAGATAACATATTTGTTTTAGACATTGCTCATGGAGTTTATAGTAATGTGCTAACTAGCTATATACAGGTAACTGCCAAAATAAAGGAAACACTGACATCGTGTCTTAATAGGGCATTCGGCCACCACAGGCCAGAGAGTCTGGAACTCTATTGGATGGATTCTTCCGCCAGAAATTCCATAATTTCGTGATTTCTTGGTGGTGGTGGAAAACGCTGTCTTGGGTGCTGTTCCAGAATCTCCCATGGGTGTTAAATTGGGTTGAGCTCTGGTGACTGCGGTGGCATATGGTTTTCATGCTCATCAAACCATTCAGTGACCACTCGTACCCTGTGGGGGGGAATTGTCATCCTATGGGGTCATAGCCTTGCCTGGTGGCTCAAACTGAATTCCTCCGCTGCTCTATGTTCACTGCATGTTTCAGTCGGAGACTGCCATCGTTAGCTGTTTGTGGTGATGTCAAAAGGAGGGGTGTTGTACAAAACTGTCATCAGCGGTTGGGTTTTCTCTAACCAATCAGTATCACAGCCAATGACACATTTTCTAAATGCAGCTTTATTCAGAGTATTTAAGAATGTGTTCGTGTTCTATAAATCATAGGGGAGGTACTCGAATCCTGACTCATTGCGGAGAAACTCATGTCCGTGGGCGTAGCGTTTGGCCGAAGCAAGGCGTTTGGGTAGCCAGGCAAGGCATAGGTAACCAAAATAATGGCCTGCCCCGCATTTTTATAGATGACCCTAAGCACGATGGGATGTTAATTGCGTAGCTAGCTCCGGAACCGCACCTGTTTTCAATATTCTTTGTATCCATCATTTATTAAAGTGTTTCCGTTACTTTGGCAGTTACCTTTTTGACTTTGGTCCCTGACATTGTACGGATAATGCCTATTGGTTGTGTAACGTGTCCGAAGTTTCAACCTTTCTCCTATTCTACAGATTCAAACGTATTCTGGTCCTGATCTCCCATTCGCAAGATTTCCTCAACGGCGTGTGCACCAACATCATGCACTTGCACGAGCGCAAGCTGAAATACTACACGGTAAGAGCAACTGCACTCTGTCATGAGCCACCATGGACCAACAAGATGTTTGTCTGGTTTACAATAATTCTCCAGGTCTGAGCAGTTGCATTTCCTGTCCTCAGTTGATAAATAAACACTAGTTCACTAAACTTACTTACCCAAATGGACCCAGTTATAGCTCAGACTTCCACCATTTACAGGGTTTGTACGGTCATGAAAATACTGGAAAAGTCATAATTTTAAAATTATGTTTTCCAGGCCTGGATAAGTTTTGGAAATGGATCAAATCTGAGAATTTTCAAAAGTCATGAACATTAATTTCTGTTGGTGTAATTTATTCAGGCAGTTAATATTATATCAATAAAATTTAAAGCAACGTCTGCCAGGATCGGAATTACACGTTTGTGTGCATCACCTACATGTGTGCGAGACAAGTAGGCCGTTGCTCGAGGAGAGAAACAGTCGGTCATTGCAGCAGGTAGGCCTAGCCTATGAAATATGATATAAGACTAACTAGGTTGGCAATTCAAAACATATCTTGTACACTATAGGTAACTGTTTAGCTATTAGGGAGTGAATGCTATTTACAGTGCATTCGGAGAGTATTCAGCCCCTTGAAATTTTCCACATTTTGTCGCGTTAGACTTATTCTAAAATCAAATAAATATTTTCCCCTTATCATTCTACACACAGCACCCCATAATGACAAAGCAAAACTGGTTCTTAGGCATTTTTGCGAGAGGAGAAAAAAATCGTCTTTGTATTCAGACCCTTTGCTAAGGGACTCGAAATTGAGCTCAAGTGCAGCCTGTTTCCATTGATCATGCTTGAGATGTTTCTACAACTTGGAGTCCACCAATTGATTGGACATGGTTTGGAAAGGCACACACCTGTCTATATAATGTCCCACAGTTGACCGTGCGCGTCAGAGCAAAAACCAAGCCATGAGGCCGAAGAAATAGTCCGTAGAGCTCCGAGACAGGATTGTGTCGAGACACAGATCTGGGGAAGGGTACCAAAAAATGTCTGCAGCTGGCCGCTCGGCCAAATTGAGCAGTCGGGGGAGAAGGGTCTTGGTCAGGGAGGTGACCAAGAACCCAATGGTCACTGACAGAGCTCCAGAGTTTCTCTGGAGTTGGTTGTCCTTCTGGAAGGTTCTCCCATCTCTGCAGCACTCCACCGATCAGGCCTTTATGGTAAAGTGGCCACACGAAGCCATTCCTCAGTTAAAGGCACATGACAGGCCGCTTGTAGTTTGCCAAAAGGCACCTAAAGGACTCAGACAATGAGAAACAATATTCTCTGGTCTGATGAAACCAAGGTTGAAGTCTTTGGCCTGACTGCCAAGGGGCACGTCTGGAGGAAACCTGGCACCATCCCTATGTGGGGATGTTTTTCATCGGTGGCCACTGGGAGACGAGTCGGGATCGAGGGGAAAGATGAACGAAGTGAAGTACAGAGACCCCTGATGAAAAATGTAAATGAGAACTGTCTTGGTAGATGGTGTGGTCTACAGCTTATGAGGTCCTCTACTTCAGACAAGCAAACACTAAATTAAAAAAATGTGGAGATTATAAGTGTATCTGTCATTTTTTGTTAAGCCTTCATTACAGTAAATACTAAAGTCGCATTCATTCGTGAATTCAATTTCCGAAATGGAACGGTTTAAAAAATTGCTAATTATTCAATGGATGCTTTAGTTTTTTTATTAAATGCTTGCTTGCATTTCAAATCATGAATGACTCTTATGCTGTGTGACATGAACAAATAAATCATTTATTAATACAGTAGCCTATATAAGTATTGAAATATAGGCCTAAGTAAGTTACGGTATTTTAGACTAAACAGGATGCGCTCTTAGGCCTACAGCTCGTTGGTGGTTATACAAGGCTGCTATAATAAGCCTACTAATGATAATGACATTACTTAATGTTATAATGAGATCGCGGAAAATATGTGGATTAATATTATATAATTTCCCAGAAAATTTGGGGCGGTGTTACCAAAACTAAATAAATAATACCAGGGAGGCTGGTCTAACAAAATGTACAGCCTCTAAGGCATGGCCTAGATTAAAAACTGACAGATTTGTGACAAACCAATATGGTGGTTAACTTTGCTATTACGCACATAGGAACATGGTCTAGGAAAAGGCGCCAATTCAACAGCGCACTGATGCGTTTCAGGACCGCAACCAGTATCTAACGCGGGAGAAAGCGCCTTTTTGTTCCGAAATATTTTTATTTGTTGCACCATATACTATTTTTCAATAGCACAGGTCTTGGACTGATGGACTGTGCCATCTCCACAGCCTCCACAATGGATAAGTCCACTCACAGGCACAAGTCAGACAGGTGTCTTGTACACTTATTTTTATGTGCTGCTGCTCAACCTTACACAATGACGAGAGATGGTACATGGGATCAGAGCAGCCTCCCAGCGACGATACCACATTACGCTTGCTTTTTTATACATGCATAGATGCCACCAATTGGTGGTCATGGAAATTTGGTTAGATGTCATGAAATTCCATCTGTCAGGATGTGTATTGAACTCTGCATTTACATGTTATAGTGTATTTTGCCTTGGTGCGTTACTATGATTGAAAAGCTTACTACATTCAAGTCATAAAAACAAAGCAAATGAAAGATGTGGGGGTACATCCCTTTTTTAAATTGTTAAATGGTACACAATCAACTAAAAACAAATATTTGTTTACATCCTCAAAGGGCAACTACGACCAGTACATTAAGACCAGGGAGGAGTTGGAAGAGAACCAGATGAAGCGCTTCAATTGGGAGCAGGACCAGATCAAACACATGAAGGTAAACTCCCCTTTCTCTCACAAGTGGTATGTGAAATTCGGGCTGACTCCAGTAATGGGATACATCGCCCATTGTGATGGTTATTTTGGAACCACCTAGCTTGTGGCCGATGAAAGTGTTGGGAGTGAACTGCTTCACCAAACATTTAGTCGTTTTGTAAACCCTTCTTTCTCTCCTTACTACCCCACCAGAACTACATAGCCAGGTTTGGGCACGGCTCAGCCAAGCTGGCTCGCCAAGCCCAGAGTAAAGAGAAGACTCTGCAGAAGATGGTGGCCTCGGGCCTGACTGAAAGTGTTAAGAATGACCAAGTAAGTCTGTTTAGTGACTTTGACAGGGCTGATTGTGCTTTTCCGTATAGGGTAAGAACAGGTGCTCTTTTTGGTATAACAAGTTTGTAGTTTTGGCTACAGCCCAAATGTTTCCCTGGACAGGCAAGTCACATGATCAGAAATCTATGGACCTTAGTTAGTGGATATTACTGCAGGCAGGTGACCAGAGTTTGGGTGTACTCTTATTATTGCTGCTGTGGTATGATATAAACAAAAGGTCAAATTATAGTGCCCCTGCCAGGCAGTGTGTTCTCCATGAAGGGGCACGGTGACAAAAAATTGGTCGGCAAGTTTTTCTGATCTAAGCAGCATGCCAAGTAGTGTAGAGCAGACGCCATGGGTTTTGTTAGTTCCAGGATAATAGTAAATTGCAAAAGAGAATCCATAATTCCATAGCTTCCTTCAGGGTGTCACAAGGCAGGAATCAAAGAATAACACCTGCAAACCATCCTAAACTCTTAACTCATTCTTCTTTTCCTTTTTTTAGACCCTGTCATTTTGTTTTCCTCCCTGTGGGAAGATTCCCCCTCCTGTCATCATGGTCCAAAATGTCAGCTTCAAGTACTCTGATGACCAGGTATGTGTTTGTCCAACCTCACTTCTGACTAACGAATGTTTTGCGTAACTGTTCCTAAAACGAAAGACTAAAAAGAGATTCCAGCTCCAAACTATACTGTATCATGTTTTTCGCAATATTGTTGTCTTACGTTTTCCCTTGTTTGATGATTCAGCCCCATATATACAAGAACCTTGAGTTCGGTATCGACCTCGACACCAGAGTGGCCCTTGTGGGGCCCAACGGGGCCGGGAAGTCCACCCTGCTTAAACTTCTCATGGGAGAGGTTAGTCTTGACATTGTTATGGTCATTTAGCCGACTTGAATTGTTCTCCTGTTATTCAGCCATACCATGACACGTTACCATAAATAGTTTATAATTTAATTTTTACTGATTGTGAGAATGGTCAATAAGAAACCAAATGTAAGCTGTTTTTTTTATTTCCTGTTTAGTTGCCTATGCATTTCTTTGAACAGATATCCCACAACTGCCATCTCTCCATCCCTACCAATGTCTCCTCATTGTCTTTGTCCTCAGCTCCTCCCCACTGACGGTATGATCCGCAAGAACTCCCACGTGAAGATTGGCAGATATCACCAGGTACCATACCATTAAAGCACACTGGTATCCTGAACTGTCTTAGGTCATTTATTAATCAAAATTGGAGTAGTCTGCGAATTTGAGTGAATCTGTGGTTCCACCAACTGATTTTGTGCGTGGTTGTGCAGTGGATTACTTTTTTATTTTACTTGGTTGAAGTTAAGTTTGTTAGACATTTTTACAAATCTCCATAATTCACATAGCTGAACCTACTCTATTTTCTCCAGCATCTAACAGAGCAGCTGGAACTTGACCTCTCCCCCCTGGATTACATGATGAAGTGTTACCCAGAGATCAAGGAGAGGGAGGAGATGAGGAAGATCATTGGCCGCTATGGGCTGACAGGCAAACAGCAGGTCAGTTTGATCCTCAAATATTGTTATCTCCCAATTGCAGACCTGCCTTCAGATAACATTTTGTTTTGCTTTCAAGTCATTTTAACGTTTGAGCCTGTCTTGTGCCAGGGGAGTGGGGTTTGTACTTTTGGGACTGTTCCATTTGTATCACGAAAGCTCCAAGGGCGGCTTAAGTATGGAAAATAAATAACTATTTGAACCCAGGCAGGGTTGTAGTCATTTAAAATTCAGCCCAAGTCGGTAATTCAATTAAACCCCTATATATGAATTGGGGGAACTGTCTTCTGACAATTTCTGACATTTGTTTTTTCCCCCCAGGTGAACCCCATTAGAAACTTGTCCGACGGGCAGAAGTGCCGGGTGTGCTTTGCCTGGCTGGCCGGGCAGAACGCCCACATGCTCTTCTTGGACGAGCCCACCAATCACTTAGATATCGAGACCATCGATGCCCTGGCCGACGCCATCAACGAGTACGAGGGCGGCATGATGCTGGTTAGCCATGACTTCAGGCTCATCCAGCAGGTGAGGATCGGACAATTGGAACCAGATTTGTTTGAAAGTGTTGCTTTAAAAAGTATTTTTTTTTTGCTCCAACCTTAATGAGGGCAATGCATTTGTGCTCAGCACAACGGTGCTGAGCCGTTAAACTCCACTAGTATACAGCAGCGGAGTCAACATTTTGAATGAGCTTATCAGAAATAGCTCTAGTTTACTTATTGGAATTATTTGTTGGAAGAACTGGGATTAATGCACTTGTATGTGCTTGTCCTGTTTTTGTGTCACTATTTAACCCCCTTTCTCCTTTGTTTTCCATAGGTGGCCCAGGAGATCTGGGTGTGCGAAAAGCAAACCATCACCAAATGGAACCGGGACATCTTGGCTTACAAAGACCACTTGAAAAAGAAGATAGACAAAAATTCTCATGGTGTATAGAAAATTGAAAGACCTCCCCGGATTCAAGACTGCACTGTCCCAAGACTGTGGACTCCCATTTTTCCCATTCCCTCTTCACGTGGCTATATAACTCGAAGCATGTTACTCCATTTCAAGATGCCCAATTCCTCCTGCTTTTAAAGCCTCTTTATAGGCTGCTGGAAGGTTGTGGTGCGACCTAGTTGCCTTCCATTGCTACCCCCTTCACAGGCATACATATGGTATCTTGATTTCTCAATTAAAATAAATAATTTATCCATCAGTGGTAGAGAACGCGTGCATTTTCCCACAGTTCAGATATAGTAGGATGTTAGCCGCCTGTACCAATTTATTTCCTTTTACTCTAAAATAGCTTTTTATTATTTTGTCATTATTTAACTGTACCTGCAATAATGGGATTGTATGAATAAAGGAGCAAAATAACTGACTTTGTTTTTAGTGACATGACTGTGACAACTTTGACTAAAGCATTTTATTTTTAGACTTTGGAGCTCATTGTGTATAGGTGCTTTTATTTTGAAGGCAGAAACCAGACGTGTTTTCTACAGGTGTTTGCATTTGGGTCATAATTGCACGATTGACAACTGTAGCAGGTAAAAATCATTGTCTCATTGGCATTCCGCTAGCTGACGACAACTACAAATAATTTGATATCTGTAGTCCAGCGACGCCAACATGGACATGTAAGCTACCGTGATAGCTAGTTCAAGTTAACTAGTACTCTGACGTTCGTCGGAGGTGGCAGGGCTTGCAAACCATTAGACTACAAAGGGAAGCATAGCTGAGAGCTGCCCAGTGACACAAGCCTACCAGACGAGCTAAACTACTTCTATGCTCGCTTAAGCACCATGGTCGGAAGATGGCGCCGACAGACGTGAGCTCTGCTTCTAGCTCCTAAACAACTTTGCTGTATTGTTTTTTTGTGTGTTATTTCATATGTTATTAGTCCCAAACGTTTTTTGTGTTATTAGAGTTGACTTCTGTTCCGGCTCAGGAGGCGTGCAAACCATCCACCGCATCCAAGTATATTACTCGCTAATGTTCAGTCTCTGGACAATATAGTAGACGAGCTCAGGGCGAGAATCTCCTTCCAGAGAGATATCAGGGACTGTAACATACTGTTTCACGGAATCATGGTTCTCTCCGGATATACTGTCCCATTCCAGACAGCCAGTTAGTTTCTCAGTACATCACACAGACAGGAATAAAGAACTCTCCGGGAAGAAGAAAGGTTGTGGTGTATGTTTCATGATCAACTACTCATGGTGTGATTGTGATAACGTACAGAAACTCAAGTCCTTTTGTTCACCCGACCTAGAATACCTCTCAATCAAATGCCGACCATATTACCTCCCAAGAGAATTCTCTTCGGTTATAGTTACAGCCATGTATATTCCCCCTCAAGCCGATACCACGACGGCCCTCAAGGAACTACACTTTATGCGAACTGGAAACCACATATCCTGAAGTGACATTTATTGTAGATGGGGATTTTAACAAAGCCAATTTGAGGAAAACACTACCGAAGTTCTATCAACACAGTACTCACGCTGGAAAACACTTGACCACTGCTACTCCCCCTTCCGGGGGAGTTTGATGGCAGGGGTTTGATGGCACAAGCGGGGAGCCCAGCCAACCGCGAGTTGCAGTAGTGCAGACGGATTAGGACCTGCACCGCTTCCTGTATGAGGTAGGGTCGTGCTCTTCGGATGTTGTACAGCATGAATCTGCAAAGATCCTTGATGAAAACCTGCTCCAGAGCTCTCAGACTGGGGTCGAAGGTTCACCTTCCAACAGAACAACAACCCTAAGCACACAGCCAAGACAACGCAAGAGTGGCTTCGGGACAAGTCTCTGAATGTCCTTGAGTAGCCCAGCCAGAGCCCGGACTTAAACCTGATCGAACATCACTGGAGAGACCTGAAAATAGCTGTGCAGAGCTTGAAAGGATATGCAGAGAAGAATGGGAGAAATACAGGCGTGCCAAGCTTATAGCGTCATACCCAAGAAGACTCGAGGCTGTAGTCGCTGCCATAGGTGCTTCAACAAAGTACAGAATAAAGGGTCTGAATACTTTTAAAATTAGCAGAAAATTCTAACAACCTGTTTTTGCTTTTGTAACGGATGTGAAATGGCTAGCTAGTTAGCGGGTATGCGCTACTAGCATTTCAATCAGTTACGTCACTTGCTCTGAGACTTAAGTAGGGTTTCCCCTTGCTCTGCAAGGGCCGCGGCTTTTGTGGAGCGATGGGTAACGACGCTTCGTGGGTGACTGTTGTCGATGTGTGCAGAGGGTCCCTGGTTCGCGCCCGTGTCGGGGTGAGGGGACGGTTTAAAGTTATACTGTTACATTGATGCTGTTGACCCGGATCACTGGTTGCTGCGGAAAAGGAGGAGGTTGAAAGGGGGGTGAGTGTAACGGATGTGAAATGGCTAGCTAGTTAGCGGGTATGCGCTACTAGCATTTCAATCAGTTACGTCACTTGCTCTGAGACTTAAGTAGGGTTTCCCCTTGCTCTGCAAGGGCCGCGGCTTTTGTGGAGCGATGGGTAACGACGCTTCGTGGGTGACTGTTGTCGATGTGTGCAGAGGGTCCCTGGTTCGCGCCCGTGTCAGGGCGAGGGGACGGTACTAAAGTTATACTGTTACACTTTGTTATTATGGGGTATTGTGTGTATATTGATGAGGGGGGGAAACATTTTAATACATATTAGAATAAGGCTGTAACCAAACAAAATGTGGAATAAGTCAAGGGGATATTTTCTCAAGGCACTGTAGTTAAAATGGGATATGACTAAAGAGTTAATCAAAGTGATTTTTTCTTCAAATAGACAGGTAGTTTCCTTTCCATGGTAGCAAGATCTTATCTATTTTTGCTAACGTTCTATAAAAATGTATTTCTTTCAGGATTGTGCAAGGTTGGTAGAATCTTATAAAAAGTTTTCACAGCTGAAATGGCTGTCAAAGGTGCTTCCACCAAGTATTAACTCTGTGGTGTGAAGACATACTCAATCAATACAACCTCTATTTGTATTTCTTAGTAATTTGGAAAACGTTATTGAATTTTTTTTTCACTTAAAAAATGTGGAGTAGGTTGTGTAGATCTATAGGATAAATGTAACCCTTTACAGATTTTAGAGTTAACCCTTTACACTCGTACGGGTTGAAAATGGCAGATTAGGACACTGATAAGTGCTTAAATTGGAACGAAGTGACTGTACAGTAACATGCAATACATGATGTCAGAGCTCATGGTCTTCACTTCCCAGCTCTATATGGGAGACAGGGGTTAATAATACTGATACCTCAGCCTAAAAAATAAGTGCTGCTCATCGATAACTGCCGTCTAATTTGTCTTCTTAATAATGACTATAAGATATTAGCCTTACTACTTGCAAAAATAATTAAAGAAGTCTTGGATGCAATCATTGATGAAACACAGTCTGGCTTCATGAGGAACAGACATATTTCTAACAATGTCAGACTAGTATTAGACATACTTGACTACTCAGACCTAATAACTAAGGATAGCTTCATATTATTTTTTGGTTTTTATAAAGCATTTGTCACAGTAGAGCATTAGTTTCTCTTCCACTCCCTTGAGAGACTTGGCTTTGGGGATTTTTTCTGTAAGGCTATTAAGACTCTCTATGCAAATAGTAACAGCTCTATCAAATTGAAATATGGCACCTCACCTATATTTGAGTTTAAGAGAGGAATTAGGCAAGGTTGTCCTATCTCTCCGTACCTGTTTTTATCACCCAACGTCTTGCAAATTCTTTAAATAATATTCCTGTACAAGGTATTTCCATAGCTGGTAAAGAAATTATTATAAGTGTCACGCCCAGAGCAGCCAGAGTCTCCCTCCTGTCCGGAGCAGCCAGAGTCTGCCTCCTGTCCGGAGCAGCCAGAGTCTCCCTCCTGTCCGGAGCAGTCAGAGTCTCCCTCCTGTCCGGAGCAGTCAGAGTCTCCCTCCTGTCCGGAGCAGTCAGAGTCTCCCTTCTGTCCGGAGCAGCCAGAGTCTCCCTCCTCTCCGGGGCCCGCTGCGAGGGTCCCCGGTCCGGGGTCGGCGGTAAGGGTCCCCGCTCCAGAGGCGCCACCTAAGTGGGCCAAGACTAAGGTGGAGCGGGGTCCACGTCCCGCACCAGAGCCGCCACCGCGGTGAAATTCCCACCCAGACCCTCCCCTACAGGTTCAGGTTTTGCGTCCGGAGTCCGCACCTTTGGAGGGGGGGGGGTACTGTCACGCCCTGACCGTAGAGATCCTTTTTATGTCTCTATTTTGGTTGGTCAGGGCGTGAGTTTGGGTGGGCATTCTATGTCTGGTGTTCTATGTTGTCTATTTCTTTGTGTTTGGCCGTGTGTGGTTCTCAATCAGAGGCAGCTGTCTATCGTTGTCTCTGATTGAGAACCATATTTAGGTAGCCTGTTTTCCCACTTTGAGTTGTGGGTGATTATTTTCCGTGTTATGCGGAGAAGCGCACAGTGTCCCCAGTGCGCACGCATAGCCCGGTGCGTTACATCGCAGCTCCTCGAATCGTCCGGGCTAGAGTGGGCATCGAGCCAGGAGGGATGATGCCGGCTCAGCACATCTGGTCTGCAGTGCGTCTCCTCGGCCTGGGGTATACTGCACCAGTCCTACGTACGGTGTCCCCGGTTCGCCAGCACAGCCCAGTCCGGCCTGTTCCAACTCCCCGTACTTGCCGGGCTACAGGGGGGATCCAGCCAGGAGGAGTTGTGCTAGCTCTGCGCTCGAGACCGCCAGTAGGCCTCCACGGTCCAGTGCATCCGGTGCCTCGGCCAAGGACAAGGCCTCCTGCATGTCTCTCCAGCCTGGTGAGCGTCCCGCACCAGAGCCACCACCGCGGTGAAATTCCCACCCAGACCCTCCCCTACAGGTTCAGGTTTTGTGGCCGGAGTCCGCACCTTTGGGGGGGGGGGGGGGGGTACTGTCACGCCCTGACCGTAGAGATCCTTTTTATGTCTCTATTTTGGTTGGTCAGGGCGTGAGTTTGGGTGGGCATTCTATGTCTGGTGTTCTATGTTGTCTATTTCTTTGTGTTTGGCCGTGTGTGGTTCTCAATCAGAGGCAGCTGTCTATCGTTGTCTCTGATTGAGAACCATATTTAGGTAGCCTGTTTTCCCACTTTGAGTTGTGGGTGATTATTTTCCGTGTTATGCGGAGAAGCACACAGTGTCCCCAGTGCGCACGCATAGCCCAGTGCGTTACATCGCAGCTCCTCGAATCGGCCGGGCTAGAGTGGGCATCGAGCCAGGAGGGATGATGCCGGCTCAGCACATCTGGTCTGCAGTGCGTCTCCTCGGCCCGGGGTATACTGCACCAGTCCTACGTACGGTGTCCCCGGTTCGCCAGCACAGCCCAGTCCGGCCTGTTCCAACTCCCCGTACTTGCCGGGCTACAGGGGGGATCCAGCCAGGAGGAGTTGTGCTAGCTCTGCGCTCGAGACCGCCAGTAGGCCTCCACGGTCCAGTGCATCCGGTGCCTCGGCCAAGGACAAGGCCTCCTGCATGTCTCTCCAGCCTGGTGAGCTCTGTGCCTGTGCTAAGCCCTAACTCTCCTGCATGTCTCCCCAGCCTGGTGAGTCCTGTGCCTTCTCCCAGAGCCAGGCCTCCTGTGATGATCCATGGCAAGAAGCCTCCAGTGATGATCCATGGCACGAAGCCTCCTGTGATGATCCATGGCACGAAGCCTCCAGTGATGATCCATGGCAAGAAGCCTCCAGTGATGATCCATGGCAAGAAACCTCCAGTGATGATCCATGGCACGAAGCCTCCTATGATGATCCATGGCACGAAGCCTCCAGTGAGGATCCATGGCACGAAGTCTCCAGTGATGATCCATGGCAAGAAGCCTCCAGTGGTGATCCATGGCACGAAGCCTCCAGTGATGATCCATGGCAAGAAGCCTCCAGTGATGGTCCATGGCACGAAGCCTCCTGTGATGATCCATGGCACGAAGCCTCTAGTCCGGAGCCTCCAGCGTCGCCCTCTAGTCCAGAGCCTCCAGCGACGCCCTCTAGTCCAGAGCCTCCAGCGACGTCCTCTAGTCCGGAGCCTCCAGCGACTGGCTTCAGTCCGGAGCAGCCAGAGTCTCCCTCCTGTCCGGAGCAGCCAGAGTCTCCCTCCTGTCCGGAGCAGCCAGAGTCTCCCTCCTGTCCGGAGCAGCCAGAGTCTCCCACCTGTCCGGGGCTCGCTGCGAGGGTCCCCGGTCCGGGGTCGGCGGTAAGGGTCCCCGCTCCAGAGGCGCCACCTAAGTGGGCCAAGACTAAGGTGGAGCGGGGTCCACGTCCCGCACCAGAGCCGCCACCGCGGTGAAATTCCCACCCAGACCCTCCCCTACAAGTTCAGGTTTTGCGGCCGGAGTCCACACCTTTGGGGGGGGTACTGTCACGCCCTGACCGTAGAGATCCTTTTTATGTCTCTATTTTGGTTGGTCAGGGCGTGAGTTTGGGTGGGCATTCTATGTCTGGTGTTCTATGTTGTCTATTTCTTTGTGTTTGGCCGTGTGTGGTTCTCAATCAGAGGCAGCTGTCTATCGTTGTCTCTGATTGAGAACCATATTTACAGTGGGGAGAACAAGTATTTGATACACTGCCGATTTTGCAGGTTTCCCTACTTACAAAGCATGTAGAGGTCTGTAATTTTTATCATAGGTACACTTCAACTGTGAGAGACGGAATCTAAAACAAAAATCCAGAAAATCACATTGTATGATTTTTAAGTAATTAATTTGCATTATATTGCATGACATAAGTATTTGATCACCTACCAACCAGTAAGAATTACGGCTCTCACAGACCTGTTAGTTTTTCTTTAAGAAGCCCTCCTGTTCTCCACTCATTACCTGTATTAACTGCACCTGTTTGAACTCGTTACCTGTATAAAAGACACCTGTCCACACACTCAATCAAACAGACTCCAACCTCTCCACAATGGCCAAGATCAGAGAGCTGTGTAAGGACATCAGGGATAGAATTGTAGACCTGCACAAGGCTGGGATGGGCTACAGGACAATAGGCAAGCAGCTTGGTGAGAAGGCAACAACTGTTGGCGCAATTATTAGAAAATGGAAGAAGTTCAAGATGACGGTCAATCACCCTCGGTCTGGGGCTCCATGCAAGATCTCACCTCGTGGGGCATCAATGATCATGAGGAAGGTGAGGGATCAGCCCAGAACTACACGGCAGGACCTGGTCAATGACCTGAAGAGAGCTGGGACCACAGTCTCAAAGAAAACCATTAGTAACACACTACGCCGTCATGGATTAAAATCCTGCAGCGCACGCAAGGTCTCCTGCCCAAGCCAGCTCATGTCCAGGCCCGTCTGAAGTTTGCCAATGACCATCTGGATGATTCAGAGGAGGAATGGGAGAAGGTCATGTGGTCTGATGAGACAAAAATAGAGCTTTTTGGTCTAAACTCCACTCGCCGTGTTTGGAAGAAGAAGAAGGAGGAGTACAACCCCAAGAACACCATCCCAACCGTGAAGCATGGAGGTGGAAACATCATTCTTTGGGGATGCTTTTCTGCAAAGGGGACAGGACGACTGCACCGTATTGAGGGGAGGATGGATGGGGCCATGTATCGCGAGATCTTGGCCAACAACCTCCTTCCCTCAGTAAGAGCATTGAAGATGGGTCGTGGCTGGGTCTTCCAGCATGACAACTACCCGAAACACACAGCCAGGGCAACTAAGGAGTGGCTCCGTAAGAAGCATCTCAAGGTCCTGGAGTGGCCTAGCCAGTCTCCAGACCTGAACCCAATAGAACATCTTTGGAGGGAGCTGAAAGTCCGTATTGCCCAGCGACATCCCCGAAACCTGAAGGATCTGGAGAAGGTCTGTATGGAGGAGTGGGCCAAAATCCCTGCTGCAGTGTGTGCAAACCTGGTCAAGAACTACAGGAAACGTATGATCTCTGTAATTGCAAACAAAGGATTCTGTACCAAATATTAAGTTCTGCTTTTCTGATGTATCAAATACTTATGTCATGCAATAAAATGCAAATTAATTACTTAAAAATCATACAATGTGATTTTCTGGATTTTTGTTTTAGATTCCGTCTCTCACAGTTGAAGTGTACCTATGATAAAAATTACAGACCTCTACATGCTTTGTAAGTAGGAAAACCTGCAAAATCGGCAGTGTATCAAATACTTGTTCTCCCCACTGTAGGTAGCCTGTTTTCCCACTTTGAGTTGTGGGTGATTATTTTCTGGTTGGTGTTTTTTTCGTCACCTTACAGGACTGTTCGTTTGTCGTTTTTGTTGTTTTGTTCAGTGTTCAGTTGTTTTATAAAAAATATGAACATTTACCACGCTGCACCTTGGTCCTCCTCTCCTTCTCCTGACGACAATCGTGACAATAAGCCAGCTGGCTGATGATACTACACTTTTTCTGAAAGACGCTAACCAAATTCCCATATCGATCAATGTGATACAATCCTTTTCCAAAGCGTCTGGTCTATATCTTAACATTAATAAATGTGAACTCATAGCTGTCAAAGATTGTGTGACACTTTCATATTATGGTATTCCAATAAAAGAAGAACTTACATATTTAGGCATAACCATTACAAAGGATCAGAAGTCTAGAGGCTTACTAAATTTTAACCCTCTTATTAAAATAAAACCAGAAGAAGCTAAATCAATGGCTACAGAGGGACTTATCTTTAAAAGGTAGAGTCCTAATAACCAAGGCTGAAGGTATCTCTAGACTAACATATGGCGCTCTATCTTTATATCTTGACAGTAAAATAAGCAAGGAGATAGACCAGATGCTTTTCAACTTTCTTTGGAGAAACCATACCCATTACATTAGGAAAACTTTTCTGGACTTTACTACTTTAAATAATACTTTTAAGATCAATTGGATAAAACAATTCCTAAGAAGACCCACTTCTATCTGGAATTTTATTCCTCATCATGACTTCTCTACTTTTGGTGGCCTTAACTTCATGTTGTTTTGCAATTATAATATTGACAAAGTTCCAGTGAAACTTTCTGCTTTTCATCGGCAGGTTTTCTTATCACGGTCCTTAATTTATAAACACCATTTTTCTCCACACAGATATTATATATGGAATAATCGGGATATATTGTATAAAAATACTCCTTTGTTTTTAGAATATTGGTTCCGAAATAATATCCTATTGGTGAGCCAACTAGTAAATGCAGAGGGTCTTTTACTCAGTTATAAGGAATTCTTATCACTTTACAAGGTCCCTGTAACACCTAAAGATTTTCCAATTGTTTTAGATGCCATTCCCTTGGGTGTTGCTATGTTATTCAGGAACGTGTCAAGACCTGACCCTCAGAACCTACCTTCTATTGACCCTGTTGACTCATCAGTAGGAAAGATTTGTTTCTCTTTTGGTCCATTCATCAACAGAGCGATACGAACCTTGTTTCAGCAGGATGTTGTATCTATACCTTATGTCATGCCTTATTGGAATGGATTTATTGATAATATCTGTTGGAAAAAAGTTTGGATGTTGCCACACACATACCTACTTTAGAAGTTTCCTTTAAAATTATTCATAAATATTATCCTGCCAACCACTATATGAAGAAGTTTAAGGAAAACATAAACTCAAATTGCTCCTTTTGTAATGACCACCCAGAAACAGTGTTGCATCTTTTTTTGGCATTGTATGCATGTAAGAAAACTGTGGCAAGACATCAGTAGGTTTATAATTGAACACATTTATGAAGATTTTACACTATTGTGGAGAGATGTACTGTTTGGATTCTTTACATACGATAGAAATAAGCTGAAACATTTTTCTGTGATTAATTTCATTATTCTTTTGGCCAAATTTCATATACACAAATGTAAATTTACAAACAAAAAAAACAAATTTTCTTACCCTACAAAAAGAAATTGAACTGTATTTTAAGACTGTTAAATACTCTACTAACAAAAAAGCTGTTAGAATTGTAAGTATATGTATGTCCCTTAAGGTCCTTGTGTAATTGTAATGTCATATTGTACCCCCTAGCTCGATTGTCCATTGTATATAATCTATATGTACTTGTGTTCCCTCATGTACTTTATGTATTGATTTGTTGTTGATAATAAAAAATGTAATATTTAAAACAATATGGGAGACCCATAGGGCGGCGCACAATTGGCTCATCGTCGTCCGGGTTCAGCCCAACCTCAACATGTATTTCAGCAGATTTCGTACGTTTTTGTGCATTTTTGTGTGGTACAATTAATTCGAAAATACACGAATTTATGTGCTACTTAATTCGTGCGAAAAGACACGAACTTAACCAGTAGGCGACACACAAGCCTTTGCAACAACCATAGACGCGATAACCTGTATTTCATTATTTATTTATTTTACGTTATGAATATGTAGATATTTTGTCTTTATTTAATCCCTATTAAAACATTGTGGTTGTATGCCTATATGTACTGTTTTCGATTTTTCTGAACAGACTTTTCAGTATAGAATGAATGTAAGCAATGCATGATGGCTAATGGTGTTTTATTCGGTTGTAGTTCCATGTATTTCTTACAAAAATGTGTAAACCATTTTTATTGACCAGAATTTAACTGACAATACAATAGCAGCCTTGCCATTGTCCATCAATACCAAAACATTTTTTTTTTTTTCGTATAACATTTTGGGAAATGTATGTTGTCGTTGTAAATTTAAATTTGTTGGCCAACCAAAATTAACAAAACGTTAACCCGTTCTAAGGCTAGGGTGGAATTGTACTATGACCTGGCTGAGTGTAAATACATGGCTCTGAGTGTAAGCACCTTTTCACTAGAAACTTTCTGTGTTAAAATTACCGTCAGTGCGAAATAGCTAGAAAGCTTTCGATTTCAACTTGGCTGCACCTACGGTTATGAGAACGATAAATCAAGTGCAATACCTGCGTCGACCTGTGACGTGCAGCAAAACACCGGAAAGCTCCTAGCCTACTCTACAAGAAGAACAATAATGGTTACCTCATCCGGTCATGTGACATTTGTTTATAGATTTTCTGTATTCATCTTGTGACATCTCCTTGGAAGAAGGAGAGAGGGACCCGAGGAGGGACGTAAAGGAGTTGATGAAATCCTGTCAAGACAGACAATCAGGTGAGGGGAGGTCCTAACTAGTCAATGATCTAAATTGATCGAAACCTGTAGACACTGTAGCCTTTATGGACTGGAGTTGCACACATGTCATAGAACAACATGAAAAAGAAAGTGACAGACTAATAGTGCATTGTTGGTAAATGGTGACATACTGACTGATCTGCAAGTAATAATAATAATAAATATGTATTTGTTATGCAGTGATTTGTAGATCAGTCAGTCTGCGTGTGGAGGATGATAAAGACATTTAGTTACGTGCAGGACATAGTAAAACACACACGCTATCAATGATATGCAGATTTTCTCATAGACGGGAGGTTACTATGTGAAGGAATGTGTTAGGATTGGAAGTTGTCTCTTTGTTTCTTTTGAGATGGTATGGCCTCTGAGGACCCCCAAGACCAACTGTATGAGGCTATTAAAAAGGTAGAACGCCTTGCTGAGGAGCTCAACTAAGAGAAGGACCCACAAGCCCAACTGGACAAGGCCATTAATGAGGCAAAAAGGCTGGCTGAGGAGCTCAACCCAGAACAGGTAATGTAACAAGTCGTACATTACCGGTAATGTAACCCCTCCCATACGTGCACAAATATTCCCAACACAACCCCAGCACCACAGCGTTATGATTTATCATTGCTTTTTGTTTGTCAAAGAAGACCCCATGTGGCACAAATGTGAATTTAAACGTAGACTCCGTGATATGACCTGAACACGGGCATCAATGATATTGCCCATTGAGCATGAGGCACAAGGGTGCACTTGTTAGCATCCTTGTGAACTTCTACACATGTTAGCTGTGTGAGTGAGCCAGAACGTGGGTCTACTGCAGGTGCCTTTCCTCAGCTAACAAATCACTTCACCTTACATGAAAATAAAATGATTGCTTGTGCTCCATATGTGCACAAGCAAGCCATGCTTGTGGGAGACTTTTATTAGTGGGCCAGCCATGATATTTGAAATGCACCTTTTAGGAAAATAAGAAGAAAAAGACAAACAAGCCTCCAGGGATTAGGTTCAGATGGAGACAAAGGGATGAGAGAGGACAGATTGTTCCTCAAACCAGGAAAGCAATACATCCACTTTAATTTGATTGGTCCCTGATGTGACTTTTTCCTTTCAAACACACTGTATCATAGCATATCAAACGTTTGTTACCGTGCCATAGGCCTGTCTAGTACCATCTACCCACAGCACATAATACATTACATGCAGGTCTGATCCCACCTTTCCCTGTCTATCTTTTGTCTGTCTCTGGTGAAAATACATATTTAACGAAAGGAGAGTCAGAACTCCAGCAAATTTTTTGAATTAAAAACCTTTTTATTATCTTTTTTTTTTTCAGCTCCAAGGGCCAGTACATCAAGACTAGTGCAACATTTTGGGCCAGTCACTGAGGAGGAAGAATCAGGTATTGATTTTTTATTTTACCTTTATTTAACTAGCCAAGTCAGTTAAGAACAAATTCTTATTTTCAATGACGGCCTAGGAACAGCGGGTTAACTGCCTTATTCAGGGGCAGAATGACAGATTTGTACCTTGTCAGCTCGGGGATTCGAACTTGCAACCTTTCGGTTACTAGTCCAACGCTCTAACCACTAGGATACGCTGCGATTGAATATATTAATCTTTACAATTCCTTGTTATTCAGTGGCCTTGTAATTAATTTATTGTATTTTTATTAAATCTGTAATCGGTAGTTGAAACAATAACAAAGCACACTCCCCTTCCGTTTTGGTTAAAAGCTGAGTGATGGGGTTGGCGAAATGTAACCACTTTCAATTTATTGACAGAGCTATGGATGCAATAACTTACCATCAATGTTATTAAAATAATAGTTTTAACCATGTTTTAAGGCTATACAGTGTTTTTTTTTAACATGTACTTTGTTTGCAAACATTGACTAAAACAAGCTTATAGTTTTGGCTCTGATGGGTTACAACAGTTGAATTAAACTCATGAGGCATTAATAAATTCTAATCTTCTAGAATCAATGGGTATATATCATTAATATAAGTCCAAAATGGCTTTATCAACTTCTGAATGCCCCTTTAAGTCTAATCCTTTTTTGCATATCTTATTTTAGAGACAAGGACCAGTGGATTGGAATCCACTCCAGTTTAAACATTGATGAAGAAATAGGTACAGTGGGGAGAACAAGTATTTGACACACTGCTGATTTTCCAGGTTTTCCTACTTACAAAGCATGTAGAGGTCTGTAATTTGTATCATAGGTACACTTCAATTGTGAGAGATGGAATCTAAAACAAAATTCCAGAAAATCACATTGTATGATTTATTTATATTTTTTACTTAAAAAATCAAATGTTACCCCCTTTTTCGTGGTATCCAATTGTTAGTAATTACTATCTTCTCTCATCATACAACTCCCGTACGGGCTCGGGAGAGACGAAGGTCGAAAGCCATGCGTCCTCCGAAACACAACCCAACCAAGCCGCACTGCTTCTTAGCGCGCATCCAACCCGAAAGCCAGCCGCACCAATGTGTCGGAGGAAACACTGTGCACCTGGCAACCTTGGTTAGCGCGCACTGCGCCCGGCCCACCACAGGAGTCGCTGGTGCTCGATGGGACAAGGATATCCCTGCCGGCCAAACCCTCCCTAACCCGGACGACGCTAGGCCAATTGTGCGTCGCCCCACGGACCTCCCGGTCGCGGCCGGCTGCGACAGAGCCTAGGCGCGAACCCAGAATCTCTGGTGGCACAGCTAGCGCTGCAATGCAGTGCCCTAGACCACTGCGCCACCCGGGAGGCCCCACATTGATTTTTAAGTAATTAATTTGCATTTTATTGCATGACATAAGTATTTGATAACCTACCAACCAGTAAGAATTCCGGCTCTCACAGACCTGTTTCTTTTTCTTTAAGAAGCCCTCCTGTTCTCCACAATTACCTGTATTAACTGCACCTGTTTGAACTCGTTACCTGTATAAAAGACACGTGTACACCCACTCAATCAAACAGACTCCAACCTCTCCACAATGGCCAACACCAGAGAGCTGTGTAAGGACATCAGGGATAAAATTGTAGACCTGCACAAGGCTGGGATGGGCTACAGGACAATAGGCAAGCAGCTTGGTGAGAAGGCAACAACTGTTGGCGCAATTATTAGAAAATGGAAGAAGTTCAAGATGACGGTCAATCACCCTCGGTCTGGGGCTCCATGCAAGATCTCACCTTGTGGGGCATCAATGATCATGAGGAAGGTGAGGGATCAGCACAGAACTACACGGCAGGACCTGGTCAATGACCTGAAGAGAGCTGGGACCACAGTCTCAAAGAAAACCATTAGTAACACACTACGCCGTCATGGATTAAAATCCTGCAGCGCAAGCAAGGTACCCCTGCTCAAGCCAGCGCATGTCCAGGCCCGTTTGAAGTTTGCCAATGATCATCTGGATGATCCAGAGGAGGAATGGGAGAAGGTCATGTGGTCTGATGAGACAAAAATAGAGCCTTTTGGTCTAAACTCCACTCGCTGTGTTTGGAGGAAGAAGGATGAGTACAACCCCAAGAACACCATCCCAACCATGAAGCATGGAGGTGGAAACATCATTCTTTTGGGATGCTTTTCTGCAAAGGGGACAGGGTGACTGCACCGTATTGAGGGGAGGATGGATGGGGCCATGTATCGTGAGATCTTGGCCAACAACATCCTTCTCTCAGTAAGAGCATTGAAGATGGGTCGTGGCTGGGTCTTCCAGCATGACAACGACCCGAAACACACAGCCAGGGCAACTAAGGAGTGGCTCCGTAAGTAGCATCTCAAGGTCCTGGAGTGGCCTAGCCAGTCTCCAGACCTGAACCCAATAGAAAATCTTTGGAGGGAGCTGAAAGTCCGTATTGCCCAGCGACAGCCCCGAAACCTGAAGGATCTGGAGAAGGTCTGTATGGAGGAGTGAGACAAAATCCCTGCTACAGTGTGTGCAAACCTGGCTTCTTTGGCAGGGAACAATCAATTATACTCAGCTTTACCAATGTATGACTTCAGGTTAACAATATGTTAGTTATGTTACACAAAGTGTTGTAACAAAATGTATTTCCAGTACTACAACTATGTTAAAACTTCAGGTCTCTTGCTACAGTATGTGTTAGCCTCCTGCACCACTGTCCTGCCATGCCCCTTATCTGTTATCAAATCAAATTTTATTTGTCACATACACATGGTTAGCAGATGTTAATGCGAGTGTAGCGAAATGCTTGTGCTTCTAGTTCCGACAATGCAGTAATAACCAACAAGTAATCTAACCTAACAATTCCACAACTACTACCTTATACACACAAGTGTAAAGGGATAAAGAATATGTACATAAAGATATATGAATGAGTGATGGTACAGAACGGCATAGGCAAGATGCAGTAGATGGTATAGTGTACAGTCTATACATATGAGATGAGTAATGTAGGGTATGTAAACATAAAGTGGCATAGTTTAAAGTGGCTAGTGATACATGTATTACATAAAGATGGCAAGATGCAGTGGATGATATACAGTACAGTATATACATATACATATGAGATGAGTAATGTAGGGTATGTAAACATTATATTAAGTGGCATTGTTTAAAGTGGCTAGTGATACATTTTTACATAATTTCCATCAATTCCCATTAAGTGGCTGGAGTTGAGTCAGTATGTTGGCAGCGGCCACTAAATGTTAGTGGTGGCTGTTTAACAGTCTGATGGCCTTGAGATAGAAGCTGTTTTTCAGTCTCTCGGTCCCTGCTTTGATGCACCTGTACTGACCTCGCCTTCTGGATGATAGCGGGGTGAACAGGCAGTGGCTCGGGTGGTTGTTGTCCTTGATGATCTTTATGGCCTTCCTGTGACATCGGGTGGTGTAGGTGTCCTGGAGGGCAGGTAGTTTGCCCCCGGTGATGCGTTGTGCAGACCTCACTACCCTCTGGAGAGCCTTACGGTTGTGGGCGGAGCAGTTGCCGTACCAGGCGGTGATACAGCCCGACAGGATGCTCTCGATTGTGCATCTGTAGTAGTTTGTGAGTGCTTTTGATGACAAGCCGAATTTCTTCAGCCTCCTGAGGTTGAAGATGCGCTGCTGCGCCTTCTTCACAACGCTGTCTGTGTGGGTGGACCAATTCAGTTTGTCCGTGATGTGTACACCGAGGAACTTAAAACTTTCCACCTTCTCCACTACTGTCCCGTCGATGTGGATAGGGGGGTGCTCCCTCTGCTGTTTCCTGAAGTCCACAATCATCTCCTTTGTTTTGTTGACGTTGAGTGTGAGGTTATTTTCCTGACACCACACTCCGAGGGCCCTCACCTCCTCCCTGTAGGCTGTCTCGTCGTTGTTGGTAATCAAGCCTACCACTGTAGTGTCGTCCGCAAACTTGATGATTGAGTTGGAGGCGTGCATGGCCACGCAGTCGTGGGTGAACAGGGAGTACAGGAGAGGGCTCAGAACGCACCCTTGTGGGGACCCAGTGTTGAGGATCAGCGGGGTGGAGATGTTGTTACCTACCCTCACCACCTGGGGGCGGCCCGTCAGGAAGTCCAGGACCCAGTTGCACAGGGCGGGGTCGAGACCCAGGGTCTCGAGCTTGATGACGAGTTTGGAGGGTACTATGGTGTTAAATGCTGAGCTGTAGTCGATGAACAGCATTCTCACATAGGTATTCCTCTTGTCCAGATGGGTTAGGGCAGTGTGCAGTGTGGTTGCGATTGCGTCGTCTGTGGACCTATTGGGTCGGTAAGCAAATTGGAGTGGGTCTAGGGTGTCAGGTAGGGTGGAGGTGATATGGTCCTTGACTAGTCTCTCAAAGCACTTCATGACGGAAGTGAGTGCTACGGGGCGGTAGTCGTTTAGCTCAGTTACCTTAGCTTTCTTGGGAACAGGAACAATGGTGGCCCTCTTGAAGCATGTGGGAACAGCAGACTGGGATAAGGATTGATTGAATATGTCCTTAAACACACCAGCCAGCTGGTCTGCGCATGCTCTGAGGACGCGGCTGGGAATGCCGTCTGGGCCTGCAGCCTTGCGAGGGTTAACACGTTTAAATTTTTTACTCACCTCGGCTGCAGTGAAGGAGAGCCCGCAGGTTTTGGTAGCGGGCCGTGTCAGTGGCGCTGTATTGTCCTCAAAGCGAGCAAAAAAGTTATTTAGTCTGTCTGGGAGCAAGACATCCTGGTCCGCGACGGGGCTGGTTTTCTTTTTGTAATCCGTGATTGACTGTAGACCCTGCCACATACCTCTTGTGTCTGAGCTGTTGAATTGCGACTCTACTTTGTCTCTATACTGGGACTTAGCTTGTTTGATTGCCTTGCGGAGGGAATAGCTACACTGTTTGTATTCGGTCATGTTTCCTGTCACCTTGCCCTGGTTAAAAGCAGTGGTTCGCGCTTTCAGTTTCACGCGAATGCTGCCATCAATCCACGGTTTCTGGTTTGGGAATGTTTTAATCGTTGCTGTGGGTACGACATCGTCAATGCACTTTCTAATGAACTCGCTCACCGAATCAGCATATTCGTCAATGTTGTTGTTGGACGCAATGCGGAACATATCCCAATCCACGTGATCGAAGCAGTCTTGAAGCGTGGAATCAGATTGGTCGGACCAGCGTTGAACAGACCTGAGCGCGGGAGCTTGCTGTTTTAGTTTCTGTTTGTAGGCTGGAAGCAAAATGGAGTCGTGGACAGCTTTTCCGAAAGGAGGGTGGGGGAGGGCCTTATATGCGTCACGGAAGTTAGTATAACAATGATCCAAGGTTTTACCAGCCCTGGTAGCACAATCGATATGCTGATAGAATTTAGGGAGTTTTGTTTTCAGATTAGCCTTGTTAAAATCCCCAGCTACGATGAATGCAGCCTCAGGGTGTGTGGTTTCCAGTTTACAAAGAGTCAGATAAAGTTCGTTCAGGGCCATCGATGTGTCTGCTTGGGGGGGAATATATACGGCTGTGATTATAATCGAAGAGAATTCCCTTGGTAGATAATGCGGTCGACATTTGATTGTGAGGAATTCTAAATCTGGTGAACAGAATGACTTGAGTTCCTGTATGTTGTTATGATCACACCACGTCTCGTTGATCATAAGGCATACACCCCCGCCCCTCTTCTTACCAGAAAGATGTTTGTTTCTGTCGGGGCGATGCGTGAAGAAACCAGCTGGCTGCACCGACTCCGTTAGCGTCTCTCGAGTGAGCCATGTTTCCGTGAAGCAAAGAACGTTACAATCCCTGATGTGTCCCTCTTGCATCCAATATTTCCTGCTCTTTACAACATAAGTACTCATCCTACTTTTGTGTTGGCTTTCACCTGCTTTGCTGGCAACACTATGCACTGGCCCTGCTTTAACTCAAATCCAGTCAGCCATAGTGAATTATAGTACGTTTTGTTTATAGTATTGTTGTAAGTTATTTCATATATTTCCCATATGTATTTTTCTCTTACCAGAACGGAATGATCTGTGAGGACACTTTTCAAAAATGCTTCTTTGAGTGGACGTACTGCCGCTCTGAAATTGATCAAGTCTGCGATATGTTCCCCCTGTTCCCCCGGCATGCTTGCCGTGTCAGTGGATGGGAACAAGAAGCTGTATCGATTCAAAACAGGGTATGTAAAACTATTCGTAATTGATCAAATAACACCGTACTCTATATCATTTAAACAATCCAAACAAGGTTTGTCTTTTCTTTGTCCAGTGTGAACGTTTTCAAATACAGTTGAGATCATTTTTATCTTAAATGTTTTTGAGTTTGTAATGAAATTAATTACCAACATTGTTATGTGTCCCACAATCAGTTACTGAGGTTGATTGATATTTCATATGTCATATATAATGTATTTCATGTATCCTTTCAAGGGCTGATGACAAAGGATTCTTTGATGGTGTATTTATTTGCAAGGATGAGGATGTGTCTGACTTTGTGAACTATGTCCATACAAAGACTAAACATGTACGTTTCCTGTGTATCTCCTAATCTGTGAAATAGGACTGGCCTCGGGCCATCTGGCTCAAAGGCAGACTCGTTATACACTATTCCAATAAAAACATATCATATCAACATATCAAACAAATTGGAAATCACCTGGTGATTTCCAATTTAAACATTGTTAAACTGTAATGTACTGTGTTTGTGTGTGCTTATTAGTTTAGTTAATAAAAAACTAAAAAAGGTTATCCTTGTCTTCAAGTAATAATTTGCATCCTGATGGAGCTACATCAGTACATTAGTCATGGGCTTAAGTACAATTCCTTAAGTATGTATGAGATGTACAAATGCTTACTGAGTACTTTGACCAGTTACTTCTTTACTCTCAAGTAGTTTTCGAGATGGCTACTTTACTTGTACTTGAGTACAAGAACTGACTCCCATCAGCTGCAGATGAAACAGGTTAGTTGAAAAATGTTGCCTAGAATCTACAGGCACTCGCAATGAATCATCAAAAGTATGGACAGCATGATTGAAGTGATTATTGTATTTTATTATGCTGACCCAATTATGACCCATGACATCTTTTGGGAAGAATAATGCATAGCCCTTGTGTGTTAAGCTGCTAACTTGGAAATGTTCCTATTGAAATGGGGGTTGTCCCATCCTGAACAGGCCAGTTGCAAGTGACATACTCTTAACGCTACCATTAGCAACACCGTATTATTATTAAAATTAGATTAGATTTTTTTTAAATGAAACTTCTGCAGGCAGGTCTGACATAGTGGGAGAATTTTGAACACACACGTATATATATCTGTGTGGTTACAGCGTTTGGCCACGTCTTCGGTTGGGTCGTCCGGTCAGTTTGTTTTGGTTATGTGCGTCGCAATGCCCGTGACGTAATAGACGGTTTCTGATTACATTTTTTAACTATTCATAAATTATTCTTGCGCAATGTTACTTTCATTTGAATGTCGTAAACAGATTTCGGATTCCAATAAATAATTGATGTAACAGATAAATTATTATGTTACAGAAAACGGAAAAGTTGTGAACTACAAATGTGGCGCCATTTTGTAGTTTTTTACTAACCCTAACCGGTTGGTTCTTTATCAATATCTTCGCCAATATCATTCTAATTGATGTGTAGAGTGATATGTACATTCATTAGGACATACGTAACGCTGTACTGCATCAGCACATGCCAATTCAATGTCTGAAGTAGTGCACTTTTTGAAATGTGTTTTTCGTCATAACTATTGACGTGTGATTATTTTGATTTAATAAGGTCCCCTTACTAAACCTTCATGTCAAATAACGTTTGGATATGTTCATCTATTCTTGATTTTAAAAAATCATCAACATTTGTGAAAAAGTCAACTGTTGGTGGTGCTACTGAGCACCCCATGGCCACCAGGGGTATGGGATTGCATAATGATGTCTAATTCATGCATAGGATGATTTGTGCCAAGCCATAAGACTGGGCTACAAAAAACAACCAAAACATATTTTTGAGGACTCTGTGACCAGAGTTGACCTCTTACAACAAAGGTTTCCTAGGGGTGTATAATACGTTTGGTCCCCTAAAATCTGGGGGCTATGTACAAAACGTGCTGTAATTTCTAAACGGTTCACCAAATATGGATGAAAATACCCTCAAATTAAAGCTAATAGTCTGCACTTTAACCTCATAGTCATTGTACAATTTCAAATACAAAGTGCTGGAGTACAGATCCAAAACAACAAAAAATGTGTCACTGTTGCAATACTTTTGTATCTCACTTCATATGAAGAATATCTAAATGCATATTCTCATGAAACTGATTGAGATCAAATGGTTGGCATGCTGATGCTCCATGCATGTTTCAATGGTGAATTTGACCAAACATTTATGATTGACAGGGATACATGTGAAGGGAGAGTAGGGAATACATTTGTGCATAAAGTAGGTTGAACTGGAGATTTCTTGCCACTGTAAGACAAGAAAGAAAACATAAAAAGGAATGTCATGTTTTTAAGCAGAAATAGAAAATAAATCATTCAATAGATAATCGTGAACAAGGGTTGCACCTTTCCCTTTCAATGGGTTTTGTGAGATTAGGTGCAACCAAAAATCATGTTGGTCAAGCGCCTTCTCCTCTCAAATATAATATTTAAACTACATAAAGTACCTTGCAAAAGTATTCATAGCCTTTGGATTTCTTCACATTTTATTGTGTTACAACGTTGGAGTGTGTCACTGTCACGATCGTTATAATGAATGGACCAAGGCTTGCGTAGAGTTCCACATGTTTATTTAAATGAAACTCCCAGAAAACAATAAAGCGCAAAACGAAACGCAAAGCAAATGTAGTGCTCGCAGGCAACTATACATAGACAAGATCCCACAAACAACAGGTGGGAAAAGGCTGCCTAAATATGATCCCCAATCAGAGACAACGATAAACAGCTGGGAACCATACCAGGCCAATATAGAAACAAAAAACAAGAATGCCCACCCTAATCACACTCTGACCTAACTAAATAGAGAAATAAAGGATCTCTAAGGTCAGGGCGTGACAGTCACGACTTCCGCCGAAGTCGGCTCCTCTCCTTGTTCGGGCGGCGTTCGGCGTCACCGGCTTTCTAGCCATCATCGCTCCACCTTTTCATTGTTCCATTTGTTTTGTCTTGTTCCCTGCACACCTGATTTACATTCCCTAATCACACTGCATGTATTTATTCCTCTCTTCCTCCCCATGTCTTTGTGTGAAATTGTTTTGTTACGTGTTTAGTGTGATGCGCCAGACTGGTTTTCTCCCGGGTATCGTATTTTGAACCGTTGCATGTATTTGTCATACATTTTGTATATTTGTGAGTGTTTTCGCACTTGTTTACTTTTACCTGTGGCTGGAGGTTTTTGGACGCAGTTGCGTCTGTCTTTTGTGCCTCTGCCAAATAAAGTGCGCCTGATCACAACTAGCTGCTCTCCTGCACCTGACTTCGTACCAATAGCGCACAACCTTGACAGAGTGAAATTGATTTAATTTAGATTTTTTTGTCAACAAGCAACTCAAAATGGTGTACTCTAATGTCAAAGTGGAAGAAAATTTAGATTTTTTATAAAGGCATGCCTAAATTAGTCCACGAGTTACATTTGGCTTAACAAATCACATAATATGTTATATGGACTCAATAGGGGTTCACATTAGTTTTGAATAACTACCCATACCTTTGTACCCCATACATAGAACATCTGTAAGGTCCCTCAGTCAGGTATTGAATTTCAAGCACAGATTCAACTACAAAGACCAGGGAGCTTTTCGAAAACCTCATAAAGAAGGGCGATAAGGCGATCATTCTCCTGTATATTATAAGTACAGCGACTGCAATTAGAAGGCATCATGTTAATGTTACTACTTAGCTTCGGCTGTTGAAGGTGCTGACGAACCATGTCCAGATAAAGCGTCCGGAGTGAAAAAGTTGAATCCTTCTTATCCTTCTTCCTCTTGCTGAGGAGTAGCAGGGGGTACACTCCTACCTTGTGGAACCTATGTACCTGGAATCATTAATGACAAAATAACTTCCAGAAACACAACAAATATCAGTCAAATAATAACATTTAGATTTACAGTCTAAAATGAGACAACAACAATGAGACAACAACAAATAAGTGCATAGGGCCTATCATTTCCCTAAGCTAGAAATGCAGATATCTTTTTAGAGGAAAACATAATAAAGCTTACCAGCTTGTTTGCTGCGTTAACCAAGGTTGCATATCTTCCATGTTTCGTTGTCTTATTTGATCCGTCAGGAAGTCCACCGACAGGTGCGACCACGGCCGTTGCGGTAGGGGTTGTAACTTCCCTCTGGGCAGGTGCCTGGGAGCCTTGCACTGGGCGCACACCGAGCAGGAGGAAACATAAACCCTCATGTCCTTGGCCAAGGTGGACCACCAGTACTTCCCACTAAGGCAACACACCGTCCGACCGATGCCTGGGTGACCAGAGGAGGGTGACGTATGGGCCCAATAGATCAAACGGTCGCGGACAGCAGACGGAACGTACAGGCGCCCAGCTGGACACTGGGGGGGAGTGGGCTCTGTGCGTAACGCCCGCGTCCAGCTCCCACACCACCGGTGCCACTAGGCAAGAGGCTGGAAGTATGGGAGTGTGATCCATGGACCACTCCTCTGTGTCATACATCCGGGACAGTGCGTCTGCCTTAGCATTCTGGGAACCTGGTCTGTAGGACAGAGTGAAAACAAAACGGGTAAAGAACATGGCCCACCTTGCCTGGCGAGGGTTCAGTCTCCTCGCCGCCCGGATGTACTCTAGATTGCGGTGGTCAGTCCAGATGAGAAAAGGGTGTTTAGCCCCCTCAAGCCAATGTCTCCACGCCTTCAGAGCCTTGACAACAGCCAACAGCTCCCGGTCCCCCACATCATAGTTTCGCTCTGCCGGGCTGAGCTTCTTCGAAAAGAAGCCAGTACGGGAGCCGAGGTAAACAGAGCCATCAGGTGACCAAAAGCCCTGTCCGCCTCAGAGGACCCCTGCAGCCGCACCGGTCCCCCCTTCAGCAGTGAGGTAATGGGAGCCGCTACCTGACCAAACCTCCGGTAGTAGTTGGCAAACCCTAGAAACAGCTGCACTTCCTTTACCGTGGTGGGAGTTGGCCAATTACGCACGGCTGAAATGCGGTCACTCTCCATCTCCACCCCTGACATGGAAATACGGTACCCTAGGAAGGAGATGGACTGTTGGAAGAACAGACATTTCTCAGCCTTGACGTACAGGTCATGCTCCAACAGTCGACCAAGCACCCTGCGCACCAGGGACACATGCTCGGCGCGTGTAGCGGAGTACATCAGAATGTCGTCCATATACACCACTACACCCTGCCCGTGCAGGTCCCGGAAAATCTCGTCAACAAAGGCCTGGAAGACTGATGGAGCATTCATCAACCCGTACGGCATGACGAGGTACTCATAGTGCCCTGAGGTGGTACTAAATGCTGTCTTCCACTCATCCCCCTCCCGGATACGGACCAGGTTGTACGCGCTCCTGAGATCAAATTTTGTGAAGAAGCACGCCCCGTGCATTGACTCGATCGCACTGCCGATGAGAGGCAGCGGGTAGCTGTACCTCACAGTGATCTGATTGATACCTCGATAGTCAATACACGGGCGCAGAACCCCATCCTTCTTCTTCACAAAAAAGAAACTCGAGGAGGCAGGTGAAGTGGAGGGCCGAAAGTATCCCTGCCCCAGGGATTCGGAGACACATGTTTCAATAGCCGCCGTCTCCTCCTGTGACAGAGGATACACGTGACTCCTGGGAAGTGCTGCGTCTACTAGGAGATTTATCGCACAATCCCCCCGTCGATGGGGTGATAATTTAGTCGCCCTCTTCTTACAGCGAGAGCCAAATCGGCATATTCTGAGGGGATGCACCAGGTCCAGACCAGGTCTCCACCGTTGTCGCACCAATGGAAACCCCTACACACCTCCCTGAGCACTATCGTGACCACCCCGTGAGAGCCCTCTGTTGCCACGAAATAGTGGGGTCCTGACAGACCAACCAGGGTAGGCCCAGCACCACAGGAAACGCAGGAAAATCAATAATGAAGAGACTGATTCTCTCCTTGTGACCCTCCTGCGTAACCATGTCTAGTGGAGTGGTGGCCTCCCCAATCAGCCCTGACCCTAATGGTCGACTATCTAGGGTGTGCACAGGGAAGGGCATATCCACAGGAACAAGGGGGATCCGTAAACTATGGGCAAATGAACGGTCAATAAAATTCCCAGCTGCACCTGAATCTACGAGCGCCTTATGCTGGGAATGCAGGGAAAACTCAGGAAATGTAATAAACACATACATGTGAGCAACAGGGGGCACTGGGTGAGCCTGGTGCCGACTCACCTGGGATGACACGATAGTGCCCTGCCTGCTGCCTCGACTCCCTGAGGAACCCCCCCAGCACCGACCAGCAGTGTGCCCTCTGCGGCCACAGATAGTGCAGGGAATGACCCCTCCTCCGGTCGCCCTAAACGCAGCACCGACCAGCTCCATGGGCGTCGGATTGGAGGTGCTGGGGGATGGAACTGATGGGCCCCGATCCGGACGTCCACGGGTGGCCAGCAGGTTGTCCAGCTGGATGGACAGGTCCACCAGCTGGTCCAACGTGAGGGTGGTGTCTCGGCAGGCCAACTACCGACGGATGTCCTCGCGTAGACTTCACCGGTAGTGATCAATCAGGGCCCTGTTGCTCCATCCCGAAATCCTGTGCGCTCCTCGTCCCCTGCCTCAGGTGGAACAGACGTTTACCTGCCGCTCAACCCTCAGGCGGGTGGTCGAAAACTGCCCGAAAGCGGCGGGTGAACTCTGCGTAATGGTCCAATGCTGGGTCTCCCTCACTCCATACGGCGTTGGCCCACTCCAGGGCTTTGCCTGAGGGGCAGGAGACGAAGGCGGACACGCTCTCACGTCCCGAAGGAGCTGGGTGGACGGTCGCCAGGTAGAGCTCCAGCTGGAGTAGGAAACCCTGGCATCCGGCATCCGTCCCATCATACTCCCTCGGGAGCGCGACCCGAATCCTGCTGGGACCGGGTGAAGGAGGGGTGGACAGTGGAGCCTGCTGTAGTGGGGCTGGTGGAGGCATTGGAAGACCTCCTTCTCTTTCCCATCTATGTATCGTCTGCAGCACGCGATCCATGGCGGTGCCCAGACGTTGTAACATGATTGCGTGCTGCTGGACGCGCTCTTCGACCGCAAAAGGGGGGGGGGGGGGGTCATCTGCTCCTGCTGACTCCATTTCAGGTGAGTAATTCTGTAAAGCGTCTGTGTGTAGCTGGTGAGATGAGTCAGGCGCAGGACAGCAGATATGAGTAATGACAGCAATTTTACTCAATAATATCACAATACACGTTGTAAAAATACAATGCCACAAAATACGGACCGCAATACAATAAACAATTACTCACAAACAAACATGGGGGAACAGAGGGTTAAATAATGAAAAAGTAATTGGGAAATTGAAACCAGGTGTGTAAGACAAAGACAAAGACAAATGGAAAATGAAAAGTGGATCGGCGATGGCTAGAAGGCCGGTGACCTCGACCGCCGAACGCCGCCCGAACAAGGAGAGGGACCGACTTCGGCGGGAGTTGTGACACTTTAGCTGTATTGTTGCATCACAGAACTTGCACTTCTTTGATGCTACTCCTATTGATGTGTTACAACTAGGACACAGCTTACGGCTGGAGCCAGGAGCCATTCTGCATGAAAGGTGGATATGAAAGTGTCAGAAAGAATAGCCCCATACACATAACTTTGACTGATGGAATGCACCAGGGAGGTCCACTATGGCATGGTGCGTGAATGGACAAGGAGAACTACAGATTGTGAGATAAAAACCATACCAACAATAGCAATTAATAAAGAGTTTGGCCAACTTTGGAGCTGACGTTGAGTTCACATTAAACATCAAGCCCTGATCCTTCTCAAACCCACTAAAGTGCTGTGTGTGTGTTTGAAGGTGACATGGGCTTCAATGACTCAATCATATGGGTCAGATCTGATAATGGACCTCGCCTGGTACTAAAACTAAGCCTGAGGCTTTAACATTACCCCACATGCCACACTGTGATGTAAAAATGTGTCATACTAACTGTTGACTACTATTGTAACCTAGATATAGGCTACATGCCATAGCTTCAGGTGCATAGTGCAATGAGTGTCGTTAGTTCACAGATGAAACACTACCTGGGCCAGTGGGATTTGGTTACTTATTTTAAGATATAATTTTTGAATAATCTCCTCCAGTTGGTTTGCATTTTTAAACTACAATCTGGTTTGGTTTTTGAAAACACAAGAAATGGGAAGAAAGCTGAATTAAAAGAGAAAAAGTTTCCACTTACTTAAAATGCAGCCAGAGGATAGATCAAGAGATCTGTATCAAGAGGATGGATAGAAAGAAAGAGAGATAGAGGCTAAAGGTGTCAGCCGTAGGTCTGAGTGGTCTGAATAGAAGGGTGGTAGGTGTGAAGGGTCTTTATTTGGACCTGGAAAGTAAACAGAACACAACAAGTTTAGAATTGTATTTCACCGCTGTATATGTAGGATACTTATTTTAATAAAAAAAAATTAACTGAGCATTAAGATGTACTTAATTTGTAAGTGGATTACATCACAAAAACTACAGGTGGTGTACAAAAATGTAAAGAATGTGAATGATGGATAACAAGATGACCACTGGATAGATACACATTCACTGTGGATGGGAGCATTGCTGTCTGGTGGTCCCAATTCATTCATTGTTTGGAATTGTTTTCTCCACAAGATCTAAAACTGTCTTTGGAAAGGCTTTGCAAAGACAAGTTGAACTAGCTCTATTAGGCAGGGGTGTCAAACTCATTCCACAGAGGGCCGAGGTTCTGCAGGTTTTTGTTTTTTTCATTTCAATCAACACCTGGACAACCTAACCAAGTGAGTGGAGTTCCTTAGTCATTTGTGACCTTCATTTATCAATCAAGGGTGGAGCAAAAACCTGCAGACACTCGGACCTCCCATGGTAGGAGTTTGACACATGTGGATTAAAGTAATTAACCACTCAAACTAGTTTAATCAGGTGTGTAGATGTTGCCCAGAACAAAACCCTGTTCTGACCATGAAACTCCATAGACTGTAGCCTAGCTCGCTAGCTAAAGCTAGCTGAAACTGTTGAGTAGGCCTATAGCTACGATTTTGATTGAAAACCTTGACAGATCAGTGAAAATGCATAGTGGTTTGAGAAATGTCGTAAAAAGCAATAAATCAATCTCCATAACATTATATACTAGCGATTCCAACCACATGGTTTATTTACATACTCCACTTACCGGGAAAGAGAATGATCGCATGCGAGGATCGGGTACGTTCCAAGTTGCCTTCTTTGTTGAAGTCATGATGCGCATTTGTGCTGTAGGTCACAGATTCTGCACAGAATAAGAATATATTCAAACTGCCTGGAAAAGCGTTTCTTATATTCATTTAATTTGATATTCTTATATAAACTGAACAACACAGAAAGCAACCTCCCCTGCAGCCGATTGTGTTGACGAGCTGGAACGCGCTCCGCATTACATTGGGTTGAAGTTGCCTATGTACAGTACTGATCTTGGGTCAGTTTTCCGTTATTTTCTCGTACGACTTGGGGAGAGAAAGCAACATCACCCGCAAGGATTTTGATCGGCCAACATATGTTTTCTGACTGCAATGAGCGCAACACCCAAAAATATTAAGTGAAATCAAGCATAGAAAACAGTATTTGCCATTGATAATGTATTTAAATGTTCCCTGGCAAAGATTCCAAAGAGTGCCATTACTTGGAGTAATCTCTGAACGGTTTCAAAATGCCTACCTGTTGAATATAATCTTGTCTGCAGCAAATAAATGTATCGGAAGAGTGTAGTGGAAGATTAAATACTATTATTTCAATGGAAAAATCACCAATAAAATAAATCTGAAGACAGATGTAGGCTATGTATGTAGGCTGCTATTACACATACTAATGCCTCGTTCAGGTACTATCGGAGTTCTCGGGAATTCCTAGTTCTGAATGGGAAGTTTCACTTGAATGACCCTCCAAATAGGAACTACAAGTGGGAAATGAAAAAATTATGTGCCAATCTTATTGGTTTAAGAATTTTTCAGACTTCAAAAGCACTTGAACACAATAATGTTGGAGTTACAACTTCCCATTTTCCCATTTCCCACGAGAATTTGAAGCCAGCATAATACTGCATTCAAGTGCTAGTCGGTACTAGGAAACTGACATTTCTGACTTGTTAACTGGTAGAACGCGTTACAGTAGCCAAAGTATATAACATGAGTGACATGACCGTAATAATCATAATGGAAAGGCCTTGGAAGTGCCATAAGTATGAGCCAACATAATTCATTATTTTACATTAACCTGTTTAACATGTAATAAATGCATTATGAAGAAAAGTGTGAAATTTAGGCTGCACGAAATATTAAATGGGTTATGAAGAAAATCGTGTACTGTTGCCTACATGACAAAAAGGACTTCTGATTACAAGTGCACCAGTATCCAAAGTATTCAGCGAAATCAAGCACAGAAAACAGCATTGGCATTAATAAAACCATTTTCCCACGAATTAAGTCGCAAGTAAATGTGTGTCTTTTCTCAAAAATTCTGTTCAGCAAGTCTAAAACAGTACATATAGGCATACAACTACACATTTTAAAACATGGTTAAACAAAGACAACATTTCTGTATATTCATAACGTTCAATTAGCCATTAAGAAGAACAAAAATGAAATATAGACTATCGCGTCTATATGGTTGTTACAAAGGCTTGTGTGTAGCCTACTGGTTAAATTTGTGTATTTTCGCACGAATAAGAAGCATATAAATTCGTGTCTTTTCTCACGAATTAAGCCACACAAAAACGCACGAAATTTGCAGAAATGCATTATGTACCTATATGCACGAATTGAATGTAAACACACACCACACATACTGTGTTTACTGAGTTTTTATCTTCACCATGTTGAATTAGTGCTTGTGTGTTCCAATTAGTTATATTTGAAGATAAAAAAGCTATATGTTTTATTGTATTGTTACAATCCATTAACCGGGCTAAAATTGTGTTTCATTATTTTCCTTGTCTATGAGAACTTTGTAATTTTTTAAATAACCATGGAATAGTCTTTGTGTCTCTGAACAAACTGGTTATTAATATATAGTTTATCGACGACGAGAGCTACTCGTTCCCTTTTAATCTATTTTCTTTGAAAATTGGATACAGAACTTTACGCCATTCTGCAATTTCCTTCGGGAACTGATCATTCATGCCAATTTTGATCCCAGCAAGTCTTTTACCCAGGCTTTTAACCATTATTTTATATTTTAAGGAAACAAATTTGGCAACGATTGGGCATTCATATCTTTGCCCTCTCTGTCCGAAGCGGTGTACACGTTCGAGTTGGATTTTGTCGATAGCTTCGCCTGGAATCTGAAGCGCTGTAACACGGAACCCAAACCTGCTGCTCGCGTGCGCCATCCTGCTGCTCGCGTGCGCCATCGTGCGCTATCGTGCATACATTTATTTTGTATCCCTACACCAAACGCGATCACAACACGCAGGTTAAAATATCAAAACAAACTCTGAACCAATGACATTAATTTGGGGCAGGTCGAAAAGCATTAAACATTTATGGCAATTTAGCTAGTTAGCTTGCACTTGCTAGCTAATTTGTCCTATTTAGCTAGCTTGCTGTTGCTAGCTAATTTGTCCTGGGATATACATTTACATTTAAGTCATTTAGCAGACGCTCTTATCCAGAGCGACTTACAAATTGGTGCATTCACCTTATGATATCCAGTGGAACAACCACTTTACAATAGTGCATCTAACTCTTTTAAGGGGGGGGGGGGGTTAGAAGGATTACTTTATCCTATCCTAGGTATTCCTTAAAGAGGTGGGGTTTCAGGTGTCTCCGGAAGGTGGTGATTGACTCCGCTGACCTGGCGTCGTGAGGGAGTTTGTTCCACCATTGGGGTGCCAGAGCAGCGAACAGTTTTGACTGGGCTGAGCGGGAACTGTACTTCCTCAGAGGTAGGGAGGCGAGCAGGCCAGAGGTGGATGAACGCAGTGCCCTTGTTTGGGTGTAGGGCCTGATCAGAGCCTGAAGGTACGGAGGTGCCGTTCCCCTCACAGCTCCGTAGGCAAGCACCATGGTCTTGTAGCGGATGCGAGCTTCAACTGGAAGCCAGTGGAGAGAGCGGAGGAGCGGGGTGACGTGAGAGAACTTGGGAAGGTTGAACACCAGACGGGCTGCGGCGTTCTGGATGAGTTGTAGGGGTTTAATGGCACAGGCAGGGAGCCCAGCCAACAGCGAGTTGCAGTAATCCAGACCGGAGATGACAAGTGCCTGGATTAGGACCTGCGCCGCTTCCTGTGTGAGGCAGGGTCGTACTCTGCGAATGTTGTAGAGCATGAACCTACAGGAACGGGTCACCGCCTTGATGTTAGTTGAGAACGACAGGGTGTTGTCCAGGATCACGCCAAGGTTCTTAGCACTCTGGGAGGAGGACACAATGGAGTTGTCAACCGTGATGGCGAGATCATGGAACGGGCAGTCCTTCCCCGGGAGGAAGAGCAGCTCCGTCTTGCCGAGGTTCAGCTTGAGGTGGTGATCCGTCATCCACACTGATATGTCTGCCAGACATGCAGAGATGCGATTCGCCACCTGGTTATCAGAGGGGGGAAAGGAGAAGATTAATTGTGTGTCGTCTGCATAGCAATGATAGGAGAGACCATGTGAGGATATGACAGAGCCAAGTGACTTGGTGTATAGCGAGAATAGGATAGGGCCTAGAACAGAGCCCTGGGGGACACCAGTGGTGAGAGCACGTGGTGCGGAGACAGATTCTCGCCACGCCACCTGGTAGGAGCAACCTGTCAGGTAGGACGCAATCCAAGCGTGGGCCGCGCCGGAGATGCCCAACTCGGAGAGGGTGGAGAGGAGGATCTGATGGTTCACAGTATCAAAGGCAGCCGATAGGTCTAGAAGGATGAGAGCAGAGGAGAGAGAGTTAGCTTTAGCAGTGCGGAGCGCCTCCGTGACACAGAGAAGAGCAGTCTCAGTTGAATGACTAGTCTTGAAACCTGACTGATTTGGATCAAGAAGGTCATTCTGAGAGAGATAGCAGGAGAGCTGGCCAAGGACGGCACGTTCAAGAGTTTTGGAGAGAAAAGAAAGAAGGGATACTGGTCTGTAGTTGTTGACATCGGAGGGATCGAGTGTAGGTTTTTTCAGAAGGGGTGCAACTCTCGCTCTCTTGAAGACGGAAGGGACGTAGCCAGCGGTCAAGGATGAGTTGATGAGCGAGGTGAGGTAAGGGAGAAGGTCTCCGGAAATGGTCTGGAGAAGAGAGGAGGGGATAGGGTCAAGCGGGCAGGTTGTTGGGCGGCCGGCCGTCACAAGACACGAGATTTCATCTGGAGAGAGAGGGGAGAAAGAGGTCAAAGCACAGGGTAGGGCAGTGTGAGCAGAACCAGCGGTGTCGTTTGACTTAGCAAACGAGGATCGGATGTCGTCGACCTTCTTTTCAAAATGGTTGACGAAGTCATCAGCAGAGAGGGAGGAGGGGGGAGGAGGGGGAGGAGGATTCAGGAGGGAGGAGAAGGTGGCAAAGAGCTTCCTAGGGTTAGAGGCAGATGCTTGGAATTTAGAGTGGTAGAAATTGGCTTTAGCAGCAGAGACAGAAGAGGAGAATGTAGAGAGGAGGGAGTGAAAGGATGCCAGGTCCGCAGGGAGGCGAGTTTTCCTCCATTTCCGCTCGGCTGCCCGGAGCCCTGTTCTGTGAGCTCGCAATGAGTCGTCGAGCCACGGAGCAGGAGGGGAGGACCGAGCCGGCCTGGAGGATAGGGGACATAGAGAGTCAAAGGATGCAGAAAGGGAGGAGAGGAGGGTTGAGGAGGCAGAATCAGGAGATAGGTTGGAGAAGGTTTGAGCAGAGGGAAGAGATGATGGAAGAGGAGAGAGTAGCGGGGGAGAGAGAGCGAAGGTTGGGACGGCGCGATACCATCCGAGTAGGGGCAGTGTGGGAAGTGTTGGATGAGAGCGAGAGGGAAAAGGATACAAGGTAGTGGTCGGAGACTTGGAGGGGAGTTGCAATGAGATTAGTGGAAGAACAGCATCTAGTAAAGATGAGGTCAAGCGTATTGCCTGCCTTGTGAGTAGGGGGGGAAGGTGAGAGGGTGAGGTCAAAGGAGGAGAGGAGTGGAAAGAAGGAGGCAGAGAGGAATGAGTCAAAGGTAGACTTGGGGAGGTTAAAGTCACCCAGAACTGTGAGAGGTGAGCCATCCTCAGGAAAGGAACTTATCAGGGCGTCAAGCTCATTGATGAACTCTCCAAGGGAACCTGGAGGGCGATAAATGATAAGGATGTTAAGCTTGAAAGGGCTGGTAACTGTGACAGCATGGAATTCAAAGGAGGCGATAGACAGATGGGTCAGGGGAGAAAGAGAGAATGTCCACTTGGGAGAGATGAGGATCCCAGTGCCACCACCCCGCTGACCAGAAGCTCTCGGGGTGTGCGAGAACACGTGGGCAGACGAGGAGAGAGCAGTAGGAGTAGCAGTGTTATCAGTGGTAATCCATGTTTCCGTCAGTGCCAAGAAGTCGAGGGACTGGAGGGAAGCATAGGCTGAGATGAACTCTGCCTTGTTGGCCGCAGATCGGCAGTTCCAGAGGCTGCCGGAGACCTGGAACTCCACGTGGGTCGTGCGCGCTGGGACCACCAGGTTAGAGTGGCGGCGGCCACGCGGTGTGAAGCGTTTGTATGGTCTGTGCAGAGAGGAGAGAAGAGGGATAGACAGACACATAGTTGACAGGCTACAGAAGAGGCTACGCTAATGCAAAGGAGATTGGAATGACAAGTGGACTACACGTCTCGAATGTTCAGAAAGTTAAGCTTACGTTGCAAAAAATCTTATTGACTAAAATGATATAGTACTGCTGGCTGGTGAAGTAGGCTAGCTAGCAGTGGCTGCGTTGTTGACTTTGTTTGAAAGTGTAGCTGGCTAGGTAACCTCGATAATTACTCTAAACTACACAATTATCTTGGATACAAAGACAGCAAAGACAACTATGTAGCTAGCTAACACTACGCTAATCAAGTCGTTCCGTTGTAATGTAATAGTTTCTACTATTCGGTAGAAGTTGGCTAGCTAGCAGTGTTGACTAGGTAGGAGAACGGCAGTGCGGCGGACGAAAATAGCTGGCTAGCTAACCGATAATTACTCTAAACTACACAATTATCTTAGATACAAAGACAGCAAAGACAACTATGTAGCTAGCTAACACTACACTAATCAAGTCGTTCCGTTGTTCCGTTGTAATGTAATAGTTTCTAATAGTTTCTACAGTGCTGCTATTCGGTGGCTAGCTGGCTAGCTGGCTAGCTAGCAGTGTTGACTACGTTACGTTACGTTAGAAGAACGAAAATAGCTGGCTAGCGAAACCTCGATACTTACTCTAAACTACACAATTATCTTGATACAAAGACGGCTATGTAGCTAGCTAAGATCAAACAAATCAAACCGTTGTACTGTAATAAAATGAAATGTAATACTACCAGTGGAGCGAAGCGGAATGCGATATAAACATTGAGTTGTTATTTTACCTGAAATGCACAAGGTCCTCTACTCAGACAATTAATCCACACATAAAACGGCCAACCAAATCGTTTCTAGTTATCTCTCCTCCTTCCAGGCTTTTTCATCTTTGAACTTATATGGTGATCTCATCTAAACTTTCATAGTATTACCGCGACAACCGGCAAAACAGTTCGTCTTTCAATCACCCACGTGGGTATAACCAATGAGGAGATGGCACGTGGGTACCTGCTTCTATAAACCAATGAGGAGATGGGAGAGGCAGGACTTTCAGCTCGATCTGCGTCAGAAATAGAAAGGAAATCTATTTTAGCCCTTGGCATCGCAGACACTCGTTGGCGCGCGAGCAGTGTGGGTGCAATAATTGAATAACATGGATTTCTAAATTTATTTTGCGACGCTCGCGCTCGTGCACGCGACGTATCCGGTCTGGTCAGTATGTAAGGAGGAACTCTCTAACTACAGATTCAGGAACTTCTCCTTCTTTCTCTTGGATACCTGTAAGTACCAGATTCTCTCTCATGGATCTAGTCTGTATGTCAAGTAAGGCTTCTCTCAGAATGGTGTTCTCCTTTTTAAGTTCATTCACTTCGGTTTCAATCTTATTGACTGTCCCTTTTAGCTTGTGTGTTTCCTTCTCCAATGTCGCAGCTTTTTCATCACTCATCTCGAGGCTTGCCTTCAACTCTTTTATATCCTTACTGACTAATTCAAGTATACCCATTTTGTCATTTATTGATTTTAACAGATTGGTTTCGACCTTTACCATTCCCGGTGGTGAAAATATGAAATCGTCTGTGTCTGTAGAAGAGTCACGTTTTTGTTTAGAAATCGGTTCCCCTGTCTTACTCTCCGTCATGTTTGGTTGTTACTTGTTTTTGTAATATTTGTCGATAAATGTCTCTAGTCTTATGATTTGTTTTGTGTTATTATTCAGATTGAAGGTTATCATCCACCAGATTGTGTAGTGCTATGATTTAGTCTAACTTGCCGATATTGAATATTACGTTTTTATCTTGAGGTGCTCTACATAACTTCGTTCAGTCCGCAATTACCTGTCTCAGTCATGCCTCATCTAGTTAGATACAATCATGTCCAACATTTTTTGGCACCCTTGATAAAGACGAGCAAAAAAGACAATAAAATAATAATACAAATACTGAGGAATATTGTACGCATTTTAATTATATAATTTTATTCTAATACCATTGCTCAGATATTTTGTAATTAATCTAAAAGGGATGGGGGTCTAAATTATTGGTACACTCCGGCACCCTCCCCTTGCCAGGATAATGGCATTGAGCTTTTTTTCTTAAATGCTTTATGAGATTGGAAACAACATCGGGAAGGATCTTAGACCATTCCTCCATACAGAATATTTCCAGATCCTTGATATCCTTCGTCTGCGTTTATGGACTGCCCTCTTCAATTCAAACCACAAGTTTTTAATAGGGTTCAAGTACGGAGACTGAGGTGACCATTGCAAAATGTTGATTTTTGTGGTCAATTAACCATTTCTTTGTGGATTTTGATGTGTGCTTGGGGTTACTGTCTTGCTGGAAAATCCTAGCAGAGGCAACCAGGTTTTTGGCTAAAATGTCCTGGTACTTGATAGAGTTCTTCATGCAGTTGATCTTAATAAGGGTCCCATGACCAGTGGAAGCAAAACAGCCACATAACATCAATGATCCACCACCATATTTTACAGTAGGTATGAGGTACTTTTCTGCATATCCATCCTTCTTTTGACACCAAACACGCCACTGGTGTGCGTGGCCAAAGAGCTCTATTTTTGTGTCATCTGACCATATCACCAGTTCCAATCCAAATGCCAATGCCTGGCATCATGAACTCTACCCAGTTTCAGGACATTTTTGCCGAAAACCTGGTTGCCTCTGCCAGGAAGCTGAAACTGCAGCTTATACTCGATCGTCCGTCACTCCACCTGCAAGAGACATCGAGAAACCCTTCCCCCAAGTGCATACATCCCCCATATACCAGGGATCACCAACTAAATTCAGATTTTTTTTTTATTGAGCGAATGGACACAGGGCCGGAACATAATTATGAATCATTTGTAGACTGCAAATTGACCGCAAGTAGCCCAAACAAATATAATATTTGACTAAAGCATAATAAATTCAAACCTTAAAATGTCATACGATCACATATATCTATCTCTCTATCATGCGTGGGAATACTTTGGAACAGATGTTCAAAATCACTGAGCTGATTTACTGGTGGTTTTAGTCTTTTATGTCCAACATTATTCTTTTTTGGGGCTCAAAGACCTTGGGGGATACAAATAAAATATTTAATCACAGGCCGCCATTTGGGTACCCCTGCCATATATATTACTACTATTTGTATGCAGTTACGATTATCACAATGTGTGAGCATTTAATAAGCCCCTAAATCAACAAGACAATCCTCCTTTGACACCAAACTGAAGAGTGTAATGTTGACTGATCCAGTTAAAGTAAAAGTTTTAATACAGAGCTTTGGGGTAGACATGGTCATGTGAAAATGCAAAGGCTAATGCAATGATGTGTCTTCATTGTCAACGTGTTATGCTCTTCATTATTTTATCATGATTATTCAGTGTCTTCCTGTCATAAAACATGGGTTTATTGTTACAGTGTCTAGATTCTGGTAACTGTTGTGTCCATGACGTTAATTGACAGGGAACTGATACATTGAAAAATGAAGACACCGAGACTTTGGCTACTTTATGTGGGCCATGATGTTCTGTACAGAACGATGGTCGTCTGTTTGTCATAAGTGTCTTTTTTGATCTGATAAACAGGGGTGATGGAAAAACACTAGAAAAAGACTTGTACAGAATGTTCCACCTTTTTAGATACAGTATGTGTAAGCAGGTTAGGCTATTCCTGTTATGATTATAAGCAGAGATATGTAAGGATGTGGCATCCGGCCTGGGTTCTCCTCCGTCTTTAAGTTCCCTGCTGTGCTGTGAATTAGTGTGTTAGAATGGAGCTCCAACGAGAGCACAGGCTGTAGACACGCAGGGAATACAGATAACAGAGACACAAGACAATGTTGTGTTTGTATTTTGCAGCCTAATAATTATGACCAGATAGGTTTAAGGTCCTAAAATGTTTGTCTCTGTATTTCCTACTTTATTTACAGTCATAATTATTCATTTATAATGCAAATTATATTGTTATTTAATGTTGCTATTTATTTTTATTTAGTCGGTTGTTCATACAACTCATCCCAACTTGGCAACTCCAAGTATGATTTAAGATCAACATTAATGTGAAATGTGAAAATGCAGTATACAGTATACCAGTTCAGCAACCTGCTGTATCAGTTTATGAGTTGATCAGAGACTGAGTAAAGTTTCATCTTGAATATGGCACTGATCTGTGTGGTTTATTTGTGCCTCTGTTGTCTCTTGTGATAATAATTGTGGAGATAATTATGTTCTTCCTTACTAAACAGCAGAGAGGAACATTTTAATTAATTGTCCAGTTTAATTAATTTCATAATTTGGTTTTACTTTAGTTTTCTCTGTTTTGTTGTTTGTGTGTGAAAAGCAATAACATTTACCTCCGAGTATAGGTGATTGGTTGACCTGGCTTGACAAAATAGTTTGAGTTGTTGATTGTTATTAATGGGGTTGTTGATGATGTTATGAACAAGTGGTTTCCCTTTCAGATTGATGCATCATGGATACACACTCTGCATAGATTGACAGACAGCCTCTCAGTTAATTTCAATCTATTCAGGGGATGGGGGAAGTGGATTTAAAATATTTAGTTTAATCCAATTAATTTAGTTAAGATTGTCATTTCTATTTAAGGCTGAAGTGAATTAGAGCAGTAGTATCACAGCCAGCCAGATGAGCAGCCCTGAACACAGCTTCTTGTTAGATCTAATTAATCTGGTTCAGTCTGTTTTAGTCCCAGGCATCAGCTCATTCTGAACAGCTGGGAGAACTAGATCTCAGTTTAATCAGGATTTATCTGTTACCGTAGTTACCGCCACACACATCACTTTAATAGCGTTTCATGTTGTCTGACTGATTTGAGTGCAAAGGAAGAACATAATGAATTTTAAGGAGATGTTCCGAAAACGAATGAGGAGGTAGATTGACTGGAAAACCCAAGTCCCTTGATTAGCTGGTTCATCCTCACAATGTCAAATTGTCAAATTGTCAGGTAACAAGGATGTAGCTAAGACTCTAAGGTGTTTTATGATAGTAGCTACCTGTCCCGATAGCACAATATCCTGCCTTTGTCTTCCACAGAATTGGAGAGGGAAAAGCCAAACTTAATGTGATGGGAGTCGGAAGTGGAGCAGGTGAGAAAGATACAAGCTGTTACAAGGGATTAACAAGAAGTTTATCTTTAAAATGGTGTGAAATACTTGTATGTTTGAGGAATTTTAATTATGAGATTTCTGTTGTTTGAATTTGGCGCCCTGCACTTTCACTGGGTGTTGTCAAATCGATCCCGTTAACGGGATCTTAGCCGATCTCAGCCATAAGAGTTTTTTAACAGGTGAGGTTGACCTGGAGATGTTCTCGGAGCTGCGTCTGAAGCATCTTGCCGTAACTGTGGACAATCAGGTGGTGGAGCCCAGCGCGCAGCAGTTACACCTTTATAAAGGTATGGGTAGAGTTAGACAGTAGTACAATAAAACTATCAGGGTAAAGTAGACTGTAATGCAAGGGTTTACCAGTACCACTATTAAAAGGGTATAACGTTATTACAATCACGGGACTGCAGACTCCAATGGAAAGGTTTAAGACAACTATAAGTGTATATTTTTACATATTGTGTAATACATGATTCATTCAATGGAATATCCGAACAACTTAATCTTACAGTCACTTTTTATGTTGATTGACTTCATGAGTATACAAAAAATGTCCATGACATAGACTGACCAGGTGAATGATCCCTTCGCTTGTTAAATCCACTTCAATCAGTTTAGATGAATGGGAGGAGGCAGATTAAATAATCATTGTCACACCTTGAGACAATTGAGACATGGATTGTGTATGTGTGCCATTCAGAGGGTGAATGGGCCAGACAAAATATTGAAGTGCCATGGTAGTAGGTGCCAGGCGCACCGGTTTGTGTGAAGAACTGCAACACTGCCGAGTTTGACGCTCAACAGTTCCCATGTGTATCAAGAATGGTCCACCACCCAAAGGATATCCAGCCAACTTGACACAACTCTGGGAAGCATTTCAATTATATATATTTTTAAACCTTTATTTAACTAGGCAAGTCAGTTAAGAACAAATTCTTATTTTCAATGACAGCCTAGGAACTGCCTTGTTCAGGGGCAGAACGACAGATGTTTACCTTGTCAGCTCGGGGATTCGATCTTGCAAACTTTCGGTTACTAGTCCAACACTCTAAGGTAACTGAGCTAAATGACTACCGCCCCGTAGCACTCACTTCCGTCATCATGAAGTGCTTTGAGAGACTAGTCAAGGACCATATCACCTATGGTCCTTAATCCAGAAGAAGATTGGGAGAATGTCATATGGTCATATGAAACCAAAATATAACTTTTTGGTAAAAACTCAACTCGTCGTGTTTGGAGGACAAAGAATGCTGAGTTGCATCCAAAGAACACCATACCTACTGTGAAGCATGGGGGTGGAAACATCATGCTTTGGGGCTGTTTTTCTGCAAAGGGACCAGGACGACTGATCCGTGTAAAGGACAGAATGAATGGGGCCATGTATCGTGAGATTTTGAGTGAAAACCTCCTTCCATCAGCAAGGGCATTGAAGATGAAACGTGGATGGGTCTTTCAGCTTGACAATGATCCCAAACACACCGCCCGGGCAACGAAGGAGTGGCTTTGTAAGAAGCATTTCAAGGTCCTGGAGTGGCCTAGCCAGTCTCCAGATCTCAACCCCATAGAAAATCTTTGGAGGGAGTTGAAAGTCTGTGTTGCCCAGCAACAGCCCCAAAACATCACTGCTCTAGAGGAGATCTGCATGGAGGAATGGGCCAAAATACCAGCAACAGTGTGTGAAAACCTTGTGAAGACTTACAGAAAACGTTTGACCTCTGTCATTGCCAACAAAGGGTATATAACAAAGTATTGAGATAAACTTTTGTTATTGACCAAATACTTATTTTCCACCATAATTTGCAAATAAATTCATTAAAAATCGTGTACCTATGATGAAAATTACAGGCATCTCTCATCTTTTTAAGTGGGAGAACTTGCACAATTGGTGGCTGACTAAATACTTTTTTGCCCCACTGTAGTTGTTGTGAAATTGGTAGGTTAGATTACTTGTTAGATATTACTGCATGGTCGGAACTATAAGCACAAGCATTTCACTATACTCGCATTAACATCTGCTAACCATGTGTATGTGACAAATAAAATTTGATTTGATTTTATAACCACTAGGCTACCTGCCGCCCCAGCATTGGAGTCAACACGGGCCAGCATCCTTGTGGCCCATGTTGACTAATTGATGCTGTTCTGAGGGCAAAAGCTGCAACTCAATATTAGGAAGGTGTTCTTAATGTTTGTTCACTCAGTGTATATCTTTATCTTGTGTAGTTTTGGTGTCCCAGAAACCAAATCTAGATTACATTAAATTCACCTGGAATAAGATGACTGCCACTGAGTTTGAGAAGGACTGGCGAGAGAAGAACTATACCAAGAAGATGGACTTCATACACATGATACAGGTTAGAACTAACCACATGGATTTGTGTAGTGGATGCCTGGTGTGTGTGCTGCAGTACAGTGCATTTGGAAAGTATTCAAACCCCTTGACTTTTTTCACATTTTGTTACTTTACAGCCTTATTCTAAAATGAATTAAATAGTTTCCCCCCCCCCCTCATCAATATACACACTATACACCATAATGACAAAGCAAAAACTGTTTTTTAGAAATTAAAAAACGGAAATAAATATTTACATAAGTATTCAGACCATTTACTCAGTACTTTGTTGAAGCACCTTTGGCAGCGACTGCAGCCTCGAGTTTTCTTGGGTATGACGCTACAAGCTTGAAACAGCTGTATTTGGGGAGTTTCTCCCGCTAATCTCTGCAGATCCTCTCAAGTTCTGTCAGGTTGGATGGGGTGTGTCGCTTCACAACTATTTTCAGGTCTCCAGAGATATTTGATCGGGTTCAAGTCCGGGCTGGGCCACTCAACGGCATTCAGAGACTTGTCTCGAAGCCATTCCTGCTTTGTCTTGGCTGTGTGCTTAGGGTCATTGTCCTGTTGGAAGGTGAACCTTCACCCTAGTCTGAGGTTCTGAGTGCTCTGGAGCAGGTTTTCATCAAGGATCTTTCTGTACTTTGCTCTGTTCATCTTTCCCTCAATCCTGACTAGTCTCCCAGTCCCTGCCGCTGAAAAACATGCTTCACCGTAGGGATGGTGCCAGGTTTTCTCCATACGTGACGCTTGGCATTCAGGCCAAAGAGTTCAATCTTGGTTTCATCAGACCAGAGAATATTGTTTCTCATGGTCTGGGTCCTTTAGGTGCCTTTTGGCAAACTCCAAGCGAGTTGTCATATGCCTTTTACTGAGGAGTGGCTTGATTGGTGGAGTGCTGGCCTGATTGGTGGAGTGCTGCAGAGATGTTTGTCCTTCTGGAAGGTTCTCCCATCTCCACAGAGGAACTCTGAAGCTCTGTCAGAGTGATCTTTCTCCCTGACCAAGGCCCTTCTCCCCTGATTGCTCAGTTTGGCTGGGCGGCCAGCTCGAGGAAGAGTCTTGGTCGTTCCAAACTTCTTCCATTTAAGAATGATGGAGGCCACTGTGTTCTTGGGGACCTTCAATGCAGGAGAAATGTTTTGGTACCTTTCCCCAGATCTGTGCCTCGACACAATCCTGTCTCGTAGCTCTTTTTTAATTTTTAATTTCACCTTTATTTAACCAGGTAGGCTAGTTGAGAACAAGTTCTCATTTACAACTGCGACCTGGCCAAGATAAAGCAAAGCAGTGTGAATCAGACAACAACACAGAGTTACACATAGAATAAACAATAAACAAGCCAATAACACAATAAACAAGTCAATGACACAATGACAGTAGAAAAAAAGAAAGTCTATATACAGTGTGTGCAAAAGGCATGAGGAGGTAGGCAATAAATGAGCCATAGGAGCGAATAATTACAATTTAGCAGATTAACACTGGAGTGATAAATGAGCAGATGATGATGTGCAAGTAGAGATACTGGCGTGCAAAAGAGCAGAAAAGTAAATAAAAACAATATGGGGATGAGGTAGGTAGATTGGGTTGGCTATTTACCGATGGACTATGTACAGCTGCAGCGATCGGTTAGCTGCTCAGATAGCTGATGCTTAAAGTTGGTGAGGGAATTAAAAGTCTCCAACTTCAGCGATTTTTGCAATTCGTTCCAGTCACTGGCAGCAGAGAACTGGAAGGAAAGGCGGCCAAATGAGATGTTGGCTTTGGGGATGATCAGTGAGATAGACCTGCTGGAACGCGTGCTACGTGTGGGTGTTGTTATCGTGACCAGTGAACTGAGATAAGGCGGAGCTTTAACTAGCATAGACTTATAGATGACCTGGAGCCAGTGGGTCTGGCGACCAATATGTAGCGAGGGCCAGCCGACTAGAGCATACAGGTCGCAGTGGTGGGTGGTATATGGGGCTTTGGTGACAAAACGGATGGCACTGTGATAGACTGCATCCAGTTTGCTGAGTAGAGTATTGGAAGCTATTTTGTAGATGAAATCGCCGAAGTCGAGGATCGGTAGGATAGTCAGTTTTACTAGGGTAAGTGTTGGATGGAGTGTTGTATGGCATTGAAGCTCGTTTGGAGGTTAGTTAGCACAGTGTCCAAGGAAGGGCCAGAAGTATACAGAATGGTGTCGTCTGCGTAGAGGTGGATCAGGGAATCGCCCGCAGCAAGAGCGACATCATTGATATATACAGAGAAAAGAGTCGGCCCGAGAATTGAACCCTGTGGTACCCCCATAGAGACTGCCAGAGGTCCGGAAAACATGCCCTCCGATTTGACACACTGAACTCTGTCTGCAAAGTAGTTGGTGAACCAGGCGAGGCAGTCATTAGAAAAACCAAGGCTATCGGAGCTCTACGGACAATTCCTTCAACCTCATGGCTTGGTTTTTGCTCTGACATGCACTGTCAACTGTGGGACCTTATATAGACAGGTGTGTGCCAAATCATGTCATATCAATTGAATTTACCACAGGTGTACTCCAATCAAGTTGTAGAAACATCTCAAGTATGATCAATGGAAACAGGATGCACCGGAGCTCTCATAGCAAAGCGTCTGAATACTTATGTTAATAAGGTATTTCTGTTTTTTGTTTTTAATACATTTGCTAACATTTCTAAAAATCTGTTTTTGCTGTAATGTAACAAAATGTGGAACAAGTCAAGGGGTCTGAATACTTTCCGAATGCACTGTTTGCACCATACATAGCTATTGCTATTCATTTGTATTGCATTATTAAGGTCACATTCAGTCTTTTATGAGAATAATCAGATAGTTCCTCTGGGTTCCATCCAGATGTTGTATTACGTGAAGGATCCTTGTGCTACAGTGTCATTCTACCAGAGCCTCCTGGACAAGAAAGGAAAACTACTTATCATTCTGGTGTCTGGTGAGTCAAATAGGTTTATCAGAACCCATGCCTGCCAGAGCTCTGTTATATGTTTTACTTATTGATTTGAATACATACTTGTCTAATAGGAATGTTTGTCTGGCAACAATACAGGGATTCCTGGCATACACATAATACACAAAATCAAAAATACTGTGTGAACTGTTATACTGTTATACTTTTTCTGTAGGTGAGAGTGGCTGGGGGAAGCATTGGAGGACCTTCAAGACCCAACTGTGTAACACAGAGAGCAGTCAATGTGTCACTACAGGTGATATTAAAACCTACCTGGACTCTAAGACAGTGAGCTACCAGAGCTACGAGCTACCTTCTCAGATTGATATCACAGAGTGTTTCACTGAGGGGGACCAGAGAGGAGAGCTACTGCTGGACTTCCTGACTGAGGTGTTGAACTTCAGCTGCACGGCTCCTGCAGAGCTGAAGGCTAGAGCTCTGGAGCTGCTGAGACACCCAGACTGTAGTAAAGAGGTAGAGGGAAGGGTTATCTTCAATAACACCCTGGGAGTGCTGGTCGTTGACCCTCTACAGTAACTAGTTGTTAACCCTTTACAGTAACTTTAAATACTGTAGCAACAATGATGAATTGAGCGACAACATCAGAACCTGTTATGGGCATTTTATGAATAATGACTAAATGATGTATACATTTAACGTAGAATTATAACTAACATAATTATATCCTGTCTGATGAATCATGTTTGTCCATAAGAAAGAGGGACTGTTGGTAGGCAAGGAACTGTGGCAGACAACTTGTGACCACTGTGAAATTGATAACAGGGATGGAAGTCTTCCCACCCAGGGAGGGGAGAGACCTTGGGCTTGTAGTAGATTGTATAACAGGTGGCGGACAATGTATGAGAAGAAGACTTGTGAACTATGTTGCCATTGTATCTGAGAGAAGGAGGGACGTTTATGACGAAATGTGAGGTATATAGACCAATGTACCGGAAATGATAGGGAGAACGTTCCCGTAAATAAACATTTGACTATTGTAGACTGGGCCTCTGTCTGTTTTTATTTCCATCAGTATCCTACAAATCCTGATATAGCATACTGAGTAATTTCATTTAGTTGGTTAAAGAACACAAACTTAATTATCCTAACAGAACCTGACATAAGATACACAGTGGCTTTTATTATTGACATCTTGTCTAAATTATATATGAATGTATCCTGTATACACTCTAGAATGTACACAGTTGTATCATGACCTCTATCAGTTATGATAAGATATGATCCACCAGTCTACTGAATGACTGCAGATATCAGCATGTTTTCTCATGTACTCTTAACAATTGGCTAATCAGTCTGTGGAAGTAGTTCATCAATATTTGACTGGCCGTAATCATTTAGCCAGTGTGGATTTTAATTCTGTCTCAGTGATATCAAGAGAAGTGGGACCAAACGATGACCAGTCTTACCTTTGTTCAGATGTGCTCTGTATAAAGTAAACTTGTAGTCCATGTACTTACTCTTTTATGTTTTATATATTGTTTGCACTACACATACAGTATTTGAATAGGTGACCAAGCATACAATATATTGTTAATGCATTATAGTTTCTAATCAATCTGCTACTTGTACTGTAAGCTGTTATTGTATGGTTTTGATACATAGGCCTGCAGGCGCAGAGCTTGAGTATTCTAATGAGATCCGCACCCCAAATTTGGTCGTTCCAGACCGGACCAAATCTGAACCAATCAGAGACGTCTATGTTTCATAAATTGCACAGCAAAGTTCAGTACAGAAGAGCACAGTAGAATACAGTGCAGTGCCGTAGAGTTTAGTTAAATAGTGTAAAATACAGCACAATACAGAACATTATACTGTACTAGGAGTGTGAACATGAACAAAATTGGGATTGTTAACGTTTAGAAAAACAAACTAACTGAGAAAATATGTTTATTTATTAATTTTTTCTCCATAAAATGTTTATCACAAAACTACCACTAATACATCCCGATCATCATCATAAAGGGACAAATATAAATTAAGCAAATACCTAATGCAAAACTGCTGTAACGTTAGTAGGAGGAGATAAGCATCTTTCAAATGATTTGCCACAGACATAAAGCACTCCGCACCTCATCTCCGTTAACCGTTGGAAAAATGGCGGAGAGTGGGACAGGGAAGCAACAGCAGCGAAGTCCTAAATGGCAATACATTCAGAAGTTAAAGGAAAGGTTAACCCGTTTTGAATGTTATATTGTTTTTGTGCATCTCTGAGTGATGTTCTATTGATTTCCTGGGTCATTTCATGTTTTCGTGTGTATCTGAGTTATTGGCGTTCAAGTAGGCAGTAATCCAGCCGGTATGACGTAGCACCGTGATAAAGTCACTCTCACTACATTGGAAGTTAATAGGAATACGACATTTAGATTGCGAAAACATCTATCATAGGGGAGAGCGAGGTATGTTGTCACACTTTTCACACTGTCTAACATTTACTGGGGACAATACATCACAATGGTATAAATGTCATACAAAATGAAAGACGGAAGTCTTGGGCACATTCATACATTACATCTTCATATCTTATTTCAGTATGGAGTTGTAGACCGTTAAATAGAAAGTGTGCACTTGTGACAATTTGCCCCATCAGTGGGTAAATTGTCACACTTACGTGGAGTAAGTTGTCACATTGGATTATCAACAAATAAGAACACAAATAATTGTGAATATTGATTTTAATTTCAAATTCATCACCAAATTCAACTTCATTAAAGAAATCTAAATAAAAACAACCATGCCTAGAGAATCTGGCAAATCATGCATTTTTGTAACAATCTTCGTCTTCATTGGATGAGGAGTAGGAAGGATCGGACCAAAATGCAGCGTTGTAAGTGTCCATGATAATTTATTATATCAGAACACGAAAAATACAAAATAACAAAGTGAAGGAAATAAATGAAAATCGAAACAGTTCTGTATGGTGAAAACACAGACACAGAAAACAACCACCCACAAACAAAAGTGGGAAAACAGGCTACCTAAGTATGGTTCTCAATCAGAGACAACGATTGACAGCTGCCTCTGATTGGGAATCATACCAGGCCTAAACATAGAAAACAACACCTAGACATACACCATAGAATACCCACCCACATCACACCCTGACCAAACGAAAAATAGAAACATACAAAGCAATCTACGGTCAGGGCGTGACAGTACCCCCACCCCCCCCCCCCCGAAAACCTGAACCTATAGGTGAGGGCGGGCGGGCGGGCGGCTCTGGCAGCTCCGGACAGGAGGGCGGCTCTGGCAGCTCCGGACAGGAGGGCGGCTCTGGCAGCTCCGGACAGGAGGGCGGCTCTGGCAGCTCCGGACAGGAGGGCGGCTCTGGCAGCTCCGGACAGGAGGGCGGCTCTGGCAGCTCCAGACTGACGGGCGGCTCTGGCAGCTCCGGACTGACGGGAGGCTCTGGCAGCTCCGGACTGACGGGCGGCTCTGGCAGCTCCAGACTGGAGAGAGAACCTGGAGGGAGGAGATGGAGAGACAGCCTGGTGCGTGGCGCTGCCACAGGGCCCACCAGGCTGGGGAGATCTACACGAGGCCTGGTGCGTGGAGTAGGCACCGGATGGACCGGGCTGTGGGGGAGCACTGGAGCTCTGGTGCGCAGCCTTGGCACCACTCCTCCAGGCTGGATGACCACTTTGGCTCGGACCCTCCAGAGTGCAGGCACAGGTTGAACTGGGCTGTGGGGGAGCACTGGAGCTCTGGTGCATACCACTCGCACCTCTCCCTGAGGCTCAATGCCCACATTCGCCCGGCACGGGCGGAGCACAGGCATAGGGCAAACTGCACCCTCCCAGCGCCCCGGAGACACAGCACGCAGAGCCGGCGCAGGATACCCTGGGCCGAAACGGCATACCGGAGACAAAACACGCTGAGCTGGCACAATTCGCACTGGCTGGATGCCCACTCTCGCATGGTACTTGCGGGGGGCTGGCCTATAGCGCTCCGGGCTATGAGCGCGTACTGGCGACACCGTGCGCTTCACCGCATAACACGGTGCCTGACCAGTACTACGCTGCTTTCGGTAAGCACGGGGAGTTGGCTCAGGTCTATCGCCTGACTCCACCAATCTCCCCGTGTGCCTCCCAATTTTTTGGGGGGGGGCTGCCTCTCGTGCCTGTTGCGCTGCCTTACCTCATATCGCCGCCGCTCAGCTTTTGTTGCCTCTAGTTCTTCTTTGGGGCGGCGACATTCCCCAGCCTGTCTCCAGGGTCCCTTGCCGTCCAATATCTCCTCCCATGTCCATTTCTCCAGATATCGCTGCCTCTCGTTACCACTCTGCTTGGTCCTTTCTTGGTAAGTGGTTCTGTAACGATCTTCGTCTTCATCGGATGAGGAGTAGGAAGGATCGGACCGAAATGCAGCATTGTAAGTGTCCATGATAATTTATTATATCAGAACACGAAAAATACAAAATAACAAAGTGAAGGAAATAAATGAAAATCGAAACAGTTCTGTATGGTGAAAACACAGACACAGAAAACAACCACCCACAAACAAAAGTGGGAAAACAGGCTACCTAAGTATGGTTCTCAATCAGAGACAGCGATTGACAGCTGCCTCTGATTGGGAACCATACCAGGTCTAAACATAGAAAACAACACCTAGACATACAACATAGAATACCCACCCACATCACACCCTGACCAAACAAAAAATAGAAGCATACAAAGCAATCTACGGTCAGGGTGTGACACTTTCAATCAAAACCATAATGCTGGCAGAGCACACATGAATTAAGTGGCACGACCATTTTACTTTAAACTTTGAAATCGAATGTTCTTTGGCGTGCACATAGATCCACGGTAATTGTTGGAATCAGAATGGAATATAATGCTGCAGATAACTTGCTTAAATGTTTAAAGTCTAAACAAAACAGATGTGGTGTTTAAACACACTAATGAACAGTTTTGTCACAGCCTATAAGACTTACATCCGTATCTGACTAATCAGACTCATCTTCAGAGTCACAGTTCTGGCACACATAAATTGCCTGGCCTGAGGTGCAAGCATCATCGGTCCATTTGTTGCATCTCACACACTTCACCCAAGTCTCCTTTGGAAGGCTGTTTGAAAATGCCTCCACACAGATGAGGCAGAAGCACTCTTCTTCATCTGATGAAGACTCTTCTACGATTTTTCCTTTTTTAGCTGCCTTCTTGTTTCTTTGCAGATCCAGATTTTAACTTCTCCCCTTGCTTCCTTTCTTCGGAAAAAGCCTTTTGCTATATTGTGCCTATTCATTTCCATTTCTAGTGCCTGCTTCACTGGTGTGCCAGTTAGAATTGCGGTTTTGCGCTGTGTTCTTCCTTTGCAAGCTGGTTTTCGGGGGCTAGCTGTCCTCTGGAGTTGGTAGTTCGCTGTCAGCAATGGCATTGCTGGGCAAGGGTGAGCTGGTTCGAGCATAAGAACTGGGCAGGTTTGTGTCTGAGCTCGTGCTAGGCAGGGCTGAAATGGTGCTGGGGCTTGGCAGGTTTGTGCTGGGGCCTGGTAGAGTTGGGTTCTGAATGGGGCGATCTGTAACGAAGGGTGGCGCAATCTCGGTTTCCAGAAATACATCCCTGTTGTAAAGTTGTACCCCAGCCAACCTAAAGCCAGCCTGCATGTTCAAATGGGTTGCAGCCAGAGGATAGGCGATTGCCACAATCCCAGGAATGTCATAAATTGACATTGTCTTCCCGGGATTGTTCCTCATCCAGGCATCACACGCGGTGTTGATGTGCCTCTGTAGTGGCTGTAGACAGACCTGTCTAAGGGTTGAAGCCGATGAGAGCAATGGGGTGGGAATGACAGCATAATTATGCCATTTTCTTTGGCATAATTGAGTCCATCAATGGACAGATGAGACTCGTGGTTGTCCAAAAGGAGTAAACAGGACCTCTCGTTCAAGAACTTCGTATGCTCGATGAAATGTTTCAGGAAGTCAACAAAGTGCACATCTTTCATCCACCCAGAGGGATTTGCCCCTCCTTTGCTGCCAGGTGGCCTGTTGATCAGGAAATGATTGCGGAGACAGCACAAGCCAGTGTGACGAAGGTTCCCCTTTCAGCGGAGGTCAGTGACCCTCCTTGTTTGAATCCACGTCTGCCACCACTGTGTCATGTTTATGTACAGTGGTCACCCCAGTTTCATCAACATTCCATATGTTTCCTGGTCCAAATCGATATCTCTGTAGCACTTCTGTTACATTGTCAAAGAAAGCATGAACATTTTCTCTGTTGAAGCTACTTGCCCTGGCAAGGCTAGTTGCCTCTGGCTTTCTCAGTGACAGAGTTGGGTGCTGCTTTAAGAAGTCTGTAAACCACTCCAAGCTGGCCTTTTCTTTTTCTGCCCACATTGGCACAAACTTCAGCTGATGTGCCACAGAAAACTGGTACGCAAGTCTTCTGACCTCACTTGGTGACAGGCCAATATACTGAATAAGCTGCATCTCCAAATCAGGTCAAAAAACCTGCCGTGGCTCTGTATAGCCAACCACTGTTGTTGGCATGGCTGTCTGAATTCCTTCCCTTCTTCTTTCCTTCAAAAACACATGTAGGGGGTAGGGTCCCAAAGACCCTTCCCATTAATGATTAAGGGGACCTTAAGATTCATATGCTTGTCTCACTATTGTACTGTTGCTATGTGTCTGAACTCTGCCACTATACTTTGCACAAGCTATCTATATTAGTATTGGCGATTAAGCCCTACCTGTTTCAAGAGCGTGCTTGCAGGCTAGGTGTGATTTAGATCGAAACTAGATAAAGAGAAGTAACCACTGTGTCACGCCCTGTAACGGCAGCCTTCCTCCTCTTCGTCTGAGGGTGTAGCAGGGATCGGACCAACACGCAGCGTAGCCAGTGCTCAACATGTTTAATAGACGAAACTGTGAACACTTACAAAAATACAAAATAACAAACGTGGCAAAAACGAAACAGTCCTATCTGGTGCATAGAAACACAAAGACAGGAAACAGCCACCCACAAATCCCAACACAAAACAGGCTACCTTAATATGGTTCCCAATCAGAGACAATGACAAACACCTGCCTCTGATTGAGAACCACATCAGGCCAATTGACAATCCCCACATAGAAACACAAAACATAGAATGCCCACCCAGCTCACGTCCTGACCAACACAAAACAAGGAAAAACACACAAGAACTATGGTCAGAGCGTGACAGTACCCCCCCCCCCCCCTCCCCCCCAAGGTGCGGACTCCGACCGCACAACCTAAACCTATAGGGGAGGGTCTGGGTGGGCATCTCTCCGCGGTGGCGGCTCTGGCGCTGGACGAGGACCCCACTCCACCATTGTCTTTGTCCATCTCCCTAGCGTCCTTTGAGTGGCGACCCTCGCCACCGACCTTGGCCTAGGAACCCTAACAACGGGCCCCACTAGACTGAGGAAACTCCTCCGGACTGAGGGACAGCTCCGGACCGAGAGGCAGCTCATGACTGAGAAGTAGCTCATGACCGAGGGGTAGCTCATGACAGAGAGGTAGCTTATGACAGAGAGGTAGCTTATGACAGAGAGGTAGCTTAAGACAGAGGGGCAGCTCCGGACTGAAGGGCAGCTCCGGACTGAAGGGCAGCTCCGGACTGAATGGCAGCTCCGGACTGAAGGGCAGCTCCGGACTGAAGGGCAGCTCCGGACTGAATGGCAGCTCCGGACTGAATGGCAGCTCATAACTGGAAGGCAGCTCATGACTGGAGGGCAGCTCATGACTGGAGGGCAGCTCATGACTGGAAGGCAGCTCATGACTGGAGGGCAGCTCATGACTGGAGAGCAGCTCATGACTGGAAGGCAGCTCATGACTGGAAGGCAGCTCATGACTGGCGGGCGGCTCATGACTGGCGGGTGGCTCTGGCAGCTCCTGACTGGCGGGCGGCTCTGGCTCCTGACTGGCGGGCGGCTCTGGCTCCTGACTGGCGGGCGGCTCTGGCAGCTCCTGACTGGTGGGCGGCTCTGGCTCCTGACTAGCGGGCGGCTCTGGCAGCTCCTGACTGGCGGGCGGCTCTGGCAGCTCCTGACTGGCGGATGGCTCTGGCGGCTCCTGACTGGCGAGCGGCTCTGCCGGCTCCTGACTGGCGAGCGGCTCTGGCGGCTCCTGACTGGCGAGCGGCTCTGGCGGCTCCTGACTGGTGAGCGGCTCTGGCGGCTCCTGACTGACGGACGGCTCTAGCGGCTCCTGACTAACGGACGGCTTTAATGGCTCGGGACAGACGGGCGGCTCTGACGGCTCGGGACAGACGGGCGGCTCAGACGGCGCTGGGCAGGCAGGCAGCTCAGATGGCGCTGGGCAGGCAGCTCAGATGGCGCTGGGCAGGCAGGCAGCTCAGATGGTGCTGGGCAGGCAGGCAGCTCAGATGGCGCTGGGCAGGCAGGCAGCTCAGATGGCGCTGGGCAGGCAGGCAGCTCAGATGGCGCTGGGCAGGCAGCGCCATCTGAGTGCTTTATGTTTATGCTCCACACCAGCAAATCCCTCATGTCTCTCTCCTCCAATTTCCCCATTAATTCATCCACAGTCTCAGCTTCACTCCCCTTACTCACCTCCAATTCCATCTCGACTGGCTCTGGTTCCATCTTCGGCTCCTCACAGTAAGCACGGGGAGCTGGCTCAAGTCTCCTACTTGACCCAGCTACACTCCCCGAGAGCACCCCCCCCCAAGAAATTTTTGGGGTTGCCAGCCGTTCTGCCGTGCTAGCTCCTCATACCGGCGCCTCTCTGCTTTCGCTGCCTCCAGCTCTGCCTTGGGGCGGCGATATTCCCCTGGTTGTGCCCAGGGTCCTCCGCCGTCTAATATTTCCTCCCAATTCCAATATTCCTGCGATCGCTGCTGCTGCCTTGTATCACGCTGCTTGGTCCGATTTTGGTGGGTGATTCTGTCACGATCGTCGTATTGTGAAAGAAGAGAGGAGGACCAAGGCGCAGCGTGATAACTATACATCTTCTTTTTTTTAATGAAGACGAAACAAACACTTTTACAAACTAACAAAACAACAAACGACCATGAAGCTATATAAACAAATAGTGCTGACACTAAACACTACACATAGACAATCACCCACGACATACCCAATGAATATGGCTGCCTAAATATGGCTCCCAATCAGAGACAACGATAGACAGCTGTCTCTAATTGAGAACCAATCTAGGCAACCATAGACTTACATAAACACCTACAATGAACACAACCCCATGAACTCTACAAAACCCCCTAGACAATACAAACACCCTAAATGAGACAAAAACACACAAACATCCCCCATGTTACACCCTGACCTAACTAAAATAATAAAGAAAACAAAGATAACTAAGGCCAGGGCGTGACAGCTGGAGATCACTCTGTCATGCTGATTGAGTTTGAATAACAGACTGGAAGCTTCATAAGGAGGGGGTTGCTTGGAATCATTGTTCTTCCTCTGTCAACAATGGTTACCTGCAAGGAAACACGTGCCGTCATCATTGCTTGGCACAAAAAGGCCTTCACAGGCAAGGATATTGCTGCCAGTAAGATTGCACACAAATCAACCATTTATCGGATCATCAAGAACTTCAAGGAGAGCGGTTCAATTGTTGTGAAGAAGGCTTCAGGGCGCCCAAGAAAGTCCAGGAATCGCCAGGACCGTCTCCTAAAGTTGATTCAGCTGCGGGATCGGGGCACCACCAGTACTGAGCTTGCTCAGGAATGGCAGCAGGCAGGTGTGAGTGCATCTGCACGCACAGTGAGGCAAAGACTTTTGGAGGATGGCCTGGTGTCAAGAAGGGCAGCAAAGAAGCCACTTCTCTCCAGGAAAAACATCAGGGACAGACTGATATTCTGCAAAAGGTACAGGGATTGGACTGCTGAGGACTGGGGTAAAGTCATTTTCTCTGATGAATCCCCTCTCCGATTGTTTGGGGCATCCGGAAAAAAGCTTGTGAGCGCTACCATCAGTCCTGTGTCATGCCAACAGTAAAGCATCCTGAGACCATTCATGTGTGGGGTTGCTTCTCAGCCAAGGGATTGGGCTCACTCACAATTTTGCCTAAGAACACAGCCATGAATAAAGAATGGTACCAACACATCCTCCGAGAGCAACTTCTCCCAACCATCCACGAACAATGCCTTTTCCAGCATGATGGAGCCATAAGGCAAAAGTAATAACTAAGTGGCTCGGCGAACAAAACATCAATATTTTGGGTCCATGGCCAGGAAACACCCCAGACCTTAATCCCATTGAGAATTTGTGGTCAATCCTCAAGAGGCGGGTGGACAAACAAAAACCCACAAATTCTGACAATCTCCAAGCATTGATTATGCAAGAATGGGCTGCCATCAGTCAGGATGTGGCCCAGAAGTTAATTGACAGCATGCCAGGGCAGATTGCAGAGGTCTTGAAAAAGAAGGGTCAACACTGCAAATATTGACTCTTTGCATCAACTTCATGTAATTGTCAATAAAAGCCTTTGACACTTATATGCTGACCACACCGCTCGCGTCGCGTGCCCGAGCGTTCCAAAATACATTTAGAAATCCATGTTATTCAATTATTGCACCCACACTGCTCGTGCGCGCCAACGAGCGTCTGTGTTGCCAAGGTCTAAAATAGAAATCAGTTCTATTTCTGACGCAGATCGCATTGCAAGTCCTGCTTCTCCCATCTCCTCATTGGTTTGTAGACACAGGTTCCCACGTGCCATCTCCTCATTGGTTATACCCACGTGGGTGACTGAAGACGAACGACATCAGTGGCGGTAATGAACCTAATTTATGAAAGATGGCAATCGCAATATTAAGTCAAGAGAAGAAAAAGCTTGGAAGGAAGCGAGATGACTAGAAACGATTCAGTTGACCGTTTTATGTGTGGATTAATTGTCGGAGTAGAGGACCTTGGGCATTTCATGTAAAATAACAACTCAATGTTTATATCCCAGGACAAATTAGCTAGCAACAGCAAGCTAGCTAAATAGGACAAATTAGCTAGCAAGTGCAAGCTAGCTAGCTAAATTGCCATACATGTTTAATGCTTTTCGACCTGTCCCCAAAATAATGTAATTGGTTCAGAGTTATTTTGATATTTTAACCTGCGTGTCGTGATCGCGTTTGGTGTAGGGGGACAAAATAAAATGATGCACGATGGCGCACGCGCGCAGCCGGTTTGGGTTCCGTGTTATGAAATGCTTGTAATTATACTTCAGTATTCCATAGTAACATCTGACAAAAATATCTAAAGACACTGAGGCAGCAGACTTTGTGAAAATACATTTTTGTGTCATTCTCAAAACTTTTGGCCACAACTGTATATCTATGAACATGGACACCTCTGAGAACAAAAACCCTGAGGAGAAGGGGATGATCCAGCTGGCAGAAGATGCAGAGAAGGATGCAGAAATGGACTACTTGTTGAGGCCACGGGTGCCGCTAGCGGCACTCCTCCCACATTCCATTGAAAAGGCAGAGCGGCAAATTCAAAAAACAAAATTGAAATATTTAACTTTCACACATTAACAAGTCCAATACAGCATTTGAAAGATAAACATCTTGTCAATCCATCCAACATGTCCGATTTTTTAAATGTTTTACAGAGAAAACACCACATATATTTATGTTAGGTCACCACCAAATAAAAAAAGACAGACAGACATTTTTCACAGCACAAGTAGGCTGCAGGTAGCATGCACAAGCCAACCTAACTAACCTAGAACCAACCTAAATAACCTAGAAAAAACTACCTCAGATGACAGTCCTATAACATGTTACACAATAAATCTATGTTTTGTTCAAAAAAATTGCATATTTTAGCTATAAATCAGTTTTACATTACTGCTACCATCATAGCTACAGTCAGAAATCGCACGGGAGTAGCCAGAGTAAATACAGACACCAACTACCTAATTACACATCATAAAACATTTCAGACAAATATATGGTGGATAGCTAATGAAAGACAAATATCTTGTGAATACAGACAATATTTCCGATTGTTGAAGTGTTTTACAGCGAAAACACCACATATATTTATGTTAGTTCACCACCAAATACAAAAGACAGACAGACAGTTTTTCACAGCAACGGTAGCATGCAAGTAGCTAACCTAACTAACCTAGAACCAACCTAGAACCAACCTAAATAACCTAGAAAAAACTCCCTCAGATGACAGTCCTATAACATGTTACACAATAAATCTATGTTTTGTTCGAAAAATGTGCATATTTTAGCTATAAATCAGTTTTACATTACTGCTACCATCATAGCCACCATCACAGCTACAGTCAGAAATCGCATGGCAGTAGCCAGAGAAAATACAGACACCAACGTCAACTACTAATTACACATCATAAAACATTTCAGAACAATATATGGTGGATAGCTAATGAAAGAATAAGATCTTGTGAACAGAGCCAATATTTCCGATTTTTGAAGTGTTTTACAGCGAAAACACAATATATCGTTATATTAGCTTACTACAATAGCTAGCACACAGCAGCATTGCTTCTAGTCAAACGGTAGCATAGCACAGTTCGACAGATATATATGAAAAAGCATCCCAAATTGGGTCCTTATCTTTGTGGATCTTCCATCAGAATGTTCTCCAAGGGGTCCTTTGTTCAGAACCGACTTTATTTGGATCCATAACGAACGATTTCCCTCAGAATTAGCAAGCACCATTAGCTAGCATTGCTAGCCTCTCGTTCTTGAACCAATTCTTGCGTCGCATCACGTCTAAAGTCCAGAATAAATTTCAATAATATAATTAAACTATATTGAAAAAACATACTTTAAGATGATATTGTGACATGTATCAAAGAAAATCGAAGCCAGAGATCATATTCACCTTTAAAAGGTTCTTCAATGAGCCGAGTAAGGTCCGACTTCGCGCCCAGGAAATAAATAAAAGTGCGCACGTCTCAGTCCAAGACGTTGTGTTCAGTCCCTGGTCGAGATAATCAACAGATTTTTTCTCTCACTTCCGCATGACACCCAGGCGAAGGCGTATGACATGTTTCTACAGTCATAAGTGACATGCCCTTTTATAGACAAGCTCCTGAAGAGAGAGTTCGCTTTTGGAAATCTCACTTCCGGTTAGGAAATGGTCTGTAAAAGGAGTTCTGTTTCACTTAGAGAAATAATTCAAACGTTTTTAGAAACTAGAGACTGTTTTCTATCCAATAGTAATAATAATATGCATATTGTACGAGCAAGAATTGAGTACGAGGCCGTTTAAAAATCATACGATTTTCCCCAAAAGTGAAAATAGCACCTCCTGGTCCCCAACAGGTTAAAGATGCCATATGCAGAAATCGCTCCGCCACTTCATGGTTGCTAAGTTTCCCTAATTTCAGTTCATGTGACAAAACAAACAAGTATAGTGTATCGTTATTGTGTCATCTAAACCGCTGTGAAATATATTTTCCATAACCAAAAATATTGTATTTTCAGCTATTTGAACCTGGTGTACAAAACTGAAAGTAAAAGACACAAAAACTAAACTTAAGAACGGGAAGGATGGAGATAACGCACATAGAACAGACCTACCACTTTTTAGACTTTCAATGAGAATGACAGATCTATTTCTCACATTTCTATGTGAATTTGATTGGTCGCACACAAAAGGTTACATATTGCAGCTCTATTAAAGGAAAAATCCACCAAAAACCACTAATTCCTTTAATTTAAATTACAATAATATGTGATAACAATATTTTTTGTGAACAAATGTTTCATTTTGTCATTATAAGGTTGGTAGCAACTGAAAATCATTGTGGAAATCTGTTGCAGCTGAAGTCGACTACAAAAAAAAAAACGCAATGCAATGCTCTCTTCAAATGAAGCTACACACAATAATGCCAAAGTCAATATCAGCATGTGTTAGTTACTGGAGCTGTAAAATCGCCGAAACGAACTGCACTGTCAATTTAGGAGTCTACAATCTCACCATGTTCAACCTGCAGATCGATTCTGACATTTGCAACAGCCATGCAATAGCACCATGTAATGCACCCTGGACTGATGAGGAAGACTAATAAGAGAAATGTAAAGTAACACATTTTTCGAGGTAGGAATATTGCAAAAAATATGATCCATGGCTCATTCAAGAGAAGAGAACCTCCCGCTTTATGACATTGGCCAGTGTCATGGCAGTCCTGCTCGGCTGAGGTTACCAATGACCACAATCCTGCAGAGAGATTTCACCCCCACCGGAGGAGAAGGTTGGATCTCAAGGGATAGGAAGATGGGGGGGGGGTTTATGACACCTCACGCCCATTGTAAATCTAAGGCAGGAGACCAAATTCCTTTGTCCTCTCACTATGGAGAACTATGGAGAACATTAACATGCAATAAATGGACTTTGGGACAAGGGGCTTCCGTCAGCCACAATGGTGGTAATAACAATAGATGGAATATAAAAAATAATTTCAGTTTTGTTATGTTATTAAAAGTCAAAGGACGACGTTATAACGAAAACATTGTAACTTTAAGAGTTTTCCTAATATGTGCTTGATGTTTATACATTGTACGTTGGGGGGGAAATGTCCAAATCGAAGAGAAGGTTTTGGTAAAGATGAAATGTGAAGTTAGTTGTCTAAAATTGGATTTGAGTAAAATCTAGACCTTGCCTCGTAACTAGGTACGCCCAAGAATTGCCCTGAAGGCGGAAGACGTCCACTTCAGACCCGAGGGTATAAGATATGTGCGTTAAGAATGAACATATCAGACTAAGCGACCCGAGCTGCAGTCAAGGTCTGAGTAGTCAACGAACCCAAAATGCAACACGAGGTTGAAGACAAAGGAACCCTTTTCTACCCATGCTACGGATGAGTAGCTGCTAAGCGGGTGAATTCAAGCCGGACCACCCGGTCTCCACTCCCCATCGAATTGTGGTATCTACACTGTTTTCATTCCTACGCTGTGAACCCTGAGCTACAGGGTTGGCTGTCCTGAGAATACCCCTTTCAGAACAAGGGCGAGGAATCAGACCACTAAGCCAAAAAGACACTGACATTTGGAGGACAACTAGAGAGTTGCACCAGAGAAGTGCATCATTGAGAAGCCTAAATGGTCCACGCGGAGACTCCCATCGGAGACCTTCAACACGTAATTACATCATTATATTCTGACCCATAAGAGTGGCAGTTCGGGGCAAGGCTAGGGTTAACATAAGCATAGCTGACAAATGCACCCAAATGTATGTTTCTCTCATGTACTCTCTTTGAAATCCCCATTTTGGGTAACACGTGCCAGACTGTGTTGGCCCGTTGTACAAAGTTCTAACCAATAGCCTTGACTGTGTTTTTGTGTATGTGTATCTTTTATTATCATTTTAGCTTTCTAGTAAATAAATAATCAACTAAAATTTGTGTGGTACAAACTCATTGGTGGGACTCGGGTTTGTGCAGATTCCCGGATTATGCGACGTTCAGAATGAGACTGTAGAGGAAATTGATTAATTAGCGACTGGTGTAAAATCGGTATTCTGATATTCTTTGAGTTAATTTGGGAAATAGAAACTCAATAAAACAAATTTTCCCATGGTGCCCCAGGTTAATGAGTTAATAATTGCCTGATTCATTTAATAACGCAATTATAACCCGTTAATCATTCGATGAGCAGCAGCCATCACATTAACTAATACAACGTCATGACACCAGTATTGAAATCTGACATGTATGAAAAACATTTTTGCGATCTAAAAGTCAGATTCCGAGTAACTTCCAGTGTAGTGAGAGCAGATGTGTCACAATGCTAAGTCATACCGGACAAATTTATGCATGTTTGAACAGCCATAGCGCAGCCATAGCTCATGAAAACATGAAATGGCCCCGGGAATCGATAGAACTGTCACGTCTGCTCCCGCTCTCCCTCTCTGGCGCTTGAGGTCGCCAGAATGCCTTTCATTACGTACACCTGTAACCATCATTACGCACATCAATGCTCATTGGACTCACCTGGACTCCTTCACATTTGTTGATTGCCCCCTCTATATCTGCCTGTTCCTCAGTGTTTTTCCCCGTGTCACCATTATTGTTGTGATTTTTCCCCTGTCCAGACACTGTTTCTGCTCTGTTTCATGTCCGTTATTACTTAAATGTTTCACTCCCTGTACATGCTTCTCGTCTACCAGTGTCAATCCTTACAGACACTGTTGGAAGCATCAGGGAGTTTTTATTTTTGTTGGGGTTGGTGACGCCGGGTCAGGGTGCTGCTGCCGATGGAACCGGGGAGTGCATCAGCTGGCTCGTCGGACTTCCACGCCTTAGCTCGCTCGAGAGGTTTCCTTGCCCCGGTTTGGGTCGGCAAGCTCCCATCCCACATCATGCATCAGCTGGCTCGTCGGACTTCCACGCCTTAGCTGGCTCGAGAGGTTTCCTTGCCCCGGTTTGGGTCGGCAAGCTCCCATCCCACATCATGCCTCAGCCGGCTCGTCGGGCTCCCACGCCTCAGCGGGATCGTCAGGCTTTCACGCCTCTGCAGACTCATCGGGCTTCTACGTTCCAGCCAGCTTGTCCAGCGCCCATGCCTCGGCCGGCCCGTCAGGCTCGCCCAGGTGGAACACAGGGTGGCGCCCCTAGAGGGGGGGTATTGTCACCTCTGCTCCCGATTTCCCTCTCTGGCTCTCGAGAGCGGCAGACTGCCTTTCATTACGCACACTGTTAACCATCATTACGTGCATCAGTGGTTATTGGACTCACCTGGACTCCTTCACGTTTGTTCATTGCCCCCTCTATATATGTCTGTTCCTCAGTGTTGTTCCCCGTGTCAGCATTATTGTCGTGATTTTTTCCCCTGTCTAGACGCTGTTCCTGTACCCTACCTACTAGGGTAGGGAGCATCATTTTGAATTTTTTATGAAAAGCGTGCCCAAATTAAACTGCCTGCTACTCAGGCCCAGAAGCTAGGATATGCATATAATTAGTAGATTTGGATAGAAAACACTCTAAAGTTTCCAAAACTGTTAAAATATGTCTGTGAGTATAACAGAACTGATATGGCAGGCGAAAACCTGAGGAAAATCCAACCAGGAGGTACTATTATTTTGAAAGGTTGTTTTTCCATTCAAAGCCTATCCACCATACAAAGACTTAAGACCCAGTTCACGATCTCTATGGCTTCCTCTACATGTGGCCAGTCTTTAGGCATTTTGTCAGGCTTTTACTCTGAAAAATTAGGGAGATACAGCACTTTCAATGAGTGGACAGTGGAAATTTCCAGACACGAGTCATGCGCGTGATCGGGAACGCGCCTTTCTTGTTTCTCCTTTTCTATTGACGAAGCTTTTGTCCGGTTGAAAAATTATTGATTATTTATGCCAAAAACAACCTGAGGATTGATTTTAAACATCGTTTGACATGTTTCTACTAACTTTTATTGTACTTTTTTGACTTTTCGTCTTGATGTTGAGAGCGCGCATTGTGCCTTTGGATTTCTGAACTAAACGCACCAACAAATGGAGGTTTTTGGACAGAAAGAGGGACATTATCGAACAAAACAAACATTTATTGTCTAACATGGAGACCAGGGAGTGCCACCAGATGAAGATCATCAAAGGTAAGTGATTAATTTTAACGCCATTTATGACTTTTGTGACACCTCTCTTTGGTTGAAAAATGGCTGTATGGTTTTTTTAAACATAATCGTGTGGTGTGCTTTCGCCGAAAAGCCTTTTTGAAATCTGACACAGCGGTTGCATTAAGGAGAAGTTTGTCTTTAATCGTATGTTAAACACTTGTATCTTTCATCAATGTTTATGATGAGTATTTCTGTAATTTGATGTGGCTCTGCATTTTCACTGGATGTTTGTTTGAGACAATGATTACTGTACATAACGCGCCAATTTCAACTGAGGTTTTTGGACATAAAGATTAACTTTATCGAACAAAACACACATTTATTGTGTAACATGAAGTCTTGTGAGTGCCATCTGATGAAGATCATCAAAGGTTAGTGATTCATTTAATCGCTATTTCTGACTTTTGTGAGCCCTCTCCTTGGCTGGAAAATGGCTGTATAGTTTTTTGTGACTAGGCGCTGAATTTTAATTATGAGATTTCTGTTGTTTTGAATTTGGCGCCCTGCAATTTCACTGGCTGTTTCACAGCCATAAGAGCTTTTTAACAGGTGAGGTTGACCTGGAGATGTTCTCGGAGCTGCGTCTGAAGCATCTTGCCGTAACTGTGGACAATCAGGTGGTGGAGCCCAGCGCGCAGCAGTTACACCTTTATAAATGTATGGGTAGAGTTAGACAGTAGTACAATAAAACTATCAGGGTAAAGTAGACTGTAATGCAAGGGTTTACCAGTACCACAATTAAAAGGGTATAACGTTATTACAATCACGGGACTGCAGACTCCAATGGAAAGGTTTAAGACAACTATAAGTGTATATTTTTAATTTCAGTATGATTGTGTAATACATGATTCATTCAATGGAATATCCGAACAACTTAATCTTACAGTCACTTTTTATGTTGATTGACTTCATGAGTGTACAAAACATTTCCATGACAAAGACTGACCAGGTGAATGATCCCTTCGCTTGTTAAATCCACTTCAATCAGTTTAGATGAATGGGAGGAGGCAGATTAAATAATAATTGTCACACCTTGAGACAATTGAGACATGGATTGTGTATGTGTGCCATTCAGAGGGTGAATCGGCCAGACAAAATATTGGAGTGCCATGGTAGTAGGTGCCAGGCGCACCGGTTTGTGTGAAGAACTGCAACACTGCTGAGTTTGACGCTCAACAGTTCCCATGTGTATCAAGAATGGTCCACCACCCAAAGGATATCCAGCCAACTTGACACAACTCTGGGAAGCATTTCAATTATATATTTTTTAAACCTTTATTTAACTAGGCAAGTCAGTTAAGTTATTTTCAATGACAGCCTAGGATTATTTTCAATGACAGCCTAGAAACTGCCTTGTTCAGGGGCAGAACGACAGATGTTTACCTTGTCAGCTCGGGGATTCGATCTTGCAACCTTTCGGTTACTAGTCCAACACTCTAAGGTAACTGAGCTAAATGACTAACGCCCCGTAGCACTCACTTCCGTCATCATGAAGTGCTTTGAGAGACTAGTCAAGGACCATATCACCTCCACCTTACCTGACACCCTAGACCCACTCCAATTTGCTTACGCCCCAATAGGTCCACAGACGACGCAATCGCAATCACACTGCACACTGCCCTAACCCATCTGGACAAGAGGAATACCTATGTGAGAATGCTGTTCATCGACTACAGCTCAGCATTTAACACCATAGTACCATCCAAACTCGTCATCAAGCTCGAGACCCTGGGTCTCGACCCCACCCTGTGCAACTGGGTACTGGACTTCCTGACGGGCCACCACCAGGTGGTGAGGGTAGGTAACAACATCTCCCCCCCGCTGATCCTCAACACTGGGGCGCACAAGGGTGCGTTCTGAGCCCTCTCCTGTACTCCCTGTTCACCCACGACTGCGTGCCCATGCACGCCTCCAACTCAATCATCAAGTTTGCGGACGACACTACAGTGGTAGGCTTGATTACCAACAACGACGAGACGGCCTACAGGGAGGAGGTGAGGGCCCTCGGAGTGTGGTGTCAGGAAAATAACCTCACACTCAACGTCAACAAAACAAAGGAGATGATTGTGGACTTCAGGAAACAGCAGAGGGAGCACCCCCCTATCCACATCGACGGGACAGTAGTGGAGAGGGTAGTAAGTTTTAAGTTCCTCAGTGTACACATCACGGACAAACTGAATTGGTCCACCCACACAGACAGCGTTGTGAAGAAGGCGCAGCAGCCAACCTCAGGAGGCTGAAGAAATTTGGGTTGTCACCAAAGCACTCACAAACTTCTACAGATGCACAATCGAGAGCATCCTGTCTGGCTGTATCACTGCCTGGTACGACAACTGCTCCGCCCACAACCGTAAGGCTCTCCAGAGGGTAGTGAGGTCTGCACAACGCATCACCGGGGGCAAACTACCTGCCCTCCAGGACAACTACACCACCTGATGTCACAGGAAGGCCATAAAGATCATCAAGGACAACAACCACCCGAGCCACTGCCTGTTCACCCCGCTATCATCCAGAAGGCGAGGTCAGTACAGGTGCATCAAAGCAGGGACCGAGAGACTGAAAAACAGCTTCTATCTCAAGGCCATCAGACAGTTAAACAGCCACCACTAACATTTAGTGGCCGCTGCCAACATACTGACTCGACTCCAGCCACTTTAATAATGGGAATTGATGGAAATTGATGTAAAAATGTATCACTAGCCACTTTAAACAATGCCACTTTATGTTTATATACCTTACATTACTCATCTCATACTGTATGTATATTCTGTACTCTATACCATCTACTGCATCTTGCCTATGCCGTTCTGTACCATCACTCATTCATATATCTTTATCCCTTTGCAATGGCATTGCTGGGCAAGGGTGAGCTGGTGCTAGCATAAGAACTGGGCAGGTTTGTGTCTGAGCTTGTGCTAGGCAGGGCTGAAATGGTGCTGGGGCTTGGCAGGTTTGTGCTGGGGCCTGGTAGAGTTGGGTTCTGAATGGGGCGATCTGTAACGAAGGGTGGCGCAATCTCGGGTTCCAGAAATACATCCCTGTTGTAAAGTTGTACCCCAGCCAACCTAAAGCCAGCCTGAATGTCCAAAGGGGTTGCAGCCAGAGGATAGGCGATTGCCACAATCCCAGGAATGTCATAAATTGACATTGTCTTCCCGGGATTGTTCCTCATTCAGGCATCACACGCTGTGTTGATGTGCCTCTTTAGTGGCTGTAGACAGACCTGTCTAAGGGTTGAAGCCGATGAGAGCAATGGGGTGGGAATGACAGCATAATTATGCCATTTTCTTTGGCATAATTGAGTCCATCAATGGACAGATGAGACTCGTGATTGTCCAAAAGGATTAAACAGGACCTCTCGTTCGAGAACTTCGAACTTCGTATGCTGGATGAAATGTTTCAGGAAGTCAACAAAGTGCACATCTTTCATCCACCCAGAGGGATTTGCCCCTCCTTTGCTGCCAGGTGGCCTGTTGATCAGGAAATGATTGCGGAGACAGCACAGGCCAGTGTGCCGAAGGTTCCCCTTTCAGCGGAAAGAATCCACGTCTGCCACCACTGTCATGTTTATGTACAGTGGTCACCCCAGTTTAATCGACATTCCATATGTCTCCTGGTCCAAATTGATATCTCTGTAGCACTTCTGTTACATTGTCAAAGAAAGCATGAACATTTTCTCTGTTGAAGCTACTTGCCCTGGCAAGGCTAGTTGCCTCTGGCTTTCTCAGTAAAAGAGTTGGGTGCCGCTTTAAGAAGCCTGTAAACCACTCCAAGCTGGCCTTTTCTTTTTCTGCCCACATTGGCACGAACTTCAGCTGATGTGCCACAGAAAACTGGTACGCAAGTCTTCTGATTTTACTTGGTGACAGGCCAAAATAAATGTCAGCTGACCTAGTAATATACTGAATAAGCTGCATCTCCAAATCAGGGGAAAAAACCTGCCGTGGCTCTGTATAGCCAACCACTGTTGTTGGCCTGGCTGTCTGACTTCCTTCCTTCCCTTCTTCTTTCCTTCAAAAACACATGTAGGGGGTAGGGTCCCAAAGACCCTTCCCATTAATGATTAAGGGGACCTCAAGATTCATATGCTTGTCTCACTATTGTACTGTTGCTATGTGTCTGAACTCTGCCACTATACTTTGCACAAGCTATCTATATTAGTATTTGCGGTTAAGCCCTACCTGTTTCAAGAGTGTGCTTGCAGGCTAGGTGTGATTTAGATCGAAACTAGATAAAGAGAAGTAACCACTGTGTCACGCCCTGACTTTAGTTATATTTTTCTTTGTTTTTTGGTTAGGTCTGGGTGTGACAAGGGTGGTTTGTTTAGGTTTTGTATTGTCTAGGGGTTTTGTCTTGTCTAAGGTTTTTATTTGTCTATGGGGATTTTGAATGGTCTAGCGGTTTTTAGGTTTATGGTGGCCTGAGTTGGTTCCCAATCAGAGACAGCTGTTTCTTGTTGTCTCTGATTGGGTAGCCTATTTAGGTTGCCATTTTCCATGTTGGTTTTGTGGGTAGTTGTTTTCTGTCTCTGTGTCTGTACCAGACAGGACTGTTTCGTTTGTTCCGCTATTGTTATTTTTTGTTCTAGTGTTCAGTGTTATTAAATATCATGAACACGTATCACGCTGCACCTTGGTCCTATCCTTCTTCCTCAGACGAACATCGTTACACACTGTCTGGTTTTGACATTTTGATCTTGTGGGAGTGTCACATGAGATAACGCTGTAGAGACGAAGCAAGTACGGGGAGTCAAACATTTAATATAGAACGAGACAGGAACAGCGTCAGCAAACGAGTAACACAGACAAATAACAATCAATGCAGCAGCGGGAAACAGAGCAGGGGAGCTGACAAATAAAGGGGAGGTAATAAACAAGTGATGAGTGAGTCCAATATCGCTGATGCGCGTTTGAGGGAAGGCAGGTGTGCATAATGGATGGCAGGAGTGCGTGATGCAGGGCAGTCTGGCGCCCTCAAGTGCCAGGAGCGGAAGAGCGGGAGCAGACGTGACAGTACTCCCCCCCCCCCTCTAGGGGCGCCACCCGACGTCCCACCTGGGCGAATCGGCCGAGACATGGGACCCCAACAAACTGGCAGGAGCGTGAGAGCCTGGCGGAAAAAGCAGGCTGAAGCATGGAAGCCCGACGATCCGTCTGAGGCAAGACACCTGTCGATCCCGCAGCAGAGAGGGTGGCTGGCTAGGCACCCCCGGTTCCATCAGTGGCGACCCAGAGCCGATGCCACCATACCAACCGGAATGCCAGTACTCCCCGACGCTTCATGTGATGGCTGATGCATTCTGTCACGTGTTGACGCTGGAGAGACAAAGCAGGTACGGGGAGTCAAACATTTAATGAGGAACAGACATGGAACGAGACAGGAACAGCATCAGCATACAAGGAAACAAAGACAAAAAACAATCAATGCATCAGCAGGGAACAGAGCAGAGAAACTGACAAATATAGGGGAGGTCATAAACAGATGATAAGTGAGTCCAATATCGCTGAAGCGCGTGACGAGGGAGGGCAGGTGTGCGTAATGATGGCAGGAGTGCGTGATGCAGGGCAGCCCGGCACACTCAAGAGCCAGGGGAGGGAAGATCAGGAGCAGACGTCACAGTGACAGTGGACAATGATACTTAGAATTCAGAGAAGCTACTATTCTAGGTTACATTATAAGGTAACCTCAGCTTATTGCTGCACATATACAGTGACGTAGGTGATCACACCAGCAGGGATTGATCACAGGTATATAATCAGCTGCGCCCTTTGATTGGTTGCAGAACTTACTCTGAAACATACATGTTGTTTCCATGGTTAACTTCTGTCTGCAATTGCATTAATACAGGTTTGATTGATTTACTTAAAGAAGATATTGTCTGACTGCTGATTTCACCAATAAGCCAATGATTGACAAAGAACAAGGAACCTACCCCGACACACATTTCATCATTGCAATTACATATTCATTACAGGCTTATTATGCCCACCTCCCTGTCTACTATCCTTGTTGCCACAATGCAATTCATAACACCACACTAAATTCATGACACTGTATGAAGTAGTGTGTGTGTCTGTGGATATACTGTCTCACACAGTAGGCATGTACAGTCGTGGCCAAAAGTTTTGAGAATGACGCAAATATTAATTTTCACAAAGTCTGCTGCCTCAGTTTGTATGATGGCAATTTGCATATACTCCAGAATGTTGTGAAGGGTGATCTGATGAATTGCAATTAATTGCAAAGTCCCTCTTTGCCATGCAAATGAACTGAATCCCCCCAAAAAACATTTCCATTGCATTTCAGCCCTGCCACAAAAGGACCAGCTGACATCATGTCAGTGATTCTCTCGTTAACACAGGTGTGAGTGTTGACGAGGACAAGGCTGGAGATCACTCTGTCATGCTGATTGAGTTTGAATAACAGACTGGAAGCTTCATAAGGAGGGTGTTGCTTGGAATCATTGTTCTTCCTCTGTCAACAATGGTTACCTGCAAGGAATCCTCAATCCTCCCCATTGCATTGTGGTATCTACACTGTTTTCATTCCTACGCTGTGAACCCTGAGCTACAGGGCTGGCTGTCCTCAGAAGACCCCTTTCAGAACAAGGGCGAGGAATCAGACCACTAAGCCAAAAAGACACTGACATTTGAAGGACAACTAGAGTTGCACCAGAGAAGTGCGTCATTGAGAAGCCTAAATGGTCCACGCGGAGACTCCCATCGGAGACCTTCAACACGTAATTACATCATTATATTCTGACCCATAAGAGCGGCAGTTCGGGGCAAGGCTAGGGTTAAAATAAGCATAGCTGACAAATGCACCCAAATGTATGTTTCTCTCATGTACTCTCTTTGAAATCCCCATTTTGGGTAACACGTGCCAGACTGTGTTGGCCCGTTGTACAAAGTTCTAACCAATAGCCTTGACTGTGTTTTTGTGTATGTGTATCTTTTATTATAATTTTAGCTTTCTAGTAAATAAATAATCAACTAAAATTTGTGTGGTACGAACTCATTGGTGGGACTCGGGTTTGTGCAGATTCCCGGATTATGCGTCGTTCAGAATGAGACTGTAGAGGAAATTGATTAATTAGCGACTGTTGTAAAATCGATATTCTGATATTCTTTGAGTTAATTTGGGAAATAGAAACTCAATAAAACAAATTTTCCCATGGTGCCCCAGGTTAATGAGTTAATAATTGCCTGATTCATTTAATAACGCAATTATAAACCGTTAATCATTCGATAAGCAGCAGTCGTCACATTAACTAATACAACGTCACGACACCGGTATTGAAATCTGACATGTATGAAAGACATTTTTGCGATCTAAAAGTCAAATTCCTATTAACTTCCAGTGTAGTGAGAGCAGATGTGTCACAATGCTAAGTCATACCGGACTAATTTCTGCCTGTTTGAACAGCCATAGCTCAGGTACACATGAAAACATGAAATGAAATCAATAGAACTGTCACGCCTGCTCCCGCTCTCCAGACTGCCTTTCATTACGTGCACCTGTCACCGTCATTACACACATCAATACTCATTGGACTCACCTGGACTCCTTCACATTTGTTGATTGCCCCCTCTATATCTGCCTGTTCCTCAGTGTTGTTCCCCGTGTCACCATTATTGTTGTGATTTTTCCCCTGTCCAGACGCTGTTTCTGTTCTGTTTCATGTCCGTTATTAATTAAATGTTTCACTCCCTGTACATGCTTCTCGTCTACCAGTGTCAATCCTTACAGAATGCTGACACCACTGTTGGAAGCATCAGGGAGTTTTTCTTTTTGTTGGGGTTGGTGACGTCGAGTCAGGGTGCTGCTGCCGATGGTACCAGGGAGTGCATCAGCTGGCTCGTCGGACCTCCAGCGCCTTAGCTGGCTCGAGAGGTTTCCTTGCCCCTGTTTGGGTCGGCAAGCTCCCATCCCACATCATGCCTCAGCCGGCTCATCGGGCTACTACGCCTCAACCGGCTCATCAGGTTCCCACCCCACGTCATGCCTCAGCCAGCCCATCAGGCTCCCACGACTCAGCCGGCTCGTCGGGCTCCCACGCCTCAGCGGGATCGTCAGGCTTTCACGTCTCTGCCGACTCATCGGGCTTCTACGTCCCAGCCGGCTTGTCCAGCGCCCATGCCTCGGCCGGCCCGTCAGGCTCGCCCAGGTGGAACACAGGGTGGCGCCTCTAGAGGGGGGATACTGTCACGCCTGCTCCCGCTTTCCCTCTCTGGCTCTCGAGAGCGGCAGACTGCCTTTCATTACGCACACCGTTCACCATCATTACGTGCATCAGTGCTCATTGGACTCACCTGGACTCCTTCACGTTTGTTTATTGCCCCCTCTATATATGTCTGTTCCTCAGTGTTGTTCCCTGTGTCAGCATTATTGTCGTGATTTTTTGCCCTGTCTAGACGCTGTTCCTGTTCCCTACCTACTAGGGTAGCATTCGTAATTTTGGATGAAAAGCGTGCCCAAATTAAACTGCCTGCTACTCAGGCCCAGAAGCTAGGATATGCATATAATTAGTAGATTTGGATAGAAAACACTCTAAAGTTTCCAGAACTGTTAAAATAATGTCTGTGAGTATAACAGAACTGATATCCAGTCCACCTGGCCTTGCTGCTGTTCCAGTTTCAACTGTTCTGCCTGCTGTTATGGAACCCCTACCTGTCCCAGACCTGCTGCTTTCAACTCTTAATGATCGGCTATGAAAAGCCAACTGACATTTATTCCTGATTATTATTTGACCATGCTTGTCATTTATGAACATTTTGAAAATCTTGGCTCTCTCTAATTCTCTCCTTCTCTCTTTCTTTCTCTCTCTCGGAGGACCTGAGCCCTAGGACCATACGTCAGGACTACCGGGCATGATGACTCCTTGCTGTCCCCAGTCCACCTGGCCTTGCTGCTATTCCAGTTTCAACTGTTCTGCCTGCGGTTATGGAACCCCTACCTGTCCCAGACCTGCTGTTTTCAACTCTTAATGATCGGCTATGAAAAGCCAACTGACATTTATTCCTGATTATTATTTGACCATGCTTGTCACTTATGAACATTTTGAACATCTTGGCCATGTTCTGTTATAATCTCCACCCGGCACAGCCAGAAGAGGACTGGTCACCCCTCATAGCCTGGTTCCTCTCTAGGTTTCTTCCTAGGTTTTGGCCTTTCTAGGGAGTTTTTCCTAGCCACCGTGCTTCTACACCTGCATTGCTTGCTGTTTGGGGTTTTAGGCTGGGTTTCTGTACAGCACTTCGAGATATTAGCTGATGTACGAAGGGCTATATAAAATAAACTTGATTTGATTTGATTTGATATGGCAGGAGAAAACCTGAGGAAAATCCAACCAGGAAGTACTATTATTTTGAAAGGCTGTTTTTCCACTGAAAGCCTATCCACCATACAAAGACTCAAGACCCAGTTCACAATCTCTATGGCTTCCTTTACATGTGGCCAGTCTTTAGGCATTGTTTCAGGCTTTTACTCTGAAAAATTAGGGAGATACAGCATTTTCAATGAGTGGACAGTGGAAATATCCAGACACGAGTCATGCGCGTGATCGGGAACGCGCCTTTCTTGTTTCTCCTTTTCTATTGACGAAGCTTTTGTCCGGTTGAAAATGATTTATTATTTATGACAAAAACAACCTGAGGATTGATTTTAAACATCGTTTGACATGTTTCTACTAACTTTTATTGTACTTTTTTGACTTTTCGTCTTGATGTTGAGAGTGCGCATTGTGCCTTTGGATTTCTGAACTAAACGCACCAACAAAACTGAGGTTTTTGGACAGAAAGAGGGACATTATCGAACAAAACGAACATTTATTCTCTAACATGGAGACCGGGGAGTGCCACCAGATGAAGATCATCTAAGGTAAGTGATTCATTTTAACGCTATTTCTGACTTTTGTGACACCTCTCCTTGGTTGGAAAATGGCTGTATGGTTTTGTGGCTAGGCGTTGACCTAACTTAATCGCGTGGTGTGCTTTCGCCGAAAAGGCTTTTTGAAATCTGACACAGCAGTTGCATTAAGGAGTAGTTTGTCTTTAATCGTATGTTAAACACTTGTATCTTTCATCAATGTTTATGTTTGTTTGAGACAATGATTACTGTACATAACGCGCCAATTTTAACTGAGGTTTTTGGACAATAAGATTAACTTTATCGAACAAAACACACATTTATTGTTAACGCTATTTCTGACTTTTGTGAGCCCTCTCCTTGGCTGGAAAATGGCTGTATGGTTTTCTGTGACTAGGCGCTGACCCAACATAATCGCATGGTGTGCTTTCTCTTAAAGCCTTTTTGAAATCGGACACTGTGGTTGGATTTACAAGAAGTTTATCTTTAAAATGGTGTATAATACTTGTATGTTTGAGGAATTTTAATTATGGGATTTCTGTTGTTTTGAATTTGGCGCCCTGCAATTTCACTGGCTGTTGTCGAGGTGGGACGCTACCGTTTCACTTGTACCAGAGAGGTTAATGAAATGTTTCACTCCCTGTACCTGCTTCTTGTTTACCAGCATCGATCCTTACAAGAACATCGCACAGAGATCCACAAAAACTATATAACATTCAAAATGGGTGAATCTTTCCTTTAAAACTTCTTAGGGCTGCAATCCCGTTAACGGGATCGATATGACAACAGCCAGTGAAAGTGCAGGGCGCCAAATTCAAACAACAGAAATCTCATAATTAAAATTCCTCAAGCATACAAGTATTTCACACCATTTTAAAGATACACTTCTTGTTAATCCCACCACAGTGTACGATTTCAAAAAGGCTTTACAGCAAAAGCACCACAAACGATTAAGTTAGGTCACCGCAAAATCACAGAAAAACACATTCATTTTTCCAGCCAAAGACAGGAGTCACAAAAAGCAGAAATAGAGATAAAATGAATCACTAACCTTTGATGATCTTCATCATATGACACTCATAAGACATCATGTTAGACAATACATATATGTTTTGTTCGATAAAGTTCATATTTATATCCAAAAACCTCAGTTTACATTGGCACCATGTTCAGAAATGCCTCCAAAATATCCTGAGAAATTGCAGAGAGCCACATCAAATAACAGAAATACTCATCATAAACTTTGATGAAAGATACATGTTTTACATAGAATTAAAGATAAACTTGTTCTTAATGCAACCGCTGTGTCAGATTTCAAAAAAGCTTTACGGCAAAAGCACAATATTCAATCATCTGAGAACAGCGTTCAGCCACAAAAGGAAGCCATACAGTTACCCGCCAAATTGTGGAGTCAACAAAAGTCCTAAATAGCATTATAAATCTTCACTTACCTTTGCTGATCTTCGTCGGAATGCACTCCCAGGACTCCCACTTCCACAAGAAATTTTAGTTTTGTTCAGTAATGTCCATCATTTATGTCCAAATAGCTACTTTTGTTAGCGTGTTTGGTAAACAAATCCAAAGTCACGAAGCGCGTTCACTAAAAGCAGACAAAATCTCAAAAAGTTCCGTAACAGTCAGTAGAAACATGTCAAACGATGTATTGAATCAATCTTTAGGATGTTTTTAACATAAATCTTCAATAATGTTCCAACCAGAGAATTCCATTGTCTTCAGAAGTGCGATGGAACAGAGCTCTCTCTCATGTGAACACGCATGGTCAGAGCATGGTCAGTTCATGGCAGACCTTACTCATTCCTCTCTCCTTCGGCCCCACTTCACAGTAGAAGCATCAGACAAGGATCTAAAGACTGTTGACATCTAGTGGAAGCCGTAGGAAGTGAAAACTGACCCATATCCCACTGTGTATTCGATAGGCGATGAGTTGAAACCTACAAACCTCAGATTTCCCACTTCCTGGTTGGATTTTTTTCTCAGGTTTTTGGCTGCCATATGAGTTCTGTTATACTCACAGACATCATTCAAACAGTTTTAGAAACTGCAGAGTGTTTTCTATCCAATACTAATATTAATATGCATATATTAGTAACTGGGACTGAGGAGCAGGCAGTTTACTCTGGGCACCTCTGGGCACCTTTTCATCCAAGCTACTCAATACTGCCCCTGCAGCCATAAGAAGTTTAAGATGGCCCATAACATTGCATCCAAGGAGGATGAGATCAGGAGTGGTCAAGCATGACCAACACTTTTGGACCAGAGCTCCTACAAAGGCTGTGAATGTAATATATATGGCAGCATTCCTTGGCCCCCCAGCACAGAGAAGCATGTTGGTGATGAACAAAGGGTGTAAAGAAATGTACTAGACAGGAGGGCCTGGGGCCTTAGGACCACGGCTGAGGACTTGTTAGTGCCTTCTTTTGGATCGGCCTTCCTTTTTTCTTGCAGCCTTCAAGATGCTAAACTACAATACCACCACATAGCCATTATGATGGTATCGGCAAACCCTATTCTCACATACTTGAATGTCTTTGTTTAACATGCCTTTATGAAAAGTCACCTGACATATCTGTTTTGGTAGTTCTGTCAACTGTTGAGTGCCTAGGACTTGATTTCTCACAATTTGCCAAACCAATTGAGAAAAACAAGCATTTGACCACCCCCAAAAAAGTTTCCTGGAGTCTTCATCTGGCAGTGCATAAACCATTGTCCAGAGCAGGGGTTCTCAAAGTGGGGTCTCGACCACCGGAGGGAGCGAGAAGGTTGGCTACATATACCATTTGTGTTATATTTATACCTTTGCCTATACACTGCTATAATGGAACTCAAGAGTGCATTCTAAATAATTTTGGAAACCCTGATGATTTCCGATTTTGAAAAGTTGTTGTTAGATTAGTCTGCTACCCTTACTACTAAGCAAGCAAAATGTATCCGACCAACTTTGGTTCTTACTTTTGTGTTGTTGGTTGAGAGTTGCAGGATCTGCAGCACTCACTTGATTTCAGGTAAGCTCACAAGTACACAGTTCGTTTTAAATCTACCTAGCTTGTAAGACGAAGGTCAATGTTATTAGCAAACTCTGAAATACGACAAAGATATTACAGTTACCTGGCTTGCTAGCTAACATTACCTAGCTATTACTAGTGACCAACAAAATGTTATTTGATTTGATTTGACTAGCGGGGTCCACCCGATGTTCCCTTAGCCCGATGTTCCCTGAGCCCGATGAGCCCGATGCTTCTTCAGCCCGATGTTCCCTCAACCAATGTTGCCACAGTAGTGCTGAGCGATTAGTGCTTTTTGAGGTCAGTACAGTTTCGATTTTTGCAAAATAATTGTTGTTTTCAATTACAGTTTAGATTTTTTTTTAACTAAATGCATTATGTGGGTTCAATGCTGTAACAACACATAATAAAGTAATTGATGGTAGTGACTTCCCATTACTATCACTTTGTAGGCTCTAACCATCATTTATTCACATTACTTGACTTAAATGAAATATTTTGGTTGTGTATATTACATATTTGTTTTTAGTATGATGGTGACTATTATGGTAGTGACTGCCCATTACTGTTTAATACTTAATAATAAACTATCCTTTATTCACATTACTTACAAATAGTTCAGTTGTTGTATGTATATACTGTATATATATCCTAATATTGTACAATCTGTGTGTCGCTTCCTTGGCCTGGGCTAGTGTTTGTTTGAATTCAAGACCAGATTGATCTCAGTTTGTAAGTGTCAGAGTAGCCACTCATTTCGGTCATTTGAGTGGTATAAAAAAAATATTTCTTAATCCGGCACTGACATTGATTAGTGTGTGTGTCACATTCATTTGTCTCTCATCTACTGTGTGTCTCTGACTACTGTGTGTGTCCTTCCACTAATATGTGCCTCATCTACAGTATATCTGTACACTAATATCTTTTTATACTACTGTGTCTCTTCATAGTAGTTTGTTTCTCTTTACTATTCTGTCTTTACACTATGTGTGTGTCTTTATTATTGTGTCCCCCTGTAGAATACAGTGTGTTTCTTTCTATACCAGGGGTTCCCAACCTAGGGGGTGTCGCCCTCCACAACGGTTGCCAACGTTTCACGGGGACCTGCCTTGATTGAACTTTTTTTTTTTTTTTTTTACAATTCCCAATTTGTGAATACCGATCGAAAAACAACGCCCAAATCTTCAATGCGCCAGAGGAAGACTCTGAGGCACATGGGAATGTCTTTGGACTGTCTCTATAACATGCAGAAGCTGAGCTACAACCTAAAGTCAAGTAGTCAAATATATTCCACTTTGCTTTGAAGGTAATCTTATACAATGTGTGACTCTGTCGCTTTTAATTGATCAATTCACTTTCTGTAAAAGAGAATGTACAGTTAAATTGAGGGTTCATATAAATTATCATAAAACATATTTGGTAGAAGAATAACATTTGGGACAATCGGGCCTAAACGTTATTTTCCTTATCCATTATTATTATTGTTATTATCATTAAATAATCGAAAAGATCATGAGTCTTGTTAAAGTACGTAGAATTACAGGAAATTATCTTCAGAACAACCTTTTTCTAGGCCCCTTAAATTAAACAAAATTAAGCTGGTAGTGTATTTAATATAGGCTCAATAAACAATAAAAAAGGGGGGTGTAAACATGTAACAACGTAACAAAATGTGAAAAAAGTGAAGTGTAGCAAAAAGTAAAAGAGATCAGACCCCTCCCCTAGAAATCAGGCCAGATCCAGAGCTACACCCATTGACTGGGGACCAACTATTGACTGGGGAATGCAGGAGGGCACTACCACAACGGAAATCAACCAGCAGAGGGAGACAAATGAACAGGTTCAAAAAGAGCTGGACATAAAACAAGAACCAATCGGCATGAAGACTGAGGGAGAGTAGTATGAACAGCTCTACCAAACCGACGCCCCAAAGGAAGAAGGCTTATGGGCATCAGTGCTGAAAGACTTGACATTGGACTGAGTCCCACCAAAAATGTTGAGTATACTATAAGAGAAGTAGTAGTGGCACAATGTGACACAATTGATTGCACTCCCAAGTGTCTTCCCCCAAACTGAGTGTCTAAGAGAGGTATAAAAGAAGGAGAGGTCAGTGCCTAGGGCATGATCCTCGCTATACATGATTTTGATATCATAGAGAATCATCAGACAAGGTAAATTACTTTTCACTATACTCTGCTTGTATTGACTACTTTGACATTAAGGCATGAGCAATATATTGACTGGTATATCTTGAGAATTGTGTTGTATCCTGGAAAATCACTCCATTTAAAAAGAGTAAAAGGACGCGGTTGTGTAGGAGAGAAATCTCCTGGAGAGCAACAAGTTCTATCTTTTGGAGTACCAGAGACAATTTCAGTTTGAAGGATTGAAAAAGCCCAGATATAAGTAAGCCTCGTAGAGAGCCAAGGGTCATCAGAAAGGGGTCAATATCTAGGCAGTAGGCAGTGAAAAGTGTGACCATAAGAAATTTGGAGACAATAAGAGATTGAAATATTATACACAGCAGAGGCTGCCAATATCACTCTTATAGACACCAGTTTCGGGAAGGACCAAGGGAATAGAGCATAAAGGTAAATATAAAATCAAATCAAATCAAATCAAATCAAATTTTATTAGTCACATACACATGGTTAGCAGATGTTAATGCGAGTGTAGCGAAATGCTTGTGCTTCTAGTTCCGACAATGCAGTAATAACCAACAGTAATCTAACCTAACAATTCCACACTACTACCTTACACACACACACAAGTGTAAGGGATAAAGAATATGTACATAAAGATATATGGATGAGTGGTGGTACAGAACGGCATGGCAGATGCAGTAGATGGTATAGAGTACGGTATATACATATGAGATGAGTACTGTAGGGTATGTAAACATAAAGTGGCATAGTTTAAAGTGGCTAGTGGTACATGTATTGCATAAAGATGGCAAGATGCAGTAGATGATATAGAGTACAGTATATATACATATGAGATGGGTAATGTAGGGTATGTAAACATTGTATTAAGTGGCATTGCTTAAAGTGGCTAGTGGTACATTTTTACATAATTTCCATCAATTCCCATTTTTAAAGTGGCTGGAGTTGAGTCAGTATGTTGGCAGCGGCCGCTAAATGTTAGTTGTGGCTGTTTAACAGTCTGATGGCCTTGAGATAGAAGCTGTTTTTCAGTCTCTCGGTCCCTGCTTTGATGCACCTGTACTGACCTCGCCTTCTGGATGATAGCGGGGTGAACAGGCAGTGGCTTGGGTGGTTGTTGTCCTTGATGATCTTTATGGCCTTCCTGTGACATCGGGTGGTGTAGGTGTCCTGGAGGGCAGGTAGTTTGCCCCTGGTGATGCGTTCTGCAGACCTCACTACCCTCTGGAGAGCCTTACGGTTGTGGGCGGAGCAGTTGCCGTACCAGGCGGTGATACAGCCCGACAGGATGCTCTCGATTGTGCATCTGTAGAAGTTTGTGAGTGCTTTTGGTGACAAGCCGAATTTCTTCAGCCTCCTGAGGTTGAAGAGGCGCTGCTGCGCCTTCTTCACAACGCTGTCTGTGTGGGTGGACCAGTTCAGTTTGTCCGTGATGTGTACACCGAGGAACTTAAAACTTTCCACCTTCTCCACTACTGACCCGTCGATGTGGATAGGGGGGTGCTCCCTCTGCTGTTTCCTGAAGTCCACAATCATCTCCTTTGTTTTGTTGACGTTGAGTATGAGGTTATTTTCCTGACACCACACTCCGAGGGCCCTCACCTCCTCCCTGTAGGCCGTCTCGTCGTTGTTGGTGATCAAGCCTACCACTGTAGTGTCATCCGCAAACTTGATGATTGAGTTGGAGGCGTGCATGGCCACGCAGTCGTGGGTGAACAGGGAGTACAGGAGAGGGCTCAGAACGCACCCTTGTGGGGCCCCAGTGTTGAGGATCAGCGGGGTGGAGATGTTGTTACCTACCCTCACCACCTGGGGGCGGCCCGTCAGGAAGTCCAGGACCCAGTTGCACAGAGCGGGGTCGAGACCCAGGGTCTCGAGCTTGATGACGAGTTTGGAGGGTACTATGGTGTTAAATGCTGAGCTGTAATCGATGAACAGCATTCTCACATGGGTATTCCTCTTGTCCAGATGGGTTAGGGCAGTGTGCAGTGTGGTTGCGATTGCGTCGTCTGTGGACCTATTGGGTCGGTAAGCAAATTGGAGTGGGTCTAGGGTGTCCGGTAGGGTGGAGGTGATATGGTCCTTGACTAGTCTCTCAAAGCACTTCATGATGACGGAAGTGAGTGCTACGGGGCGGTAGTCATTTAGCTCAGTTACCTTAGCTTTCTTGGGAACAGGAACAATGGTGGCCCTCTTGAAGCATGTGGGAACAGCAGACTGGGATAAGGATTGATTGAATATGTCCGTAAACACACCAGCCAGCTGGTCTGCGCATGCTCTGAGGACGCGGCTGGGAATGCCGTCTGGGCCTGCAGCCTTGCGAGGGTTAACACGTTTAAATGTTTTACTCACCTCGGCTGCAGTGAAGGAGAGCCCGCAGGTTTTGGTAGGGGGCCGTGTCAGTGGCACTGTATTGTCCTCAAAGCGGGCAAAAAAGTTGTTTAGCCTGTCTGGGAGCAAGACATCCTGGTCCTCGACGGGGCTGGTTTTCTTTTTGTAATCCGTGATTGACTGTAGACCCTGCCACATACCTCTTGTGTCTGAGCTGTTGAATTTCGACTCGATTTTGTCTCTGTACTGAGACTTGGCCTGTTTGATTGCCTTGCGGAGAGAATAGCTACACTGTTTGTATTCGGTCATGCTTCCGGTCACCTTGCCCTGGTTAAAAGCAGTGGTTCGCGCTTTCAGTTTCACGCGAATGCTGCCGTCAATCCACGGTTTCTGGTTTGGGAATGTTTTTATCGTTGCTGTGGGTACGACATCGTCAATGCACTTCCTAATGAACTCGCTCACCGAATCAGCATATTCGTCAATATTGTTGTTGGACGCGATGCGGAACATATTCCAATCTGCGTGATCGAAGCAGTCTTGAAGCGTGGATTCAGATTGGTCGGACCAGCGTTGAACAGACCTGAGCGCGGGAGCTTGTTGTTTGAGTTTTTGTTTGTAGGCTGGAATCAACAAAATGGAGTCGTGGTCAGCTTTTCCGAAAGGGGGGCGGGGGAGGGCCTTATAAGCGTCGCGGAAATTAGTGTAACAATGGTCTAGTGTTTTTCCAGCCCTGGTAGCACAATCGATATGCTGATAGAATTTAGGGAGTTTTGTTTTTAGATTAGCCTTGTTAAAATCCCCAGCTACGATGAATGCAGCCTCAGGGTGTGTGGTTTCCAGTTTACAAAGAGTCAGATAAAGTTCGTTCAGGGCCATCGATGTGTCTGCTTGGGGGGGAATGTATACGGCTGTGATTATGATTGACGAGAATTCCCTTGGTAGATAATGCGGTCGACATTTGATTGTGAGGAGTTCTAGATCAGGTGAACAGAACGACTTGAGTTCTTGTGTGTTGTTATGATGATCACACCACTTCTCGTTAATCATAAGGCATACCCCCCCGCCCCTCTTCTTACCGGAAAGATGTTTGTTTCTGTCGGCGCGATGCATGGAGTAAAAGTAAATATTGTTATTTACTTTGTTTAAGAGTTATAAGAAGTGTTTAAGCTGATTATATTTGCAATATTATCTGGCACAGCAGAACGCATTAAGGATTGATTGAGCATTATTGATGTATTAGGACTGTATAACCATTTAACTGTAATAACGTGTATAAGACAAAAAACAGAGTGACTTAATAAAAGCTTGACACTTTGACAACTAGGCCAGAGTAACGATCTGGAGAGCAAACGCCTCTGACACTCTCACTGAACGGAAAGTGACCCTGGTTATAGGTTAAAGTGATTGCACTAAAGAATATTTCATTGTGTGGACAATAATATATCTTTGGAAAAGTCAAACATATAACAATACTAGTTTCCAAGTGACTACTAGCTGACGAGCATAATAACTAACGGAAGATTAGTTATTAGGTATTGATATATAAGAGAGGAAGACACAAGGTAAGGGAGTATAGGAAGAATCTATAAACATAAAGTAATAAAGTACTCATCTATCCAAGGCCCCACACTAGACCGGGGAAATAAGGGAGTGACAACGTGAACGAAGGAACAAACCCAACTCACGCGAAGGGCCAGTACGAATAAACAGAAGGGTTGGTAGGGCCGCACGGCTAGGCCCTTGTTGCACCGAAGTAACTAAAATCCTAAAGTACTCTGCCTAGCCAGAGGACGGGATAGAGGCTTTTGCTGCAGGCAACGGGCAAAAGTCAGCACCGTGACAGAAGGGGTCTGAATACTTTCCGAATGCGCTGTAGATTGGTGGTGGAAAGGTCCTCCAAGTAGTGTACTGGCCAGTACTTGTATATCAAGCTGTCTCACGATACAGAAACTCCTGCTCCTATGAGCCGTTCTGGCTCACGCAAGCCAAGGCTCGTGAAAGAACAGTCGGCTTTAGCATGTAGAAGCAAGGAAAGTCACAAGACAATCTCTTAAATTCACCAACAAACATAAAAATATTATGTCATCATTGTAATATTTATATTAAAGCTGGAATCCATAGCGGAGAAACTGCCATGCCCGTTTACAATATTATAACAACAAAAACGTTACTTCAAACAACGAACACCAATTCTTCCCCTCGGGACATCATTGCACATCATTCTTATTTGCAATGATGGCCTGGCAAGAGGCAAAAGGCCTCATGTGGAAAATAAAAATAAGAATGTAAGACAAAACGGACAACACAGACAGAAGACACTGGAAACAGCACAAATACAATAGCAAATAAACAATGGATGTGTGTGTGTGATGTAAAACAACATGCTTCCTTACATAAGACAACGCAAACTAGTGACATCGGGTGACAACTAGCAACGACGACCTGTTCATTGTTTTTCCTTTGAATTCCTTCAGAGAGACACCGGGTCCTGGAGTTTTAGGTTGACTTGAATTCCAAGACCAGGATCCTTTTCCATGCTCGGTTCAAAATGTTATGATTCTTAGCGTTAAACATGATTGAGATCTGAGCTTGTATGTTTTCATTTTGAGCTAGAAGAGAGTAAAGATAAAATGGCATTCCTAAAATGGCCTTATAAATAAGAATGTACCAGTTCAGGTGGGCCTTCGCGCTTCGGCCAACAAAGAAAAGGAGGGGTGCTCAACAACAATGACAAAAATCACGAGAAGGGCTTACCAAGAAAAACTTCCAAAATGACAAATTCAAGGCAGGAGTAGAGATTGATTTCTTTAATTGATTTTCGAATTAATCCTTTAATCGATAAAATGCAATTGCGTTTGTTATCCGTAGCTTATGCCTGCCCATACCGTCACCCCACCACCACCAATGGGCACTCTGTTCACAATGTTGACATCAGCAAACCACTCGCCCACACAACACCATACACGCTGTCTCTAATCTGCCCGGTACAGTTGAAACTGGGATTTATCTGGGATTTAACTGGGATTTAAACAAATTTGTTCAAAATAATTTAGAGAAATACGCTTTTTGTGCTTATGGATCATTTCTGGGATCTTTTATTTCAGCTCATGAAACATGGAACAAACACTTTACGTTGCGTTTATATTTTTGTTCAGTGTACATCCTGGGAGGCTTTATGGAAGTAAGAAAAGGCTAATTCAACATCAGGGATGAATTCAACTCTATTCCAGCCAATATTAAAAACATAATGTAAATACCGAGTAGAGTATCAAACTGCTTCCAGTTTCTTTTCATGATGATACGTGGAGGTAGTTTAGGAATTTTACCATCCCTTACACAGGCAACAGCACAGTGTTCATTTATATAATTTGCAAAAACACCAGACACATTAAAACGACGTGGAGTGTTGGTTAAAATAAGAGCAATCAAAGAGGCTTTTATAGGACACTTTGCATTCAACCTTGTTACATTGTTAATAATCTGAGTAAGATTATAGGTATTACATTGATTCTTGAGTTAATCACAGTTGGATGTCAACCAGTCTAGGTTCAGGTCACCCATAAACACAAATTCAGATTTGACATTATGTGATGATATATAAAAAATACAATCCAGAGAGCCATAAATAGCAGATGTGGGTCTATAACAACAGGAGACGCAGAGATTTATATTCAAATAACAGACATTCAAATTGATTGGGTTTGGTAACAAACGTCAGAATGGAATCTTGTCATTTATGTATATAGCAACACCACCACCCTTAGATTTGCAATCTGACCGAAAAACATTGTAACCATCAATGCCAATGTCTTTGTCAGTGATTTTTTTAAGACCAGGTTTCAGAAAGCATAAATACATATGGGTCTGCGTTTTTTAAATACAAATATTCACAAAATCAAGTTTTGGAAGAAGACTTGAAACTTTAGACCATTCTGACTTTTTAATTCAGATCGGGTAGAAATATCAGGACCTGGGTTAGATTGCACATTTCCTGACAGTAAAAGTAGCAAAAAGTCTAGATCAGATTTTACAACATTTGGATTCACAGACAGTGCTAGAACCATAGCCGTGGGAAGTAGGGGGGCTGAGGGTGCTGCTGCACCCCCTGATAAAAAGAAGAATCCCCCCCAAAAAAATCCCACCAAATGAATGCACTAGGCCTTTATTACTCCTGTATGAGCAGAGACAAATTCTCATCAGCAGAGCTGAGAAGATAACTCCTTCTAGGTGTATGCAGAGCAGTGTTGGAGAATATTGGACCGTTGGCTTTCATACTTTTCAAATTCTCAGTGCAGCTCAAGCAATTTTTCCAACTGTCAACACATTCAAATGAATAGAGGACGAGTACTGGAGATGCATTGGTTGGGAATTGTGGGGAGGTGCATGTTCAGGCTGTAGTTCAGAGCCTGGTACACTCTTTGAAAAAAGGTACTATCTAGAACCTAAAAGGGTTGTTTGGCTGTCCCCATAGGAGAATCCTTTGAAGAGCTCTTTCTGGTTCCAGGTAGAACCCTTTAGTTCCAGGCAGAACTTTTTTGGGTTCCACGTAGAACCCTTTCCACAGAGGGTTCTACATGGAACCAAAAAGGGTTCTACCGATAGAGGGCTTGCAGTTGCATTACAAATCACCCAGCAACTGCAGCAGGCACCATGTTGAAAGACCAGTCAGTCTGGTGAAAGTCCTCCAATCTTAAGCATGGCTGGCTTCGTTTTGCTACCATCGGAAACTTCTGGAAGATTGCCCATTATACATTTTTTCTAAGGACCAAGAAAACGGAGTTAGTGGGAATACGTAAATATATTTTCAAAATGATCAAGCATTAGCTAACAAGCTTCAAGTTTCAAGTTTTAATGTCACATGCACAACAAGTACAGTGAAATGCCTTTCTTGCAAACTCAAACACGAACAATGCAATAATCAATAACAATGTAATACCAGAAAGAAAAAAAACTAAATAAGAAGAAATGTGAAGAAAAGAATAACCAAGTAAGCATACTATATGCAGGGTCAGTTCCAATACCATATGTACAATGTGAAGGGATACTGGAGTGATGGAGGTAGATATGTATAGGAGTAAGGTGACTAGGCATCAGGATATAAGATAAACAGAGTAGCAGCAGCTTGTATGTGAGTAGGTGTGCGCGTCGGTATAAGTGTATGTGCATGTTATGTGTGAGTGGGCAGATGATGGAGTGAGTGTGTGTGTGTAAGTCTGTAGGGCTCTGTGAGTGTGCATAGATGCAAAAATAAAAAGGTCAATGCGGATACAAGGTTAACTTCTCATCGTCGCCGGTATTCAGGCCTACCACCGTTGTGTCGTCAGCAAACTTGATGATGGTCTTGGAGTCATGCGTGGTCATGCGGTCGTGGGTGAACAGGGAGCACAGGAGGGGACCAAGCGCACACCCCTGTGGGGCCCCTGTGTTGAGGGTCAGCGTGGCGGAGGTGAGGCTGCCTACCCTCACCACCTGGGGTCGGCATGTCAGGAAGTTCAGGATCCAGTTGCAGACCCAGAGTCCTAAGCTTGGCGACGAGCTTGGAGGGAACAATGGTTTGAAAGCTGAGCTGTAGTCAATGAGCAGCATTCTCACATAGAAGGTATTTCTTTTATCTAGGTGGGTGAGGACAGTGTGGAGAGAAATTGAGATTGCGTCATCTATGGATCTGTTGGAGCGTGACTGGGATGGTGGAGTAAATGTGTGCCATAACCAGGCCTCTCAAAGCACTTCATGATTACAGAAGTGAGTGCTAAAGGGCGGTAGTCATTGTGGCATGAAGCCTTAGAGTTCTTGAGGACAGGAATGATGGTGGCCATCTTAAAACATGTGGGGATTACAGACTGGGACAAAGAGAGATTGAAAATTACAGTGAATATAATATGTCTGCCAGGTGTTCTGCACATGTTCTGAGAACGCGCCCTTGAATACCGTCGGGCCCCGCGGCCTTGCAGATGTTGACCTGATTAAAGACTTCGGCCTCAGAGAGCGAGGTCACCCAGTCCTCTGGGTCGGTGACGGCCCTCACACCCGGCACGATGTTGTTGTTGTGAAAGCGTGCATAAAATGCATTGAGTTCGTCTGGTAGAGAGGCATCGTTGGGCAGATAACGGTTGGGTCTTCCTTTGTAATCCGTAATGGACTGTAGCCTCTGCCTCATTTAGTGGGCCTTCCTGTAAAAGTTGCGTCATACCGCAGCACAGCTTGCGGGCTGCCGCAGAATTCTATGGCACGTTATTGAAGTGTCAGCCATTGTTGCCATTAATGCTAGTTAGTGCGAGTTTGACCACCAGAGGGCATCTTTGAGAAGCATTTTACTTTTTGTAATATTGGCTGTACTAGAGAATTTAAAACCTCTTTTTGTAAGAACATAGAGTATGGGATTGATTTTAAGAAATGTAGCTTAATTAATTTGATCAATATATTGGTGTTTCTATTCCAAGAAAAACAAAAAATGAAACCCTCAGTGTTTCCACTAGGAAAATATGGCCCTGTACAATGGTGACCGGTCAGGAGTAGGCCACTAAGAGCAAAATAATCCTAACATTTCCACACCCTAATTGTAGGCTAACCAATACCCAAACGGAGATTCAGTGAAAATAAAAATCTCATTGGTTTATCAAGACCAGTCCCCATGCTTGTCTCAGAGCAGTGTGAAAAGGTGATAAATAGTTGTAGGCTATTGCTTCAAATCCTATTGCTTCTATCTTCAATATGCTTCAAATGACACAATGTCACAAATAATTGAACACACACAATTCTTAAAACTCTGAGAAGGGTAACAAGAGGTGATCTGCACTGCATATTAAACTGACATTCTTATTACTATATTCCACACGTTACTGATCCTCTCTCTCGCACACGCACACGCTGCCTTGTCCTCTGAATGCTCGGCTATGAAAAGCCAAGTGTCATTTTCTCCTAAGGTGTTGACCGGTTGCATCCTCTTGTTAAAGGAATTTTGATTCCTGTTTATTAACCAATTCAATTAAAACACTCTGCCCATAAATAAGAATTTGTAAGATAATTATTTGCATAAAATGGACAGATACCAGTCTTAAAATCAATCAATCAATAGCGTTTATTATCGAGAGTACTGATCATAATACATTTTACATCAGGTTATATAACAAAGATGATGTCATAGGTTTTAATGTCCAACCTCCTCTCGGATACAATGGGAATACAGTTCGAGTTCTCATTACTGTCTGCCACCTGTTCAACTATCTACAACCAACTCAAGGTCTTTCCCCTCCCTGGGTAGAGACAGAATGTCCTGTAAGGAACACAGCATTCCAGCCTGTCTGAAGATAACTCCATTCTTTCTAATAAGGAACATATTACACTCAGAATTATGATTATAATAAGTTTCATTCATACAGTAACGTCTAAGTCAAATGTATACATATTTTAGTCATTAAACACAAAAATCCCGTAACACCTCTATAACCACTGTTTTAATTATTTGACACTGCTGGTCATCTATGAATGTTTGAACAGCTTGAAAAATGATCTAGCCTTTATGGCCATGTACTCTTATAATCTCCAGCCAGTTCGGATTCAAGTGCAAAGGCAATCAACATCGCTCTAATCACAGTCAGAAGACAGTTGAAACTTGAGTGGACTTATGGAAAGGCTCTGTAAGACATTTTATATATAATCTAATTATTATTATTACATTTTTTCCCAGAACATTAACCATGTGTGTTCTCTTGTTTGCATTATGCTGTAGTTTTGACCCAAAGCCATTAATGAGTGAATAATCCAATAATAATTTTGTCTGGCTTGCCATTCCAAATAAAATTAAATATATATTTTCTCATAATTTAAACAGGTCGTGTCACGACTTCCGCCGGAGTCGGTCCCTCTCCATGTTCGAGTGGCGCTCTGCGGTCGACGTCACCGGCCTTCTAGCCATCGCCGATCCACTTTTCATTTGTTTTGTCTTTGCAAAGGTTTTTCCGGGTTTTGTTATTACGCCTGTTTATTTCGTGGTACCGGTATTTTTCCCGCACCCGTAGTATTGTGTTAATACTGGTGTTATCTTGTATTAAATACCTTGTCCACGCATCTCAGCTCTCCTGCGCCTGACTCCTTTCACCAATTACCCACAGCCTTGACAGGTCGTTAGGTGTAGGCAAAACCATAATTTAACTAGGCAAGTCAAGAACAAATTCTTATTTACAATGATGGCCTACACCGGCCAAACCCAGGCGACGCTGGGCCAATTGTGCACCACCCAATCACGGCCAGTTGTGATACAGCCTGGAATTGAACCAGGGTGTCTGTAGTGAAGCACTGAGATGCAGTGCCTTAGACCGCTGTGCCACTCGGGAGCCCATAAGCACGTTGTTTACAGAGTCCACAAACAGGAGGTTGAGTTCCAGAGCTCACAGGTGTGCCTGGCAGAGATTGTGACTCCATCTCGTTCCTCGCCCTCTTCAACGCGTCATTCTCTGCCTTACTCTCCAACATCAAGACGTTTTGGCTTGAGAATCCTATTACAACAATTAGATGACAATTGGATGACATTTGAGTGTTTTTTATGTTGGCCATCAACCAAAAACACTGCATCTACCTGGTAGAAATATGTTACTGAATTTTTTACTATTTCAAAATGCATATATTTACTAGGCTAATGTGCAGTCTGACAAGTAAACATAGCCTACAGTACACAGTACACATGGTAAAGTGCCTAATTCCTTACACAAGAGAGAGCAGGCCATGTCCAGACTTTCTCGGTGACCTCAAGAACTCATTAACTCTGTCTTTAATGCTTTTTTGGGTTGCATCAGTCATAGACAGAAACTTCTGAGACACAGTATTAATGATGAACACCCGGAGGTTCACTGGTAAGCCACATTTGCCTCGGGATCCATCCCAGTTGGTATTCTGTGTCCACTTGTTTGGCATCAACTGAAAACATTCATCTGTAACGATACAATTCTTCCCTGGTAATAGCCCATAATGGGTGGATAGATTGCTTATTTTGTATTCCAATGTATTGAATGAATATATTAATTACAGTCATTTACCATTCTCATTCTCGGACTGGAACCGTTGTTTGCAGAGTTCACGATCTTGTTTTCAAGTTCATGTTTAAAAAATAACTATATTTTAGAGATTTTTTTGTTTTCAAATAACCGGAAGTGAGCGGTTGTAATCTTTAATATTTAATTTCTGCCTTCCGAATTCATATTCATGATATAAATAGGCCCATGTGCACCTTCATCGGATGAACCGCAACATGTCAGCTAAAGCGATTTAATTCATGAATGCATAAAATCAACCAATGTCAGCCTTTAAATGCTTTATTATCCAAATGTTTAAAGTGCGTGTGAGCAACAGAGAGAATGCATTTGCGCTTTCAGGAGAAACGGAAAATTGCGAGTCAATTCATTAACCATGTACCATCGCAAATCTCTTCCTAACCATTTTGCAATCTATATGGCTCTCTGCCAATAATTTAGACGATTGGAGGATTCCAAATTAATATCTAAGGCGCATTTTTCGTTAGGGCAAATCCGGAAAATTACATGCGCAAGAGAAGGTGGTAATATTTTTCCTTTTAGAGATTATAATACATGGCATCCAGGTCAGGATAATCAAAATATTTATTTATTAAAGACTATCAGAAAGAATGTTGGTACTTATCTATTTTGATCCAAAGCCATGAATGAATGAGTCACTCGGCTTTATGTAGGTGCCAAGTATATATGACCGCGCCATCAACTTGATAATTATTTAGCAGACAGATTCCCCACACCTGAGTCAGCTCCCCGTACTAGTCCTGAGAAGTGTGTTAATGTTCCGGTACAATTGAGGCCGGCTATACGCACCAGGTCTCCAGTGCGCCTTCACAGCCCGGTACGTCCTGTGCCAGCTCCTCACACTTGCCGTGCGAAGTGTGTTAAAGTTCCGGTACAGTTGATAACGGCTATACGCACCAGGTCTCCAGTGCGCCTTCACAGCCCAGTACGTCCTGTGCCAGCTCCTCGCACTTGCCGTGCGAAGTGTGTTAAAGTTCCGGTACAATTGATGCCGGCTATACGCACCAGGTCTCCAGTGCACCTTCACAGCCCAGTATGTCCTGTGCCAGCTCCTCGCACTTGCCGGGCGAGGTGTGTCATCGAACCGGTACCATTGATGCCGGCTATACGCACCAGGTCTCCAGTACGTCCTGTGCCTGCTCCTCGCACTCTCCCTGAAGTGCGTGTCCCCAGTCAGGTACGTCCTGTGCCTGCTCCCCGCACTCGCTCTGAAGTGCGTGTCACCAGTCTGGCGCCACCTGTCCCGGCTCCACGCACTAGGCCTCCAGTGCGCATTCCCAGTCGGGTGCGTCCTGTGCGTCCTGTGCCTGCTCCTTGCACTCGCCCTGAGGTGCGTGTCACCAGTCCGGTGCCACCTGTGCCGGCCCCAGGCATCAGGCCTCCAGTGCGCCTCCCCAGTCCAGAGCTTCAGGCGACGGTCCCCAGTCCAGAGCTTCAGGCGACGGTCCCCAGTCCAGAGCTTCAGGCGACGGTCCCCAGTCCAGAGTTTCAGGCGACGGTCCCCAGTCCAGAGCTTCTGGCGACGGTCCCCAGTCCAGAGCTTCCGGCGACGGTCCCCAGTCCGGAGCTTCCGGCGACGAGCACCAGTTCGGAGCTTCCGGCGACGGTCCCCAGTCCGGAGCTTCCGGCGACGAGCACCAGTTCGGAGCTTCCGGCGACGATTCCCAGTCCGGAGCCTCTGGCGACGTTTCACAGTCCGGAACCTCCTGAGACGTTTCACGGTCCGGAACCTCCTGAGACGTTTCACGGTCCAGAACCTCCTGAGACGGTCCCCAGTCCAGAGCTTCCGGCGACGGTCCCCAGTCCAGAGCTTCCGGCGACGGTTCACAGTCCGGAGCTTCCGGCGACGGTCCCCAGTCCGGAGCTTCCGGCGACGAGCCCCAGTCCGGAGCTTCCGGCGACGATTCCCAGTCTAGAGCCTCTGGCGACGTTTCACAGTCCGGAACCTCCTGAGACATTTCACGGTCCGGAACCTCCTGAGACAGTCCACGGTCCGGAACCTCCTGAGACGGTCCACGGTCCGGAACCTCCTGAGATGGTCCACGGTCCGGAACCTCCTGAGACGGTCCACGGTCCGGAACCTCCTGAGACGGTCAACTGTCCGGAACCTCCTGAGACGGTCCACGGTCCGGAAACTCCAGCTCCATGGCCGGAGCCTTCCCCTGCGCCGATGCCCAGTCTGAGCACGGCGTCCAGTCCAGCTCTAAGGCCAGAGTCTTCTTCTGCGTTGGTGCCCAGTCCAGGCACAGCGTCCAGTCCCGCTCCATGGCGGGAGCCTTCCCCTGCGCCGATGCCCAGTCCAGACACGGCGTCCAATCTCGCTCCATGGCAGGAGTCTTCCTCTGCACCGATGTCCAGGCCAGGGCCAGTGTCCAGTCCCGCTCCAGGGCAGGAGCCTTCCTCGGCATCGAGATCCAGTCCAGGCACAGTGTTCAGCCTGGGTTATCCAAATGTATTACTTGGGGCTCGGGCCAATTTGGGGCTACTCTCTGGCAGATCATTACACGACTGCTTTATATAACATTTATTTATTTATTTTTCCATATTTTCTCTTTGTTGTTTTTTATTTAACCTTCATTTAACTATTGTTTCTGTGATCGAAAAATACAATTAACATTTGAACGTGTTAAGAGTCCTGTTTAAGTAGTATTTTATTATGAGTGGTGCAGCGGTCTAAGACACAGTATTGCATTGCAAACTACATTGCTACAGATGCTAGTTCGATACCCGTGCTGGCCGTGACCGGGAGACCCATGAGGCGATGCACAATTGGCCCAGCGTCGTCCGAGTTAGGGGAGGGTTTTGGATGTCCCTGTCCCATCGCGCTGTAGCGACTCCTGTGGAGGGCCAGGCACTGGCACGCTGAAACGGTCACCAGGTGTACGGTGTTTCCTCTGACATAATTTTTTTTGCGGGTGGATGGGTATCCTTTGTATGCATAAAATGTATAATAGTAATATTTAAAATGACTAAATCGGGTAATTGTGTATACATTTATTTATATTTGCATCGGGCCGCTTCTGGGGGGATTCTGAAAAGATGCAGGAATTCCTGAATTTGGCATCGGGCCGATTCTGGGCAGTCATTCATTTTGATTCCGGGCCGAGTCCAACACCCGATTCCGAGCCAATCCAATCAGTTCCGGTGCCCCAGAAGAGGACCGCTTCTGGGCTGATTCTTCATTGCCAGCTGGGAACGTTACAGACGCACAAATGTCATACCCCCAAAAAATGCTAACCTCCGCTGTTATTGTAATGGTGAGACGTTAGCATGTTTAGGGGGTATGATATTTGTGCGTCTGTTATTTTCTCACTCATCGTTATTCACAATTTATTCAGGATTATCTGTAGTCATGGTAGCATCCATCAAACAACCCTCCTGCAGGTTGAGTTCAATAACTACAGGCAGATGTATGGTGAGATGCCGGAGGAAGCTTTGAATAGGTCAGTAGCCTACGGAGTAATATGAGAATGCAATTGCTGAATTATGTAGATATTCTAAGCTAAGTGTTTTGATAACTTTCAAATGTAGTAACAGGTCCATGTAGAATAAACAACCTTTTCCATAATACCATATAAGTAGTGTTCTGCTAATATAACAATGTGCACCTTTCAGCTTCCATTGTCATTCCCAGCCGATACAGATACTGTGCCTAATGGCATTTTGTCTGGTGGTAAAGGGGTTACCTTGGCAAACATGTCAGAGTGGTCATACCTTCCTGTGTGGTGTCCCGTATACAACCGGAGTTCCCTGATCCTGGTGCAGAATACACAAGATTTCTCCCTCTCCATATTGACTGATACCATTCAATTAAATATTTTTTTTTAAACAATAGAAGTACAAGTTGTGTGTAGTAAAACTTTAATGCCGAGTGTCAGGTCTCTCTCCATTTGAGGCATCAGTATCAAGCCACGTCTGTCAGTCTGGACTTCATCACATCTTGCAAGTCTCCATGTGCTGTCTCTATACATGTTTCTGTGAACACCATCACACTGTTCTATTAGCAGTTAGGATAGGTAATACAGTATCTGACACACAAACAGGTACTGTGTTGAAGTTTGAACAGGTCAGATAAAACCTACCCAATTATGGTCCCTCTATCAAACGACCGAGGCTGGCGTCTGGCAAACGCGTTGTGGATGTGTTGAGTGTCAGGTGTCTCTCCATTCAGCGAGGTCAGTATCAAGCCTGTCTGTCGGTCAGGATTCCATCACATCATCTTGCAAGTCTCCAGGTGCAGGCTCCATAAATGTATCGTGAACACATACACAGTCATGGTTCTGTATCGTGAACACATACACCGTCACGGTTCTATTACCAATGGCAGTTAGACTAAACCTATCTAATTCTGACCTCCACATCGTGGACCATTGGTGAGCAGGCAACAGTTAAGGCTGGAGGTAAGGTCTTTGCCAGCGGCCCATTGCTGGCCCCTCATCAAAGATACTGATCGGTCACACACAAACACACACACAGAGCACTGATTACATTATCAATGGTGCTTATGATTAGCATGGTGGAACCAACCTCATCACTGTATTCACCTTTCTGTTTCACTTCAGATACCATGTGAAGTGAAATAGAATGGTAAACACAGCAATCAGACTGATTCCACCAGGCTAGGTTATGAAGGTGAATTGGGACAAAACTCGAAACTCCAACCTGATTCAAGTGTCCTCCCTGTTCCATTTATAGGAATGCTCACAGCGAGGGCATGTCTGTGTGATGCTGAGTGTCCCCTTGCTGGTCTTCTCTATGTTGCATGTTCAGCTACAAACAAGACATCTCTCGAACAACTGCAGCAGGCAATCCTCATAAACAATGTACTTCCTCATGAGGTGGTGTTGACTGGAAGGGCTTGTGACAGGATGATACAATAGACAGCCAAGTGGTAAATTGCATTTTGTTATAAAGAATGAACGAGGCTTTTTGATAATGCACTTCACAACCAAAATGACTCTACTACTTGTATCTGCTTGGCTGGGTAATTTACCTACTAGTTTATCAAACCGGGTATTTTTTTTATACAACTTTTTACATAACACACATTACTGTTGTTTATGAAGACGTCTGTGTCATCAGGGTAGTAACGCGGGTCAAGCTAATTCTATGCTTTACAGATGTAGACCGACTGCATCTCTAGACGCAGTTATGGTTTGTGGCTCCTACTTCACTGTATTAGTCAGACTCAGACATGAGTTAGCTACCACCATAGCTGCATCCATTATTTAGTTTTGCCCAAGACAATACACAATACACTTTTATGAGCTACGAACTAACTTGCAAATCCGAGTTGTAGGCTAACAGCTAGCTAGCTAACGTTAGCTAGCCTGCCTTGCTTTATCAAACGACAGCTACCTACATAACCAGAAATAACGTTAATTGACTAGTTGGATATTCATTTCCCACAGAGCAAACAATTTATGTACTTACAGCATTCTTATAAAATAATTTTTGTCAAGTTTTTGCCTGGCGGACCTTATATTTTTATTGACATCGTTGTCCTGAAAGGAAAATTGTAAAACCCTTAAAAAATGTGAATTCTGATTTCATTAAACTGTTTTTTTATCCTGATTTTTTTGTTGTCAATATGAATATTATTTTCAGCTTGATTTCATCCGATTCGATACGAGAAATTTAAGATTTTACGATGCCAGAGAAATGTTCAACACCTTATCATGGAGGGACTACACTTTAAGCCTCAACCGCCAAGGAACACCTTAAGACTGGATGCCTTGGATGTTTCTGATAAGTAATGGAAGCCCTTGTCCAGCACTGACGGTCAGAAGGAGTTCTTATAAAGCGCTTCTGTCTTTGTATTTTCAATGTTGCCTTTATTGGGCCTAACGTAAACTCACTCACTTTTTTACATCGCCTTGGTCCGTACAATTGACCTTATTTTTGCGCCCAAAAAACGTAATACTTCCAGATCAACTGTAATATCAATACCAATGTAAAAGCACAATTTCTCCCCTTTCCAACAAAATTTATGACGAGACCTTCATGATGCCCATCTCTGCATAATTCAACAAGGCAATGAGCTCCATCGGGTCTTTAAAAAAATGTCGGGTGGGGAGCGAAGGCTACGAAGTTGTTCCGGCTTTTGAGTGTCATAATGGCTCGCAAAAAAATGCAATTGGCACCCTAGTCATGAAATATTAGTTTAATATTACCAATAATTATATTAATTTCGACAAAAATCATGAAAAATGAAGTTTTCTTACAAGTGTATATGGTTAAGCATGATTTTAATCTGCGAGAGAAGGGCTACCCCTGGTGGAAAGAGGCTGTACGGCACAAAATGAGTTGCAAATGCACGCTGTATGTTACGTAGTGACACGTCACGATGCAACATACAGCGTCGGAGGGTTCAGTTTTTTCATCTTTTCTCAAATACTGTTAGTCCATTACCATGTCAATCAACGCTGAATCGAAACGTAGTTTACACCCCGGATTTTGATGCCAACACAGTCACTACAGTCCCATTCGTTTTCATTGCAGCCTCGTTTGAATGTCGGTTACGCACATTTGTACGGAATAGGGTGAGTTTACATTATCCCTTCAGTTGGGAGTTTCAACACAATGCAGCGGTATCAAAAATGATCTTGATTTCTCTTTTGAAGGGGTCTTTTAAAACCTTATATTGCCTTAAACCACATAGGCCAAAATGCTAAACTGACCCTTCTTTCCTGATTCTCCACATATATTAACAGCAAAAGTGAAAACATTCTACTACTTAAGATGCACATGGATTACACCACTGCTTATTACAATGTTGTACGCTTACTAAAGAATAATACTTTTGAATATACAGTCAAGCTTACACAAATTTTACCAGTACAGCAGTATATGATGGGTGGAACCCCCCCCCCCAAAAAAAACAACCATTTACATAGAAAGAAACAACAAATGAAACAAGAAAGCAATTATTGGATCTTCTTTTTTTCAAAATCTTAGCATTTGATTTTAAGAAATGTGTGTGTATGTTACATATCAGACAAATATAAGCACCCATCAAATTCTTCTTCTCCTTATTCTGTCTTGCTGTGTAAGAGAAAATGCAGCTCTGTTTCTACCTCTCTCAGGGCAGAGTGCACACAGCCTGCATGTCCTCTCTGGGCAGCCAGGTCTGCCTGTGATGCCCGGTTGCTACAAGGTTATAAGTACCATAATGAACCTAGGGTATCTACGGCCAGGCTGTGTTCACTGAGTCTGTACATAGTCAAGTCAGTATTTTCCTCAGTTTTCTATTAGTCACAGTGATCATACATCTGTTACAGAGTACTACTGCATACCATTCAAGTGTGCTTTGGGTTCTCTCCAACAGGTGATATTTACATTTTATTTTTGTTATAATTTGGTTGGGCCAGATTGTCTGAGTGCTGTCCTAAGGCTTTATTAGTGAATTGAGCCCACCAATAGACTGAGGGGCCTTTTCTGCCGTCATCATACTCCTCCAGCCCGGTAGGTGGCTGTAATGCACCAAATGTTGGCAAAGCCATCAACAGAAGAAGACCAAAAGGTTGCATGCTGGGAAGATGGGCGACACTGAGGATGCTAACGTCGTTAGTAACATGGACTGAGAGGACGGGGAACCGAGTCGTCTTGCGGTAAATGACATCAATCGTGTTGATGCGTCTAAGCTACCAGGGTAAAGTCTCCGTCTGTCAGTGTGAATATACACCAACCCATATCCACTGCTGCTGGGCAGAGCGAGTCAAATTGTATTTTTAGCAGTATAGCTAGTTAGCGCAACTATAGTACCTTAGATAGTTTGCAAACGACGGTATCATTGCATGGACGGCCACGACCAATAAGTTAGAGTATTATGCCATTATTTACTTTTAAGTGAAATCGTCAATATAGATTGTCAAGGTTTTCACTGACGGGCTGGTTGTCACTCCTATGTTTGACAGCTAACACTGCTGGCTAATGTTAATTCGTCACCGGATTAGATAGTTAGCTAACTAGTTAATTTACGTAACTAGTTAAGTTATCTAACAGTAGGCGTCCCATCAAGTCCCCTAGAAGGCAAGGCCTTTATTGGGCTACCAAGCGAAATATCCCTTTGATAAAACTTCGTTAATAACTAGCTAGCTACTACTGAGCTTTGTGGTAAATTATTGGGAGTGTCACTGTCAGATGAAATGTTATTGTTCCCTGCTAGATAGAACACCACCACCCATCTGGATATCTATCTTCTGCGTTGACATCATGTAAGTATGTTCATCAATGAGTGATTGTCATGACATTATATCAATAGTTAGCAACTCTAGCTAGATACCTTGTTTATCCAGTGCTTTTTACATCAAGCCATACGATGGTAACGTAGCTAGATGTAGCGACCTAACTAATGGCCTCTGACAGCATCCCCGGATTATGTGTTAAACGCTCTACAACAAAGCTTTCTTAGTGTCCAACAAGCTTTCTCTGCCCTTAACCTTGTTCTGAACACTTCCGGTAATGTGGTTTGGTAAGAAGAATGCCCCTTACCCCACAGGTGTGATTACTACCTCCTGAGGGTTTAGAGTTTGAGGTAGTCACCTCATACAAGTACTTGGGAGTATGGCTAGACGGTACACTGTCCTTCTCTCAGCACATATCAAAGCTGTAGGCTAAAGTTAAATCTAGACTTGGTTTACTCTATTGTAATCGCTCCTCTTTCACCCCAGCTGCCAAACTAACCCTGATTCAGATGACCATCCTACCCATGCTAGATTATGGAGACGTAATTTATAGATCGTCAGGTAAGGGTGCTCTCGAGCGGCTAGATGTTCTTTACCATTCAGCCATCAGATTTGCCACCAATGCTCCTTGTAGGACACATCACTGCACTCTATACTCCTCTGTAAACTGGTCATCTCTGTATACCCATCGCAAGACCCACTGGTTGTTGCTTATTTATAAAACCCTCTTAGGCCTCACTCCCCCCTATCTGAGATATTTACTGCAGCCCTCATCCTCCACATACAACACCCGTTCTGCCAGTCACATTCTGTTAAAGGTCCCCAGAGCACACACATCCCTGTGTCTTTTCAGTTCGCTGCAGCTAGCGACTGGAACGAGCTGCAACAAACTCTCAAACTGGACAGTTTTCTCCATCTATTCATTCAACGACTCAATCATGGACACTCTTCCTGACAGTTGTGGCTGTTTTGCGTGATGTATTGTTGTCTTTACCTTCTTGCCCTTTGTGCTGTTGTCTTTGCCCGACTATATTTGTACCCTGTTTTGTGCTGCTGCCATGTTGTGCTGCTGCCATTTTGTGTTGCTACCATGTTGTGTTTCTACATGCTGTGTTGTCATGTTGTGTTGCTACATGCTGTGTTGTCATGTGTTGCTGCCATGCTATGTTTTCGTCTTAGGGCTCTCTTTATATAATGTTGTCTCTCTTGTCATGATGTATGTTTTGTCCTATATTTTAATTTATTTTTATTTTTAATCCCAGCCCCCATCCCCGCAGGAGGCCTTTTGCCTTTTGGTAGGCCATCATTGTAAATAAGAATTTGTTCATAACTGACTTGCCTAGTTAAATAAGTTGCTGAAAATGTTCCTGGTCCTAGTGAGTGTGTGTAGTGAACAACAATAATGGAATCGGTAGTTCGCCTTCAGAATAAAAGTCCCCCCGTTTGATACTGATGCAAACAGAGACAAATAGTGAAAACATGCCACACTTGTACTAGTTAATCCTAAACAAGGTTGGAATTAGGCTTGGGTGGTAACTGGGGTATTTGGAAAAAGCCACGGGATGGCTTTTCAATACTGTTGAAGCTATTTCGTTGAAGTTTTTTAATACATTTGAAGTTTTTTTGCTACTTTTTATTAAGCAAATACCTGCAGTCAACTTATGCAATATGTTAGGTGATGAGGGACATTGCCTTCTTCATTTCACTTGTTATTATTCTGAACAAAAATATAAATGCAACATGCAACAATTTCAAAGATTTTACTGAGTTACAGTTCATATGTGACCCGTTTCAGAAAAATAGGCATATGTCGTGGGTCACTACTTCACTTTTCGAACATGTAAACATTTATGTGTCTTAATAACTAACTTGTATGCCATCTGTAAATAATAATACAATTGTTAAATTACGAGCCTAGTTGGTTAAGCCACAGAAAAAGCCGGCAACCTTTACGCCAGCCATGATTGGCTGAGAATGAGTAGGCTGGACATGCAGAGAGATTGGATTGGTCTGCCATATAGCACGCTTCCGTCTATTTGAGCTGGTCAGTATGGTAATACTGTCTAACGCAGCTTTAAACAAAAATAGTATCGCGTAGTAAAAGTGTCGCTTTCCACTTTCTGGAGGACCGAGTTTAGTGTATGATAGAGTAGATGGAGAAAACACCTGTCTCCAGATTACATCTTCAAACTAATGGTAACCATGGCATCCGAGACAGGAGATGCGTCCATCTATGATGTGAAGTGGTTTCATTTCAAGTCGAAGTGTACTGTTAGCTAGCTAACGTTAGCTGGCTGGCTCACTAGCTAACGTTACGTGTATGATTTTATTATTCGTATCTCAGAGCTATGGGTCTCAACCACAAAATACACATTTGTTATCAATAGCTATTTCGAATTTAACGTTCAAGTAATACTTCCATATTTTGGGTAATATCCTTCTTACCCAGAGTCAGACGAACTCATAACATTTTTGTCTCTGCATGCAGTTTGAAGGAAGTTGAAGGTAGCATATCGTTAGCTTAGCAAAATGCTGGAAGTCTATGGGTATCTACTAGCCAGCTCCTCCAAAAAGCAGGTTAATATACCTAACTCCTCCAAATCTGGGTGGTTAGCACTAAGTATTCTTTACAAGTCTATATGAAATGATAATATATTTGTTTGTTTGATTTTTTTTTTTTGAACTATTTGTCTCATCCGCTGTGATGAGTGTCAACACAGCTTCACAGTTTCAAACGTGTTTGCTAGATATCAAGTAAGCAAAGTGTGAGAAGACATCAACGATAAACCCTACAGAAAAAGAGTTCATCAACAGACTGTCATTGCTCGTCCAAAGCAATATTTTTATCTCGCAGCAGTGACTGTGAAGATTGTTAACACTGCTGGAAGTATTTTCAAGCTACTATTACTAGCTAGCTTACATAGCTAAGTGTGAGGAGATTTGTTTTACATCGATGGACTACCATCACTTGTCCAATATCGAGAATGGTTTGTGGATGTCCTCTAAAAACGTGCAATTACAAACCAAGGAAGTGGTTGGCTATAATCTTTAACAAACTTCCATTGAATGATCCGGACCGATTGAAACTATGGCTAGTTACCCTGAATGTAGATAACACTCTGACCAAGGACCTCAGAAAGTTAGTGGTTTGCGCTAATTATTTTATATATTTTTTACCTGGGCATTATAGAGCCCCACAGTGGAGGTGCCATAAAACCTAGCGGTCAAACAGAGAAATGGTTCCAATTTTTTTTTTACCATTCATTTTTCCCATAGGGGATTTTAGAAACACTTAAAATAAGGGTTGTGTTTCATGTAGGCTGACCCTGGCGTGACGTTTTGATAACCATGTAAATCTCTCAAGATGACTCAAGATTACTTGAATCAATATATTCCAATTGAAAATGCTAATTAGCATCAAAGTAGACATCATGCAAAAATACCTATCCCTGCTAGCTCCTGCACGTCATCTCTAGCTGATACCTTTTGCTAACAAGTATTGTGTACATTTCAAACTTGTTCCAGACAGTTCACACAATTGTAAAGAAATTTATTCATTGCTACTAGGGCTGTCAAAGTTAACTCGTTAATGCCGTACATTTTTTTGGTGTCATTAACCTCTCTTGGGTACGTGAGACGTTAGCGTCCCACCTCTTCAACAGCCAGTGAAACTGCTGGGCGCCAAATTCAAATACAGAAATACTCATTATAAAAATTCAGAAAACAAAACATATTTTACATAGGTTTAAAGACTAACTTCTTTTGAATCCAACCACGGTGTCAGATTTAAAAAATGCTTCACGGCGAAAGCATACCATACAATTATTTGAGAACATAGCCCACTAGACAAATCATTACAAATAATTGCAAGACCCACCGTTGCAAGACCCACTGGTTGTTGCTTATTTATAAAACCCTCTTAGGCCTCACTCCCCCCTATCTGAGAGATTTACTGCAGCCCTCATCCTCCACATACAACACCCGTTCTGCCAGTCACATTCTGTTAAAGGTCCCCAGAGCACACACATCCCATACAGATGTCCATACAGATAATATTTCAACCAGACAATAACGTTGTCAATTTAAAAGGTAAACAAGAAACGCACTCTCTCGGTCTCGCGCATGAAAAAGCTCTGTGACACTTTAGGGTCCACTCATTCAGACTGCTCTTACTTCTTCATTTATTTTCAGAATACAAGCCTGAAACAATTTCTAAAGACTGTTGACATCTAGTGTAAGGCATAGAAACTGCAATTTGAGTCCTAAGTCAATGGATACTGTAATAACATTAAATAGAAAACTACAAAACCCCCCAAAAAACGACTTCCTGAATGGATTTCTCTCAGGTTTTCGCCTGCCAAATCAGTTATGTTATACTCACAGACACTATTTTAACAGTTCTGGAAACTTTAGAGTGTTTTCTATCCAAATCTACCAGTTATATGCATATCATATCTTCTGGGCCAGAGAAGCAGGCAGTTTAATTTGGGCATGCATTTCATTCAAAATGTTGAATGCTGCCCCCTACCCTAGAGAAGTTAATGCAGTTTCTTAGTTTGACACCCTGAACCATCTATTGTTCAATAAATGCACTAGTCTGACAACCACTTTACTAGCTAGCTATTTGTATGACTGAATGATGGAGAATGCTAGTAAGCAGCTTTTAAATGGCAAATTCAATTTCAAATCACTCCCAGGTGGCTCTCTGGATTAAACCAAAGTCATTTGCATCTACTGCAAGGCTGAATTTGTTTGAATGTTCATTATCATTTACAAGTTCAACATACTTTTGATGCCGGAAATACAAGTAAAGTCACTAGTAGCAATGGAGGACATCTTCGGCTGGCTAAACTAGAAGAGAGGCCTATGGTCAAGTCAACGAGCAGCAGGCTAACACAAGCAATAGCCAAGTGGATAGCTACAGCTTGCAGTCAACATTGTGTAGGACGAAGGGTTGAGGCATATCATTCGGATAGCATCGAACGACTCAATTTATGACTTACCCTCAAGAGCGTCCGTCGTCACAAGAATACACGAGCTGTATGAAAGCTGGAGGGCTTTGAAAGCAGAGGTGTTGAAACATGCAAGGGCTGTTGCTCTCACGGGAGACCACTGGAGACTACAGTAATCACAACTACTTTGGGGTTACTGCGAAACCACATCAATGAAATCTGGAAACTGCATTCACACGCTCTGGCCGTAATGAAGACCGAGGCACTATGCTGAAATGTGCGCCCGGCATTTCATGGATCTAGCAAAGCAGTGGAACATTGAAAACGAAGTAACCACAGTTTGCACGGAACATGATTGCAGCTGCGAGACATCTGGCTTTTGTGCGCAGTGCAGGACAGGTGTTCAGTCTCCAAAGGTCCATCACAGTGTCCCTACAGAACAGCGGGTTCGACAATACCCTAGCCAAATGCCGAAGAATTGTTGGGCATTTCAAACACAGCGCACCAAACGCTGCAGATCTAGGACAACAGCAAGTTGCAAATGTGCTAAAGAAGGAGTCACTCGCACAAGATGTTACAACAAGATGGAATTCCACTCTAGAAATTGTAAAGCATGTCCACAGAAACCAACAACCACTGAGAGATGCTCTGGGCCAACAGAAAACAAATATCACTATGCCAACCACAGCTAAACTGGAGAAACTGCAGAAGCACTACTGGAGCCCTGTAGGTAATATTCTTTATCTCACTATTAGTGTTATAATAAGGTGTGTGTGTGTGTGTGCGCGCGCGCCAGGGAGGGAAAAGTGTGTGTGTGTGTGTGTGTGAGAGAGAGCGAGAATAACACGTCTCTTGACTGAAGTGATTTTGAATGATCTTTCAGTGCAGGTACTTGACTTTACTTCTGGGAAGAGAGTAGTACTTTTCCTGCTCAGTGGCGTTGCCTGCTCTAGGTCATCTCCTTCAGGTGATGGAGAGCTCCGAAAATGACACTGCCTACATGGTAAGATTCAAGCTGACATTCACAACAGACCTGGAGAAACACCAACCTCACATGGCTGGAGATCGCCACAGCACTCGACCGAAGGTTTTAAAGACCTGAAGTGCCTTCCTAGACCTGAGAGGGGTGAGGTGTGGGCTTTGGTCAGCAACTTGCTGAAGGAAGAGAGGCCTGCACAGCAACCTGATTAAAGCAACAGTCAGAGCCACTAAAGAAGAAAGCTGCTTCTGAGTATGACTCTGATGAATAGGAGGAGTCCATGGAGAAATGTATGGAACGTTACAAAGCAGAGCCCAGCATCATCATGGAGGACTGTCCACTACAGTGGGTCACAGCATGCAGGGCCACACACCAGGCTGGCCTGCATTGCACGAAGGCACCTGGCATCCTGCTACGTCAGTACCTTGTGAGAGGTTGTTTTCACTCTCTGGGAATATCGTGCCAAAGAAGAAAGCAGCTTTATCATGTGAAAATGTCAACAGGCTTGTTTGTATTTGCAACTGGCTGAATGAACTTAATAAAAAAACAGCCTTGAGTCTTCTTGGTATGACGCTACAAGCGTGGTACAACTGTATTTGGGGAGTTTCTCCCATTCTTCTCTGCAGATCTTCTCAAGCTCTGCCAGGTTGGATGGAGAGCGTCGCTGCACAGCTATTTTCAGGTCTCTCCAGAGATGTTTGATCGGGTTCAAGTCTAGGCTTTGGCTGGGCCAAACAAGATCATTCAGAGACTTGTCCCGAAGGCACTCCTGCGTGTTCTTGGCTGTGTGCTTAGGGTTATTGTCCTGTTGGAATATGAAACTTCGCCCCAGTCTGAGGTCCTGAGTGCTCTAGAGCAGGTTTTCATCAAGGATCTCTCTGTACTTTGCTCTGTTCATCTTTGCCTCAATCCTGACTAGATTCCAGTCCCTGCTGCTGAGAAACATCAGTTTCATGGTGGTGCTGCCACCACCATGTTTCAACGTAGGGATGGTGCCAGGTTTCCTCCAGATGTGACATTTGACACTCAGGCCAAAGAGTTCAATCTTGATTTCATCAGACCAGAGAATCTTGTTTTTCATGGTCTGAGAGTCCTTTAGGTGCATTTTGGCAAACTCCAAGCGGGCTGTAGTGGCTTCCGTCTGGCCACTCTACCGTAAATGCCTGATTGGGGGAGTGCTGCAAAGATGGTTGTCCTTCTGGAAGGTTCTCCCATCTCCACAGAGAACTCTGGAGCACTGTCAGAGTGACCATCGTGTTCTTAGTCACCTCCCTGACCAAGGCCCTTCTCCCCCGATTGCTCAGTTTGGTCGGGCGGCCAGCTCTAGGAAGAGTGTTGGTGGTTCCAAACTTCTTCAATTTTTAAGAATGATGGAGGCCGCTGTGTTCTTGGGGACCTTCAATGCTGCAGAAATTCCCCAGATCTGTGTCTTGACACAATCCTGTCTCGGAGCTCTACAGACCATTCATTCACTCTCATGGCTTGGTTTTTGCTCTGACATGCACTGTCAACTGTGGGACCTTATATAGACAGGTGTGTGCCTTTCCAAATCAATCAATTGAATTTACCACAGGTGGACTCCAATCAAGTTGTAGAAACATGATCAATGTAAACAGGATGCAACTGAGCTCAATTTCGAGTCACATAGCAAATACTTATGTACATAAGGTGTGTTTTTTTATATTGTATAAATTAGCAAATATTCCTAAACCTGCTTTTGCTTTTTTGTTATTGGGTGTTTTGTGTAGATTGATGAGAACAATTTTTTAATCAATATTAGAATAAGGCTGTAACGTAACAAAATGTGGAAAAAGTCAAGGGGTCTGAATACTTTCCGAATGCACTATAGGTATAGCTTTAAGACTATAAATTACTAACCACCCAGCTTTGCACTAGTTGGGTCTATTTCCCTGCTTTTGAGAGGAGCTGGCTAGTAGATACCCATTCCAGAAATTGCATTAAGTTAACGATATACTACCCTCAACCTCCTTCAAACTGCACACAGACAAAAAAAATGGTATACATGAGTCGGTCTGACTCTGGTTAAGTAGGAAATTACCCAAAATACTAAAGTATCCCAATTTCACCCCTAGTGTGTACATGTACTTTGTGACCCTTCAGGGATTCTCACACATTCTAAACTGGAGTGTGTTTTATTTAGCCTATTTCTTCCGTCTTCTCTCCTCTCTCTGTCCCTTCCTCTCTCCCTGTAGGTGTAGTGTGCAGTGCCCCAGCGGTGGACTAGCCTGTGTACTATGCTGTGGCTGCACTCCGGCCCGGGCCTCCTGAGTTGCGGCAGCATCATCATCCCCTCGCCCCTCTGCCCACGACACGCCCGCCGCCCTAGTGTCCTTTCCCTCGCCGGCATGTACGCTACCCGCCTGTACAGCTCAGGGGGTGGGGGAGGAGGAGGGGGAAAGCCAGGGCGCCGGCCGGGCCTGGCGGGTAGAGGGCTGCCCATGCTGGAGAACCACCACCACCCTCTCCCTCCACACCACCACCCCCACCACGTGCACACTCCAACCCCCAGCTACCCGCCCCTCTACCAGGGGCGACCTGACCCTCACCGAGGGCCCCATTTCCACAGTCACCACCACCAGCAGCACTACCACCCGCACCTGGCCCCCCCTCCTCCGCCTCCCCTCATCCCCCTGTACGCCCAGCTACACCACCACGCCACTGTTGGTGCCGCTGGCAACAAGAAGAAGACGTGGAACTTCATCCACGAGAAGATGAGCTACGACACCTTCTTCACCATGAAGCGGCTGATAGAGCGCTCGCGTCGGGGCGACGAGGTGCTGCGCTGGGTGACGCAGAACCCGGGCAAGATCTCGCACAACCACTACCCCATCGCCCTGCAGAAGATCGGCCAGCTACTACAGGCCGGGGCTGCAGGAGGGGGCGGTGGTGACTCGGAGGCAGCCCTGGTTCCCAGAGCCGGTGGAGGAGCGGAGAACGAAGGCAGACAGATCCTGGAGCATCAAGACTTCCAGACACTGTGCAACGCCATCGTGAGCGACTGTGTCAAGTTCGACAACTTCAGCATCGTCAACTGCCTGTACGCTGTGGCTGCACTAGGTGAGGCTAGGTGGTCGCATGGAGGAAGTTTGAAAGTAATATTGCTTGTGCAATATAATATAACTAATCATCGTTTTTATGCATTTGATATTATGAATGAGACATGAACATAGTGAAATGCTAATGCTAATTACTGGTTTATACGTGTATTCAATTGTTTTCTTATGGATATGAAAGGAAGTATTGTACATAACCCTGAATGCAATATTTTGATATATAAAACGGACTATATTCGTTATAAAGAAACGGAAGGAAGGAAACCAAATAAACCCTTGAACTTCCCATCTCTTCCTCTAGGCCTTCCCAGCGACTCGCAGGTGGTGCAGGTGCTGGAGGCAGAGTCACAGTCGCGGCTGGGCCAGTTCAACCAGAAGGACGTGTCCATGGTGTTCAGCTCCAGCATGAAGCTGCACCCCAGCAGCCAGCACCCCCTGACCGAGGCCTGCCTGGCGGGCTTGGAGAAGAACCTGGAGCGGGAGCGCCACCCGCAGACCCTCTTTCTGCTACTCTCCTACTACCGGCTCAAGTGGCACTCGCTGCAACCCACCGACACTACGACGGCCGGGAACGTCGCCAATGTACGCCCCAACCCAGAGCAGCTTCTGGTCAACAGGTAGGTTTGGTATGATGGTTAATGACCCGTTTAGGGTAATACAGACAAATGTATACAACTTTACATGTTGTATTTGGTTCTCTTGTTTGCAAGAGGTCCGTTCATAATTCATTACTAGCCATCCAAGTAGAGGCAATGCAGGGTTATGAAGTACAACTGAGTTGCTTTCGATAGGAAATCAATGGAGACAATGTTAGAGCCATGCCTTAGAGGTACACATTCTTTTGACCCCATTTTTGTTTACTGAACACGACACAGGTCTAGCGTGATGAGTTCCCGAGTGTCATTTCAACGTTGGTTATTATTGTGATTAAAAGCAGTTATCGCGATACTTGGCGATATCGCGATAATGTCTTTAATCGTCATACTTGGTCAAATCGTGACGACCGCTTTTATCACAATAATTTACTTTGTATCATGATTCCAAATTCCACCATTGTCAGTTTTGACTAGGCGATATACAGCTAAGACCGGAAGTGACTTTTTCGCAGCAGGTATTGAGAATTAGGTTAAGGTTAGGGCTCGTTAAAATGCTCTCTTAACCAGCTACAAAAATTCACTTCCACTTGTAGCTGTACTCCATTTAGTAACAACCACCATTGTCTCGCTTAACCTACCGTCAGGAAGATCCTGCGACTGGTCAAACACACACTGGCTAGCGTAAGTGGTGTGCGCGACCAGGAGATGGCGCTGCTGGATGAGATGCTGGCTGTGTGTGCACGTGAAGCTGGCAACAAGAGCCTAGAGCTCATCTTCAGCTCGCACCTCTTCTACCAGAACAGGCAGGAGAGGTTTGTGTGCAGCCTGGCTGGTGAGTTTTCCTTTCCTCCCTTCCCCCTCCTCTGCCACTATCTGGCAGCTGTTTAATCTGCCTTTTCTACATATTTCTATAATTTCCAAGATAACAGTCTGCTCTTTTCTCGATAGAGGAACTGCCTGAAAAAGTGGACAGCATAACCCCATTCACCATGGCCCTCATTGCCAAATACATTGCCCGCCACCGGCTCAGAGAGATTCGACTTCTTGACACCATCGCTGATTTTCTGGTCAAAAAGGGCGAATACCTGGACAGCAAGGTAAGGAGGCCCACTCATCTCTAGAAAATCTCTGTCATACATTTAAATCACTGTTGAGCAACTCCGGTGTTGCGACTGGGCATACTCTATCTGTTTATTGCTGCTTATTATTGGGCATACTGTTTTTTTATGAATGGTTATTATTACATCTGAAATGTTGGTTATTTACTAGGGATGGGGGTTTGAAATCATTTCACTATTCGAATAGTAACATACATTTTTGTCCGATATCCGGATACTTGCTAAATACATGTTTTTTTAAAACTTATGCAATTTTTTTATTTATTTTTATCCCCTTTTCTCCACAATTTTCCTGGTATCCAATCGCTAGTAATTACTATCTTGTCTCATCGCTACAACTCCCGTACGGGCTCGGGAGAGACGAAGGTCGAAAGCCATGCGTCCTCCGAAGCACAACCCAACCAAGCCGCACTGCTTCTTAACACAGCGCGCCTCCAACCCGGAAGCCAGCCGCACCAATGTGTCGGAGGAAACACCGTGCACCTGGCCCCCTTGGTTAGCGCGCACTGCGCCCGGCCCGCCACAGGAGTCGCTGGAGCGCGATGAGACAAGGATATCCCTACCGGCCAAACCCTCCCTAACCCGGACGACGCTAGGCCAATTGTGCGTCGCCCCACGGGCTGCGACAGAGCCTGGGCGCGAACCCAGAGACTCTGGTGGTGCAGCTAGCACTGCGATGCAGTGCCCTAGACCACTGCGCCACCCGGGAGGCCCCCAAACTTATGTTTTTAACCTGAGCACTGCTGCGTGAGGGAGAGAGGCTTCCACTGCCGAGGGGCCGGTGTGTGCGGGAGTGAGCAGACCGAGAGAGAGCCGCAGTAGCCATGGCAACTATAACCAAGACTAGCTAAATTGTAGCAGTCACAATGTTATTTATCATCCCATATAACAGTGCCTGTCTTGGCTGGAGTAGCCCAAAGAAGCTAAGCTAGCTAGGCTAATTGAGGCTACATGCTGCGCTTTCTTCCCAACGCCATTCAGATATAACAACAGCCTACCTGTTGGTTGCTCATTGTAGACTACTCCTTCTCATTTCCTTCTCATTTCGCCAACTTTTAATTCCCTCATTTTCACTCCACTTGCTACACACTCAGCCTCTTTAACGCTTTCATTGGCCAACATGAACAATCTACAGATGTGAAGGCTACCGGCCTTTTTATGGGGCGCATGTCATACATGGAAAAGATAGTCGTTTTATTAAATTAATCATTTGAATGTAATTTGTATGTCATCTATGCACAACTATAGATTTCTTACATACTCATTATTATTATTATTATTATTATTATTATTATTATTGTGGGGGTTGCGAAACAAGAGTCCCCAGTTAAATCTTATACATACCTCTTCTTATTCTTTAGCATTCAACCCCTCTTACACCGTTTAAGCTAGAAATGCCGTTCAAATTTTAAAACGTGTAGACTGGTCTGGATTGAGTTGTTTGTATCCAAGTTGCTGTTTTCCTTTTTGCCCGTCTTCATTCACTTTCATGGGACTTTTTTCAACATTCTAAATTGCCCCCATTGTGACATCACTTCCAACATTCCATTTCCTGTAAATGCAACTATGCAACTTTTGACACAAATCAGCTACTTCAACCACTTCGCCAACAACTTAGACAAGTTAGAACATCTACTTCTCTGCTTTTCAAATCTGTTTGCGGAACAAAAATATCCGCTACGTATCTAACGATACTGCTGTTACAGTAACACGTTTTTTTACCAACTTTTTCCAAACTGCTGTTTTTGACCACCCCCAACTAGTCAGAAACTTAGGGCATATACAATCTTCCACTACTTCTTTGCGTTTCAAATCGAAAACCGATGAGGAATAGCTCCTAGCAATCAATAGATAGAGCTACTTAACTCATCAACTGCTTTCTTTTATAGATGCACTAAGTCATATCAAGCTAGCAGATTCATTACTTACCAACAACAGCTGCACATTTCAATAAAATTGCATCAAGTTTGAAGTTCACTTTCCTTGCTTTGCCCAACAACACTATCATGAATCTAGCAAATAAGTTTTGTGGGTCAGAGTGCAGTATTTATTTAGCTTCATTGCACAAACGTTTCTTAGCATGTTCCTCAGTGGCTCTAGCCGTGGAGGGAGCAGGCCTGCCAAGGCAACTGTTTGCCTAGCAACACATGCCTCGGAGGGAGAAAACTCTTTATAGCTTGACAAATTCCCATGATTTGTGAATCTGTTTCAAAAATCGAACAGGTCAAGCACATGCCCCATTCTCTAAATAACTGGCTATTTTGCCTGTCTGTAAAGAAAAGGGTGGGCTGTACGTTGATCCTGCTGCTCTGATTGGATACAACGAAGGTGTCTACTGAACTACTGAACACAACCACACAACTACTGACCACAATTATTGACCACAACCAAACAACTACTGACCACAGAACTACTGACAACAACAACAATACAACTGCTGACCACAACTGCTGACCACAACTACAACTACTGACCACATCTACACAACTGACCACAAACACACAATTATTGACCACAACTACTGACCACAACCACACAACAACTGACCACAACCACATAACTACAGACCATAACTCCTGATCACGCAACTACTGACCTAACCTATTGACTACTGACTACGGCTAATGACATTGACTACTGACTACAACTAATGACCACAAATGACCATGACTACTGAACCACACATCTTCTGACCACACAACTGATCACAAATAGAACTACGGACCACAACCACCCAACTACGGACCACAACCACCCATCTACTGACCACAAACACACAACGACTGACTGCTAATGACCATGACTACTGCCTACAACTACTGACAACAACCACACACTACTGAACCACTCAACTACTGAGCACAACTATACAACTACTGACCACAGCCACACAATCACTGACCATTAAACTACTGACCACTGTCAACAACCGCACAACTACTGTCCACAACCACACGACTACTGACCACAACTACTGAACAAAGCAACTACTGACCACAACCATTGACAACAACCACAGACTACTAACTACAACTACTGACCATGACCACTGAACCACACAACTACTGACCACAACCACACAACTACTGACCACACGACTACTGACCACACGACTACTGACCACACGACTACTGACCACACGACTACTGACCACACGACTACTGACCACACGACTACTGACCACACGACTACTGACCACACGACTACTGACCACACGACTACTGACCACACGACTACTGACCACACAACTACTGAACACACGACTACTGACTACAACTACTGACTACAACCATTGACAACAACCACACACTACTAACTACAACTATTGACCATGACTACTGAACCACACAACTACTGAACCACACAACTACTGACCACAACCACACAACTACTGACCACAACCATTGACAACAACCACACTACTAACTACACATATTGACCATGACCACTGAACCACACAACTACTGAACCACATAAATACTGACCACAACCACACTACTACTGACCACACAACTACTGACCACACAACTACTGACCACACAACTACTGACCACAAATACTGAACAAAACAACTACTGACCACAACCACATGACTACTGACCTCACAACTACTGGCCCACACAACTGACAACAGCCATTGACCACAACCACACAACTACTGACCACACCACAACTACTGACTAATATTTCTGAAGTAATGTCCGTTTGGATATTTGACACATCCCTATTATTTACACACATTGTGGGCTCGTACTTCTGACACCTTGTAAAGAGTGGACGCTACTCCATAGTAAAAGCTATAAAGTATGCTTTATTGACAATTCTCAAAGCATGGAATTAACAATGCAATATTTCCCCATTCCACAAGAGGCTCTGCTGCCCCCTAGCTGTCTGGCCACCTAATGGTTGTAGCCAAATCATTACATACAACATACATGTTGTGTATTTACATTATGGGTTTGATAAAAGCATTTATCGTGATACTTAGTATTCCACAAATTAAGTTTTTAAGGGGTAGCTTTCATATTGCAGATTGTGGCTTGTATCAATGTAACTGTCTGCATAATTTCCAATCCCCTATACAGTGCATTCGTAAAGTATTCAGACCCCTTGACTTTTTCCACATTTTGTTACGTTACAGCCTTATTCTAAAATTATTATGGGGTATTGTGTGTACATTGATAAAAAAACAATCTACACACAATACCCCATAATATATTTTTTTTTGCAGGATCACATTTACATAAGTATTCAGACTCTTTACTCAGTTGAAGGACCTTTTGCAGTGATTACAGCCTTGAGTCTTCTTGGGTATGACGCTACAAGCTTGGCACACCTGTATTTGGGGAGTTTCTCCCATTCTCTGCATATCCTCTCAAGCTCTGTCAGGTTGGATGGAGAGCGTTGCTGCACAGCTATTTTCAGGTCACTCCAGAGATGTTCGATCGGGTTCAAGTCCGGGCTTTGGCTGGGCCACTCAAGGACATTCAGAGACTTGTCCCAGAGCAGAATGCTGTGGTAGCCATGCTGGTTAAGTGTACCTTGAATTCTAAATAAATCCCTGACAGTGTCACCAGCAAAGCACCCTCACACCACCTCCTCCATGCTTCACGGTGGGAACCACACATGCGGAGATCATCCGTTCACCTACTCTGCGTCTCACAAAGACACGGCGGTTGGAACCAAAAACCTCAAATTTGGACTCATCACACCAAAGGACAGATTTCCACCAGTCTAATGTCTAGTGCTCATGTTTTTTTGGCCCAAGCAAGTGTTGTGGAAATTAATACTGAGAGAGACTTTGTCATTTCTTCAATCAATCATCTTTATTTAATATCGATTAATTACTGCAATAATGATACTAGTCAACCCAGCAGTCTTGAATGTTGGGCCGAGCAGCCTAACCCTTACAGACAATTCAGAGTTTTTATGTAGCTGACACTAAAGATGCTTAGTCATGGCTGGGTCCACCCCTCCCAGGCATCCAAACACATTAGAAAAGAAGTAAAGAAATTCCCCAAATTAAGTTTTAACAAGGCTCACCTATTAATTGAAATGCATTCCAGGTGACTACCTCATGAAGCTGGTTGAGAGAATGCCAAGAGTGTGAAAAGCTGTCATCAAGGCAAAGGGTGGCTATTTTAAAGAAATACGTATGCTACTACGTATGTGTTATTTCATAGTTTTGATGTCTTCACTATTATTCTACAATGTAGAAAATAGAGGGGACAAAACCTGTAGATGTGTCCATATTTTTGACTAGTTCTGTATATACACTATCGTTCAAAAGTTTGGGGTCACTTAGAAATGTCCTTGTTTTTGAAAGAAAAGCAAAAAAAAATGTTCATTAAAATTAACATCAAATTGATCAGAAATACAGTGTAGACATTGTTAATGTTGTAAATGACTAATGTAGCTGGAAACGGCAGATTGTTTATGGAATATCTATATTAGCGTACAGAGGCCCGTTATCAGCAACCATCACTCCTGTGTTCCAATGGCATGTTGTGTTAGCTAATCCAAGTTTATCATTTTAAAAGGCTAATTGATCATTTTGGCTCTAACCAGAATAGAAAGAGTGGGAGGCCCCAGTGCACAACTGAGCAAGAGGACAAGTACATTAGAATGTCTAGTATGAGAAACAGACGCCTCAAGTCCTCAACTGGCAGCTTCATTAAATTGTACCCGCAAACACCAGTCTCAAGAAAAAGCCCTATCTCAGACTTGGCCAATGAAAAGATTAAGATGGGCAAAAGAACACAGACACTGGACAGAGGAAGATTGGAAAAAAGTGTTATGGACAGACTAAGTTTGAGGTGTTTGGACCACAAAGAAGAACATTCGTGAGACGCAAAAAAAATGAAAAGATGCTGGAGGAGTGCTTGATGCCATCTGTCAAGCATGGTGGAGGCAATGTGATGGTCTGGGGGTGCTTTGGTGGTGGTAAAGTAGGAGATTTGTACAGGGTAAAAGGGATCTTGAAGAAGGAAGGCTATCACTCCACTTTGCAACGCCATGCCGTACCCTATGGACGGCGCTTAATTGGAGCCAATGGGGTGAAATCTCTTCAGATTACCTCAACAAATTGACAACTAGAATGCCAAAGATTGAAGGACACAATTATTATTTCAATTAAAAATCATTATTTATAACCTTGTCAACATCTTGACTGTATTTCCTATTCATTTTGCAACTCATTTCATGTATGTTTTCTTGGAAAACAAGGACATTTCTAAGTGACCCCAAACTTTTGAACGGTAGTGTGTGTATCTATTTATAAAAATATTAATTGTTTTATATATTTTCCTTTTTTTTTTCTAACCCTACCTCCCCTGTTTGGAGTAAACTAATGGACAACACCATTTAGGCTTCTACATCCAGTTTATACATACTATATACATTTTACAGACACAATATATTTTACAATAGTTATCTTTTGTTTGTTTTTAGTCCCATCCTTCAGCTACCCTCAACAACTCCCCTCTATCGCTGAAAACCATCCATTCTATTTGCCATATATTTTTCAACTGTGCTGTGATGTTTCACAAACTTTCTGAACCTTTCTATTCTTAGTTTCTACAGATTGTAAATCAAAGATACATTTTTTTGCTAACAGTATTATTATATTATTGATCGATCGACTGACTTTTTAAATCACCCAGCAGTGCTATTTGCAGAGTTAGCTCCCGGTAAATGTTGCAATTTTTCAGACATTCCTGAACTAGCGACCAAAAACAAGCTACATATGGACAGCACCAAAACAATTGATCTAATGATTGTCTCTTCGCAGCAAAAATTGATACTTGGTAATATCACGATAATGGTTTTTCTCTTCTCCCCACAGGTTATCCAGAAGCTGGTGTTCCCCTTCAGCCGGATGAACTACCTGCCGTCCAACAAGGTCCAGTTCTTCTCCAAGCTGGAGGTGGTGCTGGAGCTTAAGGCCCTGAGCTCCCCGCTAGCCACCGTCAATATCCTTATGTCCCTGTTCCAGCTGGGCCACTTTCCCGGCCTGGTGCTGCACAGGGTCTTCTCCACTGCCTTCATCAGCAACGTCACCAGTGAGTGGCACGCACACACGTGCATATAGTGATCATGCAACATCAAAGAACAGCTGTGTTTCATTTCTTTTGACTTACCCCTTTCAGTAGGCACAATAAACCACAAGCTGACCCCTAATAAACAACTAATGAACACACACATAAATGAACTGATGCATGAAGTGGAATAGTACCCCCACATACCCCAACTCAATCCCATTCAGTTGTATGCGATTCATTTGAATGGTCGGCCATTTTAGACAGTTGCTCATGTCTTTGTTTCTGCGGATCTTGTTCCCCCATTTGTAGACAGTCCTTATGCTCTGATCGTGCTTCGCTACTTGTCTCTGTTGGACGCAGCGGTTGAGCTGGAGTACCAGGACTACACCGGTCCACGGCTCCAGGACACGCACAAGGTGCTCATGTTTGACCACGCGCTGACCGCTGATGAGGTCAACCGCAAATACAGGTACGGTGCAGTACTAGAGTGATTGGTTAACCAACTGTTAGTTGGTGCACGGTCATCTATTTTCTTCATTGAATTATGTCTGCCTTTTCATTGCAAATCCCAGTGAAGCATGAAAAGTATCTGGTTGACATGTGTATTTGTGTGTTTTTCAGCTACAAGGGTCTTGTTGCTGAAGCCCTCAGACAATTGGTTGGAGAGCATGGCTACAAGCAAGATGAAATCCTGGCCCCTGGGTATTGCACAGGTACATTGAACAAACACCAGATTGTGTGTTAAACCCAACAGCCACTGTAAGATAGAGACCTGCACGGGTCCGTTTTTTTTGAGCCGCACCTGCCCCACGCCGGCCTTTATCAATTCCGAACACCACCCGACACCAGGACAGATTTTTCTCAACATCCCGACCCACCCAAGTAGAATTGTTCTGAGAGCTGATCCGTGACACACACCAAATAACACCAATTTATTTAATTGTTTTAGATTAGGCTAGTAGGCTATTTTTCCCCTCCCTGCATTAATTAATTTGTCTACATGTATAATCAATATTGGGATAAAGGAAACCATGCCATGAACTAAGAACAATATATTATTATTTTCACAATGAGATGCGGCACATTGACAACTTGAATCGCTCTGGGGGAAAAAGCGTGTTCTAATTAGCTTTCTTACCGAATGAAATCCTATAGCCAACAACAAAACAAGATATTAACATTTAATATGATAATCAAATAGTTTCATTGAAACTTAAGTAAACAATTCCCAGAATCGAATATAGGTTGCAAAAATACATTTATTTTGTAGGCTATAGCCTAACTCAAACTTTTACCAGCCGCACTGGTTTAAACTTTTATTTAAGCAGCTAAGTTGACTGAAAACACATTCTCATTTGCAGCAACGACCAGGGGAGAGGATGGGAATGATTGAGCCAATTGGAAGCTGGGGATGATTAAGTGGTTATGATGGTATGAGGGCCAGATTGGGAATTTAGCCAGGACACTGGGGTTAACACCCTTACTCTTACGATAAGTACCATGGGCTCTTTAGTGACCACAGAGAGTCAGGACATCCATTTAACTTCCCATCTGAAAGACTGCACCCTAAACAGGGCAATTTCCCCAATCACTACCCTGGGGCATTGGGATATGTTTTTAGACCTACTGGTCCTCCAACACCACTTCCAGCCGCATCTGGTCTCCCATCCAGGGACCAACCAGGACCAACCCTGCTTAGCTTCAGAGGCAAGCCAGCAGTGGGATGCAGGGTGGTATGTTGCTGGCAAATAAACTTGATGTAGCCTATGGTCTAAATGAACAAAAGCCTGAATTAACGTAATAATTCACTGATAATAAACTGAATTAGCCTATTGTAAACGAATACGGGCTTGCACTTTTTGCAGGCTGTGTATCTATCTACTGGGTTGTTGTCCTTGTCCACAATGACTCCAAAATCCTTCCAAACCGGAGATTTCACTCACGTATCACCTGTTTCCACTATGGTGTATTTCATAACCTTTCTATTTCTCCAGTTACGTTAGCCATTTTCACGTGAGCTACGCTAGCCAGGAAAAGTAGGCTAAGCTTGGCAATGTATTCTCACGTGGGGGGATGAAACATACGTTTTCAGCACCACACGAATAATGGACAGTTCTCTGATTCACTGTGTTCATGGCTTGTGCCCTACAGTATACAGCTCTGGGGAAAAAATGAAGAGAACACTGCAAAATTATCCACTTCTCTGGTTTTACTATTTATAGGTATGTGTTTGGGTAAAATGAACATTTTTTGTTTTATTTTATAAACTACTGACAACATTTCTCCCAAATTCCAAATAGAAATATTGTCATTTCGAGCATTTATTTGCAGAAAATGACAACTGGTCAAAATAACAAAAAATATACAATGTTGCCAGGTCAATCAAGGTGTGGATGGAGGACGACCAGATCAAGACCCTGTCATGGCCAGCCCAATCTCCAGACCTGAACCCCATTGAACACCTCTGGAATGTGATCAAGAGGAAGATGGATGGTCACAAGCCATCAAACAAAGCCGAGCTGCTTGAATTTTTGCGCCAGGAGTGACATAAAGTCACTCAACATCAATGTGAAAGACTGCTGGAGAGCATGCCAAGACGCATGAAAGCTGGGTATTGAAAATCAGGGTTATTCCACCAAATATTGATTTCCGAACTCTTCCTAAGTTAAAACATTAGTATAGTGTTGTTTAAAAATGAATAGGAACTTATTTTCTTTGCATTATTCGAGGTCTGACAACATTGTATCTTTTTTGTTATTTTGACCGGTTGTCATTTTCTGCAAATAAAAGCTCGAAATGACAATATTTCTATTTGGAATTTGGGAGAAATGTTGTCAGTAGTTTATAGAATAAAACAAAAAATGTTCATTTTACCCAAACACATACCTATAAATAGTAAAACCAGAGAAACTGATGGACTCTTAATTTTTTCCAGAGCTGTATGTCTGCCTCATCACTCGCATGATGTTGCGAATTCAACTCTGTAACACAAGCTCCTGCGTTTGTAAAACATTACCTTGTTTTCAAATGTTTCTGACCCGTAATATAATTGTTCAAACTGCGAGCCAACACGCGGGTTGAAAGAATGTTTTCATTCTCACCCACCAGCAGAGTTTTTTTGCAGGTCAACCGCGGGGAACCGCGGATATCCAACCTGATGCAGGCTCTACTGTAAGATACCACACAGTTGAACACAATGGTATAGCATTATGTAGTACTGTAATCTCTTTGGGGTTGTAGAATTCTGGAAACTTTCACAAAATTCCCAGGTTTTCCTAAATTCCAAGTTTGAGGAATATTAGGGAAAGTTTCAACCCTAAATGTTGCAACCCTAATCCTCTATATCCCCATTCCTTTTTAGACTTCCTGCTGTGGATTGATGGCTCTGGCCGAGTTCTCCCTATCCGGGCAGGGACCTCGCTAGGTATGGCCCCCAAAACCCCAGAAGGATCCGCAGCCGTGACAGCCCTCACTTCAGACTTTCAGAAGTTCTCCCCCTTCGCCCCACTTGAGGTAGGGGGGGACCAGCGACCCGTCGAGGGGGACGATGCGGTGAACTTTCTGCCCTACCACATGCAGCGAGGGGCAAACCCTTCCTCGGCCCAGAGGGCGGGCCCTAACGGCGGGGGCCCTCTGGACTACAACCCTTACTACACGTCGGCCGATTACTACTCCAGCCTGGCCAAGGAGCACTCTTTGGAGAGCCAAGACAGCTCCACGCTCAGCAGCCCTCCCTCAGACAGCCTGGCACATCCAGGGGCCTCCGGGGTAGGGGGATCTGCCACGGCTGCCCCCAATTCCCTCTTCCAATTCTCCATTGGGAAAATCCTGGAGGACGAGGGAGGGGCGCAGGTGGGGCCGGCGAGTCAGGGGCTCAACTGCGAGCTTCCTGCATTCTATGAGGCAAACGGGGACGTGAAGCCCACCTCACCACTTCAACTGCACCCGGCTGATCGAGCTGGGGACCAGCGGCAGCTCAAGAGGTCAGTGCTGATGGGATCCCTAAATCTGTCCAGTCAGATTTCTATCCTTATACTACTCAACTAAATGCTTGATAATGCATCAGTGGAGCAATGCAAGTTAGCGAATAACTTTAAGAAATATTGTTTTGCTGGGAGGTCTGCCATCTTTCTACCGTCTTTTGCCACTTGTGTGATTAAGGAATTTATTTCTAAATGAGAAATCATTTGTTAGTTCCTATATACCACTTCCTTTCTTCTTTCAGAGTGGTTATGTCGGTGAATGACAAGTGGCACTACTGTCACAACTCTGAGGTGCTGGTGGGCTCCCGGGCCATGAGAGACCGTCACCTGCTGCTCCTGGGATACGTCATCCTGCAGGTGAGCCCATACCATCTTAAAAACCACATTTTCTTTAACCATTTTATAAACCACATTTAAATTCTTACAACCACATTCTCAACCAAATGTCAGTATTCCCTTACCTCCATTACAATCATCCGATGACGCTTTTGAATTGGCAACTGCTACCTGGCAACTGGTCTACTAATGGTCCGCTTTGCCCAAATAAGTAAAAACAAACCGTGTTACTGACATCCCTCCTTGTGTTTTCTCTCTCCTCTGCTCCTCTTTTTCCTCACTCCCTCTGTTCCTCTATTCCACAGCTGCCGTATCATGAGCTGGAGAAGCTGAATGGTATAGAGGAGGTGAAGCAGTACCTCCACAAAAAGCTCCTGGAGGTCCCCTTATGACAACAAAAGACTTGAATGTGTGTGCGAGTGTATGCCATTTTGGCTGCTTGGAATAGGACGGTTGTTGGTGGGATTGGGAAAGGGGGCTTTGTTTGTGGTGAAAGACAAACCCTGGTCAAAGTCTAAAACGGACGAGTTTCTGGCAACTTGCGTTTATCAAAATGGCGTTAGCCTATTTGCAACCTGTCACGTCCCCAGTTGATGGCATGTGTAGTATCAGGGTGCCACGCTTGTTGTCAATGCAATCTTGTCATTGTCACTTCACAACGGTTCAAATCTAATTGTTATTGGTCGCATACACATCATTTGTTAATGTTATCGCGAGTGTAGCAAAATGCTTATGTTTCTAGCTTCAATAGTACAGTAATGCCTAAAAATACAAAAACAATACACGCAAATCTAAAAGAAAGGAATTAATAAATAAATAAATATTAGAACGAGCAATGTCAGTCCGAAACAAAAAAAAGAACCCATATATACAATAAATGAGTGGATTTGGCTATCTCAGCCCCATCTGTTGCTGAAAGGTGTATAAAATCGAGCACACAGTCATGCAATCTCCATAGACAAACATTGGCAGTAGAATGGCCTTAGTGAAGAGCTCAGTGACTTTCAATGTGGCACCGTCATAGGATGACACCTTTCCAACAAGTCAGTTCGTCAAATTTCTGCCCTGCTAAACCTGACCCAGTCAACTGTAAATGCTGTTATTGTGAAGTGTAAACATGTAGGAGCAACAATGGCTCAGCTGCAAATTGGTAGGTCACACAAGTTGACAGAACGGGACCGCTGAAGAGCGTAGCGAGTAAAAATCATCTGTCCTTGGTTTCAACACTCACTACCGAGTTCCAAACTGCCTCTGGAAACAACGTCAGCACAAGAACTGTTCATCGGGTGCTTCATGAAATGGGTTTCCATGGCTGAGTAGCCGCACACAAGCCTAAGATCACCATGCGCAATGCCAAGCGTTGGCTGGAGTGGTGTAGAGTTTGCTGCCATTGGACTCTGGAGTAAGGGAAATGCATTCTCTGGAGTGATGAATCACGCTTCACCATCTGGCAGTCCGACAGACGAATCTTGGTTTGGCGGATGCCAGGAGAACGTTCCCTGCCCCAATACATAGTGCCAACTGTAAAGTTTGGTGGAGGAGGAATAATGGTCTGGGGGGCGGTTTTTCATGGTTCGGGCTAGGCCCCTTAGTTCCAGTGGAGGGAAATCTTAACGCTGAAGCATACATTAAAGACGATTCTGTGCTTCCAACTTTGTGGCAACAGTTTGGGGAAGGCCCTTCCCTATTTTGACAATGCCCTCGTGCACAAAGCAAGGTTCATACAGAAATGGTTTGCCGAGATCGGTGTGGATAGAATTTGACTGGCCTGCACGGAGCCCTTACCTCAACCCCATCGAATATCTTTGGGATGAACTGGAACGCCGACTGCGAGCCAGGCCTAATCACCCAACATCAGTGTCCAGGGGGGACCAACTCCATATTAATGCCCATGATTTTGGAATGAGATGTTTAACGGGCAGGTGTCCATATACTTTTGGTCATGTAGTGTAGAAGCTGTTTTTCAGTCTCTTGGTCCCAGCTTTGATGCACCTGTACTGTCTCCGCCTTCTAGATGGTAGCGGGGTAAACGGGCCGTGGCTCGGGTGGCTGTAGATGTCCTGGAGGGCAGGCAGTGTGCCCACGGTGACGCGTGGGCTCACAGCACCACCCTCAGGAAAGCCTTGTGGGTGCGGACGGTGCAGTTGCCGTACTAAGCGGTGATACAGCCCGACAGGATGCTCTCAATGGTAACATCTGTAGAAGTTAGTAGTTGTCTTAGGGGCCCAAGCCAAATTTCTTCAGCCTCCTGAGGTTGAAGAGGCGCTGTTGATCTACGGACTACTTCTAATATAGCGTGACAAAATAGTTGTGTTCATTTTAGATTTTGACCAGCGTATTTCTATAGTTCTAGTTTTGATCATGGTTTGGTGTGGACGAGTGGGAAGTAAGTTGTTGTTGTTATTGTAATAGTCATACGGAGATGACAATATTCTGGTGGTGTATGAAAAAAGAAGTTCCTTTTTAAAAAATGTAAGTTTTATTGAACTGCAGTTGTGACGCATGTCGGGACTACTTTGGTTGGTTGGGACTGCGTAATAGGTTCCCCTACGGACGTCAGAACCGCAACTGTTCATTCGGATCAAATGTAACTGGGTGACATGGGGTTTGAGACTAACAAATGGGGCCTCTTCATTGTGTTTTTGAATCCTTGTGTGCAACGTATGTAGACGAATGGACTGTAGGATGTAAATGAGGGATGAGGATGGATAAATTAAGTTAATGAAAAAAAAGTGTTATATATTTTTGTCTTCACTAGAATGGCTTTTCCAGTGTCCAGAACTAAGCAATGCATGTTGGATCGTCTATTTTCTACTTGGTCTCTTTGTTTTGTCTTTGGTACTTTACTTATGACATTCAATGAATGACTTCATTCAGAGAGGAATTTGTGATTCCTTAAGTGAGTTTCCACCATTGCATTGACAATGAAACAAGTTTTCCAGTGGGGAATTGCTAGACACCAGTCTAGTTAAATTAGATGTGTTGTCAGTTCCATAGTACAGTGAGTGTATTGCTATGAAATAGACAAGTGGATACAGTTAATCTGAGAACCTTTTTGTTATCTCAGTGGCATTTGAAATGGAACCCTGACCTAGGTTTCGCATGATTGAGTTAATGTGTTAAGTGATGCAGTGATTTGCATGGACAAATTGCAAATTGGTGTTTGATACTGGACTTGCTGACAATGACCCATTTTGAGTTTTTGTCTCAAAGCGATACAAATATTTGTAGAGACAGTCCATTACCTTGTTACACGACCCCGTAAGGTAGGCAGAATTGGCCTTTTTGGATTTGTAATTGTGGTTTCACCCCAGTATTACTAGGTGTTTTGTCTTTGCTCTCAGTTTATGTAGCCGATCAGGAAGACAATAGGCTTTATATTTACACTAGATGACGCTGTGATGAAGTCACCGTGCCTTCATCTTGACACTCCCCAGGCAAAGCTAAATGCAATTGTTTTAAGGTCATACCAAGGATCATTTTACTATTTGATTTTGACTGAAGACCCCTTGAAGTATAAAAAAAAAATAGTAAATTATTTGATAGAAAGAAATTGGGCCTTACTACTATTAGCCCATGCAAACGCATTGTATAACATTCACTACATAAAACAGCTAGCCCCCCCCAAAAAAAATCTAAAGGAAGTTTGTTCTGAAGTATCAGGATTTTTGTTTTAAAAAATGTTTACATGTATCTAACCCCTTTTTTGGCACTAAACAGTGTCCATATATAATTCCATAAATTTGTTCAACTGATACCAGGGGACCTTCAGGCCAAAACAAACCGACATATACGTGTTCGTGAGAGTCATGTTTCCATAGAGGGTTCATAATAGTATGTAGGCCAAACTGTTCGGATGCCACTGACAATTTTGTGAGAAGATCGATTTTCGGGATGTCTCATGGTCTTTCACCGCAGATGTGGAAGTGTGAAATTAGGCGGATGTGGTGGATTGAGATGCATCCCATGCATAAATAACAGATTTTTAATGGGGATGTTTTTATTATGCGGAGTTGTGGACATCGACCTTACGGGGTTTATATTAATGAATGCATTTGTAAGGATCCATGGGCTGTTCTGAATGCTTGTTGCAAGTCTTTACAAAGCACTATAAATGCATTATGCACAGGTGGTTGTATTTATTGGTATCACTCCTGGTACAGGGGATGTGTGTGTGTGGCTGTATTATATCTGGGGAAAGACTAGTTTGGAGATTGTTTATATATATATATATATATATATATTGAAATGTCTGTATAAAAACAAGAGCAACATGTCATTTTTGTTTTGTGAATTATGTACATTTTACATAAAGACAGTATGAGCAATTGTAATTTGATTGTTTAATGGAAAATTGCATGACTTAATTTTGACATTGATGCATCAGGAAAAACAGAATTTAAAGGTGGACTATGCAGAAATCACTGCCATTTCCTGGTTGCGCGTATTCTAATAGTTTGCCTAACTAATTTCAGTTAGTGACAAAACAAGCTAGTATATAGTGTAGAGAATCATTGTACCATTGAAACTGCTATGCAAAAACTGAAGACCGGGAAGCATAGAAATAGATCTACCGCTTCTTAGACTTGCTTTCAGTGAGTGCTGGATCTGTAACACACATCTGTTAATTTGGTCAGGTTGCCCAAAAAGTTTTTGCAGATGTGTTCAGAAAGGGATCCTTTTGCAATGTCAAATACTGAAGGTTAATACATACAGGTACTAAAAATTGTTTAGGGAAATCGACTACAGCCAAGGTTAGTGGAAAAAAGTATGGCTGTATTTTGTGGATCGTCCCTCCATAGAAATGTCTAATGCTGCGTTCATGCCCAAGTCAATTCGTAAATATCAGTTGGATGCATTTACATTTGAAACTTGTTTTTCCTTAGGTGATAGAGGTCCGCATGTGTGAAAAGTCAGAGCTCAGGGATGATACGACTAGTAAGTACATGTTCAAGTGCCACCTGCTCACTTGGTTATGAACGCAGAATAAGTTATGGCTAGAAGTAGTGTACTATATGGAATAGGCTGCCATTTTCAGTTGCAAACCTACCCCCTCAGTAACAGAGCTGAGCATACTTCTTACATTAAAGCTCTATAAATCCAGTACAATCAAATATACATCAATTAACGGTTGAAATCACACAAGAATTCACGAGAAAAAAAGTGCATTTTATTTGAGGGTTTGACCAGATGTTTCAATGGAGGGAAAGCAGCAACAGTCCTCCCTCTGCACGGACTGTTAAGGACAAAAAACGGCAAACTCCTCAATATGCCCCTCCCAGTCAAAAACTCTGTAGAAACCAGTCTTGTTCAAAAACATAAAAAAAGCCTCAACCGCTTTAATTAGAAATTTCCTTCAGTTTAAAAAAAGAAAGTGTCGCAACAAGTTCATAATAAACACCTAGAAAGGCATTGAACGCGTAACAAAGCCCCTGTAAAAGATCTCGTCCCAGTTGAATAAAAGTGCTCCAGGTCAACAACGGGGGGAGCATGACTTTCCCATTCCTCGCTTTCTCCAGTCTCTCATTTCTCCTTGTGAGAAAGAGGTGGGAGCAGCCAATGTGTGCGCGGTTTGATGACGCCGCTGTAACTGCGCCTGACTTGCGAGGAGGTGTGTCCCGCACAGCCCCTCCTATTTGGGGGGGTGGCTAATCTGAGTCCGAGTCACTGCTGTCCTCTGAGGAAGAGCTGCTGGAGCCCTCGGATGGGTCATCGTCATTCTAGAGGACAGAGACAGTAGAACATCTGGGTCAAATCCATTTTACTATTAGTGCCGTGTTTGATTTAGTTTGCCTAGTACAATGGAACCAATCGAATAGTCCAAAATGCAAACTCAGGTAAACTAAGCACACCTCATACTTTATAGTATTTGACCCAAGTCTACACTAAAGCATAGTGCCGTTCACCTCATCATCGTCATCATCTTCGCTGTCGGAGCTGCCGGACGATTCTTCATCATCAGAGTCTGACGAGTCCGTCTTATCGTCCGAGTCGGACGTATCCTGCTGGAGAGCACAGGGTCACGCCTTTACCGCAAACTCACACGTTTACAGAATGGCACACAGGCGTGCACAGCATACACACTTATAACAGCACATGGAATACAAAATTACAGTACAAACACGATAGCATAAGAAATACCACGCACACAAACACCCTAAGATAACAGGTTAAACACACAAATTAAAAACATACTGATGTAAAAGCATGTAAGAGTAACCAGTGTCATACTCCAACTGCCACAGACAAAATGCAGACTGTTTGAGCCTTAATCACAGTAGGGACTACTAAAGCTCACAGAGGAATCCAGGTCTTGATGATCTACCTTAACTCAGTGTTTCCCAAACTCAGTACTGGGAGCCCCCTGGGTGCACGTTTTGGTTTTTGCCCTAGCACTACACAGCTGATTCAAATAATTATACTGTTTAGTGCCCGGGGGGCCCCTGCTTTAACTAATCCTAAACCATTAAAATTGCAGGAGCCCACACACACAGCCCAGGGTACTACAGTCTGACCACCACCCATGCCGCTGCCTCAAAATCTGAGTGTTCGTGTGAAAGTGAGTGATTGTGACTAATGCTTCTGTGTGTGTGAGAGAGAAGCAGTCTGGCGAGAGCGGCGGAGTTACCTTGGCCCGGTACGCCATGGCCCGCTTGCCCCCTCCGACCCCTGCTGCTGCGGCTCTGGCACCTACAGCCTTCCCCTTCACTGTCGCCATCATACACACCTTGGCCCCCTGGGCGCCCCGCGCCTTGGTGGTGCTCCGCCGTTTCTGGATGGGGGGAGCGGGGGCAATTGAGACGGGTGGAGGCGAGATAGGGAAGGAGGAAGAATGAGGAGGATGGATAGATGGAGGAAGGTGGGTGGTGAGGGAGAGAACGAAAAGGGAGAACAGGGCGGCAAAGATGGAGGGTGGGCAGCACACAAACACGGTTCAAGTTCAAAGCAATGATGATTAGTAGCTAGATGCTAATATGATTACGTTTTCCCCCCCATTCAAATGCAGTAATGTTAGATGCCCGCTTGTGCATACAGATAGTCACTATTGCAGTCACATCAGGCTACAAAGACCGAACAAGGCAATTTAATTGAATCTAAATCAAATATAATTGGTGTAAGCTTTTAGTACTCCAGCTGCAGAGAAGAGAGTAGCTGTAGCTATGGAATATGAAGGATGTGAATGGAGAATACAACTATTATAGCATTAGTGTTAGGGGTTATAGCAGGAGTATGACAGGTTATAGCAGAAGTGTGAAGTTCTACAGCTGCACCATCAAGAGCATCCTGACTGGTTGCATCACTGCCTGGTATGGCAACTGCTCGGCCTCCGACCGCAAGGCACTACAGAGGGTAGTGCGTACGGCCCAGTACATCACTGGGGCCAAGCTTCCTGCCATCTGAGTGTTTGTGTGCAAGTGAGTGAGTGTGACTAATGATTAATGCTTCTGTGTGTGTGAGAGAGAAGCAGTCTGGCGAGAGAGGACCTCTATACCAGGCGGTGCCAGCGGAAGGTCCTAAAAATTGTCAAAGACTCCAGTCACCCTAGTCATAGACTGTTCTCTCTGCTACCGCACGGCAAGCGGTACCGGAGCACCTAGTCTAGGTTCAAAAGGCTTCTTAACAGATTCTACCCCCAAGCCATAAGACTCCTGGGGCGGCAGGTAGCCTAGTGGTTAGAACGTTGGGCCAGTAACCGAAAGGTCAGCTCGGTGATTCAATCCAGCAACAAGGTAGAAATCTGTCGTTCTGCCCCTGAGCAAGGCAGTTAACCTACTGTTCCCCAGGCGCTGAAGACGTGGGTGTCGATTAAGACAGCCCCCCGCACCTCTCTGATTCAGAGTGGTTGGGTTAAATGCATTAGACACATTTCAGTTGAAGGCATTCTGTTTTACAACTGACTTGGTATCCCCCTTTCCTGAACAGCTAATCAAAGGGCAACCCAGACTATTTGCATTGACCCCCCCCCCTCTCTTTTAGGCTGCTGCTACTCTGTTTGTCTATGCATAGTCACTTTAACTCTACCTACATGTATATATTACCTCAATTACCTCAACCTGTGCCCCCACACATTGACTCTGTACTATATATCCCCTGTATATAGCATCGCTATTCTTATTTTACCGCTGCTGTTTAATTATTTGTTACCTTTATTTAAACAATTTTACTTATCTATTTTTTACTTAACACTTATTTTTCTTAACTGCATTGTTGGTTAAGGGCTTGTAAGTAAGCCTTTCACTAAGGTCTACACCTGTTATGTTCGGCGTATGTGACAAACACAATTTGATTTGAAGGGTTATAGCATGAATGTATGTTTGTGGCATTGTATATGAAGTGCTGTGTTGAATGAGGGTTGAGTGGGATGTCAAGAACATATTAGAGAGTGCAACTCACTGTGGTGGAGAACTCTTTATAAACCGCTCGCTCCTGGGGAGAGAGAGACTGAAGGGGAAAAGAGAAAGAAAGACGGAAAAATAGAATTTACAAAATAAATTCTGTTAAGACTGATTTCTTCCAAAGGCTCGGATGTTAACATTTGATCTATCATTTCAACTGTTTAATGATTTTAGAAGAATACAACACAGGTCATACGTTTGCGTCTTGTATCAATGTCTCCTTATGCGATCTCTCGTTCCGTTTGATATTTTAATGCTTATTTTCAGGCAAGGCGACCTGCGGTGTCCACTGTTCAGAAAGTTGCCTAACAAATAGTCATTCTTTGACCCCAAAGATTACCCTCCCTTACCTTGACCCAGGCCTCCAGCTCGGCCTTGTACTCAATCTGCAGCTCCTCCACCAACTTCTTGTACTTGTCCTTGTGGCTCTGGCTGAGCTTGTGCCAGCGCTTGCCGATCTCCACCATGCGCTCCTTCAGGCTGAAGTGGTTTAGCTCGCCGTTGGTCAGCAGCTCCTGGGAGAACATCTGGTAGCCGCTCCTGCAGAGAAAGAGGGAGAGAGCGACAGGGAGAATGGTTTAATTCAAGATGAATTACATCCACAAATCAGTCAATACAAACTAAGGGTGTGAAATTTTCAATGAAATGTAATCCTTAACATTAATAAATCCTCTACCGCTTCTCTCTCCCGGATCCGGGATCCTTCTCATCAAAAAAGCTGACTAGCATAGCCTAGCCTAACGGGACAGGGATATCATCTAATATAATTTTCATGAAATCACAAGTCCAATACAGCAAATGAAAGATAAACATCTTTTGAATCCAGCCATAATTTCCGATTTTTTAAAATGTTTTACAGCGAAAACACAATATGTATTTATATTAGCTAACCACAATAGCCAAACACACAACCGCATATTTTCACCATGTTTCCACCGCATCGGTAGCTTTCACAAAACCGACAAAAGAGATAAAATTAGTCACTAACCAAGAAACAACTTCATCAGATGACAGTCTTATAACATGTTATACAATACATTTATGTTTTGTTTGAAAATGTGCATATTTGAGGTATAAATCATAGTTTTACATTGCAGCTACCATCAAAAATAGCACCAAAGCAGCCAGAATAATTACAGAGAGCAACGTGAAATACATAAATACTCATCATAAAACATTTATGAAAAATACATGGTGTACAGCAAATGAAAGATAAACATCTTGTGAATCCAGCCAATATTTCCGATTTTTTAAGTGTTTTACAGCGAAAACACAATATAGAATTATATTAGCTTACCACAATAGCCAAACACACAAACGCATTTATTCACCGCAAAGGTAGCTTCGCAAAAACCAGCAAAAGATATAAAGTTAATCACTAACCTTTGGACAACTTCATCAGATGACTGTCTTATAACATCATGTTATACAATACAATTATGTTTTGTTTGAAAATGTGCATATTTAGAGCTACAAATCCTGGTTATACATTGTGAATACGTAGCATCGATTCACCAGAATCTCCAGAGATATTTTGGACACTCACCTAATCTGACCAAAGAACTCATCAAAAACTTTACATAAAAATACTTGTTGTATGGCAAATGAAAGATACACTGGTTCTTAATGCAACCGCTGTGTTAGATTTTTTAAATATAACTTTACCATAACATACCAAAACGGCGGAGAATAGGACTCAACATTTTACACAGAAATACGAAATAACATCATAAATATTTTCTTACTTTTGCTTCCATCAGAATGTTGTACAAGGAGTCCTTGGTCCAGAATAAATCGTTGTTTGGTTTTAGAATGTCCATTTCTTCTGTCGAATTCGCACCACAATGCTAGCCAAGGTTGCTAACATTCCCATCCTCTCTTGACGCAAAGAACGGAAAACTCCAAAAGTCCCAATAAACGTTGAATAAACTGATAAAACTCGGTTGAAAAAACCTACTTTATGATGTTATTATCACATGTATCAAATAAAATCAGAGCCGGAGATATTCGCCGTGTATACGTAACGCTATTCAGAAGACAATGTCGAGCTCCGCCGCGCGCCTTAGAAGACAAAGAAAATTCCAAACCTGTCACTCCAAAAGCTCTCATTCGACCTCAGATCAAGCTAGACACCCCATTCCACCTTCCACTGCCTGTTGACATCTAGTGGAAGGCGTATGAAGTGCATGCATATCGATAAATAAAAGCCAGTTGAATAGGCAGGCCCTGAAACAGAGCCTCGTTTTCAGATTTTTAATTTCCTTTATGGAAGTTTGCTGCAAAATGAGTTCTGTTTTACGCACAGATATAATTCAAACAGTTTTAGAAACTTGAGTGTTTTCTATCCAATAGTAATATGCATATTGTATGATCTAGAAAAGAGTACGAGGCCGTTTCATTTGGGCACGATTTTTTCCAAAGTGAAAACAGCGCCCCCGTATTGACAATAAGTTTTAAGAGAGAAAAAATCCCTAAACAGAATTTTTTTTTATTTTTTTTTTATCACAGTGCAGTTATCACAAAACGACCACTAACAGGTCCCACTCCTCATCCTAAAGGGAAATATTTAACAAAATAGGCCTACCTAACGCAACAATACTATAATATTAGTAAGAGGGGATATGCAGTATCTTTCAAATGATTTGCCACAGATACAAAGCACTACACACATCTTTAACAAAGCGCTGATTACAGAAATTATTGCAGTTGATATGCGGCCAAATTAAGGACTGCCAAGCCCATTTGAGCCGCAACTCGCGCTACGGAAACAGGTGCATCTCTTTCATCAATATCCCTGTTCACCGTTACTCTCATTTCAACAGGGTGTTATTCTCTTTATAGTGGGAGTTGAGACATACAGCTAGCAGCATTAGAAAGCTACAATTCTTCCCTTTTTAACCAGTAGATACCCACATTTGGTGCTTGTTTTATTTTGCCCTGTGTTTCATTTGTGAGTTTAAACTTAGTGGGCAGGATTTTGTTAAACATGAAACAAAGTAGGCCCCTAGAATAATGAATACACAATTTGCCTTCATCAAGACAATGTTTTTGTTGCGTATTTCAGTCTGGAACCCGTCTAAGGTTATGGGGGGTTGTAACCCATTCTAAAAATGGCACACTATAGCAGTTTGGGAAAAATCATAAAATAAACCTAGACAAGACTAATTTATTATTCTAAACTGCATCATATTTCCCTACTTTAAATCAACCAGTCCATTTTGAATTTGTGGTAAAGCCGTTGTGGTTTGGCAAGGAATGTAGCTCCTCTACAGTTTGTGTAGCCCATCAGTTAGATAGATACATTTTTAGAGGCAGTCATTTCTAATGGGAGGCGCGCAGCAATCGTGTGTGTAGCGGTAATGGTCGGATCGAAATTGAGTGAGAGACACGTAAATGGAGGGAAACGAGAATGTGGGGAGAAGAACTGTGATCACTTGGCTGTTTACTCTTTGTTGCGAGTCGCTAATGCACATAATGAAATGGAAGGAAGTAAGCGTGAATTAACGGTTGTCTTCGGGATAAAATTTAACTTGCCCAAAGCAGATTCCAGATGCCGCCCCCCTAGTGGTCACACCAGGCAATATGATTTGACACGGAATTTGATGAAAATGTCTTATTTTAAAGATGCACTATGCAGAAATCGCTCCGCCATTCCCTGGTTGCAAAAATTCTAATAGTTTGCCTAATTTCAGTTTATGTAACAAAACAAGCAAGTATAGTGTAGAGAATAATTGTACCATCTAAACCACTGTGAAATATATTTTCCATAACCAAAAATATTGTATTTTTAGCTGTTTGAAGATGGTGTACAAAACCGAAAGTAAAAGACATAAAAACTAAACTTCAGAATGGGAAGCTTAGAAATGGACCACATAGAACAGATTTACCACTTTTGGACTTGCTTTCAACGAGAAGGACAGATCTATAACTCACATTTCTATGTGATTCTGGTGGGGTCGCCGATAAAGTTACATATTGCAGCTTTAAACAATAAAAAATAATTGCAGTTTAAATGTTGTCCATTTGTCGCATCCCTAATACAAACGGCAATCCATGAGCAAATGAATGGTTCTAGGTCCATCTAAATACACTGAACAAAACTAAAAAACGCAACATGTAAAGTGCCCCATGTTTCATGAGCTAAAATAAAAGATCCCAGAAATGTTCCATATGCACAAAAACCTTATTTCTCTAAAAATTGTATTTTATTTAACTAGGCAAGTCAGGTAAGAATAAATTCTTATTTACAATGATGGGCTACCAAAAAACCTCCTGCGGGGACGGAGGATAAAACAAAATGCAAATATAGGACAATAAAAAGCCACTCTAAAATGATCTGTTTTGTCACACAACACAGATGTCTCAAGTTGAGTGTGTGTGCAATTGGCATGCTGACTGCAGGAATGTCCACCGAACTGTTGCCAGAGAATTGAACATTAATTCAAGCTGCCTCCAACATAATTTTACAGAATTTGTAAATGCGTTCAACCGGCCTCTCAAACGCAGACTACGTGTATAGTATGGCGTTGTGTGGGCGAGCGGTTTGCTGATGTCAACGTTGTGAGCAAAGAGCCCCATGGTGGCGGTTATGGTATGAGCAGGCATAAGCTACAGACAACAAACACAATTGCATTTTATCAATGGCAATTTCAATGCACAGAGATAGTATGACGAGATCCTGAGGCCCATTGTCGCACCATTCATCCGCCGCCATCACCTCATGTTACAGCATGAAAATAAACGGCCCCTTGTCACAAGGATCAGTACACAATTCCTGGAAGCTGAAAATATCCCAGTTCTTCTATGGCCTGCATACCCACCAGACATGTCACCCATTGAGCATGTTTGGGATACTCTGGATCAACAGTGTGTTCCAGTTCCCGCCAATATCAAGCAACTTCGCATTGCTAATTGAAGAGTAGTGGGACAATATTCCACAGGCGACAATCAACAGCCTGTTCAACTCTATGAGAAGTGTGTCGCACTGCATGAGGCAAATGTATTTTTTAAGGTATCTGTGACCAACAGATGTATATCTGTATTCCCAGTCATGTGAATCACCACCTTCCGGAGACACCTGAAACCCCACCTCTTTAAGGAATACCTAGGATAGGATAAAGTAATCCTTCTAACCCCCCCCCCCCTTAAAAGAGTTAGATGCACTATTGTAAAGTGGTTGTTCCACTGGATATCATAAGGTGAATGCACCAATTTGTAAGTCGCTCTGGATAAGAGCGTCTGCTAAATGACTTAAATGTAAAATGTTAAATGTAAATGTGAAATCCATAAATTAGGGCCTCATTTATTATTTCAATTGACTGATTTCCTTATATGAACTGTCTCTCCATAAAGTCTTTGAAATTGTCACATGTTGCGTTTATTTTTGTTCAGTATACATATTTACAGTGCCTTCAGAAAGTATTCACACCCCTTGACTTTTTCCACATTTGGTTGTGTTACAAAGTGGGATTTAAATGGATTTAATTGTAATTTGGTCAACAATTTACACAAAACACTATGTAATGTCAAAGTGGAAGAAACATTTGAACACTAATATATTTTGATTAGTTACATATTATACCCCGAGTCAATACACATTAGAATCAACATTGGCAGTGATTACAATCTGAGTTTTTCTGGGTAAATCTCTAAGAGCTTTCCACACCTGGATTGTGCAACCTTTCCCCAAATGTCAAGGTCTGTCAAATTGGTTGTTGATCATTGCTAGACAACCATTTTTAAGTCTTGCCATAGTTTAGACTTAAATCTGCTTGAAAATCGAACTCGGGAACATTCACTGTCTTCTTGGTAAGTAACCCCAGTGTAGATTTGGAATTTTAAGATTTGGCATTTAATTTATTGTCCTGCTAAAAAGTGAATTCATCTCAGTGTCTGGTGGAAAGCAGACTTAACCAAGTTTTCCTCTAGGATTTGGCCTGTGCTTAACTCCATTCCATTTATTTTTCATGCTGGAAAAACTCCAGTCCTTAACAATTACAAGCATACCCAAAACATAATTCAGCAACCGCTATGCTTGAAAATATGGAGAATGGTACTCAGTAATGTTTTGTACTAGATTTGCTGAAAACATAATATTTTGTAGTCAGGACAAAAAGTGAATTGCTTTGCCACATTTGCAGGATTACTTTAGTGCCTTGTCACAAACAGGATGCATGTTTTGGAATGTTTATTCTGTACAGGCTTCCTTTTCACTGTCAGTTAGGTTAGTGTTGTGGAGTAACTACAATGTTGTTGAACCATCCTTCAACTCTGTGACTGTTTTAAAGTCACCTTTGACCTCATGGTGAAATCCCTGAGCGGTTTCCTTCCTCTCCGATAACTGAGTTAGGAAGGACGCCTGTATCTTTGCGTCGACTAAGTTAATTGATACACCAGCCAAAGTGAAATGAATAACTTCGCCATGCTCAAAGGGATATTCAATGTCTGCTTTTTTAAAATTTGTACCCATTTACCAATAGGTACCCTTATTTGCAAGGCATTGGAAAACCTCCCTGTTCTTTGTGGTTGAATCAGTGCTTGAAATTCACTGCTCGACTGAGGGATCTTACAGATAATTGTATGTGTCGGGTACAGAGATGAGGTAGTCATTCAAATATCATGTTAAACACTATTATTGCACACACAGTGAGTTCATGCAACTTATTTAGCATATGTTTACTCCTGAACTTATTTAGGCTTGCAATAACTTATTGACTCAAGGGTTGAATACTTATTAACGCAAGACATATCAGCTTTTCATTTTTAATAAAAATCTGTAAACATTTTTAAAAACATAATTCCACTTTGACATTATGGGGTATTGTGTGTAAGCCAGTGTCCAAAAACTCAAAACGTTTTAATTCAGGCTGTAACACCAAAATGTGGAAAAAGTCAAGGTGTCAAGTGTGAATACTTTCTGAAGGCACTATATAAATTGATAAAAGGACATACAAGGGACCTACACAACTAGCAACACACAAAAGTAAATGAATCTAAGAGCTTCTAGACATAAAGTGCCTGAATAAGGTGGTGAACGACATGAAAAAGGAGCAAAACAATGATAGTCACAGGGTGTGGAAAAATAATAATAAGAAAATAAGACATTTGGGGAAAAGGGACTGAGCAAATAGACAGAGAAAATGAAAAAGAACACAGGCCAGGATAAGCCAAGAAAAGAAACCATATGATAGAAAGACACCAATAATAGCAATAACACTCAAGAGTTGGCGTGTGGATACTCACACTGGTGGTTTCTTGGGCTCCCCTTCAAACTTGGGTTTCCTCTGGCCTGCTCCTGACTGGGGCGTTCTAGACTCCAACAATTCCCTCTGTGGGACAAGAACTGTCATTACACCACGAGCACAGTCCACCACACACACACACACACCTGGGTGTACTGTACATGTCAAATACTTGGAATACTATCCCAAGGGTTCCATTGTATCGGGCAAATTAAATCAAGTATTTGACCCAGGTCAGCAATATGGTTAATGGTATGGCTCATGACAATTACACACAGGGACAGTTGAATGGATAATCAATATAAATAAACATTATACTTGCTTTTTTTTTTGTACCCCTTTTTTTCTCCCCAATTTCATGGTATCCAATTGGTAGTTACAATCTTGTCTCATCGCTGCAACTCCCGTACGGACTCGGGAGCGGCGAAGGTCGAGAGCCACGCGTCTTCCGAAACACGACCCAACCAAGCCACACCGCTTCTTGACAAAATGCCTGCTTAACACGGAAGCCAGCCACACCAATGTGTCGGAGGAAACACCGGCCACCTGGCGACCGTGTCAGAGCGCATGTGCCCGGCCCACCACAGGAGTCACTAGAGTGCGATGAGACAAGGACATCCCTGCTGGCCAAACCCTCCCCTAACCAGGACGAAGCTGGGCTAATTGTGCGCCACCCCATGGGTCTCCAGGTCACGGCTGGCTGCGACAGAGCCTGGACTCGAACCAGGATCTCTAGTGGCACAGCTAGCAACTGCGATGCAGTGCCTTAAACCACTGTGCCACTTGGGAGGCCCTCACATTACATTCTTCAACAGTGTGCTAACAGTGACATCCAGCAAACAAACACACAAATGTCAAGACTCTGGTACAATGGCAGATAGCAGAAGAAACAAAGAAGAACAAGAACAACTGAGATCACACATTCAGACGGGACGGATCCACCAACTCCACTCTCCGTCGGGGGTAGCTTGGAGGAGGGTGTGCGGCGAAGAGGGATGGTGGAGAGAGAGGAAAGAGAAGGGGCAGGGGGTGGGGAGGGCGACCAACATTTTGACATTTCTTCAGCACAACCGAAGAAGACAGCGGTCAAAACATCTGGTCACTGACCACGGGCCGGTACTGAACCTCGTATCGCTTCTGGTCATCGGCCGCCTTCTTGATCCACGGGATCTTCTCCTTCTTCTCCATGGCCTTCCAAGCCGTCTCCATGGCACTCTGGGCCTTCTTGCGGTCACTCTGTAACCACAAGACACAGGACACAGAATTTTTATCCCACCTTAGGACTGTATGGATTAAAGCGCATCCCTAGATGCAGTACGGCAGGGGTCTTCAACTGGCGGCCCGTAGGCCACAACTGGCCCACGAGCCAATTTGATTTGACCCACCAAGGGTATATCCTATTTTTTTTATTTTTTATGTAAGTTACGTTGTTGGGAAAAATAACTACTTTAATATAAATGTAAAACACTAAAATCAAATAGAAAACTATAAAAATGTATATGGACCTACAGTTTATAAAAAATGTTTTATTTCGGGCTGTTTGCGGACACAAAATGTTGCTCGCTCACCCTGTACTTGGCCAGGTAGTCTCCTATGACGCTCTGTTGCCACATCTCCTCGGCAGTCTTGGGCGTCTCAGGGATTTTGGTCCTCTTCTTGCCGTCGCGCTTCTCTTTCGCCGTCAGGCCAGCGTGCACCCAGTGCTCCAGCTCAGCTTCGCGACAGCGCTCCTGAAGGAATGCAATAGAGACAAACCTGGCGTCAATGCAGGTGACATATACATTGTGTACCTAGTACACCTTTAAAACAGAGGAGGCTAGTGGGAGGAGAAATAGGAGGACGTGCTCATTGTAATGGAATAAGTGGAACGATATCAAACTATGTTTGAGACGGTTCCATTTTTCTATTACAATAAACCCGTCCTCCTATAGCTCCTTCCACCAGCATCCACTGCTTTAAAATGTAAACGATCCACCCTCACTGTATCTTAACAGCTCAAACATCCCCATGACCCAACATATGAAATACTTAGTAAACCTTACTTGTGACTGACCAGGTGAAAAAAAGCGTTCACTGTAACTTAGAAAGCTATATTCCAACTTGCCAAGTGGCCGATAGGTGGTGACATACCTGTTGTAGTTTTGTGAGACCCACCTTGGCGGAGGGGGACTTGGCTCCATGCGGGCTGCCAGCAGCCCCCATGCCAAGCCGTGAGCCCCCCAGCTTCTCCTCCGTCATCACGCGGTCCCTCTCCTCCTCCGGGAGACTCTGGGGAAACAGAACCGACAGTGGCTTTCATAGACTTCCATTTCTAAAACTCAGGTCAGCTAAGCATGTGTAGTGAGTTATGTACAGTACTACAAATATGGTTATATTCAGTTCTACTTACCTCTAGAAACCTCTGTAGGTCAATTTCATACTGCTTCTTTTTCTGTAGCCAGAAACACCAGCAGCGGGGTGAAAGAAAGAGCATTGCTCAGATTTGTGAATGGCAAAACAAACTTTGTTATCATGACAGAAACCCTTTCAAACCCTCACAACACTTCTACAGCTATAAACAGGCATTTCTCTGTATTTTCTGCAAGGTTTCCCAGAAGCAGCATGACATGGCAGCAAAAAACAAACAATTGAAACCAATAAGAGGCCAAAATACTCGAAGCAGCTATTAAAAAGAAGCAGAGGACCTAGTCCAGGACTTGTTTACGAAATGAAAAAGAAAATACTGGTGTTTCATTGCATTTCCTCATGAACAGAGCTGAACAAGACTGACCTGCTCGCAGCGTTTCTGAAACATGTCCTTCTCCTTCTGTGTCATCACCTTCCACTGCTTACTGCACAGCACCATGCGCTCCGTACTGGGAACATCCTTCATGTTCACCATCAGCTCGGCACAGTATAGGGAGTAACCGTTCCTGAAGACCAAAAACCATTAGCTCAGCGCCACAGGTCTTTAATAAACCCCACAGAAACCAAGAGCTAACTTACTGTTTGCAAATAAATAAAGGATCTCCTATCCATAATCTCTGGATTTAAAAAAAATTATGAGGGCAAAAATCCCTTTTGGTCTTTACAGAACTGCCTAGAGACCACAGGGGTCTGGCAGTGGTAGCGCTGCCGACACTGGACCACATATTTCCTGGCGACGGGGGTTTGAGCGCCACCTCAGTCGCTTTTCTGTGCCCCTATACATTCTTCTACCCTCTCTCCACTTGCCCACTATTCTTTCATTCAAATGATGTGACTCCGATCAAGCAACTTACGGCGGTGGTTTGGTTGGCCTGCCGTCAAACTTGTCCTTGAGCTGCCGCTCGGCTTTGGTGAGGACGGACTTGACGTGCTCTTCAGCATCTGGATGGGCCTCTTGGTAGACCTTCATACTGCCCTGTAGTGATAATCATAGATTCAATCAAACTTTTTGGTTGACAATGAGAAATGATGGACAATTTCTCCTCGTCAAGACTTATTCTGTGAAATTGTAATCGATTGTGACTTTCGAAAAGGGATTAAATACTATTTATTTCGAATGTGCATGTTACTCTCTAGGCAGTGTATATCACGCATGATGAAGTGGAAAATGTGCTGGTTTACTCTACCAGGAAAAGGTAGTAAAGATTTACCAAGTTGTGTCCTGACAAGGTGCTATACTATTGAATATTTACTCTTGACCCTTCACCTCTAACCTCTTACCGCATAGTCTTTCTGCAGCTCCAGGGCCTTGCTGATCCATTTTAGTCTCTTCTTGTCTGAGAGCTGGGACCACTGTCTCCTCAGAGCCTCCTTCAGCTCCTTTTGGCTCACCTGGTAACCCCAGAGAAAGGAAAGGCATTCATCATTCACCACAAAGGATTCCAACAGGGACATTTTCTTTTGAGGGTGAATTAATGGAAGCACAACACTGAACAGTTCCATTCAGTGAAATCCCAGACTTAGCTGGATGGGTCCTCTGCAAACACTCACATCAGGGTGGAGCTTCATGTAGGTCTTCTTCTCATGGTTGTACCACAGCTGCTGGGGCGTCTTGGGCTTCTCAGGAAGGTCCGACTTCTTTCTCTCCTCTATCAACTCCGGGTGGTCCTCTCTGGACGTGAACAAGAGCAAAGACATTAAGGCAGCTGTATATGGGTGGTATACCCTTTCATCAAATAGATAGAGTGATCACTTGCGTTTTTTCAAGGGAAATTAGTCAGCTTTGGAAAGTGTTGGTTATTACTCTGCAGAGGAAGTTAATTTGGCCACTGAACACTAAGTAACTTGTTAACCGGCTTGAACGAGACAGAAAATGCCACTCACTTGAATCGGGCCATATTCTTCTCATAGGACTCCTTCTCTTGCTGAAAGTCTGTGATGTACTTTTGCTGTGGGGAACAGAGAATAAACCTCAGTCAATTAGCTATTAACTGAAAAACTAACAGAGCTGCTACAATTGAAGAAGTGTAGCTGTACAGAAAGCTATCAAATCTGAAGCAAGAAAATAAAGTAATTAGTTCAAGTAAGTGTATTCACAAACCACTCTCAGTTTTCTATACAATGATGTCATGTTTAGATGCGAGAGCTGCTTTGAATTAAATAAAGATTATCCCAAAGGCATAATGAAAGCGCATGGTAGAGTTGACCATCACCTTTTTCTTGTCTGGGAGCTCCTTGTATTTCTTGGACAGAATCTTGGTGAGGTCAAGGTTGCTCATCTCCGGGTGGATCTTGGCATACTTAGCTCGCTTCTCCATAAAGAACCGGAAATACGGTGTAAGTGGTTTCTTTGGGAAGTCTGGGTGTGTCTAATAGGGTGGAAACAGAATAATTGTCATTCATATGGTAGAAGGCGTGAGATTGGCAACAGTATTGTGAATGATCCAGTCTTCTCCTCCACATAACCCTAGAATTTCATGGAATGTCATTTGTACAAGGTCAAATCTGATTCTTTACCTTCAATTTCTTCCCTTTGTAAGGGTTCTTCACAAACTCAATGACGTCAACTATGAGCTCTGTCATAGTCCTAAACTTCCGCACCTGAAGAGGGTATCAAATAGATAAAAAAACTGAAATTCTGTTGTAAACATTTTCATCGTGCCATTTTGCCAGTAGATAGAGACTATTTTTTTATGCAATTTCTGTGACACTCTTCCCTCCACAGATTCAACACAGAAAAGAGATTTTCTGCTTTTGTGATTGGCTGAAATTGTGATTGGCTAACCTCAGTGGACACCTTTGCCCACTTCTGTTTGCACATGTCACCAGTAAAGTCTCCGAAGCAGACCTTCTCCCAGTCAAAGTGGGACTCTGTGGTTTTGTATTTCATGGCATCACCATCAGGCAACAGGCTATGAATCCTCTCCAAAAGAGTGAGGCAGTCCTCCTTACTCCATGCATCCACAACTAAAACATAGACAAACACACAACCATCAAGCAACATCAAAGAGCATGTGTTTCATTTGTTTTGACTGGCCCCTTTAGTAGACACAATAAACCTCAAGCTGACCCTGGAATAGATAAACAACTGACAGACATACCTAAGTAAATGTCAAACACATTGATCTTTCAAAGTCAACCAGAATTCAACACAATATTACAAGATAAAAACATACTCCTACATCTAATTACATAAGCATGAAGGAAGGAGACACAAAATTACAAAACTATTACTAGAAGAAATAACATAGCTTGTGGTTGATGAATGGTGGTTTGATTATTTAACCTACCTGGCTCGGTTTTTATCTGAATGGTCTGGGAGGCAGAGGGCACACTGCTGCTGCCGTTCATGGTGCAGCGTCTGGGCAGCTCAACTGACCAGATTCCTAGAGATTCTGGAACCACAAAATCAAATCAAAAACTTTATTTGTCACATGTGCCGAATACGTGTAGACCTTGCCGTGAAATGCTTACTTACAAGCCTTTAAGCAACAGTGCAGTTCAAGAAGAGTTAAGAAAATATTTACCAAATAAACTAAAGTAAAAAATAATTAAAAAGTAACACAATAAAATAACAATAACATATACAGAGGGTACCGGTACAGAGTCAGTGTGCGGGGCACAGGTTAGTTGAGGTAATTTGTACACGTAGGCAGATATTCCAATATGTAAAGACCAATAGATCTACACAAGAAGATTTCTCAAATTCAAGAACTGACTTTTGACGTTCCAACCACGGGTTCTAATACGTTATCCTATGGTTATGTCCATGACTAAATATGTTCAAAAACATTGACACGGAGAGGGTGCACGTCGTGCCAATTATTCAGCTGACAAAGTTCAAACGTCTTTACTACAAGTAGGCTAACCAATAGGCCATGCACAGTTGCCATCCTGTACCTGCACAGTTGCCAGGGGGTGTTCCTAATGTTTGGTCTAACAGGTGTCACTGTACATACAATGTTCCCCCTGGCAACTTCAGACTATAGGCATACACTCTTAAAAACGGCCATGATGCGTTATAAGCACAACCGAATGAAGGAACTCTCTTTGCACTGTCACTGACTGCGAAGAGACCTGGGACTGAGTCCCTGTCAGTCTGCCATCCGAATTTGCTGCAAAGTTCTACTGCGTAGCCTAGGTGAACACCTTACATAGTCATAGTCTAGAACCCCTGTATATAGCCTTGTTAAATGTTATTTTGTTACTTTTTTGTTGTTGATTTTTTTACTTTAATTTATTTAGAAAACCTGCCCTCTAAATTTGCATCACCGCTATTTTGCAGCCCATTATACACCAAACCCAGACAAAACCTTCAGCAGCCCACTAAATTGAGTACCCATTACCTGTAAGCTACAGTGGGCAAGGGACTGTAAATTAGACTATAGCATATCAGCATTATAGGCCTATTCAACGGCTGTGTGAGGAGTAAAGCAGGGATAATTCGCAAACGTGTCTGTGGGAAGAGAAGCAATTCAAGGACCACTCCTGAGTGGCAAATCTGGCGCGGTCCATGAGGAGATGCACTGCAGTACTTAGTATCTGGTGTGGCCACCAGCTGCATTGACTGTTACTTTTGATTTTGACCCCACTTTGTACAGGGACACATTATTCAATTTCTGTTAGTCACATGTCTGTGGAACTTGTTCAGTTCATGTCTCAGTTGTTGAATCTTATGTTCATACAAATATTTTCACAAGTTTGCTGAAAATAAACGCAGTTGACAGTGAGAGGACGTTTCTTTTTTTTGCTGAGTATATATATATGATCACTGGTGACCAATGATCATAGGCTATAGAAATAATCACTGATCTGACATGACTTGGTTGGTAGCCTAGCATAAAATCTATTTTCAGGCATCTATTGGTGAAGTCTTCAAGGATGGGAGGAATGAAGGCTGCATAGGTTATCTCAAAACAGGGGCACCGTCTCCGTTACAGGCTATGCATTTGTCTCAGCTATGCCGCTAACTTAAGCTACTTGTTCATCGTATAGAGGCTAGTGTCTACTTTAGACCTGCAATAGGTTAAAATAATGTAACGTAAAATTGCTCAGACAGGGCTTTACTATGCAAGCTGCACATCACAGGGGTTCCGGGGCAGCAGATGAGCCCGGGACGCACAATCCTTCTCGACGCAATCCGTGTATTAGGCTACATTCAGAAAATAATATGTTTAGGCCTATTGGGCTACTTCATTGGAATTGTACGTAAAACACCATGTCATTACGCAGATTTGTAAATGAACCATCCATTTCGACATATTGGCTAGGCCTAGCTGTTAGACTCTCTATGCAAGGTGTTGGCATACGCAGGGGATTGAGGATAACATTGAGGTGAATTTGAAGGGAAGCCTGTAGGGACTGATGCACACAACTCCATGTCTTCGCAGTCAGTGACAGTACCATTCATTTTCAAAGGAATAAAGATAATTTAGAAAATTATCAAAACAATATCAAAATCTCAATTTTACAGTGTAGGAAATGTATCAATTTGTTTTTAATTAATATTATTCAATTTAAACAAGTGGATCAGAAAATAGAGAACTTAAGAAATTGAAACTAACATTATATTATTATATTTTAATGAGTGTATTAAATCATTAGACTAATATGCGTTACATGGACCCTCGCCCCAAGTCCATCCAACATTTATCATATGAGAGAACAACATTGCGTAGCCTACTTCCGGGCAGTGATAATAATGATAATTGTAGGACCGATCAATGTATTGTTTCATCGTGGGGTTTTTCAATGGCAGCAGAATTATTTTTTATTGCAGATATGAAAATAAGGTTCTTATGCTTCCAAAACTGTACCGCAAGCGTGTGTTAATGTTCAGACCAAGCTACAGGGCTCTTAACATAACTCCCGTACAGAAGACACCTAGGTCCAATGACAATATGTAATGCAACGGAGTCATGATCAAGGGCTAGGGGCCGATTAGTTCCGCGGCCAGGCGGGCCTTTTTCTGCTTATTTTCATCAGGTCCCTGACCGAAAGCCTAACTGACCGCGACTGGTTTGGGGTATAGCGGCTAGCCTTGGTAGATAGCCTGGGCGGAGGGAGCATTTTAGAGAAGGGAATAGAATGTTTGAACAGCTTGAACATTCCATGGCGGCGGGTTGAATCGAACTGCCAGAAAGTGCGAGACTACCCTCGCCCGTATCCCCCAAACCGTGGCGCAGCTGTGCACCCGATCGAGGCGCCGCTTTCTCGGTGTATAGGCTACAGTGTTATGGCCCGCTCACAAGGTCAAACTTCGGAACACACAACAGATCCTCCAAACTTATTCGAGAACATAGGCCTACATTACACACAAAAAACTTGCCACATGCATGCATTTCACACCTACCGATACATTTTGGGAATATCTTTAACAGCCTAAAACTACGAAAATATATACAATGCTCATCATATACTGCATTGAAATATTTCGAGGGGCCGTGGCATTGCTAATGTAATGTACTTCTATTTTTGAGTCAAGGCTACTCATAGCCTTATAAATTTGTCTTGGGAACACCGACCGTTTTCTGCTTGCTACCCCAGTAATGGCGCCCTTATTCCGGCAAGAGTCAAAACGCAGCTTCCGCTGGCACGAAAAGTATTCTTACCAAACACATTTTTGAAAATAATATATTATACAACGAAATGTTACAACAAAAAACGCTCAGTCGACTTAATTTATTAGCAGCCTGGATGTGTAGGACACGTGCATTTTGGTAGTATAATTCGTTATTTTGTGAAAAGTCGTTTTAATAGTATAATTTGGAGGAGATTGCACAATTAACTGTCAATGTGGTTTTATAAGCTACCAAAAAGAGTAAGTGCACATTTCAGAAACGCTTATAAAGTGAGGATTTCCTGAAAAACAGATACGCGAGCGGGCGCATCTGTTTGCTCTTGCCCCAAAGCTCTCACTGCAGAGCCGCCATGAGTGTTACAAAGACTGGGGGAGACACGACTTGAAAATCGCTTATAACGTCGTCAAAACACAACTTTTCACTCACCTTTCGTGACAGTTAGAAACCAGCGTTGATACTAAAAATCAAGGTATTCGTGTTAATTATTTTAGGGCTGTTTAAGTGTCTGTTTTTCAGCCGTAAACCCCAGGGAGTCAGGTTGAAACGGATCCGACAAAAGAAGCGTCTGTTTCGGTATGAAACTCCGCCCAACGCCGCAGGGGGAGGAACTCAAAGGGAAAACATGCGAGAGAAAAAAGGAGACAAAGACGGCAGTATTTCATAAGAAATTGTTTGATTGTGGTTCTGTAATATCTTTAATGAGTAACGCATTTAGTTTACACATTCTATCAATTTAAAATCATTTCGATATTTGTTGACAATTCATGATTGTATTTTATTCTTATGATGTGATTATCAATAGTGTCTTATTATTTAAAATACTTAATTCTAACTAGACATTTATCTGCCACCCCCTTCATTTTAGCCAGAGTCCATGACGTGCTAAACCGATTAGCGTATCCTCGGAATAACACTGGGCCTCGGAACAAGCCACAATGGGATTTTAGAGATCCAAGGATGGATGGAAAGTTTAATTCAAGGCTCGGATTCGAAAGACAAGGGAAAATAAATGAAACGTTCAAGGAGTTTATAGCACTAGCAAGCCATATATTTGCATGCAGGTGACCTGATAATATCCAATGTCTTGTTTGCTAATGCCAATTCTGAAATGACAACTCTAGTCCATGGACATACTTCACTTTTTCCTCAGTCCAGCCTTTCATGTAAGCTACCAACACCAATAGTGTGCAACTGCAGCCAGCAATTCAGGGCGTTCCTGCATGTGATCTAGAGTACCATTGTGTCTCCTTTATGAACACCCCTTCCCCTTGGGGTGCATGAACACCCCCCTCGAGCACGTAGTGCAACTGCAGCCCGCAATTCGGAGCATTCCTCTTGAGCATCCAATTGGTTCCTTCATGATCCCCCCCATGTCGAGTATCCCATTGGTTCCTGCATGAATACCCCACATTTTTGAATGTGGGTCAAAAGGGCAATAAAAGTATCTGAGTTTTTTCACCGGTAGACAGTGTCCTTCGCTCCCACCTGCCCTCATCCTCGACATACGATGGTGAAGGACACTACCGTTCGCCCCTGCTTCATGTTAGCACAGCAGGCAGGAGGCTGCGACACCGTGTGCTAGCTTGCTAGTTAGCACACGATGTTGCCTCTACCTCCCGGGGAAAACTCGACAGGCGGGGCACAGCAACTTAATAGTTAGCACGCGGTTTTGCACCGTTCTGCTGTGTACCGGAGTCCTCCTTAGGACTAGCTGGCTAAACTAGAACACAGTGTCCTTCACTACTGCCTGCCAAACACCTGCCATTGTTAACAGAACTGCGGGAAAACAGTGCCCGACCAGCGGGGGGAAGGACACTGTCTACCGGTCGCCCGTACCTCCCACTAGCACTACAGGAGGGGGGCTGGGGCGACGCCATGTGCTAGTTAGCGACACCGTGTGCTAGTTAGCTAGCTAGCACACTGTGTCGGGCACAGATTTCTCCGGTACACAGCAGGCGGGAGCGAAGGACACTGCCTACTGGTTGTCCCCGCCTCCCACTAGCATAGTATAGCAGGCGGGAGGCTTGGGCGACACTGTGTATTACCTAGCTTGATAGTAAGCGACACTTTTTTCTAGCTAGGTTGCTAGTTTACTAGCTAGCACACAGTGTCGTCCCTGCCTCCCACCTGCTGTGTACCGGAGTCCTCCTTAGGACTAGCTGGCTAAGCGTTAACAGAACTGCGGGAAAACAGTTCCCGACAAGCGGGAGAAAAGGACACTTTCTACCATTGTACAGCTAGCTAGCTACCGTTGTTGCCCCCACCCCTTCTTTTGTGGGGTTTATAGGCGGCATCCAATGTTATTGTGCATCAATGCCACCTACTGTAGGGCAACTTAGCCAGCTGTGCTAACAAAAAAAATGACAAATAGAAGTATAAATATGCAGAAGCAGGAATGCCCAGAATTGCGGGCCCAATTGCACCCTCCTCACCAACACAGCCGACACGCACACTCACTGCCACAGAATTAATTGAAACTGTCACTGGAATCCCACATCATCTAGTTGAGACTGGAACGTAATAATAACCGTAGGCCTGTGGCATGTCATGTGAAAAAGCTGAGATAGTGAACATTGAACAATTTAATTGTAAAGGCCTATGTAGCAGGCTATGGTATTTCAGGCAATGCAATTAAAGGTTATGAACCTATTCCTAGAAACGTCAAACATTTAGCCTGTTGCACAGACCATATGGACACTAGTCTAGAGTGCCTGGTTAAATTGTGCTTTGAAGCATTTTTTACATCTCTAAATGGTTAAACTATTGAGAAGTATGTATTTGTTTTTACTTTCCATGGTGTGGACAGTATGTGCTACTACATTACACAAGCTGATGTTTTGACCACATGGAATTGGGGGGAATTACACATCCTTTTTGCCTCAGGTTATGATTGGTTATGTTAGTGTAAAAGTTTTTAGTCCAAACAATGGCACAGGATCAATTTCTTAAAACATAAAAGTCGCTGGCCAGTGGCCACACACCAATACACGTAAATATCAGCCAACTGTTGTCATTGTTGATATCCTATGGCGGGTCGTAATTCGTTGAAGTTAATTAACAGAAAAAATTGTTTATTCTCTTTTCCTTGATGGCAGCCTCCCGAAATCAACATCCGCCATTCCATACTATAAATAGAAGCCTTCTACAAATGTTAATCTAACCAACCATGAATAGGTTATTCCAAGCTAAATAGTGTACATTTAAACAGCGCTACACCCCAAACGTTCGCCCCCGTTCTATTGATTTCAGCAGAGGCGCCTTGCCCATAGGGGGTACAGAGACACGTGCCCCCTCAGATTTGTCTTGTTCAAATGTTTTTTTTAAATGATACGATTTTTGTTGTTTCTCTGTAAAACTACTAGCCACCTAGCAACTTTACGAAGTTGGCTTTAGCTACTCCAGATAGGGTCCCAATTTCCCAACCTCATAATTAGCTACCAAGAAGCCAGCTCAGGATATCAATCAAGTTAGAGTAGCTAGCTTGTCTAACTATCTTAGCTGGCATACCTGCTGGCAAGGTTGTTAGACTTCAGAAAAGCAAGTAATTACTAGATATACTCAATAAGACTCACAGTCCTTTCAATATTTCACCTAGATTTTAGCAGAGATGCAGAAAAGCATATTTAGTTTCTTAAAAAAATAACCATCAGTCAGGAGAATACAAGCAGCTCAAGATGTATGGTAAGATATTCAACAACAACAAAAAAGTGTTTAAAAAAATTCAAAATTCTCTAATTCCTAGACGGAGGATATAACCCCCCCCCCCCCGGAACACCCCTAAGGCATCCTCACGTACGTTGTGCCTCCTCACATTTTTGGGCTGCATGATGCCCTTGGATTTCAGCATGATATCGAAGTAATTAACAAAAAAATCACTTACCTCGTTGGCGACCCACTTGAATCAAAATGCAACACTTCAAAATGTACACGGAACAAAAACATAAACGCAACAATTTCAAAGATTTTCCTGAGTTACAGTTCATATTTTGAAACTTGTACATGTAAATAAATTCATTAGGCCCTAATCTATGGATTTCACATGACTGGGAATACAGATATGCATATGTTGGTGACGGATACCAAAAACAGTTTGTGGTGTGGATCAGAAAATTAGTCTATATCTGGTGTGATCACCATTTGTCTCACACATCTCCTTCGCATAGACTTGATCAGGCTGTTGATTGTGGCCTGTGGAATGTTGTCCCACTTCTCTTCAATGGCTGTGCGAAGTTGTTGGATATTGACGGGAACTGGAACACGCTGTCGTACACGTCCATCCAGAGCATCCCAAACATGCTCAATGGGTGACATGTCTGGTGAGTATGCAGGCCATGGAAGAACTGGAAAATGTTCAGCTTCCAGGAATTGTGTACAGATCCTTGTGACATGGGGCCATGCATTTTCATGCTGAAACATGAGGTAATGGCGGCAGATGAATGGCACAACAAAGGGCCTTAGGATCTCGTCACGGTATCTCTGTGCATTCAAATTGCCATTGATAAAATGCAATTGTGTTTGTTGTCCGTAGCTTATGCCTGCCCATACCATAACCTCACCGCCACCATGGGACACTCTGTTCACAACACTGACATCAGCAAACCGCTCGCCCACACAAAGCCATACACTCTGTCCGCCATCTGCCCGGTACAGTTGAAACCAGGATTCATCCTTTGAGAGCACACTTCTCCAGCGTGCCAGTGGCCATCGAAGGTGAGCATATGCCCACCGAAGTTGGTTAAGATGCTGAACTGCAGACAGGTCAAGACCCTGGTAAGGGTCATTTACAAAATAGCCTCCAAAACCCTACTCAATAAATTGGATGCAGTCTATCACAGTGCCATCCGTTTTGTCACCAAAGCCCCATATACTACCCACCACTGCGACCTGTACACTCTCGTTGGCTGGCCCTCGCTTAATACTCGTCGCCAAACCCACTGGTTCCAGGTCATCTACAAGACCCTGCTAGGTAAAGTCCCCCCTTATCTCAGCTCGCTGGTCACCATAGCAGCACCTACCTGTAGCACGCGCTCCAGCAGGTATATCTCTCTAGTCACCCCCAAAACCAATTCTTCCTTTGGACGCCTCTCCTTCCAGTTCTCTGCTGCCAATGACTGGAACGAACTACAAAAATCTCTGAAACTGGAAACACCTATCTCCCTCACTAGCTTTAAGCACCAGCTGTCAGAGCAGCTCATAGATTACTGCACCTGTACATAACCCATCTACAATTTAGCCCAAACAACTACCTCTTTACCTACTGTATTTATTTATTTATTTATTTTGCTCCTTTGCACCCCATTATTTCTGTCTCTACTTTGCACTTTCTTCCACTGCAAACCAACCATTCCAGTGTTTTTTTAGTTTTTATTTTACTTGCTGTGTTGTACTCACTTCGCCTCCATGGCCTTTTTATATTTTTATTTATTTATACATATATTTGTTTGCCTTCACCTCCCTTATCTCACCTCACTTGCTCACATTGTATATAGACTTATTTTTTTTCACTGTATTATTGACTATATGTTTGTTTTACTCCATGTGTAACTATGTGTTGTTGTATGTGTCGAACTGCTTTGCTTTATCTTGGCCAGGTCGCAATTGTAAATGAGAACGTGTTCTCAATTTGCCTACCTGGTTAAATAAAGGTTAAATAAATAAATAAATAAAAAAGGACAACGAACACATAGATGAGCTTCCCGGAGACGGTTTCTGACAGTTTGTGCAGAACTTCTTCGGTTGTGCAAACCCACTGTTTCTTTAGCTGTCCAGATGGCTGGTCTCAGACGATCCCATCAGGTGAAGAAGCCAAATGTGGAGGTCCTGCGCTGGCGTGGTTACACGTGGTCTGCGGTTGTGAGGCCGGTTGGACGTACTACCAAATTCTCTAAAACGACATTGGAGGCGGATATGGTAGAGAAATTCTCTGGGAACAGTTCTCGTGGACATTCCTGCAGTCAGCATGCCAATTGCACACTCTCTCAATACTTGAGACATCTTTGGCATTATGTTCTGTGTCAAACATTTATTTTAGAGTGGCCTTTTATTGTCCCCAGCACAAGGTGCACCTGTGTAATGATCATGCTGTTTAATCAGCTTCTTAATATGCCACATCTGTAAGGTGGATGGATTATCTTGGCAAAGGAGAAATGGCAAAGGAGACATTTGTGCACACAATTTCAGAGAAATAAGCTTTTTGTGCTTTTTGACAATTTCTGGGATCTTTTATTTCAGCTCATGAAACATGGGACCAACACTTCACATGTTGCGTTTACATTTTTGTTCAGTATAGCTATCTGTCTACTACAAATTTTCATCTAACCAGTGACGTACACATTATTCCCAGAGTCCGTGTGTTTTTTGAGCTGTGGTAGTTTCAATCGATTAGTGATTTATTGCCACTTGACAATGTGTGTGCAGTTTGTTTATAAGGTGCTTGTTTAAAAAAAGATCTAAGTAATACGATGACTATTGTTGCACATGTATGTGTAGATAATACATTTCATGTCTATGTTTTCAATTATCACGAACTGTTTCTGCATATGGGTTATTGATTTGGACACTTTAAAACTGTGCTTTGTCATTGGGCTATTTATCAATATGTCTTGTCAACAGGAAGCAGCGACAGCATAATTTTCAACTTAAGTTTTAGGAATATACCAGAAATCCCCATGCCTACGTACTCCGTTTATCGTCATCCAGTTTCATTTGCCATGGACTCATTATATTTTTATTTCAAACTTTGACGGTTAGTGACTGATACACATGTTCTTTTTGGGTGTTTAGGTGATAGATCATACAGTATGATGATGACAAGAAGAAAGTGTACCATACATCATTTATATGGCCTATTCTTAATATGAATGTCTACTTTAAATTGATCATTTTTAGGTATCTCTCCCTTAACCACTTTACACATACTTTTGTACAGGGACAGACACATCCTTGCAAATAGAAAAGAAAACACAACTTTCAGTTTCATTTCATCAATAGACATTTACATATATAAAAAATAACATTTAAAATCAGTCCATTTTTGTCATTCTACAAACTTGACATGTATAAGAGCAAGGAAGATTGTCTATTTTAACATCTTGCAATGTAGCTAAAGCCAAAGCACTTGAACCATGATTGTTTCCTAACAAAATACATGTATATATTTGTATGTAATATATTTTCTTTCTTTATTTCTCACTCATGCTATACTATTTGCAGTTAATTATCCCAAAGCAATGTTAAATATATATATTTTTTTACACTTTTTCTCCCCAATTTCATTGCAAAGCTAGCATCCAGAAATATGCTAAAATAATTGTGGTATCTTATGTTCTCTCACATTGTATTTTGAGTGGAAAGATGATATGACCTGGTGAACTTGACAAAAGCACACAAATTGAAAACTGTAACGACAGCAAGCAAATCTGCAAAGGAGGCAATTTGGACCACATGATGACAACAAATGCATACACGGCAGCCACTGCTCTTCCTTTGCAGCGATTCAATGAGACACAGTCTTCCTACTACACACTTTTGAAATACTTGCAAACTGTAATTTTTCAGTGCACCGGTATGATGTTTAACTTTGTGGTAGAAAGTAAACAGAATCTCAATAACGTGTATTATGACTGTGTATGTTACAACACATTCAGGGACATTTTAAGATGGAAACAGCTGTTATTAATGGACTATCCTCATTGGCTTTATAGACCTGATTAGCTACTGAGGCCCAAAATGATGTGCATACTTAAAAATACCTTAATTTGTATTGAATACGATGTCTCCTATTTTTGTTTACTGTACATTAAAGCCAGCATACTGTACATACTGTTGTTCAGACAGTTAAACCAAGACTATACAACTAGGAGTGCACAACAGTGAAAACCAAGTAAATCATGGTACGTAGTGTATTCAGGTATGAAAGACTACGTAGGTAAATGGGACCAAACATCTTTAACATATTTGGAGAAGCACAATGGTGAGATCTAAGCAGCAAGTGATCGGTGGAAAGCGACTTACAGTATGTGCTCTTCAAATAATATAATGTGGTTTGTCAGTCCCACAGGATAGTATTTTTTATTTTTTATTGTTGACACATTTACTTTCTTAGGCACAGATTGCCAAATGAATTAATGAAGGCTTCCCCTGTCTATCATCCTAAATATACACAATGGGGTACTGTAGTGCTACTTTCTGTCTAGGGTTGTATTCATTCAATTGCAAATAATGAATCAATTTGAATAAGGGCTGCTTTTAAACAACAGTGTCAAACCTGGTTACCACCTACACGTACAAAACGTTCGGCTACCCAGAGATGGATCCATGTACTGTATAAAACATTCCAATTCCAATTGACTTTAGTCCAGTACAATATGTCTAACTTGTATTGTACCTCAAATTTCTTAAATTCAAGAGTGGCAAATAGCTTGTGACCGTGATAGTTGAGATGACTAACAGCTTGGATTAACCCTAGATTGTAAACTGTCATGGTCAAAACATATTCATGCAGTAGTAGCTAAGATGGGGAGAAGTCTGTCCATAATAAAGCGATGCTCTGTCTTCTTAACAACACTATCAACAAGGCAGGTCCTACAGGCCCTAATTTTGTCGCACCTTGACTACTGTTCAATCGTGTGGTCAGATGCTACAAAAGGAAAATCTGCCACAACTTAGGAAAATTGCAACTGGCTCAGAACAGGGCAGCACGGCTGACCCTTCGATGTACACAGAGAGCTAATATTAGTAATATGCAGGTCAATCTCTCCTGGCTGAAAGTGGATAAGAGATTGACTTCATCACTACTTTTATTTATGAGAGGTATTGACATGTTGAATGCACCGAGCTGTCTGTCTAAACTACTGGCACACAGCTCGGATACCCATGCATACCCCACAAGACATGCCACAAGAGGTCTCTTCACAGTCCCCACGTCCAGAACAGACTATGGGAGGCACGCATTACTACATAGAGCCATGACTACATGGAACTCTATTCCACATCAAGTAATTGACGCAAGCAGTAAAATTAGGTTTAAAAAACAGACAAAAAAACACCTTATGGAACAGCGGGGACTGTGAAGCAACACAAACATTGGCACAGACACACGCACGCACGTGCACGTACACGATAACATACGCACTATACATACACATGGATATAGAATTATAGATATGTGGTAGTGGTGGAGTAGTGGCCTGAGGGCACACAGTGTGTTTTGAATTCTGTGAATGTATTGTGATGTTTTTACAATTGTATAAACTGCCTTTATTTTGCTGGACCCCAGGAAGAGTAGCTGCTGCTTTGGAAGCAGCTAATGGAGATCCATAATAAATACAAATACCATTCAAACCGTATTATACATAAAGTTATAATGGTGTCACAGTCACATGCTATTTGCCGAAAGAGAGTTGGACAGGCCCCACAAACACACACTGCAAATGATTGGTTGATTGCGCTATAATGCAAAGCTTTTCTACTCTTGTATTTAAGCAATTTGAGGTACAGTACAAGTTAAACATATTGTATTGGACTAAAGGCAATTGGAATAGGCACAGAAACCATCCTCATTGAAAACAACAATTAACTGAGCGTGGCCTAGTTGCCCTTTTGATGGGGGACCATTAGATTTATCAAGTTTTTGTTGCTTTTACTTCTGTCAGTGTGCATTATAGTAAGTGCTTCTCAGTGAAGCTACAAAATTAATTAGCCATACTGGAGGGCCATGTAAAATCATGTGAATTGAGAACCATGTAGTGTACATTTTACCCACTCTTGAATGATAAATGTACCATAGTAGTAATAAATATGTAACATTCGAAAGACTACTGCAATGATACGCCTAACCGTGGGAACTAGACTGAATGGTAAATGTTTGTCTATGACTATGTTGTATGTATTTATCAGTACAATGTGATAAGACGCATACTACATCTGTACTGATCCTATCGTAATAAAGTGCTTCTTCTTAGGTCATGACCTCAGCGGATGTGGTTTCTGCTAAAAGCCCAATTCCGATGCACACTTTGAGCAGAAGGTGGAGACTTGGAATTGGGCTCTAGTCTTTGACACATAGCAATTCAAACTCCCACCTGACATTAAAACACCCCCCAAAGATACCTAAAAACATGAATCGACATTGTAACTCAAATTATTTCGAAGGACAAATCCACCTTCCAAAAAAGCAATATAGTGAAAATAGACAAAAAACATGATTTGGGAGTTGGGATCCTAAAAAGCTTTCAAGACAATTAAATATAAAATGAGTAAAACATTTCAAACCATCAGTGGTGCGTTATAAAATATCAGGTGAACAAACAAAGGAGTTGGTGGGTTTGAATAACTTCCTGGAGTATACTGTAGGGCTAGGGTGTATATTGGTTGGCAGAACGTCCATCACGTTGGCACCATCTCTGTGTACTCATCCTGTCCCTCCCTCTCATCAAACTTAGGTTCTGCGTCATCTGCATCCAACTAAGACACAAAGAGAGAGCAGGGGTAGAAGTCAAGGGTCAAGGTTATTGCCAGGGTTCAGCTGCATAGGATATCAGACTTTCCCACAGATTATTTCCCAGACAAAGGCCCCCGAAGCAACATCCCACTGTAAACTAAAACCAATAAAAACCCAACTCCTTTAGGCGGTGGCAACAGTGCTAGACGGTGTGTGTGATTAGACTTACACACTGCATCTCACGCGTGGTGAAGATGCGGGGCAATAGGAACCATTTGATGGGCACGGTGAGGATGAGGACGAAGGGGAAGGCCAGCGAAGCCACGGTGGACATGACTGTCCACAGCGCCGCCAGACACACCAGCTGGATCCCCGTGAACAGATGCATGCGCAGGGTCCTCACCTGGAACACACACACACATATTAGAATAGCAGTTCTAGTCAGAGTCAATAGTTGGCTTTCAAAGTCTTTGCCCTTCAGATCCTAAGGACACTTTTACAAGATAGAACCAGTGTTATAAAGTTTTGATCAGCTACTCTGCAGCATGGATTTTCAGGCGTGGTTGGGGTTTGGGTAGTACTTACATTGTGGACGTAGGTGTGGTCGAGGTTTGGGCAATACGCTGACCTTGCAGACATAGGTATGGTTGGGATTTGGGCAGTGCTGACCTTGCAAACATAGATGTTGTTGTGGTTTAGTGGTACTGACCTTGCGGACATAAGTGTGGTCAGGATGATACTTGGGAGGCATAAAAAGCAGCAGCATGCGCTCGGTGAGCTGGATACCGTTGAGGGACATGACGCCCATGTAGAGGAAGATCCCAAAGAGCACAGCGATGGGGATCTGACGCAGGAGATCTCCGATCACAATGGACAAACCTAGCCAGGGGAACAGACGTGAGAAGAACATTTGTCCTAGGAAATGAGCACACCATTTCTGTGAAGCATGTGTCTGGATCTAAAAAACACTTTACATTTTTTTTAAATCACGTGAAAAAAACATGTGGTTTCCCAAGACGTATAAACATGTGAACAAATCACTTGTGAAAAATAAAAACAATTGTTGTTGACATTTTCAGACAAGTGAAGTTTCACAAGTACATTTTCTACGTTTTTTTTTAGCCTGTAGAATTTACACAACTTCAAGTTACTTCTGGTTTCCCATGCATGAACTGGCTAGAACCCTGCTTATCTTCAGAGACAAACCCGCAGTGGGGTGCAGAGTGCTCTGTTGCTTGAATGAATGAATGTGCCAAATCTTGCATCTAGAAAAAGGCCAGGGTAACATAATCAAAAATTGCAGAAAAGAGGGAGACATTTTGTTTAATCATGTTATCATAAAGAAATATTTCTCTGCGAACATTTTGTTTTGGCATACATTTACAATTCATTTGTTCTCGCATTGCAAAATAATTTCCTTGCAATATTTTGTTTTGCTATCAATACTTTTGGGTATATGTTTTGCTTCCAATATTGTTTGCAATACTAAGAATTTGGTTCTCGACATCAGAAGTTTTGCTTAATATCAATGGCACAAAAGCAACTCACTCACTAGAGGATGGCACCATATAATAACAATATGACTCTATTTAAGGTGTTTCAAGTTGAAAGTGGCAATCCTTAATTGAAACTTTAACAAAGTGTTCTCCTTGCCCAGTGGTGACCCGTCATTCATGGCAGGTGAGGTAGAGCCCTGTTTTATGTTGTTGTCTGTTTTGCATTATATTATATGAAATATATTGGCATTAATACGTGTCACATATCTGTTGGCAAACAATGTAAAAAAAAATATTGAGTTAATAAAGTCGCATACAAACATGGTCTCTTTTTTGCTTTCTTGAGTAAGGCAGCTCCAAAATGCAGGTGTTTCAGGCTAGCTCAGTGCCATCTGTGGTGGTGGGGCAGCCAGTAGAAAATACAGTGCGTAGGGGTTGGTAATGTTCTCTAGTTGCACCATGATTGGCTCAGTTTTCTGTTACATTAGAAGTGACCATCTAAGAAGGCTTGTGGTCATTGGACACGGATAAAATGATGTCAACTCACGTTATATCTCCCGTAGCTTTGATTGGACTGATCATGTCAACATCATACTTTCAAAATCTTAGCTAGCAAGCTACACAAGCAGTCATCATCATGAATCAAGTCGACAATCTACTGGCAAATCCTTTTCAAGAAATTATAGATAAAACGTCTCAGCGCTCATCGGCCATAAACATTACACAACAAGTTGGAAATCGCAAATTCAACAATGAGTGGTTTGGAAGGAATTAGTGGCTAACTGCAAGCGTTGGAAAGCAATCACTAGCCTGCTACGCAGTGGAGAGGGTTTGTAGTCCAAGTCTGGTATCATGACTTGCTCTTTTGGGTGAGGATCATAGGCACCAGACCTTTCCATGAGCATAGTTCTCAGCTGTATGTACGTTAGCGAAGTCCTTTGTCTTTTTCTCCCGCTCTTTCTTACATGCCCCTTCCTTTCCCTCTCTTTTGAATCCACCATTTTGTGTAACAAGCCGTCATATCAGTTTAGTACACTAGGGACTTTTCATTGCATTATGTAGTAATCAATGTCTAAGCTATTCTGTTTGTGTGTTTATGTAATTCTGTGTGATTATTTAGTTAGTTAGTAATTAAATAATTAAGCCAATTTGTATATCACTGATTCATAATTTATTCTAGGGTTTGTGCAGATATCCAAGAATTTTGCGACATTTAGAATGAGACTGAAGGTAAATTCATTAATGACTGATTGATGACTAAAATCTTTATATCTTTAAGAGTTCATTCGGAAAACAGTAATTCGTTAAATCAATCTTTTTCCATGGTGCCCAAGATTGCTAATGAGTTAATTGTTACAGGATTAATTTAATAATCTAATCATCGTAATAATTAAACATAGTTAATTGATTTGATGAAGTCATTGTCATCACATTAAGGATAGTAAAGACACAACACTGGGTATAAGGGTCTCTTTTCCAAGCTTAAAAAGGATAAACATTCACATGCAACAACATGGGCCTGAAAGGTTGAATACATTGGCCATGCTGTCAATCCAGCATGACATCTGCCGTGTTCAAAACAACTGGAAACTCGGAAGTAGGAAATCTCAGACTTCAGTGAGTTCAAGACAAGCGTGCACTCTCAGAAAAACAAGCTCAGACTGGGAAAACACATTTTGAACGATCATCCAACTCGGAATTCCAAGTCGGGAACTCTGGCCTCTTTCTAGAGCTCTGACCTGAAGATCACTGACGTCATGATTCAACCTTGTTTTTTCAGAATTCCCAATTGTCTTGAAAGCACCATCAATCCAGAGAATGCCAGACTTTGATGACAAAATTTGCCAACAAGAAGGACCGCCACGTCACCTTCCTGTTCAAGTGAGCACAGAACAGCAAGGTGAGTCCAAAAATGTATGCTGCTGCATAAATTATGTAATATGCTAGGGAGATATGTATACTGTAGCTAAGAAAGTAATGTTAAGTGTATGTTGTGTAGCAAGCTGTTAGTAGCCCATGTGCCTCACCCTAATAATTTGGTCCCTTTCCCCCTCATAACTTAGCCTACTATTCTGACTTGGTGGTGCACATGTAGCCTATAGCCTGTGTGATGGAACATTTTAAGTTGGTGCTTTTCTAATAACCAATTTGTGTTCATGCAAGTGACTGATTGAACAAGTCCTCACTATCAGTATCTGCAATTTGACACTACGTGCATAACTTTGTTTTGAGAAAGTGATATCTCAGTTTCAAGGTCTCAGCTTAGAGAGAAGAAGCCTCGTGAGGTATTGGTCTGTCACATGCATGACCCAGTATTGGTCGGTCACATGAATAAAGCAAACGTTAATGATGAATTAATTATGAATGATGAATGAGCTAAATCATTAAAATATAACTTGTCTATATATAAGAGAACTAACGGGACTGCCCCGGGTGAAGGTCCTTATCGACATGTATACTTGGTCCATTGAGTTGGTTGGAACCTCTCCAGCTCACTGATAATAAAGAGGGATTCATTTAAGATTGACTTTGAGTGTCCCTGTGTAGAATTTACACGACACCTGTTTTAGAAAATGTCATCATCAAATATTGTAAGAGCTTCCATTGTCTGCTTATATGCCCCTGTTATTTATCATACAGTTCTGACTTGTTGTACAGGGAGAATAATGTAAGAACGCGCCATGTTCTGAATTCTGTCGCTGTACGTTTCAAAGGTGTTGAACAAACAGTTATATTGACTATGTCTGTCTTAGCTCGCTAATTAACGTCTTAATCTAAATTATGGATAGACTCTTATCCGCTCATCATTCCTTTATGCTGTCGTGTCTCTAGGATGATTAAATGAGATGACATGATATTTTCAAATCGGTTACCTAACATTTAATTATTTGATTAAATGAATCAGGCAATAACTAGCTCATTAGGAATCCCGGGGCACCACAGAAGCATTAGTTTATATAGAGCGGCTATCTTCCGAATCCACTCTTAAAAATCTGAAGATCTTTCATATCAATAGCAGTCAATCATTAATTATTCTTTACCTTCTATCAGTCTCATCTGAACGTCGTAATATTCTTGGTTATCTGCACAAACCCAAGCGTAAATTATGAATCAGGAATATACAAACTGGCTTATTCATTATATCCTAACTAACTAAATAATCACAGAAATACATCGCAAAAAAACAGTAGTTATTGGTTACTAACAATGGTAGAAAAGTCCCTGGTGGGCTAAGCCGATATGACGGCTTGGTAGACAATATTTTTTAAATTTAATTTGATTTCACCTTTATTTAACCAGGTAGGCTAGTTGAGAACAAGTTCTCATTTGCAACTGCGACCTGGCCAAGATAAAGCATAGCAATTTGACACATACAACAACACAGAGTTACACATGGAGTAAAACAAAACATACAGTTAATAATACAGTAGAAAAATAAGTCTATATACAATGTGAGCAAATGAGGTGAGATAAGGGAGGTAAAGGCAAAAAAATGGCCATGGTGGCAGGGTAAATACAATATAGCAAGTAAAACACTGGAATGGTAGATTTGCAGTGGAAGAATGTGCAAAGTAGAAATAGAAATAATGGGGTGCAAAGGAGCAAAATAAATAAATAAATACAGTAGGGGAAGCGGTATTTGTTTGGGCTAAATTATAGATGAGCTATGTACAGGTGCAGTAATCTGTGAGCTGCTCTGACAGCTGGTGCTTAAAGCTAGTGAGGGAGATGTGTTTCCAGCTTCAGAGACTTTTGCAGTTCGTTCCAGTCATTGGCAGCAGAGAACTGGAAGGAAATACAACCAAAGGAGGAATTGGCTTTGGGGGTGACCAGTGAGATATACCTGCTGGAGCGCGTGCTACGAGTGGGTGCTGCTATGGTGACCAGTGAGCTGAGATAAGGTGGGGATTTACCTAGCAGAGACTTGTAGATAACCTGTAGCCAGTGGGTTTGGCGACGAGTATGAAGCGAGGGTCAACCAACGAGAACGTACAGGTCGCAATGGTGGGTAGTGTATGGGGCTTTGGTGACAAAACGGATGGCACTGTGATAGTTGGTGGCTATTTTATAGATGACATCACCGAAGTCGAGGATCGGTAGGATGGTCAGTTTTACGAGGGTATGTTTGGCAGTATGAGTGAAGGATGCTTTGTTGCGATATAGGAAGCCGATTCTAGATTTAATTTTGGATTGGAGATGCTTAATGTGAGTCTGGAAGGAGAGTTTACAGTCTAACCAGACACCTAGGTATTTGTAGTTGTCCACGTATTCTAAGTCAAAGCCGTCCAGAGTAGTGATGCTGGACGGGCGATCAGGTGCGGGCAGTGATCGATTGAATAGCATGCATTTAGTTTTACTTGCGTTTAAGAGCAGTTGGAGGCCACGGAAGGAGAGTTGTATGGCATTGAAGCTCATCTGGAGGTTAGTTAAAACAGCGTCCAAAGAGGGGCCAGAAGTATACAGAATGGTGTCGTCTGCGTAGAGGTGTGTCAGAGAATCACCAGCAGCAAGAGCAACATCATTGATGTATACAGAGAAGAGGGTCGGCCCGAGGATTGAACCCTGTGGCACCCCCATAGAGACTGCCAGAGGTCCGGACAACAGGCCCTCCGATTTGACACATTGAACTCTATCAGAGAAGTAGTTGGTAAACCAGGCGAGGCAATCATTTGAGAAACCAAGGCTGTCGAGTCTGCCAATAAGAATGTGGGGATTGACATAGTCGAAAGCCCTGGCCAGGTCGATGAATACGGCTGCGCAGTAATGTCTCTTATCGATGGCGGTTATGATGTCGTTTAGGACCTTGAGCATGGCTGAGGTGCACCCATGACCAGCTCTGAAACCAGATTAAATAGCGGAGAAGGTACGGTGGGATTTGAAATGGTCGGTAATCTGTTTGTTATCTTGGCTTTCGAAGACCTTAGAAAGACAGGGTAGGATAGATATAGGTCTGTAGCAGTTTGGGTCTAGAGTGTCACCCCCTTTGAAGAGGGGGATGACCGCGGCAGCTTTCCAATCTTTGGGAATCTCAGACGATACGAAAGAGAGGTTGAACAGGTTAGTAATAGGGGTTGCAACAATTTCGGCAGAAATTTTAGAAAGAGAGGGTCCAGATTGTCTAGCCCGGCTGATTTGTAGGGGTCTAGATTTTGCAGCTCTTTCAGAACATCAGCTATCTGGATTTGGGTGAAGGAGAAATGGTGGGGGCTTTGGCGGGTTGCTGTGGAGGGTGCCGGGCAGTTGACCCGGGTAGGGGTAGCCAGGTGGAAAGCATGGCCAGTCGTAGAGAAATGCTTATTGAAATTCTCAATTATAGTGGATTCATCGGTGGTGACAGTGTTTCCTAGCCTCAGAGCAATGGGCAGCTGGGAGGAGGTGCTCTTATTCTCCATGGACTTTAGTGTCCGAGAACTTTTTTGAGTTAGTACTACAGGATGCAAATTTCTGTTTGAAAAAGCTAGCCTTAGCTTTCCTAACTGCCTGTGTATATTTGTTCCTAACTTCCCTGAAAAGTTGCATATCACGGGGGCTATTCGATGCTAATGCAGAACGCCACAGGATGTTTTTGTGCTGGTCAAGGGCAGACAGGTCTGGAGTGAACCAAGGACTATATCTATTCCTAGTTCTACATTTTTTTAATGGGGCAAGCTTATTTAAGATGGTGAGGAAGGCACTTTTAAAGAATAGCCAGGCATCATCTACTGACGGGATGAAGTCAATGTCATTCCAGGATACACCGGCCAGGTCGATTAGAAAGGCCTGCTCGCAGAAGTGTTTTAGGGAGTGTTTGACAGTGATGAGGGGTGGTCGTTTGGTCGAAGACCCATTACAGATGCAGGCAATGAGGCAGTGATCGCTGAGATCTTGATTGAAAACCGCAGAGGTGTATTTTGAGGGCGAGTTAGTTAGGATTACATCTATGAGGGTGCCCGTGTTTACGGATTTGGAGTTGTACCTGGTAGGTTCATTGATCATTTGTGTGAGATTGAGGGCATCAAACTTAGATTGTAGGATGGCCGGGGTGTTAAGCATGTCCCAGTTTAGGTCACCTAGTAGCACGAGCTCAGAAGATAGATGGGGGGCAATCAATTCACATATGGTATCGAGGGCACAGCTGGGGGCAGAGGGAGGTAGCAGGTGGCAACAGTGAGAGACTTGTTTCTGGAAAGGTGAATTTTTAGAAGTAGAAGCTTGAATCGTTTGGGTACAGACTTGGATAGTAATACAGAACTCTGCAGGCTATCTTTGCAGTAGATTGCAACACCGCCCCCTTTGGCAGTTCTATCTTGGCGGAAAATGTTATAGTTAGCGATGGAGATCTCAGGGTTTTGGTGGTTTTCCTAAGCCAGGATTCAGACACGGCTAAGACATCCGGGTTGGCAGAGTGTGGTAAAGCAGTGACTAAAACAAACTTAGGGAGTAGACTTCTAATGGTAACATGCATGAAACCAAGGCTTTTACGGTGACAGAAGTCAACAAATGAGAGCACCTGGGGAGTGGGGCTAGGCACTGCAGGACCTGGATTAACCTCTACATCACCAGAGGAACAGAGGCGAAGTAGGATAAGGGTACGACTAAATGCTATACGAACTGGCCGTCTAGCACGTTCGGAACAGAGAGTAAAAGGAGCAGGTTTCTGGGCTCGATAGCATAGATTCAGTAAGGTAGGATGTGAGTACATTGGAGGTAAACCTAGGCATTGAGTAATGATGAGAGAGATATAGTCTCTAGAGACGTTTAAACCAGGTGATGTCATCGCATATGTAGGAGGTGGAACAACATGGTTGGTTAAGGCATATTGAGCAGGGCTAGAGGCTCTACAGTGAAATAAGACAGTAATCACTAACCAGGACAGTAATGGACGAGGCATATTCATATGAGAGAGGCATGCTTAGCCAAGTGAACATATGGGTCCAGTGAGTGGTTGGGCTGACTGGGGACACGGCGATTCAGACAGTTAGCAGGCCGATGCTAACAAGCTAACAGTTAGTAGGCCGGGGCTAAACAAGCTAGCAGTTAGCAGACCGGGTTAGCAAGCAAGCAGTTAGCAGGGGCTAGCAGTTAGCAGACCGGGGCAGGCAAGCTAGCAGTTAGCAGACCGGGGCAGGCAAGCTAGCAGTTAGCAGACCGGGGATAGCAAGTTAGCCTTTGGGGGACGTCGCGATGGGGGAAAGTCTGTTTTTGCCTCTTCGTGCGGTGACGTCGATAGACCAGTCGTGGAATTAGTACGGTTCCAGGTAGCTCTAGGTAGCTAGCAGGCCTGGCAGGTTAGCAGAATGGGCCTTCAGCGGGCGTCACGTCTGAGGGGCCTGTTGGAGTCCTCGGGCAGATTATGTCGGTATTCCAGTCGTAGAGGATCGGCGGGGTTCCGTGCCCCGTACCGGCAGTAGAAGGGGTCCGGATATTGTAGCCCAGGAGTGGGTTTTGGTGGTAGCACAAGAGCCCTGGCCGGGTTAGCTTCTGGCTAATTGGTGCTTGCTCCGGGATGTAAACGCTAGCCAGGAGTGGTCACCCGGGATTGCGGTTAGCTAGTTGCGAAGATCCAGATTAAAATGTTCAGAGTTTGCGGTAGGAATCCGGGGATATGGAGAGAAATAGGTCCATTATGCTCTGGTTTGAGTCACGATGTTCGAACTGGCGAGAGCTTTCCGAGCTAAAGGTTAGCTGATGACCGCTAGCAATGGTTTTCTAACTGATAGCTGGTAGGTAGTTAGCTGGCTAGCATCAGTTGAGGGATTCCAGATCCAGAAAAATATGTAAAAAATATATTTATAAGGGACACGACAGGACAAAGACAAAGACGTCTGACTGCTACGCCATCTTGGATAAGAGCAAAGGGAAGGGCGTGGGACTGAGAAAGACTGGGAAAGACAAATGGATTCTATAATTATATTAATTGAAATGCTAATCGTTTGTACATGAACGGCCGCTCATTCGAGAATAATTGCAAAGTATATACAGTTGAAGTCGGAATTTTACATACACCTTAGCCAAATACATTTAAACTCAGTTTCACACTTCCTGACATTTAATCCTAGTAAAAATTGTCTTAGGTCAGTTAGGATCACCACTTCATTTTAAGAGTGTGAAATGTCAGAATATTAGTAGAGAGAATGATTTATTTCAGCTTTTATTTCTTTCATCACATTCCCAGTGGGTCAGATGTTTATATACACTCAATTAGTATTTGGTAGCATTGCCATTAAATTGTTTAACTTGGGTCAAACTTTTCAGGAGCCTTCCACAAGCTTCCCACAATAAGTTGGGTGGATTCTGGCCTATTCCTCCTGTCAGAGCTGGTGTAACTGAGTCAGGTTTGTAGGCCTCCTTGCTCGCACATGCTTTTTCAGTTCTGCCCACAAATCTTCTATTGGATTGAGGTCAGGGCTTGGTGATGGCCACTCCAATACCTTGATTTTGTTGTCCTTAAGCCATTTTGCCACAACTTTGGAAGTATGCTTGCGGTCATTGTCCATTTGGGAGACCCATCTGCGACCAAGCTTTAACTTCCTGACTGATGTCTTGAGATGTTGCGTCAATATATCCACATAATTTTCCTGTCTCATAATGCCATCTATTTTGTGAAGTGCACCAGTCCCTCCTGCAGCAAAGCACCCCCACAGCATGATGCTACCACCCCCGTGCTTCACGGTTGGGATGGTGTTCTTGGGCTTGCAAGCCTCCCCCTTTTTCCTCCAAACATAACGATGGTCATTATGGCCAAACAGTTCTATTTTTGTTTCATCAGACCAGAGGAGCATTTCTCAAAAATGTACAATCTTTGTCCCCATGTGCAGTTGCAAACCGTAGTCTGGCTTTTATATGGCGGTTTTGGAGCAGTGGTTTCTTCCTTGCTGAGCGGCCTTTCAGGTTATGTCGATATAGGACTCATTTTCCTGGAGATATAGATACTTTTGTACCTGTTTCCTCCAGCATCTTCACAGGGTCCTTTGCTGTTGTTCTGGGATGGATTTGCACTTTTCGCACCTTTTCGTTCATCTCTAGGAGACAGAACGCTTCTCCTTCCTGAGCGGTATGACGGCTGCGTGGTCCTATGGTGTTTATACTTGCGTACTATTGTTTGTACAGATGAACGTGGTACCTTCAGGCATTCGAAATTGCTCCCAAGGATGAACCAGACTTGTGGAGGTCTACAATTTTTTCTGAGACCTTGGCTGATTTCGTTTAATTTTCCCATGATATCAAGCAATGAGGCACCGAGTTTGAAGGTAGGCCTTGAAATACATCCACAGGTACACCTCCAATTGACTCAAATTATATCAATTAGTGTCACGGCTCTCGTCGTAATGAGGATCGGACCAAAGTGCAGTGTGGTAAGTGTTCATGATTTTTATTTGATCACAAAACACTCGAACAAAATAAACAAGAGGGAAAACCGAAACAGTTCTGTAAGGAGCATAAACTATACAGCAAACAACTACCCACAACACAGGTGGGAAAAAGGCTGCCTAAGTATGATTCCCAATCAGAGACAACGATAGACAGCTGACTCTGATTGGGAACCACACTAGGCCAAAAACAAAGAGAAAACATAGAAATAAAGTAACTAGAATGCCCACCCGAGTCACAATGTGACAATTAGCATATCAGAAGCTTCTAAAGCCATGACATAATTTTCTGGAATTTTCCAAGCTGTTTAAAGGCACAGTCAACTTAGTGCATGTAAACTTCTGACCCACTGGAATTGTGATACAGTGAGTTATAAATTAAATAAATCTGTCTGTAAACAATTGTTGGAAAAATAACTTGTGTCATGCACAAAGTAAATGTCCTAACCGACTTGCCAAAACTATAGTTTGTTAACAAGAAATTTGTGGAGTGGTTGAAAAACGAGTGTTAATGACTCCAACCTAAGTGTATGTAAACTTCCGACTTCAACTGTATATTTACGCCTGTATGTCGTTGTTCTTTGTTGGAATCCTCGATCGTCCTGTAGGTGGTTAGAATGGATACTTCAGAGTAGAATAGAATAGATGCTTCGGTGGTTGTCTGTATTCTCGTCCTAGGTTTACGTAATGTCTAGCTGCAGACTAGTAATTTGTGTCTAAGATTCGCTCTTATTCTGCAGGGATCGATAGTCTCAGAGTTGAAACATTTCCAGACGTGTAGTCAATGCTCCACGTGGAATAGTCTTGTCTTTTGGTAGAGTTGTAGTATAAACCACTTCACACACCAGCATCACCGGCATGTTTTGGTCTTAGAAATTCAACCATTTGCAACCTTAGCTTACACCGGGGTTTGCGTGGTCTGGTGTGAATTTCATCTGGGGTGGGTTTTATAGGTTTCAGTAGAAAAGGGGCGGTTCCATGACGCCTAATGTGATGTCTGGGCTCACGGGGGTGTGGCCACTGACTTTAAGAGATACCGTTATGTGTGTTTCCTGTCCTTCATGAGATCACCAAATGAAACTCAACATAACTATCCCTTAAGTTTCCACGGATCATTCCCACATTCTCAAAACTAGAACGAATGTTTAATTCTCCCATTTGGGGGATTTAGGAGTTTGGCGAAGTGAAGTCCTTCGTTCTCTCTCTCAGAATACTGCATGGTAGGTTCTAACCTGTATTTATGACCTGAGGTACTAAACCTGGTTTAGCAGAGAGAGTGAGGGGGGGAGCCACGATCTACACCCAGCAAGGGCCACGTCATGACAGTGTTGTAGTTTGTACATCTAATTGTCAGCTATGTTTGTTGAAAAGGCAATAAATGAGGCTGAATTAAGACTGCTGATAGCCAGATGTAGCTGTGGTAGGGATTCACTCCATGGTGCTGAAAAGAAAGCTCTGCTGTTGGGACAGCTTTATGTCGGCTCCAACAGTTTGTGGACACTGTTTTTCACCGTTATAGTGCATTTAATGTATTGTTTAGTGTTGTGTAGTGGCTCTGCTGGCGTGCGTCTACATTTTTTTGTTTTGTTTTCCCCACCAAGATTCACATGATAAAATCGCCACTGTCCCCGCCAGTTTCGATAAAAAGCTGAGGGATGGGGCTGGAGAAATGCAAACACACTAATCCATTGACTATGCTATGGATACAAGGACTGACCATCCATTATATAAAAATGCCATTTTTAACCATGTTTTAAGGCTATATACACGTGTTTGTTTACATTTACTTTGGCTTAAATCAAGCTAACATTTTGGGTTCTAATGGGTTACAACAGTTGAACTAAGCTCATGAGGCATTTATACATTATATTCTTCAAGAATAAATGAGTAATCCAAAAATGGATGTAGCAAATATTACCTGTTTAACAGGCAGTGGCCTTCAAACAGCAGAACTATCAAATCAAACTTTATTTGTCACATGCCCCGAATACAACAAGTGTAGACTTTACTGTGAAATGCTTACTTACAAGGCCTTAACAAACAGTGCAGAACTATGTCGCCATTTGAATGTGCTCCATTAACCTGCCCCCCAAAATAAAGTTCTGTCCACTGTTCCTCGAATGTCCCGCAAAATCGTTCCCTTGTCCCGCATTATTTCCCCCCCCAGATGTGGTCACCCTAATTCCAACAGTGGAAACATTGCTACTGCAACAAACTAACACCATCTTTTCACATGTGAGAAGAATATCATTATTTCAACTCCACATGAGATTTTCACGTGGAGGATTCTTACATGTGAAACCGCAAATTACATTTAGACACATGATTTTTGCAATTCCACATGTGAAAGTCAGATATTCACACAAAGTTTTTTTTTACATTTGTGAAAGTGCATATGCATATCCGATTTTCACATGTGAATGTTTTTAACATGTGAAATTTCACATGTGAAACTCTAATTCACATGTGAGGTGAAAACATGTTATTCTGCTCACATTTGAAAAGGTGGTGTAAACATGTGAACTCTAAATTTAATAAATGTGAAACAGATATTTCACATATGAAACTGCAAATTTGACATGTGTTTTTTTTGTAGGGTTGTAAAACTCCAGAACCGTTCCCAAACTTCCCAGGTCTTCCAGAAATCCTGGTTGTAGGATTCACAGTTGGAGGACCCTCTCCCTGCTTATTCCCTCCTAATTCCAGGGAGATCCTCCAACCAGGATTTTTGGGAAAAACTGTGCATTTTGGGAAAGTTTCTGGAATTTTGCGACCCTACTCTCGATTTAGTCCTGGGCGCTAAGTTAGAAGGGTCATGCCTACCGACAAACAGAGCTACGAGGAAGCCTGTCACCCTCTGCTCTTTCACTTCATGGATACGGGGCTTGTCGCCGGGGGCCACCGCCTTGCTCATGACGGTAAGGGCGTTTGCGTGAGTAACAGAACGCACGGTGGCGGCGGCCAACCAGGGCAGACCAAACAGGGCCGAAACCCCACCTATGGCCACGATGATGAGCAGGTCCAGGTGGAAGCCGGAGCCCTTCAACAGCATCCGTTCCTTCTTACTGACTATCAGCCTGACGGAAGGAGATAGACCAAAAAGAGAAAGAGTGTATAAAAAGAGAGGAACATGGACGGAGAGGGATTGAGTGAAGGAGAGAAAGAGTGAGGGGGTAGGGAGAGAGATTACTTGTATTACTCTATAATATGTAAGATGGGGGTGCAGAGGTAACCGGTTGTATTACTCTATAATATGCACATCTCACACTACGAGAGCATTGCAGATTTTTGCTGATAAAATCAAACATGTTTGAAAATATTGGGATGTTTGGGACTGCTCAAAGACGAGATCAGTAGCCCTCAGATTGCGTCTCTGACCCGTTCATATTAAACAAGCATCGGTGACAGCCGCGCGCCCTGTGTAAGCAACGACGTGGGGATTTTGTCTCCGACTTCAAAAACTTATCTGGGACAGCTAAATCATGGCCTTGTAGTGTACACCCGGCTTTACGTGGTGATCTGTGTCTCCATGAAGATGAGGATGAAGACGAGCAGGGCAGGTAAGATGCTGATGGCCATCATCCAGACAGGGAACTGTCCGTCCGAGCCCAGCGGGGGGATCAGCCACCGCCGCTTTTCAGGACTGGTCACCGAGAAGCCTGTGGGCACGCTTAGCTTCTGAATAGGGTGGAGTGGTAAAAGGGAAAAGGTTAGCCTGGGCTATTCTCATTTCTGATTGCTCTCTTGACATTTGATCTTGACCTATATCTCACCTGGGTGTAGGTGTCTTTTATGCTGTAGTCCACCAACACCATGATGAGAATCGCGATGGGAACCCCGAAGTCTCCAATCATCCTACGGAGCTGAGACAAAGAACATGCACAAGTCAGATTGAATATAACATTGTTGCTTACTGCCACATGCTCTGCCACACGCATTAAAGCTGCAATATGTAACTTTTTGGGCAACCCGACAAAATATACATAGAAATGAGAGTCATAGATCGGTCATTGTTATCAAAAGCATGTCTAAGAAGCGGTAGATCTGTTTTATGTTCACTATTTCTATGCTTCCAGCCTTAAGTTTCGTTTCTGCGTCTTTTACTTTCAGTTTTGTACACCAACTTAAAACACTTGAAAAATGTATTTCACAGCAGTTTAGATGGTACAATGATTCTCTACACTATACTTGCTTATTTTGTCACATAAACTGAAATTAGGTGAACTACTAGAATTTTATCAACCAGGAAATGGCAGAGCAATTTCTGCATAGTGCACCTTTAATGCATTTTGAATAAGTATTTTTTAAGGGCCAATACTGTATGGCTCTGGTCAGGCAGCCCAGGCTTACTGTACTTACCTTGCCTGGGAAAAAGGCACTGTTCTTGAACTTGCGCAGGTAGAACGCAATGAAGAACGTTCCGGACATTAGCACCAACGTCAGGAGGGCTGTGTTGGGCTCCCCCACCACCTTGCCAGGCACGCCAACCACAGTGTTGTTGCATGATGATGATGTCCATGTGTCGTTGACCAGGTAACAGCGTTGGAGAGGATGCTCTTGAAAGATCTGGGTGGGTTTTTAGATAGACAGACAGACAGACAGGCACACACACAGACAGACAGACAGACAGACAGACAGGCACACACAGACAGACAGGCACAGACAGACAGACAGACAGACGGACAGACGGACAGACGGACAGACGGACAGACGGACTCAGAGACAGACACACAGGCAGACACACAGGTAAACACACAGACAGACAGTTTTCTCATTAGTCGCATACATTCCTGCACCATTTCATCTGTGTCAGGCGTGCGATAGATGACTTCCGTTTCAAATGCTCTCGACGGAGTCATAATGCATGCAGCGGTATGCTAGCAATGAAAAGCTATGAACTTGTAGGCCAGTGGACAAGCAAGCCCAATCAGCTCCAGCCCAGTGTTAAAGGGCGCTCCTCCTCTAAACCTCACCTTGCCCAGTTTCGAGAAGGTCTCGTAGATGAAGATGAGGGAGATGAGGAAGGAGAAGATCTCCTGGGTAAAGCGCGAGACGAAGCGGACCAGGAAGCTGCCCTCAAAGGCCACTATGATGACCACGATGAGCACCAGCCAGAAGCCAATCCACACCCGGCCTGTCAGGTACTCTATGTGGTTGGCATTGCAGAACTGTAATACAGAACCACGAGGCAACTTTGGGTTATGTTCAGAAAGGGACATTATCATGCACACATTGCAACCATATTCCTTGCACCAGCTAGGGTTGCAAAATCACTGAAACGTTCCCAAAGTTCATCGTTTTTTCCAGTTAAAAGATTTCTGGAATTAGGAAGGAATAAGCAGGAAATCCTTCAGCTGGGAATCCAGTTATTTTGAAAACAGTTTATTACTTGTAAATCCTTGCCAGGGGAGTGAACAAAATTTGGGGAGAAGGGGGAGTAACAGAATAGAAGAATTGGGGTAGTTGCTCACTGAGTAGAAGGCCTCCTCAAAAACCAGGAGGGGTCCAGAGAAGCCCACCACCAGCAGAGGCTGTGCCCCCAGGAGGGAAAAGATGACCCCTTGCATCGCCGTGGCGATGATCAGCTCCGACACGCCAATCAACCCCCCCGTTTTCTCACCTAGAAGAAGAAGAGAGGAAGGGATGGAGAAAGTGAATACCAACTCGAAATGATACAGCCAACTATAGACTCTATCCCTCTTTTAAGCTTAATTTCTATTTAGTAATTGTCCCTCTTCTTTCCCTCCTTTCCCTCCTCCCCTCCATTCTTCCCTCCCCCAATGGGGCGCTGAGTGACTGACCCAGCAGTCCTCCAAAGGTGACAGCGGGCGACAGAGCAGCGAAGTAGATGAAGATGATGGCAGCCATGCACTGGGGGTTGAGTGCATCACGGAAGTCACTGGCATATTTGGGGTAGCGCCGTGCGGCGTCATTGATCAGCCCCCCAAACAGGTGGCCCGACCGGCGCAGAGGGTCATCCCCAGGTTTGAAGGGCGCCTGCAGAGCTGAGGGAGAGGGAGGGAGAGGGTTATTTGCTGGTCAGTTAGCCCTCAAGCTCCTTCCTCCAGTACGTGTCTTTGTCACCCTTGTCCATGGGACCTTTGGGCTTTTTGGCCAGTAGTTTGCCCTTTGGTTCCTCTCTGTAGTATATGTCTGTGCACATCTGAGTGTATCAGTGTATGCCTGTCTCTATTACCTTTATCCTTTGGGCTCTTGGGTTCTTTGACCTTGAGCTTCTTGCCCTGCTGCTCCTCTCTCTTGTGGAGCATCTCTCTCTGGAAGCGGGCCACCGAGCGAAGCAGCTCATCGCTGCCAACCTCAGACGGCGGCAGCACAATGCTACAGTCCAAAAAGCTGTTGATGGCGTTCAGCAGGTCCTGCCGCTCGTCCGCCAGGTACGCCGCCTCGTGGAAGTGCTGCGGAAAAATAATAACAATAATATATGCCACTTATCAGAGTTATTCAAAGTGATTTACAGGACAGTGAGTGCATACATTTTTTGTATGTGTTCCCTGTGAGAGTTAAAGCAACAATCTTTGTGTTGCTAGTGCCACGCTCTTACCAACTGAGCCACACAGGGCAGTATGGGTTACCCAACGGTTAACTCGCCTTGTCAGACATAAGTGTGGAGATGGAGCGGCCGATCTGGTGGTAGTCGATGTTAGCGATGGGCGGGCCCATTAGAAGGAAGAGGAAACGTACAGGGACGGGCACCTCCAGCACAGACTCCAGCAGCACAGCTTCCTGCAGACGCACAAATGCCATGGATGGCTGCTCCAGGAAGGCCACGGTGCCTGCGAGAGACAGTTATTAAATTGTAATTGAACTTTAATGATTCGAGTCAAGCAACACTGAAACATGCATGAGAGCACCAGCTGTTCCGGACGAATGTGTGAACACGCTCTCCGTAGCCAATGTGAGTAAGGTCTTTAAACAGGTTAACATTCACAAGGCCACAGACTGATTACCAGAACACGTACTCAAAGCACGCGCTGACCAGCTTGTCTACGAAGCATGTGACAAATAACATTTTATTTTATTTGAATAGTAAGGCATACCTACGAGGACGACGGTGGCCTCTGCATTTTCCGGAATCTTCTCCAGCAACTTGAGCTCATGTTTGGACTTGGACCTGTGCATGCCCAATTTGGGAGGATTGTCTTTCTGTAGAAGAAAACGTAGTTTAGGCAACAAAAACCCACACACACTCAGACAAAAAAACACATAAACAATCACCTAGACAAGTGGATAAAGATGAATGCACACACCCACCCAGAAACACAACTCAAACAACACACTATTACACAAACAGAGCTCACAAAAACGCTCAGACTCACAAACATCCTGCACACACAGACAAACTCAACCCCACACACTCCCAAAAACACAGCCACACTTTCAAGTGAAGACCTCGCTCTTCTCCATGTCAATGCGGGTGTCTGGAAGGATGCAGGCGGCCTCTCCTCCACCCATGACGGGTTCAGTGACAGAGGGCTCGGCTTGGCCTATGTGGTTGCTGCTGCTGTGGTGGTTCACCATCAGGGAGGCCAGGCTGGCGGCAGAGATGTTCTGCGTGAAAGAGCTGTGTTCTTTCTCGTCGCTCGGGTGACTGCGGGCAGAGAGGAGGAGAGAGAGAACGCCTGAACTGAGTTTGTGTAGAAGTACCAATGATGTATATAAACACTGTGAATACCGTAGGTAGCAGGGTAGATAAAGGATTGCATACAGCAAGAAAATAAGTCATACCTGTGTTTGAGTAGTAGGGCTCTGAGGACATTGGCCCGGTCCTCCACTTTGATCTGGTCAGAGATTATCATCTGCTCCACCACCTGATGGGCAATGCCAGGCAAGGTGTGCTGGTTCAGGTCCAGCAGCACCGCACCTAAAAAACACACCCCAATGTGTCCCTTTAATGCCACAAACGCTACTTCCTTCTCTTGCCTTTCTCATCCCTCGATTTGTATTTATTCCTCCCTTTTCTTCCCTTCCTCCCCAATCTCTTCCCACCCTCTCTCTTTATCACTCCTTTTTCTCTTTTCCTAACTCACCCACTCCCCTCCCTCTTTCACCCTCTCCTTTCCCAACTCCTTCTCCGCCCTCGCCCTCTTTATTCCCACCTACTCCCTCCCTTCCGCCCTTTCTTTCCTCACTTTCCCCTCTTTCTCTCACCGTGGGAGATGGTCTTGCGGAGCTCCAGAAGACTACGGAAGGAGAGCGAGGCAACGTGGGGTTTGCCCCAGCGGTCCGTCTCCTCCTCCACGTCCTCCTCAAATTTGATCCAGCGGGCCGTCTCCCGCCACTGCAACTCCTGGTTCTTATCCATCACCAACTCGTTCAGCTCCACAAACACCTGGGAGATTTTTTTTTATACGATATCAATATATTATATATATATATACAGTGGGGAGAACAAGTATTTGATACACTGCCGATTTTGCAGGTTTTCCTACTTACAAAGCATGTAGAGGTCTGTAATTTTTATCATAGGTACACTTCAACTGTGAGAGACGGAATCTAAAACAAAAATCCAGAAAATCACATTGTATGATTTTTAAGTAATTAATTAGCATTTTATTGCATGACATAAGTATTTGATACATCAGAAAAGCAGAACTTAATATTTGGTACAGAAACCTTTGTTTGCAATTACAGAGATCATACGTTTCCTGTAGTTCTTGACCAGGTTTGCACACACTGCAGCAGGGATTTTGGCCCACTCCTCCATACAGACCTTCTCCAGATCCTTCAGGTTTCGGGGCTGTCGCTGGGCAATACGGACTTTCAGCTCCCTCCAAAGATTTTCTATTGGGTTCAGGTCTGGAGACTGGCTAGGCCACTCCAGGACCTTGAGATGCTTCTTACGGAGCCACTCCTTAGTTGCCCTGGCTGTGTGTTTCGGGTCGTTGTCATGCTGGAAGACCCAGCCACGACCCATCTTCAATGCTCTTACTGAGGGAAGGAGGTTGTTGGACAAGATCTCGCGATACATGGCCCCATCCATCCTCCCCTCAATACGGTGCAGTCATCCTGTCCCCTTTGCAGAAAAGCATCCCCAAAGAATGATGTTTCCACCTCCATGCTTCACGGTTGGGATGGTGTTCTTGGGGTCGTACTCATCCTTCTTCTTCCTCCAAACACGGCGAGTGGAGTTTAGACCAAAAAGCTCAATTTTTGTCTCATCAGACCACATGACCTTCTCCCATTCCTCCTCTGGATCATCCAGATGGTCATTGGCAAACTTCAGACGGGCCTGGACATGCGCTGGCTTGAGCAGGAGGAACTTGCGTGCGCTGCAGGATTTTAATCCATGACGGCGTAGTGTGTTACTAATGGTTTTCTTTGAGACTGTGGTCCCAGCTCTCTTCAGGTCATTGACCAGGTCCTGCCGTGTAGTTCTGGGCTGATAACTCACCTTCCTCATGATCATTGATGCCCCACGAGGTGAGATCTTGCATGGATCCCCAGACCGAGGGTGATTGACCGTCATCTTGAACTTCTTCCATTTTCTAATAATTGCGCCAACAGTTGTTGCCTTCTCACCAAGCTGCTTGCCTATTGTCCTGTAGCCCATCCAAGCTTTGTGCAGGTCTACAATTTTATCCCTGATGTCCTTACACAGCTCTCTGGTCTTGGCCATTGTGGAGAGGTTGGAGTCTGTTTGATTGAATGTGTTTTGACAGGTGTCTTTTATACAGGTAACGAGTTCAAACAGGTGCAGTTAATACAGGTAATGAGTGGAGAACAGGAGGGCTTCTTAAAGAAAAACTAACAGGTCTGTGAGAGCCGGAATTCTTACTGGTTGGTAGGTGATCAAATACTTATGTCATGCAATAAAATGCTAATTAATTACTTAAAAATCATACAATGTGATTTTCTGGATTTTTGTTTTAGATTCCGTCTCTCACAGTTGAAGTGTACCTATGATAAAAATTACAGACCTCTACATGCTTTGTAAGTAGGAAAACCTGCAAAATCGGCAGTGTATCAAATACTTGTTCTCCCCACTGTATATATCGGTTTTGCAACTCTGTGAAGTCCAGACAACTGCTTCCTGATTGTCCATTGGGCCAGGTGTGAATGTTTTGGAAGTCTTTTAACATATCCCAACCAGTTATAAAACAATGGCCCATCAGCAGGCAATCACACATACCAAGTTGAGATCCTGTGCGAAGGTCTGTGAGATGGTTTCTCAGTACTCTTTTTTACATAATACAGTAGCTTAACAGGAATGACAAATCGATATCAAATGAATTATCGATGTTTGTGCCCAACACTATTCTTTATAGTACACAGTAGTACTGATCTGAAATATCTAATCTAGAAACCACCTCATCTCGAATCCAACTTCGGATAGGAAAACAAAAAGAAGAATTTCTAACAGCCCAGACACAACACACAAAAACACACAGCAAACATTTGGGTGGAACACGGAGTCTTTCTGGAGACGAACTCCCAACTCATGTGTCTCAATAACCAAAATAAATGTAGTACATTGGACCATACTTATTAGTGTTTCTAGTGTTATTACTCTGAGACCAACAAGAAATCCAAAAGTTTCCACATCACAAACAAGTGGTGTATCAACCAGACTAAGCTCCCACGAACAACAATAACACGTTAAAAACAGGTGCATGAAGATATTATGGCAGCATCCAGCATGCATCAAGTGTCTACAAACACACCATGCTGTATAGGTGTGGTGTTAGAAGGTAAGTAACTGCAGTCCAAACCAATCTGAAGGCTAACACAGCAAATCCAAAATTCCCCGGGCTAAAACCAGGTTGTACTGGTTCAAAACGACCCTACCTTCTGGTGCCGTGCCATACGACCCATGAACTCCAAGCGAACCATTCTGTCCGAACGCGAGGTGGACCGATACTCAAGGACTGGCTGGGTGAGTGAGAAGCAGAGATACTGACAAATCTAATAGGGCAGGCTTACCTTACACACACACACTAACACACACTAACACACACACAGTTACTGGCTCAACAAGAGAGCGCATGTGAAATGGTCTGTCCATTGTTTAACGTTCACTCTATCACACCCGCACGCACGCACGCACACACACACACACACACAGAAGAGAGTTATGTCTACCTAGCTACCCTAATACAACAAACTTAACTCCCTCGCTTATGTCCTAGAGCCCCTTGTGTCGTGTTACCTCTCCTCTTTTTCTTGTGGCATGTGAATGGCGTTCCTAATTTCATTTTTAACGTTTCACCTTTCCCTGACTGACTTAAGTACCAAAGCAGGGAGTTATTGTACAGGTGAGACATTGACTTCTGAACCCAAACTCTCCATCATCAAAACAACTTGACATGTGCTACTCACGTCACTGCCTGCTACTTATAACCAGCAGTAACACTACTGGCCTACACCAGCGGGGGTCAAATGAAGTGTAATAGCATACAACAATGTTATGTAAGTCTATGATAGACCATTCCGGTGAAGTGGTAGCAAAACATGGAATTGGGCCAAAATCACTGCCCATTAAACTCATTATCCTCTTGTTCCATGGTACCCACCTCATGTGGGGTACGGTCCAACTTGCAGCAGTGGGCACTAGGCTCCTTGTGGTCCTTGCTGATGTGCACCACCTGACCCTTGTTGCTCTTCCTGACCAGGTGACGGTGCACCGCAGGCACATCCTCGAACCTGTGACCTAAGGAACATGGGGACAGGGAGAAAGAGAGATGGGAAAGAGAAAAATAGAGAGAAAGTTATTTTCTGGTCCCAAACTGATTTTCTCCTTGTTGAGTCATCAGATCAGGTCTTTTTTCATGACAACATCAAAACATTTGGGAAAGACACCATATTTTGGTTTTCTGACCAGGATACAAACAGTTAAATATGTATTTTTGTGGTCACTGAAATTATGTCTAAAATACCTCCTATTACATTCAAACCATGACGTCACAAAATACTTCAGAATAACGTCATTGCAACTAGTTTTGCCACCTGCAGTGTACGGTGAGAACACACTCGGTGAGAACACACTCAGATTCCCACAGGAGTTCTTTTAACATACCCACAGGAGTACTTTTAATAACATTTCACGATTGGCTTAGCAATAGGAACGCTTTCCAGGGAATCATTGTGAGACTAAGGTTTTAAAACCCAAAGAAAACAAATTAACATTTGTCAAGACTAACCCCACCATCATCAACGAGCCAACATTTCTTCACTCACGTCACACGGCTTAATCCAAGGTGGTTTAGCAGTTCAGACGTCTTTTTCTGTTCCGTATTGTTCGTGTCCTGTATATATACAGTGGGGAGAACAAGTATTTGATACACTGCCGATTTTGCCGATTTTCCTACTTACAAAGCATGTAGAGGTCTGTAATTTTTATCATAGGTACACTTCAACTGTGAGAGACAGAATCTAAAACAAAAATCCAGAAAATCACATTGTATGATTTTTAAGTAATTAATTTGCATATTATTGCATGACATAAGTATTTGATACATCAGAAAAGCAGAGCTTAATATTTGGTACAGAAACCTTTGTTTGCAATTACAGAGATCTTACGTTTCCTGTAGTTCTTGACCAGGTTTGCACACACTGCAGCAGGGATTTTGGCCCACTCCTCCATACAGACCTTCTCCAGATCCTTCAGGTTTCGTGGCTGTCGCTGGGCAATACGGACTTTTAGCTCCCTCCAAAGATTTTCTATTGGGTTCAGGTCTGGAGACTGGCTAGGCCACTCCAGGACCTTGAGATGCTTCTTACGGAGCCACTCCTTAGTTGCCCTGGCTGTGTGTTTTGGGTCGTTGTCATGCTGGAAGACCCAGCCACAACCCATCTTCAATGCTCTTACTGAGGGAAGGAGGTTGTTGGCCAAGATCTCGCGATACATGGCCCCATCCATCCTCCCCTCAATACGGTGCAGTCGTCCTGTCCCCTTTGCAGAAAAGCATCCCCAAAGAATGATGTTTCCGCCTCCATGCTTCACGGTTGGGATGGTGTTCTTGGTGTTGTACTCATCCTTCTTCTTCCTCCAAACACTGCGAGTGGAGTTTTGACCAAAAAGCTCTATTTTTGTCTCATCAGACCACATGACCTTCTCCCATTCCTCCTCTGGATCATCCAGATGGTCATTGGCTAACTTCAGACGGGCCTGGACATGCGCTGGCTTGAGCAGGGGGACCTTGCGTGCGCTGCAGTATTTTAATCCATGACGGCGTAGTGTGTTACAAATGGTTTTCTTTGAGACTGTGGTCCCATCTCTCTTCAGGTTATTGACCAGGTCCTGCCGTGTAGTTCTGGGCTGATCCCTCACCTTCCTCATGATCATTGATGCCCCACGAGGTGAGATCTTGCATGGAGCCCCAGACCGAGGGTGATTGACCGTCATCTTGAACTTCTTCCATTTTCTAATAATTGCGCCAACAGTTGTTGCCTTCTCACCAAGCAGCTTGCCTATTGTCTTGTAGCCCATCCCAGCCTTGTGCAGGTCTACAATTTTATCCCTGATGTCCTTACACAGCTCTCTGGTCTTGGCCATTGTGGAGAGGTTGGAGTCTGTTTGATAGAGTGTGTGGACAGGTGTCTTTTATACAGGTAACGAGTTCAAACAGGTGCAGTTAATACAGATAATGAGTGGAGAACAGGAGGGCTTCTTAAAGAAAAACTAACAGGTCTGTGAGAGCCGGAATTCTTACTGGTTGGTAGGTGATCAAATACTTATGTCATGCAATAAAATGCAAATTAATTACTTAAAAATCATACAATATGTTTTTCTGGATTTTTGTTTTAGATTCCGTCTCTCACAGTTGAAGTGTAACTATGATAAAAATGACAGACCTCTACATGCTTTGTAAGTAGGAAAACCTGCAAAATCGGCAGTGTATCAAATACTTGTTCTCCCCACTGTATATATTTACACCTTTCTTCGCATATCTTTTATCTATTTTATTATCCAAGAACTCAACTACAAAAGCTTTCCTGCAAAAGCTTTCCTGCAACCCACTTCACCAATTACAAAAAGTATTACTTACCTCAATCTGAAAATCCATCGTGGAAGCTAGCCAGGGGCTAATTCAGAAGCTAGCCTGAAAGCTTAACCAGAAGCTACTCCGATAGCTAGCCAGAAGCTAATCTGTAGCTGCCCCGAAATTAGCCGGTTTGCTGGCTAGCGTTGGTGTTTCAGCTGCCCACGTTTAGTGGTCATCAGCTATTCCTTTAGCTCGATAATCTACCGGCACTTTTGTGCAACGCGACTCGGACCGGAGCATTCCGGGACTCTTTTTTTTTTTTTTTCTCTCAGTTTCCCCGGATTCCAGCCGCAGGCTCTGGACACTTGTACCTTGATTTCGCAGCTAGCTAGCTGCAAACCGTGTGACTATTGGCTTACGTCGACCCCGGAGCAAACTCTAATCATTCTGGAGCTAGCCAGCTGAGGAGTTCCATCACCATCCGGACCCGTTTCTTTTGTTGCTGCTGCAGATACGGAACCCCACCGGGCCTTCACGACTGACTGCCGCGACTGACTGCCGACGTTATCTGCCCGAGGGATTTATCCAACTGGCACCTCGGTCCCGACGTTACCTGAACGCTCATCTGAGGCCCGCTAATCGTTAGCTGTCTTATCGGCTGCTATTTGAACAAGTATATTGGACAACTATTATTATTATTATTATTTATTTATTTTATTTTTTCCTTGGGTCACTATATCTATTTTGCCAATTTGGATTGATCCCCTCTACCACACGGAACCCCACTACACGGAACCCCACTAACCTACCGACGGAAACGCACGAGGTATCTACAAACAGACCTCCATCCTATGCTGCTACCGATAGCCATATACCCGGCCAGCTGTCTGGATCGCCACGACCCCAACCAACCTCTACTCACTGGACCCTTATTGATCACTCGATTAGCATGCCTCTCCTTAATGTAAATATGCCTTGTCCATTGCTGTTCTGGTTAGTGTTTATTGGCTTATTTCACTGTAGAGATTCTAGCCCTGCTCTCTATACCATATCCAACCTCTCAGTTCCACCACCCACATATGCGATGACATCACCTGGTTTCAATGATGTTTCTAGAGACAATATCTCTCTCATCATCACTCAATACCTAGGTTTACCTCCACTGTATTCACATCCTACCATACCTTTGTCTGTACATTATTCCTTTAAACTATTTTATCGCCCCCAGAAACCTCCTTTTACTCTCTGCTCTAGTAGCTCTAGGCGACCAATTCTCATAGCTTTTAGCCGTACCCTTATCCTACTCCTCCTCTGTTCCTCTGGTGATGTAGAGGTGAATCCAGGCCCTGCAGTACCTGGCTCCACTCCTATTCCCCAGGCGCTCTCTTTTGATGACTTCTGTAACCGTAATAGCCTTGGCTTCATGCATGTTAACATTAGAAGCCTCCTCCCTAAGTTTGTTTTGTTCACTGCTTTAGCACACTCTGCCAACCCGGATGTTTTAGCCGTGTCTGAATCCTGGCTTAGAAAGACCACCAAAAATTCAGACATTTTCATCCCCAATTACAAGATTTTCAGACAAGATAGAACGGCCAAAGGGGGCGGTGTTGCAATCTACTGCAAAGACTGCCTGCAGAGTTCTGTTATACTATCCAGGTCTGTTCCCAAACAATTTGAACTTCTACTTTTAAAAATCCACCTCTCTAAAAACAAGTCTCTCACCGTTGCCGCCTGCTATAGACCACCCTCTGCCCCCAGCTGTGCTCTGGACACTATATGTGAACTGATTGCCCCCCATCTATCTTCAGAGCTCGTGCTGCTAGGCGACCTAAATTTGAACATGCTCAACACCCCAGCCACCCTACAATCTAAGCTTGATGCCCTCAATCTCACACAAATTATAAATGAACCTACCAGGTACCACCCCAATTCCGTAAACACGGGTACCCTCATAGATATCATCCTAACAAACTTGCCCTCCAAATACACCTCTGCTGTTTTCAACCAAGATCTCAGCGATCACTGCCTCATTGCCTGCATCCGTAATGGGTCAGCGGTCAAACGACCTCCACTCATCACTGTCAAACGCTCCCTGAAACACTTCAGCGAGCAGGCCTTTCTAATCGACCTGGCCGGGGTATCCTGGAAGGATATTGATCTCATCCCGTCAGTAGAGGATGCCTGGTCATTTTTTAAAAATGCCTTCCTCACCATCTTGAATAAGCATGCCCCATTCAAGAAATTTAGAACCAGGAACAGATATAGCCCTTGGTTCTCTCCTGACCTGACTGCCCTTAACCAACAGAAAAACATCCTATGGCGTTCTGCATTAGCATCGAACAGCCCCCGTGATATGCAACTTTTCAGGGAAGCCAGAAACCAATATACACAGGCAGTTAGAACAGCCAAGGCTAGCTTTTTCAAGCAGAAATTTGCTTCCTGCAACACAAATTCAAAAAAGTTCTGGGACACCGTAAAGTCCATGGAGAATAAGAACACCTCCTCCCAGCTTCCAACCGCTCTGAAGATAGGAAACACTGTCACCACCGACAAATCCACTATAATTGAGAATTTCAATAAGCATTTTTCTACGGCTGGCCATGCCTTCCACCTGGCTGCCCCTACCCCGGACAACAGCACTGCCCTCCCCTCTGCTACTCGCCCAAGCCTTCCCCATTTCTCTTTCTCCCAAATACAGTCAGCTGATGTTCTAAATGAGCTGCAAAATCTGGACCCTTACAAATCAGCCGGGCTAGATAATCTGGACCCTTTCTTTCTAAAACTATCTGCTGAAATTGTTGCCACCCCTATTACTAGCCTCTTCAACCTCTCTTTCGTGTCGTCTGAGATCCCCAAAGATTGGAAAGCAGCTGCGGTTATCCCCCTCTTCAAAGGGGGGGACACCCTTGACCCTAACTGCTACAGACCTATATCTATCCTACCCTGCCTTTCTAAGGTCTTCGAAAGCCAAGTCAACAAACAGATTACCGACCATTTCGAATCCCACCACACCTTCTCCGCAATGCAATCTGGTTTCAGAGCTGGTCATGGGTGCACCTCAGCCACGCTCAAGGTCATAAACGATATCGTAACCGCCATCGATAGGAAACAATACTGTGCAGCCGTATTCATTGACCTGGCCAAGGCCTTTGACTCTGTCAATCACCACATCCTCATTGGCAGACTCGACAGCCTTGGTTTCTCTAATGATTGCCTCGCCTGGTTCACCAACTACTTCTCTGATCGAGTTCAGTGTGTCAAATCGGAGGGTCTGTTGTCCGGGCCTCTGGCAGTCTCTATGGGGGTGCCACAGGGTTCAATTCTTGGACCGACTCTCTTCTCTGTTTACATCAATGATGTCGCTCTTGCTGCTGGTGATTCTCTGATCCACCTCTACGCAGACGACACTATTCTGTATACTTCTGGCCCTTCTTTTGACACTGTGTTAACAACCCTCCAGGCGAGCTTCAATGCCATACAACTCTCCTTCCGTGGCCTCCAACTGCTCTTAAATACAAGTAAAACCAAATGCATGCTCTTCAACCGATCACTGCCTGCTCCTGCCCGCCTGTCCAACATCACTACTTTGGACGGCTCTGACTTAGAATATGTGAACACCTACAAATACCTAGGTGTCTGGTTAGACTGTAAACTCTCCTTCCAGACTCACATCAAACATCTCCAATCCAAAGTCAAATCTAGAATTGGCTTCCTATTCCGCAACAAAGCATCCTTTACTCATGCTGCCAAACATACCCTTGTAAAACTGACCATCCTACCAATCCTCGACTTCGGTGATGTCATTTACAAAATAGCCTCCAAAACCCTACTCAATAAATTGGATGCAGTCTATCACAGTGCCATCCGTTTTGTCACCAAAGCCCCATATACTACCCACCACTGCGACCTGTACACTCTCGTTGGCTGGCCCTCGCTTCATACTCGTCGCCAAACCCACTGGTTCCAGGTCATCTACAAGACCCTGCTAGGTAAAGTCCCCCCTTATCTCAGCTCGCTGGTCACCATAGCAGCACCTACCTGTAGCACGCGCTCCAGCAGGTATATCTCTCTAGTCACCCCCAAAACCAATTCTTCCTTTGGACGCCTCTCCTTCCAGTTCTCTGCTGCCAATGACTGGAACGAACTACAAAAATCTCTGAAACTGGAAACACCTATCTCCCTCACTAGCTTTAAGCACCAGCTGTCAGAGCAGCTCATAGATTACTGCACCTGTACATAACCCATCTACAATTTAGCCCAAACAACTACCTCTTTACCTACTGTATTTATTTATTAATTTATTTTGCTCCTTTGCACCCCATTATTTCTGTCTCTACTTTGCACTTTCTTCCACTGCAAACCAACCATTCCATTGTTTTATTTTTATTTATTTTTTATTTATTTTTTTTTATTTTATTTTTAGTTTTTATTTTACTTGCTGTGTTGTACTCACTTCGCCTCCATGGCCTTTTATATTTTTATTTATTTATACATATATTTGTTTGCCTTCACCTCCCTTATCTCACCTCACTTGCTCACATTGTATATAGACTTATTTATTTTTTTTCACTGTATTATTGACTATATGTTTGTTTTACTCCATGTGTAACTATGTGTTGTTGTATGTGTCGAACTGCTTTGCTTTATCTTGGCCAGGTCGCAATTGTAAATGAGAACGTGTTCTCAATTTGCCTACCTGGTTAAATAAAGGTTAAATAAAAAAATAAATAAAAAAACATAGCTCAAATAGAGGCTAATTCATGGCTATCACATGAAGATAAAGGTTAGCAAACCGTTGATACACATTTTTAACATGTTGATCTGAATGACAAACTTGCATATTCTATTATAAGCAATATAATAATAATTATGTAATTGTATATGATGTCATGGATACTCACAAAGAAATTGCCTCTGATTCAAAGAAAAGCGCAGTTGCAATGTTTTGACTTTCAAAACACAGAACCAAACCATGCTTCCAAAATTAATGATTGTTTTCCAAAGAATGACATATGGGCACACGTCACACACACGCTCACAGACTTTTATCTGAACATGAAACAAACAATGGAAAACTGGAAAAGAACTCCGGTGGTGGGCAGCTATGGGCTCTTTGAAAATGTTCACATTCCAACGGTGCACACTGAGCATGTGGGATGGACGGCCTTGTTTTCTTGTACACAGAACAATAAATTCCGTATTAGGATCAGATTTAAGATAACAATTGCAAATTGACTGTGGAGAATGGGCTTTTTTTGTGTCTAAATATCAAGGTTTTGTAAGCTTTCCATAAGGGTAAGGACAATACAGATACAAAAACATGTCTTGGTCCAAAATCCCAAAACATTATTGAACAACATTCTTTCATTGTTTCTTCCTAGTGATGATTTCATTTGGATAGGTTATCCATGAAAGTTACTGACAAATACCCTATAGATTAACATGGCATTTTTGTGACATCATAGTACTGTAGAACTTCTATGACCACACAGTGTTGTGATATAACTTCAGATTTTACTATGACCTCATTCTTGCATTCTTTCATATGGGAAGTCATTGAAATTATGCTGCTATGATGTCAAAGTAATATCAAAGGTATAGTCCCAGTCAGTACTAAATAGAAAGTTGCCGCCCAGCCCACCTGTGGGGAAAACAACCAATGGTTACCTTGGTTACCCCATTGGCTCTCAGCAAAAAACTTTTTCAAACGCAATGTTCTTGTCGTCTGCTTGTTTTAGTCAATTACCAAACTACATTTAAGTAAAGTACATGTCTAAAGATTACTTTTCAACATTCCCTGATTACAACCGTTCTCACTACTTAGAAAAACATAATATTGTAGGGCTTCCCTCATGCCCCTTTTCATGATGGCGCTACATTAGCCACATGAGTAAATGCTAGCTAGCTACCAACCAGAACATTAAGCTAGTCAAGACCAACAACACGAACAAACAGACTATACAGCTACAAATAGTGAGTGTACTAAACAAACTATACTAAACAAGTTGTCCTGTGATGAAATGGTTTCCACACACATAGCTACGGGTAGCCTACATGGACACTGGGTCCCCACAATTTCCCACTCTCCCACGCTGAATAGCCTGAAGCCACAGGGCTCTTCTTGCAGGCTCTATTTCCCTATGTGGGAGCATAGCGAACCGGAGGTCGGGATTTTTGACCTGGTAACATTTACATTTAACAACACAGCAGCTTCTAGATATGTTTTATTATTCTGTATTACAAAAAAAATGAAGACGAAGTTGGCTTTTTCACAATTGGGGTCAATGGGAAAGAATGTTTGTTCATTTCTTATGAAATGAACACCAACTCAGAGTATTCCCTTGTGTAGTCATCAAAATGCTGCAATGATGTCACAGTAATATCAAAGTTAATCCCAGGTAAAGTCATAGAAATAATGCTACAATGATGTCACGGTAATATCAAAGTTAATCTCCTGTGTAGGCCTGGAAATTCTGCAATGATGTCACAGTAATATCAAAGTTCATCCTCTGTGAAGTCATGGAAATAATGCTGCAATGATGTCACAGTAATATCAAAGTTCATCCTCTGTGAAGTCATGGAAATAATGCTGCAATGATGTCACAGTAATATCAAAGTTCTTCCTCTGTGAAGTCATGGAAATAATGCTGCAATGATGTCACAGTAATATCAAAGTTCATCCTCTGTGAAGTCATGGAAAAAATTCTGCAATGATGTCACAGTAATATATACATTTAGTCTCCTGTAAAGTCATTAAAAAGTTGCTGCAATGATGTCATAGTAATACTAAAATGAATCCCCTGTGAAGTCATTGAAAACATGCTGAAAACAGTTTAGTCATGACATGCTGCTATTATGTCACATTAAAGTGTGAATCAGCCCCCTGTGTCATGGAAATGCAATTATTTCATTCAAAAAATTACATGATGTAATTCTATGCTCCAAAAATCGTACCCCTCTGAGTATAGTTCCTGTAAAATGTTCCTCTTTCCAGATAGTTGTTCCCTGCCACGTGGATTGATCTTTGGGGTTCTAGGTCGGAAAAAGTATATTTATTGATTGATTGATTTGTAGACTGACTGACTGACTCATTGATTAGAACTCACTCTTGATGCCATCCAGGTCGGCGGACCCCAGCATCTGGGCCTCGCTGTCGTCGGTGGCCTGGCGCTGGTGGCGCTCCTGCTGCCCGCCCGTCATGTTGCCCGAGCGCCGGCGCTCCTGCAGGTCATAGCTGCGGCTGCCAGGGGGCGGTGTTCTGGAGGAGGAAGAGGAGGCGGAGGAGGAGGGAGGCGTGGAGCCCCGTGTGGAGGGGTTGTGGGACTCCCGAGAGGGGCCGGAGGATAGGCTATTCCTCCCTTTGTTGGGGGCCAACACTGAGCCCACTGGCTCACTGGGACAACGATGATGACGTACAAGTAATTAGACAGACGGATGGACAGGCAGGCAGACAGATAAAGTACTGTGACTGTGTGTTTCTCTGTGCACACACTTAACTCTATGCATGTGTTTGCAAATGTGTGTAAATTGCTTTATCAGTTTGTGTGTGTGTCACAGGAGGTTAGTGGCACCTTAATTGGGGAGGACAAGCTCGTGGTAGTGGCTGGAGCGGAATAGGTGAAATGGGATCAAATACATCAAGCACATGGTCTCTATGGGGTGTGTGTGTGTGTGTGTGTGTGTGTGTGTGTGTGTGTGTGTGTGTGTGTGTGTGTGTGTGTGTGTGTGTGTGTTGGTATGTCAGTCTGTGCATGTGTGTTTGTGTGCATCTTTCTCACTTACTCCGTGGGTGTGGCATCCTCTGGCAGGTTGGTACCCAGGGCAGTCTCAGGTACGATGGTGAGGCGTCTGGGAAGGGTGGCACTGCCAGCCTTGCTGTGCGTGGGGGCAGGAGTGACACTGGCAGGGTCATCCTCAGACACGAAGAACTACAGAGAGGAAAGATTGGGGTCAATGAGGAAGAGGCCTACCTAATAAAAAAGAAAAGTAGCTGGGTGTGTGTGTACAGTATGTACTATATGTATGCGTGTATACTATAAAACTAATATACTATAACAAATACAGTGTAGACTATAAACCACTATAATATAGTGTAAACCATTATAAGCTTGCAACTCTACCTGCACACCCTCGTTGTGTGTGTCCGTGTCTGTATCAGGTGTGGGTGTGGTGGTCTGCCCCCCCTCTCCATCGTTCTGGCTGTAGGACTCGTCTGCCTCCTCTTCTTCCTCGTCCTCCTCTATGTTGGGTGCTCCGCCAGTCCCGGATCCTCTCCTCCATCCCGCTTCCTTCTTCTTGCTCTTCTTCCTCCTTTCTGGGGGTAGTTTGGACAGCGGGTGGTGGATGTGGTGGGAGGAGTGGCGGTGGTCTGCAGACAGGAGAAATAAACCGCGTTTGGTCAAGTCGTCATTTGGTGACGCACTTCCTTGTCTGCATTGAGATGATATTTGTTGAGCAGCGTTGTCTGTCTTTTAACGGGCATCAAAAGCTGATGAAAGATACATTTTTGATGGACAGGCACGGCCCATACTCAATACTACTTCCAACCAGAATGTGATGTCAAGCTGTACACGGTAACTGATACTCTTTCTATGGTACATAAAACAGTGATTTAATAGATATGAAGGTTAACAAGTAAACATTGGTGGCTCACACTCAAAGTCTTCCTCGTTGTAGGCACGGTGTTTCTCTGGGGGTCCACGGGCCGGTGGGTGGAGAATCTGCTGGAAGAGCTGCACCCCCAGGGTCTTGTTCAGGTCCTGCTCTTCATCATCATCTTCACTCCGCCTAGAAGGGGCCGGTGGCTTGACCGGGGAGGGTGGGTGGTCGATGGGTGGTTCGAGGTTAGTGATTATTTCATCATAGTCATGGATTCATATTTACATAAGATTTGATGTTTTTTGTGTATTGCCCTATGACAAACAATGTTAGTATACAACAAGTTATTGCTCACGTATACCCTTTAATCATATATAATTGGAAAGCTTAGCCTAGATTTACAGCTATCAATCAGACACATTTCTGGAATGTTTAGGTCAACAGAACCTTGACATTTGACCTCTAGGGTACATATCAGAATTACCTGTATAAATTGCTTTAAAAAAGTCAACCCTGATACGTTTTAATCTTTGTTTGACAAGTGGTTCTGAAAGGTCATGAAATTAACTTTCAAATGATATATAATAAAACCAACTTAGAAAGCACCAGCTATAACTATTGTTTAAAAATAGCCCTTATCGTGCCATTGATATCAAAATGTTGGAAGCTTAGCTATAGAATTTCATGTAGTGGGGCACCTATGTTTTTGGATTGTAACTTTGGTGATAGAGGCACTGCATTTCACACACAACACGGTTTTAAAGATGTTTGAGAGATACAGCTCAATGGCATCTTATTGGATTAACTCTGCATTACCATACCTGTATGAAATATAATTGTAGTATGCCCAATAATATCTTAAAATGTTCACAGTGATGTAGAATACACAACCAAAGGCGCCAGGTGTGCCAGATATGTAAAGATGACAAATGATTCACACAATTGTGGTAAGAATGTGCCAAAAAGCTGTCTGATTCAATCATTTCTGAATATGTTTCAAGCCTTAATTACAATACTTCATCTTCAAACATGTAAAATGGATTTACAGCGCCTTCAGAAATTATTCATTCCACTTGACTTATTCCACATTTTGTTGTGATTCAGCCTGATTTCAAAATGGATTAAATATTAATATTTTTTTTACCGATCTACACACACTGATTTGATTCCAGGCTTTATCACAACCGGCCGTGATTGGGAGTCGCAGAATTCGCACAATCGCACAATTGGCGGCGCACAATTGGCCCAGCGCTGTCCGTTTTAGGGTTTGGCTGGGGTAGGCCGTCATTGTAAATAAGAATTTGTTCTTAACTGACTTGCCTAGTTAAATAAAGATTACATTTAAAAATGTAAAATGGATTACCATAGGCAACACTAGAGGGAGACATGGCCACAGGTAAATGCCAGGTGACTGACATTTACCAGTCACCAGATACATTTAGACAAAGGCTTAAAAAACACTGTATACTACATTCATTTAAAAAATGTCCTAACCAATTACAGTTTAAAAGTCTGTTTGGTTGTGAAAAAGTCAGATGGCAGTGCTAAAATCTTTGTCTATTTGTCCTTGCATTAATGATGGACAGTTGGCTCTGGTTGTGGAGGATTCTGCCAGTGCTGTCTCCCCTTCTCTGTGGTAGGAGATCATGTAGATGGTGGTCAGGTTGGTGCATGTCAGTGACCAATCTTCTGCTTGCTCTATCCGTGAATGTTAGTGGTGGAAGGGTCAGTGGGATGTCTCTGTTTTTTGTTATTATCATGCTTGCCTTTTTCTGAACCCTATCCAGTGCAGCTTGCAGCTTCTTTGTGCAGTCCACCAGCAACACACTGGCATACTCCAGGCATGGTCGGAGGCATGGAGTGCTGTAGATGTAATCAGCGGGAAAGACGTTTCTTGCCATTACAGTAAGGAAGTGGAAACGCCTTGAAGCCTTTTTCACTGCCTGGTCAATGTGTTGGTTCCCACTAAGTTGGTTGTCCAAGTGGAAGCCAAGGTATTTTTTGCTTGTTAGAACTGGAACAGCCTGTCCACCCAGTATTAGTGGAGCCGGTTGCGGAGGATGTTTTGAGAAGCAGATTCTTAGTTCGACAGACTTCTTCCCATTAAGAAGCATGTTGTTCTCTGTCGTCCATTCCTCCAGTTGCTTAGCCTCCTCTTCCATTTTCAATGTTTGCTAGCCTTAAGCACAGGACAGGCCAATGTCCAGTGTATCCTCAGAGATGACTCTCTCCGAGTGGACATGTGAAGCAGGAAGAGGTAAGACGAGACGACCCCAACCTCTGGGACCCCAGATGTTACCTCTGGCCATGAGCTGTACATTCCATTTGCTATCACCCTCTGTGTTCTCCCTGTTGTACAGCTGTGAAACCAGGTGAGTAACATTGGACACAGACACAGACACACTTTGTGGACACACGGGCCTTGAGTCAAGAGGCCTGGCTTGGGAGTCTTCTTCCTTCACACTGAGACCAAGACACTGACATTGTTGCTTTGAATCAAGATGTTTCTCTGCTCTATCTTGACTTGTTTATTGCAAGAAGCCTTTGACATGTCCGCCAGCAGAACCAGGACCATTATGGCTTGCTTTGAGTCTGTCTCTGTAAGCCAGGTGTGTGAGGCTCTGACCAGCACATTTGTTGTGCTGTGTTTAGGCAAGTATGCATGCTGTTTTCTTTTGCATTCTTCAAGATCAACTGGTATGAGCTTCCTGGCAATGATCCTTTCCTGGACTTTGCCTAGACAGGATGTCAGAGAGATTGGTCTCCAATCATTTTTCTGTCCAGGACTGGAGACCTTAGGAATGGGGCAGATGTTAGCGGTCTTCCACTCTGTAGGTACAGAGCCCAGTTGATAGGAAGTGTTAACAAAGTGAGTGACCACTGGCGCTAGAACTTCTGAAAATTCCTTGAGTAACCATCTGGATCACATGCTTTCTTAGGACTGAGTCTTGAAAGAGCTTGTTTCATTTGTCCAATGTTGCATGGTTCTCCTTCCCCAACAGGCCTAGGAAGAGGAAAAACAGTGAAGGATGTATTTCCTGTCCACGCTTCAGCAAATACATTTTTCAAGACCTCAGCAACATTCTTATTTTCCACATCGCCAATCTGTATCATCCCTCTAAATTATTTTTAACAACCAAGCTCTTTATTGATGAAGTCCCCACCACTCGTTTGGGTTCTTCTTTTTAAGGGCTTGAATTTAATTTGTGTAGTAGTTTTTCTTCATTGCCCCTCGGATAAGCTTTTGAACAGCGTTTCTCGCTTTTTTCTATTTCTCAGTTTCCCCCCATCTGTCAAATATTTTTTGCCATATCTTGATGGACACTTTTAGTTGTTCCGTCATCCATGGCTTGTCCCGGGCTGTTTTTATTTTTTATTTTGAATGGGCATACACACATCAAGGGCCATTTGTATGTTGGTGTTAAAAATCTATAACTTTTCATCCATCTTCTCCTCATTGTAGACAGCTAACCAGTCAGTGATGGCCAGACACCAGGCTAGGGCCTCCTTTCTCTCAAACAACCTGTAGCCCTACTCTGTATTATATGTGTTTCCCATGTTTAGGTACACTGGTGGGAGTGAGTTGCAGACACTGGTGGCCACTTGAACCCAGCGGGGCCAACACAGTAGGGGTGCTGATCAGATCAATCATGGAGTCTCCACGGGTCTTATTTTTGACAACCTGTTTCAGATTGGGCTGGGAGTTAAGGGTTAGGGCCTTGGTAGGTAAATGATTGAAATCCCCACATAAGACAATATCTACTTCAGGTGATTTCAGCTTCAGAGTTAATGGTGTTAATGAGATAGTTAATAGCTTGCTGTTGCAGTTTATTCTCAATAAGCCCATGGAGGATGGTAAAGTGTTCCAACAACAATTGTTGGAATTGATCTAGGAACCAGCTCTGGGCGCAACTGGATTCTGAAACACTCAAACTCATCTCTTTCAAGGTCAGTGCGTATCTTAACCTGGAGACTATCATCCACATATATGGCCACTCCTCCTCCTTCCATATTTAGGCTAGGATTTCTGACCTGCATGAACACCTGAAAACCCTCTATGTTTAGGGACTTATATGGAATGTTGTCATGTGCCCATGTTTCCGTTGCAGAACCAATTTCAGCCCTGGATGATATGAGTAAAAGTTCAAACTCATCCACTTTGTTCAGCAGAGATCTGGAATTGCAAGTTAAGGTATTTGGCGGACATTGGGAAGCTTTTGCATCTTCTGCTTTCTTTATTACAGGGAAGACTCTGTTGCTTGGTACTTCTACATGACTGACAGTTTTGGCATGCCTGATATCAACAACAGTGCAGATTTTTGTTTACCTCAGCCAAGGAGTTCCTATTGGACGGCTTCAATTTTTTTTCCTTTGATGTACAGTGGGGCAAAAAAGTATTTAGTCAGCCACCAATTGTGCAAGTTCTCCCACTTAAAAAGATGAGAGAGGCCTGTAATTTTCATCATAGGTACACTTCAACTATGACAGACAAAATGAGAAAAGAAATCCAGAAAATCACATTGTAGGATATTTTATGAATTTATTTGCAAATTATGGTGGAAAATAAGTATTTGGTCACCTACAAACAAGCAAGATTTCTGGCTCTCACAGACCTGTAACTTATTATTTAAGAGGCTCCTCTGTCCTCCACTCGTTACCTGTATTAAATGGCACCTGTTTGAACTTGTTATCAGTATAAAAGACACCTGTCCACAACCTCAAACAGTCACACTCCAAACTCCACTATGGCCAAGACCAAAGAGCTGTCAAAGGACACCAGAAACAAAATTGTAGACCTGCACCAGGCTGGGAAGACTGAATCTGCAATAGGTAAGCAGCTTGGTTTGAAGAAATCAACTGTGGGAGCAATTATTAGGAAATGGAAGACATACAAGACCACTGATAATCTCCCTCGATCTGGGGCTCCACGCAAGATCTCACCCCGTGGGGTCAAAATGATCACAAGAACGGTGAGCAAAAATCCCAGAACCACACGGGGGGACCTAGTGAATGACCTGCAGAGAGCTGGGACCAAAGTAACAAAGCCTACCATCAGTAACACACTTCGCCGCCAGGGACTCAAATCCTGCAGTGCAAGACGTGTCCCCCTGCTTAAGCCAGTACATGTCCAGGCCCGTCTGAAGTTTGCTAGAGAGCATTTGGATGATCCAGAAGAAGATTGGGAGAATGTCATATGGTCAGATGAAACCAAAATATAACTTTTTGGTAAAAACTCAACTCGTCGTGTTTGGAGGACAAAGAATGCTGAGTTGCATCCAAAGAACACCATACCTACTGTGAAGCATGGGGGTGGAAACATCATGCTTTGGGGCTGTTTTTCTGCAAAGGGACCAGGACGACTGATCCGTGTAAAGGAAAGAATGAATGGGGCCATGTATCGTGAGATTTTGAGTGAAAACCTCCTTCCATCAGCAAGGGCATTGAAGATGAAACGTGGCTGGGTCTTTCAGCATGACAATGATCCCAAACACACCGCCTGGGCAACGAAGGAGTGGCTTCGTAAGAAGCATTTCAAGGTCCTGGAGTGGCCTAGCCAGTCTCCAGATCTCAACCCCATAGAAAATCTTTGGAGGGAGTTGAAAGTCCGTGTTGCCCAGCAACAGCCCCAAAACACTGCTCTAGAGGAGATCTGCATGGAGGAATGGGCCAAAATACCAGCAACAGTGTGTGAAAAACTTGTGAAGACTTACAGAAAACGTTTGACCTCTGTCATTGCCGACAAAGGGTATATAACAAAGTATTGAGATAAACTTTTGTTATTGACCAAATACTTATTTTCCACCATAATTTGCAAATAAATTCATAAAAAATCCTACAATGTGATTTTCTGGATTTTTTTTTCTCATTTTGTCTGTCATAGTTGAAGTGTACCTATGATGAAAATTACAGGCCTCTCTCATCTTGTGAGAACTTGCACAATTGGTGGCTGACTAAATACTTTTTGGCCCCACTGTATGGAGCCAGAGGTGTGGTAAATTTCCTAAGATTCCGAAGGGAATTCGGTGAGTATTCACAAATGTGTGTGGCATCTATTTTACTTGCTTAAAGTCCTTCATTTTTCTTTTTACAACTTACCAATTCTGCAACAGAACTGACCACACAGACAATATCTATATAAATGTCCACCAAAAACAAATGGATGGCTAATATATTGTACCAGGGCCATTGATGTATCAAAACTACAGGACCAGCAAAGACATATCATCCATATAATCACTCCTACATTTTATATATAGGGAACTCATGTGCCTTCTACTAAATTAACAAACGTTCAAACAATTATTGTCATGCCTATTACACAGGTCGATGTTAAAACTAACAGATCAAAAAATTATCAGAGTCAAAGGCAGTATTTATCCAAGCATTGTACTTTCAACCGGTAAACAATATTACGTTCTATAGGGGGGCGCCATTTCGACTTTGTAAAAATTCGTTCCCAAATTAAACTGCCTCGTACTCAATTCTTGCTCGTACAATATGCATATTATTATTACTATTGGATAGAAAACACTCTAGTTTCTAAAACCGTTTGAATTATATCTGTGAGTAAAACAGAACTCAAGTTGCAGCTAACTTCCTGTCAGGAAGTGAGAAATCTGAAATCGATGCTCTGTTCCAGGGTCAGTTTATTAAATTGCATGTGATCTATGAGTCGACATGCACTGCATACGATTTCCCCTGGATGTCAGTAAGCAGTGAGAATTGGAATTGTGTTGCTAGGCAGATCTGAGGCCATATAAAGGCTCATGGAACCGGGGGTGCACTCTTTTCAACGTTCGTCATGACGCAAGACAGACCTCAGGATGGCATTCTGAAAAGCTCTCGTTATAGGCCTTAGATATATCCGGCTCTGATTTTATTCGATATAGGTGTTAAAGACATCATAATGTAGTTATTTTAAACCGAGTTATATCAGTTTGTATCAGTATATTGCGATTTTCGGATATTTCTTTGTCCTGCGTTATGAAGAGTTGGGCACGTCTGGGCCACATAACTAATGTTTGCTGCTAATTCCTAAGTTGAAGACGGCAATCTACAACCGAGCAACGATGATTCTGGACAAAGGACCACTTGCACAAGATTCTGATGGAAGCTCATCAAAAAGTAAGAACTATTTATGATGTTAATTCGTTGTTCTGTTGAAAAATGTAAAACTATTATTCGGCCATTAATTTCGGTGCGGTCTCGCTTTAGCGCACGCTGTATGTCGTAGTAACGTTAATTTTAAAAATCTAACACAGCGGTTGCATTAAGAACTAATGTATCTTTCATTTGCTGTTCAACCTGTATTTTTTAGTCAAGTTTATGATTAGTTATTGATTAGATTAGGTGCCTCTCCCAAGATTTCTCCCGACATTTTGTTGGCAGCTTGGCTACTATTCTCATTGTATAACCACGATTTGTGCCGCTAAATATGCACATTTTCGAACAAACAATATATGTATTGTGTAATATGATGTTATAGGACTGTCATCTGAAGAAGTTTGAGAAGGTTAGTGAAAAAATTTATATATTTTGCTGGTTTATTCGTTATCGCTACTGTTGGCTTGAATCAATGCTGTTGTGTGGTTGGCTATTGTAGTAAGCTAATATAATGCTAAATTGTGTTTTCGCTGTAAAACACTTAAAGAATCTGAAATATTGGCTGGATTCACAAGATTTTTGTCTTTCATTTGCTGTACGCAGTGTATTTTTCATAAATGTTTTATAATGAGTATTTAGGTAATTCACGTTTGCTCTCTGTAGTTATTCTAGTTGCTTTGGTGAGAGTTGTGATGGCGGCTGCAATGTAAAACTATGATTTATACCTGAAATATGCAAATTTTTCGAACAAAACATGCTATACAATAAATATGTTATAGGACTGTCATCTGATGAAGTTGTTTCTTGGTTAGTGACTATTTATATCTTTATTTGGTCGAATTTGTGATAGCTACCTATGCAGGAAAAAAATGGTGGGGAAAAAAAGTTGTGTCTTTTGCTATCGTGGTTAGCTAATAGAAATACATATTGTGTATTCCCTGTAAAACATTTTAAAAATCAGAAATGATGGCTGGATTCACAAGATGTGTATCTTTCATCTGGTGTCTTGGACTTGTGATTTCATGATATTTAGATGCTAGTATTTACTTGTGGCGCTATGCTAGGCTATGCTAGTCAGCTTTTTTACTGATGAGGGTGCTCCCGGATCCGGGATTGTGACCAAGTAGAGGTTCTTAACAGGTCAACCCCACATGTCAACGGCAGCATCATAAAACTGACTGTAAACTCAGGGAAAATATGTACGTCCTCTCACTGTCAACTGTGTTTATTTTCAGCAAACTTAACATGTGTAAATATTTGTATGAACATAACAAGATTCAACAACTGAGACATAAACTGAACAAGTTCCACAGACATGTGACTAACCGAAATTGAATAATGTGTCCCTGAACAAAAGGGGGGTCAAAATCAAAAGTAACAGTCAGTATCTGGTGTGGCCACCAGCTGCATTAAGTACAGCAGTGCATCTCCTCCTCATGGACTGCACTAGATTTGCCAGTTCTTGCTGTGACATGTTACCCCACTCTTCCATCAAGGCACCTGCAAGTTCCCGGACATTTCTGGGGGGAATGAAACTAGCCCTCACCCTCCAATCCAACAGGTCCCAGATGTGCTCAATGGGATTGAGATCCGGGCTCTTCGCTGGCCATGGCAGAACACTGACATTCCTGTCTTGCAGGGAATCATACACAGAATGAGCAGTATGGCTGGTGGCATTGTCATAATGGAGGGTCATGTCAGGATGAGCCTGAAGGAAGGGTACCACATGAGGGAGCAGGATGTCTTCCCTGTAACGCACAGCTTTGAGATTGCCTGCAATGACAACAAGCTCAGTCCGATGATGATGTGACACACCACCCCAGACCATGACGGACCCTCCACCTCCAAATCGATCCCGCTCCAGAGTACAGGCCTTGGCGTAACGCTCATTCCTTCAACGATAAATGCGAAACGCGATCCTCACCCCTGGTGAGACAAAACCGCGACTTGTCAGTGAAGAGCACTTTTTGCCAGTCCTGTCTGGTCCAGCAACGGTGGGTTTGTGCCCATTGTTGCCGGTGATGTCTGGTGAGGTCCTGCCTTACAACAGGCCTACAAGCCCTCAGTCCAGCCTCTCTCAGCCTATTGCGGACAGTCTGAGCACTGATGGAGAGATTGTGCGTTCCTAGTATAACTCGGCAGTTGTTGTTGCCATCCTGTACCTGTCCCGCAGGTGTGATGTTCGGATGTACTGATCCTGTGCAGGTGTTGTTACACGTGGTCTGCCACTGCGAGGACAATCAGCTCTCCGTCCTGTCTCCCTGTAGGGCTGTCTTAGGCGTCTCATAGTACGGACTGCAATTCATTGCCCTGGCCACATCTGCAGTTCTCATGCCTATTTGCAGCATGCCCAAGGCACGTTCACGCAGATGAGCAGGGACCTTGGGAATCTTTCTTTTTGTGTATTTCAGAGTCAGTATAAAGGCCTCTTTAGTGTCCTAAGTTTTCATAACTGTGACCTTAATTGCCTACCATCTGTAAGCTGTTAGTGTCTTAACGACCATTCCACAGGTGCATGTTCATTAATTGTTTATAGTTCATTGAACAAGCATGGGAAACAGTGTTTAAACCCTTTACAATAAAGATCTGTGAAGTTATTTGGATTTTTACGAATTATCTTTGAAAGACAGGGACCTGAAAAAGGGATGTTTCTTTTTTTGCTGAGCTTATATATACACTACCGTTCAAAAGTTTGGGGTCACTTAGAAATGTCCTTCTTTTTGAAAGAAAAGCAACATTTTTGTCCATTAAAATAGCATAAAAATGATCAGAAATACAGTGTAGACATTGTTAATGTTGTAAATGACCATTGTAGCTGGAAACGGCTGATTTTTAATGGAATATCTACATAGGCGTATAGAGGCCCATTATCAGCAACCATCACTCCTGTGTTCCAATGGCACGTTGTGTTAGCTAATCCAACACCCCTCAACTGGCAGCTTCATTAAATAGTACCCGCAAAACACCAGTCTCAACATCAACAGTGAAGAGGCAATTCCAGGATGCTGGCCTTCTAGGCAGAGTTCCTCTGTCCAGTGTCTGTGTTCTTTTGCCCATCTTAATCTTTTCTTTTATTGGCCAGGCTGAGATATGGCTTTGTTTTTGCAACTCTGCCTAGAAGGCCAGCATCCCGGAGTCGCCTCTTCACTGTTGATGTTGAGACTGGTGTTTTGCGAGTACTATTTAATGAAGCTCCCAGTTGAGGACTTGTAAGGCGTCTGTTTCTCAAACTAGATACTCTAATGTACTTGTCCTCTTGCTCAGTTGTGCACCGGGGCCTTTCACTCCTCTTTCTACTCTAGTTAGAGTCAGTTTGCACTGTTCTGTGAAGGGAGTAGTACACAGCGTTGTATGAAATCTTCAGTTTCTTGGCAATTTCTCGTATGGTATAGCCTTCATTTCTCATAAAAAGAATAGACTGACGAGTTTCAGAAGAAAGGTCTATGTTTCTGGCATATTTGAGCCTGTAATCAAACCCACAAATGCTGATGCCTCAGATACTCAACTAGTCTAAAGAAGGCCAGTTTAATTGCTTCTTTAATCAGAACAACAGTTTTCAGCTGTGCTAACATAATTGCAAAAGGCTATTCTAATGATCATTAGCCTTATAAAATCTGCAGTTTCCAGCTACAATAATAATTTACAACATTAATAATATCTACACCGTATTTCTGATCAATTTGATGTTTTTTTTTTTTTATTGACAATTTTTTAATTTTCTTTCTAAGTGACCCCAAACTTTTGAACGGTGGTGTGTGTGTGTGTATATACAGTTGAAGTCGGAAGTTTACATACACCTTAGCCAAATACATTTAAACATTTTAACTTTTTCACAATTCTTGACATTTAATCCAAGTAAAATGTCCCTGTCTTAGGTCAGTTAGGATCTCCACTTTATTTTAAGAATGTGAAATGTCAGAATAATAGTAGAGAGAATGATTTATTTCAGCTTTTATATCTTTCATCACATTCCCAGTGGGTCAGAAGTTTACATACACTCAATTAGTATTTGGTAGCATTGCCTTTAAATTGTTTAACTTGGGTCAAACGTTTCTGGTAGCCTTCCACAAGCTTCCCACAATATGTTGGGTGAATTTTGGTCCAGAGCTGGTGTAACTGAGTCAGGTTTGTAGGCCTCCTTGCTCGCAAACCTGACTCAGTTCTGCCCACATATTTTCTATAGGATTGAGGTCAGGGCTTTCTGATGGCCACTCCAATACCCTGATTTTGTTGTCCTTAAGCCATTTTGCCACAACTTTGGAAGTATGCTTTGGGTCATTGTCCATTTGGAAGACCCATTTGTGACCAAACTTTAACTTCCTGACTGATGTCTTGAGATGTTGCTTCAATATATCCACATAATTTTCCGGCCTCATGATGCCATCTATTTTGTGAAGTGCACCAGTCCCTCCTGCAGCAAAGCAGTCCCACAACATGATGCTGCCACCCCCGTGCTTCACGGTTGGGATGGTGTTCTTCGGCTTGCAAGCCTCCCCATTTTTCCTCCAAACATAACGATGGTCATTATGGCCAAACAGTTCTATTTTTGTTTCATCAGACCAGAGGACATTTCTCCAAAAAGTACAACGTTTCTCCCCAATGTGCAGTTGCAAACCGTAGTCTGGCTTTTTTATGGCGGTTTTAGAGCAGTTGCTTCTTCCTTGCTGATTGGCCTTTCAGGTTGTCGATATAGGACTCATTTTACTGTGGATATAGATACTTTTGTACCGGTTTCCTCCAGCATCTTCACAAGGTCCTTTGCTGTTGTTCTGGGATTGATTTGCACTTTTCACATCAAAGTATGTTCATCTCTAGGAGACAGAACGCGTCTCCTTCCTGAGCGGTATGACGGCTATGTGGTCCCATGGTGTTTATACTTGCGTACTATTGTTTGTACAGATGAACGTGGTACCTTCAGGCATTTGGAAATTGCTCCCAAGGTTGAACCAGACTTGTGGAGGTCTACAATTTTTTTTCTGAGGTCTTGGCTGATTTCAAGCAAAGAGGCACTGAGTTTGAAGGTAGGCCTTGCAATACATCCACAGGTACAACTCCAATTGACTCAAATTATGTCAATTAGCCTATCAGAAGCTTCTAAGCCATGACATAATTTTCTGGAATTTTCCAAGCTGTTTAAAGGCACAGTCAACTTAGTGTATGTATACTTCTGACCCACTGGAATTGTGATACAGTGAATTATAAGTGAAATAATCTGTCTGTAAACAATTGTTAGAAAAATGACCTGTGTCGTGCACAAAGTAGATGTCCTAACCGACTTGCCAAAACTATAGTTTGTTAACAAGAAATTTGTGGAGTGGTTGAAAAACAAGTTTTAATGACTCCAACCTAAGTGTATGTAAACTTCTGACTTCAGCTGTATATATATATATATATATATATATATATATATATATATATTACACACACACACACACACACATGTATTTAACCCATTCTTTGTGGCACTCCATATACAGTATACAGTATACTGTACTTCCATAACATTTTTCAACTGGTACAAGGAGACCTTCAGACGAGTCATGTGAGGCCTGTGGGCATCCTTAAGCAAAACAACCGACATGTACATATTTGTCATATTAGTGTGTAGTCCAAACTGTTCGGTCGCTACAGACAGAAGTTGGCTGTACCAACTTCATACGAGTCCCAAGATGCTTGTGGGGGCCGTAGAGCAAAATGGAGAACAACACAGTGTTCACATATTTCACATATTTCCATAATAGTTTGTAGGCCAAACCATTAATGATCATTACACAGGTGCAACTTTTACTGGGGACAATAAAAGGCCACTAAAATGTGCAGTTTTGTTACACAACACAATGCAACAGATGTCTCAAGTTGAGGGAGCATGGAATTGGCATGCTGACTGCAGGAATGTCCACCAGAGTTGCCAGAGAATTGAATGTTCATTTCTCTACCATAAGCCACCTCCAACATTGTTTTAGAGAATTTGGCAGTACGTTCAACTGGCCTCACAACCGCAGACCACGTGTAACCACGCCAGCCCAGGGCCTCCGCATCCGGCTTCTTCACCTGCGGGATCATCTGAGACCAGCCACCCGGACAGCTGATGAAACTGTGGGTTTGCATAATTGAAGAACTTCTGCACAATCTGTCAGAAACCGTCTCAGGGAAGCACATCTGCGTGCTCGTCGTCTTCACCAAGGTCTTGACCTGACTGTCGCGAGTGACTTCAGTGAGCAAATGCTCACCTTTGATGGCCACTGGCACGCTAGAGAAGTGTGCTCTTCACGGATGAATCCCGGTTTCAACTGTAGCGGGCAGATGGCAGATGGTGTCATCTGGGCAAGCTATTTGCTGATGTCAACATTGTGAACAGATGCCCCATTGTGGCAGTGGAGTTATGGTATGGGCAGGCATAAGCTACGAACATCAAACACAATTGCATTTTATCAATGGCAATTTGAATGCACAGAGATACCGTGAGGAGATACTGAGGCCCAATGTCGTGCCATTCAATCCGCCACCTTCACCTCAATTTAAGGTATCTGTGACCAACAGATGCATATCTGTATTCCCAGTCATGTGAAATCCACCAATTAGGGCCTAATTAATGTATTTAAATTGACTGATTTCCTTATATAAACTGTAACTAAGTCTAAAATCTTAAAAATTGTTACATGTTCCGTTTATATTTTAGTTCAGTCTATCTGGCCAAAACAAAGACATGTATGATGTGCTATACTGAACTGTACTGTACTCTACTCTGCTCTACTGTGCCCTGCTGTACTGTACTGTGCTCTACTATACTGTACTGTGCTCCAGTTTACTCTACAGGAGTTTCTTACAATTGAAGAAAGGATCTATGGACTCTTAATCTAGTGGTCTTGGTTTGAGACCACTCAAGACCACATATATTCGGGCTTTAACTTGTCATGGTCTCAACTCACTGGGTCTGAGTCTGGATCTTGGGTCCAATGTCCTGGTATAAATCTTGGTCTTGGCTCCTGGATATTACCTTAGTCTTTGGTTTACAAACCTATTTGAAGAAGACAATGCTTTCTGATCATTGGCTATTCACTCCCAACACATAGGAATCCCAACCCAGTTGACTACTTTTAAATGGTGGAAGCCCTCAATGGCAATGTCTATACTAAAATTAGTTATATCCATCTGGAGTCCTCCAATTATATCTATGACTGACACTTCACACCGAAACGCCAAAATAAAGATAAGTAAAGTGATCATTTAAACATCTAATGACATAATTAATGACAGAACAATATAGATTATATTTCTCTAAATTCAATTTAAAGATTTGGAAAATATTTGTTACTACTTTGTTAATTTGGAAGGTTAATCAAACGATCACTACTGTCCATGGTTCTCCCTTTATTGCAACTTCTTCACAAATTTTGTGGGGTGGTAAGGAAGTCAAATAAATATTTCAAATATGAAATATTAACAAAGTGTGTGAGTAGTATACAGTGTATGTTTACCTGAAATACGTTGGAAGAGTTTTAAATTGGCTTTACAGCTTCCTCTGGTGCAAGATAATAATAATAATAAGATGTATTTTATGTAGCACTTTTCATACAGAATCTCAAAATAAAAACAAATTCAGTGGGCTGGCAGTTTATGGGAGCAGTTCAGTAAAGGAGTAGCTTGAGTGGAGGTGGCATTGATGGTACAGCCAGGGAAGGAGACACGTCAGACAGGCAGGCCCGGAGCTCTCCATCAGGCATCTCTCTCACAGCTACACCTTCTATGTAGGTAGGCTGGAACATCCACCACCGGATGTGTAGCACCAACCCGGATGATGCTTCGGCACCTTCGCCCAAGAGACCACCCCAGTTTGGCCTCGTAATCAGGAACAGCCTTCTACGAGGCGAGCCTCTGTCGTCGCCTCACACCACAGTACAAATCCTTCCAGAAGCCAGGGCAGGTGGAACAAAAAGCCGGTTCTGTGTTGATGCATAATTCAAATTACATATGCCAGCTAGCTAGCTAGCTATAGCTAACCAAGCTGCCATCGATCATGTTTAGTACTTAGTATAGAATTTTGTAGTATACTATAGTAAATTCTACATTATTATTCACAAAAGAAACACTAGTAAATGCTACAGAAATGTCAGCAAAAACATTATTTTTAACTATAGTAAATAGTAATTTAATTAGCATATACCCTGCCCATTCCCATCCTCCACATCCCAATTTGTGCCAACAGTAAGTGAGAAACCCACATGTCAAGTATAGACCATATTGTGTTCCGTGTGATTATAGAAAAGAGCAGAAGCCCTGAACTCTCTGTTCAGAGCCCAGTCCTACCTACCTACAGGTTCTGGAATATTTCCTTGATCTGTTAGTATTTCTCCACTAGGTTTCCTCAAGGAGAAAGCCTCACACTTCTATGTTAAAGATAATAAAACAAAACACTTTATTAAAAATACTACAGTAATGTACACAAAAAAAACGACAGTAAATACTACAGTATACTACTATAGTATATTCAACAAAAAAATACTACATTATTTATATAATAAATCCAACAGTATTCACTGCCATTTTTTGTCGGACTTCAGTCTGCAAAAACACAGTAAACTACAGACTACAGTAAAGTCTGTAAAAACATTACAGTGAATACTATAGTATTCCTACCAATGGTATTTTTTCATATGGGTAGGCTTCTTCACAGCGCCATGCAACCACAGAACCACGGATATAAGCATTACCTGACTAATAAGTTTAAAAAATGTTTAAAAAAATAAATACATCAATAAATATCTAATTTTGTGTGTATAGAACCTGTGTATAGAATAACTAATGTACAGTAAATAGATGTAAGGTTTAAACTCACAGCTGAGGTGGCTGTGGCCATAGTGTTGGCGGCGACATTTGCGTCGCTGGCATCCTTAGGGTTGCTCATGGCTCCGTGCTGATCACAAGGTCAGGACAGTATGTTGCGACGCAGTCCTTAGCCCTTTTCACTCTCTTTCTTACTCAACGGAGGACTTTTGGGTAGCATAACCTGCGAAAAGGACAGGAATGGTATTGTTGGTCTTAGTCAAGTGACTATTGGTAAATTAGGTCAAATGTTAGGTCAAATCACCCAAATTATCTTTTGGTTAGTGATTTCATTGTGCGTCCTACATGATGATTATACGTCCATAATAACGACATAGGCAACGCCATTTACACATTTAGGGCCACTTCACCAGACCAGGAAAAAGTAGGGTAAGATTCAGGGTCTGGGAAAAGTCCTGGCCCTAACCATATTGACAATCCCTTGTGAGTGAACGACAAGCTTACAGTATTGTGACTCTGAATGGGGCCAACGCAGCGGCAAATAACAAAAAGCAATCCATTTCTCTACCGTAGCTCTGAGTTTAGCTAAAAGTGAAAGTCTTTTTATTACGAAAACATGGGTGATAGCTTCATCGCGAAAACACTACTAAGAATTGCTGTGTCCTGAAGGGTTCAGAGGAGATTATGATGTACCCACCTTGGCAAGACCACAACATCCAATTTAGGGTGGAAAATCCCTTTTTTTTTTATGCACTTTTTTCCAAGCGAGCAAATCAACTCAGCTGGTCAGGCAGTGTCCTGTAACACAGCTGGTGTTACCGAGGTCTATTAGTGGTCACTGGCTTGCTTGCGTGATAAGTAACCTTGCCTGAGACCTGAAGACTTCAATTACATCTCCGAGCTAATGCTTAGCTCAGTGGGCTAACAGCTAAGACTTAGCTCAGTGGGCTAACAGCTAAGACTTAGCTCAGTGGGCTAACAGTGTTCAGGCGGAAAGCCAACCCGTGCGAACCCAGTAGGTCACATTGGCGCCAGCCCAATAACACTGACCCAGTCCTGGTAGGTTATGCACTGCTCCTCATCTAATAGAAGTTAGATAACATTCATAAACACCCATAAACAGCTGAGAGCTTCACTGATAGTGGATAGTGTTTGTCTACAGAGAATAACATTTACAGTTATTATGAGTCTGTATTCTTTTTAGAAGCAGTGAGGGTCAGGGTTGAGGGTAAGGGTCGTCAGATTGCTACCTGATATTTAGACAACATACTTAGAGAATATCTTGAAGGATTCCTTTCAATGACATCAGAACATCTGAATGCAGGGCTTGAGAGTCAGGGTTGCCAGATTGTGTTCTGGCTGTGGTCAGATAGTGGGGTTGCCATTAGAACCCGACCGATATCAGTTCACCCTATATTATCAATTCAACCGATATTGATATTCTAGAAATATATATATTTTTTAAGTTAATCTTATGCTTATCTGAACACTTGTGGCCATTCTCATGATGTCATTTTCACAATGTATGAAATGAACATTTGAAGCATAGTTATTGGACAATTGCTCTTTTGGATGGCAATTTCGGAGAATTCAGTGTGGGAAAATTACACTTTTTCATTTCCCCACTGTAAAACCGTATATCGGCAGATATGTCAGTATCGGTAAGTTGTCCCCCCCAAAATTGGAATCGGTATCAGACCCAAAGAAACATATCGGACGGGCTTTTTGTTGCCATATTGTGAAGGCAGAGTCCACTTGGAAATACCCCTAATCACTAGCCCAAACCTTTTCAGTGAGTGAATTGACATGCTCAGCATTTTCCCTATCATTTTTGTGATTATATGTCAAATATGACCAAGTATTGACAGTACGTTGGTCTCGTGTAACATTTGGAAATAAGGATATGCATTTCTAAATGTACACATTTACATAAAGAGGCATATTAAAATAAAGACGTTCTCTCTCACTTTCGTGTAATCAAAATGGGACCCTTATCTCCCTCTGATTTCCACGGATGCATCTCAATAGTCTACAGGGTGCTTCCTCTCCTCATCCCCCAGCCGTTACATGCACTGAACTGAGAGGACACTACTCTCCCTATGAGTGATAAGGAATATATCCCCAGTCTCGCCACTGCAGAACGAGACTGTCAGTGTGGTTTACATCAACAAGGTCACTGCTGCAATGTCACCGCCTTCGGAAAACACCCAACGCCCTCCCTCTGATTTCCAGCCACAAACTGAGGAGGAGGAATGGGATGGAGGATGTTCATTAGAGGTATCCTATGACACTTCATGAACTCTTAGAAAAAAAGAACCAAAAAGATTTCTTCGACTGTCCTCATAGGAGAACCCGTTGAATAACTCCTTTTGGTTCCAGGTAGAACCCTTTCAGGTTCCATGTAGAAGAACCCTTTCCACAGAGGGTTCTAAATGGATCCCAAAAGAGTTCTACTTGGAACCAAAAAGGGTTCTACCTGGAACCAAAAGGGTTCTCCTATAGGGACAGCAGCAGAACCCTTTTGGAACCCTTTTTTCTAAGAGTGTGTTTGGGAATGATATGATACTCCTATATTACGCATATGTATGATATGTGATAATCATATTATTATATTTGAGTGGGGGTGGGAATTGTGGATCTACAGTACAGATAGTGCTGAATCGTGTGAGGTCACAGGGGAGTTCATTGGAGATTCATGTTGAGATTTTGTCATCACTCACTACAAAGTGTTGCTTGAGGTATGGTTTCGTCTTTGGTGGTCCATCTTACGGTGAAACTTGTGAAGCTGAAAGCCCTCAAAGGACACAGCAGCGGGCAGACACACACAGACAGACAGACATACATAGGGCACATGTAAGAGAGCAATTAGGGGACCTCATAAATCTCAATATTACTTCCAGATATAGAAGCAGTAGCTGCGTGTGTGTGTGTGTGTGTGTGCGTGTGCGTGCGCGTGTCAGTCTCTGATTACGTTGTTGGTTCTTTCAGTTCAACCTTCATTTCATTAAAGTGGAAGAGATCCATCTGATGACTCAATCATGACCCATCTCTCCCTGATATCAAATCGATACTTGTCCTAGGACAAAAACAGTTGGAAGAACACCAAAGAAGAAACACAAGAAGTTCCAGCAGAAAATGCCTTATTAGCTTTCCATATCAATACACAAAGCTTCTAATGTATAATCTGCACAGCAGGGATTATTTACACCTTTTCAAAATCCACTGAAAACAGCTGTTATTTTAGACAGGATCGTGAGGTCACCAAAAAAATGCACTAAGCCTAAAACTACACAAATTACCATACTACACATGTCAGCGTTTACTGAAAATGCACTAAGCCTAAAACTACACAAATTACCATACTAGCGTTTACTGAAGTGAAATCTCTGACTACCATTTTCGACTGTATAAAGCCCTAGAGAGCAGACGTCTACACAAAGGGACCATGGTTCTCGTTGGTGACGACCCTCTTCCCTAGCACCACACCCCTCGACGATTCAACGGGCTTAATCATATCAAAGCGCTTAGTGGAAAAACAGCACCAATGACTCGCCAGCCAACGATGAGAAAGGCAAAAGGCATATGGGAGATTACGGTGTCATACCTACTCTTGCCTTTGTTGTCGTTGTTTTAGTGGTCGGTGGTATGTTAAGGTAAATCTGTGGTGGACCTGCAGGTGGTGGGACGATTATTAATGGACGGACCTTCTTCTTTCAGGTCATAGCTATGAGTGCACTGTGTTTTTTCCTTACAGTTCATTTACTTCCTTACTTCACTCTCCTCAAAGTACATACTGTAGTGATCCTCGCTATATGAGCCACTTTGCAATTCCTACCAAGTGGGTTAACCCTATTTGCACTATGCGTAGGGTGTTTGCCTTTCAAGCCAGCAACCTGGGTTCGCATTCCTGTCCTGCCATTTGCTACACTGGTGTCAGAAGTGTGATAGTGCCCGTGAGGCCATCGGAGAGGCGTGCACACGTGAGGGACGTGATATAGAGAATCGTGGGGGGTGATGTAGCGACCTTAACTCAACACTTAGCGACCTCAAGAGGTTTCAGACCTCTTGGTGTAAAGGTGTTGGCTTGACAGTCGCTGCACCCGGGTTTGAGTACTTGAGTTTTTGAGTTTATTTTTATTTTTACAGGGACAGTGCACATTAATCAACGTTTCAGTAAAAGTGCCGGTTTTAGCCAGCCGGCTAATTTTCAACCGCAGTCCCTGGGCAGGTTATTAAAAACAATTACAATATAGACAATAGCAACATAGAACAAGACATAGCATACAGACATAGCAACATAGGACAAGCAAGATGTAGCATACAGACAGAGCAACATAGAACAAAAAGCAGCAAGACACTGGTTGGGACTACCCCCTAAATTAGCTACATTGGTGTCAGAAGTGGGATGGCAACCCTGAGGCCATTGTGTTCGAATGGGGCAGTGTAGCAACCCTCATTATATGAGCCACGGTACAATTCCCACAAAGCGGGTTAACGCTATTGGCGCGATGCATGCGGGCCAATCTGCCCTGCTCTGCCATACAGTACCAGTCAAAAGTTGAGACAGTTACACATTCAAATGTTTCTTTATTTTTACATTTTCTACATTTTACAATAACAGTGAAGACATCAAAACTATGAAATTACTATATGATTCCATATGTGTTATCAAAAAAGTGTGAAACATATATTTTATATTTGAGATTCTTCAAAGTAGCCACCATTTGCCTTGATGACAGCTTTGCACACGCTTGGCATTCTCTCAACCAGCTTCATGAGGTAGTCACCTGGAAATCATTTCAATTAACAGGTGTGCCTTGTTAAAAGTTAATTTGTGGAAGTTCTTTCGTTCTTAATGCGTTTGAGCCAATCAGTTGTGTTGTGACATGGTAGGGGTGGTATACAGAATATAGCCCTATTTGGTTAAAGACCAAGTCCAAATTATGGCAAGAACAGCTCAAATAAGATAAGAGAAATTATAATCCATCATTACTTTAAGGCATGAAGGTCAGTCAATGAGGAAAATTTCAAGAACTTTGGAAGTTTCTTCAAGTGCAGTCGCAAAAATCATCAAGCGCTATGATGAAAAAGGCTCTCATGAGGACCGCCACAGGTAAGAAAGACCCAGAGTTACCTCTATGGAAGAGGATAAGTTCAGAGTTACCAGCCTCAGAAATTGCAGCCCAAATAAATGCTTCACAGAGTCCAAGTAACATCTCAACATCAACTGTTCAGAGAAGACTGCCTGAATCAGGCCTTCGTGGTCAAATTGCTGCAAAGAAACCACTACTAAAGGATGCCAATAATAAGAAGAGACTTGCTTGGGCCAAGAAACATGAGCAATGGACATTAGACTGGTGGAAATCTGTCTTTTGGTCTGATGAGTCCAAATTTGAGATTTTTGGTTCCAACCGCCCTGTCTTTGGGAGACGCAGAGTAGTTGAACAGATGATCTCCGCATGTGTGGTTCCCACCGTGAAGCATGGAGGAGTAGGTGTGATGGTGTGGGGGTGCTTTGCTGGTGACACTGTCAGTGATTTATTTAGAATTCAAGACACACTTAACCAGCATGGCTACCACAGCATTCTGCAGCGATACGCCATCCCATCTGGTTTGCGCTTAGTGGGACTATCATTTGTTTTTCAACAGGACAATGACCCAAAACACACCTCCAGGCTGTGTAAGGGCTATTTGACCAAAAGGAGGGTGATGGAGTGCTGCATCAGATGACCTGGCCTCCACAAATCACCCGACCTCAACCCAATTGAGATGGTTTGGGATGAGTTGGACGGCAGAGTGAAGGAAAAGCAGCCAACAAGTGCTCAGCATATGTGGGAACTCCTTCAAGACTGTTGGAAAAGCATTCCAGGTGAAGCTGGTTGAGAGAATGCCAATTGTGCAAAGCTGTCATCAAGGCAAAGGGTGGCTACTTTGTAGTCTCAAATATATTTAGATTTGTTTGACACTTTTTTGGTTACTACATGATTCCATGTGTATGTTATTTCATAGTTTTGATGTCTTCACTATTATTCTACAGTGTAGAAAATAGTATAAATAAAGAACAACCCTTGAATGAGTAGACGTGTCCAAACTTCTGACTGGTATTGTATATCAGCTTGAAGAAAGCAGGTAACATTGCACTTAAGGGCATTTCCATCTAGAAGGATCCATGAGCACCATCGTAGAGTTCATAGTAGCATGTCAAATGAAAGCTAAGAGTCTGGCTATATTTTTGAGAAATTAAGGCATATATGCATTTTTCAGGCTTTGAAATAGTCTTAAAAGGGATTATAAATACATCAACAAATAATAATGTTGAAGTTAAGACCCCTGCCAACTAATATCAACAACAATTAGATTGTTTTGGATACATGATTTGCCTTTTGTACGTTTAAGAAACATTGCCTTGTGCCTTGTAATTCCGTTACCAAAATCCTACATATCTGTAAGATATTTTCTAATTACTCTCCCTCATGAGGAGGGAGGATAATGAAAGTTCACAGAAGTAACAAGTAAAGGTAGACCTACCAATTAGTTAGTGTTTTGACTGATATCACGTTTCTTTATGAATTATTACGTGATTATAACTCGTAATCCTGTTACCAAATTAGTAACAGAATTATAGAAGAATCTAATGGGATTAGTGCAATTGAAATGGCTACAATGGGAAATCATAGTAGTCACAAACCACAGTTGGGCCACCTGTTAGTGTCCTCCCTTCCACTGGCATACTGTTATGTTCAGCTCGTAACTTTCTTTTCTTCTTTTCTCTGGACAGCCCCTCCCTCTCCCTTTCTCTCTGCTGCTCCCTCTCTCTCTTTCCTCTCCAGTTAATGCCACCTCTCTCTTACTGACACCTACCATGACACCTACCCTCTTTCCATTTACTGTAACAAGCATCCTCACACACTGAGCACCGATCGTCCATGGACGTTGAAAAGTAGTTGAAATTTGGTCAATCCGCCCTGGCCGGACCAAATCTGAACCAATCATAGATGTTTATATTTCACAAGTTTGGAGAGCACAGTACAGTAAAGAAATGTACAGTACTGTACAGTAGAGTTCAGTACAGTACAATAGACTACTGTATAATGTACTTTATTATACTGGGACCGGTTGCATAAAGCATCTTAAGTACATTTTCCACTTATCTTTTCCATTAAAGTTTCCTTCACTTTAAGTCAGCTGCACAAAAAACTTTTTGGCGAAGTTCCGACTTAAATTAAGTGAAAAAGTTAAGGGTGCCCATGAGGTCTCTTAAGTGCTTCATTCAGTATGGATATCAATGTAAACAGCATTTGTGGAGGTGAATGTTGTTTTCCTCTGCCCTGGTTTCAAAAGGAAAACATCCACCAGCTAACTAGCTACTTAGCTAAACATTGGAAGGTGCACAATCCATGGCTATAAAGCTAGCTGGCTAGCTACCTACTCTAAGTTAGCATGCTAGTGCTAGAAAGTAATAAAAACAAGTTCCGAAAAAAGTAACTAAAAGAAACATGATTTGTGATCTTCTGAATCAATTTGTTTCTCCTGTTTTGAATGTAGAAGTTCTATTTTGTGATCTCCCAAAATGAATGTGATTCAGTCAGTGAATCAGGTCATCTCCATGTTAACCAGAGACTTTCTGCAGTACATGCCTTCAAACTACCTTAAAACCCTTAAATTCTGCTCTTACCTAAGGAAATGTAAGATGGGCTCTATATGCCACACACTTCAACAATTCCCTTAGGTAAGGGGAAATTAGTCCTCATGGCAAACCCTTAAGTGAAACACTGAAGATGTTTTATGCATCTGTACTGAACATATCTACTTTCCTGTGCTGTGCTGTTCTGTATTGCACTTTCCTGTGCTGCACTGTTCTGTATTGAACTCCACTGTTCTGTAATGTGATGTCAAAACTTATGAAACAAGGGACGTCTGATTGTTTCAGATTTGGTCTGGTCTGGACCAACCAAATGTGGTCTTGTTTGGGGGCGGAGCTCATTACAATAATAGAATAGAATAATACACAAATATGCAAAAGAGGGATATTGCATATTTCTACCTTTGTATACCTATTCAGGATACAAGGATCACCATGAAGAGAATGATATTAATATTTATTTTTATTTATTTCACCTTTATTTAACCACGTAGGCAAGTTGAGAACTAGTTCTCATTTACAATTGCGACCTGGCCAAGATAAAGCAAAGCAGTTCGACACATACAACAACACAGAGTTACACATGGAGTAAAACAAACATACAGTCAATAATACAGTAGAAAAATAAGTCTATATACAATGTGAGCAAATGAGGTAAGATAAGGGAGGTAAAGGTAAAAAAAAGGCCATGGTGGCGAAGGAAATACAATATAGCAAGTAAAACACTGGAATGGTAGATTTGCAGTGGAAGAATGTGCAAAGTAGAGATAGAAATAATGGGGTGCAAAGGAGCAAAATAAATAAATACAGTAGGGGTAGAGGTAGTTGTTTGGGCTAAATTATAGATGGGATATGTACAGGTGCAGTAATCTGTGAGCTGCTCTGACAGCTGGTGCTTAAAGCTAGTGAAGGAGATAAGTGTTTCCAGTTTCAGAGATTTTTGTAGTTCATTCCAGTCATTGGCAGCAGAGAACTGGAAGGAGAGGCGGCCAAAGGAAGAATTGGTTTGGGGGTGACCAGAGAGATATACCTGCTGGAGCGCGTGCTACAGGTGGGTGCTGCTATGGTGACTAGCGAGCTGAGATAAGGGGGGAATTTACCTAGCAGGGTCTTGTAGATGACCTGGAGCCAGTGGGTTTGGCAACGAGTATGAAGCAAGGGCCAGCCAACGAGAGCGTACAGGTCGCAGTGGTGGGTAGTATATGGGGCTTTGGTGACAAAACGGATGGCACTGTGATAGACTGCATCCAATTTATACAGTAGGGTATTGGAGGCTATTTTGTAAATGACATCGCCGAAGTCGAGGATCGGTAGGATGGTCAGTTTTACAAGGTTATGTTTGGCAGCATGAGTGAAGGATGCTTTGTTGCGAAATAGGAAGCCGATTCTAGATTTAACTTTGGATTGGAGATGTTTGATGTGAGTCTGGAAGGAGAGTTTATAGTCTAACCAGACACCTAGGTATTTGTAGTTGTCCAGAGTAGTGATGCTTGACGGGCGAGCAGGTGCGGGCAGTGATCGGTTGAAGAGCATGCATTTAGTTTTACTTGTATTTAAGAGCAATTGGAGGCCACGGAAAGAGAGTTGTATGGCATTGAAGCTCGTCTGGAGGGTTGTTAACACAGTGTCCAAAGAAGGGCCAGAAGTATACAGAATGGTGTCGTCTGCGTAGAGGTGGATCCGAGAATCACCAGCAGCAAGAGCGACATCATTGAGATGTCGGTCCAAGAGAAGAGAGTCGGTCCAAGAATTGAACCCTGTGGCACCCCCATTGAGACTGCCAGAAGCCCAGACAACAGGCCCTCCGATTTGACATACTGAACTCTTTCAGAGAAGTAGTTGGTGAACCAGGCGAGGCAATCATTTGAGAAGCCAAGGCTATCGAGTCTGCCGATGAGGATGTGGTGATTGACAGAGTCGAAAGCCTTGGCCAGGTCATTGAATACGGCTGCACAGTATTGTTTCTTATCGATGGCGGTTAAGATACCGTTTAGGACCTTGAGCGTGGCTGGGGTGCACCCATGACCAGCTCTGAAACCAGATTGCATAGCGGAGAAGGTATGTTGGGATTCGAAATGGTCGGTAATCTGTTTGTTGACTTGGCTTTCGAAGACCTTAGAAAGGCAGGGTAGGATATATATAGGTCTGTAGCAGTTTGGGTCAAGAGTGTCCCCCCCTTTGAAGAGGTTGATGACCGCAGCTGCTTTCCAATCTTTGGGAATCTCAGACGACACGAAAGAGAGGTTGAACAGGCTAGTAATGGGGGTTGCAACAATTTCGGCAGATCATTTTAGAAAGAAAGGGTCCAGATTGTCTAGCCCGGCTGATTTGTAGAGGTCCAGATTTTGCAGCTCTTTCAGAACATCAGCTGACTTGATTTGGGAGAAGGAGACATGGGGAAGGCTTGGGCGAGTTGCTGTGGGGGGTGCAGTGCTGTTGGCCGGGGTAGGGGTAGCCAGGTGGAAAGCATGGCCAGCCGTAGAAAAATGCTTGTTGAAATTCTCAATTATAGTGGATTTATCGGTGGTGACAGTGTTTCCTATCCTCAGTGCAGTGGGCAGCTGGGAGGAGGTGTTCCTACTCTCCATGGACTTTAGTGTCCCAGAACTTTTTTGAGTTTGTGTTGCAGGAAGAAAATTTCTGCTTTGAAAAAGCTAGCCTTTGCTTTTCTAACTGCCTGTGTATATTGGTTTCTAGCTCCCCTGAAAAGTTGCATATCATGGGGGCTGTTCGATGCTAATGCAGAACGCCATAGGATGTTTTTGTGTTGGTTAAGGGCAGTCAGGTCTGGAGAGAACCAAGGGCTATATCTGTTCCTGGTTCTAAATTTCTTGAATGGGGCATGCTTATTTAAGATTGTGAGGAAGGCATTTTATTTAAATAACCAGGCATCCTCTACTGATAGGATGAGATCAATATCCTTCCAGGATACCCCGGGGGATTATATATATATATATATATATTATATAATTATATATCTATAATTATGCATTTCTCTATAGTGCAGCTCAGGGACCCATGGTGTTATTGTAACAGTATAACTTTAAACCGTCCCCTCGCCCCGACACGGGCGCGAACCAGGGACCCTCTGCACACATCAACAACTGACACCCACGAAGCGTCGTTACCCATCGCTCCACAAAAGCCGCGGCCCTTGCAGAGCAAGGGGAAACCCTACTTAAGTCTCAGAGCAAGTGACGTAACTGATTGAAATGCTAGTAGCGCGTACCCGCTAACTAGCTAGCCATTTCACATCCGTTACACTATTCCATTACCGTAAATCCATTACCAGATATAAATCCACTTCACCTACTGTAGTTCAATAACCAAAATTTAAAAAAATCAAACTCAAGGTGTGATGTCATAGCTGACACCCCATTCTTTCTGCTGACATCATTGAATCTTAATAAGATATTTAAACGTGATCGCATCTGCACAGTTCTTCCACTAAATCTGTTTTTGTGAAACGTTCTGTGTATATTGTTCATAATAGTCCTTATGCATAGAGTTGTACAGTTTGATAAACTTTGAAATCAATGTTTTTTTGTTTGGCATACAACTCTGAGTCAAAGCGTAATTCCATTATTGTGGAATTGTCCTTAAACTTAGTAAAAGCAAGTAGGTGAATACAACCAATTAATAATGGAGTAAAAAAATGTAAGGGTGATTCGAACACAAAAATGGACAAAACTGTTGTGTGCGAACCCCCTTCTTATTTTTGAACATCAGCTAGTACATCAGCTTATATATTCAACTACCATATATATTTCAGTATGTATGACACCTGAGTAGACTACATCAGAGAGGTGGAAATGGAAAACTGCTAAATAATTGTTTTTTGCTCTCGTCTCCCCAACTCCTCTCGTTTACCGGTATGACTCAAGGTAACAGAGGACAGTGACTCAGCAGCAAACCACATCTGATATTCACGCACTCTGGGGCAGACGATCGGATTGTGAGCCCTGATGTAAAATGGCCTAAATATGGGTGCAACAAAGACACGCAACATTTCCTTCAATGGATTGAAAAGCATAACTGCTTTGATGGTTGCAGATAAGGACCACTCTCAGAAAGTATCTTGGGGCTTTAATTTCATTCATTCAAAGCGTTTCCCTGGTCTACACCATTTCCCATCCCTGTCCTGTCAAAATAGAGTTTTCATTAGCGTCTGCAACCACTAGTGCGTGTGGAATAAAGGTCATGACCTCATAAGGTCTGCAGTACACGTCATTCCCACCATCTTGGGTAATTGACAATGCCTAGTTTGGTCAAAGTTGATCAGAACTAGCTGACCGGCCTGGCGTGCCCTCTAGATTTACTTGGACAGCGCACCAAATGGCATCCTATTCCCTATATAGTGCACTACTTTTGACGAGGGCTCACACTTCTCTGGTCAAAAGTAGTGCATTATATAGGGAATAGGATGCCATTTGGGACACATATCGGTGTGGACATGCCATGCCTTGGCCAAAAACGAAAGCAGGTGCGAACACACACGTACAGTGCTGTAGTTGCTATGCCCCTCCATTGACTTTCAGCTTGGCTGAGCACTCAGTGATGGAAAGAATGCAGAAACATCATGAGCCACTTATGCCACTTGGAACAGCCAGTGACTGCACCAGCTGCATACGTCCAGTACTGAACAGTGGCTGGAGAAGTAAATTATTGCCTGCTGGCAAAGTTGCTAACTAGCAGCACCAAGGTTGTATTATTATGGTTATGCAATGCAGTGTTCTTTTTGACTATTAGGGACCCACGAGAGCAGCAAGACACTAGACATGCCAAGGTAAACAAATTGTCATGATAAGGTAGAGACACATAAAGACCCATGGGTTATTCCTCTACCACCAATTTTGCAACAACGTTTCGATCCAAGATGGATCTTCATCAGGGCCCGTATTAAGTAAATCTTGCCGTTATAGAATATGCTTAAAATTAGATTTTTGGCTCGTCCGACTTAGGCCCGTATTCTTAAAGTGTCTCAGACTAGAAGTTGGCTTTTTAGAACATAACTAAATGAACGGGGGACCTGATCCTAGATCAGCACTCCTACTCTAAGACGCTTTGGGAATACGGGCCTAGGTCACACACACACACAAATCTAAGTTTAAGCATATTCTATAACGGCAAGATTAACTTTGTAAAATAAGAGTTTGGTCTCCAAAGATTAGAGGCTAGTACAGACACTCCATAGACTAGAGAAAATGAAAATAAGCTAATAATTATGATCCGTTAACTGGTCATTATCATTCATAAAGATTTCCCTTTGCTTCACAAAGCGGCAACGTTGATCTCTCCAAAATAGTAGATGTCATGAGTTAGATACCATCTCCTAACTCAAGACCTTATCATTCCTCTCTTCTCAAAGAATGAGAGAAAAATAAAAGGGAAAGGGGGGGGAAATGTATTGAAAAGAAAGAGACAGGAAGTGCCTCACAAGGCAAATCCTACATTGAAAGATCAGGACATATTGAAAGCTGCAAAAGAACGTGATTTTTCATCGCCCCCCCTTCGGTACATGTTGTGTGTTCACAGCTGTATAGTAGTGACCTGCTGAGTGAGTAGTGACGCAGACTCAAGTTACTCAGCTAGTGCTCATAGGCACAAAATGGAGAGAAATCTGTTTTACCATCCAACAGGAAACAGTCATAAAAAAAGTCAGTAACACTTGCCATTTTTTCTTCTGCTTTCACGTCACTCAACAGATAGGAATCCACAACCCCCCTTCCTCACACACATACACACACAGTGGTAAGACAAAACTAACAAAACCTCCTCTGTGTCGCGCTGCAGTGTGTGACATGATAACATTACAACCGCTTCTTAGAGGCTTCCGTTTACAAAGGAGAGTGGATATTTATTCTTCACAAGGGACACCGAAACCCAAACTGAGAAAGACAGCAGAGTTTAAGGGAGAGGAGCTAGAAGAGGCAACACATACTTTGAAATAATTTAAGTGGATGCTCTTATACAATGGATGCTCTTATCCCCGCAACTCTCCCAGTAAGTGTAGGTAGTACTACAGCAAGGAGTCTCAACCGCAGCATAACAATGAGCATAACTGGCGCGAATCCCCACTAGACAGTGCTACTGTATAATGTACACCACTTCAAAAGACAAAGAGTATAAAGTGAGTTAAGTCTGAACGGTGTGTCTATGAGCTCGCAGCAGACGACATGACCAAGGTGTGTGAGAGAGTGACAGAGCTTACCTCAGCGTGCTCACTGCAGAGAGCTTCCAGCAACAGCAAACATCGTAGTGACAGAGTCAAATCCCACTGAATTCAGAAAGGCAGTGAGAGGAGAGAACACCGAGAAGAGGGAGTGTGTGCATCTGTTTGTGAGAGAGAGGGAGAGAGCGTGTGTGTAAGGGATGAAGAGAGAGGCAGCGCAAAAGAGAGTGGGGGAGATTGTGGTTAGTGCTGTATTCTTGTCTTGTCTCTGCACTTCCCCTAACACACGACACGCACACACTCGCCCTGACAAACGCACACTCTACACTCGCAACCATTGAGCACCAACTAATGTTTTAAACCCTCCCCCAAATTCCATCCCCTCTCGGTTAGTCTTTCTCCTCTAGCCCTCTGACAAGCATGTGACCGTAGGAGATGACTCGACAATAAGGGACACACACACAGACTCACTCAATGTTAAACACAGTGTGAAACATGACACATTGACACATGCCGAAAGACATTTGCATACACACACTGTCTACAGCAGCTATTTCAAATCTCACAATGACCTACGTTTGAAAATGCGGACAAGGTTATACAGTACCAGTCAAAAGTTTGGACACGCCTACTCATTCAAGGGTTGTTCTTTATCTTTACTATTTTCTACATTGTAGAATAATAGTGAAGACTTTAAAACTATGAAATAACACATGGAATCATGTGGTAACCTAAAAAGTGTTAAACAAATCAAAATATATTTTAGATTTGAGATTCTTCAAAGTAGCCACCCTTTGCTATGATGACAGCTTTGCACACTCTTGGCATTCTCTCAACCAGATTCACCTGTAATGCTTTTCCAACAGTCTTAAAGGAGTTATATGCTGAGCACTTGTTGGCTGCTTTTCCTTCACTCTGCGGTCCAACTCATCCCAAACCATCTCAATTGGGTTGAGGTCGGGGGATTTTGGAGGCCAGGTCATCTGATGCAGCACTCCATCACCCTCCTTCTTGGTCAAATAGCCCTTACACAGCCTGGAGGTGTGTTTTGGGTCATTGTCCTGTTGAAAAACAAATGATAGTCCCACTAAGCGCAAACCAGATGGGATGGCGTATCGCTGCAGAATGCTGTGGTAGCCATGCTGGTTAAGTGTGCCTTGAATTCTAAATAAATCACTGACAGTGTCACCAGCAAAGCAGCCCCACACCATCACACCTCCTCCTCCATGCTTCACGGTGGGAACTACATATCCAGAGATCATCCATTCACCAGCTCTGCGTATCACAAAGACAAAGCGGTTGGAACCAAAAATCTCAACTTTGGACTCATCAGACCAAAGGACAGATTTCCCCTGGTCTAATGTCCATTGCTCATGTTTCTTGGACCAAGCAAGTCTCTTCTTATTATTGGTGTGGTTTCTTTGCAGCAATTCGACTATGAACGCCTGATTCACGCAGTCTCCTCTGAACAGTTGATGTTGAGATATGTCTATTACTAGAACTTTGTGAAGCATTTAATTGGGCTGCATTTTCTGAGGCTGGTAACTCTGATGAACATATCCTTGGCAGCAGGGGTAACTCTGGGTCTTTCTTACCTGTGGCGGTCTTCATGAGAGCCTGTTTCATCATAGCGCTTGATGGTTTTTGCGACTGCACTTGAAGAAACTTTCAAAGTTCTTGAAATGTTCTGCATTGACTGACCTTTATGTCTTAAAATAATGATGGACTGTTGTTTCCAATTGCTTTTTTTAGCTATTCTTGCCATAATATGGACTTGGTCTTTAACCAAATAGGGCTATCTTCTGTATACCATCCCTACCTTGTCACAACACAATTGATTGGCTATAAAGGCATTAAGAATAAAATAAATTCCACAAATGAACTTTTAACAAGGCACACCTGTTAATGTAAATGCATTCCAGGTGAATACCTCATGAAGCTGGTTGAGAGAATGCCAAGTGTGCAAAGCTGTCATCAAGGCAAAGGGTGGCTACTTTGAAGAATCTCAAATATAAAATATATTTAGATTTGTTTAACACTGTTTTGGTTACTACATAATTTCATTTGTGTTATTTCATAGCTATTTCATTATTCTACCCTGTAGAAAATTACTTCAACTAACCTAGAGAGAGAGGTGTGTAGGTGTGTCCAAACTTTTGACTGGTACTGTATATGGATTGTAGATACAGATTCTATCCCACTAGAAACCAGATTGAGATGCGTAAAGGCTATGTGTACAGTGAAAAATAAGTTATTTGAAATAGTAAAAACTATTGATTAGAGGTTAAACAAAATTCAAACATCCATGTATTCAGATACCAGGTGAGTCAGCTGGGACAAGCAATCATTTTTTTTGTTTTTTATAATTACATACAAGAAACAGTAGGTCACTGAAAAGGATGACAGCCAGGAAAATCAAACATCTAGCTAAAAAATATCAAACCAAATGAAAACGTATTTGTCACATGCGCCGAATACAAGTGTAGACTTTACCGTGACGTGCTTACTTACAAGCCCTTAACCAACAGTGCAGTTCAAGAAAGAGTTAAGAAAATATTTACCAAATACTACGAAAGTAAGAAGAAAAAAAAAAGTAACACAATAAAATGACAATAATGAGGCTATATACAGAGGGTACCACTACCGAGTCTATGTGCGGGGGTACAGGTTAGTCTAAGTAATTTGTACATGTAAGTAGGGGTGAAGTGGCTATTTATAGATAATAAACAGCGAGTACAGGGGGGGTCAATGTAAATAGTCCGGTGGCCATTTGATTAATTGTTCAGCAGTCTTATGGTTTGGGGGTAGAAGCTGTTAAGGAGCCTTTTGGTCCTCCAGTACCGCTTGCCGTGCAGTAGTCCAGGATCCAGTTGCAGAGGGAGGTGTATAATCCCAAGGTGCTTAGCTTAGTGATGAGCTTTGTGGGCACTATGGTGTTGAACGCTGAGCTGTAGTCAATGAAAAGCATTGCACACATACAGTAGGTGTTCTTTTTGTCCAGGTGGGAAAGGGCAGAGTGTACTGCGATTGAGATTGCGTCACCTGTGGATCTGTTGGGGCGGTATGCGAATTGGAGTGGGTCTAGGGTATCCGGGATGACGCTGTTGATGTGAGCCATAACCAGCCTTTCAAAGCACTTGATGGCTACCGACGTGAGCGCTAAGGGGCGGTAATCATTTAGGAAGGTTACCTTCGCTTCCTTGGGCACAAGGACTATGGTGGTCTGCTTGAAACATGTACAGTTGAAGTCGTAAGTTTACATACACTTAGGTTGGAGTCATTAAAAATCGTTTTTCAACCACTCCACAAATGTCTTGTTAACAAACTATAGTTTTGGCAAGTCGGTTAGGACATCTACTTTGTGCATGACACAAGTTATTTTTCCAACAATTGTTTACAGACAGATTATTTAACTGTATCACAATTCCAGTGGGTCAGAAGTTTACATATACTAAATTGACTGTGCCTTTAAACAGCTTGGAAAATTCCAGAAAATGATGTCATGGCTTTAGAAGCTTTTGATAGGCTAATTGACATCATTTGAGTCAATTGGAGGTGTACCTGTAGATGTATTTCAAGGCCTACCTTCAAACTCAGTGCCTCTTTGCTTGACATCATGGGGAAATCAAAAGAAATCAGCCAAGACCTCAGAAAAAAATTGTAGACCTCCACAAGTCTGGTTCAACCTTGGGAGCAATTTCCAAATGCCTGAAGGTACCACGTTCATCTGTACAAACAATAGTATGAAAGTATACACCATTAGACCACGCAGCCGTCATACCGCTCAGGAAGGAGACGCGTTCTGTCTCCTAGAGATGAATGTACTTTGGTGCGAAAAGTGCAAATCAATCCCAGAACAACAGCAAAGGATTTTGTGAAGATTCTGGAGGAAACTGGTACAAAAGTATCTATATCCCCAGTAAAACGAGTCCTATATCGACATAACCTGAAAGTCCGCTCAGCAAGGAAGAAGCCACTGCTCCAAAACCACCAGAAAAAAAACTGACTACGGTTTGCAACTGCACATGGGGACAAAGATTGTAATTTTTGGAGAAATGTCCTCTGGTCTGACCATCGTTACGTTTGGAGGAAAATGGGGGTGGCAGCATCATTTTGTGGGGGTGCTTTGCTGCAGGAGGGACTGGTGCACTTCACAAAATAGATGGCATCATGAGGAAGGGAAATTATGTGGATATATTGAAGCAACATATCAAGGCATCAGTCAGGTAGTTAAAGCTTGGTCGCAAATGGGTCTTCCAAATGGACAATGGCCCCAAGCATACTTCCAAAGTTGTAGCAAAATGGCTTAAGGACAACAAAGTCAAGGTATTGGAGTGGCCATCACAAGCCCTGACCTCAATCCTATAGAACATTTGTGGGCAGAACTGAAAAAGCGTGTGCGAGGAAGGAGGCCTAGAAAACTGACTCAGTTACACCAGCTCTGTCACGAGGAATGGGCCAAAATCACCCAACTTATTGTGGGAAGCTTGAGGAAGACTACCCGAAATGTTTGACCCAAGTTACACTCAATTAGCATTGCCTTTAAATTGTTTATGTAAACTTCTGACCCACTGGGAATGTGATGAAAGAAATAAAAGCTGATATAAATCATTCTCTCTGACATTTCACATTCTTAAAATAAAGTGGTGATCCTAACTGACCGAAGACGGGGCATTTTTACTAGGATTAAATATCAGGAATTGTAAAAAAAATTTACAAAAAGAAGAGTTTAAATGTATTTGGCTAAGGTGTATGTAAACTTCTGACTTCAACTGTAGGTATTACAGACTCGGTCAGGGAGAGGTTGAAAATGTCAGTGAAGACACTTGCCAGTTGGTCCATGCATGCTTTGAGTACACGTCATGGTAATCCATCTGGCCCGTGGCTTTGTGAATGTTGACCTGTTTAAAGGTCTTGCTCATATCGGCTACCGAGAGCATTATTTAACATTTAACATTTTAGTCATTTAGCAGACGCTCTTATCCAGAGCGACTTACAGTAGAGTGCATACATTTTATTACATTTTTTTTTTTTTACATACTGAGACAAGGATATCCCTACCGGCCAAGAGCAGACGCTCTTATCCAGAGCGACTTACAGTAGAGTGCATACATTTTATTACATTTTTTTTTTATACAGATGGAGTGTTTTCTTCTGCAGTACCCTCTGGCCATTACACCCCCATGTTCCCTTTAGGAGTGCTGCAGCAACCTATCAATACTTTAAAAACAGCATAGACAGTGACTCATAAACAGCATAAATTGAGTGACTCAGCCGTCGATATACATGGTGTCCACGGTGTGACTGTTGCGTATTGAGAAGGGCTTCCAGGCGAAGACTTGCAGGGCGGCGACACACATGGGCACCACACACACCAGGTAGAACATGTTGGTGTGGAGGGCCTAAAAGTCACTGGGGTTTGCATCCCTCCCAGCGTCCTTCAGGTTCTCATAGCCAAACTGGTTTAGGATGGAGACCACCAGCATAGGAGCCAGTGACTGGGCTGGTTTAGTGAACAGAGCATTGGTCCCAAACACCATGGAGGAGAGGGGGGAGCTGCGCTTGTGTCTCTGAAGATCTGAGTCGATAATGTCAGCCAGAGGCAGGTTAAACAGACTGAAGGCTGCCTGGACAAGGACCATGTTAGCGGTCAGGAAGAATGCCAGGATGTAGTAGTGATGTGGCCCCAGCACCAGCATGACGGCAGCCATGCCAGCTTCCACGTGGAAGGTGAGCAGGATGATCTTGTAGTAGCCTAGGTCGTGGAGCAGGCTCTGACTGCTCAGCACAACCAACTGAGGACAGATGAATCCAGCTCCATACACGAAGCTCTTGGCCAGTGACGGAAGCACGTTGGGGGGTATCAGATGCTCCGCGAAGATCATAGTGAAGTTATTACAGAATGCCACCATGAAGACCTGAAAGAAGTTCATGAGCACAAAGAGCTGGAAGTCCCTATTGGTCAGGATCTGCAAGGTCATAGAGGTCACCAAGGAGAAGGAAAGAGTTGATTGGCCAGAACCTTGGTAGTTTGACCCCGGTGCTGACCCTTTGGTGTCAAAGCGGCTCTCGCTGTGTAGGCCTGTGTAGATCATGCAGCCACAAGCCAGAACGGCCACCAGGACAGTGAAGCCCTGGAAGGATGGGAAGTCATCCATGTTCTGGGAGAGGAGGCCGCAGAATAGAACACTGGAGGAACCTATAAGTGACGCCACCTGGTTGTATTTGATGAGTCTCAGCCTGCTCTGGTGGTGGCCTGATATCTCTGCAAAGAGGGCGCACTGCGCCAGCAACACAAACGTCAGCATCCCGTCGAACGCACACAACGCCACCATCAGGTGGACGCCGCTCATCCAGTCGCCGAGGGCGTACTCTCGCCATGGAAACCAGGCGAGCAGGAAGGCGATTGCGTAGAAGGGAGCACCATACAGGATGGAAAGACGACGTTGAGAGCAGCACGGTACGCGGGAGTTATCCTGCAGGTAGCCGAACAGAGGGTCGTTCACTGCGTTCCACACCATGTACACCACTTGTGACTGATGGAAAGCTCCCTCTGATATCTTGTATTTGTTGAGGAACAGCTTGACATAGTAGAAGCTGAATATGCTGTTCATCATGCCTGCTCCCAGCGTGGTCATGGAGTAAGCCACGGAGGCGGGATGAGCCCCCAGACTCGCCAGGTGCCTCAGGATGTTCAGGCCGCCGAAGGTGCGAACTCCTGCGGCTGGTTTCTCCACGGTCATGCCTGGTGGTGGTTTAATTTCTCCAGGCTACTCACTTTGATCTAATTACCACAGATTTGCAAAGTGAGTCGAGTGTCACTTGAGCAAAAGGTGAGTTTATAGAAACGGAGTTCACAGCTATTCATATTCCATGGCAAAAGTGCTGCAGTCGCGCGCAGGATTTCTACTATTTCGGCTTGGTCAGCAAACAGACTTTACAAATACTAATTAAGATAACCTCACTGACGAATACACAATCACAACTATGTGTTAATATAAAATAATAACATTATGCTCCTCTCCTCGCTTGCAGCTATCAAACCCGTTTCTGTAAATGCGGAAATATTACAACACAGTTGTCCAGAACAGCTGGTGCTCTATTGCATGCTTCAGTGTTGCTTGCCTCAAAGCTTGCATAAATCGCATTTAGCTCGTTTGGTAGGCTCGCGTCACTGGGAAGCTCGCGTCTGGGTTTCCCTTTGTAGTCTGTAATAGTTTTCAAGCCCTGCCACATCCGACGAGCATCAGAGCCGGTGTAGAAGGATTTAATCTTAATCCTGTATTGACGCTTTGCTTGTTTGATGGTTTGTCTGAGGGCATAGCGGGATTTCTTATAAGCGTCCGGATTAGTGTCCCGCTCCTTGAAAGCGGCAGCTCCAGCCTTTAGCTCGATGCGGATGTTACCTGTAATCCATGGCTTCTGGTTGGGATATGTATGTACGATCACTGTGGGGATGACGTCGTCGATGCGCTTATTGATGAAGCCGATGACTGAGGTGGTATACTCCTCAATGCCATTGGATGAATCCATGGAACATATTCCAGTCTGTGCTAGCAAAACAGTCCTGTAGCATAGCATCCGCGTCATCTGACCACTTCCATATTGAGCGAGTCACTGGTACTTCCTGCTTTAGTTTTTGCTTGTAAGCAGGAATCAGGAGGATCAGTTTGATTCTGTGATGGAAAATGTTATTTTGGTGCTTTTCTATTTACCAATTTTTATGTTCTATGTTTGTGCTTTCTATAAACCAATTTCTGTGTTCATGCAAGTGACCGATTGAACAAATCCTCACTATCAGTGTCTGCAATTTGGCAGTACACCCATATCCTTTTTTAGAGAAAGTGATCTCAGGTTGGAGAGAAGAAGCCTCGTGAGGTATTGGTCTGTCACATGCATGAACCTGTATTGGTCTGTCACATGAATGAAGCAAGTGTTAATGATTAATCAATTATGAATAAGCTAAATCATGCAAATATGACTCGTCTGCAGTATATAAGATAATTAAATGGAACTGCCTCGTTAGAACTTCTGACAAACGTTCACTATGGCGCCTTAAGTTTGTTGGAACCTCTCCAGCGTGCTGATAATAAACAATGATTCATTTAAGATTGACTTTGAGTGTCCCTTGTGGTAATTTCCAAGACCTGGTGTAGAATTTCCACGACAATTTATTTTTAATGATGTTAAGTGTGTTGTGACCCAACACTTTAGATAGATCTGACTTGACTTTACTCAGTATGACATTGACATAAGATATCAACTCACATATGACAGGCCTATTTTTTCATTGATTGGAAACACTGCTGTCATCACAGACCATACCATATACAGTGCCTTGCAAACATATTCAGACCTGTGGTGTAAATTCTAACCAAGAGGGAGAGACTCTGTTATTTCTTCAAACAATCAATCTTTATTATCGATTAACAATTGCAATAATGGATTTGGTCAACGACCACCCGAACCTGATCGCTGAGAACCCAACAAGCAGATTTGGGCTACAGCTCTTTATAGCAAAGTACATCCTCCTGAATGTTCATGACAGAATTATACAAAAGGTACATTGTGCTATCAAACAGGCAACAAGACTTACATTCCGCCAGGTTTCTGTCTCTAGGTCATTTACTGCTTGTTTATACAGAGTTATCTTCTCAGGTTCGCACTCCTTAACACACAGATACTAATGCAACAAGTCCAGTGTTCATCTGCATGTGAGAGAGAAACTGGAGGGAGGGTTCACCTGGCCCTGGCAGGCCAGCATTTCACAGACACTAATCATTCACTGGAATGCTATATGCTATAGGTTCTATCACCAAGCCATCATAAATCAATTGCCAGCATTAAGCCCCAGAGGCCCAACTCAGTCACACAGACACAGATGAGAGAGCACTCATCAAAGTTATTCGATGCATAAACAGTATTATAACATCATCTTGTAATTTCCTACCATAGACCCCTTGGATTTTTCACATTTTATTGTGTTACAAAGTGGGATTCAAATTGATTTAATTGTAAATTTCTTTGTCAACTATCTACACAAAATACTCTAATGTCAAAGTGGAAGTACAATTTTAGCATTTTTTTAATGATTAATAAAAATGTAATAACTAAAATAGTCGCTGCATAAGTATTCAGCTCCCTGAGTAAATCCATGTTAGAAACACCTTTGGCATCAAATACAGCTGTGAGTTTTCTTGGGTAAGGCTATAAGAGATTTGCACCCCTGGATTGTGCAATATTTGCCCATTATTCTTTTAAAAATTCTTCAAGCTCTGTCAAGATGTTGGGGATCATGGTTAGACAGCAATTTTCAAGTCTTGCCATAGATTTTCAAGCAGATTTAAGTCAAAACTGTAACATGGCCTTTTTTTCTTTTAGGAACATTCACTGTCTTCTTGGTAAGAAACTCCAGTATAGATTTGGCCTTGTGTTGTATGTTATTCAAAGGTGAATTCCTCTCCCAGTCCCTAGTGTAAAGCAGACTGAAGCAGGTTTTCCTCTAGAATTTTGCCTGTGCTTAGCTCCATCCCATTTCTTTTTATCCTGAAAACTCCCCAGTATTTGCTGATGTCAAGCATACCCATACCATAATGCAGCCACCACCATGCTTGAAAATAAGGAGGCAGTTACTCAGTGATGTGTTGGATTTGCATCATCACTTTCGTCCCTTGTTGCGTACAAGATGCATGTTTTGGAATATATTTATTCTGTTTATATTTGTATTCTTCCTTTCACTCTGTCATTTAGGTCATTATTGTGGAGTCACTACGATGTTGTTGATCCATCCTCAGTTTCCTCCCATCACAGGCATTGAACTCTGTAGCTGTTTAAAAATTACCAATGGCCTCATGGTAACATCCCTGAGCCGTTTCATTCCTGTCCTGCAGCTCGTTAGTTCAGAAGGATGACTGTATCTTTGATGTGTGGGTGGTTTAACACATAATCCACAACATAATTATCAACTTGACCATACTTAAAGAAATATTCAATGTCTCATTTGTTATTGTTACCCATCTCCCAATCATTGCTCTTCTTTGAGGCTTTTCGAAAAGCTCCCTGGTCTTTGTAGTTGATCTGTGCTTGAAATACAAAACTTGACTGAGAGACCTTACAGATGTAAATTGTGGGACAGAGGAAGGGTTAGTCATTCAAAAATCTTGTCAACCGCTATTATTTCACACAGAGTTGTTTAGGCTTGCCGAAACAAAGTGGCTGAACACCTAAGCAACGACTATATTTTAGTTAGGAATTTTTCTTCCATTTTGACAACAGAGAATTTTGTGTAGATTGTTATTTAGACTAAATCAATTGTAATCCCACTTTGCAACACAATAAAATGTGAAGAAATCCAAGGGGTCTGAATAGTTTTGCAAGGCACTGTATCAATATACTGGAATTGTAGTTATATTTGACGACTCAATCAGGCCCCAGTTAAATGGCTGACAAATTGTGCCATTCCAATGTACACTGAGTATACAGGAACACCCTCCTAATATTGAGTTGCACCCCCTCCGTCCCCCATGTTGACTTCAATGGTTCCAACCATTCTTGATACACACAGGAAACTGTTGGGCGTGAAAAACACAGCAGCGTTGCAGTTCTTGGCACAAACCGGTTTGCATGGCGCCTACTACCATACCCCGTTCAAAGGCATTTCAATCTTTTGTCTTGCCCATTCACCCTCTGAATGGCACGCATTCACAATCCATGTCTCAAATGTCTCAAGTAGACGTCGACCGATTAATCGGAATGGCCGATTAATTAGGGCCATTTCAAGTTTTCATAACAATCGGGAATCGGGAAATTTTGGACACCGATTTTTCTTTATTTAACTAGGCAAGTCAGTTAAGAACACATTCTTATTTTCAATGATGGCCTAGGAACGGTTGGTTAACTGCCTTGTTCAGGGGCAGAACGACAGATTTTTACCTTGTCAGCTCAGGGATTCAATCTTGCAACCTTACGGTTAACTAGTCCAACGCTCTAACCACCTGCCTCACGAGGAGCCCGCCTGTTACGCGAATGCAGTAAGAAGCCGAGGTAAGTTGCTAGCTAGCATTAAACTTATCTTATAAAAAACAATCAATCAATCATAATCACTAGTTATAACGACACATGGTTGATGATATTACTAGTTTATCTAGCGTGTCCTGCGTTGCATATAATCGATGCAGTACGCATTCGCGAAAAAGAACTGTCATTGCTCCAACGTGTACCTAACCATAAACATCAATGCCTTTCTTAAAATCAATACACAGAAGTATATATTTTTAAACGTGCATATTTAGCTAAAATAAATCCAGGTTAGCAGGCAATATTAACCAGGTGAAATTGTGTCACTTCTCTTGCGTTCATTGCACGCAGAGTCAGGGTATATGCAACAGTTTGGGCTTCCTGGCTCATTGCGAACTAATTTGCCAGAATTCTACGAAATAACATTGAAGGTTGTGCAATGTAACAGGAATATTTAGACTTATGGATGCCACCCGTTAGATAAAATACGTAACGGTTCCGTATTTCACTGAAAGAATAAACGTTTTCTTTTTGAGATGATAGTTTCCGGATTCGACCATATTAATGACCTAAGGCTTGTATTTCTGTATGTTATTATGTTATAATTAAGTCTATGATTTGATAGAGCAGTCTGACTGAGCGATGGTAGGCACCAGCAGGCTCGTAAGCATTCATTCAAATAGCACTTTCATGCGTTTTGCCAGCAGCTCTTCGCAATGCTTTTAGGATTGCGCTGTTTATGACTTCAAGCCCATCAACTCCCGAGATTAGGCTGGTGTAACTGATGTGAAATGGTTAGCTAGTTAGCAGGGTGCGCGCTAATAGCGTTTCAAACGTCACTCGCTCTGAGACTTGGAGTAGTTGTTCCCCTTGCTCTGCATGGGTAACGCTGCTTCGAGGGTGGCTGTTGTCGATGTGTTCCTGGTTCGAGACCAGGTAGCGGCGAGGAGAGGGATGGAAGCTATACTGTTACACTGGCAATACTAAAGTGCCTATAAGAACATTCAATGGTCAAAGGTATATGAAATACAAATCGTATATAGAGAAATAGTCCTATAATTCCTATAATAACTACAACCTAAAACTTCTTACCTGGGAATATTGAAGACTCATGTTAAAAGGAACCACCAGCTTTCATATGTTCTCATGTTCTGAGCAAGGAACTTAAACGTTAGCTTTCTTACATGGCACATATTGCACTTTTACTTTCTTCTCCAACACTTTGTTTTTGCATTATTTAAACCAAATTGAACAGGTTTCATTATTTATTTGAGGCTAAATTGATTTTATTGATGTATTATACTGTATTAAGTTAAAATAAGTGTTCATTCAGTATTGTTGTAATTGTCATTATTAAAAATAAAGTTTTTATTTTATTTTTATTTTTATTTTTTTAATCGGCCGATTAATCGGGGGTTTTTTTGGTCCTCCAATAATCGGTATCGGTATCGGCGTTGAAAAATCATAATCGGTCGACCTCTAGTCTCAAGGCATAAACATATTTCATTAACCTGTCTCCTCCCCTTCATCGACCAGGAATGCAAACGAGTCACCTTTCGGGCGAAATTCGCCGTTTTGAATACAAAATAGGTAACCTACGTGATTTGTGTAGAGCCGATGAGAAAAGTTTGGAGCGTTTCGTTTCCTTAACAACAGAATGCAGCACGCGACTGAAGAGAGAAGAGACAACCAACTTGCTAGTTACAGCATCAGCGTGCGCTCTGGAAAGACGGTGAACAGTGGAGAGTGGAAAGGCAGTTTGCCACTTATAGCAACGCGTCCCTGAACGATAAAGCATGACCACGGAGACGGGGGTGAGAAGGTGATGACGTGTACTTCATGAGCTGTGTTACGTTCCCCAGTTTCTGTGTTGTAGTTTGTATTTGAGTGTGTGTGTTTCAGGAGATGGCTTCCTGAATTCTCCCCAAGCAGCTGATTGGTCAGCCCCATTGCTGATTGGAGCTGAACCCGCCCCCTCGTCAAGTTACAGCTGTATCCCATTAGACTCCTTCTGAAGCTATATAAAAGCCAGTGTTCTGTTCAGAAGAAAGATCATTGTGGAGAGATGATTGCTGAGAGATTGATTGTATACCCTGAGATGATTGCTGAGAGGAGGCTGATGGCTGTGGGTTATTTACTGTGTTAGTTGTTGCTGGGAGCAGCTTTGGTATGTTCTGTGTTAGTTTGTTGCTCAGTCAGATAGAGCTTATTTGATGTCCTGTGTTTCTCAGTTTGTTGTGAAATTGTTTAATATTCTGTCTTATTTGTTCCCAGGGGGGAAGGGGAAGGCACCTAGGGAGTGCTTAGGCAAGAGGCCCGCAGGCATACATATACCCGTAGTATATTCACTGTCTAGGCACACTAGGTAAGACCTGGGCGGACCACCCCCTGTATTTTGGTTAGCGCACCAGGCGGTGCTAAGTTAGGTAAGTAGTGGGTAGGCAGGTAAGGTAGGAGAGGGGGCTTTTGATATTTACTTTCTTTGCTTTGGTTCCGTCCAGCCCTTTACCCCATATTACCGTGTGAAGGAATACATTCCTAGTAAACGGTAAATTCTCTGCTTTTGTCATCCTTACTCGCACCCACAGTCCCATACCTCTTTCACTTCACGGGGAGTTGAGTTGTAGCAGGGTGTTGCGTTCCCTCTTAGAGGTGTGCGTAACCAGCTGTAACCGAAAAGCAACTGGCATTTGGAAAGTTTGAGGTGAGGGAGCAAGTGTGGTGGAACAAGAATTAGCATTGTTAAGTATCTTGCTAGCTGGATCGAATTCTTCGTTAGCTAGCCAGAGAAATGTTGAGCAACATTAGCCAACTTAGCTGATAAAATAATTGAGTTTATGGTGTGAAAATCAGCTGGGCAATAAAATGAGACAGCTAACGCTAGCTAACATTACAACATCAGATGAGCTAACGTTAGTAACCTAACCAATTATCTACAGTATTAACTGGTATACGACTTCTTGCCGTTCCTCAAGTTATAACGCATTAGTTGCTTATTGGACCCTGGCAATCTGTGTGAAATATTAGCTGGTTAACAAACTAACTACTATCTATGAACTAATGTTTTCCCTCTACAGTATGTGGTTAATTTTCATAATGTGAAAATTAGGCGTTAAACAAGTGGATTCAGGGATCAAGTGTAGCTGGCGCTGGGCCTGGCTTAAACTGGATGCCATTATAGAGATGAAAGGAACACCACACACTAAAAAGGGGTATACCAGGTGTACTCTCTGCCTGAAAGAGATCAATTATGCCGGCAAAGGATCTCATGCTCTGTTGGCACATTGTAGAGCAGATGTCCACAGGCAGAACGTGTACAATGTAATAACGTGCAGTGTAGCCCAAAGATATTGCTTTTGTTTTGAACTTGACAGTAACACTTGTGTGTTAGTAACTGGGGATTATTATATGTTTTACTCAGTGAAAGTTATTTTTGCACACATGTAGCCATGTGCACTTGATCGATGTCTACTATCTTGGCCACTATAATAGAGCAAAAACAGAATGCCTGTTTTGTTTAATTCAACATATTTTTTTCCCAAGTGCAATATTTGTGTGTGGTCACAAGCGTTCTATTATAAAGGCTGTCATGGCTAACTGCAATATCAGTGTATTGGTTTTTTTCTCAAGGCTTAAGTGTCATATACAGTAAAGTCTTAGGCAACAAACAACATTGGATTGCATTCCTTACATTTATTTGGTGTGAGTTAGGTTCACATTAACCACTTGTTATTTTACACACAGAGACAAATCATGTAGATCATATTCTTTGTTGTTTAATTAGTTAAAACCTGCATTTCCCCCTAGCAGGGATTTTTTTCATTTTTCAGTGCAAAAAAAAGTGTCACCTTTTTGGGCCCTCACCAGTTTGCATCCCTGATCTACACTGATTGCAGTGGATTTAACAACTGACATCAATAAGGGATCATGGCTTTCATCTGGTTAACCTATGTCATGGAGAGAGCAGGTGTTCTTCATGTTTTGTACACTCAGTGTATAGGGGCTCTTTGACATCAGCCTATTCTACGAGTTGCTATTCACATCATGAAGAAGTAGTCCCCTAAACCACACCCACAAATTGGGGATGTCAACTGCCATTCGCCATTTGCGGCTATTTAACAGTCTAGCGTTACGTAGTTATTACTTTTAACAAAATAACTTTTTGTGTTCTCATAGGCTTACAGTTGTCTTGATAATTGCTTGAACAGTCGCTAAGATTATATTTGGTTATGATCATGGCAAAATACCTATTATTGATGCAGCAGTTTTTAGCTAGAATGCTAATGCTCATTGACAGGCTAGTAGCATAGCTAGTCAAAGAGCATTTTACTGGTTGAAGTTTAAGTGTTTTTTAAGTATAATGCAGTTGACGGCAATGATGACGCAAACATATTAAGCAAGATGTTTATACAAGCCTTATAATCCAATTAAAATGCAAAAGTAGTGTGAAATGCACTCATGCTGTAAGCAACATGTAAATTTTGGGGGGTTTTGCTGGCGGTCTATGAGAAATCCCCCGTGTTTTCCCCAACGGTAAGGAAATTGTCAATAGCGATTCTGAGAATCTAGGATTGTATATCTATGGATGTCATGACTGACTAGTTAAAGACCAGAGACGCTAAATTATCCTAATGTCTATGTTCACACCCTGTGAAGAATGGCCTTGACTGCAGTCAATGTCATAGTCCACACACACACTCACTTGAGCGTCAGTCCAACACAAACAGTGATAATGAGGGGCAATCTCAAGCCATGAGAGTGGTTTCCATGGTGACAGACAGAACCAAGCTGGTGCCACTAAGGGCAATGTATTCAGGGCATGGTGCTCCATTAGATAATACTAGTGACCAAAGGGACAGACTTTACATCATGCAATGTCATTTCTCCAGAACAGCAGTTACATGTCAGTAACAAAACAAAGCAAAATTAGTAACATTAGCATTTCCAGACCAGGTGTGGCCACCTGCTGCATTAAGTACTGCAGTCCATCTCCTCCTCATGGACTGCACCAATGGCATTGAGGAGTAAACCACATCAGTCATTGGCTTCATCAATAGGTGCATCGATGACGTCGTCCCCACAGTGACCGTACGTACATACCCCAACCAGAAGCCATGGATTACAGGCAGCATACGCACTGAGCTAAAGGCTAGAGCTGCCACTTTCAAGGAGCGGGACTCTAACCCGGACGCTTATAAGAAATTCCGTTATGCCCTCCGACGAACCATCAAACAGGCAAGCTTAAATACAGGACTAAGATCAAATCGTACTACACCGGCTCTGACGCTCGTCTGATGTGGCAGGGCTTGCAAACCATTAGACTACAAAGGGAAGCAGAGCCAAGAGCTGCCCAGTGACACGAGCCTACAAGACGAGCTAAACTACTTCTATGCTCGCTTCGAGGCAAATACCACTGAAACATGCATGAGAGCACCAGCTGTTCTGGAAGACTGTGATCATGCTCTCCAGAGCCGATGTGAGCAAGACCTTTAAACAGGTCAACATTCATAAGGCCGCAGGGCCAAACGGATTACCAGGACGTGTACTGTGAGCATGCGCTGACCAACTGGCAAGTGTCTTCACTGACATTTTCAACCTCTCCCTTTCCGAGTCTGTAATGCCAACATGTTTTAAGCAGACCACCATAGTCCCTGTGCCCAAGAACACGACTACCGCCCCATAGCCATGAAGTGCTTTGAAAGGCTGGTCTTAGCTCACATCAACACCATCATCCCATAAACCCTAGACCCACTCCAATTTGCATACCAACCCAACAGATCCACAGATGATGCAATGTCCATTGCACTCCACACTGCCCTATCCCACCTGGACAACAGGAACACCTATGTGAGAATGCTATTCATTGACTACAGCTCAGCGTTCAACACCATAGTGTCCTCAAAGCTCATCAATATGCTAAGGACCCTGGGACTAAACACCTCCCTCTGCAACCTTACAGTGAAACATGACAACATGATAAGATCACAAGAGACTCACCCCTAAGTATTTATTCGCATTTTCTTCCACATGCAAGCCTGAACCAAAAAGTTACATATTGCCTCTTTAACTTCTCATAGATGGTTTGAATCACATGATGATGTCATCGGAAATACTTCTCTTCTATCTATAAAACTTAGAAACCCGACGCTTGCACATGTTGGGGTGGTGCTGGAGATGATGTTGAAAAAAGGTGAAATGCCCCTTGAACACAGCTTTTGCTGACTTGTAAATAATATCACCCCAGTAATGGCATGATAATACTGAAGCACCAATGTTCACTACCAATTAGCCAACATGATAACGAACAGTGCTTGGCAAAGTTGATTTAATTTCACCTTGAATTATCTTCAGCGTGGTCTCGAGTGCCCCTCTGCTATTTCACTGATGTAAACATGGCAACAATTATATGTTAAACACGGGGATATCAATCAGTCATGAAAGTCTTGTGAGAATTTAAACAAAAATGAAGGTGACATCGCTTTACAGATCTGAAATGAATATTCATGAATTCATTTTATTCTTTTAGGCTACTTAATGTCAGCACTTGATTGCATTTTCATGGAAATAATGACATACTCTGTGAGATGTCAAATGTCTTAAAAGCTATGGTTATATGCATGCCATCAGAGTGGAACAATGTTTTTTTCCAAAGTTTTATGTCATGAGTGCACTCCCATTTCAAAAAGGGGGATGTGGTAACCACACTAGAACAAACACTTACCAAAGCCATGGCTTATGGGGAAACTCTCAAAAATCTTTATTTGCCTTCCCATACAAGAACCAGCGATCACAACCTGGTCAAAGGATGTGGACATTTAGTGGCATTAGTCATTTATACTTTTTTCATAGTTTGCATTGCTTCAAGAGTCTGGGGGAAATACTACACTGACAGTGGGTTATTGTGAGAGTGTTTAACTAACATCAACAATGGGGGAGGGAAATAAACGATCCAATTAAATAAACTGGAGGCTGAGCCGAACAAAGCCACATTTGCCCAAAATGGGTTTTACCCAGCTCGTTGTATATCTTCCTGTGCATTTTATGCTCTAAAATGGACATCCTCTTATGTGAGCTGTTATGTGGGCCCTAAAATGCCATTTGCCACACCAACTGAATCATTCCACTTATTCATAAGGCTGCACAGAGACATACTAGGGAATGAAATTACAGGTAGTTAAATTCTATGTGCATATATATGGCCAATTTTCAATGGTTGTTTGTGTCTAAGTTTTAGAGTATACATGTTGGCTGAGTTCGTTGGGGGTAATGGATTCAGGACATAAAATCCTATATTATACTGAATCAAATATAAGGCTTGGTTCGTGACAACTACTATATTATGAGCTTTGCTGTTGTCTTGAGCTGGAGCTTTCAGCTCTCATCCCACCGAAGGGCAAAGCAAGGACCAAACTTGAAGCAAAAACAATACTAAACCCTCCAACTCTCATGATATGTAGTAATGGTAACATCCTTCTAAAATACATCAGCAGTAACTACATGTTTTTGTATGTGTCTCTTTTTGTTTCTGTTTCGTAGCCCCAGAGATGGTAAGACATGTAAATTGCATGCATTCTGCCTCAACCGGGACACATCTTTCTTCTTTAGGACACCTGGTTCCTCATACAGGGCCATCAGAAAGTTTTCACATCCCTTGACCTTTTCCACATTTTGTTGTGTTACAGCCTGAATTTAAAATGGATTACATTTAGTTATTTCTTTCACTGGCCTACACACAATACCCCATAATGTCAAAGTGGAATTATGTTTTAGACATTTTTACAAATTAATTAGAAATGAAAAGTTTAAATGTTTTGAGTCAATAAGTATTCAACCCCCTTGTTATAAGCTCAGGAGTAATAATAAGTTGCATGGATTCGCTCTGTGTGAATTAATAGTGTTTAACATGATTTTCGAATGACAGCCTCATCTCTGTACCTCACACATACAATTATTTGTAAGATCCCTCAGTTGAGCAGTGAATTTCAAACACAAATTCAACCATAAAGACCAGGGAGCTTTTCCAATGCCTCACAAAGAAGGGAACCTATTGGTAGATGGGTAAAAATATATATCCCTTTGAACATGGTGAAGTTATAAATTACACTTTGGATGGTGTATCAATACACCCAGTCACTACAAAGATACAGGAGTCCTTCCTAACTCAGTTGCCGGAAAGGAAGGAAACTTCTCAGGGATTTCACCATGATGATGATGGCCAATTGTGACTTTAAAACAGTTACAGAGTTTAATGGCTGTGATAGATGAAAATTGAGGATGGATCAACAACATTGTAGTTACTCCACAATACTAACCTTATTGACAGAGTGAAAAGAAGGAAGCCGGTACAGAAAAAAAAATATTCCAAAACATGCATCCTGTTTGTAACAAGACAAAAAAGTAATACTGCAAAAAAATTGGCAAAGCAATTACCTTTTTGTCCTGAATACAGTGTTATGTTTGGGACAAATTGTCACGCCCTGACCATAGAGAGCTATTTATTCTCTATGTTGGTTAGGTCGGGGTGTGATTAAGGGTGGGTTATCTAGGGGAATTATATGTCTATGTTGGCCTGGTATGGTTCCCAATCAGAGGCAGCTGTTTATCGTTGTCTCTGATTGGGGATCATATTTATGTAGCCATTTCCCCATCGTGCTTTGTGGGATCTTGTCTAGGTATAGTTGCCTGTGAGCACTACTCTGAGCGTCACGTTTCGTTTGTTCGCTTTATTGTTTTTGTTCTTTAAGTTTCTCTTCCAAATAAAAGGATGGAAACATACCACACTGCATCTTGGTCCACTCCTTATAACGATCGTGACACAAATCCAATACAACACATTACTGAGTACCACTCTCCCTATTTTCAAGCATAGTGGTGCCTGCATCATCTTATAACACAACAGAATGTGAAATAAGTCAAGGGGTATGAATAGTTTGAGGGCACTGTAGATCATTGGAAGAATCACACAGGTGAAATGGTATTTAGAAACATTTAAACTTCTTATTATTAGATGTATGTCCTTGAACCGATTATTTCAAGAATTTAAGGATAATTCAGTTGATACTGGCAGCCTGCAGGTCCCAGGTTGGCCTTCAACTTGAGATACTCAATTAGAGGGGACAACACGGCAACATCCCTTCCTGGAGTAGCTAAAACTGAGCATTAGAGGTTTCCAAAAACTCCCCCATGAAGCAAGATGGCGACACGCTAAAATGACACTTCCTGATTTTCAAATTCGCCCCCGAAGAAATAATGGGGTGACGTCATTGATGGCTTCGTACATATTCTTTTTACAGTCTTATGTAGCGCCGTGAATTTGATCAATTGTGGTGGTATTGCCTCTGATCTTTGCTCTAATTCCTATGCAGGATGCAGTTGTGGGTACAATGCGGACATGTACCCCCACTTTTATATCGAATTAACACAGGTAGCAACTCAATGCTAGAATAAACACTGAAATACCACCTGCCATTTATGTCAATAAGTTCACTTTTGCAGGCACATACAACTCTCTCCAAGGACAGGTTTGCAGGACATTCCTCCAAAGGCAAAACCCTAGTTTAGCACTGCCCTCTTGTGTAATTTTCTGGAGCTGCATATGCGCTTCTACTTATGCAAAAAATAACCCAAATCATATGGAAGTGGTTAGTGGTATGGTAAGAGACCACAGGCGGCTGGTGGCACTTTAATTGGGGAGGATGGGCTCATAGTACTGGCGGGAATGGAATAAATGGAACGTTATCGAACACATGGCAACAAATAAATATGTCTGAACTCCGAATCAAATAGGCTTCGCAAAAATAGTAACATAGTTACTGTGGTAGAACGTTTATTGTGATTGCCGATTTTCTGCAAGTCCCACCAGGTAGCCTGGTTTCAGATGTGTCCATGTAAACAGGATTATTAAGGAAATTGTTCTTGCAAAGCATGTAAACGTTTTAAACAAACTATTATATTAATCTGAATCGTAACCATGCTCAGTATGAATGGTAGTAGGCTATAGACTTATGGGAATGGCTGCTCTACAGAAACTACCTAGAAAAGTGTTTTAATGTACAATCAGGGCTCTCCCTACGATTTCCTGACAAGAGGAAGTTGGATTAGTGAGCATTTTTGAAAAACCAGTAACGGCCATTTCCTGAAATCTAGAGTCTTAAATCATATCAAACAATATAGCCAACACAGTAGTCTAGTGTTTGATCCTGAATGAAATTGAGGTTGTCTCAATGAAGCCTTCACATTATTCTAGGGGTAATGATTATTTCAATAGGTGTCTATGTGGATAGTCTAGTGATAATGTAAACTGTCTTCTTCGTAATTATGTTTGGAGACAGTTTCAGAATAATTGAATGAATGGATGCAATGTAGTAGTCTATCCTATGGTATTTGGAATATGAAACTGAATATATGGATCATCCAGATGGTCCAGATGTATATATATATATATGGGGAGAACAAGTATTTGAACACTGACGATTTTGCAGGTTTTCCTACTTACAAAGCATGTAGAGGTCTGTAATTTTTATCATAGGTACACTTCAACTGTGAGAGACGGAATCTAAAACAAAAATCCAGAAAATCACATTGTATGATTTTTAAGAATTCCGGCTCTCACAGACCTGTTAGTTTTTCTTTAAGAAGCGCTCCTGTTCTCCACTCATTACCTGTACTAACTGCACCTGTTTGAACTCGTTACCTATATAAAAGACACCTGTCCACACACTCAATCAAACAGACTCCAACCTCTCCACAATGGCCAAGACCAGAGAGCTGTGTAAGGACATCAGGGATAAAATTGTAGACCTGCACAAGGCTGGGATGGGCTACAGGACAATGGTGAGAAGGCAACAACTGTTGCCGCAATTATTAGAAAATGGAAGAAGTTGAAGATGACGGTCAATCACCCTCGGTCTGGGGCTCCATGCAAGATCTCATCTCGTGGGGCATCAATGATCATGAGGAAGGTGAGGGATCAGCCCAGAACTACACGGCAGGACCTGGTCAATGACCTGAAGAGAGCTGGGACCACAGTCTCAAAGAAAACCATTAGTAACACACTACGCCGTCATGGATTAAAATCCTGCCGCGCACGCAAGGTCCCCCTGCTCAAGCCAGCGCATGTCCAGGCCCGTCTGAAGTTTGCCAATGACCATCTGGATGATCCAGAGGAGGAATGGGAGAAGGTCATGTGGTCTGATGAGACAAAAATAGAGCTTTTTGGTCTAAACTCCACTCGCCGTGTTTGGAGGAAGAAGAAGGATGAGTACAACCCCAAGAACACCATCCCAACCGTGAAGCATGGAGGTGGAAACATCATTCTTTGGGGATGCTTTTCTGCAAAGGGGACAGGACGGCTGCACCGTATTGAGGGGGAGGATGGATGGGGCCATGTATCGCGAGATCTTGGTAAGAGCATTGAAGATGGGTCGTGGCTGGGTCTTCCAGCATGACAACGACCCGAAACACACAGCCAGGGCAACTAAGGAGTAGCTCCGTAAGAAGCATCTCAAGGTCCTGGAGTGGCCGAGCCAGTCTCCAGACCTGAACCCAATAGAAAATCTTCGGAGGGAGCTGAAAGTCCGTATTGCCCAGCGACAGCCCCGAAACCTGAAGGATCTGGAGAAGGTCTGTATGGAGGCGTGGGCCAAAATCCCTGCTGCAGTGTGTGCAAACCTGGTCAAGAACTACAGGAAACGTATGATCTCTGTAATTGCAAACAAAGATTTCTGTACCAAATATTAAGTTCTGCTTTTCTGATGTATCAAATACTTATGTCATGCAATAAAATGCAAATTAATTACTTAAAAATCATACAATGTGATTTTCTGGATTTTTGTTTTAGATTCCGTCTCTCACAGTTGAAGTGTACCTATGATAAAAATGACAGACCTCTACATGCTTTGTAAGTAGGAAAACCTGCAAAATTGGCAGTGTATCAAATACTTGTTCTCCCCACTGTACACACACACACACACACACACACACACACACACACACACACACACAGTTGAAGTCGGAAGTTTACATACACCTTAGCTAAATACATTTAAACTCCATTTTTCACAATTCCTGACATTTAATCCTAGTAAAAAAATCCCTGTTTTAGATCAGTAAGGATCACTACTTTATTTTAAGAATGTGAAATGTCAGAATAAGAGTTGAGAGAATTATTTCTTTGAGCTTTTATTCCTTTCTTCACATTCCCAGTGGGTCAGAAGTTTACATACACTCAAATAGTATTTGGTAGCATTGCCTTTAAATTGTTTAACTTGGGTCAAACATTTCGGGTAGCCTTCCACAAGCTTCCCACGATAAGTTGGGTGAATTTTGGCCCATTCCTCGTGACAGAGCTGGTGTAACTGAGTCAGGTTTGTAGGCCTCCTTGCTCGCACACGCTTTTTCAGTTCTGCCCACAAGTTTTCTATAGGATTGAGGTCAGGGCTTGGTGATGGCCACTCCAATACCTTGGCTTCGTTGTCCTTAAGCCATTTTGCCACAACTTTGGAAGTATGCTTGGGGTCATTGTCCATTTGGAAGACCCATTTGCGACCAAGCTTTAACTTCCAGACTGATGTCTTGAGATGTTGCTTCAATATATCCACATAATATTCCTACCTCATGATGCCATCTATTTTGTGAAGTGCACCAGGCCCTCCTGCAGCAAAGCACCCCCACAACATGATGCTGCGTCCCCCGTGCTTCATGGTTTGGATGGTGTTCTTGGGCTTGCAAGCCTCCCCCTTTTTCCTCCAAACATAACGATGGTCATTATGGCCAAACAGTTCTATTTTTGTTTAATCAGACCAGAGGACATTTCTCCAAAAAGTACAATCTTTGTCCCCATGTGCAGTTGCAAACCGTAGTCTGTTTTTTTTATGCTGGTTTTGGACCAGTAGCTTCTTCCTTGCTGAGCGGCCTTTCAGGTTATGTCGATATAGGACTTGTTTTACTGTGGATATAGATACTTTTGTACCTGTTTCCTCCATCAACTTCACAAGGTCCTTTGCTGTTGTTCTGGGATTGATTTTCACTTTTCGTACCAAAGTGCGTTCATCTCTAGGAGACAGAACGCGTCTCCTTCCTGAGCGGTGTGACGGCTATGTGGTCCCATGGTGTTTATACTTGCGTACTATTGTTCGTACAGATGAACGTGGTACCTTCAGGCGTTTGGAAATTGCTCTCAAGGATGAACCAGACTTGTGGGGGTCTATATTTTTTTTCTGAGGTCTTGGCTGATTTCTTTTGATTTTCCCATGATTTCAAGCAAAGGGGGCACTGAGTTTGAAGGTAGGCCTTGAAATACATCCACAGGTACACCTCCAATTGACTCAAATTATGTCAATTAGCCTATCAAAAGCTTCTAAAGCCATGACATCATCTTTTGGAATTTTCCAAGCTGTTTAAAGTCACAGTCAACTTAGTGTATGTAAACTTCTGACCCACTGTAATTGTGATACAGTGCATTATAAGTGAAATAATCTGTCTGTAAACAATTGTTGGAAAAATTACTTGTGTCATACACAAAGTAGATGTCCTAAACGACTTGCCAAAACTATAGTTTGTTGACAAGAAATGTGTATATATATGAGCTTGTTTCAGATCTCCATCCCTGACCCAATTCATCAAGTTAGGTCTACCATTCATATGATCATTGGTGATCTGACTGTAGGCTATGATCATATCATTAGCAGGCTACTGTTGACATACGCTGATTCAAGAGCACAGATCAAGAACTGACTAATTAACATAGATAGGCCTACCAATCTTTAACAGTCTAACACAACCTTCTGTATTAGCGGAACAGCTCTCTGCCATGTCGGTTTCCATCGACACAGCAATGTATACTGAACCATGGAGGGTGGATCAATTCTTCTTCGGTGAGGTTTAATGGCGTTTACCGCCCCCAACTGAAGTTTAGTATAAATCCATTACACTTTGTGATACAAAATGAGGAAATGGGAAAAATGACCCTACCAACTAACCCTTCACTCATTAAAACCCATCACCTCATTCCACTACTTCCACTACCCCAGGTCAACGACCTGAGAGGATGGGACACTACCACTCAACACACCCTGTAACTCTTCTGAAGTCAAATCTCGTACCCCCAGGTACTTCTCTGTAGCTTCCACCACGACATCTGATTTTCTGTGACTTACGTTATATATCTGCTGTACAGCTAATAACCACTGCTATGAACACTGAGAGGCCAACCTTACTGAAACATATTGGCCTATCTCTCTGTTCTGACACAGATCTACTATTCACAGGGATCCTCTCAGAATCCCTCACCTTTGATCCACCCCCCCCTCTACTTTCTGCACTGGTTCAGCATACGGCATCTTCTGTACTACTCTGACCCTGGCCACCTCAACCTGCCTCTCTGACCCTGGCCACCTCAACCTGCCTCTCTGACCCTGGCCACCTCAACCTGCCTCTCTGACCCTGGCCACCTCAACCTGCCTCTCTCGCACCTCCTCTACTTTCTTCACTGCTTCAGCATATGACATCTTCTGCACTACTCTGACCCTGGCCACCTCAACCTGCCTCTCTCGCACCCCTACAGTTGACACATATTTTTCCACCGAAACTACACATTCCTCTGTCCCACACTTCCCAAATCTTGGATTCTCCCTCCTACACACTGCTGCAACATACCCATAAACGTGACACCTATAACACTGCAGTGTATTTGGCACAAAAGCTCTAACAGCATAACTCATATATCCTAACATTATTTTGTCAGGTAAAAACTCTGAATGAAAGCTCAAAAGAACAGACTGTGTCACCTCTGTTTCACCACTCTCCCCACCGGGTTTGCGTCGTACCAAACTGCGGGGGTCACAAACACCAGGACTCTTCAACTTAAATTGCTCCACCTCCACACTTAACGCTACCCCAGAAATCACTCTTTTCAATGGTGCCTTGTACCCAAACGCAAAGCAAGATAAAAGTCTTTCCCCAAGTTGCGTCTTCTCCCTCTGATCCGAAGAAACACAAGCAAACATCACAAGTCCACTTCGGGTTACCTTCACCGACTCAATAGCACCCACCATATTTTCCACCCAACCTGAAACCACCCACGTATCAGCCAAAAGGCCTGGTTCCACCCTCTTCAAAAATCTCCCTCCCACTGGACCAAACGTATCTTTATCATAACCATGTCCATCAATTCAAGGCTCAGGCGCCGAGCTCCTCACAACACATTTTACCCCTTCCATTTCACCTCCAGAACTCGAACTGGAACCGGCTCACTCTGTTTGAACTTGACACCAATCTTCCTCGACATACCCTCTCCCTTGTTATTGCTAGCTTCAACAGATATAAACCCATCCTCTGCCTCCCTCAGTCTTTTCAAAATCCTCTCTCTTTCCCTTCAAACTCTTCCCTTAACCAATTACCCGACTCCTTCTGAAAATGTTAAACCTTTCCAAGCTTAAATCTCTTTTTAGCCTCCTCAAGGGAGGAGCCCTGTACTCTGAGCCCTGTACTCCCGCCACTTTAAACTCGAGCCTGGGTAGCCTAGTGGTTAGAGCGTTGGACTAGTAAGGTTGCAAGTTCAAATCCCCGAGCAGACAAGGTACAAATCTGTCGTTCTGCCCCTGAACAGGCAGTTAACCCATTGTTCCTAGGCCGTCATTGAAAATAAGAATTTGTTCTTAATTAATAACCTTTTGTCAATAGGGGGAGCTGTTAGCATTATTTTTTTTTTTACATTTCCAAATTAAACTGCCTCGTACTCAATTCTTGATCGTACAATATGCATATTATTGTTATTATTGGATAGAAAACAGTCTATAGTTTCTATAGGAGTTGAAATTTTGTCTCTGAGTGGTACAGAACAATTTCTACAGCACTTTTCATGACAGGGTTCAGATTTCAGAAATTTTTACCTCTGATCTGGGGTCTGTTTATAAGGCCACAGTGAATGCTATGAAGAAACCGACACTACCTACGTCTTCCTCTGGGTGTCTGTACGTCATCACGTTTTCAATGAAGTCTATGGGACGTTCACAGCCATTATAAATGACAAAAATGTACAGAGACCCCTCTTTCTCAACGTGCGCCTCAAGCGTGAAGGCCATCGGACCTGCCTCGTTCCAAATCGTTTTCTAACCAGCAGTATTTCTCCGGTCATGTTTTCAGTCGTTATAGTTGTTAAAAACATCATAATGTAGTGAATTTTAACCGTTTTATATCAATTTATATCCGTTTAGTGCGATTTTGAGGAATTTCTTTGTCGTGCACTCTGAAAGTTTGGACACGCTTTAGGGTGTCGGTCGTTGGTGATGGACATTTCGAAGGACAGAGGACATCTATCGACCAAAAGACGTTTATAACATAGAAAGGATACATTGCCCAAGAATATGATGGAAGATCAGCTCAAAGTAAGCAATATTTAATATGATAAACCGTGTTTCTGTCGAAATATTTTAAACGCATACATCGCCATTTTGTTTGGTATAGCTTCACTTGGCCAACCCTGTATTGAAAAGTAAGGATAATTTTAAAAATGTAAATCAGCGGTTGCATTAAGAACTAATTTGTCTTTCGATTCCTGTCAACCCTGTATTTTTTAGTCAAGTATATGATTAGCTTTTAATTAAACTAGATCACTCTGATAGATGACGTCAGACATATTGAGGCTTGATTTCCTAGTATTTTCATTGTGTAACCACGGTTTTGTATGGCTAAATATGCACCTTTTCGAACAAACTGTATATGTATGTTGTAAAATGATGTTACAGGAGTGTCATCGGAAGAATTCTGAGAAGGTTAGTGAAAAAATTAATATCTTTTGGCGGTGATTACGTTATAGCGCTCTTTGCCTGGAATCGATGCTCTGGTAACGTTTTCACATGTGGTATGCTAACTTATCGATTTATTGTGTTTTCGCTGTAAAACGCTTAGAAAATCTGAAATATTGTCTGGAATCACAAGATCTGGGTCTTTCCATTGCTATGCTTTGTCTATTCTTATGAAATGTTTTATGATGAGTAAATTGGTCATACACGTTGCTCTATCTAGTAATTCTAGTGGATTTGTGATGGTCGGTGCAATTGTAAACTGTGATTTCTACCTGAAATATGCACTTTTTTCTAACAAAAACTATCCTATACCATGAATATGTTATCAGACTGTCATCTGATGGTTTTTTTTATAGGTTATTGGCTATCAATATCTTAGTTGAGCCGAATTGGTGATAGCACCTGAAGGAGTAAGAAACTGATGGAGTTAGAATAGTGGTGTATTTTGCTAACGTGTTTAGCTAATAGATTTACATATTTTGTCTTCCCTGTAAAACATTTTAAAAATCTGAAATGGTGGCTTTATTCACAAGATCTGTATCTTTCATCTGGTGTCTTGGACTTGTGATTTAATGATATTTAGATGCTACTATCTACTTCTGAAGCTATGCTATCTATGCTAATCAGTGTGTGGGGGGTGGGGGGTGCTCCCGGATCCGGGTTTCTGAGGCAGTAAAAGTGTTCTTAACTGACTTGCCTAGTTAAATAAAGGTAAGATACATTTTAAAGAATGGTGGATAAATGACGATAGTTCACTTACCATTGAAACGTTGTTCCGGTCTACTTAACTGTGTGTCGCGCATAGACACCAATGCAATAGCAGCTCGGTCTGGTCTACTTTGTCTTAATTTATAGACTTTCATTGAACCCAGAAAAAACTGCGAGTGGTGTGTCTCGCTTCCTCTTCCATCTCTGACTGAACTACGGTTGTCACTAGTTACTACAGCCACAAAGTCAAAATTGGCTATATTGTGAAAATTCAGGAAAACAAAAATTTGCTTTTTGGTCTTAATTTAAGGTTAGGTTTAGGCATACGGTTAGCAGTGTGGTTAAGGTTAGGTTTAAATCATATTTTTTTTTAAAGAGATTAGAACCATAAAAAGCTCTCTACGGTCAGGGCGTGACAGTACCCCCCCCCCCCCCCCCCAAAGGTGTGGACTCCGGCCGCAAAACCTGAACCAATAGGGGAGGGTCTGAGTGTGCATTTCTCCGCGGTGGCGGCTCTGGTGCGGGACGTAGACCCCGCTCCACCTATGGCTTGGCCCACTTGGGTGGCGCCTCTAGAGCGGGGACCCTCGCCGCCGACCCCGGACTGGGGACCCTCATAGCGGGCCCCGGACTGGGGACCCCCGTTGGGAGCTCCGGACTGGAGGGCGTCGCTGGAGGCTCCGGACTGAAGGGCGCCTCTGGAGGCTCCGGACTGGAGGGCGACACTGGAGGCTCCGGACTGGAGGGCGTCGCTGGAGGGTCCGGACTGGAGGGCGACTCTGGAGGGAGGAGACGCAGAGACAGCCTGGTGCGTGGGGCTGCCACAGGGCCCACCAGGCTGGGGAGACCTACAGGAGGCCTGGTGCGTAGAGGAGGCACCGGATGAACCGGGCTGTGGGGAAGCACTGGAGCCCTGGTGCGCAGCCTTCGCACCATTCCTCCAGGCTGAATGCCCACTTTAGCCCGGCCCCTCCAGAGTGAGTGCAGGTACAGGTCGAACCGGGCTGTGGGGGAGCACTGGAGATCTGGTGCTTACCACTCCATTATGCTCAATGCCCACTTTAGCCCGGCACGGGCGTAGCGCAGGCATAGGACGAACTGAACCTTCCCAGCGCCCCGGAGACACAGTACGCAGAGCCGGCGCAGGATACCCTGGGCCGAAACGGTGCACTGGAGACCAAGCGCGCTGAGCTGGCACAATCCACCCTGGCTGGATGCCCACTCTCGCATGGCACTTGCGGGGGGCTGGCATATAGCGCTTCGGGCTATGAGCGAGCACTGGAGACACAGTGCGCTTTACCGCATAACACGGTGCCTGACCAGTACCACGCTGCTTCCGGTAAGCACGGGGAGTTGGCTCAGGTCTATCGCCTGACTCCGCCAATCTCCCCGTGTGGCTCCCCCCTAAAAGAATTGGCGGGCTGCCTCTCGTCCTTGCTGCGCTGCCTCATATCGCTGCCTCTCAGCTTTAGCTGCCTCCAGTTCTTCTTTCGGGAGGCGATATTCCCCAGCCTGTCTCCAGGGTCCCTGTCCGTCCAATATCTCCTCCCATGTCCAGGAGTCCTGAACCCTCTGCTCCTCCATACCACGCTGCTTGGTCCGCTTGTGGTGGGTAGTTCTGTAACGTTCGTCGTCTGAAGAAGGATCAGACCAAAGCGCAGCGTGGTAAGTGTTCATGCTTTTTATTACAACTGAACACTAATAACAAAAATAACAAAGAGAATGACCGAAAACCAAAAGAAACAGTCCTGTCAGGTGCAGAAACACAAAACAGAAAATAACTACCCACAAAGCATCGGTGGGGAAAAGCTACCTAAGTATGGTTCTCAATCAGAGATAACGATAGACAGCTGCCTCTGATTGAGAACCACACCTGGCCAAACACAAAGAAATACAAAACATAGAAAATTAACATAGAATGCCTACCCAAATCACACCCTGACCAAACCAAAATAGAGTCATAAAAAGCTCTCTACGTTCAGGGCGTGACAATACCTGTCTATAAATTAACTATGCTGGTCTCCACTCAGTAACTGTTACCAATCAGTAATTCATTTTCCCTAATGAAACCATTTCCCCAATGCCAGCCATTCCTCAGATTGTTCGTTCACTAACGACACGTGTGGTCCCCCTGTCTTTTCCTATTCTCTGTCTGACTGCCCTTTCCAGTTCTCCTGTGTTCAATTTGAAACGGGCCACGAGACCCTCTAGATCTCTTCTGAATCCCTCTATTCCTGTCTTAGGATGTGTGACTCCTTCTACTGCTCTTGCTACATCCCTCTGTGTCCATGCCCTATAGACTTCTATCGTGTCTGGTTGTGCTCCGTCCCCAGCTCTGGGGTTGGATAAGGCTATGAGTGGGAATTGGTGTATCGCCTCATCGTCATCTAACCATTCTGTGTCACTTCCATCTTCTCTCAATCCTGGCTTATTATGAGATTCTAACCTTCATAACGCTCCAGGTCTCCTGCTCCTCACTCCGAGTCTCTCCCTCTCATTCTCCTCAAATTCCTTCTGATCTCTCTCCCTTTTTCTTTGCTTTTCCTTCTCTTTGCCTTCTGCTCTCTATCTTGCTCTCCTCCTGGCCCCCCCTCCTCTTCCTAATACTCCCAAACCATCAAGGTCACTTCGGGCTCAGCATAGGGCGGGGGAGCCCTTCTCCGTCTGCCTTTCCTACTATCTGTCTGACGCTCTTTCTCTCTGTTCTTTCTTACGTGTCTTTTCTTTCCCATAACAGTCAGTGTCAAGTATGGTTTCTGTTCCTGTTGTAATGCTAGGTCAATGGTTGCCAATTCAACACCTCACAGTCTGTGTCCTCTGAATCCTCACTGTCATTCCCCTCATCTAGTCATGCCTGTTCTTCCTCATCCCTCCCTCTTCTGTCTATCCCTATACTGTCTCTGTCTACTGTTCCTTGGTGGGGCCTTACAATCCTCTGCCATGTGGCCTGTTTTACCGCAGTTGTAGCACTTTCTGTCCTCGGGTTCTATCCACTTTTTCCCTGCTCTGTTAGGTCCCTTCCCTTAAAGCCTCCTTTATGCTGGTCTACTATTTCCCCAAGAGTTACTATTAGATACTCCTTTCTGTTCTTTCTTATTCTTCTTCTCTTTCCCATTGTGTTCATGGTGAATTGCATACCTCTTCACTTCCGCCAAAGTGGCAGTTCCCCACCCTATCAGAGTCTTTTTTATTACTTAGCAAATTTCAGGTCTCATACCACTCAAAATACTATTGTCAACTGTTGATGATATGGCCCATCTGCTCTCTGTCCGGGATCTATCAATCCACTATTTGCATTGAATATATCCCTTAATCTTTCCAAATATTGACTATTTGTCTCACTGTCTCACTGTTTGCACTCATGGATTTTAGAAAAATCAACATGTCTATGGTAGTAATCTCTTAAACTTAATCAACTATGTAATAATCTATCAATGATCCTAGATCACCACAGATGCCATATATCCCTGTCAACTTTCTACTATTTAAATAAATATCTTCTAATAATTAAATAAAACTAAAACGAATGCTAAACATAGCATATGTTTTATCTGTACTAATGAAATCTCTCCTTCGGGAGTCCACTGAATTTAATCCAGTCCATTCTAAGTCAATTTTAGTAAGTTCAATTCTTCCCCAAACCTGCTGTTTCCCTATATTATCTCCACAGTTTACATGCATCTGTTTAATCATGGATTCTAGTTTGTCTACGTCTAGACGTCCTACAAACCTATACTTCTTCCTCCACTTAGGTCCATAATACACATTCCTTTTATCCTTAGACTCCATATACCTTTCATCCCCGGTTAACTGAACTATCTCACTTACTTCCTTTAGTCCTAGACTAACTTAACTTACTTAGTTTATTTTGGTAATGGCCTCAACTACCCTGAGTCATTTCGGACCCAAACTTACTTACTCAAAATTTCTTACTGAGATCTGTAACCCAGTGCCGCCTACACTAACATAGATATTTTTGTCTTAAACTTTCTCTACATTAGATTATATGGACGGTATACCCGATACAAATCAATACTGTTAATTTTACAGTTAAAATCCTCCCTCACATTTATCTTGACCAATGCTTTATAGGAATTTAATCCAGTCCATTCTAAGTCAATTTTAGTAAGTTTAGAATGTAACCCCAAACTAATGAATAAAGATTACTGACCTTATCCTTGCAGCTGAGATTCAAATGTTAGTTGGATCTCATCACCGTTCCTATCGTTTCAGTCAGCCACCGGCCTGTAAAGAACCCTCAGAATGGGACCAGGTCTTTAACTTCTTGACGCTAGGAGGCAGAAGTTTTATGTTTGGAAAAATAACGTTCCAAATGTAAACGGCCTATTTCTCAGGCCCAGATGCTAGAATATGCATATAATTGACAGATTAGGATAGAAAACACTCTAAAGTTTCCAAAACTGTCAAATATTGTCTGTGAGTATAACAGAACTGATTTTGCAGGCGAAAACCTGAGGAAATCCAACCCGGAAGTTGCTCTTATTTTGATAAATCCCTGTTCCATTGCCTGCCTATCCTCCATTTAAAGGGATATCAACCAGATTCATTTTCCAATGGCTTCCACAGGTTGTGAACAGGCTTGAGACATAGTTTCAAGCTTTTATTCTGAAAAATTAGCGAGATTTATCAAAACGCGTCAGTGGATGGCCAGGTGTCCTTCGATTAGTTCATGCGCGCGAAATTTGTTGCTCGACATTTTCTTTCTCTCTAGTATTGATAGTTTACCGTCTGGTTGAAATATGATCGATTAGTTATGTTAAAAACAACCTGAGGATTGATTATAAAAAACGTTTGACATGTTTCTACGAACTTTACGGATACTATTTGGAATTTTCGTCTGCCCTTCATGACTGCTGGATCCTGTTGATTTCTGAACATAACGCACCAACCAAATTGAGTTTTTTTTATATAAAAATAATATTTATCGAACAAAATGAACATTTATTGTGTAACTGGGAGTCTCGTGAGTGCAAACATCCAAAGATCAAAGGTAAGCGATTCATTTTATTGCTTTTCGGACTTTCGTGACCAATCTACATTGCTGCTAGCTGTTCGTAATGTTTTGTCTAGTGATCGATAAACTCACAAACGCTTGGATTGCTTTCGCTGTAAAGCATATTTTCAAAATCTGATATGATAGGTGGATTAACAACAAGCTAAGCTGTGTTTTGGTATTATTCACTTGTGATTTCATGAAAATAAATAAACAGCTGCCTCTGATTGGGAACCATGCCAGGCCAACATAGAAATAAAACCCCTAGATAAGAACACCCCCCCCCCCTTAGTCACACCCCGACCTAACCAAAATAGAGAATAAAAAAGGCTTTCTATGGTCAGGTCGTGACACACACATTATTGGATTATGACTCTAACACATTTCATACAATTATATGGTTTCAGGGTGGAATACTTTAGTCATTATCTTAAACATACAAATTCTTCTATCACTTGTCCAGTGCCCATGCCTCGGCCGGCCCGTCAGGCTCACCCAGGTGGGATGCCGGGTACTGTCAAGCCTGCTCCCGCTGGCGCTCGAGGGCGCCAGACTGCCTATCATTACGCACACCTTCGCCTCATTGGACCCACCTGAACTCCATCACATTGGTGATGATAGGGACAGCAACCTTAAAGAAGAAAGGGTCTAAACCATCTGACCCAGATGTCTATGGGGGGTCAAGTTTAAGGAGCTCCTTTAGCACCTCAGACTCAGTGACTGCCTGCAGGGATAAACTTTGTAGCGGGGCAGGGGAAAAAGAGGAAGGAGCATCAGGACTAGTCGCTTTAGAAAGTGTGGGAGATGAGGAAATGTTGGATGATCAAGGAGGCATGGCTGAGTCAAATAGGAATCCTGACTTAATGAAGTGGTGATTAAAGAGCTCAGCCATGTGCTTCTTGTCAGTAACAACCACATCATCAACATTAAGTGACATGGGTAGCTGTGAGGAGGAGGGTTTATTCTCCAGGTCTTTAACCGTTTTCCAGAACTTCTTGGGGTTAGAGACACAAAGAGAGAACTGCTCCTTAAAGTAACTAACTTTTGCCTTCCGGATAGCCTGAGTGCACTTATTTCTCATTTGCCTGAACGAGAGCCAGTCAGCCTGAGTATGCGTGCGCAGAGCCTTTCGCCAAATGCAATTCTTGAGGTGGAGTAACTCTGCAAGATCACAGTCGAACCAGGGGCTGAACCTGTATTTAATTATAATTTTCTTTATGGAGGAGTGTTTGTTAACTTCACTAGGGTAGGGGACAGCATTTGGAATTTTGGATGAAAAGCGTGCCCAAAGTAAACTGCCTGCTACTCAGAAGCTAAGATATGCATATAATTGGTAGATTTGGATAGAAAACACTCTAAAGTTTCCAAAACTGTTAAAATAATGTCTGTGAGTATAACAGAACTGATATGGCAGGCAAAAACCTGAGGAAAATCCATCCAGTAAGTACTATTATTTTGAAAGGCTGTTTTTCCATTGAAAGCCTATCCACCATACAAAGACTTAGGACCCAGTTCACGATCTCTATGGCTTCTTCTACATGTGGCCAGTCTTTAGGCATTGTTTCAGGCTTTTACTCTGAAAAAGGAGGGAGATACAGCACTTTCAATGAGTGGACAGTGGAAATTTCCAGACACGAGCCAGCGCGCGATCGGGAGCACGCCTTTCTTGTTTCTCCTTTTCTATTGACAAAGCTTTTGTCCGTTTGAAATATTATTGATTATTAATGACAAAAACAACAGCAAGAAATGCAGGTGTAGAAGCACTGTAATGATGTCTAACACTATTGACTACAAAGTGTGCTGTTTTCTGTCGATTTATACAGCTTCTGTCTTAAGTAAGGTCCAAGGCAGGTTGAATTAATTTGCCTACAGGGAGGGACCAGGGAATCTGTTCACAATACAGACACCTTGGGCAGATAAAAGACACATTTTATTACCATGTGTAGACGCAACAAATCTCGATCCGATAGGGATCGAATCATGTTCATCGGATGACGACAAGGTGTAACCACGGCTTATGATGTAACTAAGGTGTAACCCTAGTTTGAAAGCAACAGTTTTTCTGGAAGATGTGCTGCGCCATTTGCCCTACATTTTCACCCCATGTGGGCTAGCCCCCTAGCAATTCCAGTTTTATCCCCGAGCCAATTGAGTGACAGCTAGCAAGATGTGTACACACAGCAGACTGAATGAGAGAGCAATGACAAGTTCCACATACCTGCACATATGTGACTTAGTCCACACATTTCTGAGGACCACTTTTGGCTTGTGAGCTCTACTTGTATAACTACTGGCTAAAAAGTATAAAAATACCGGAGAATTCCTTTATTTTGGCAGTTACCTGTATGTCTCATGTGGTTAACCCTTGAGTTGTCTATGTGTGTTATTAATTTAATTTAATTGTATTTTAGTACAAACCTTGGCTCTCATCTCCTCCTTGACCGACCATCTCTCAGTGCCCTGATCCGTTCCCTCAGCACATTGGCATATTCGAGTGCTAGATGCAGCAGGCCCAAGGTTTTCATCCATTGGGATTTCTGTGATGGCAGATTTTTTGGGTTGGCTAGTACCAAACTTTAATAAATCCTAAATTATTTTCTCTGTGACATTTAGATTTAGATTGACCTTGATCTTTTAAATGCTAACTGCTAGCCTACAGGAGCGAATGAACCGGAAACGTTCAGTCTTGCCGTAGTGCATTGTCAAAGATTGGTTATAGCCTACAGTTTGAAGATTAGTTTTTATATATATCCCTTGTTTTTTGTCTCTCCCCGACCCAAATTCCATTAGTATTTATATAAATAATGCAACAAATTGTTTTAAATATTGTTTTAAATTCTTACACCTTATGCAGGGGTTGCTGATATATGGCCATTTCACCACAGGGGGTAATGCCGCACCCACAGCACCCCTACTTCCCCCAGCTATACCTCTGATTGGCTAAGCTCCAACTTCAAATATTAGACTCAAAAACCACAATGTGACAACTAGAAGCCTCTTTTTGCATATTTCAAAGTAGTTTTTCATATCAGCGTACTTTGACCTCAAGTTGCGTGCATGGTACCCAAAATGCGTGCAGGTTGACAGTCCTTCTAATGTGAGTTAAGCTAAAGTTGGATATTTGATGTTAGCCAATGTAGCTGCTAGCTAATGTTTTGCTAGCTGCATTTCTGGCCTTCCACAAAAAAGGTGCAATTTGTCCGCACAGGGTTTGAGTTATGTTGGCCCGAATCTGACATGTGGTGTGTGTGCCCAGTGGTCACCTCCCTGACCAAGGACCTTCTCCCTCGATTGCTCAGTTTGGTCGAGCGGCCAGCTCTAGGAAGAGTCTTGGTGGTTCCAAACTTCTTCCATTTAAGAATGATGGAGGCCACTGTGTTCTTGGGGACCTTCAATGCTCGGGGGTCTACGGACAATTCCTTTGACATGGCTTGGTTTTTGTTCTGACATGAACTGTCAACTGTGGGAATTTATATAGATAGTTGTGTGCCTTTCCAAATCATGTCCAATCAATTTAATTTACCACAGGTGGACTCCAATCAAGTTGTAGAAACATCTCAAGGATGATCAACGGAAACAGGATGCACCTGACCTCAATTTCGAGTCTCATAGCATAGGGTCTGAATACTTATGTAAATAATGTGTCTGTTTTAAAAAATGTATACATTTGCAAACATTTCTAAAAACCTGTTTTTCGCTTTGCCATTATTGGGTATTGTGTGTAGATGAAAATATTTAATTTATATAATTTTAGGCTGTAACATAATAAATGTGGAAAAAGTTTTTTGAATGCACTGTATGTACATCCACGTATAATTACATGTTTTATTAATTTAACTGTTATTTAAATAGGCAAGTCAGCTATTAAGAACAAATTCTTATTTACAATGATATCCTACCCCGGCCAAACCCTAATCCAGATGACGCTATGGGACTCCCAATCACAGCCGGTTGGGACACAGCCTGGAATCGAACCAGGGTCTGTAGTGATGCCTCTAGCACGGACATGCAGTGCCTTAGACCGCTGCACTACTCAGGAGCCCCATATGGAAGAGACTATATGGCTAAATTCATGCAAAAAACGTTATCTTATCTTCTCCTGTGCGTTTGGTAGTGGCTGGGTGCAGTAATAACCACAAAGACAGAGTATGACTCATTTGTGGCCCAAAATCAAGAAACTATCTTTGAAGTGGGACTGGTTTGTCCAGTTGAAGCTGATTTGTGTAACGTTAAGGAAACCATGGGCATGTCTACTGTATGTGGTGCTCATTTCACTCTGGAGGACTTCGATAGTTATAACCAGTGGAAGGCAAGATTCTGAAACCAGGTGCTGTGCTGAGCGTGAATGTGAATCCTGCAACCTCTATTTCCTACCGACCTACCGGTACATTGTGAGTTTCAGCAGTGATGGAGATAAACCGGGTAAATTAAATGTGGATTTACCTCACTATATTGATATTGGATTAGCTGATATTGGATTAGCTGACTCTCCTTCGGCCGGTGAAACTGCCTCTCCCTCTGAAGGCCAATCCTTGGCTCTTAACTTTGGTAGCTAACTCAGCTGTCTATCGGTAAGTCTCTGCTCTAACTACTTTATATCTGCTGGCAGGGTTGCCATGTCGGCGGTTTTCCTGCCAAATTGGGCTACTTTGTCACCGGCGACATCATTTTCAATGTATTGGTCACTGGCAGCAAACCTGCTGCCAGTGACCAATACATTGAAAATGATGTTGGGCTACTTCTAAATTGTTCACTGTGACCTGTGACCTGCTGACTATCAGGTAGTGAGGCAGGCTGTTGCTGAGTGAGTGAGTGGTGGGGAGGACCGGAGGAGTGTTTGTTGAGAAAGCGCTGCATCAGGCAGTTGAGTCCACTATTGGTCATGTGAGTCATGTGAGTGAAAGGAGACAGAGCAGCAGGGACACATGTTGTGAAAACTTGTACCAATTGTAGATGGGCTACTTAGATTGTCATTATGGAGACACCTTTTTTTCTTTCCAACCCTTTTTCCATGAAACATATTAACAAGCAGGAACTGATGCGCATCAAAAAATACTGGTGAAAACGGAAAAATGGCTTTGGGCGCACCAGAGCACATTAGATAAATTTGATTGGAGGTGGTTTAAACTCCATTTTAATGTCGACTTTGCATTTTGGAAAACTGTATCAAGCTGAGTGTTTTACGCATGCTCAGTTTTTGGGTATCGAAGGATGCGCGAGTGGACATTTTTAAATGGAAGTTATGGAACGTCCTCTAGTGCTTCTGTTATGGGGAAAAGTCCTCAATGAAACTGCCAGTAAATGGAGAATGATAGATTTGCATCTGTTGGCCATCAAGTAGCCTATTCATTTATCTGCCATTGTAGCCTACCATTTGATACAATACATATGTTAAACTACTGTCACCAGTACTTGAAAACGTGAATCAAACAGTACATTATGCTCCATACATACATACGGTGTGCTACAGTAGAATGACAACACGATATACAGATACTATAATGATAACGTAAAATGGCACTTACTTTGATAGGAACGCACACATGTCCAAAGTTATTATTACTAAGGAAAAAACAACAATGAAGGCGATGCAGGCACCAGCCATAAAATGTTCCAGGAGGAAAACGTTAGTGCAGGTTCTGTTCTGACTAGAGATGCGCAAATGTCTGCGTACTTGATCTGGGGAAACACTGGGTAAGTGTTTGGGCTCTCGTCTAAGAGAGAAGTTTGTCCAGCTCAGTAAAGCTTCAAACATAAATTGTCCACAACAGTGAAATGGGCTACTTCTGTGAATTAATGAAGAGGTGTCACACACCTCGATTCAAACTCTTATAGAAAATACAATTTGCTAGAACATAATTTGAAATTGACAAGTTGAAACATAGCCTATAGATAATTAGCAGGCAGCATGCCTTGGTTTGAGGGTAGCGCCAATTAATTGTCCTGTTGCATAACAATCACATTTTGGAACAGTGAGTGCATTCTGACATCAGGTGCATAACAGAAATCACACTGGGGTGACCGTTAGAGATATTTGGAACTCACTTGTGAAAAGGTTAATCTAGAGATTCGTACATTTGCCTCGATTCAGCAGTCTCGTCCAGATCATCATGGTATTTGTAGGTCTTTATGATAGCCACATCAGCGGCTAATTATGTCATTTTGTTGGGGGTAAATACAGGCAAATATATTGATAAAAGTCACCTTGTCTGAGAGAGATTTACATGGTTATAAAAACGTCACGCCAAGGTAAGCCTACACGAAATACAGCCCTTATTTGAATTGTTTCTAATATCCCCTATGAGAAAAATGAATAGTGGAAAAACGATTAGAACCATGTCCCTGTTAGACCGCTAGGTTTTATGAGTTTTATGACTTATACTGTGGTACTCTATAGAAATGACAAGCCATTCTCGCAAATCTAGCACATAATAACAGCACAATAGCCTAACATTTGATTTTTGAAGTTCGTCCAAGTGTTTCTTGGGCAGAGATTGAGATCCTCTGTCCAACTTTCATCACTCAAACTCTCCTGTTGGATTTATCTATTGTCACGCCCTGGCCTTAGTATTCTTTGTTTTCTTAATTATTTTAGTTAGGTCAGGGTGTGACATGGGGAATGTATGTGTTTTTTGTAGTGTCTAGGGTGGTTGTAAGGTTTAGGGGGTTTATTAGAGTAGTTGGGTTTATGTTTAGTATAGTAGTCTAGCTGTGTCTATGGTTGAGTGTAGGTATCTAGGAAAGTCTATGGTTGCCTGAATTGGGTCTCAATTAGAGACAGCTGGTTATTGTTGTCTCTGATTGGGAGCCATATTTAAGGCAACCATAGGCTTTAGCTGTTTGTGGGGAATTGTCTATGTCGAAGTGTTTTGTGTCAGCACTGATTTTTGTATAGCTTCACGGTCGTCTGTTCTGTTTGTTGTTTTGTTTTTTCCTTCTTTAAAATAAAAGAAGATGTACTTTCCACGCGCTGCGCCTTGGTAATTTTTGGGTGAGCCTCTCGGGCTTCCAGCCTCTCTTACGTGCTGCCTCCTCAATCCACCGCTCCTGGGCTGTGGCTGCCTCCTTCTTCTCCCGAGAGCGGCGATTCTCTCCAACCCTTCCCCAGGGTCCTTTTCCGTCCATGATCTCCCAAGACCATTCCTCCTGTGTCCAGTAGTCCTGTGTACTGGGCCGCTGCTGCTCCCCGTTGCTACGCTGCTTGGTCCGGGTTTGGTGGGTGTTTCTGTAACGGTTTTCTTCCTGAGGTGAAGGAGAGGACCAAAATGCAGCGTAGCCAGTGCTCAACATGTTTAATTAAAGAACAAGTGAACACCACAAACAACTTACAAAATAACAAACGTGAAAACCGATACAGACCTATCTGGTGCAGAACACAAACACAGAGACAGGAAACAAACACCCACAAAATCCCAACACAAAACAAGCCTCCTATATATGATTCTCAATCAGGGACAACGATTACCATCTGCCTCTGATTGAGAACCATATTAGGCTGGACATAGAAACAGACAAACTAGACACACAACATAGAATTCCCACCCAGCTCACGTCCTGACCAACTAAACACATACAAAACAACAGAAAACAGGTCAGGAACGTGACAGAACCCCCCCCTCAAGGTGCGAACTCCGGGCGCACCCCTAAAACTCAAGGGGAGGGTCTGGGTGGGCATCTGTCCGCGGTGGCGGCTCCGGCGGTGGACGAGGACACCACTCCACCACTGTCTTTGTCCCCCTCCTTAGCGTCCTTTGAGTGGCGACCCTCGCCCACGACCTTAGCCTAAGAATCCTCCCCAAGGCCCCCCACATGATTTTGGAGGTAGCTCAGGACAGAGGGGTAGCTCAGGACAGAGGGGTAGCTCAGGACAGAGGGGTAGCTCAGGACAGAGGGGTAGCTCAGGACAGAGGGGTAGCTCCGGACTAATGGCAGCCCCTGGACTGAGTGGCAGCTCCGGACTGAGTGGCAGCTCCGGACTGAGTGGCAGCTCCGGACTGAGTGGCAGCTCCGGACTGAGTGGCAGCTCCGGACTGAGTGGCAGCTCCGGACTGAGTGGCAGCTCCGGACTGAGTGGCAGCTCCGGACTGTAGGGCAGCTCATGACTGTAGGGCAGCTCATGACTGTAGGGCAGCTCATGACTGTAGGGCAGCTCATGACTGTAGGGCAGCTCATGACTGTAGGGCAGCTCATGACTGTAGGGCAGCTCATGACTGTAGGGCAGCTCATGACTGGCTGGCGGCTCTGGACGCTCATGGCTGGCTAACGGCTCCGGCAGATCCTGTCTGGTTGGCGGCTCCGGCAGATCCTGTCTGGTTGGCGGCTCCGGCAGATCCTGTCTGGTTGGCGGCTCTGGCAGATCCTGTCTGGTTGGCGGCTCTGGCAGATCCTGTCTGGTTGGCGGCCCTGGCAGATCCTGACTGACGAATGGCTCTAGCGGCTCCTGACTGACGAACGGCTCTGACGGCTCGGGACAGACGGGCGGCTCTAACGGCTCGGGACAGACGGGCGGCTCTAACGGCTCGGGACAGACGGATGGCTCAGATGGCGCTGGGGAGACGGATGGCTCAGATGGCGCTGGGGAGACGGATGGCTCAGATGGCGCTTGGCAGACGGCCAGCTCAGACGGCGTTGGGCAGACGGACAGTTCAGACGGCGTTGGGCAGACGGGCAGTTCAGGCGCCGCTGGGCAGACGGGCAGTTCAGGCACCGCTGGGCAGACGGCAGACTCTGGCCGGCTGAGACGCACTATAGGCCTGATGCGTGGTGCCGGAACTGGAGGTACCGGGCTGAGGGCACGCACCTCAGGGCGAGTGCGGGGAGAAGGAACAGTGCGTACAGGGCTCTGGAGACGCACAGGAGGCTTGGTGCGTGGTGCCGGAACTGGAGGCACTGGGCTGGAGACACGCACCATAGGGAGAGTGCGTGGAGGAGGAACAGGGCTCTGGAGATGCACTGGAAGCCTGGTGCGTGGTGTAGGCACTGGTGGTACTGGGCTGGGGCGGGAAGGTGGCGCCGGATATACCGGACCGTGAAGGAGGACACGCGCTCTTGAGCACCGAGCCTCCCCAACCTTACCAGGTTGAATGGTCCCCGTAGCCCTGCCAGTGCGGCGAGGTGGAATAGCCCGCACTGGGCTATGCAGGCGAACCGGGGACACCACCTGTAAGGCTGGTGCCATGTACGCCGGCCCGAGGAGACGTACTGGAGGCCAGATATGTTGGGCCGGCTTCATGGCACCCGGCTCGATGCCCAACCTAGCCCTACCAGTGCGGCAAGGTGGAATAGCCCGCACTGGGCTAAGCACGCGTACTGGGGACACCGTGCGCTCCACCGCATAACACGGTGTCTGACCAGTACGACGCCCTCTCACTCCACGGTAAGCCCGGGGAGTTGGCTCGGGTATCCAACCCGGCTTCGCCACACTCCCCTTTAGCCCCCCCCCAAGAAATTTTTGGGTGAGCCTCTCGGGCTTCCAGCCTCTCTTACGTGCTGCCTCCTCAATCCACCGCTCCTGGGCTGTGGCTGCCTCCTTCTTCTCCCGAGAGCGGCGATTCTCTCCAACCCTTCCCCAGGGTCCTTTTCCGTCCATGATCTCCCAAGACCATTCCTCCTGTGTCCAGTAGTCCTGTGTACTGGGCCGCTGCTGCTCCCCGTTGCTACGCTGCTTGGTCCGGGTTTGGTGGGTGTTTCTGTAACGGTTTTCTTCCTGAGGTGAAGGAGAGGACCAAAATGCAGCGTAGCCAGTGCTCAACATGTTTAATTAAAGAACAAGTGAACACCACAAACAACTTACAAAATAACAAACGTGAAAACCGATACAGACCTATCTGGTGCAGAACACAAACACAGAGACAGGAAACAAACACCCACAAAATCCCAACACAAAACAAGCCTCCTATATATGATTCTCAATCAGGGACAACGATTACCATCTGCCTCTGATTGAGAACCATATTAGGCTGGACATAGAAACAGACAAACTAGACACACAACATAGAATTCCCACCTAGCTCACGTCCTGACCAACTAAACACATACAAAACAACAGAAAACAGGTCAGGAACGTGACAGGATGGGTTTGAGTGGTCATTGGGATAGAATTTTTAGCTAGACCTGGCAGCCCTGTTTGCTGCGGTGAAACTCAATATTAGGAATGTTTTCCCAATGGTTGTACACTCAGCGATATTACAGCATCTCTGCTGTAAAACACACAGTATTAAACTTTCAACCCTCTATTTAGGGTTCTTCATAGAACCTCCTGTAAAGGGTTCTACCAAGAATCTCATTATCCTCTCAAGGTTCTTCCTTGAACCCTCTAGTTTTGCTTTAGATCAGAGATGCTGTAATCTACCAAGAACCCTTTTATCTTTGAAGGGTTCTTCCTAGAACCGTCCATGAACGGTTCCACCTGCCGTATTAGTCTTTCGAATTAAACTCTTTATGACAATACATATATCATAAGGCCTTTCTTTGAGGGTCTAGTTATAACCTAACACAGTGGTGTTAGAATCAAATCAAATGTATTTATATAGCCCTTCTTACATCAACTGATATCTCAAAGTGCTGTACAGAAAACTACTGGTTTACAGGCCACATCAGACCTGCAAATCACATTATGCTGGCTTGCAAAATTCCTATTGGAATCCAGCCAGAGTGAGGAAATCCAACAATTGGAATTTTTAATCACACACAACCTGCATTCAAAATGACTGCCTGGGTATGGAAGATTGAGTAATGGGACTACCTACATAATCTAAACTGGAACAACCATTTTAGTAACCGGTGCATTAAATCCAACTACTAACAGATTGGATTTTTTTTTTTAAGTATGTTATTTATCTTTGTGTAGTGTAATAATCCTAAATAATCCTCAATAATCCTGTAGGTTCATGCTCTACAACATTCGCAGAGTACGACCCTGCCTCACGCAGGAAGCGGCGCAGGTCCTAATCCAGGCACTTGTCATCTCCCGTCTGGATTACTGCAACTCGCTGTTGGCTGGGCTCCCTGCCTGTGCCATTAAACCCCTACAACTCATCCAGAACGCCGCAGCCCGTCTGGTGTTCAACTTTCCCAAGTTCTCTCACGTCACCCCGCTCCTCCGCTCTCTCCACTGGCTTCCAGTTGAAGCTCGCATCCGCTACAAGACCATGGTGCTTGCCTACGGAGCTGTGAGGGGAACGGCACCTCCGTACCTTCAGGCTCTGATCAGGCCCTACACCCAAACAAGGGCACTGCGTTCATCCACCTCTGGCCTGCTCGCCTCCCTACCTCTGAGGAAGTACAGTTCCCGCTCAGCCCAGTCAAAACTGTTCGCTGCTCTGGCACCCCAATGGTGGAACAAACTCCCTCACGACGCCAGGTCAGCGGAGTCAATCACCACCTTCCGGAGACACCTGAAACCCCACCTCTTTAAGGAATACCTAGGATAGGATAAAGTAATCCTTCTAACCCTCCCCCCTTAAAAGAGTTAGATGCACTATTGTAAAGTGGTTGTTCCACTGGATATCATAAGGTGAATGCACCAATTTGTAAGTCGCTCTGGATAAGAGCGTCTGCTAAATGACTTAAATGTAAATGTAAATGTAATATTAATCAACCAATCAATGTACATGCAAAAACACAGATATTGAAACGAACAATTCAGAAGATCAACTTGCATGTTGGGAAATATGATAATGATGGGTGTGGTTCTGAGTGTTTTACTCAGAGTAAAAAATTACACAATCATACCCTCAACTCTGGTTATTAACACCAACACTGGGGATATTTTACAACACTGAGTGTTACGTTAGTTAAACTCCTGAATGAACACTAGAAATGTTACACTGAAAAATCTATATTAGGTCAAACTGGCCAATTTGCTGTGTACCATACAATACACTTCTGGTTCACTCATACTCCCTTCTATTTTCCTACTTTGCTCAATAAAATCACAGAAAATACTATTTTGAAAGACAGAAATCATGGCAAAGAAATCAACTATATCAGTACTGTATATGTAAAATGATTAAGGGAATACCCGTTACATGCACAAATATTCCGATATAGGTACACACCTATCTTTATAAATGTTTATCAGAATACTCAAACTCCTAATGTTAAAGTTTAAACACTGAGGAAAACACTCATGCTAAGGCACTATTTAAAAGAAAGAAACAAAATACAAAACAAATGTTATTCAGATTCATAAGGGTTCTATGTAAAACCCTTCTTGCCTTCCAAATAATCCTTCTTGCTTTCCAAACAATCATCAAAGAACCCGTCATTACAAAAACGGTTCATAGGATGAAATAGGTTCTATGAAGAACTCTTTGCCATACAAAGAACCCTTGTCTTCCAAAAAATGGGTTCTTCGGATGAAAACGGATCTTGGTAGATTAATATCACATTGCAAAGAACCCCCTTTTTGTTGTGTGTAGCCTATGCCGGCTGGCAAAGATGCACTTATTTTTATGCGCTAATTATAGCCTACTGGTAAATGAATGAGCACATAGGATACAATTTAAATATGATTTATGATTGATTGATTGATTGATTGATTGGCTGTAATGATTGTTTCTGTTTTTTGTTGAGATGGCATGAAAGCAGTATTGATCCAATCAGTGTGTCCCTATTTCCACATCAAAAGGACAGAATGTTGAAACCGTTTTTTTTACACACGGGCTCAGGGGACTTCCACGTTATCCATTTAATAGATTTTTCTGTAGATTTTTAAGAATGCATATAATGCCGTAGGCTACAATTAATACATCGATTTAATTATGTTGTAAAACGGTTACAAACACACTGCAACGTCTTGAGTGGTTATAAACGTTGTAGGCTATGTTAATAAGCACTATGACATTTGTAATTATTCATAGTATAATAAGTCTCATCGTCATCCGAAGGCTATGCAACTCAGTTGTAGAACTGCCTAATGGCCCGATAATTCCTCAATAATCACATGCATTATGAAAATGAACAATGAGTCTGTGAAAAAATGTTGGGTTTAATTCCATAATGTGGGATGCAGAAAAAGGCGCGCTTCCCAGGCTGTTCTCATAAATAGTTATATAGGCTATATAGGCTACCATCATTAAACGAGTGAGTACCAGAATGTATTGGCAATGCAACATTATGCTATAGCTATTCCACTATAGGCGAAGTTCATCAAACACTAATCATGAGTGGGCCAAAATGATTCAGTAGAATCAGGAATCGCCGTGTTCAATGTATTAAGCAAAAGTATTTGGGCCCTCCTATGCCTAAATGGTCCTCACGAATGTTTAACGGCATACACATTTAACATGGTAACAATTTTAACCGGTGCCCTTCAGTGTAATCGCCTGTATCATCATGCAGCCCAGCCTCACATTCACTCACATTCAATTCGCGCATATATGTACAAAATGTATTTCAGCAGATTTCGTGCGTTTTTGTGCATTTTTGGGGTGGTTCAATTCGTTTGAAAATACACGAATTTCTGTGCTACTTAATTCGTGCGAAAAGACACGAATTTAACCAGTAGGCGACACACAAGCCGTTGCAACAACCATGTAGATGCGATAATTTGTATTTCATTTTTGTTCTTCTTAATGGCTAATTCAACGTCATGAATATACAGAAATGTTGTCTTTGTTTAACCATGTTTTAAAATGTGTCGTTGTATGCCTATATGTACTGTTTTAGACTTGCTGAACAGAATTTTTGAGAAAAGACGCACATTTACGTGCGACTTAATTCGTGGGAAATATTGTTTTATTAATGCCAATGCTGTTTTCTGTGCTTGATTTCGCTTAATACTTTGGATACTGATGCACTTGTAATCAGAACGCCTTTTTGTCATGTAGGCAACCATACACGATTTTCTTCATAACCCATTTCATATTTCGTGGAGCCTAAATTACACTATTTTCTTCATAATGCATGTATTACATGTTAAACAGGTTAATGTAAAATAATGAATTATGTTGGCTTACACTTATGGCCTTTCCAAGGCCTTTCCATACCTTAAGGGAACATTTTAGCACTCGCCATATGGTTAGTGAGAAACGCCACATTGCAAATGTACTAGACGTCCTGCTACGTTTCTAAAATTCGCGGACGCGTCGGGCCGTGCGCGGGGAGAGATCTTTCAGGAAGTCATCAAACGAAATCTCTCGGACGTTCGGTTTCCGTTTTATAAAAATAACACATTTTGGTCATTTTTCCGCAGTCTCGGAAATTCCCACCAGATGGAAAATAAATCATATTGCAAATGCACAAGTGTAACAGTATAACTTTAAACCGTCCCTTCGCCCCGACCTCGGGCGCGAACCAGGGACCCTCTGCACACATCAACAACGGTCACCCACGAAGCGTCGTTACCCATCGCTCCACAAAAGCCGCGGCCCTTGCAGACCAAGGTGCAACACTACTTCTAGGTTTCAGAGCAAGTGACGTAACTGATTGAAACGCTAGTAGTGCGTACCCGCTAACTAGCTAGCCATTTCACATCCGTTACACAAGCACATTGCAAATGCACGTGGCCTTTTCTCCTAAACTTATTTTGAAGACAAAACTTGGTGAGCGTAGGTTTGGCGTAATGGACAGTTGGCCCCGAACAAGATGGCGTCGAGGCCTCACCGCTTTTTGAGTTATGGCCATTTTTCTGGGATTAAAGGTCAAAAACGCAAAGTAGGGTGCTAATTTGACCGCTTCACGTCAAAGTACATAAGCATACGGTGTCAGGAAAAAAAGAACCAGCCATTTATCTATCGTAATTTAAGAGAAATCGTACATTGACAAATTGGTAATGTTCACAAAAAGGAGTTAAAAAAAAAAAAGTTACAGATCCAGTTGCAGTGTGTTCAGACAAATATTTTTTAAGTGGGTCTCGAAGCTCTGCGAGAATTCTGTGATTTTATGTGATTTTATGAAATAACACACACTCATTTAACCCTCTGTAAATAAGTCAGTTCTTAACATAAAGACTTAAAACTCAATATTATATAAGAGCCTACCCCAAGGAGGATATGTGTTCACTTTCAGCTTCCTATGTCAACCCGAAGTACCTTAAAATGGTGCCATAGGGTCAGTTTCGAAGGGTTAAAAAGGTCAGATCTTTTCAAAACTTCACTTGTGTGATTAGGCAACCCTCATGAACTGTAAATCAGTAATTTCTCTCAACAGATGTCAAAGAAAAGCTCTCACACACACACACACACACAGCAAGGATGGAGTGAAAAAGTACGGTGCTTAAAGACAAACAAAGCCTGCAATGGCATTACCATTATCTCCAGGCCGTGCCGAGTTCAACGAGATGCCCCGCTTGACCGTAGCTCGCTCGGTCTGAGTGCAGCGACAGGGACAAGAAGAAGGACCCAAATGACCCTTTGACCTCAATTTCATATTTTTTTGCTTTTGGGAGACAGAGAGAGAACCGTTAAGGTTAGAAGCACAATTTGACCTCAGGAACGTTCCTAAGGTCCTCCCGATCCGTGCTTCTACACCTGCATTACTAGCTGTTTGGGGTTTTAGGCTGGGTGTCTGTACAGCACTTCGAGATATTAGCTGATGTACGAAGGGCTATATAAAATAAAATTGAATTGAAATTGAATTGCAAGCCTAACACTGACCGTGTGGCATTAACCCTTAACAGTTAAAAGAAGGTGTTTACATCAAACAGTTTACAATGACATGTCTCCCCATAGGAATACATTGCCTGCTCCCCTAAATTCAACCTGAAGCCTATGTGGGTTAATAATGCCTTATGAACCTGTCTTCGATGACAATCCATCAGGCCACTATGAGGTCTACCTGTGTCGATTCTAAGCTTCCTGGAGCAACCGGAAGTGGTTCAATCACCCTAAAAGTGTTTGCCATACCCAACCTGCAGTTTGAGAGAAATAGTGCATTCAACCCTATGTAAATCAGTGAGTTCTTAACGTATAGACTTAAAACTCAGGATTCTGTAAAAGCCCACTCCAATGAGGATATGTGTTTACTTTCAGCTTCCTGTGCCAACCGGAAGTGCCATAATTGGTGTCAAAAGGGCTGTTTCGAAGGGTTAAAAAAGTCAAATCTTTCCAAAACTTAATATATGTGAATAGGCAACCCTCATGAACTGTAAATCAGTCATTCATCCCATCAGATTTCAAGGAAAAATTTACACACCCACACAGAAAGGATGGAGTGACACACTGAGGGGCTTAGAGGCAGACAGTGCCTGCAATAGTTACTTTTGTTCGAACTTTTAAAGAACCGTCAGACCTAGAGTTCTGAAACTTTACAAACCTGTTCTAGAGCTCAGGTCGATTAAGCACGGTGAGTTATGTGGCTCTAGAAGGTTCTCGGACCGATTAAAAAGCCTTGTGCATTTGCATTGACTTCAATTCATTTTGAGCATTACGAAAATGGTGACATTTAGAAAAGTCCCAGAGTTGCAAGACTAGGTGCATTGAAACCGGCTCGGCCCATAGAGACGGACCCCGACATTTCTGTCCGATAGCTCATTCAAGGACCCCGTAGCAAGGCATGGAAAAAAGTGGAATTTCAGCACCAATTAAGGTTTTGCTCGGGCACCGAATGACCTATCGAGCCGAAACTTGGGATTCGAGGTCGCCTCACATAGGGCTAAACATAATGTGAGAACTGGACCCGCAGCTAGAACATAACTACGTATTATTTGTTTTATTATGGTTTAAATGGAAGGCGCTGTGAATTTTGGGCCTACTCTGAAATATGTGATAGGTGGCTTCTAAACGAGTTGGAAAAAGTGAGTTTGGAGTCAGATGGTATCAGTTTGGTGTCTGAAAATATCTAATTGGCTGATGGACACTGACTTGCTAGTTGACTTTTGTGCATTTGCAATATGTTTCAACAGTGAAAAACCACCAAAATAGCATACTGAAATCACCACTAAAAATGACATCACCATAGTCTCCAGGCCGTGCCGAGTTCAACGAGATGCCCCGCTTGACCGTAGCTTGCTCGGTCTGAGCGCAGCGACAGTGACAAGAAGATGACCCTTGACCTACATTTCAAGTCTTTTGCTTTTGGGAGACAGAGAGAGAACTGTTAAGGTTTAGAAGCACAATTTGACCTCAGGAACGTTCCTAAAGTCTCTGTGCAAGCCTAACCTTGACCGTGTGGCATTAACCCTTAACAGTTAAAAGAAGGTGTTTACATCAAACAGTTTACAATGACATCTCACCCCATAGGAACACATTGCCTGCACCCCTAAATTCAACCTGAAGCCTATGTGGGTTATGAATGTCTTATGAACCTGTCTTCAATGACAATCCATCAAGCCACTATGAGGTCTACCTGTGTTGATTCTAAGCTTCCTGGAGCAACCGGAAGTGATAAAATCACCCTAAAAGTGTTTTGCCATACCCAACCAGCAGTTTGTGATATATAGTGCATTCAACCCTGTGTAAATCAGTCAGTTCTTAACGTATAGACTTAAAACTCAGGATTCTGTAAAAGCATACCCCGATCAGGATATGTATTTACTTATAGCTTCCTGTGCCAACCGGAAGTGCCTTAAAATGGGGTCATAGGTGCTGTTTCGAAGGTTTAAAAAAGTCAGATCTTTCCAAAACTTTAAATGTGTGAATCGGTCAACCCGCATGAACTGTAAATCCGCATGAACTGTAAATCAGTAATTTCTCTAAACAGATGTCAAAGAAAAGCTCTCTCTCACACACACACACACACACACACACACAAACACACACACACACACACACACACACACACACACACACACACACACACACACACACACACACACACACACACACACACACACACACACACACACACACACACACACACACGCACACACACACACAGCAAGGATGGAGTGAAAAGGTATGGTGCTTAAAGACACACAGAGCCTTAATAAATGCTTTTAGGGGGGATCCAGACTTCCATACCCGCTCTGGGGGCGCTATACTACCGCCCCAAATCAATGGGTGCTGGCCTGAGTGATTTATGGAGGTTTTCAAAAATATTCTAAGTCCAAACTTTTCGTGCACCTGGTATTTTTTTGGGGTTACCAGGCGTCATTTTTCAAAACGGTTGAAATTGCTTTTAGGGGGCATCCAGAGTGTCACATGACCGGATGAGGTAACTATTCTTGTTCTTCTTGTAACTTTCCGGTAGGCTAGAAGCTTTCCGGTGTTTTGCTGCTCGACACAGGTCGACGCAGGTATTGCACTTGATTTATCGTTATCGTAACCGTAGGTGCAGCCAAGTTGAAATCGAAAGCTTTCTAGCTATTTCGCACTGACGGTAATTTGAACACAAGAACGTTTCTAGTGAAAAGGTGCTTATACTCAGAGCCATGTATTTACACTCAGCCACCCTAGCCTTATTACGGGTTAATGTTTTGGTAATTTTGGTTGGCCAACAAAATGTAAGACTACAATGACTGCATACGTTTCCCCAAATGTTATACGAAAAAAAAATGTTTTGTTATTGATGGACAATGGCAAGGCTGCCATTGTATTTTCAGTTACATTCTGGTCAATAAAAATGGTTTACACGTTTATTTTTTAAGAAATACATGGAACTACAACCGAATAAAACACCATTAACCAGGTGTGCCTCTCTAGTCGCTTTAGAAAGTGTGGGAGATGAGGAAATGTTGGATGATCAAGGAGGCATGGCTGAGTCAAATAGGAATCCTGACTTAATGAAGTGGTGATTAAAGAGCTCAGCCATGTGCTTCTTGTCAGTAACAACCACATCATCAACATTAAGTGACATGGGTAGCTGTGAGGAGGAGGGTTTATTCTCCAGGTCTTTAACCGTTTTCCAGAACTTCTTGGGGTTAGAGACACAAAGAGAGAACTGCTCCTTAAAGTAACTAACTTTTGCCTTCCGGATAGCCTGAGTGCACTTATTTCTCATTTGCCTGAACGAGAGCCAGTCAGCCTGAGTATGCGTGCGCAGAGCCTTTCGCCAAATGCAATTCTTGAGGTGGAGTAACTCTGCAAGATCACAGTCGAACCAGGGGCTGAACCTGTATTTAATTATAATTTTCTTTATGGAGGAGTGTTTGTTAACTTCACTAGGGTAGGGGACAGCATTTGGAATTTTGGATGAAAAGCGTGCCCAAAGTAAACTGCCTGCTACTCAGAAGCTAAGATATGCATATAATTGGTAGATTTGGATAGAAAACACTCTAAAGTTTCCAAAACTGTTAAAATAATGTCTGTGAGTATAACAGAACTGATATGGCAGGCAAAAACCTGAGGAAAATCCATCCAGTAAGTACTATTATTTTGAAAGGCTGTTTTTCCATTGAAAGCCTATCCACCATACAAAGACTTAGGACCCAGTTCACGATCTCTATGGCTTCTTCTACATGTGGCCAGTCTTTAGGCATTGTTTCAGGCTTTTACTCTGAAAAAGGAGGGAGATACAGCACTTTCAATGAGTGGACAGTGGAAATTTCCAGACACGAGCCAGCGCGCGATCGGGAGCACGCCTTTCTTGTTTCTCCTTTTCTATTGACAAAGCTTTTGTCCGTTTGAAATATTATTGATTATTAATGACAAAAACAACAGCAAGAAATGCAGGTGTAGAAGCACTGTAATGATGTCTAACACTATTGACTACAAAGTGTGCTGTTTTCTGTCGATTTATACAGCTTCTGTCTTAAGTAAGGTCCAAGGCAGGTTGAATTAATTTGCCTACAGGGAGGGACCAGGGAATCTGTTCACAATACAGACACCTTGGGCAGATAAAAGACACATTTTATTACCATGTGTAGACGCAACAAATCTCGATCCGATAGGGATCGAATCATGTTCATCGGATGACGACAAGGTGTAACCACGGCTTATGATGTAACTAAGGTGTAACCCTAGTTTGAAAGCAACAGTTTTTCTGGAAGATGTGCTGCGCCATTTGCCCTACATTTTCACCCCATGTGGGCTAGCCCCCTAGCAATTCCAGTTTTATCCCCGAGCCAATTGAGTGACAGCTAGCAAGATGTGTACACACAGCAGACTGAATGAGAGAGCAATGACAAGTTCCACATACCTGCACATATGTGACTTAGTCCACACATTTCTGAGGACCACTTTTGGCTTGTGAGCTCTACTTGTATAACTACTGGCTAAAAAGTATAAAAATACCGGAGAATTCCTTTATTTTGGCAGTTACCTGTATGTCTCATGTGGTTAACCCTTGAGTTGTCTATGTGTGTTATTAATTTAATTTAATTGTATTTTAGTACAAACCTTGGCTCTCATCTCCTCCTTGACCGACCATCTCTCAGTGCCCTGATCCGTTCCCTCAGCACATTGGCATATTCGAGTGCTAGATGCAGCAGGCCCAAGGTTTTCATCCATTGGGATTTCTGTGATGGCAGATTTTTTGGGTTGGCTAGTACCAAACTTTAATAAATCCTAAATTATTTTCTCTGTGACATTTAGATTTAGATTGACCTTGATCTTTTAAATGCTAACTGCTAGCCTACAGGAGCGAATGAACCGGAAACGTTCAGTCTTGCCGTAGTGCATTGTCAAAGATTGGTTATAGCCTACAGTTTGAAGATTAGTTTTTATATATATCCCTTGTTTTTTGTCTCTCCCCGACCCAAATTCCATTAGTATTTATATAAATAATGCAACAAATTGTTTTAAATATTGTTTTAAATTCTTACACCTTATGCAGGGGTTGCTGATATATGGCCATTTCACCACAGGGGGTAATGCCGCACCCACAGCACCCCTACTTCCCCCAGCTATACCTCTGATTGGCTAAGCTCCAACTTCAAATATTAGACTCAAAAACCACAATGTGACAACTAGAAGCCTCTTTTTGCATATTTCAAAGTAGTTTTTCATATCAGCGTACTTTGACCTCAAGTTGCGTGCATGGTACCCAAAATGCGTGCAGGTTGACAGTCCTTCTAATGTGAGTTAAGCTAAAGTTGGATATTTGATGTTAGCCAATGTAGCTGCTAGCTAATGTTTTGCTAGCTGCATTTCTGGCCTTCCACAAAAAAGGTGCAATTTGTCCGCACAGGGTTTGAGTTATGTTGGCCCGAATCTGACATGTGGTGTGTGTGCCCAGTGGTCACCTCCCTGACCAAGGACCTTCTCCCTCGATTGCTCAGTTTGGTCGAGCGGCCAGCTCTAGGAAGAGTCTTGGTGGTTCCAAACTTCTTCCATTTAAGAATGATGGAGGCCACTGTGTTCTTGGGGACCTTCAATGCTCGGGGGTCTACGGACAATTCCTTTGACATGGCTTGGTTTTTGTTCTGACATGAACTGTCAACTGTGGGAATTTATATAGATAGTTGTGTGCCTTTCCAAATCATGTCCAATCAATTTAATTTACCACAGGTGGACTCCAATCAAGTTGTAGAAACATCTCAAGGATGATCAACGGAAACAGGATGCACCTGACCTCAATTTCGAGTCTCATAGCATAGGGTCTGAATACTTATGTAAATAATGTGTCTGTTTTAAAAAATGTATACATTTGCAAACATTTCTAAAAACCTGTTTTTCGCTTTGCCATTATTGGGTATTGTGTGTAGATGAAAATATTTAATTTATATAATTTTAGGCTGTAACATAATAAATGTGGAAAAAGTTTTTTGAATGCACTGTATGTACATCCACGTATAATTACATGTTTTATTAATTTAACTGTTATTTAAATAGGCAAGTCAGCTATTAAGAACAAATTCTTATTTACAATGATATCCTACCCCGGCCAAACCCTAATCCAGATGACGCTATGGGACTCCCAATCACAGCCGGTTGGGACACAGCCTGGAATCGAACCAGGGTCTGTAGTGATGCCTCTAGCACGGACATGCAGTGCCTTAGACCGCTGCACTACTCAGGAGCCCCATATGGAAGAGACTATATGGCTAAATTCATGCAAAAAACGTTATCTTATCTTCTCCTGTGCGTTTGGTAGTGGCTGGGTGCAGTAATAACCACAAAGACAGAGTATGACTCATTTGTGGCCCAAAATCAAGAAACTATCTTTGAAGTGGGACTGGTTTGTCCAGTTGAAGCTGATTTGTGTAACGTTAAGGAAACCATGGGCATGTCTACTGTATGTGGTGCTCATTTCACTCTGGAGGACTTCGATAGTTATAACCAGTGGAAGGCAAGATTCTGAAACCAGGTGCTGTGCTGAGCGTGAATGTGAATCCTGCAACCTCTATTTCCTACCGACCTACCGGTACATTGTGAGTTTCAGCAGTGATGGAGATAAACCGGGTAAATTAAATGTGGATTTACCTCACTATATTGATATTGGATTAGCTGATATTGGATTAGCTGACTCTCCTTCGGCCGGTGAAACTGCCTCTCCCTCTGAAGGCCAATCCTTGGCTCTTAACTTTGGTAGCTAACTCAGCTGTCTATCGGTAAGTCTCTGCTCTAACTACTTTATATCTGCTGGCAGGGTTGCCATGTCGGCGGTTTTCCTGCCAAATTGGGCTACTTTGTCACCGGCGACATCATTTTCAATGTATTGGTCACTGGCAGCAAACCTGCTGCCAGTGACCAATACATTGAAAATGATGTTGGGCTACTTCTAAATTGTTCACTGTGACCTGTGACCTGCTGACTATCAGGTAGTGAGGCAGGCTGTTGCTGAGTGAGTGAGTGGTGGGGAGGACCGGAGGAGTGTTTGTTGAGAAAGCGCTGCATCAGGCAGTTGAGTCCACTATTGGTCATGTGAGTCATGTGAGTGAAAGGAGACAGAGCAGCAGGGACACATGTTGTGAAAACTTGTACCAATTGTAGATGGGCTACTTAGATTGTCATTATGGAGACACCTTTTTTTCTTTCCAACCCTTTTTCCATGAAACATATTAACAAGCAGGAACTGATGCGCATCAAAAAATACTGGTGAAAACGGAAAAATGGCTTTGGGCGCACCAGAGCACATTAGATAAATTTGATTGGAGGTGGTTTAAACTCCATTTTAATGTCGACTTTGCATTTTGGAAAACTGTATCAAGCTGAGTGTTTTACGCATGCTCAGTTTTTGGGTATCGAAGGATGCGCGAGTGGACATTTTTAAATGGAAGTTATGGAACGTCCTCTAGTGCTTCTGTTATGGGGAAAAGTCCTCAATGAAACTGCCAGTAAATGGAGAATGATAGATTTGCATCTGTTGGCCATCAAGTAGCCTATTCATTTATCTGCCATTGTAGCCTACCATTTGATACAATACATATGTTAAACTACTGTCACCAGTACTTGAAAACGTGAATCAAACAGTACATTATGCTCCATACATACATACGGTGTGCTACAGTAGAATGACAACACGATATACAGATACTATAATGATAACGTAAAATGGCACTTACTTTGATAGGAACGCACACATGTCCAAAGTTATTATTACTAAGGAAAAAACAACAATGAAGGCGATGCAGGCACCAGCCATAAAATGTTCCAGGAGGAAAACGTTAGTGCAGGTTCTGTTCTGACTAGAGATGCGCAAATGTCTGCGTACTTGATCTGGGGAAACACTGGGTAAGTGTTTGGGCTCTCGTCTAAGAGAGAAGTTTGTCCAGCTCAGTAAAGCTTCAAACATAAATTGTCCACAACAGTGAAATGGGCTACTTCTGTGAATTAATGAAGAGGTGTCACACACCTCGATTCAAACTCTTATAGAAAATACAATTTGCTAGAACATAATTTGAAATTGACAAGTTGAAACATAGCCTATAGATAATTAGCAGGCAGCATGCCTTGGTTTGAGGGTAGCGCCAATTAATTGTCCTGTTGCATAACAATCACATTTTGGAACAGTGAGTGCATTCTGACATCAGGTGCATAACAGAAATCACACTGGGGTGACCGTTAGAGATATTTGGAACTCACTTGTGAAAAGGTTAATCTAGAGATTCGTACATTTGCCTCGATTCAGCAGTCTCGTCCAGATCATCATGGTATTTGTAGGTCTTTATGATAGCCACATCAGCGGCTAATTATGTCATTTTGTTGGGGGTAAATACAGGCAAATATATTGATAAAAGTCACCTTGTCTGAGAGAGATTTACATGGTTATAAAAACGTCACGCCAAGGTAAGCCTACACGAAATACAGCCCTTATTTGAATTGTTTCTAATATCCCCTATGAGAAAAATGAATAGTGGAAAAACGATTAGAACCATGTCCCTGTTAGACCGCTAGGTTTTATGAGTTTTATGACTTATACTGTGGTACTCTATAGAAATGACAAGCCATTCTCGCAAATCTAGCACATAATAACAGCACAATAGCCTAACATTTGATTTTTGAAGTTCGTCCAAGTGTTTCTTGGGCAGAGATTGAGATCCTCTGTCCAACTTTCATCACTCAAACTCTCCTGTTGGATTTATCTATTGTCACGCCCTGGCCTTAGTATTCTTTGTTTTCTTAATTATTTTAGTTAGGTCAGGGTGTGACATGGGGAATGTATGTGTTTTTTGTAGTGTCTAGGGTGGTTGTAAGGTTTAGGGGGTTTATTAGAGTAGTTGGGTTTATGTTTAGTATAGTAGTCTAGCTGTGTCTATGGTTGAGTGTAGGTATCTAGGAAAGTCTATGGTTGCCTGAATTGGGTCTCAATTAGAGACAGCTGGTTATTGTTGTCTCTGATTGGGAGCCATATTTAAGGCAACCATAGGCTTTAGCTGTTTGTGGGGAATTGTCTATGTCGAAGTGTTTTGTGTCAGCACTGATTTTTGTATAGCTTCACGGTCGTCTGTTCTGTTTGTTGTTTTGTTTTTTCCTTCTTTAAAATAAAAGAAGATGTACTTTCCACGCGCTGCGCCTTGGTAATTTTTGGGTGAGCCTCTCGGGCTTCCAGCCTCTCTTACGTGCTGCCTCCTCAATCCACCGCTCCTGGGCTGTGGCTGCCTCCTTCTTCTCCCGAGAGCGGCGATTCTCTCCAACCCTTCCCCAGGGTCCTTTTCCGTCCATGATCTCCCAAGACCATTCCTCCTGTGTCCAGTAGTCCTGTGTACTGGGCCGCTGCTGCTCCCCGTTGCTACGCTGCTTGGTCCGGGTTTGGTGGGTGTTTCTGTAACGGTTTTCTTCCTGAGGTGAAGGAGAGGACCAAAATGCAGCGTAGCCAGTGCTCAACATGTTTAATTAAAGAACAAGTGAACACCACAAACAACTTACAAAATAACAAACGTGAAAACCGATACAGACCTATCTGGTGCAGAACACAAACACAGAGACAGGAAACAAACACCCACAAAATCCCAACACAAAACAAGCCTCCTATATATGATTCTCAATCAGGGACAACGATTACCATCTGCCTCTGATTGAGAACCATATTAGGCTGGACATAGAAACAGACAAACTAGACACACAACATAGAATTCCCACCCAGCTCACGTCCTGACCAACTAAACACATACAAAACAACAGAAAACAGGTCAGGAACGTGACAGAACCCCCCCCTCAAGGTGCGAACTCCGGGCGCACCCCTAAAACTCAAGGGGAGGGTCTGGGTGGGCATCTGTCCGCGGTGGCGGCTCCGGCGGTGGACGAGGACACCACTCCACCACTGTCTTTGTCCCCCTCCTTAGCGTCCTTTGAGTGGCGACCCTCGCCCACGACCTTAGCCTAAGAATCCTCCCCAAGGCCCCCCACATGATTTTGGAGGTAGCTCAGGACAGAGGGGTAGCTCAGGACAGAGGGGTAGCTCAGGACAGAGGGGTAGCTCAGGACAGAGGGGTAGCTCAGGACAGAGGGGTAGCTCCGGACTAATGGCAGCCCCTGGACTGAGTGGCAGCTCCGGACTGAGTGGCAGCTCCGGACTGAGTGGCAGCTCCGGACTGAGTGGCAGCTCCGGACTGAGTGGCAGCTCCGGACTGAGTGGCAGCTCCGGACTGAGTGGCAGCTCCGGACTGAGTGGCAGCTCCGGACTGTAGGGCAGCTCATGACTGTAGGGCAGCTCATGACTGTAGGGCAGCTCATGACTGTAGGGCAGCTCATGACTGTAGGGCAGCTCATGACTGTAGGGCAGCTCATGACTGTAGGGCAGCTCATGACTGGCTGGCGGCTCTGGACGCTCATGGCTGGCTAACGGCTCCGGCAGATCCTGTCTGGTTGGCGGCTCCGGCAGATCCTGTCTGGTTGGCGGCTCCGGCAGATCCTGTCTGGTTGGCGGCTCTGGCAGATCCTGTCTGGTTGGCGGCTCTGGCAGATCCTGTCTGGTTGGCGGCCCTGGCAGATCCTGACTGACGAATGGCTCTAGCGGCTCCTGACTGACGAACGGCTCTGACGGCTCGGGACAGACGGGCGGCTCTAACGGCTCGGGACAGACGGGCGGCTCTAACGGCTCGGGACAGACGGATGGCTCAGATGGCGCTGGGGAGACGGATGGCTCAGATGGCGCTGGGGAGACGGATGGCTCAGATGGCGCTTGGCAGACGGCCAGCTCAGACGGCGTTGGGCAGACGGACAGTTCAGACGGCGTTGGGCAGACGGGCAGTTCAGGCGCCGCTGGGCAGACGGGCAGTTCAGGCACCGCTGGGCAGACGGCAGACTCTGGCCGGCTGAGACGCACTATAGGCCTGATGCGTGGTGCCGGAACTGGAGGTACCGGGCTGAGGGCACGCACCTCAGGGCGAGTGCGGGGAGAAGGAACAGTGCGTACAGGGCTCTGGAGACGCACAGGAGGCTTGGTGCGTGGTGCCGGAACTGGAGGCACTGGGCTGGAGACACGCACCATAGGGAGAGTGCGTGGAGGAGGAACAGGGCTCTGGAGATGCACTGGAAGCCTGGTGCGTGGTGTAGGCACTGGTGGTACTGGGCTGGGGCGGGAAGGTGGCGCCGGATATACCGGACCGTGAAGGAGGACACGCGCTCTTGAGCACCGAGCCTCCCCAACCTTACCAGGTTGAATGGTCCCCGTAGCCCTGCCAGTGCGGCGAGGTGGAATAGCCCGCACTGGGCTATGCAGGCGAACCGGGGACACCACCTGTAAGGCTGGTGCCATGTACGCCGGCCCGAGGAGACGTACTGGAGGCCAGATATGTTGGGCCGGCTTCATGGCACCCGGCTCGATGCCCAACCTAGCCCTACCAGTGCGGCAAGGTGGAATAGCCCGCACTGGGCTAAGCACGCGTACTGGGGACACCGTGCGCTCCACCGCATAACACGGTGTCTGACCAGTACGACGCCCTCTCACTCCACGGTAAGCCCGGGGAGTTGGCTCGGGTATCCAACCCGGCTTCGCCACACTCCCCTTTAGCCCCCCCCCAAGAAATTTTTGGGTGAGCCTCTCGGGCTTCCAGCCTCTCTTACGTGCTGCCTCCTCAATCCACCGCTCCTGGGCTGTGGCTGCCTCCTTCTTCTCCCGAGAGCGGCGATTCTCTCCAACCCTTCCCCAGGGTCCTTTTCCGTCCATGATCTCCCAAGACCATTCCTCCTGTGTCCAGTAGTCCTGTGTACTGGGCCGCTGCTGCTCCCCGTTGCTACGCTGCTTGGTCCGGGTTTGGTGGGTGTTTCTGTAACGGTTTTCTTCCTGAGGTGAAGGAGAGGACCAAAATGCAGCGTAGCCAGTGCTCAACATGTTTAATTAAAGAACAAGTGAACACCACAAACAACTTACAAAATAACAAACGTGAAAACCGATACAGACCTATCTGGTGCAGAACACAAACACAGAGACAGGAAACAAACACCCACAAAATCCCAACACAAAACAAGCCTCCTATATATGATTCTCAATCAGGGACAACGATTACCATCTGCCTCTGATTGAGAACCATATTAGGCTGGACATAGAAACAGACAAACTAGACACACAACATAGAATTCCCACCTAGCTCACGTCCTGACCAACTAAACACATACAAAACAACAGAAAACAGGTCAGGAACGTGACAGGATGGGTTTGAGTGGTCATTGGGATAGAATTTTTAGCTAGACCTGGCAGCCCTGTTTGCTGCGGTGAAACTCAATATTAGGAATGTTTTCCCAATGGTTGTACACTCAGCGATATTACAGCATCTCTGCTGTAAAACACACAGTATTAAACTTTCAACCCTCTATTTAGGGTTCTTCATAGAACCTCCTGTAAAGGGTTCTACCAAGAATCTCATTATCCTCTCAAGGTTCTTCCTTGAACCCTCTAGTTTTGCTTTAGATCAGAGATGCTGTAATCTACCAAGAACCCTTTTATCTTTGAAGGGTTCTTCCTAGAACCGTCCATGAACGGTTCCACCTGCCGTATTAGTCTTTCGAATTAAACTCTTTATGACAATACATATATCATAAGGCCTTTCTTTGAGGGTCTAGTTATAACCTAACACAGTGGTGTTAGAATCAAATCAAATGTATTTATATAGCCCTTCTTACATCAACTGATATCTCAAAGTGCTGTACAGAAAACTACTGGTTTACAGGCCACATCAGACCTGCAAATCACATTATGCTGGCTTGCAAAATTCCTATTGGAATCCAGCCAGAGTGAGGAAATCCAACAATTGGAATTTTTAATCACACACAACCTGCATTCAAAATGACTGCCTGGGTATGGAAGATTGAGTAATGGGACTACCTACATAATCTAAACTGGAACAACCATTTTAGTAACCGGTGCATTAAATCCAACTACTAACAGATTGGATTTTTTTTTTTAAGTATGTTATTTATCTTTGTGTAGTGTAATAATCCTAAATAATCCTCAATAATCCTGTAGGTTCATGCTCTACAACATTCGCAGAGTACGACCCTGCCTCACGCAGGAAGCGGCGCAGGTCCTAATCCAGGCACTTGTCATCTCCCGTCTGGATTACTGCAACTCGCTGTTGGCTGGGCTCCCTGCCTGTGCCATTAAACCCCTACAACTCATCCAGAACGCCGCAGCCCGTCTGGTGTTCAACTTTCCCAAGTTCTCTCACGTCACCCCGCTCCTCCGCTCTCTCCACTGGCTTCCAGTTGAAGCTCGCATCCGCTACAAGACCATGGTGCTTGCCTACGGAGCTGTGAGGGGAACGGCACCTCCGTACCTTCAGGCTCTGATCAGGCCCTACACCCAAACAAGGGCACTGCGTTCATCCACCTCTGGCCTGCTCGCCTCCCTACCTCTGAGGAAGTACAGTTCCCGCTCAGCCCAGTCAAAACTGTTCGCTGCTCTGGCACCCCAATGGTGGAACAAACTCCCTCACGACGCCAGGTCAGCGGAGTCAATCACCACCTTCCGGAGACACCTGAAACCCCACCTCTTTAAGGAATACCTAGGATAGGATAAAGTAATCCTTCTAACCCTCCCCCCTTAAAAGAGTTAGATGCACTATTGTAAAGTGGTTGTTCCACTGGATATCATAAGGTGAATGCACCAATTTGTAAGTCGCTCTGGATAAGAGCGTCTGCTAAATGACTTAAATGTAAATGTAAATGTAATATTAATCAACCAATCAATGTACATGCAAAAACACAGATATTGAAACGAACAATTCAGAAGATCAACTTGCATGTTGGGAAATATGATAATGATGGGTGTGGTTCTGAGTGTTTTACTCAGAGTAAAAAATTACACAATCATACCCTCAACTCTGGTTATTAACACCAACACTGGGGATATTTTACAACACTGAGTGTTACGTTAGTTAAACTCCTGAATGAACACTAGAAATGTTACACTGAAAAATCTATATTAGGTCAAACTGGCCAATTTGCTGTGTACCATACAATACACTTCTGGTTCACTCATACTCCCTTCTATTTTCCTACTTTGCTCAATAAAATCACAGAAAATACTATTTTGAAAGACAGAAATCATGGCAAAGAAATCAACTATATCAGTACTGTATATGTAAAATGATTAAGGGAATACCCGTTACATGCACAAATATTCCGATATAGGTACACACCTATCTTTATAAATGTTTATCAGAATACTCAAACTCCTAATGTTAAAGTTTAAACACTGAGGAAAACACTCATGCTAAGGCACTATTTAAAAGAAAGAAACAAAATACAAAACAAATGTTATTCAGATTCATAAGGGTTCTATGTAAAACCCTTCTTGCCTTCCAAATAATCCTTCTTGCTTTCCAAACAATCATCAAAGAACCCGTCATTACAAAAACGGTTCATAGGATGAAATAGGTTCTATGAAGAACTCTTTGCCATACAAAGAACCCTTGTCTTCCAAAAAATGGGTTCTTCGGATGAAAACGGATCTTGGTAGATTAATATCACATTGCAAAGAACCCCCTTTTTGTTGTGTGTAGCCTATGCCGGCTGGCAAAGATGCACTTATTTTTATGCGCTAATTATAGCCTACTGGTAAATGAATGAGCACATAGGATACAATTTAAATATGATTTATGATTGATTGATTGATTGATTGATTGGCTGTAATGATTGTTTCTGTTTTTTGTTGAGATGGCATGAAAGCAGTATTGATCCAATCAGTGTGTCCCTATTTCCACATCAAAAGGACAGAATGTTGAAACCGTTTTTTTTACACACGGGCTCAGGGGACTTCCACGTTATCCATTTAATAGATTTTTCTGTAGATTTTTAAGAATGCATATAATGCCGTAGGCTACAATTAATACATCGATTTAATTATGTTGTAAAACGGTTACAAACACACTGCAACGTCTTGAGTGGTTATAAACGTTGTAGGCTATGTTAATAAGCACTATGACATTTGTAATTATTCATAGTATAATAAGTCTCATCGTCATCCGAAGGCTATGCAACTCAGTTGTAGAACTGCCTAATGGCCCGATAATTCCTCAATAATCACATGCATTATGAAAATGAACAATGAGTCTGTGAAAAAATGTTGGGTTTAATTCCATAATGTGGGATGCAGAAAAAGGCGCGCTTCCCAGGCTGTTCTCATAAATAGTTATATAGGCTATATAGGCTACCATCATTAAACGAGTGAGTACCAGAATGTATTGGCAATGCAACATTATGCTATAGCTATTCCACTATAGGCGAAGTTCATCAAACACTAATCATGAGTGGGCCAAAATGATTCAGTAGAATCAGGAATCGCCGTGTTCAATGTATTAAGCAAAAGTATTTGGGCCCTCCTATGCCTAAATGGTCCTCACGAATGTTTAACGGCATACACATTTAACATGGTAACAATTTTAACCGGTGCCCTTCAGTGTAATCGCCTGTATCATCATGCAGCCCAGCCTCACATTCAATTCGCGCATATATGTACAAAATGTATTTCAGCAGATTTCGTGCGTTTTTGTGCATTTTTGGGGTGGTTCAATTCGTTTGAAAATACACGAATTTCTGTGCTACCTAATTCGTGCGAAAAGACACGAATTTAACCAGTAGGCGACACACAAGCCGTTGCAACAACCATAGACGCGATCGCCTGTATTTATTTATTTTACGTTATGAATATATAGATATTTTGTCTTTTTTTAACCATATAACCATAAGAGGTTATATATATATATTGTCTTTTTTTAATCCCTATTAAAACATTGTGGTTTTATGCCTATATGTACTGTTTTCGATTTTTCTGAACAGACTTTTCAGTATAGAATGAATGTAAGCAATGCATGATGGTTAATGGTGTTTTATTCGGTTGTAGTTCCATGTATTTCTTAAAAAATAAACGTGTAAACCATTTTTATTGACCAGAATGTAACTGAAAATACAATGGCAGCCTTGCCATTGTCCATCAATAACAAAACATTTTTTTTTCGTATAACATTTGGGGAAACGTATGCAGTCATTGTAGTCTTACATTTTGTTGGCCAACCAAAATTACCAAAACATTAACCCGTAATAAGGCTAGGGTGGCTGAGTGTAAATACATGGCTCTGAGTATAAGCACCTTTTCACTAGAAACGTTCTTGTGTTCAAATTACCGTCAGTGCGAAATAGCTAGAAAGCTTTCGATTTCAACTTGGCTGCACCTACGGTTACGATAACGATAAATCAAGTGCAATACCTGCGTCGACCTGTGTCGAGCAGCAAAACACCGGAAAGCTTCTAGCCTACCGGAAAGTTACAAGAAGAACAAGAATAGTTACCTCATCCGGTCATGTGACACTCTGGATGCCCCCTAAAAGCAATTTCAACCGTTTTGAAAAATGACGCCTGGTAACCCCAAAAAAATACCAGGTGCACGAAAAGTTTGGACTTAGAATATTTTTGAAAACCTCCATAAATCACTCAGGCCAGCACCCATTGATTTGGGGCGGTAGTATAGCGCTCCCAGAGCGGGTATGGAAGTCTGGATCCCCCCTAAAAGCATTTATTAAGGCTCTGTGTGTCTTTAAGCACCATACCTTTTCACTCCATCCTTGCTGTGTGTGTGTGTGCGTGTGTGTGTGTGTGTGTGTGTGTGTGTGTGTGTGTGTGTGTGTGTGTGTGTGTGTGTGTGTGTGTGTGTGTGTGTGTGTGTGTGTGTGTGTGTGTGTGTGTGTGTGTGTGTTTGTGTGTGTGTGTGTGTGTGTGTGTGTGTGAGAGAGAGCTTTTCTTTGACATCTGTTTAGAGAAATTACTGATTTACAGTTCATGCGGATTTACAGTTCATGCGGGTTGACCGATTCACACATTTAAAGTTTTGGAAAGATCTGACTTTTTTAAACCTTCGAAACAGCACCTATGACCCCATTTTAAGGCACTTCCGGTTGGCACAGGAAGCTATAAGTAAATACATATCCTGATCGGGGTATGCTTTTACAGAATCCTGAGTTTTAAGTCTATACGTTAAGAACTGACTGATTTACACAGGGTTGAATGCACTATATATCACAAACTGCTGGTTGGGTATGGCAAAACACTTTTAGGGTGATTTTATCACTTCCGGTTGCTCCAGGAAGCTTAGAATCAACACAGGTAGACCTCATAGTGGCTTGATGGATTGTCATTGAAGACAGGTTCATAAGACATTCATAACCCACATAGGCTTCAGGTTGAATTTAGGGGTGCAGGCAATGTGTTCCTATGGGGTGAGATGTCATTGTAAACTGTTTGATGTAAACACCTTCTTTTAACTGTTAAGGGTTAATGCCACACGGTCAAGGTTAGGCTTGCACAGAGACTTTAGGAACGTTCCTGAGGTCAAATTGTGCTTCTAAACCTTAACAGTTCTCTCTCTGTCTCCCAAAAGCAAAAGACTTGAAATGTAGGTCAAGGGTCATCTTCTTGTCACTGTCGCTGCGCTCAGACCGAGCAAGCTACGGTCAAGCGGGGCATCTCGTTGAACTCGGCACGGCCTGGAGACTATGGTGATGTCATTTTTAGTGGTGATTTCAGAATGCTATTTTGGTGGTTTTTCACTGTTGAAACATATTGCAAATGCACAAAAGTCAACTAGCAAGTCAGTGTCCATCAGCCAATTAGATATTTTCAGACACCAAACTGATACCATCTGACTCCAAACTCACTTTTTCCAACTCGTTTAGAAGCCACCTATCACATATTTCAGAGTAGGCCCAAAATTCACAGCGCCTTCCATTTAAACCATAATAAAACAAATAATACGTAGTTATGTTCTAGCTGCGGGTCCAGTTCTCACATTATGTTTAGCCCTATGTGAGGCGACCTCGAATCCCAAGTTTCGGCTCGATAGGTCATTCGGTGCCCGAGCAAAACCTTAATTGGTGCTGAAATTCCACTTTTTTCCATGCCTTGCTACGGGGTCCTTGAATGAGCTATCGGACAGAAATGTCGGGGTCCGTCTCTATGGGCCGAGCCGGTTTCAATGCACCTAGTCTTGCAACTCTGGGACTTTTCTAAATGTCACCATTTTCGTAATGCTCAAAATGAATTGAAGTCAATGCAAATGCACAAGGCTTTTTAATCGGTCCGAGAACCTTCTAGAGCCACATAACTCACCGTGCTTAATCGACCTGAGCTCTAGAACAGGTTTGTAAAGTTTCAGAACTCTAGGTCTGACGGTTCTTTAAAAGTTCGAACAAAAGTAACTATTGCAGGCACTGTCTGCCTCTAAGCCCCTCAGTGTGTCACTCCATCCTTTCTGTGTGGGTGTGTAAATTTTTCCTTGAAATCTGATGGGATGAATGACTGATTTACAGTTCATGAGGGTTGCCTATTCACATATATTAAGTTTTGGAAAGATTTGACTTTTTTAACCCTTCGAAACAGCCCTTTTGACACCAATTATGGCACTTCCGGTTGGCACAGGAAGCTGAAAGTAAACACATATCCTCATTGGAGTGGGCTTTTACAGAATCCTGAGTTTTAAGTCTATACGTTAAGAACTCACTGATTTACATAGGGTTGAATGCACTATTTCTCTCAAACTGCAGGTTGGGTATGGCAAACACTTTTAGGGTGATTGAACCACTTCCGGTTGCTCCAGGAAGCTTAGAATCGACACAGGTAGACCTCATAGTGGCCTGATGGATTGTCATCGAAGACAGGTTCATAAGGCATTATTAACCCACATAGGCTTCAGGTTGAATTTAGGGGAGCAGGCAATGTATTCCTATGGGGAGACATGTCATTGTAAACTGTTTGATGTAAACACCTTCTTTTAACTGTTAAGGGTTAATGCCACACGGTCAGTGTTAGGCTTGCAATTCAATTTCAATTCAATTTTATTTTATATAGCCCTTCGTACATCAGCTAATATCTCGAAGTGCTGTACAGACACCCAGCCTAAAACCCCAAACAGCTAGTAATGCAGGTGTAGAAGCACGGATCGGGAGGACCTTAGGAACGTTCCTGAGGTCAAATTGTGCTTCTAACCTTAACGGTTCTCTCTCTGTCTCCCAAAAGCAAAAAAATATGAAATTGAGGTCAAAGGGTCATTTGGGTCCTTCTTCTTGTCCCTGTCGCTGCACTCAGACCGAGCGAGCTACGGTCAAGCGGGGCATCTCGTTGAACTCGGCACGGCCTGGAGATAATGGTAATGCCATTGCAGGCTTTGTTTGTCTTTAAGCACCGTACTTTTTCACTCCATCCTTGCTGTGTGTGTGTGTGTGTGTGAGAGCTTTTCTTTGACATCTGTTGAGAGAAATTACTGATTTACAGTTCATGAGGGTTGCCTAATCACACAAGTGAAGTTTTGAAAAGATCTGACCTTTTTAACCCTTCGAAACTGACCCTATGGCACCATTTTAAGGTACTTCGGGTTGACATAGGAAGCTGAAAGTGAACACATATCCTCCTTGGGGTAGGCTCTTATATAATATTGAGTTTTAAGTCTTTATGTTAAGAACTGACTTATTTACAGAGGGTTAAATGAGTGTGTGTTATTTCATAAAATCACATAAAATCACAGAATTCTCGCAGAGCTTCGAGACCCACTTAAAAAATATTTGTCTGAACACACTGCAACTGGATCTGTAACTTTTTTTTTTTTAACTCCTTTTTGTGAACATTACCAATTTGTCAATGTACGATTTCTCTTAAATTACGATAGATAAATGGCTGGTTCTTTTTTTCCTGACACCGTATGCTTATGTACTTTGACGTGAAGCGGTCAAATTAGCACCCTACTTTGCGTTTTTGACCTTTAATCCCAGAAAAATGGCCATAACTCAAAAAGCGGTGAGGCCTCGACGCCATCTTGTTCGGGGCCAACTGTCCATTACGCCAAACCTACGCTCACCAAGTTTTGTCTTCAAAATAAGTTTAGGAGAAAAGGCCACGTGCATTTGCAATGTGCTTGTGTAACGGATGTGAAATGGCTAGCTAGTTAGCGGGTACGCACTACTAGCGTTTCAATCAGTTACGTCACTTGCTCTGAAACCTAGAAGTAGTGTTGCACCTTGGTCTGCAAGGGCCGCGGCTTTTGTGGAGCGATGGGTAACGACGCTTCGTGGGTGACCGTTGTTGATGTGTGCAGAGGGTCCCTGGTTCGCGCCCGAGGTCGGGGCGAAGGGACGGTTTAAAGTTATACTGTTACACTTGTGCATTTGCAATATGATTTATTTTCCATCTGGTGGGAATTTCCGAGACTGCGGAAAAATGACCAAAATGTGTTATTTTTATAAAACGGAAACCGAACGTCCGAGAGATTTCGTTTGATGACTTCCTGAAAGATCTCTCCCCGCGCACGGCCCGACGCGTCCGCGAATTTTAGAAACGTAGCAGGACGTCTAGTACATTTGCAATGTGGCGTTTCTCACTAACCATATGGCGAGTGCTAAAATGTTCCCTTAAGGTATGGAAAGGCCTTGGAAAGGCCATAAGTGTAAGCCAACATAATTCATTATTTTACATTAACCTGTTTAACATGTAATACATGCATTATGAAGAAAATAGTGTAATTTAGGCTCCACGAAATATGAAATGGGTTATGAAGAAAATCGTGTATGGTTGCCTACATGACAAAAAGGCGTTCTGATTACAAGTGCATCAGTATCCAAAGTATTAAGCGAAATCAAGCACAGAAAACAGCATTGGCATTAATAAAACAATATTTCCCACGAATTAAGTCGCACGTAAATGTGCGTCTTTTCTCAAAAATTCTGTTCAGCAAGTCTAAAACAGTACATATAGGCATACAACGACACATTTTAAAACATGGTTAAACAAAGACAACATTTCTGTATATTCATGACGTTGAATTAGCCATTAAGAAGAACAAAAATGAAATACAAATTATCGCATCTACATGGTTGTTGCAACGGCTTGTGTGTCGCCTACTGGTTAAATTCGTGTCTTTTCGCACGAATTAAGTAGCACAGAAATTCGTGTATTTTCAAACGAATTGAACCACCCCAAAAATGCACAAAAACGCACGAAATCTGCTGAAATACATTTTGTACATATATGCGCGAATTGAATGTGAGGCTGTGTTGCAGCCATCATGGAAAGACATCATTGGAAAGACTCCCAAAATCAGAGCATTAGCCATGGGGAGGAACGTTTTTCCTTTGCCTACACTCTTATGGTGTTAAATGGCTCTATAATTAGAGATGTAGGGAAAAGGCCTAAAGAGTTGTGCTAGAATTCAAATGAAGTGGCCGGTTAAAATACGATAATAAAAGCAATATTAATAACTTAATTCTAAATCATTTTGTAGCATAAATCATTTTATTTTTTTTTATTTATTTTTTTACAAATCTTAAACCATCACCTAATATTTTTGAGTGAGAGAGAAACAATCTAAACCATGTAGACCACGAGTTGTGGACTAAAGACCCAGCCAGTGCATGAAATGTGTGACCACATATCAATATATCAAAGTTAGCTTACTTTTCAAAGTTAGCGTACCATCAATACAAACCTTGAGGAATGAGACCACGTGATATTAGCGGGGCGGTCGAACTAGCCTGCAAGCCTTTTTGGGACAGTGTCAGTTTCTACTGCTATCAAGTGCCGCTCTATGCATAGCCTACTGCTTCATAGGGGTCGAGCACGGAGCAAACCGATAACCTATTTGGACCGGCACTGTTCAGAATCTGTGTAATGTTTCTGACTCTCTGCGCGTTGATATTTTTCTATTTGTTGAGAATTTCGCCACTGCCATTGAACAGCATTTGTAGCTCATTCCAAGACGGCCGCTTGGGTTGCATTCATTTTTTTCTGATCGACTTGTAACTTTCATTGTCCATCACATACGGGATATAAACCGTTAGGTATGTATTTACTGTCTTGCAAATGCAAGACCACTGCAGGCTATCTGATTAATAGTGAACATCGGCAGTTTACCACACGGGCATATAGACACTCAAAGCACACACGATTGTAGAAGGTTATATTATTTCAATGGTTATGTTTGTGTTCTTTCTGGAGCGCGTAACGTACAACATTGAAACATAATCGCAGATCTGTTCATAGCAGCCAATGTTAACAGATCTGCACAGAAGCATTCACATTCGTATGTATTCTACCAAGCTGATTTCAAACAGCTGTCCTCAACAGGCTCATTAGGCTGTTGTTTTCATGAAAGTGGTATCAAATATGATTTGTCGTTTGTTTTCAATATAGATACGTTTATTCTGTCTTTCGTTGAAAATAAATGGGCTTCGTTGTAGATAAGTAATTAAATTGACAGGCTTTGTCGTCATCCTGTTGTTAGGCTATTGCGAATATGCTACTTTGTTTAGAGAGTAAATAGTTAATAGGCTGGCTATAGCCTATTAAATGTATTTAATTCCGTTATGTTGAACAGAGATTGCTTTCTCACACACTGATTTTGTTTGTCTTATCGCAAGAATAGGCTGTTTTGTTATAGGACCTGATCATATTTTTATGATCATTCGGCTGTGGACATTGGAATATAGGCCGGCTCGAGGCTACTATTATTAGGCCCGCCCATATAAATTATGTCATCACAATCAATAATGTAGGCCTATTCTTGTGATGACATTATAGTTTGACACAATAGGCTGAGGCAAAAACTCACATGTAAGCCTAAAACATATAAATAACAAAATGTTTCACATTTGATTCATTCTTTAAATAAAGAACACCTATTTCTCCCCACCCATAATAAGGTCAGTCGCGTTTCTTGTTGGTCAACTTTCATAAATGCATTAAAAACAGACTATAATTTCCTGCTATGTGAAATTTTCTGCACTCGATCAGTCATGTCTATAGGCCTAACAATGGGATTTACCCATAATAATATTTGAAAATCGATACAACTTGTATAAAATAAGGCATGGAAAACATGACTATTAAATATGTCCAGTCGTCTGCTCGTGTTGTGGGCATTCGAGAACGAAAGTGAACTTTTGCGCAATTTGGGACTTGATGGATTATTTCTTTCGTTTATGACTACAATTTCGTTGTTGCCATGTTAAGTTCTATACAGTCAATGGAATGCGTAGTTCAACAGCACAGGACAAGTATGGCTTTAAACGTTTTCACATCACAGTGAACTAACTAGCTATTGTCTTGAGGCGCGTGATAGTGGGGACATTCGGAGATTACGTGCATAATGTGAGCTCCCCGTTTATTGACAGGTAGGTAGGTGTATGACGGGTCAGAGATTTGTCCAACTAAATGTTCAACTATTTTAGGAATTAACTTCTTTTAGAGTTGACGATAAGAGTGCTGAGCCATTGCGCGCCGTTTAGTTAACACACATAACTGAGTAGAATGAGACATGCGATTTTTGTAGGTCTGGAGTTCACACTGCCATGTTTGCGTGAACATGCACCAACATAGTGTGACACATGCGCCATAATTCTTGCTTGGTCATATCGTTAAAATAATCAACATTTTCGTGTGCTGCATATTCTGTCGAGTCTACTCTGTTTGCACAACCATTCGACACCGCTTTATCCACCGCATTGATCCATTGACATTTGTGATGAATAGGCTAGTTTTTATTTTCATACATCAACATTATTGATTATCAGCTGCCCATGGTAGATGCTACAGCCAAGGAAGTCATTACAATAGCCTACAATTCGTACATACATATGTAAGCCTATGATTTAACAATTATGATTGGTTAGTCCAACATTTAATTTGACAAATAGCCTACAGTGAGTTGTCTTGGAACGCATGATGTGCACATATGGAGATGCATAATGCGCACTCCCAGTTTCTCGACAGGTGTAGGAATGTATACATTTAACTCAATTTTCCAACACAAATTGTGCGCTCGTCAGACACGCTAGGGTGTGCTTCTTTTAGAATGGCCATGCATAAGAGGGATGAAAGAGCCTATTGCGTCTTGTATCAATCGGATCAAGCGTGCAGTTTTGTAGGCATATCCGGTACCTCACACTCGACTGTTTGCGTCTACATGCAGTCGCAGGACACACTTTACTTACAATCTTATACAGCGCCAAAATGACAACGCATCACATTGACGTCGCATGATCGCATAATACTGAAAATAATCGAAAGTTCTTCTCTCGGGCAAATAGGTAAATTATCAAGGCAATGTATACTATGGGCCCAGTCTTTGAAGTGTATCCTATATAGGCTACCTACGAAGATATTGATAATACACATATTTATCCATTATAAAAGAAGCACAAGATATTAACATTTTGTTGGAAACGTTCCTCTAAACCGGTCAAGAAACCGGGCGCGGGATTGCACGCTTAGTCTACACTTAGAATATGTGGGTAATTGGGGTTCTATCCAGAACCTATTTTTCTAAGAGTGTAGGCGACACTCCAAATTTAGGCTGCATAATGTGTGCCAATAATAGGGCAAATAATGGTTGTTTACTGTGTTTAAGTCAATTAAATATATTGCCACTTGGCGTTGTAGACCTAGCAATTTTTTTAATGAATTGAGCTTTAGAAACAGTTGATCGTCATTCATCGGCAAAATCGCCCTATAACCAATAAACTCGCACACATTCCGGACTTGAAAAAGTAGCCCTTATGCATGTGCTGTCAGTTAGCTGTTTTTTTTAGACCTGGCATCGAAATCAACATTTCTGTGACGTCCTTCTGCGATTGTTAGGCTATTCTAAATAAATCAAACGTTTGGCTTGAAGTGAAGACTTCTAAAAATCGATATGGAAGCTGGAAACAAAATTCATGGTAGCAATTATAAAAGGGTAAATTGATATTGGGCTACATAAAATTCTATAATAAATAGGCCTACGAGATAAATATTGGTTTAACCTATTTAAAGTAATCAAAGGATGTCCAGATTCGTTTTTCGCAGGGTAGACAGTAACAGTAAAACAGTAACATAAACGTTTTACATTCTCAAGGCAGGTACATCACCGCCCTTTTGTGTTCTGAACAGATTGCGAAACTAGCTGTAACCATTAATTAATTTGTTTATCCTTTCTTATAGGATTTTACCATTTTAGAACAATGCACAGAACAACAAAAATCAAGATGACTGAGCTGAATCCACATTTGATGTGTGTCTTGTGCGGTGGATATTTTATCGACGCAACCACCATTGTGGAGTGTTTACACTCATGTAAATTGTCGTCAGTTGCATTTCATTCAAAATACCACACAATGCAAGTTGCTGTCTATGCCCACAGTTTTGACTGATTCGTTTGGTTTAAAGTATGCAGTGTTGTCAAATTGTTTTGATTATTTTGTCTTTTCAGTCTGTAAAATGTGCATTGTTTGTTATCTGGGGACCAGCAAATTCTGTCCAATTTGTGATGACCAGGTTCACAAAACGAAACCCCTTTTGAATATTAAGTGAGTAGCCTATACATGTCATTTTGTAAGGCAATAAATTCAAGTTCTATAATATTTTTTTAAACTCGAATATGAATGTGGAGACCTGGGGCTCAATAAATCGAAACCACATTACAATATTGACATCTCTTTCCCAAGTAAACCCTGGCTCAGAAATGAATCATACAATTTGCTGAAATTATTTTTTAAATATTCTATTTCAGGTCTGACAAGACCCTTCAAGACATTGTTTACAGGTTGGTACCCGGCCTTTTCAAAGGTCAGTACATTTCCCCGATCGTCCCCTCAAGTTGGTTAGTGACATGTCAAGTGCATCATGATACATTAACAGTTATTTATTAATTTTGCTTGCAGATGAAATGAAACGAAGGAGGGATTTCTATGCTGCATATCCTTCTCATCCTTCTCTTCCTGGTAAACAAGTTGAATCAATGGCGAAGCACCTCAAGCCTATCGTTGCAACGTCAACGTTCGTGTCGCTTTATCATTAGAACGAGGAGGATTGGCACACTTGAATACTTGGTTGGTTTCTCATTTTGTAGCTGGAAGTGGATCAAATGAAGAGCGAGGGGAGGTGGCAGATGAAGCAAAGAGAATAGTAGCCGACGATGAGATTATCAGCCTGTCCATCGAATTCTCTCAGAGCAAGTAAGGCCGCTTTCAAACCGCCAAAAAGTATGCTTTTAAAAAATGCAGCCAACCCCCATGCTTGTCAATTATTTCTTTGCTCTTTTTCCAATTGTATATTTTGCTTTTCTCTTAGGCTGGTAATGGAGGACGGTGAAGTCAAGGTTATGAAGACAGGGGTGATTGTTTTAACCCTAAGAAAATCGTATTGGTGTCTTTTAAATAGGGGGTCAATTCAGATGGCTGTAAAGTAACGCAGTGTTTATCATGTCTCAACTCACCTTTTTTTTTGTCTGTTGGTTTGAAGATGATTGACAAGCGATACTTGCAATGTCCAGCAGCCATAACCATAATGCATCTGAAGAAATTCCTTCGAAGTAGAATGGATATTCCATGCACCTATCAGGTGACTACGGATATTTAATCAATGATCATTAATGTCATTATTTGAAATTCAGTGAACAATGAACCTATCTGAAATGTTGTGCATTTGTATAGGCATTGTGTAGATTTGTTAAACTTAGAATCGACTTTGTTTCTTTAAAAAAATATACAGTATACAACTGATTGATTATGGTTAGATTTTTACTAGAGTTTCACACTGTTTATATCAATGATTAATCACACCTAATCTTTTCTCTCAAAATGTGTTGTTCACAGATAGAAGTTATGTATGAAGATGAACCATTGAAGGATTATTACATATTAATGGACATTGCACACATCTACACCTGGAGAAGGGTAAGCATTTACCCTTGCACTTCAACACATGAAATGTCCTTTTTTCTAATAAGACCTTGAAATTATATGCTGTGTTTTTTCCTTATTTATAAGGGGAAAGTAAAAGGTTGTGAAATGGTGCATCCATTCATGAATTCGATTCTCTACCAAGCAATACGTTCAACATGTATTTTGGAGAGCTTACACATTTATTAAAAAAATATCTCTATTGCTTGTTTAAAGCTCATGTCATTCTTAAAATAATTGCTCAGAGGAGGATCATCTGAGAATATGGTTATAAGTCACAGAAAAGTCCCCTGTACACATAAACTTACGAAAATCTTCACTTGTTTTAGAAAGGTCCCTTGGCATTGAAATACCGGGTACGAACAGGCTGCAAGAAGATGAAGTTGAGCAGCCCAAGAAACGGGACCAAAACCACACAGCATGCTGGAGGAGTATGCTATGACTCTGGGACTGGGGGTGACAAGCATCTGAACAATGACCCCGAAGCTCCCTCCACCTCATCCTCCTCTCTGCCCAGTCCGAGCCACAGAATTGTCCACTCATCATCATCGCTTACCCACCTCCCCCACCTCTCCCGCATTGGCACCTCAACAAACGGTATCTTAACAAAAGCGGGTCCAAATCGACTTTCCCGGACATTCACGCCAACATAGACTGTAGATACTTTTATTATTGTTTCAAACATTTGCCATTTTTATATAATCCTATGTGGGCAATATATTTGTATATATATAAGAAAGACTGCTGTGGAAAGACTTATTGAATTTGCTCAATGGCATCTGCAGATCGGATTTAAAATGGCTAGCCCAGTAATGTGCCATGTGGTTTGGAATGTGAGAAAAAAAAAATCAAGTTTATTTCACACCTGGACATTCCAATGATTCCCATAACTGAATTGCCAACTACTGTAGTTGATTGAAATGGAAATGTGGTTTTGGCTTCGTCAACTTCATTTGTCAACACACAAAACATTTTTTGGACTATTGCCCTCTGCATACATGTAATGGTGAATTTAATAAACACAACCTGATTGTTTTAGCTTTAAGGGTGAAATCTGCAGTAGGTCCTGCTGTTAAATGGTCATTTCAATTAATGATATACACTATACAAAAGTATGTTGACACCCGTTCAAATTAGTAGATTCGGCTATTTCAGCAACACCCATTGTATAAAATCGACCACATAGCCATGCAATCTCCATAGACAAACATTGGCCGTAGAATGGCCTTACTGAAGAGCTCAGTGACATTCAACGTGGCACCGTCATAGGATGCCACCTTTCCAACAAGTCAGTTCGTCAAATATCTTCCCTGCTAGAGCTTTCCCTGTCAACTGTAAGTGCTGTTATTATGTAGTGGAAACGTCTAGGAGCAACAATGGCTCAGCTGTGAAGTGGTAGGCCACACAACCACTGAACCACGTAGCGTGTAAAATATCTAATGTCCTCGGTAGCAATACTCACTCCCGAGTTCCAAACTGCCTCTGGAAGCAACGTCAGCACAATAACTGTTCGTTGGGAGCTTCATGAAATGGGTTTTAATGGCCGAGCAGTCGCACACAAGCCTAAGATCACCATGCACAATCCCAAGCGTCGGCTGGAGTGGTGTAAAGCTCGCCGCCATTGGACTCTGGAGCAATGGAAACGCGTTCTCAGGAGTGATTAGTGAAGCTTCACCATTTGGCAGTCCGACGGACGAATCTGGGTTTGGCAGATGCCAGGAGAACTCTACCTGCCCCAATGCGTAGTGCCATCTGTAAAGTTTGGTGGAGGAAGAATAATGGTCTGGGGCTGTTTTTCATGGTTCAGGCTCCTTAGTTCCTCTGAAGGTAAATCTTAGCACTACAGCATACAATGACAGTCTAGACGATTCTGTGCTTCCGACTTTGTTTTAGCATGGCCCTCCTGTTTCAGCATGGCAATGCCCCCGTGCACAAAGCGAGGTCCATACAGAAATTGTTTGTCGAGATCGGTGTGGAAGAACTTGACTGGCCTGCACAGAGCCCTGACCTCAATCCCATCGAACACCTTTGGGATGAATTGGAACGCTGACTGCGAGCCAGGCCTAATCACCCAACATCAGTGCCCAACCAACTAATGCTCTTGTGGCTGAATGGAATCAAGTCCCCGCAGCAATGTTCCAACATCTAGTGGAATGCCTTCCCAGAAGAGTGGAGGCTGTTATAGCAGCAAAAAGGGGACCAACTCCATATTAATGCCCATGATTTTGGAATGAGATGTCCAACGACCAGGTGTCTACATGACGGATCACCACCTCAAGCTGAACCTCGGCAAGACGGAGCTGCTCTTCCTCCCGGGGAAGGACTGCCCGTTCCATGATCTCGCCATCACGGTTGACAACTCCATTGTGTCCTCCTCCCAGAGTGCTAAGAACCTTGGCGTGATCCTGGACAACACCCTGTCGTTCTCAACTAACATCAAGGCGGTGACCCGTTCCTGTAGGTTCATGCTCTACAACATTCGCAGAGTACGACCCTGCCTCACGCAGGAAGCGGCGCAGGTCCTAATCCAGGCACTTGTCATCTCCCGTCTGGATTACTGCAACTCGCTGTTGGCTGGGCTCCCTGCCTGTGCCATTAAACCCCTACAACTCATCCAGAACGCCGCAGCCCGTCTGGTGTTCAACTTTCCCAAGTTCTCTCACGTCACCCCGCTCCTCCGCTCTCTCCACTGGCTTCCAGTTGAAGCTCGCATCCGCTACAAGACCATGGTGCTTGCCTACGGAGCTGTGAGGGGAACGGCACCCCCGTACCTTCAGGCTCTGATCAGGCCCTACACCCAAACAAGGGCACTGCGTTCATCCACCTCTGGCCTGCTCGCCTCCCTACCTCTGAGGAAGTACAGTTCCCGCTCAGCCCAGTCAAAACTGTTCGCTGCTCTGGCACCCCAATGGTGGAACAAACTCCCTCACGACGCCAGGTCAGCGGAGTCAATCACCACCTTCCGGAGACACCTGAAACCCCACCTCTTTAAGGAATACCTAGGATAGGATAAAGTAATCCTTCTAACCCCCCCCCCTTAAAAGAGTTAGATGCACTATTGTAAAGTGGTTGTTCCACTGGATATCATAAGGTGAATGCACCAATTTGTAAGTCGCTCTGGATAAGAGCGTCTGCTAAATGACTTAAATGTAAATGTAAATGTACATACTTTTGGTAATGTAGTGTATATAGGCTACCCAATACCTGATTCTTGAATATTTAAAGGGATAGTGCGAGATTTTGGCAATTTAGCCCTTTTCTCCTTATCCAGAGTCAGATGAATTCATGGATACCATTTTTATATTTCTGCGTGCAGTTTGAAGGAAGTTGAAGCTAGTTTCGCGAGCAATTGCCAACTAGCCTTAGTGCAATAACTGGAAGTCTAACGCTAGCTAGCAATTGCGCTAACGCTAGTTAGCAACTTCCTTCAAACTGCACGCAGAGACATAAAAATGGTATCCATGAATTCTGGGTAAGTAGAAAAAGTGCTTAATTGCTATTCCTTTAATCGTAGTAGGCCTACAACTGCCACAACATAACCCAAAAGGTTGTGTCTTATATAGGCCTATGTCAAAAAATTATCATGTTGAGCTCATTCACTGTCAGTACTTTTGGAGCTCCATCTATGAATTTGAGAGTGGTTACATATTCCTCCCCAACCCATCTATGAATTTGAGAGTGGTTACATATTCCTCCCCAACCCAATCCCTCAGTTTAATAGCAAAAAAGTGATGGGGCTGCCTTCTGGCTGAAAAAATGAATAACCAATAGTTTGGCTTATTATAGCATTGCTTCAGTATAAAAAAAATAAAAAAACATGAAATGTGCACTCGTAGGCCTACATACAGTATTGTTAGAATATATTCTTATTTTAGCACAAGGCATTGCTGCAAATGTAAAAGTTGAAAGGCCTACAATATCAGTGGAGAGAGACGTAGGCTATTGATAGGACATCAATTCAATTGACATGATTTAGAAATGCCTACAAAAGGTTTTCTACTAAACCCCCATCTCTAAAACCAAATGAAGTTAAGCTAAATGAAGATAATGGATTAAAATAGGCTTAACTTTCTACAGACATCTCCACGTGTTCGGGAAAAACATGCCTTGTTTCACAATTCACTGTCGCAAAAAAAACACCTTCGAACATGAATGCAACTGCAAGTCCTTATAACATTTTAGGCTAATGAATTAGAATGGTCAAAGACTAGCCAACATTTATTGTGCATTAATGAATTAGAATGGTCAAAGACTAGCCAACATTTATTGTGCATTAATGAATTAGAATGGTCAAAGACTAGCCAACATTTATTGTGCATTAATGAATTAGAATGGTCAAAGACTAGCCAACATTTATTGTGCATTAATGAATTAGAATGGTCAAAGACTAGCCAACATTTATTGTGCATTAATGAATTAGAATGGTCAAAGACTAGCCAACATTTATTGTGCATTAATGAATTAGGCTAATTAATGAATTATGGGAGACAAATGACTTCATAATGATCGTGATTTGGATTATGATCTATACCTAGCCTAGTGACATGAATTGGGGAATGCAAAAACATAAGGCCAGACTAGACTGCTTTACGAGCTTTTGCACATTAATTCCTGCAATTACACATCATTTCACTTTGAAATAATAGCTGCATGAATAGGCATCATAGCCGTAGGAAGTAGGGGTGCCCCCCCCCCCCCCCCCCACACACACACACACACTACTTCCTGCGGCTATGATTGGCATAGTTCACATTGGCTATGATGCCTATTCATGCAGTCATTGTTTCAAAGTGAATTACCCCAAATTGACTGTTAAACTAGGCTATAGAATAGATCATAGTAGGCAACGATGCATCTAATAGCCTGTATACTTTATGTGTCCCGTAGCGTGGCATCTTATTTATTTCATTCATTAACAAGCCGATGTGAATCAAGATTTCAATCGAACGCTGTTTTTTCTTTCAGTCAGGCCTTTGTGCATGTCAAGCAAAAAATATACCTCAAAACCGACAAGGAGCTTTTAAAACATCTCAAATATCCCAGGGATACATTTGTAAACAGGTAGGCTACAATCCAGATTAGAGCACCATTATAACTGTTGATAGTGTATTTGCACATTATACAAATATTTTAATTTGAAAACTACTCTTCACTGATGTTTAATATATTTTTTGAATAAGAGGTTTATGAATGGTACTGCAACACTCAAAGTCTCATGAATAAGGTGTTACTGTTATGAAGAGAGGAAGGCTCCACACCACTCTCTCACTTGAGTATTTTACCTAGTTATTTTCAGATCTCAAGGCTCTTTTGCAGCTTTGGCTACTGTGTGTGTTTTCTACCCTAGTTCGCTCCTCTCCCTTTAGGCTTTACAGACGCTCCTCACCCCTTGGCTGCAACCCTTCTAATTTAGTGTACCCTGCATGTACAACCCATGTGGAATTCCTGGTCTGTCAGCATTTGGAACTGCCAATCTGCGGTCAAGAAAGCTGAGTTCATCTCAGCCTATGCTGCCCTTCAGTCTCTTGACTTTTTGGCTGTGACGGAGACATGGGTCACCCCAGAGAATACTGCTACTCCAGCTGGTCTCACTTAATCTGACTATGTTTTCTCTCATAGTTCGTTAGCATCTGGTCGCCTCGGTGGTGGCAAAGGGCTACTCATTTCTCCTAAATGGAGATTCTCTTTTCTCCCTCACCTGTCCATCTCCTCATTTTAATTCCATGCTGTCACTGTCATTTGTCCACTCAAGCTTAACATTTTTGTCATCTATCGCCCACCAGGTGCCCTTTAGAGCAGGGTTTACCAAACACAGTCCCCGGGACCCCACGGGGTGCACGTTTTGGTTTTTGCCCTAGCACTACACAGCTGATTCAAATAATCAACTAATCATCAAGCATTGGTCATTTGAATCAGCTGTGTAGTGTTAGGGCATAAACCAAATTTGGGAAACGCTGCCTTAGAGAGTTCCTCAATGAGCTTGACACACTGATAAGCTAGTTTCCTGTCGATGGCTCACCGATCTTTGTACTTGGCGACTTCAACCTTCTGACATCTGCCTTCGATTAATTTCTTTCCAACTCTCTCTTTCTCCTCCTTGCCTCCTTTGACCTCATCCTTTCCCAGTCCCCTCCCACTCACAAGGAAGGCTCACGCTTGACCTCATCTTTACTGGAGGCTGTTCCTTTTCTGTTTCCCTGTCCTCCAACCCTAGCCACTCAGCTCCTACCCAGGTTGTCAACTGCCGTCGCATCTTCGCTCTCTCTTTCCCACTACTCTCTCCTCTTTTAATCCTATCATCTATCCCTTCTGCTAAATCCTTGTCCCTCCTGTCTCCTGATTATGCTTCTTCAACCCTACTCTCCTCCCTTTCCACATCCTATGACTTGCACAGAACAGGGCTGTGGGCAGCTGAGCGAAAATGGTGGAAAACTAAACTTCCGGAGGACCTATCATCCTTCCACTCCCACCTCTTTAACCTTCCCTTTCTCTGTATCTGCTGCCAAAACTACTTTCTATCACTCGACATTTCAAGCTTTTCTGCCTCTAACCCCAGGAAACTCTTTCCCACCTTCTCCTCCCTTCTTATTCCTCCAGCCCCACCCCCTTACTTGTCCCTCCTCCCTCTGCGGATGACTTCGTCAACCACTTTGAAAATACGGTTGAAAACATCCGCTCCTCATTCACTCAGCCTGAGTCCACTTGTCCCACTCACACAGAACTACCCTACGCCTTGACCTCTTTCGCCCCTCTCTCTCCAGATTAAATCATGCAACTAGTAAGGTCTGGCCGCCTGACAATCTGCCCGCTTGAACCCATCCCCTCCTCTCTTCTCCAGGCCATCTCTGGAGTCCTTCTCCCATTCCTCACTTCCCTCATCAACTCATCCCTGACCCCTCTGACTCCAAAATGGACCGAGTTGCTCCCCTACTCAAGAAACCAACACTCAACTCCTCTGACGTCAAAAACAACAGACCGGTATCCCTTCTTTCTTTTCTTTCCAAAACACTTGAGTGTGCTGTCTGACCAACTCTCTCACTATCTCTCTCAGAATGATCTTCTTGACCCTAACCAGTCAGGCTTGAAGATTGCTCTTCTCTGTGTCACGTAGGCTCTCCACACTGCCAAAGCTGACTCTCCTCTGTTCTCATCCAAATCCTCCGCTGCTTTTGACACTGAATTGCATTCTAAATTGAAAATCATGATTAGGTGATTATTGGAGTCAGGTGTGTTAGCTGGGGCTGGGGCAAAACTGTGACATCAATTAGGCCCTTGAGGACTTGAATTGCCCATCCCTGCTCTACAACATCTGTAGACTGCAACTCGCTGTTGGCTTGGCTCCCTGCTTGTGTCATCAAACACCTGCAATTTATCCAGAACATTGCAGCCCGCCTGGTGTTCAGCTTTTCCAAGTTCTCCCATGTCAACTCCTCCGCACACTCCACTGGCTTCCAGTCAAAGCGTGCATCCACTACAAGACCATGGTACTTGCCTATGGAGCAGCAAGAGGATCTGCCTCTCCCTACCTTCAGGCTATGCTCAATCCCTACACCCCAACCAGAGCACTCCATTCTGCCACCTCTGGTCTCTTGGCAGCTACCACTCATCCCAGTCCAAGCTCTTCTCTGTCCTGGCACCCCAATGGTAGAACCAGCTTCGCCTTCAAGCTAGGACAGAAGAGTCCCAGCCAAGACCCTAACACTGGGATAGAGTTTCACATTTCAGCAAGACAAATAGCCTAAAATGCAAGACCAAAGCTACACTGGAGTGGCTTAACAAAAATATGTTGAATGCCCCTGGGTTGCCTCGTCTAAATGAGGAAATTCCACCTAATTTTGAAATAGCAACCAAAGATTTTTATAACTAAACCAAGATAGTTCATCTGGGTCGTTTACAGGTGGAGAAAATGAAGCATAGTGGGAAGACAAAAAAGGTGGGCAAAGCCAAGCACGAGATCCAATTGTATCATAGCATATTTTCATTAGGGAACGCCTCATCTGTGAAGTGCCCATGTGCACAAACTGAAGTCGACCTTGCACTCTTTCTAAACAACGCAATTTTGGGAAACCTTGGACAAGCCTATAAAACGTGTAACTGTGTAACAGATTTTAGTTTTTGGAACAGAAACATTCATTGAGATCAGATGTTTCGTCAATATTTTTTTGTTGTTGCAGAATGTCGGTCTAGTTTCGCCGAGTTCCATCCTCTCCCACTACCCACGACTCGACCTCCCCTCACTACCATATATGGGGGTGAGAAAACGTTCTAAAAAGATGCTTCAACTTTATGCCACTGTCTGGGGTTCCCCTTTTGTCTGTGTAGCAACTTTGATGAAAAATGTCCCCCAGTTTATTCAACAAAATCACTGTCACCCCCAAAAAAATGTTGTGACGTGTAATATAGAAGCAATTATATAAAGATTGACAACATTTGTATCTGTTTGACGGGTGGATTTTCTTTTAGTCTAACTTTATTGTGACAAACGATGATGGAAACGGTGTTTTTCTAAAAAATGATGATTTCCGAATACGTGATGTCCACTCTACATTTTAATTCTAAATACCCACTGCTTGCAAAATAAAAATGTCAACTATAAAAATGTTTCTTTGCAGGACAGGGTTTGTCCTGACATTCCATAATGCCTGAATTGCCTCGCTTTGCTTTTCTGTTAGGCTAACAAGTTTCACCATCCAATTATTTCAGATCTACAGGAGTGCAAGTTTCACCATGGCACTGAGTAGCCTAAGCATTCGATAGAGCATGCCCATGTGCGCTAGATCCGTGGCGATGCGTTAGCACATGATAATTATTAGAATATGGCAAATATTAGTAAATGACTGCATTTTATCCATGGTGGCTTTCGCGGGCTGCCTGACACATGGTCATACAGACTATCGCCAATTTTATTAATGTGCAACCACTACATTTTTATTAGGCTCTACGTTCTTCAATGATGATATCATGGCGGTCCGCAAACTATCGTTTAAGAGCTTGCCGCCACCTACTGTGCTGGAATGTACAATCAATCATGATCTGCCCAATTCTGTACCACCATGGTAATAAAATTCTAAACCAAATAAATCCTAACTCCTACCACACCCTCCTCCAAAAACGAATTCCCAACCCCATTAATAAACTATCTATATCATGCTGAAACACTCCACCCTTAGGATTGTTCAACATGCCAACAACCATTTCAACAGTAACATCTGTTACCCCCAATATTTATTTTGCCGTCTCCACAATAACCTTCAATCTGGCATTTCTGCTTTCCACAACCTGAGTCGTATTGATAACCTTACCAATAAAAGCTATGAAGTCAACTTTATTCATTATCAAAGTGTCCTTTGACGCCGCACATTCATGAGCACAAGATTTTTGAACATGCCTCGAAACCATGCCAGGACTATCAGAAGCACCAGCCCCGACAGTAGGTCCACTTACTACAGGTACATCCATGTAAGCTCCATCAGTCCATGCTGTAGTTCTAGCAATCTATTTTACGGCCTCTGCATACGATACATCATGACTGATCCTATATCTCTAAGCCTGTCTACTCTCTCTGTACCTGGCATCCACCAAATGCTCCACTGTGTTCTCCCCCACAATTACAACACTTAACCTTCACATTGCTTCCACATTCACCGTAATCATGTGCCCCTCCACACTTGGCACATCTTTTCTTTCCTTTACACTGAGCAGCTACATGTCCCTTTTAAAACACTGCAGAGCATACGAGACAAATTCTCTCACATTGAAACGAAGGAATTCTATCTGTACTTTTCCCAGCAAGACTTTCTCAAACCTCAGCATCATTGATAAGCTTTCACTTCTTTGACCCTCTTTCCTACTGATCAACCTTTTTGCCTCAATCATTCTGCCTCCCTTCACAATTTCTTTAATATCTAGTGGACATAAATATTGGGACCCCAGTGACGACTCCTCTCAATATAGCATAAGCACCAAGGGACATGCCTTTAAATCTTCTTCCCATCAAGTTTTTCCATTTTCAGAATCTTCTCTTGCTGAGCCTGGCTACCACACAATATTAACAGTCTACCATGTCCAATGAACCGAGCTAATTTCACTTCACCTACCTCTTTCTCTACGGCATTAGTTAGTCGGATAGGGTGTAAGTGAGGCGCTGTGGTCTCATCAAACACTATCACCACTTTCCACTCCAACACATCATTACTCTTGCTTCCTACCGTGGCCCTCTTTATGCTTTCTTTACTTTATCTTTATCTTTCCACTACCGGCCATTCCAGGTCCTTGACCCTCATCCTCCCGCTCCATACCATCAGAACTGACACCCATATTGTTCTCATTCCAGCACAGCTGTTGGTTGCTTCACCAACTTGTTCTCCATTTCGTCCACACTACTCGCCGGTTTTTGCCAAAAGTGTTATGTCATTAGAGCCAGCTGTTTTTATTGACACAAAATAGTTACATGGAAATGCACCCTAGCAAGCAATTGTCACATCTATTTTCTACGCAAACTTTCTAAATGTCGACAAAACAAAAACTGGACATAGCTACTGACACCTGCTGTTAAAAGCAGTTCTTTCAATAATTAGGTCAGAGGGACCAAACCTTTGTTAAAAAAGGCACTCAATTAACCAACCAATCAGGATTCAGAGCCAATTGGTGCAATTGACATTGTAGCTATGGTATTGCCTGGATGGTGAATGGTTCAAATGAACTTGGTTTATTCAAATAAGAAATAAAGACTCCAGCCACCCAAGTGTTATGTTATTATGGAGACTAGAGAGATTGGGTGTAGTAGTGATATTCTGCTTGGTGCAAGCCCACTTGGGAGTGGGCGGGAATGAAAAAGTAGACCAGGTAGCCAAAAGGGCTTGAAAAAAAGAGACACTACATGACCAAAAGTATGTGGACACCTGCTTTCTGTATGGACCTCGCTTTGTGCACAGGGGCATTGTCATGCTGAAACATGAAACGCCCTTCCCCAAACAGTTGCCACAAAGTTGGAGGCACAGAATCGTCTAGAATGTCTTTGAATGACGTAGCGTTACAATTTCCCATCACTGGAACTAAGGGGCCTAGCCCAAACCATGAAAAACAGCTCCAGACCATTATTCCTCTTCCACCAAACTTTACAGTTGGCACTAGCTTTCGGGCAGGTAGCGTTCTCCTGGCATCCACCAAACCCAGATTCATCCATCGGACGCGTGATTCATCACCAGAGAAGGCATTTCCACTGCTCCAGAATCCAATAGCGGCTTGCTTTACACCACTCTAGCCAATGCTTGGCATTGCGCATGGTGATCTTCGACTTGTATGGCTGCTCAGCCATGGTAACCCATTTCATGAAGCTCCCGACGAACAGTTCTTGTGCTGACATTGCTTCCAGAGGCAGTTTGGAACCTGGTAGTGAGTGTTGCAACCAAGGACAGACGATTTTTACACTCTACGCGCTTCAGCAATCAGCTGGTCTGATTATGTAAATGTCATATTTCCGGTTTTTACAAAATGTCTAAAAACCTGATTTTACTTTTCTTTATAGGGATATTGTGTGTAGATTGATGAAAAAAGCAACAATTTAATCCATTTTAGAATAAAACTGTAACGTAACAAATGTGGAAAAAGTCAAGTTGTATAGGAACAAGATCATCCACATGTATTGATTACATTTTTGCTAATACTGTAGATCTTTGTTCTAAAGCTGTATTCCTACCCATTGGATGGAGTGATCACAATGAAGTGGCTATATCAAGGAAAGCATAAGTTCCAAAAGCTGGGCCTAAAATAGTGTATAGGAGATTACACAAAAGATTTTGCTGTGACTCTTATTTGGATGATGTTAAAAAATATTTGTTGGTTTGATGTGATTCAAAAGGAGCATCCAGACGCTGCACTTGATGAATTTATGAAATTCATTCTTCACATTTTTGATAAACATGCACCTGTTAAGAAACTGACTGTTAGAACTGTTAAGGCTCCATGGATTGATGTGGATTTGAAAAACTGTATGGTTTAAAGAGATGGGGCAAAAGGAGTGGCTAATAAGTCCGGCTGCACATCTGACTGTCTGACTTATTGCAAATCGAGAAATTATTTGACTAAACTCAACAAAAAGAAGAAGAAACTGTATTATGAAGCCAAGATCGATGATATAAAGAATGATGAAAAAACAACTTTGGATTACTTTAAATTATGGGCAGAAAGACTAATTCAACTCACAAAACCTTTTGATGTTGCCAAATATTTGAATGATTACTTTATTGGCAAAGTGGGCAAACTTATGCAGGAAATGCCAACAACGAACAGTGAGCCATCGTACTCATGCATAAAAAAACTAATAATGAAAGAAAAGCATTGCAAGTTCGAATTTTGTAAAGTTAGTGCGGGAGAGGTGGAAAATGTATTGTTATCGATCAATAATGACAAACCTGGCATTGACAACTGAGATGGAAAGCTACTGAGGATGGTAGCTGACTCTATAGCCACTCCTATCTGTCATATCTTTAATCTGAGCCTAGAGGAAAGTTTTTGTCCTCAGGCCTTGAGGTAGGCCAAAGTAATTCCGCTACCCAAGAGTGGCCTTTACTGGTTCTAACAGTAGACCTATCAGCTTACTGCCAGCTCTTAGCAAAATGTTAGAAAAAATTGTGTTTGACCAAATACAATACTATTTCTTTGTAAACAAATTAACAACAGACTTTCAGCATGCTTATTGAGAAGTGCACTCAACATTTACTGTACTGACACAAATGACTGATGATTTGTTGAAAGAAAATTATAATAAGAAGATAAGATTTCAGTGCAGCCTTTTACAATATTGACCATAACCTGTTGTTTAGAAAAGGAATGTGTTATGGCCTTTCAGAGCTATCTATCTAATAGAACTCAGATGGTTATTTTTAATGGAAGCTTCTCTAATGTCAAACATGGAAAGTGTGGTGTACCGCAGGGCAGCTCTCTAGGCCCTTTACTCTTTTCTATTTTTACCAATGACCTGCCTGCCACTGGCATTAAACAAAGCACGTGTGTCCATGTATGCTGATGATTCAACCATATACACATTAGCAACCACAGCTAATGGAGTAATTTAAACCCTTAACAAAGAGTTGCAGTCTGTTTTGGCATTCAGGTCAAATAATTCAATATTGGTTTCATCAGACCAGAGAATCTTGTAATAAACTGGTCCTGAATATCTCTAAAACGAAGAGCATTGTATTTGGTAAAAATCATTCCCTAAGAATCTGGTAATGAATGGTGTGGCTGTTGAACAAGTTGAGGAGACTAAATGACTCGGTGTTCTTAGATTGTAACCTGTCATGGTCAAAACATATAGATTCAATGGTTGTAAAGATGGGGAGAGGTCTGTCCATAATAAAGAGATGCTCTGCTTTTTTGACACCACACTCCAAAAAGCAAGTCCTGCAGGTTCTAGTTTTGTTTTATCTTGATTATTTGTCCAGTCATGTGGTCGAGTGCTGCAAGGAAATGCCTAGTTAAGCTGCTGCTGGCCCAGAACAGAGCGACACTGATTACAATGAAAAGCAAGCCGAGGGCTAATACAAATACTATGCATGCCAGTCTCTCTTGGCTAAGAGTTGAGGAGAGACTGACTGCATCACTTTTTATAAGAAACATGTTGAAAATTCAGAATTTTTGCATAGTCAACTTACACACAGCTCTGACGCACACATTTACCCCACCAGACATGCCACCAGGAGTCTTTTCACAGTCCCCAAATCCAGAACAAATTCAAGAAAGCATACAGTATTATATAGAGCCATTATTGCATGGAACTCCCTTCCCTCTCATATTTCTCAAATGAACAGCATACCTGGTTTCAAAACAATATATCAAGCAACACCTCACGGCACAACTCTTCTCCCCTATTTGATTGAGATGTGTGTGTATGTATTGATATGTAAGCTACATGTGCCTTTTTCAAATGTATGAAGAGTAGTTCTGTCCTTGAGTTGTTTTTGTCTATTAATGTTCTGTGTGATGTTATGTTTCATGTTTTGTGTGGGCCCCAGGAAGAGTAGCTGCTGCTTTCGCAACAGCTAATGGGGATCCTCGGTGTACACATCACGGACAAACTGAATTGGTCCACCCACACAGACAGCGTTGTGAAGAAGGCGCAGCAGCGCCTCTTCAACCTCAGGAGGCTGAAGAAATTCGGCTTGTCACCAAAAGCACTCACAAACTTCTACAGATGCACAATCGAGAGCATCCTGTCGGGCTGTATCACCGCCTGGTACGGCAACTGCTCCGCCCACAACCGTAAGGCTCTCCAGAGGGTAGTGAGGTCTGCAGAACGCATCACCGGGGGCAAACTACCTGCCCTCCAGGACACCTACACCACCCGATGTCACAGGAAGGCCATAAAGATCATCAAGGACAACAACCACCCAAGCCACTGCCTGTTCACCCCGCTATCATCCAGAAGGCGAGGTCAGTACAGGTGCATCAAAGCAGGGACCGAGAGACTGAAAAACAGCTTCTATCTCAAGGCCATCAGACTGTTAAACAGCCACCACTAACATTTAGTGGCCGCTGCCAACATACTGACTCAACTCCAGCCACTTTAATAATGGGAATTGATGGAAATTATGTAAAAATGTATCACTAGCCACTTTAAACAATGCCACTCATCTCATATGTATATGTATATACTGTACTGTATATCATCCACTGCATCTTGCCATCTTTATGTAATACATGTATCACTAGCCACTTTAAACTATGCCACTTTATGTTTACATACCCTACATTACTCATCTCATATGTATAGACTGTACACTATACCATCTACTGCATCTTGCCTATGCCGTTCTGTACCATCACTCATTCATATATCTTTATGTACATATTCTTTATCCCTTTACACTTGTGTGTATAAGGTAGTAGTTGTGGAATTGTTAGGTTAGATTACTTGTTGTTATTACTGCATTGTCGGAACTAGAAGCACAAGCATTTCGCTACACTCGCATTAACATCTGCTAACCATGTGTATGTGACAAATAAAATTTGATTTGATTTGATGATTTGAAAAATGATTCCATTAAACTTTCCATTAAATGTCCCTCTGTTTTCCAAAAGCCATCAAGATCAGTATGAAAGAATCACAGAAGTTCACATAACAAAAAATGTGAATGCTAAAGTGTCATATGCTTTTCTCTAGGGTTTCAAAAGTCCCTGTAATATAGCAAAGTTGCAAGGTTTTTCAGAAACTGGTATTTAACACGCACTTTTGGAAACGTATGGAAACTTTGGGAATTTATGCTTACTTGCTTAGTTATTTGTTCAGATTCTTTATATCTGTGCCAAATGTTGTCCATGAGTTTCTATTGGATAGACCATATGGTTCAGGAGAGAATAGCCTATTAGTGTAAAAAATAAACACCTAATCAAGAAAATTTTGCTAGGTTCAAATTGGGGACAAGCTGGATTTGGCACTTTTATTTTGAAGGCCACAAACCTCTAAAAACCGGTGTGATGTGTATGGAAACGGGAGGAGGCGCTTGTCTTTCAAAACAAAGTTGTGGAATCAAAGTGCAAACACAGGATGGGTGTGCGAACTAAGTTGACGCACATTGACAGGCAACAGAATTGGAACGTGTAGAGTGGATGACGACGGGGTTTCCAGGATGGAAGCCTATGGAAGGTAAATGGACGCAAGGACGATGGCACCCGATGAAGACAAAGATGATTCTGACCCAATGGGAGTGAGATTTTTGGAGAGAATGGATCCTTGCCTTCTGGCAGATCTATATGTGGTGTCCGGCTGGCCGGAGAAGAGGTTGGGGACTGTTGAATCAGAAAAGACACTGTGTGTCCTGCTGAGTTTTAATGCAGACTTTACCCGACAAAGTCCAGTTAGGATGTGTCAGTTATCCCCTGAGAGCTTTTGTCCGGATCCATTATGGTGTTTTAGGTGCCAAGCTGATGGTCATGTTGCAGCAGTGTGTAGGAGGGAGATTCCTAGATGAGAGAAGTGTCGAGGCAGGTCGAGGTTGCCAGGGTCAGAGTAGTACAGAAGGTGTTGTCTGAGGCAGTGAAGACAAAGTACTGGAAGATGGGCCCAGGGCAAGGGATCCTAAGAGGCTCCCTATGAGTAGGCCAAGGCCAATAGAGAATGATAGGAATAACATGTGCTTCAGTAAGGTTGGGTTCGTTCAGAAATGGAACATAAATCACAGAAAATAGATGTGGTGGCAGCTGCAGAGAAGTACTTGGGTGTACGATATTTTACTGCAGAAGAGTTACACGTTGTGTTGAATGATAATGTCCCGCCCTCCCTGGCTTCCGGCTTGGTGTGGGATCAGATAGGGCCAAGTAGTGGACTAGTGGTGAGGTTTTAATGGGTGTAGCACAGCGTTTCCCAAACTCTGTCCTGGGGAACCCAAGGGGTGCACCTTTAGTTTTTTTTCCTTAGCACTACATTGCTAATTCAAATAATCAAAGCTTGATGATGAGTTCATTCTTTGAATCAGCTGTGTAGTGGTAAGGCAAAAACAAAACGTGCAGCAATTGGGGTCCCCAGAACTGAGTTTGGGAAACGCTGGTGTAGGATTAGTTGGTATAGGGCAATTTCTTTCACTTTTCCACGTCCATCTTTTATTGTTTTTCTTTTTATTGAATATATAAAACATACAATCTACTTGCAGTGAAGCCGCTCAACATCTACATCACATTAGTCATCTAACAGATTCCAATTCAGAGCGACCCTCAGGAGCAACCAGGGTCATCGCACCACTCAAGGGCATGTTGACAGATCTCCCACAAGGTCAAAAACGGGTAAACCAACCAGCGACCCATCAGCCACCAGCCCAAGCTCCCGACCGCCAGCCCACCAGCCCTCTAAGATCCCCCCCCCACAGTTCCCCAAGAGCTGCCCCTCAACCATCTGAGAACCCTCCCCCCCCCAAGAAAAATTTAATAATTACCTTTAATCTGTAGCCTAATAAACTGCATGCTTTCCCTAGTCATAGTGGGAGGACCACACAACATATTCTATTTAACTAGGCAAGTCAGTTAAAAACAAATTCTTATTTACAATGATGCCTACACTGGCCAATCCCGACGCTGGGCCAATTGTGCACCACCCTATGGGATTCCCGATCACGGCCGGTTGTGATACAGCCCGGGATCAAACCAGGGTCTGTAGTGACGCCCATAGCACTGTGATGCAGTGCCTTTTACATGCTGACCAGACCGGACACGTCGCGTGCGCGAGCGTCGCAAAATAAATTTAGAAATCCATGTTATTCAATTATTGCACCCACACTGCTCGTGCACGCCAACGAGCGTCTGCGACGCACGCCAAGGGCTAAAATAGAACTCATTCATATTTCTGACGCAGATCGCACTGCAAGTCCTGCCTCTCCCTTCTCCTCATTGGTTTATAGAAGCAGGTACCCACGTGCCATCTCCTCATTGGTTATACCCACGTGGTTGATTGAAAGAGAACTGTTTTTGCCGTTAATCGTGGTAATACAATGAAAGGTTAGATGCGACCACCATATAAGTTAAACGATGAAAAAGCCTGGAAGGAGGAGAGATGACTAGAAACTATTCGGTTGGCCGTTTTATGTGTGGATTAATTGTCGGAGTAGAGGTCCTTGTGCATTTCAGGCAAAATACATTAATGCACGATAGCGCACGCGCGCAGCCGGTTTGGGTTCCGTGTAGACCGTTGCTCCACTTGCGTGACTCCAAGTTTACTTCGATGTGATGGTTATTACATCAATATCTGCTCATATCATGGTGAGTGAGTGGGCTGCATAATAATTTATCGCACAATTAAATGTATCGAAACAAAAAGATCCCACAATATTGAACGAACAAATTGTCTTTCGGCATTTATAAAGTTGTAACGTCATTTCATGTTTCCATCAACCCGGTTGTGACTTTTTTCATGCGTCAGGTAATTCATCTGCATGACATGTTTGGATGGAAACGTGGTTAGTGTAGTAAATTCACACTCCAGAACCGTAGGCGGACACAGGCCATACAGTAGACAGCGGCATGGACCGCTAACGAATGTTTGCGGATCGCCATAATACCATAGAAGAAGGAAACCGGAAAAGGTAAAGAGTAGAGGATTGTGGGAAATGTAGCAAATTGTTGCAAATCTTTAGCATCTGCAGCAGCCAGTTGAAAGGGTAGTAACTAGACACGTTATCCGTATCACAGCAGAATTGATTTATATATATTTCGCGGTGCAATATTACCGCCATCATTGTCAGAGCCTCATAATGACCTCAGCTTCATGGGGCCTCTCGTTTATTCTTGCCATCAGTATTATTATTGCATACCCAAGCCCCTCTCATGCCTGGGATTCAGACCTTGAGCTGTACGACCTGGTGGAGGAAATTCAACAAAACTTTTACGAATTCCTATCAGTTGAACAGGTAACGTTAAGTCATCGTTAAGTTAGTTATTTTGTAACCTATAAACGTTGGCTAGCTAGTAAATGTTTGTCTAACCTGAAGGGCTAAATAGGTAGCTTGCTGGCTTGCCATTGTGCCACATTCAGGGTACTGTTTCGATATCGGGGCCTGCTGTAGTTTTTTCTTGCTAACGTTCACTAGTTACGTGTACCGGGAGACGAGCAAACCATGACGTGTCAGGTTGCTTGTTTCTTTTCACAATTTCAGTTGTCCATTCCTCCCTCCACTCAAGTGAGGTACTGATTTAAAAAATGGGTAAATATCGTTAGTTCTTCATCTTGCAAGGAACACTTGCAGGGACTCTGTTGCTTCACCAGCTAAAGTGTGCAGGACTGGAGCATGTTTTTGGTCCAGCCCTACTCTAACATATCCGATTCTACTACTCCGTTTCAGCTGCGCATCAGAACCTTGATTAGCTGAAAGAGGTGTGTTGTAGCAGGGCTGGAACAAAAGTCTGCATGCCCAGCATCTCTCGAGGCGGAGGGTTGGCCACCATATGGACATCCTTCAATGCTCCAGTCATGTCATGTCCTTGTGGGAAGTGTTAGCCCTGGGGGTGGTTACTGTCCACTGGGTAGGATTGGGAAGCTTAGACCCCGGTGTCGTGGGGGTTGTCAGACACCACATTGGAGGCAGAATGAGAGCATACATACTGATTTATTGCCATAAACCGGTGATTGTGTGATATCTCACCACACAATACCCTCTGAAAGGTGTCATGTACATGTGTAGTTTTACTGTTCATCTCTCCTGACTCCAGGATGCCTCGTCAGCGGACATCAGAAAGGCCTATCGCAGGCTGTCGCTCACTTTGCATCCCGACAAGAACAAAGACGAGAACGCTGAAACCCAATTCAGACAGGTCAGCCCACTCACTCACCATGTTAACACTCCCTACTCCAAAATGTTTTTTGGGGCGGACTAAACTCCACTCCATGGTGAAGGAAGTTTCTGAAGACCACCAATGGAGTGAAGCAGAGACCAGGCTTTGTGGAATCTAGGTCAATACTTTAAAAAAAATTGAAATTATGAAACGCCTATTGTGTACCTATGTTTGTCCTTTGTAGTTGCACGCCTTTCTTTGTTTGCTGAAATCCATACTTCAATAAAAGTTAATCAAATATGACCACCGACTGTTTACTCATTGGTGTTGTTCTAAGATGGCAACTCTGCGCCATGTGCCAGTTAAATCTCAACAGTGAAACAACTTGTTGGTTGTATTTGATTAACGTTTATGGAAGAAGTATGGATTACAGCAAACAAAGGCGCGCAACTACAGAGAAATAACATGGTTACAAGGTAGGCATTTCATAATTTGCGTCTTTTGAAGTATTGACCTCGGGAGAATCAATGTAGTCGGAGCTAGTTTCCACAAAGCCTCTGCTCTACTCCACTGGTGTAGTCATCAGAAACATCCTAAACCATGGAGTGCATTTTAAGCCCAACTTTAACTTGTGTGATCTACATCTGACAAGTAAGCTATGGACACCTTACAGAGAGATTCTGCGATTAGAAAAGGTATTTAAGTGAAACACTGTTATATGCAGTGTTTCATGGCAGGTAAATTAGTTGATGAGGTATAGTCCTTTTCATACACTGCAATCTTAAATGAATTGATTAGTTGATTGTAATTTGTCTATTGCCTTACTGATCATATTTTCTCCCACAGTTGGTGGCCATCTATGAAGTACTGAAAGATGAAGAGAGGAGAGAGAGGTCTGTTTTACAACTTCTTCCTGCTTTGGGTTGTCCCTGCCGTTGACCTTGTACTTATTTATTCTGAAAGTGGGAGGAGTCTGTCAAATTCACATTCATACACAATTTTGTTGAGAGAACATTACAGTATTCTGTTTTTATTATGTATACTATATTCTCACCATGTTATTCCCCGTAGTCCACTTTTTGTATGTATTTCCTATGTATGGTTTGGGTCGGCACGGTAGTGTCAACCACCCCTAAAATGTACTATCAGGGAAATCCTCAAACCACTCATCACCACCTATCGCTTTGTGTCCTCCCAACCACAGGTATAATGATGTCCTGGTCAACGGGCTACCGGACTGGAGGCAGCCAGTGTTCTACTACAGGCGGGTGAGGAAGATGAGCAATGGGGAGCTGGGCTTCCTGCTCTTCCTCATCCTCACTGTGTGCCACTACGCAGTCATCTGGTCCATCTACCTGGAGAAGCAGCTGGTGAGGGGACCGTGCATGACCTTTGACCCTTCTCTTAGTTCTTTACTGCCTGGCTGTTATTAAAGGTGGTTGTTATTCATTCCACAGCTTTCATTCAAGTCAATTAACTTTTTCCCCCTATGGGGCAGTTATTGCTGGGGATAAAAAGCCTTTTTCTGTGTAGAAATGTACAGGTGCAATTTTGGACAGGGTTTCTTACCTTCGGCCACTGCATTAACTAATTAGTCCTATTAACAATGCTCATTTAAATAGTCCAAAATGTAACTTATTGAATTATTCAAACCGAATATATGAGGTGCCATTATTTCTCTTTATCTGCCATAGAATAAATTAAGGTATTTGCAGTAAAATGGTTTCCTTCAATCAAGTACACTGCAAACAAAACTGTTTTTGAGTGAGCAAAGGGGAGCCCGTAGGCTACTAATAACCTGACCTCTTCATCCCATATGGTGCTTCTCTTACTAGGATGAACTTCTGAGCAAGAAGAAAAAGGAGAAGAAAAAAAAGATGAGTAGCAAGAGTGCTGAAGAATCACGGTTTGTTGGACAGGATAAAATTGAGAAGTGAGTTGAGCTTTTGTCACTACACATTTCTAATTTCACAAGTAAATAGGAAATTGATGAATAATGTGGACTGTCGAAGGGGAGAACGGAACATTTCCTGCTCCAATGAAGGCCTAACTTTTGAAGCAACGGAACTGAGTATTGTCGAAATCCAGTGCTATTTACACATGAAAATATCATGGGAAACACATTGGAATGTTGGTCATTCATCCTGTTCATGTGTTTGTATGTAATAATCAACATGGTCACAGTTCCTAATATGTCTGTTTCCTGTCAGGTCACATGACAAACCTCATTGGCAGGATATCCTGCCACTCAAGCTGAGCATCTGGCTGTATCTCTCTGTCAAGTCCCTGCCCCATGTCATCCAGGTAATCCTCCAACTCATTATTCACCCAAACTACTTAACCTTTGGATGTTGATCTTGACCTGAAATATACCGTGCCTAGTGAAAGTATTCCTTTCCCTTGCACAGTTTCTATCACTTTATTAATGTGAAATAACTAATGCCATTTCATAAGATCTTATCAATATCCCCAGTGACAATTGTCATCCATTTTGTCTGTGTTACAGGATGCCAAACAGTATTACGAAGATTATAAGGAGATGAAAATCAGAGAGAAAGAGGAAGCGGAAGCCATGGCACTGGAAGAACAGGAAGCTACAACAATAAGTAAGGACTTGTAGTATTTTATTGCAACCAGTAGACCATTTCTGCTGAATTGTGACTTTAATTGTTCACTTTTGTCTGGTCTTTATTGAAAAGTAAGATTTTTTTTTAACATTTATTAACCTGCCTGGTAAAATAAAGATTAGATGGATCAAATGAAATAGGAAATAATGACATTTCATTATGAAATGAAATCATTCAGGAACTACAATACCTCAGTTGCATTTTCCCCAGCCATGTTTTGTAGATGTGCTCGTCTTATCCCATTCCTCACTTGTCATCCCACAGAAGAGAAACGACCCAAAGTAAAGAAGCCGAAGTTTGAGTTCCCCGTTTATGAGCCTTCGCTCAAGGTCGCAGACAGCGCGTACTCACCAGTATACGACCAGGGAACGTCCATCGAGGAGATCGAAGACCAGATGGATGACTGGCTAGAGGATAAGAAGTCTCCGAAGAGAAAGGTGGGTCCGCAATATTTTCCTGCTGTGAAAAGGGTTTGTTCGACGACGTTACTAAAGCGCTGCACTTTTAATTCAGGCAAAATGGATTATAAAGTTTAAGTTTTATTTGCCATTTCTAGGTGTAACTGGGAGTTACCATAGTTTGATATGTCAAATAGATTCTAGTTCTAGGATCAAGTAAGGCAAATTGCATGAGGCAACATGCCAAATGGAATAGATTTTTTTAAACAAAAATGGTTTTTTCTCCAACAGGGATTGCTGAAAAACCTGTGAAATTTGGGAAAGTTTCTGGAGTTTTTCAGCCCTAGACCACCGTAAACCACAATGGCCTTATTTGGAATTTATATGATCTAGTCTTGTTTGTTGTTTTCTCAGGCACCTGAGTGGTCAGAAGAGGACATCACTCTTCTGACAAGGAGTATGGCCAAGTTCCCTGGGGGAACACCTGGTCGCTGGGAGAAGATCGCACACGAACTAGGAAGATCGGTGACAGATGTCAGTCTACATTGGGAATGGGGTGGTGCATGGAAAACTCTGAACTCAGATGGATGTGAATGTTTTGTCAGTCCTAGACAAATACATGGCAAAATTAACATTTGTGTTTGGAAATTTAGCAGACTACTAGCTTGCGCTCATAGAATATCAATGAAATATGCTAAATATTGTGATCCTTTGCAGGTTACTGCAAAAGTCAAACAAGTTAAAGATGGTCAAACCAACACATCAGGTAAGTCAGCTTATTTTTACTTGATTTTTCACAGTATAAACAGTGCATTCAGAAAGTGTTCATACCCCTTGACTTTTTCCACATTTTGTTACGTTACAGCCATATTCTAAAATGCATTAAATAGTATTTTTTTCCTCATCAAGCTACACACAATACCCCATAATGACAAAGCAAAAACAGGTTTTTAGATTTTTTAAAACTGAAATATCACATTTTACATAAGTATTCAGACCCTTTACTCAGTACTTTGTTGAAGCACCTTTGGCAGCGGTTACAGCCTTGAGTTTTCTTGAGTATGACGCTATAAGCTTGGCACACCTGTATTTGGGGAGTTTCTCCTATTCTTCTCTGCAGATCCTCTCAAGCTCTGTCAGGTTGGATGGGGAGCGACGCTGCACAGCTATTTTCAAATCAAATCCCCTTTTTGAATTGAATAACATTTTCAGGTCTCTCCAGAGATGTTCGATCGGATTCAAGTCCGGGCCCTGCCTGGGCCACTTAAGGACATTCCGAGACTTGTCCCAAAGCCACTCCTGCGTTGTCTTGACTGTGTGCTTAGGGTCGTTGACCTGTTGGAAGGTGAACCTTTGCCCTAGTCTGAGGTCCTGAGAGCTCTGGAGCAGATTTTCATCAAGGATCTCTCTGTAATTTGCTCTGTTCATTCCCTCGATCCTGACTACGTAGTCTCCAGGTCCCTGCCGCTGAAACACATCCCCACAGCACAATGCTGCCACAACCATGCTTCACCGTAGGGATGGTGCCAGGTTTCCTCCAGACGTGACGCTTTGCATTATCCTAACCTTAATTCTAAACCTAACCATTCCAAGCAGTTGCTTATCAACAGATAGTTTGTTGTTAGTATGATCATCTACACATGTATAAAACATTAAGAACACCTTCCTAATATTAAGTTGCACCCCCCTTTTGCCCTCTGAACAGCCTTAATTCGTCAGGGCGTGGACTCTACAAGGTATCGAAAGCGTTCCACAGGGATGCTGGCCCATGTTGACTAATGCTTTCTACAGTTTTGCCAAGTTGACTGGATGGCCTTTGGGTGGTGGACCATTCTTGATACACACAGGAAACAGTTGAGCCTGACAAACCCAGCAGTGTTGGGTTTGTCAGCAGCAATTCTTGACACAATCCAGTGCCCTGGCACCTACTACCATACCCCGTTCAAAGGCACTTAAATCTTTTGTCTCGCCCATTCACTGTTTAAATGGTACACAATCCATGTCTCAATTGTCTCCAGGCTTAAAAATCCTTCTTTAACCTGCCACCTCCCCTCATCTACACTGATTGAAGTGGATTTAACAACTGACATCAATAAGGATCATAGCTTTCACCTGATCAGACTGTCATGGAAAGAGCAGGTGTATATGGGACTATCCAAATACTGTAACCAACTTTATCTCCAGAGGGGCAGCATCTTAACTTCGACCTCTCTGATGCAGGGCTGGTGAAGCTCTCGGAGCTCAAGGCCCAGGGCAGCGCAGCACTCTCAGGAAAGGGATCCAAAGCTGGTGCCGGAGCTGTACCCGACAGCGTCATGACCCAGCGAGAACACTCACAACCCCAGCCTCCGGCAGCAGCCACGGCAGAGTGGATGGAGCCCAGCGGAGGAGGGGATGAAGGAGAGGGCATCCAAGCAGGAGGTGTCAGGAGGAGAGGCAGAAAGACTGGGGGTGGAGGGGTGGGGGGCGAGGAGAAAGCCAAGGGGCGCAGACAGAAGGACTTTGATCCCACAGCTGCCACCGAGGACAGCGAGGAGGAGCAGAGTCCGCCCACCTCCTCGGTCCCACAGCCCTCCAAGGAGAAGGCCACTGCGGCGGCTGACGACGTCTGGACCCAGAACCAGCAGAAGCTTCTGGAGATGGCCCTGCAGCAGTACCCGCGAGGCACCACGGAACGCTGGGACAGGATTGCCAAGGTGGTGCCCGGGAAGAGCAAGGTGAGAGCTGGTCCCCCACAATGCAACATTGCAGGGTGTGTCAAAACAGTTGGTCGACCCCAGTTTTTGTTGTGTGTGTGTACATAGTTTATCTATCTATATAATCTATATTGTCTGTGGTGTTATGTCTAATTTCGAGTCTAATTTTGATGAGATAGTTTGTTAGCTGTAGGTAGGTAAAATAACACGGAAAGACCCAAACTTAAATTGTCATGAATAGTTGAGATGGTAAACATGAGGTAATTTTGGATGGTGATGGACCTATAACCTTTTCCCCTATTTATTTTTCAGGAGGAGTGTATGATACGTTACAAACTTTTGGCTGAGCTGGTGCTGAAAAGGAAGCAGGCCAAGAGCTGACTCTGCCAAGGAAAGCCATCTTGATATCACTCTGGCTCCTAGTCCCTTTTCCTAGCTACTATCCACTTCAATGTGATCTGAAAGGCCTGGATAGAATGAAGGCAATATAGTGAAAAAAATCCACATTTCATATTGTTGGGCCATATTGCTTTTACCTGTCCAGCTCCTTCAGATCTGTGAACTGGACAGGGAGAGGAGCAGGGGGAAGGGCCATCCTCTCATGTCTGTCATGTGCCTTAGCTCCACCCAAAGCATGCCATCCAGCCTCTATGAACTGCTATGTGAGGATTCAAAGCACCAACAAAAAACGTCTATACTTGTTTTTGTACTTCAATATGTTTTGACTTCTGCTTTGCGCTGTCATTTGAAATCACACATGTACTGAATATAACTTCTTTGAGATGAGGAAATAAAGTGTTTTATTTATTTACATGGATGACATGTCTTTGAGACCCATTTTAGTGTAATGCATCGATGCACTATGTTTGAATGAAAAGTAAGATATGAAAATGTAGAAATTTTCGAAGGCAAATATGAATATGGGCCTGAGTGAGTAAGTACGTATGAAGGAGGCGAAAGTACAGAATAGCCCATTTTTATTGGGGTATTTTAATTTTTACAGTATACTATTTCTTCTTTTTCTTTTTATGTATAGGCATGTAGTCCGACCTGAATCGATGTACATCATGAAATTGGGCAGGTTTCAAGTGTGATTCAGGGGTAGTCTAGGCAGGGGGGGAAATGTTTTTTATGTCCACCTCCCTTCCTACCGAGGCAGTGCTTTAACAATCCTCCAAGAGTCAACACCCACACTGCTACACAGCCTGTGTTTACTGTGTTACTACTCCTTATTATCTTTTGAAGTCAGACAAATTTGATGAATATGAATCCTCATTGTGCGCGCTGCGGGAAAATTGTTTATGCCACAGAGAAAGTCAACTGCCTGGATAAGGTGAGACCTACTGAACTGTCTGTGTTGTTGATTGTCATTTAGGACTACCTCTGAACTTACTAATGGGTGTCTTATTTTTTGGAGATACCTGATGGTTTTGCCTTTGTATCGACACTCTTATGCAGTATTGGCACAAAGGATGCTTCCACTGTGAGGTCTGCAGGATGACTCTCAACATGAAGAACTACAAAGGCTATGAAAAGAAGCCCTACTGTAATTCGTGAGTCGTGTTGTTCACCTAGCCTCCGAATGGGATTTCCCTACTGAATTTTCACCTCGACTCTTAAACCAGGCACCAAATCACTTCTCCTAAATGGATATAATTTACTGAACAATGTAATTGCATTGGCTAATTGCTGTCTTTGTGAGGAACCCTTTGCGTACTTTTGTGCTGTATTGTAGTTTGAATAGATGTGTTCTATTCAGGTCATTTGAATAGTGTTGGTGGTAAATATTACAGGTGTAATTGGTTTACCCTAACGTCGGTTTCCCAGACCCAGATTAAGGAACCAGTGTTTGTCTGCAAACGGTTTGTTGCTCCCACAAGTGAAACTTTACAGAGCTTTTAATGATAAATGGCAAACAATGTTTCAACCAACATGGTCTTCCTCTGTCGCTTTGTTAGGCTAAAGATCACTTGTGTGGGAGCTGTCCTTATAGAATAAAATACAATCACTTTAATTTTGAAGTAAATTCAATTGTTGCAACTCGGGTAAGATTTAAAGATATAGTAAGCCGATAACAAATATTTATAACATCCTTGCAGGCACTATCCAAAGCAGTCATTCACCATTGTTGCAGATACTCCTGAGAACCTTCGACTGAGACAGCAAAGTGAGCTTCAGAGTCAGGTATGCAGTATACACACCTTTGCCTTTTGAACCATCATTATTCCCTTTTACATTTTGAAATCTGTTTGCCAAAAATATGAAGATCAAAAACAATTATGACCATAAAGTTGTTTTTCAATCAATATATTAATTCAATATAGTCGTGGAGTGGATTGAATGGAGGGGAGAGTGGAACTACGCAGTATAATTTGCCTGCACATGTAACAGTGTGACGTTATGGGGGTGTATTCAGTGGTGCACACTGTAGCTTAATGGTTTGCAACAAAAGGTAAACAAGCGTTTCTTATTGGAAAAATGCAGGTAGGTCCAGCTCCGTTTGCTTCCGATTGAAAACAGGCCAGGATGAGGGGGAATGAGCTAGCGCTCAACTCTGCTGGCTGCTGAAGGATCCCCCTGGCTTCTCCACCTGCCCATGCAGTTTGTGCTGCCATCCCACTCTTGAGGGTTCCTGGCACTATTCCCTACTCAAGACTCACTTCCACTATGCTTGACAAAAGCTGACCTCTAGATATTTTACATGGAAAGTTTCCCGTCCCTTCTACGAAGACGGCGCTTTATGTAACAGTGTCAAGAAACATATTTTAGCATCGGGTGCTGGCTTCTGACTAACAGAGCGTTTAATCAATAAGGTTGACTTATGTATCTATTGAATCTGTCTAGGGGACAATGCCCTTTAAATACCCTCAGGTTAAAGGGGCAATCTGTTTTTTTAAATGCAAAGTGGCCATCCCGCCACTCTTTTGGTAAACAGCCGAGGGATAGGCCTGGAGCAATGTAACCACTCTCAAACGTATAGACAGAGCTATGGATGCTCAGACTGACCATCCATGACATCAACATTATAGTTCTAACAATGTTTTGAGGCTATACAGTATTTGTTTACAAAGAATGGCTTAAAACAAGCTTATATTTGTTTTTTTTGATGAGGTATGACAATTGAACTAAGCTCATGAGGCATTTTTAAGTTATATTCTTCCAGAATAAATGGGTATAAACAGTGCATTGGGAAAGTATTCAGACCCCTTGTCTTTTTCCACATTTTGTCACGTTACAGCCTTATTCTAAAATGGATTAAAACTACACACAATACCCCATAATGACAAAGTGAAAACCAGGGTTTTTAGAAATGTTTAAAAAAAATAGTAATACTGTATTTACATAAGTATTCAGACCCTTGCTATAAGACTGGAAATTGAGCTCAGGTGTATCCTGTTTCCATTGATCATCCTCAAGATGTTTCTACAACTTGGAGTCCACCTGTGGTAAATTCAATTGATTGGATATGATTTGGAAAGGCACACACCTTTCTATATAAGGTCCCACAGTTGACAGTGCATGTCAGAGCAAAAACCAAGCCATGAGGTCGTAGAGCTCCGAGCATTGAAGGTCTCCAAGAACACAGTGACCTCCATCATTAAATGGAAGAAGTTTTGAACCACCAAGACTCTTCCTAGAGCTGGCCGCCTAGCCAAACTGAGCAATCGGGGGAGAAGGGCCTTGGTCAGGGAGGTGACCAAGAACCCGATGAGAGTTCCTCTGTGGACATGGGAGAACCTTACAGAAGGACAACCATCTCTGCAGCACTCCACCAATCAGGACTTTATGGTAGAGTGGCCAGATGGAAACCACTCCTCAGTAACAGACACATGACAGTTTACCAAAAGGCAGCTAAAGACTCTCAGACCATGAGAAACTAGATTCTCTGGTCTGATGAAACCAAAATTGAACTCTTTGGCCTGAATGCCAAGCGTCACGTCTGGAGGAAACCTGGCACCATCTCTACGGTGAAGCAAGGTGATGACACATCATGCTGTGGGGATGTTTTTCAGCGGCAGGGAATGGGAGACTAGTCAGGATCGAGAGAAAGATGAACGGAGCAAATTACAGCGAGATCCTTGATGAAAACCTGCTCCAGAGCGCTCAGGACCTCAGACTAGGGAAAAGGTTCACCTTTCAACAGGACAATGACCCTAAGCACACAGCCAAGACAACGCAGGAGTGGCTTCGGGACAAGTCTCCGAATGTCCTTAAGTGCTTCGGGACAAGTCTCCGAATGTCCTTAAGTGGCCCAGCCAGAGCCTGGACTTGAACCCAATCAAACGTCTCTGAAGAGACCTAAAAATAGCTGTGCAATGACGCTCTCCATCCGACCTTACTTACTTACTTGTCCCCATGGGGAAATGTTGTTGCAGTATCATATACACGTTTAAAGTGCTGTTTAAATACCACAGAAAACAAATTGACAATACAACATTTCATAACAGTTACATACCAATAGAAAGAGACCAGCCTGCTGTTATTATTGAGTCGATAGGAACATTAGCCTGAGCTGTTGAGGGATATCACACCTGGCACAAGTTATTGTCTAGTTCGGTTTTTCCTGCTGAGGGGTGCCCTATACCTGCGCCCAGAGAGGAGTAGTTCAAAGTCCTGGTACAGGGGGTGGCTTGGGTCTAAAATAATTTTGTGAGCCTTGTTGAGGGCCCTGACCTTAAAGATCCTATCCAAGCCTGTATGTTTGACTCCAAGTACCTTGCTTGCTGTGGTGAGAATCCTTCTCAGCATATTTTACTGGCTGACAGAGTTTGAGAGGATCTGTAGAGAAGAATGGGAGAAACTCCCCAAATACAGGTGTGCCAAGACTCCAGGCTGTAATCGCTGCCAAAGGTGCTTCAACAAAGTACTGAGTAAAGGGTCTGAATATTTTTGATGTTTTATACATTTGCTTAAAAGTTTAAAAACATGTTTTTACTTTGTCATTATGGGGTATTGTGTGCAGATTGATGAGGGAAAAAAACTATTGAATCAATTTTAGAGTAAGGCTGTAATATGGCAAAGGTCAAGAGGTCTGAATACTTTCCAAATGCACTGTATACTGAACAAAAATATAAACGCAAAAATGTCAACGATTTTACTGAGTTTCAGTTCATATAAGGAAATCAGTCAATTGAAATAAATTCATTAGGCTCTTATCTATGGATTTCACATCGCTGGGCAGGCGTGCAGCCTGGAAGGGCATAGGCCCACCCACTGGGGAGCCAGGCCCAGCCAATCAGAATGAGTTTTTTCCCCCACAAAGGGGTTTTATTACAGACAGAAATTTCATCAGCTGTCCGGGTAGCTGGTCTCAGACAATCCCGCAGGCGAAGAAGCCGGATGTGGACCGGGGCTGGCGTGGTTACACGTGGTCTGCGGTTGTGAGGCCGGTTGGACGTACTGCCAAATTTTCTAAAACAACGTTGGAGGCTGCTTATGGTAGAGAATGTAACATTCGATTCTCTGGCAGCAGCAGTGGTGGACATTCCCGCAGTCAGCATGCCAATTGCACGCTCCTTCAAAACTTCAGACGTGGCAATATGTTGTGTGACAAAACTGCACATTTTAGAGTAGGCTTTTATTGTCTCCAGCACAAGGTGCACCTGTATAATGATCATTCTGTTTAATCAGCTTCGTGCTATGCCACACCTGTCAAGTGGATAGATTATCTTGGCAAAGGAGTAATGCTCACTAACATGGATGTAAACAAATTTGTGCATAATTTATTTTTGAGAAATAAGCTTTCTGTGCATATGGAACATTTCTGGGATATTTTATTTCAGCTCATGGAACATGGGACCAACACTCTACATGTTGCGTTTATATTTTTGTTCAGTATATAATTAATTTAAAAGTCCAAAAATGCCAATTGCCGTTTTGACATTTGTTTCCATGTACTGGGAGGCATGGTGCGCTGCGCAGGGAGAAGGCATGCTCTGATGGAGCATTTTCTCTGTAGATGTACTTTGATATAATTCCCATTCAACCCTTTACCCTTGTGGGAATTGGCCTAGGGCTGAATTAAAATGTTTGTTTACAGAAGAAATATGAAATGCGTATGCATGGTAGCAATTGAAAGGGAACACTTTGGAGATTGTTGAGGACACAACACCTGACACAAGACTGAATCCAAAAAGTGCACTGTTGATTTTATGTGCATTTGACATTTACTGTACTTTTTGACGAATTTGTTAACAAAATTTGAAAATACTCTACATTCGGTAACATGATAAGAATATTCCTGGAAATGTGGGGTAGGTGCAGCATAAGACAAAAAATGATAAGGGTTTGGGTGAGAGGACTAACTGGTATCTCAAAGTGACCACACACCTCTCCAAAGTGTGCACAGTTCCTAAGCCATTTCAATGCACAAGAGTCTTCTACCAAACTCAGCAAAAAAAGAAACGTCCTCTCATTTCCCTCAGATCTAACAGGTCCCAGACGTGCTCAATGGGATTGAGATCTCGGCTCTTCGCTGGCCATGGCAGAACACTGACATTCCTGTCTTGCAGGAAATCACGCACAGAACGAGCAGTATGGCTGGTGGCATTGTCATGCTGGAGGGTCATGTCAGGATGAGCCTGCAGGAAGGGTACCACATGAGGGAGGAGGATGTCTTCTCTGTAACGCACAGTGTTGAGATTGCCTGCAATGACAACAAGCTCAGTCCGATGATGCTGTGACACACCGCCCCAGACTATGACGGACACCTCCAAATTGATCCCCCTCCAGAGTACAGGCCTCGGTGTAACTCTCATTGCTTCGACGATAAACGTGAATCCGACCATCACCCCCGGTGAGACAACCGCGACTCGTCAGGGAAGAGCACTTTTTGCCAGTCCTGTCTGGGCCAGCAACGGTGGGTTTGTGCCCATAGGCAACGTTGTTGCTGGTGATGTCTGGTGAGGACCTGCCTACAACAGGCCTACAAGCCCTCAGTCCAGCCTCTCTCAGCCTATTGCGGACAGTCTGAGCACTGATGGAGGGATTGTGCGTTCCTGGTGTAACTCTGGCAATTGTTGTTGACATCTTGTACCTGTCCCGCAGGTGTGATGTTCGGATGTACCGATCCGGTGCAGGTGTTGTTACGTGGTCTGCCACTGCGAGGACGATCAGCTGTCCGTCCTGTCTCCCTGTAGAGCTGTCTTAGCTGTCTCCCTGTAGAGCTGTCTCACATTACGGACATTGCAATTTATTGCCCTGGCCACATCTGCAGTCCTCATGCCTCCTTGCAGCATGCCCAAGGCACGTTCACGCAGATGAGCAGGGACACTGGGCATCTTTCTTTTGGTGTTTTTCAGAGTCAGTAGAAAGGCCTCTTTAGTGTCCCAAGTTTTCGTAACTGTGACCTTAATTGCCTACCGTCTGTAAGCTGTTAGTGTCTTAACAACCATTCCACAGGTGCATGTTCATTAATTGTTTATGGTTCATTGAACAAGCATGGGAAACAATGTTTAAACCCTTTACAATGAAGATCTGTGAAGTTATTTGGATTTTTACGAATTATCTTTGAAAGACAGGGTCCTGAAAAAGGGTTGTTTCTTTTTTTGCTGAGTTTATAAGGTGCTTTTTGGAGCTCTCCTAGCTGTGCCATTGAGGAACTACAGGAACAAACTTTTAGCCTAGTTGTTTCGTTTGAAAAACAACCCTGCATCCTCGCCAATCACAGGATTATTATTGTTGTTTACAGCTGTCAGTCAAAACCCATACAACGCTGTGAAGAGCAGAGCCTAAGCTCTGAAGTAATTTATAGGGTGTTACTTAGGACAGCCAAAGCATTCCAATTTAGGCGCTTATCAGTGCACAATTCTGCCATTTTCAACCTGTATATGAGTGTAAAGGGCTACGGAAATGTACACAAATTACAGTAAATGGATAGCATGGATTTGTGCTTTTCTAGATTTAGGACAACAAAGCGTGTTCGGGTTGAATTACGGCCATAGTCTCTCTTGGCATTGATTGTGGAGACTGCTTGGTTGAATAATAGTATAATTAATGGCCCTTGCCTAGGCTTGTTACAATGTACTGAAGTGCGTTAACCCAAAGATTTTGGAAAATACTTACTTGTTAGCAAGTGTGCCTATGGACTGGGATACTGGAGTTAGAGGCACACAAGGGGTGTTGCACTGTCATCGTTTGATAGAATACCTTATAATTGACTTTCCATCCAAGAGTATAGTAACTATATACTGCTTGGTTGCATACATTTTACGGCTAACCGCTCAAGCTTTCCCCAATCTGCAGGTGAAGTACAAGAAAGACTTTGAGGAGAGCAAAGGACGAGGCTTCAAATTTGTGATGGACACTCCTGAGCTGCAGAGACTACGACGAGCCCAGGATCAGATCAGTAATGTAGGTTCAAGTGTCTCTTTGCCCATCCACCGGAGGGAGGAAATTAGTTGGGAGCTATACGTACAGTGCCTTCAGAAAGTATTCATACCCCTTGACTTACTCCACATTTTGCTGTGTTACAGCCAGATTTCAAAAGGGTTTACTTTTATACTTTTCCCCCTCCCATCTACACACAATACCCCATAATGACTAAGTGAAAACATGTATTTAGGCATTTTTGCAAAAAATAAATAAATACAGAAATATCGAGACATTTCAGCTTTTCATTTTTAATTAATTTGTAAAAATGTCTAACACAATTCCACTTTGACATTATGGGGTATTGTGTGTAGGCCAGTGACAAAAACAATCGCCAGAAACACAAGAAAATGTGGAAAAGGTCAAGGGGTATGAATGCTTTCTGGAGGCGCTGTATGTAGGCTGGGGTGGTTTTTTAACCCACATGCACAAAATATGTTGTCTGCATACACACATTTGTCAGTGTTTCCTAAAAAAACTAAACTTACCCTGAAATAAAGTGTGCATATTTAGATGATGCATAATCTGACTGTTTCACATAGTAATTGAAATAGTTTCCAATTATACCATTAAAAAAATAAATAATTAACCCTGGTTAAAAATGATCTTATCCCCAGAATACACTGATAGCATGTAAACGTGTCTGTCTTTCTTGCAGGTGAAATACCACAAGGACTTTGAGGTGATGGGCCCACAAGGAGTCACACATGGTGTTCATGCGCCTTACCTTGTGCGTGGCCAGCTGCGTCAAAACGTCCAAACAGAAAATACAGGGCACAAGGGTGTGCACCAGTATATAGTGGAGATGGCCCGGAGGCCTGGTGTCATCGTAGGTGGGTCTTAATATTGTATAGACATTTTATTTTTGATGTCTGTGTCTTAAGAGGTTTGGTCCTGGTCTGGGTTTTGTTTTTCTATTTCTGCAAGCAGGAAGTTGGCCTGCTATTTATGATGAGGTCATATTCCGGAGTCAAACTTGATATTTAATCTTTATTCAGGCAGGGTGGAACCCAATTGAGTCCAAGGTCTCTTTTACAAGGGAGCCCTTCATCTTTTTAAGTTGTCTTACTTGGGTTCAAATTGTTCATGATGAATCACAGTAACAAAATATTCAAGTTTCCTTGATATTTGTAGTCGCAGCAGCAGCCAACGGTCAGATAGCCATCAATATTGGGTTAGTCTTAGCCTGCTGCTGGATAATCGAGTCTGCCCCGTTTAGGCAACAACCGAACCAATAGTGTCTGTACTGTAACAGACTGTCTGCGGTGTGTCTTTGCAGCTCCTGTGCTGCCAGGCGCTTACTACCCCAGTGGACACGTCCAGGGGCACAGCTACATGCACCAGACCAGCATGCACTCCTTACGGTCCCTGCAGGTGAATTAATCTATCTATTAATATAGTAGTCATTTATCAATCAATCAAGTCTGTGACAAGCATCATGGATACAAACATTGTGTTTGCTCTTGACATCATGCATCCTAATAAATACCCTTTCACACTTGATCAGCCAGACCAAACTGTACTGGGCAAGCATGGTTACGCATAAACAATAGTTGCTGGAACCATGATGGAAAGGTTCACATGAAAAGGAAATATCCAAGCCAGCCCAGTACAGGTCGGGTTGGCCCCAATAATGTGAGTCCGGTCAAATGTAGCCTACTGTTTCAGTTGATGTGTTTTTGCACCCCGACTGGGTAGGCGGAGTCCCCAATTGGCAGCCTTTTCCCTATTTAGTGCACTACTTAGGGTATAAAGTGCCATTTGGGATGTAGCTGTTGTCTCACCTTGGTGTTATCTTGCCACAGAGTGTGTACAGAGCCCTCTACGATTACGTGAGCCAAGACACGGATGAGGTGTCGTTTCGGGACGGTGACATCATCCACAGCGTGCAGCCCATTGATGGGGGTTGGGTGTACGGCACGGTGCAAAGGACTGGCAGATCTGGGATGCTCCCTGGTAACTACATAGAGGGTCTCCACTAAGGCTTACCAAACTAACTCGAGGCCTGGAACACATTCAAGTTGTACAACTGTTTTGATACAACAATTTGTCTGCACAAAAATAATTACAAAGGCCTCAGTTCAATCAGATCGAGCGTAAAAACCCTCATTGGCCAACATCCCCATAGTGTATAACTGCGGTATGAGATGACAAATCGGTGAGCGGCTGCTTTTGTGTCACCAACCACTCCCTTTCTTATTATCCCTACCGCGTTAGAAGTTCAAAACAGTGATTGAAAATGTAGGCTCTGTCGATTATAGAAATATTGACAGGGGCTAATGCATGTTTTTATGTTCATTTTGATGGGGGGATTTATAGCCTATCAGTCTAGTCAAGGTGTAGACAGTAGAACATCACACATTCAAGTGATGGAACTTGTAACATGATATAAAGTTGGGTGTGGTTTCATTGCATCAAATGTCAGTGTCCAGGGCCTCCCGACCGGTGCAGTGGTCTAAGGCACTGCATCGCAGTGCTAGCTGTGCCACTAGAGATTCTGGGTTCGATTCCAGGAGACCCATGGGGCGGTGCACAATTGGCCCAGCGTCGTCCGGATAAGGGGAGGGTTTAGCCGGCAGGGATGCCCTTGTCCCATCACGCACTAGCGACTCCTGTGGTTGGCTGGGCGCAGTGCACGCTGACACGGTCGCCAGGTGTACGGTGTTTCCTCTGACACGTTGGTGCGGCTGGCTTCCGGGTTAAGTGGGCATTGTGTCAAGAAGCAGTGCGGCTTGGTTGGGTTGTGTTTCTGGGGACGCATGGCTCTCGACCTTCGCCTCTCCCGAATCCGTACGGGAGTTGCAGCGATGAGACAAGACTGTAACTACCAATTGGATACCATGATATTGGGGAGAAAACGGGGTAAAAATAACATTTAAAAAATGTCAGCGTCAAGGTAACACAAAGAGCCGCTTGTGGGTTTGACAGCTCTAACGCCACACCACCAAAATAACCGCTATGCGGATGTTGGTTTCGCTAATGATAGAATCTAGCCCAACAGTAGTTGTGCAACCTGAGTGTATACCGGGTCTTACTGAGAGCAATATGTAGATAAGATGCACCATGACACTCGAAGCTTAACACTCAATGCTGAGGATTTACATCAGAATAGACAAGTGGTATTAGCAATTGAAATAATGTTTATAGAAATGTATGAAAAAGTAAAGATTAAAATTCTGTACATGTTTAAAATGAATGTAACTGTCATTGTGTGATAGTATATAAAATGTTCTATTCACAGTGTGTGCACTACAAAGAACATGTTAACAATGAGTGTTCCATCTTCAAATCTAAAGTTGTAAACATGACAAAATTCCAGTACGTAATGTCAAGCTACTGTATGCAACCTGTCACTTGCACGTCTTCGATTCAAATGCAGGCAATAGGTTTGCAGCTAAATGTAAAAAAAAAAAATGTTTTAATGTTAAATGTATTAACATGAAGAAGTACATTTTCTTGTTTAATAGTTTCCATACCTTAAAATAAATTAAAGATGACTGGCTGCAATACACAATTTCCATGTGTTTATTTTGGTGTACATACGGCTAATTTTAGCACAGGACATCAGGAGCACCTGCCAGCAAGCTGTTGCAGTAACTGTACATAGAAGAGCCCTTAACCTCTTTACACTCGTGGGAATGGGCCTATTTGGATAGGGCTACATTTAAATGTATTCTTAAAAAAATGTATAACCATGGTAGCAATTGAAAGGAAACAGTTTGGAGATTATGGGAAAACTATTAGACCAAAAATGAAGAGTTCACAGTTCACATGACGCATTTGTTGATAACGAAATCAGAAAATACTCCAGATACATTCAGTAACATAAGAATATTCCTGTAAAATGTGGGGTAGGTGCAACATAAGACAAAAAATTATAAGGGTTTGAGTGAGAGTACTAACTGGTGTCACACCTCAAGTGTGCACAATTCCAAAGTAATTTCAATGCACTTTGATGACTTGAGTCTTCAACTATTAGGTGCTTTTTTGAACCGTGCCGTTGAGGAAATAGAGCAAGCACACTTGCAGTTGTTTTGTTTGGGTAACAACCCTGCATTACCCGGTCATCACACAATTACTGTTGTTCTCGCAATCGAAAAACGGTGCATTATAAATCCCAGTCTGGGACAGGTGGGCATCATATGAAAGCTTGTTCTATTGCCAACATTACCAACAAAGTTACAAAATACAATATTACAGTGTTACATGCTGACCAGACCGGACACGTCGCGTGTGCGAGCGTCGCAAAATAAATTTTGAAATCCATGTTATTCAATTATTGCACCCACACTGCCCGCGCACGCCAACGAGCGTCTGCGTTGCCAAGGGCTAAAATAGAACTCCTTTTTATTTCTGACGCAGATCCCGCTGAAAGTCCTGCCTCTCCCATCTCCTCATTGGTTTATAGAAGCAGGTACCCACGTGCCATCTCCTCATTGGTTATATCCACGTGGGTGATTGAAAGACTAAATGTTTTGCCGGTTGTCGTGGTAATACTATGAAAGTTTAGATGGATCACCATTATAAATTCAAAGATGAAAAAGCCTGGAAGGAGGAGAGATGACTAGAAATGATTCGGTTGGCTGTTTTATGTGTAGATTAATTGTCGGTGTAGAGGACCTTGTGCATTTCAGGTAAAATACTAACTCAATATTTATATCCCAGGACAAATTAGCTAACTAGCTAAATTGCCATACATGTTTAATGCTTTTCGACCTGTCCCCAAATGAATGTCATTGGTTCAGAGTTTGTTCTGATATTTTAACCTGCGTGTCGTGATCGCGTTTGGTGTGGGGGTACAAAATAAATTTATGCACGATAGCACACGCGCGCAGCTGGTTTGGGTTCCGTGTTAGGGTTTCACAATGCAATTCTGGGAAACATAATTTTGTTGTGCATAGAAAGGAATCATGAATGCGTGTGCCGTGTTCAGAACAACCCAGGGTATAGCACCATGTAATCTTATCACTGTACATCAAACATAGTGATCATAAATGTGACATGAGTTTTAAATGGAAATGTGAAGTGCATTCAGGGGAGTTTGGCTTGCTTGTATGCCATAAGTCTCAGCTTTCAAAATACATAGTCCTTTTCATTTATAGCATTTCCCTCACTCGGACAATTGCCCAATTAGCAAGAGGGATGGAGGCAACTTCTTGTCGCGCGAGTTGCTCAAGTTCAGAACGGTAAGTCCAAACCCATACAGCGCTATAAGGCGCAGAGTCAGAGCTCTGACCATGTATATTTTAAAATGTAACCATTATTTAACTAGGCAAGTCAGTTAAGAACAAATTCTTATTTACAATGACGGCCAAACCCGGATGATGCTGGGCCAATTGTGCGCCGCCCTATGGGACTCCCAATCACAGCCGGATGTGATGCAGCCTGGATTCGAATCAGGTACTGCAGTGACGCCTCTTGCACTGAGATGCAGTGTCTTAGACCACCCACCACTCGGGAGCCCAAAATAGCATGTTACTGTACAGTGGAATGGTAACCAGTTTATAATAGTGTAATGACCTGACTAGATCATAAATGAACAATTGTCCAGACAGAGGCTTGAGTTTGCGAATTGACGGTTTATTAAACCAACTTTACACAGGCTACTGTTTGGGCCGTAGCACACGCCAAATAAATGACAGATAACCCACAAGCCAATCGTGACCTTCTCTTGTGAAGCCCAGACGTAAGAGGGAGAACAAAGGCGAAACCTGGTCTTAACTTCCAATGCTCCATCCCCCTGCCCAACCCCCCTCCACGCCACTCCGCCAGGATGCCCGGCATCAGAACATTCCAGGCATTCCCGTGATTGGCAGATAGCAGGTTGATTGACATGTCGGACCCCGCGAACACTGGGTACTGGTCAGTACAACACAACCACCTACTAGCCTAACATAACACACAGCTGTCTGTGCGGGTCGCTACAATAGCAATAAGGCACCTCAGGGGTTTTGTGGTGTATGGCCAATATACCACAGCTAAGGGCATTGTCCACAATATTTTTCCAACATCTCTCATACAGAAACATGCAACTTCCACTGAAATGTCAATTTTTCATTGGAAGGTTTAGTGTGGCCTAATATTGTACTTCTATTCACCAGTTTTGCTACACTGTTACTGAGGGCCTGTGTGTTGAGCAGCACTGAGGTTTACGCAGAGAGAATGTCCATTATCTTCCAAGTCCATCAGTTCAGAGTTACTGGGTTAAAGTTCATGTTTAGGGATAGTATCCAGAGTATTCCTGATTTCTGGATCCACTCATTTGCCTTTCTTCACCTTTGAAACCCTTTCCTTTCGCTACTTCACGTGTTTTTGTACTTTGTTTTTTCCTCTTTTGCCATTTTCTTATTTTCCTAAAATGCCTAAACAAGTTTGGATATAGCTAGAATATTAGATTAAAGATGTTGTGTGGGATTTAAGGTGACCCAAGTTCAGCCTGGAAGAAATCCAAATATTTTGGGACATTTGCATGATAAATGCTGAACATGTTTCAAATTAGTTTAACTTTGTATAGACCAGTCCTATTAAAATGTATTCAGATTACAGTTACAGGGTTACAATATCCACTGGAGGTCAATTTTGTATTTCCATTTCATCCAAAGTGATACTCATCCCTCCAATGAAATAACATAAAAGGTCTGTTAATAGCAGTTAAATATCGCAAGATTACTTGACAAACTCATTCTTGTCATTAACAGTCACAGCCCTAATGGAAACGTACCTTCTTGGCCATCTTCTCGTTCCTTGCATGCGATTGGCTCTGGTCTGGGAGACGGGGTTGCCTGTCAGGCGTTGTTCATGGCTTAAATGTCCCACGAGCGCAGCAGGACAGGTACTTCTGTGCAAGCTCAGGCGCACAAGCTCCCTCAACATTAACAAGAGAGAAACCAAACGCATGATCGAAGGTTTCCGTTTCGGAGGTCTCTCGGGTCGGCCGGGCATGGTTGCGCGTGCCCTGTAAATCTAAAGTCACTGGCAGGCTGAGGTTGGTTTTAGTCTATTGAGATGTGGGTCGAAGTTCCAGAGTTTAGAATGTTGAGATGTGGGTAGAGGTTATGTTAGAATTTAGACGAGTATCGTATCAAATAATGTAATGCAGATAGGCCATTCACGGCCTCACACCAGTACAGTAGGTGGTGGTGTATGCACCTAAAAATTAGATGCGCTCAGTCAACCAAATGCACCTAAAAATTAGATGCGCTCAGTCAACCAAATCCCAAAGAAGACACTCACTCATTGCTCACATGGAGCACTCCAAACATAAGACTATGAAAAAATGTCATAACTCAAATGGTTATGAAATAAACTAAAACTTGTTTTTCACAAGTGTAGCAAGTTGCAAACAACGTTTCCATCCCGAAACAGTAATAGAGTTGAGTAAAAAAGAAAGTCTACCGTTCCGGAAGCAACTTCAGCATACATTTTCAGGACCCAGGTTCACTCAAACATCTTTCTTTTTTACTCTTGACAGTTACAGCTGATTTCGGGATTGTATATGGATTCGCTCTCCTTAAAAATAGTTATCATCTTATGTATTCGTTTGTCTCTGAATTGTTTGATCGAACTTTGCCACAAGCTCCTGATATCAGAGCATAAAAACTAAAAAATTTCATGAATTAGTCTTGATTGGTATCAACTTCCTTGTTTAATGTTTCTCTCATAGCACCCACATGCAGAAAGCTGGTGATGTTTGTCGCTGTTCATTGTTTAGTCACAATACAGCAGCCAGCTTCCTTTCGACATATATCTGACCAGAGCCCCAAACACCAGTGAGCCAAGCCCTGCTGCTGCCCGAAGACATCTACGCACTGCTGAAGGAACTGAGGCAAGTTCACCTTCTGCAACATATCTGAATGTATCGGTAAAAGAAAAGGCAGTATTTGTAATTCAATATTGGTGAGACAAAAAAAGTTGCCTAAAAGGGAGAACAGTACCGATAGTACAATGAGAGTGCAGATTTATACAGTTGACTCCTAAAACACCATCTTAATTATCTGATTTAGTGAAGGCATTTAGCAAAGTCCCAGGTCATCATTGACATCACAGTCTAGGGACAGCAGTCTACGTCTTGATAACATTTGTGGACTCTGAATTAAGCATGTCAACTGTATTGCACCAAAAATTGCTCTCCTTTGGTTTTGTTCAGTGTTTGGAAATTAACTTATATGAAATATATTTTTCAAAAATCAAGTCTTAAATATATACTTATTTACTCTGGTCTTCTTAAACTTAGGCGGTACTTTGACGAGCCCAAATTCACATGCTGGCTGTTTCTGACTGCGCACAGCTTCAGGGACAGTCTCATTTCCTGGAGACACAGAACACAGATTCCACAAGGGAGGCAAGAACCGTTATAATCCCATCCTCTTCAAAAACCTGCTGCACAGGCTCCCATTACTTTTTTTCGTTACTTGTTTTTCAGATTCGTTTTATACGTTTGGAGAAGGTATTGTACAAAACAGTTCACAAAATGGAGTTCTTCTCAATAAAAATTGTTTTTAATTTAAAAAGAGACTTTTTTGCATAATCTTTTTTTCCTTTCATCTTGAATAAAACAATTGAGTCCCACTGAAGTACTCATAGTATAATATACATTTTAGGAAACAAGACCACTGCAGACACTAACACTAGAGTAAATTAAATTAAGGGATTACATTTAAATTCCTTTAAGGAGTGGAGAATTGCTTGTTATGTTTATGGTAGATATGTCCTGAAAAGACTGAATTGAAACAGATTGTCCCCAACTCCAACTAACACACAATAAAAAGGATTAACAAGTTCTAACAGTTTATTTTCATAGCGAGTATAGATTTCAGCATCTATATAAAAACACATTTGAAAAAAACTTTACAGATGGTAAATATTATACTTACTGTACAACAAAATAGGTCCCATGTACTGTATGCAAAAATACTGTACCAGGATTTCAGTCTAAAGGCAGTTCACACAGTACATACTGTAGTTCTTCAGCCTGAAAAATTGCAAGGGTGAGGGTTATACAATTCAGACTTAGTAAAATATTTTGCTGCTGTACCAAAATAGGGTCAATTTCAACAATGCTTCTTGGAATCTTTCAACAGAAATGAGTGAATTGTGTGTGACTAGACAAGCCTCTTGGCATCATGCTGTGTTAACATAAGACACATTATTTATATAATCTCTTGCACTTTTTGTCAACAAGAAAAATGCTTGAAACATTGGGTTGAGGAGGTGCAGTATGGGTGATCTTATGTATACATTACAGTAACTAAGCTACTCTGGTCCAAGTGTTAAATGACTGCTAATATTTATAATCAGCCTTCAGTGATACAAATGTTTAATAAAACAAGGAGATATGACATGCTTATCAGGCACAATATTTGGGGGCAGATTGCATCTATTTCCTGGAGAGGGTATAGGTCAAAGACAAAAATGCAAAAAACAAGTCTCTTTAAATGTTATCCAGCCCTTAATCTGTAACGTGAATTAAATGTGCAGTGGTGTTAACAATTTGATACCTCTACAGTGCATTCGGAAAGTATTCAGACCACTTGACTTTTTCCACATTTTGTTACTTTAGTCTTTTTCTCAAATTTATGAAATACAGTTTCCTCAATCTATACACAATACCCCATAATGAGACAAAGCAAAAACTGGTTTTTAGAAATGTTTGCAAATGTATTAAAAGGAGAAAAGGACAAATATTCAGACCCTTTGCTACGAGACTCGAAATTGAGCACAGGTGCATCCTGTTTCCATTGATCATCCTTGAGAAGTTTCTACAACTTGATTGATGTCCACCTGTGGTAAATCCAATTGATTAGACATGATTTGGAAAGGCACAAACATGTCTATATAAGGTCCCACAGTTGACAGTGCATGTCAGAGCAAAAACCAAGCCATGAGGTCAAAGGAATGGTAGGTAAAGGCCAGAGACAGGATTGTGTCGAGTCACAGATCTGTGGAAGTGTACCAAAAAATGTCTGCAGCATTGAAGGTCCACAAGTGGCCTCGATCATTCTTAAATGGAAGACGTTAGGAACCACCAAGACTCTTCCTAGAGCTGCCAGGTTTCCTCCAGACGTGACGCTTTGCATTCAGGCCAAAGTGTTCAATCTTGGTTTCATCAGACCAGAGAATCTGATATTTATCTTGATCAGAGTCCTTTAGGTGCCTTTTTGCAAACACCAAGTGGGCTGTCGTGCCTTTTACTGAGGAGTGGCTTCCGTCGGGCCACTCGACCATAAAGGCCTGATTGGTGGAGTGCTGCTGAGATGATTGTCCTTCTGGAAGATCCTCCCATCTCCACAGAGGAACTCTGGAGCTCTGTCAGTGACCATCAGGTTCTTGATCACCTCCCTAACCAAGGCCCTTCTCCCCTGATTGCTCAGCAGGTTCACCTTCCAACAGCACAAACACCTTAAGCACGCAGCCAAGACAACGCAGGAGTGGCTTCAGGACAAGTCTCAATGTCCTTGAGTGGCCCGGACTTGAACCCGATCGAACATCTCTAGAGACCTGAAAATGGCTGTGCATCGACACTCCCCATCCAACCTGACAGAGCATGAGGATCTGCAGAGAAGAATGGGAGAAACTACCCAAATACAGGTGTGCCAAGCTTGTAGCGTCAGACCCAAGAAGACTCGAGGCTGTAAACGCTGCCAAAGGTGGTTCAACAAATGTACTGAGTCTCAATACTTATGTAAATGTGAATAATTTTTATTTGTATTAAAATAAGAAATTCTAAACCTGTTTTTGCTTTTTCATTATGGGGTGGTGTGTAGATTGGGGGGGGGGGACTATTTAATACATTTTAGAATAAGGCTGTAATGTAACAAAATGTGGAAAAAGTCAAGGTCTAAATACTTTCGGAGTGCACAGTATGTATGAAGGCCAAAACAGTGTTGTAATAAACTAGAGCCGAAAGTGATGAGTAGACTGACCCAAGAAGATACTTCACATTTCAAAAAAAATAACAGCGATACAAACCATGAGCAATGACTCAAAAACAAACTACTTTGTCCAAACCAGCTTCACTTTAAATATTTAAATACTTCATATACTTTCAGACAATATAAATAATTACATTTTCCACCATTTTAAAATCAGTACCATGAACATTAACTATCCAAAAGGCACACATGCCAAGACATGTTTAACAAATACATCAGGGTAAGCATGTGCCTGATGCATTTATGGTACTATATTCATGGTACTGAGAAAAAAATGACATGTTTTCCCTGATGTATTTATTAAACATGTCTTGGCATGTGTGCCTTTTTTTGGATAGTTTTCATTACCTATCACACTGCATTGGCCCGATTTCACCGCAATAACATTACAGGCTATTCTCACTGGTAATCGCGTCAGATCAGAACCCACAATTTGTGAAGTCATGGAAAAAGAAGTAAAGGATAAGGCACTGCTTTGGAGCTTAGCTAGAGCCTTAATGTGTGCCCTGGCCTCATCACAACTGCATACAAATATTGCATTAGAATCTTGTAATTGTCTCTCCCTTGCAGGCATGTTTCATGGAAGGAATAATTCAGAAGATGCAGAATATTTAATTTAATTATAATATTCTAATAAGTCTTAACTTAAAACAAAAATAATTTACCATAGAAACTGTTTGGTAGCACATACCGTCCCCAAAGCCAAATAAGATAACAAATAAAAAGACTACATGGGTGAAATATCTACAGAGACTATATCAGTTAGACAAACCTAAATACACAGTCAGAGCTTTTTAAAAGTTCGTCTGAGACAGACTTTGGACCGGATTCAATTAAAGGCACGTTGTTAAGGCACTACACTGTTGACAAAGTCTTTTAAAAGGCAACTTTCCCTGACGTTTGAAGATCGCATTCATGGTGGAGGCTACGGATCGCAACTGAAGTGTAAATGACCTTCAAAAGTAAAGTGCTCTACGCTTTTCAACAACGGGCCTTTGATTGAATCCTAGGCGCTATTCAACTTAATAGCAATAAAGTCCTGTTTTGTATGGAAAGTCTTACAGGAGTCTAAAGAAAAGAGTGAATGTAGAGAATCCAATAAGCCGCCAATCCACTGGGCTGCACTGTTTTCCAAGAGTTACTTCCAACACAGCTTAAGAATTCAGAGCATCACATCTTAGTGCAAAGCGCCACGAGGGAAGTCGCTTGGGTTTTCATTGAATGTTTACATTTGCTCTTTCGTTACGTCATAAATAAATGCTGATCCATGTTGATACAACAACATCCAACCCAAATCAATCCCGAGCTGATTAGGACAGACACCCTGCTATGTAAGACACATTGTGTATTCATCAATGTCTTCCCTTCAATTTAGTTGAACCTGTAATGCAGCATAGGAAATTGTATTTCAGAAGTCAGGGTTATTGGGTAAAGGGTCAACACAAGGTTATCAGGATGCTAGGAAGGCGGGATTTAAAAATCTAGCAGGAACGTCTACAAATGTTATTTTTAGCTGGCCCCCTTCAATGTGTGCACTCAAACATACAATTCATTACATACAGTTCCTTCTGAAAGTATTCAGACCCCTTGACTTTCCACATTTTGTTACAGCCTTATTCTAAAAACTGATTAAATAAAATGTTTTCCTCGGCAATCTACACACAATACCCCATAATGACGAAGCAAAAACAGGTTTTTAGAAATGTTTGTAAATTTATTCAAAATCCGATATTTACATAAGTATTCAGACCCATTACTATGAGACTCAAAATTGAGCTCAGGTGCATCCTGTTTCCATTGATAATCCTTGAGATGTTTCTACAACTTAATTGGAGTCCACCGGTTGTAAGTTCACTCGATTGGACAAGGCACACCTGTCTACATAAAGGTCCTACAGTTGACAGTGCATGTCAGAGCAAAAGCCAAGCCATGAGGTCAAAGGAATTGTCCGTAGAGCTCAGAGACAGGATTGTGTCTAGGCACAGATCTGGGGAAGGGTACCAAAACATTTCTGCAGCATTTTTTATTTAACTAGGCAAGTCAGTTAAGAATAAATTCTTATTTACAATGACTGCCTACCCCAGCCAAACCTGGACGACGCTGCCCTATGGGACTCCCAATCACAGCCGGTTGTGATACAGCCTGGAATCGAACCAGGGTCTGTAGCTCGGAGAAGCAGTGCCTTAGACCGCTGCACCACTCGGGAGCCCATTGAAGGTCCAAGAACACAGTGGCCGCCATCATTCTTAAAATGGAAGAAGTTTGGAACCACCAATACTCTTCCTAGAGCTGGCCGCCAGGCCAACCTGAGCAATCGGGAAAGAAGGGTCTTGGTCAGGGAGGTGACCAACAACACAATGGTCACTGACAGAGTTCCACTATGAAGCTGGGAGAACCTTCCAGAAGGACAGCCATCTCTGCAGTACTCCACCAATCAGGCCTTTATGGTAGAGTGGCCAGACAGAAGCCACTCCTCAGTAAAAAAAGGCACATGACAGCCTGCTTGGAGTATGCTAAAAGGCACCTAGACTCTCAGACCATGAGAAACAATAGAACTCTTTGGCCTGAATTCCAAGCATCACGTGGAGGAAACCTGGCACCATCCCTATGGTGAAGCATGGTGGTGGCAGCATCATGCTGTGGGGATGTTTTTCCACGGCAGGGACTGGGAGATCAGTCAGGATCGAGGGAAATATGAACAGAGCAAAGTACAGAGATCCTCAATGAAAACTTGCTCCAGAGAAGACTCAAGGCTGTAATCGCTGCCAAACGTGCTTCAACAAAGTACGGAGTAAAGGGTCTGAATACGTATGTAAATGGGATATTTCAGTTTATTTGTAATAAATGTGCAAAAATTTCTAAACTAGTTTTTGCTTTGTCATTATGGGGTATTGTTTGTAGATTGAGGATTTTTTTTTAAATCAATATATTTTAGAATAAGGTTGTAACGTAACAAAACGTGGAAAAGGTCAAGGGGTCTGAATACTTTCCGAATGCACTGTACTCTCATACATGCAAGAGGGATATTGAGAGGCTGCAGATTGAACGCCATGCACTGCCAGTGCCATGTTTTCCTGGTTCCTTGGGAACTTGGTAACGGGGGGGAATACGTGCTTTCCTTAAAACTCATCAATCTTCTTCTGCAGGTATTTGAGGATGGAGTCCACCCCCTGCGAAGAGCCCCACACTCTCTTCAGCGCCTCGCACTCGCGTTCATTGGCCTGCTCCAGGGCGGCCCGGTTTGCGTTTCGCACCAGTGCTTTGGACTCCCGCAGGACCTACAGTGCAGCAAACAGAGCCCCCCCATCCGCCAAGAAAAAAAAAGCAAAAGGAAAGGAATATGACTTATGGATATGGATATTGGCATAGATTTGTTTAACATTTAACTCTGGGACATGACATGAGATCCCTTTTTTGTCAACAATGAAAAGATTCAGGAGAAATTCCGCAACATCCAGATATTGTGACATGATCTCAATTCAATGTATTGCTAAAAGCATTATATTAATTTAAAAACACACTCTTGGTTAGGGCCAGGATGATACCAGTATTGCAATACTCAGTCGTATCGTGGCAAGGAAACAAAACACAAAGCATATTTAACTTCTTTAGGAAAACAGCCCTAATGTTAGAAACAAATCATTATGTTGTCATCCAGTCACATTTATTTATTTTCCAAGTTATTGCACACTATTTCACATACGGAAAGTTTTTAAAAAGGACCAAAGAGTTTGGACTGCTTTGTGTTGAATTTTTTTGCCATGGAAAAAATATAATACTGGTATCCCGGGAGACATTAAAAATATAACAATTCAAGCGGACACTACGGCTAGGAGTGTGTGTGCAGTGCATTTGAAAAGTATTCAGACCCCTTGTTACGTTACAGCCTTATTAAAAAATGGATTAAATTTAAAAAATCCTCACAAAATACCCCATAATGACAAAGCGAAAATAAGTTTAGACACTTTTGAAAATGTATATAAACAAAACCCAGAAATACCTTAATTACATAAGTATTCAAACCCTTTGCTATTAGACTCCAAATTGAGCTCAGGTGCATCCAACTTCCTTTGATCATTTTTGACGCCCCTACAACTTGATTGGAGTCCACCTGTGGCCAATTCATTTGATTGGACATGATTTAGAAAGACACCTGTCTATATAAGGTCCCACAGTTGACAGTTCATGTCAGAGCAAAAACCAAGCCATGAGGTCGAAGGAATTGTCCTTCGAGACAGGATTGTTGTCGAGGCACAGATCTGGGGAAGGACACCAAAAAAATGTCTGCAACATTGAAGGTCCCCAAGAACACATTCTTAAATGGAAGGCTCGTTCTAGAGCTGGCCGCACGGTCAAACTGAGCAATTGGGAGAGAAGGGCCTTGGTCAGGGAGGTGACCAAGAACCTGATGGTCACTGACAGAGCTCCAGAGTTCCTCTTTGGAGATGGGAGGACCTTCCAGAAGGACAACCATCTCTGCAGCACTCCACCAATCAGGCCTTTATAGTACAGTGGCCAGACAGAAGCCAATTCTCAGAAAAAGGCACGACAGACCGCTTAGAGTATGCCAAAAGGCACCTAAAAGACTCTCAGACCATGAGAAACAAGATTCTCTGGTCTGATGAAACCAAGATTGAACTCTTTGGCCTGAATGCCAAGCATCACGTCTGGAGGAAACCTGGCACCATCCCTACGGTGAAGCATGGTGGTGGCAGCATCATGCTGTGGGGATGTTTTTCAGCGGCAGGGACTGGGAGACGAGTCAGGATCAAGGGAAAGATGAATGGTGCAAAGTACAGAGATCCTTGGTGAAAACCTGCTCAGGTCCTCAGACTGAGGCGAAGGTTCACCTTCCAACAGGACAAACACCCTAAGCACACAGCCAAGACAACGCAGGAGTGGCTTCGGGACAAGTCTCTGAATGTCCTTGAGTGGCCCAGCCAGATCCCGGACTTGAATACGATCTAACATCTCGAGACCTAAAAATAGCTGTGCGGCGACAATCCCCATCCAACCTGACAGAGCTTGAGAATCTGCAGAGAATAATGGTAGAAACTCCCCCAATACAGGTGGCCAAGCTTGTAGCATCATACCCAAGAAGGCTTGAGGCTGTAATCGCTGACAAAGGTGCTTCAACAAAGTACTGAGTAAAGGGTCTGAATACGTATGTAAATGTGATAATAAAAAATAAATATTCATTTGCTAAAAAAACTGCTGTTCATTATGGGGTATTGTTTGTAGGTTGCAGGGGGAAAAATATTTTTATCCATTTTAGAATAAAACTAACGTAACAATGTGGGGTCTGAATACTTTCCGAAGGCACAGTGAATGTGTCGGTGGGACAATGTTTTTGATGAGACATAAAAAAGCAAGAGAACAAAAGACCAAAGTGAGGGAGAGGGGGCAGGGTCGTACTGTGTGGAAAAGAGACGCCACAAATTATAAAAACAATTGAAAATCAAATGAAAAGGATGACTTACAACTGAATTACAAGTGACTAGCTCCCTAATGCGAACCATCACCTCCTGAGTGAAAGTCCCGGGCCACAGCACCTGGGACACGAGGCCTTTAGCGCAGGCCTCCTGGGCTGTCAGCTTCCGCCCACTCAGCAACATCTCATTGGCCTGGGAGAAGAGGGGGAGGGAGAGAGAAGACAAGAGTAGGGAAGAGGGGGTGGGGTTAAGCAGGCAAAAGGACTGGAATAGTATTAATAGTAGTTCAGTCTTTTTTTAATAAAGAAACATTTAAAAGGAGTGGGGCTGTCCCACTCCATTCTTATTTGATGTATTGGACAGGATATTCCCCATGGCAGGAAAAGCAGCCCAGTGAGTGCTACACTTAAACAGTTCCCCACACTACATCTGTATTGCTGTGCTGGACTACTCCCCCTCGGAGAAGGATTTTCAGACAATGCCGTATGAACTCACCGAGGCCACGCCCATGATGCGAGGGAATGTGAGGGAGGCGCAAGCGTCGGGTGTCTGTCCGTAGGTGGTATAGGGCGTCTGAAACCAGGATTTCTCGTTGGCCCAGACAACGTCACACAGCGGGAGGATAGAAGCTCCGAGGCCCACCGCCGGTCCATTCACGGCTACGATGATGGGCTTCTTGAATTGGATGAACGTGTTCACAAATGTCCTGAGGATGGGGATGACAGACTGTCTGCATCACCGTCTTCTGTGGCATCATTACAAAGACTATAAACTAAATCAAAATAAACGGGCGCACACTCCATATACAGTTTAAGTCAGAAGTTTACATACACCTTAGCCAAATACATTTAAACTCAGGTTTCACAATTCCTGACATTTAATCCTAGTACAAATTCCCTGTTATAGGTCAGTTAGGATCACCACTTTATTTTAAGAATGTGAAATGTCAGAATAATAGGAGAGAGAATGATTTATTTCAGCTTTATTTCTTTCATCACATTCCCAGTGGGTCAGAAGTTTACATACACTCAATTAGTATTTGGTAGCATTGCCATTAAATTGTTTAACTTGGGTTAAACGTTTTGGGTAGCCTTGCACAAGCTTCCCACAATAAGTAGGGTGTATTTTGGCCCATTCCTCCTGACAGAGCTGGTGTAACTGAGTCAGGTTTGTAGGCCTCCTTGCTCGCACACGCTTTTTCAGTTTTGCCCACAAATTTTCTATAGGATTGAGGTCCGGGCTTTGTGATGGCCACTCCAATACATTGACTTTGTTGTCCTTAAGCCATTTTGCCACAACTTTGGAAGTATGCTTGGGGTCATTGTCCATTTGGAAGAACCATTTGCGAACAAGCTTTAACTTCCTGACTGATGTCTTGAGATGTTGCTTCAATATATCCACATAATTTCCCTTCCTCATGATGCCATCTATTTTGTGAAGTGCACCAGTCCCTCCTGTAGCAAAGCACCCCCATAACATGATGCTGCCAGCCCCGTGCTTCACAGTTGGGATGGTGTTCTTCGGCTTGCAAGCGTCCAAACATGACGATGGTCATTATGGCCGTTCTATTTTTGTTTCATCAGACCAGAGGACATTTCTCCAAAAAGTACAATCTTTGTCCCCATGTGCAGTTGCAAACTGTAGTCTGGCTTTTTTATGGCTTCTTCCTTGCTGAGCGGCCTTTCGGGTTATGTTGATATAGGACTCGTTTTACAGTGGATATAGATACTTTTGTACCTGTTCCCTCCAGCATCTTCACAAGGTCTTTTGCTGTTGTTCTGGGATTGATTTTCACTTTTCGTACCAAAGTACGTTCATCTCTAGGAGACAGAACGCGTCTCCTTCCTGAGCGGTATGACGGCTGCGTGGTCTAATGGTGTATACTTGCATACTATTGTTTTTACAGATGAACGTGGTACATTCAGGCATTTGGAAATTGCTCCCAAGGATGAACCAGACTTGTGGAGGTCTACAATTTTTTTCTGAGGTCTTAGCTGATTTCTTTTGATTTCCCCATGGTGTCAAGCAAAGATGCACTGAGTTTGAAGGTAGGCCTTGAAATACATCCACAGATACACCTCCAATTGACTCAAATGATGTCAATTAGCCTATCAGAAGCTTCTAAAGCCATGCCATAATTTTCTGGAATTCTCCAAGCTGTTTAAAATCATAGTCAACTTAGTGCATGTAAACTTCTGACCCACTAGAATTGTGATACAGTGAATTATAAGTGAAGTAATCTGTCTGTAAACAATTGTTGGAAAAAGTACTTGTGTCATGCACAAAGTAGATGTCCTAACCGACTTGCCAAAACTATAGTTTGTTTACAAGAAATTTGGGGAGCGGTTGAAAAACGAGTTTTAATGACTCCAACCTAAGTGTATGTAAACTTCCGACTTCAACTGTATAAACTCCCAGTCATTTCTTTCGGCATCACAATGCCTTCTTATGTTTTTCATTACAAAGACTGCCACTACAACACACAGCTAACGTGCTACTCATCAATTGTTCCACCTGTTCAAAATAACCGATGAATCGAGACAATTGTCTACAAATCTGTCACTTGCACTGATCTGAAAGAACTGACCAGAGATAAAAATCAACCATTCCACCATTTTGTTTTCTCCAATCAGTGCAAATGATGTAAGAGGGACAGGACACATTTTTGGACAATCGAGAAAGAGCCAAGGTGAGCCTTTCTTTCCGTCCCTTTCTGACGTTTGTTTTTTTGTTTTCAACATTTGTTTTTTTCCCCCCTCTGAAAACAATCCACATACAAAATTAGAAAACAAAAGTACACCCTTCTGACCTACCTAATGGTCTCAGCCATCTTGATGCTCTCTTTCTTGCGGTCGTCGGTGAGCCGTCTAATGAAGTAGATGAAGTCCAGGCCGAAGCAGAAGATGCTACCCACGGCGCTCAGCAGGACCAGCTTGCTGTCGTCTGCCGCCGCTGTGGCCATGGCACTCTGCATCTCCTTCATCACCTGAGGCAGCCATGAGAGGGAGACAATTATTATGGGCCAGTTACCTAGACACAGATGAAGCCTAGTCTTAGATTAAGAAGCACTTTAGATGGCGAGTTAACATTGGAAATACGTTTTAGTACAGTACAAGGCTTAATCCAGGAAACAAACCCAATATTTTTATAGGACCAATATTTGACTTTCGTTTCAGATATTTTGCTTACATTTATATTTGACTACCAACTGTTTGGAAAAGTTGGCATAACTAAACGATGAAGTACTACTATTCTTGGCCGGTCACACCAATTGTCATGCAGTATAACAATTGTTTTGTTAGGGCAAAGACAAGACAGGCATATGACTCACATCGGGGTTAAGTGAGTTGTTCTCCGAGGACTTGGTGGAGAGCAGGATGTGGGTGAAGCCATCCTGCTTCTTGACGACAAGGTCCCTGTAGCGGTAGGCACTCTCAGTCTGCCGGACGCTGAACCGAAGGCGCTTGTCGAAGACCGAGCGCTGCTCCTCGAAGCGCCGTTTCCCCGCCACCCCGGAGACTGCAGTGACTCCTGCCACTGCACTCTGCAGGCTAGCTGTCCCATTGGCCGCCAGAGCCTCCATGAGTGTTGATGTACCTGGTGGATAAAAAAAAAAATGGTGACAAAATAGAATGGTGACACAGCCTTTCTTAATATTTGTCTGTTTAAATAACCAGGTAAATTAAATCTGTGGTACTGCCTGAATGGTTTACTTAAGTTCTACTCAACAGCAGATGAACAGTCCACCAACTGACTTAATTGACATAACTGTGTACTCATTCGTTTGTGGAGAAGGGGGAGAAACAACATTATAAAGAACTCAGTTTGCATGGCAGTGTCCCCAATCACTCCCCTCTGGCATTGTGGTCTACTTAGACCAGAGCGAGAAGTTGTAGGCTACATTTAAAAAAATCCTCAAACTACTTCTAACATCTTAATTCACCAAGACCTGGGTTCAGTATACATCACAACAACAGTTATTGAAGTCTATTGAAAAAGCCTAGAGGACGATTACACGCCAGCAGGAGCAGAAAATATTTTTGGCATCTCAGATTGTTCTGGCAATTCTCACATAGAAACTTCCTTGGGAGGAAGGATGTTACACATGCTTTTTACATTTGTATCAAACCATTTTTCCCTATGAAATCATGATGAAAGTGGCCATTGTAGGCCCTTTCCAGACCAACAGTGTCTTCAGAAAAGTATTCACACCCCCGGGACTTCTTCCACATTTTCTTGCATTGGAGCCGGAATTTTAAATGGAATCAATTGACATGTTTTCACTGGCCTACACACAATACCCCATAACATCAAAGTGGAATAATGTTTAATTAATTTGTAAAATTTCCTAAAAAGTAAAATGCTGAAATGTCTTGAGTCAATAAGTATTCAAACCCTTATGGCAACAATACCCCATAATGACAAAGCAAAAACAGGTTTAGATTTTTTTGCAAATGTATATAAATAAAATGGATTCAAATGTTTTCCCCCCAATCTACAAACAATACCCCATAATGAAAAAGCAACGTTTTTTTTTAAAACTTTTTTTTGCAAATGAAAAAAAAAGGGATCACATTTACATAAGTATTCAGACCCTTTACTCAGTACTTTGAAGCACCTTTGGCAGTGATTACAGCCTCGAGTCTTTGCTAGTTTTGTTAATTAATTCAACCATTAAAGAGAGAGGTGAAGGTTGAGTCATGACCCACCAAACCGTGGTCCTTAACACCGCCTGCTTACATCGGAAGCCAGCCTGCAGGCGCCCGGCCCGCCACAAGCAGTTGCTAGAGCGCAATGAGCCAAGTAAAGCACCCCCGGGCCAAACCCTCCCCTAATGACGCGGGGCCAATTGTGCGCTGCCCTATGGGACTCCTGGTTACGGCCGGCTGTGACACAGCCTGAGATCGAAACTGGGTTTGTAGTGACGCCTCAAGCACTGCGATGCAGAGCCTTAGACTGTGGCGCCAATAGAGAGGCCCAATTCGACCATTTAAAAAACAAGCACACAAAACTTAAAAGCCATACATGCACATGAGTAAAATCATTGAGGATCACAAAGTCTATTTTCAGGTCTCTCGAAAGATGTTCGACCGGGTTCTAGTTCGGGCTCTGGCTGGGCCACTCAAGAACATTCAGAGACTTGTTTCCGAAGTCACTCCTTTGTCTTGGCTGTGCACTTAGGGTTGTTGTCCTGTTGGAATGTGAACCGTCGCCCCAGTCTGAGGTCCTGAGCAGGTTTTCATCAAGGATCTCCCTGTACTTTGCTCCGGTTCATCTTTCTCTCGATCCTGACTAGTCTCCCAGTCCCTGCCGTTGAAAAACATCCATGGTATTGGCCTGGTTTCCTCCAGACGTGACACTTGGCATTCAGGCCAAAGAGTTCAATTTTGGTTTCATCAGACCAGAGAATCTTGTTTCTCATGGAGTCCTTTAGGTGCCGTTTGGCCCAACTCCAAGCAGGCTGTCATGTGCCTTTTACTGAGGAGCGGCTTCCATCTGGCCACTCTACCATAAAGGCCTGATTGGTGGAGTGCTGCATAGATCAGTAGTTCCCAAACGTTTTATAGTTCCGTACCCCTTCAAACATTCAACCTCCAGCTGCACCAGGGTCAGTGCACTCTCAAATATTGTTTTTTTGACATCATTGTAAGCCTGCCACACACCATACATTTATTAAACGTAAGAAGTTTGTCACAGCCCGGCTAGTGGGAAGTGACAAAGAGCTCTTATAGGACCAGGGCACAAATAATAATAATTTTGCTCTTTATTTAGTCATCTTACATAAAACTTGTGAATGAGAAGGGTGTGCTTGAAATTATGCACATTCCTCTGCAATGTTGGCTTGTATTGGAGTCTCTCAGTCTTAAATACTTTTCCACATAGTCTGTGCCTGTGTTTCATTTTCATGCTAGTGAGTGCCAAGAATCCACTATCATATAGGTACGTGGTTGCAAAGGGCATCAGTGTTTTAACAGCGAGATTTTCCAAAGCAGGATACTCTGAACGCAGCCCTATCTGGCAGTAAATTCTGCCAGTTCTGTGAAAATTCTAACATTTTCACAGAACCGCTTGTTACAATTTCGATGAGGCTCTCTTGTTCAGATATCGGTAAGTGAACTGGAGGCAGGGCATGAAAGGGATAACGAATCCAGTTCTTTGTGTCATCCGTTATGGGAAAGTACCTGCGTAATTGCGCACCCAACTCACTCAGGTGCTGCGCTATATCACATTTGACATTGTCCGTAAGCTTGAGTTCATTTGCACACAAAACAAAATCATACAAATGATAGAAAGACCTGTGTGTTGTCCTTGTTAATGCAGAAAGAAGAGCTCCAACTTCTTAATCATAGCCTCAATTTTGTCCGGCACAAAGAATATAGTTGCGGAGAGTCTCTTTAAACCTAGATTCAGATCATTCAGGCAAGAAAAAACATCACCCAGATAGGACAGTTGTGTGAGAAACTCGTCATCATGCAAGTGGTCAGACAAGTGAAAATGGTCAGTAAACTTTAAGCTTGTCTCTCAATTTAAAAAAAGAACGTGCCCCTTGATAACCAGCGCACTTCTGTATGTTGTAAAAGCGTTACATGGTCGCTGCCCATATCATTGCATAGTGCAGAGAATACACGCGAGTTCAGGCGCCTTGCTTTAAAAAGTTTAACATTTTCACTGTAGTGTCCAAAACGTCTTTCATGCTGTCCGGCGTTCCCTTGGCAGCAAGAGCCTCTCGGTGGATGCTGCAGTGTACCCAAGTGGCGTCGGGAGCAACTGCTTGCACGCGCATTACCACACCACTATGTCTCCCTGTCATGGCTTTCGCACCGTCAGTACAGACACCAACACATCTTGACCACCAAAGTCCATTTGATGTCACAAAGCTGTCCAGTACTTTAAAAATATCCTCTCCTGTTGTCCTTGTTTCCTGTGGTTTGCAGAAAAGGATGTCTTCCCCCCCATGAACGTAACGGACATATACCAGGAACTGTGCCAGGACCGCCATGTCTGTTGACTCATCCAGCTGTAACGCATAGAATTCACTGGCTTGTATGCGAAGCAGTAATTGTTTCAAAACATCTCCTGCCATGTCACTGATGAGTTGTGAAACAGTGTTGTTTGATGAAGGCATTGTCTGTATAGTTTTTTTGGCCTTTCCCCCAGCATTGTCCCAGCCATATCCACAGCAGCAGGAATAATTAAGTCCTCCACAATAGTATGGGGCTTGCCTGTCCTAGCCACTCGGTAGCTTGCCATATAAAACGCTTCTAGCCCCTTCTTATTAATGTTCTGTTGCTTTTATACATGTCTTCCTACTCAAAAGTAGTTAATTCTCGCTCAAAAAACTCCAGTGGCATGTTTTGTTTCTAAATGTCTGCTCAAGAGTGAAGGCTTCATCGAGTTGTGAGACAGTATTTTTGCACATATACACACTGTGGCTGAGGAAAGGCACTACTCCCAATATAAGTGAACCCCAAATCAATGTAGTTCTCATCATATTTGCAACTCTTCGATGGTCCAACGTCCCTGTCTGTTGTTCGGTGCTTTCCCGAGTAAGGTGGCAGTAGCTCTTCGGCTGCATCAATTTCACAACTGTCAGTGTCCATACTAGCTGGGCTAACAACAAATGTAGAATTACTGATGATAACATTGAATGTGCTCGTGGAAGCAGAACAACTTGTGTAGTCGCCAGGTGCAGGTGTAGAACCGCTGATAGTAGCAGTACTACCAGTAGAGCTGGTATGTGTCTATGGACGCAGGCCTTACTTTTTTTTAACCATTAGTCCATTTTCGAGCAAAAGGAATGAACAGCAGCTACGTTTGGCTACATATGGACCGTTAGTGGAATTCCCGCAAGAGTAACGGTTAATGTGACGATGTTAATTATTTGACAATGTGTTGTTCTCGCTGAACACTAGATTATTTAATTTTTTGGCAGTGAAACGAGGCTAATCAAGCGAGAGAGAAAAAAAAACTCACCCAAATGTATAGCCCCGTTGGAAAATCTAAATGGACTGTTTGAAAATGTGAATCACATTTGTATTTAGCGTATCCCCGACGGCATCGGGTTCTTGGTCACCTCCCTGACCAAGGCCCTTCTCCCCCGATAGCTCAGTTTAGCCAGCTCTTGAAAGAGTCTTGGTTGATCCAAACTTCTTCCATTTAAGAGTGATGGAGGCAAATGTGTTCTTGATGACCTTCAATGCTGCAGACATTTTTTGGTTATTTTCGCTATATCTGTGCCTCGACGCAATCCTGTCTCGGAGCTCTACGGACAATTCCTTCGACCTCATGGCTTGGTTTTTGCTCTGACATGCACGGTTAACTGTGGGATCTTATATAGACAGTTGTGTGCCTTTCCATATCATGTCCAATCAATTGAATTTAACACAGGTAGACACCAATCAAGTTGTGAAATCATCAAGGATTATTAATGGAAACAGGATGCACCTGAGCTCAATTTCTAGTCTCATAGCAGATGGTCTGAATACTTATGTAAATAAAGTATTTGTTTAAAAATGTTAATACATTTGCAAACATTTCTAAAAACCTGTTAACACGTTGTTATTATGGGGTATTGTGTGTAGATTGAGGGGGGCATTTAAAAAAAATCTATTTTAGAACAAGGCTTTTAATGTAACAGAATGTGGAAAAAGTAAAGGGGTCTAAATACTTTCCAAATGCACTGTAGTTACTCCACAATACTAACAAATGACAGAGTGAAAAGAAGGAAGCCTGTACAGAATAAAAAATATTCCAAAGACATGCATCCTGTTTGTAATAAGGCACTAAAGTAAAACTGCAAATCATTTGGAAAATAAATTAACTTCATGTCCAGAAAAAAAAAGCATTATGTTTGAGCCAAATCCAACAACACATCACTGAGTACCACTCTTCATATTTTCAGGTATGATGGTGGCTGCACAAGGCCAAATATACACTGGAGTTGCTTACCAAGGCGACATTGAATGTTCCGGAGTGGCCAGTTTTGACTTTAAATCAGTTTGAAAATATACAGCGACTGAAATGACTGCAACACTCAACAAAGAGCTGCAGTTAGTTTCAGAGTGGGTGGCAAGGAATAAGTTAGCCCTAAATATTTCTAAAACTACAAGCATTGTATTTGGAACAAAACACTCACTAAACCCCTAAACCTCAACTAAATCTTGTAATAAATAATGTGGAAATTGAGCAAGTTGAGATGAGTAAACTGCTTGGAGTAACTCTAGATTGTAAACTGTCATGGTCAAAACGTATTGATTCAGTTGTAGCTAAGATGGGGAGAAGTCTGTCTATAATAAAGCGATGCTCTGCCTTAACAACAAGGCAGGTCCTACAGGCCCTAATTTTGTCGCACCTTGACTACTGTTCAGTCGTGTGGTCAGGTGCCACAAAAAAGGACGTAGGAAAATTGCAATTGGCAATCTCTCCTGGCTGAAAGTGGAGGAGAGATTGACTTCATCACTACTTTTATTTATGAGAGGTATTAACATGTTGAATGCACCGAGCTGTCTGTCTAAACTACTGGCACACAGCTTGGACACCCATGCATACCCCACAAGACATGCCACAAGAGGTCTCTTCACAGTTCCCAAGTCCAAAACAGACTATGTGAGGCACACAGTACTACATAAAGCCATGACTACATGGAACTATTATTCCACTTCAAGTAAAGCAGTAAAATTTGATTTTAAAAAACAGATTAAAAAACACCTTATGGAAAATTGTATAAACTGCCTTAACTTTGCTGGACCCCAGAAAGAGTAGCTGCTGCTTTGGCAGCAGCTAATGGGGATCCATAATAAATACAAAAAATATGGCAAGACTTAGAAATGGCTTTCTAGCAATGATCAACAAACAACTTGACAGAGCTTGAATATTTTTTTTAAAGAATAATGTGCAAATATTGTACAATCCAGTTGTGCAAAGCTCTTAGTGACTTATTCAGAAAGACTCCCAGCTGTAATCACTGCCAAAGGTGATTCTAACATGTATTGACTCAGGGGTGTGAATTCTTATATAAATTTGATATTTCTGTATTTCGTTTTCAATAAATTAGCTAACATTTCTAAAAACATGTTTTCAGTTTGTCATTATGGGGTTGTGGGTGTAGATGGGTGAGATGTATTTATTTAATCAATTTTGAATTCAGGTTGTAACAAAATGTGGAATAAGTCCGGGGGTATGAATACATGCCTCTTGTAAGACCTTATGATCTGTGAACCGTACATATACTCATTATAATGTGCTCTAACATATGGAGTATGTTAGATTCTGAAATACACATTCATTTATTTAACATTAATCTTAACTACCCTTTTTGATTTTGTTCATTTTAAAGACATATTGTTTGGAACGATATACTCTACAAGTACATCACTTTTCCAGAGTGGGCTCTCCGCTAATTCCGAAGTTCTGATAAATTTTTATGGGCACCACCAACACAGCGAATGGTAAATGGATTACAAGGAATGCCCTCTGCTGGTGACTTGCTGAATGTGCAATCCTAAAGGAGGGCTGAGATTGGTTAATGACCTATAATGTACATTTCTATGTATAAAATGGGTCATATCGTTACAAGTACCAAGAGAGCCCACTCTGGAAATGTGATGCGTTTGAGGAGTATATTGTTCCAAACAATATGTCTAAAAATAAGCTAAATCAAAAAGGGTAGTTTTGATATCCATTAAATAGTTCTAATGTTGAATAAATTAATGTGAACATTTGTATTTCAGAATCTAGACATACTCCATATGTTAGAGCACACTATTAGGAGTATAATGACACTAAGATGTCTGTATCATGTACAGTTTACGGATCATAGGGTCTTATAGGATGCATGTATAGGTCTAAAAAAGGCCTAAAATGGCCACTTTCATCATGATAAATGTAAAAAACATTTCAAACATCTTTCCTCCTAGTGAAGTTGTGAGAATTGCCAGAAAAGTAATCTGAGATACCAAAAAATATTTGCCGCTGGCGTGGAATCGCCCTAGAGCCTTACCTTTCCCATTGAGTGTGCGTATGGATGCGGGTGTTATGGGGACTTGCTGAGGAATTAATGGGCTTTGAGTCCTGGGCCGGGTCCCCATGCGCGCTCTTTCTTCCCCAGGCCCCAGCAACAACCCTGGAGGCTTTTCCAAAAGGGCCACCTCTGGGGGCACAGAGTCCTGCTCCTGACCCCCTTGCTCCAGACAGTGGGCCGCCTCGCTAGGCGAAGACTCAGAGTCCGCCCGGCTGCTCATGGGGCTTTTGGGTACCAGGATTTTGATCCCGGACTTCGCCAGGTCCATGCTCCGACGCACCGTGCCCACCGGAGAAGCCGCAGGCCCGCTTGTGAAGCCAGGTCTACAAATGTCACCGGTGGCCGAAACACTGTACTTTTGGCTCAAGTTAAGCTGCATGTTCGTTCTAGTGTGTGCCACGCCAGCGTCAAGTGGTGGCAACTGTTTCGAGATGGCCGTAGCTGCTGTGGTGGGCGAAGAGTCATTCCCGTGTTTTACTAGAGCATGGCTTCCTGCTCCACTGGGTGGCTGAGGCCTGCAGATCTGTTTGCGGGCGTTGTTTCTCGAACTGTGGCTGTGGGTCGTGCTGGGAGTGCTTCGAGTGGAGCGCAGTAAAGTACTGTCTCTCTGTCTTTCGCCGTGTTGCCGATTAAAATCGTGGATGAACTCCACACAGGCAGAGAGGTGTGTCTCGGGCTCCCAGGTGTCCCCCTCGTAGCCATAGCCCCTCCAGCGCACCAGGTACTCAATCTTTCCCTTCTTGTTCTTCCGTTTGTCCACAATTCTCTCAACCTGTAACAGAATTTTAAAAATAGTTGGCAGTGGCAATGACTGGATTCAGGGCAGTCACAAATCATGAGACTAAAACGTAACGGCTATAGCATACAATGGGCTACGTGACGTGAGAAACAATCAGCCATATGGTGAAATCATCTGTGATATTCCAGGGTCGTATTCACCAGGCACCCAAATGGACAAAAAAGGACAAACAGGGCAGGACTCCCTAAACTTGTCCAAAAAGAAATGCTTGTTTTTGGTATCCGTTTGCACTAATGAATACAACCCTGCTATAGCTTCTTCGAACACCCTCAGATCTCCAGTAGGATGTTTCTAACTCGGGGTAGACCTCAGAAATAAGGCAACCCCACATATATTGACCTAGCCTAGAAGGAGGCACCTAGGAACAGAGTTGCCATCTATCAAGGACATTTTCATTAACCACTGCCGCCCTCTGTATAATCAAGGACCCCAGCCACATCAGTCATGAACTGTTTTCATCCCAATGGTCTAGCCATAGTATTAGACCCAGACCACCAGCTCCAAAAATGCTGTTTCTACCCACAGGTGTGTGACTAATGAATAGAAGATTTCATGGCTAATTGGGCCAGTTTTTTTTGTATTGGCCTACTTTACGATATTCCTCCTATAGGCTTTGATTTTATAGATATATTGCGGATTAGTGTAGTTATTTGTGTGTTTAACCCAAACTGTCTGTGTGTAAGATTCTCAATGTAGGCAATTTAACTACAGGTAAATGGCAAACTTGAACAAAAGACAACATCAGCATGTTGAGTTTGAAACTAAAATGTTCAATGTAACTTTACTCCATTACCTCATATAGTATAAATAGGATAGGCTGGCTACTTGTAACAGTTCACCTATCGCCCAGGCCATGTGTGAAAATTAATATTCACCTTTTCATAAAAGCATGAAAAACTTTCAGATATGGAGCCATCCCAAAAGCAGCTCATGGTTGCCATTTCCTGTTACAAAAAATGTATAGTGAACAAAAATATAAAATGCAACAGTTACAGTTAATATAAGGAAATCAGTCAATTGAAATAAATTCATTAGGCCCTAATCTATGGATTTCACAAGACTGGGCAGGGGCGCAGTCACTTGGGAGCCAGGCCCAGCCAATCAGAATGATTTCCGCCCATGAAATGGCTTTATTAAAGACAGAAATACTCCTCAGTTTCATCAGCTGTCCGGTTAGCTGGTCTCAGACCATACCGCAGGTGAAGAAGCCGGATGTGGAGGTCCTGGGCTGACGTATGTTACACGTGGTCTGCGGTTGTGAGGCCGGTTGGACATACTGCCAAATTCTCTAAAACGACGGTGGAGGTGGCTTATGGTAGAATGAACATTCAATTATCTGGCAACAGCCCTGGTGGACATTCCTGCAGTCAGCATGCCAATTGCATGCTCCCTCAAAACATCTGTGGCATTGTGAGAGAACTGCACATTTTAGTGGCCTTTTATTGTCCCCAGCACAAGGTGCACTTGTGTAATAATCATGCCATTTAATATGCCACACCTGTCAGATGGCTGGATTATCTTGGCAAAGGAGAAATGCTCACCAAAAGGGACATTAACAAATTTGTGCACAAGATTTTTGAGAAATAAGCTTTTTGTGCGTATGGAACATTTCTGGGATCTTTTATTTCAGCTCATGAAACATGGGACCAAGACTTCACGTTGCGTTTATATTTTGTTCAGTAGGTAGCCTAGTGGTTAGAGCGTTGGACTAGTAACCGAAATGTTGCAAGATCGAATCCCCGAGTTGACAAGGTAAAAATCTGTTGTTCTGCCCCTGAACAAAACAGTTAAACCACTGTTCCCAGGCGTCATTGAAAATAAGAATGTTCTTAACTGACTTGCCTAGTTAAATAAAGGTAAAAATATATATAATAATATTTTGCGTCATATCTCCTGTACCAAACATAACATGGAAAATGTCATATCTACCCCTGTGTTTCGATGGTCAAGGATTAGAATCACAAACAGTTCAGATTATTATATAAAACGATGGACTGCCAGGGTAAGAAAGCAAATTCAAATCGTTTCTGACGCAATAGAATATTATTTCTGTGGCATACAGGGCCAAACTGTCGTCTTCTGCGGTTGTCTTTTCCCTGGCTGTAAAGGTGGCTACTGTGTGACACTGTAAATTCAAGGAGCACAGAAAGGCCTTTGAAATTGTCTTGACTCATGGACTTTGATTTCATGGGCACAGACAGTATGTACCTCAAGCGCTTGTGGATCCCAAATGCCACTCGCCAAATTATATTTCAGAAGAGAACATGTCCATTTTGGAGCAATTCACAATTTTCCTTTATGGACTCAGTCATGATAACATCAATCAAGCTCATGTTGAAATGTTCATGAAGAAAAAACAGAAAATGAGCAAATCCACCCACAAATTATGCATTGGTGCAGCACTTCAAACTCAATGAATACTAATGTTCTTTATATAGCCCTTTTCACAACAGCGATTATCAACACCCCGGCCTATACTCCCAAAGATCAAGCAGCAGCAAAGGAAATAAAGAAAATATGGAAGGAACCTCCTTCAGCTGTACCAAGTAGAAGGTTGGAGTGCATATGACCATCTAGGCCAGACAAATTGTCAATTTAGGCAAGAGAGTATGTGACGAAGATTCATGGCATGGATGACCAACAGGGTCATAGAAGATCAGTGTACAACTCTCTAGCCAGAGAGCTGTCCACATAGGCCGACAAAGATCTAATATTCTATGCTTCAATCCACTTCATCCCCATATATGGCTCATAATAGCTATAATGAGTCTATATCTGGGCATTCTGAGAATGTGGCCAAGTCATCAAAAACAGTCTCTTGATATGCTGTGTGACATTTTGTCTTCTTGTATAGCTTACTCTAGTGCATTTTATTCGTCCAGAAGACGCAGCAGATTCTGTTGCGACATCAACTGCTGAAAGACTCCATCCTTCTTATGTCGTTCTTGGGGTTAGCAGTGTGCAGTTGCTCCTGCCTTAGCTTGGTATCAATGGTTGACTCCATTCATACATTTTCAGTAAAGTAGAATCAGAAATGGTTGATTCTGCATTACCTCTAACCTGAGCTTCATTTTCAAGCATTATGTAACATTTAAAAAGTGTAATCCAATTTTCAAATCAACATAAATAATATTATATTGCGTACCAGTGGTGAGGCAGACAGTGGTGAAGCTGAGGCAGGCTGCAATGCAGGAGGTGAAGGAGACGGAGAGAGGAAGCAAGCCGAGAGAGAGGTTAGTAGTACAGTGGTTCCAAAACTTGGGATCCCCTGAAATTGAAATAGGGTCCCATGAGAGAATCTTTAACCTTATCAAACACATTAATAACTTCCTTCCCTTCAAATTGTCATAAAATACACAATTTTAGAGCCAACTAAGGGCCTTTTACAGTGTTAGAATGCACTGTCATGTCATTATTTGTTGGGACAGCATGTTGGGGCGAGTGACTCTGAACTTAGAATGGCTAGCCCCAAGTCGTTATATATTAATTTTTTTCTTGTGCATTTTGCCCCATTACTCCTGCATACTTTGTTGACTACAAACTTTCTTTACCCAACCGTGGGACAGACTGTTTCCACACTCGGGACTCTGACTATTAGTTACACAGACTTTTGGCCTCCCATCCTATTCTAACCACCTCTCGCCGGCTTTGTATTCATGTTACCTGATGAAATTGCTGTTACAATATGATCTTGTTGCCATCTGATGCACATTCAGATTAGAGGTCGACCGATTAATCGGAACGGCCGATTAATTAGGGCCGATTTCAAGTTTTCATAACCGAAAATTTTGGACGCCGATTTTTTTTTTTTTTTTTTACACCTTTATTTAACTAGGCAAGTCAGTTAAGAACATAATCTTATTTTCAATGACGGCCTAGGAACGGTGGGTTAACTGCCTTGTTCAGGGGCAGTCAGCTCTGGGATTCAATCTTGCAACCTTACGGTTAACTAGTCCAACGCTCTAACCACCTGCCTTACGAGGAGCCCGCCTGTTACGCAAATGCAGTAAGAAGCCAAGGTAAGTTGCTAGCTAGCATTAAACTTATCTTATAAAAAACAATCAATCATAATCACTAGTTATAACGACACATGGTTGATGATATTACTAGTTTATCTAGCGTGTCCTACGTTGCATATAATCGATGCGGTGCGCATTCGCGAAAAAGGACTGTCGTTGCTCCAACGTGTACCTAACCATAAACATCAATGCCTTTCTTAAAATTAATACACAGAAGCATATCTTTTTAAACCTGCATATTTAGCTAAAATAAATCCAGGTTAGCAGGCAATATTAACCAGGTGAAATTGTGTCACTTCTCTTGCATTCATTGCACGCAGAGTCACGCTATATGCAACAGTTTGGGCCGCCTGGCTCATTGCGGAACGGTTCCGTATTTCACTGAAAGAATAAACGTTTTGTTTTTGAGATGATAGTATCCGGATTCGACCATATTAATGACCTAAGGCTCGTATTTCTGTGTGTTATTATGTTATAATTAACTCTATGATTTGATAGAGCAGTCTGACTGAGCGAAGCATTCATTCAAACAGCACTTTCCTGCGTTTGGTCAGTAGATCTTCGTAATGCTTCAAGCATTGCGCTGTTTATGACTTCAAGCCTATCAACTCCCGAGATTAGGCTGGTGTAACCGATGTGAAATGGCTAGCTAGTTAGCGGGGTGCGCGCTAATAGCGTTTCAAACGTCACGCGCTCTGAGACTTGGAGTAGTTGTTCCCCTTGCTCTGCATGGGTAACGCTGCTTCGAGGGTGGCTGTTGTCGATGTGTTCCTGGTTCGAGTCCAGGTAGCGGCAAGGAGAGGGATGGAAGCTATACTGTTACACTGGCAATACTAAAGTGCCTATAAGAACTAGAGGTCGACCGATTAACCGGGGCCGATTTCATGTTGTTGTCATAACAATCGAAAACCGATATTTTTTTTTTTACACCTTTATTTAATCTTTAATTAACTAGGCAAGTCAGTTAAGAACACATTCTTATTTTCAATGACGGCCTAGGGGGCAGAACGACAGATTTTTAACCTTGTCAGCTCGGGGGATCCAATCTTGCATTGATTACATTGCACTCCACGAGGAGCCTGCCTGTTAGCGAATGCAGTAAGCTAAGGTAAGTTGCTAGCTAGCATTAAACTTATCTTATAAAAAACAATCAATCAATGACTGTCATTGCTCCAATGTGTACTTAACCATAAACATCAACGCCTTTCTTAAAATCAATACACAAGTATATATTTTTTAAACCTGCATATTTAGCTAAAAGAAATCCAGGTTAGCAGGCAATATTAACCAGGTGAAATTGTGAAATTTCTCTTGCGTTCATTGCACGCAGAGTCAAGGTATATGCAACAGTTTGGGCCGCCTGGCTCTTTGCGAACTAATTTGCCAGAACTTTACGTAATTATGACAACATTGAAGGTTGTGCAATGTAACAGGAATATTTAGACTCATGGATGCCACCCGTTAGATAAAATACGGAACGGAATAAACGTTTTGTTTTCGAGGTGATAGTTTCCTGATTAGTCAAAGGTATATGGTTTAGAGAGAAATAGTCGACGCGTTATAATTCCTGTAATAACTTGCGGGCTGAATTTGAAAGGGGTTCCTTCGTTATTTTATCGTTCATGTCTTCCATAGAGAATGTCTTGATCTACTTCAAATAAGGTCTGTGTTTCGTGCAGGCTTAAACCGCCTCAACGTTTTGATACCCGTGTAAATCTCACTAGGATAAGGTAACGTTTGTCAACATATTTTCACAAATCCACTCTACAATTTTTTTTATCTTCGCTTATATTTAGCCAATATTGATCAGAGTTACCTTGTCCTATGGATATCTACAGTTATAAAATTGGCACGGTGATGTAAGCCTACACGAAACACAGACCTTATTTTAAGTGAATCTAAAAAATATCCTATGGAATAAATGAAGGAACCGCTTTTCAGATTTTGCTAGGTATCATGGGAATTATGACTCGCACTTTGGTTGTCAATTCTTACCATGCCCATTATTAAAATAGGATTTCCTGCATATAGAAATTAAGGTTTTTGTTTTCAACATTCATCACAGGTAACTTAAACTCTATTTTTATTCAAACAGTTGAGAGTATGTCTCCTAAGCAGACTCTTCAGTATCATTGTCACTTCAGAGCTGTGTGCATTTATGTATTATATTAAGTTAAAATAAGTGTTCATTGTTCATTCAGTATTGTTGCAATTGTCATTATTACAAAAATGTGTGTGTGTGTGTGTGTGTGTGTGTGTGTGTGATATATATATTTTTTTTTTAATAAAATCGGCCGATTAATCAGTATCGGCTTTTTTTGTCCTCCAATAAATCGGTATCGGAATTGAAAAATCATAATCGGTCGACCTCTAATAAGAACATCCAATAGTCAAAGGTATTTGAAATACAAATCATAGAGAGAGAAATAGTCCTATAATTCCTATAATAACTACAACCTAAAACTTCTTATATTGAAGACTCATGTTAAAAGGAACCACCAGCTTTCATATGTTCTCATGTTCTGAGCAAGGAACTTAAACGTTAGCTTTCTTACATGGCACATATTGCACTTTTACTTTCTTCTCCAACATGTTGTTTTTGCATTATTTAAACCAAATTGAACAGGTTTCATTATTTATTTGAGGCTAAATTGATTTTATTGATGTATTATATTAAGTTAAAATAAGTGTTCATTCAGTATTGCTGTAATTGTCATTATTACAAATAAAAAATAAAAATCGTCCGATTAATCGGTATCGGCTTTTTTGGTCCTCCAATTATCGGTATCGGCGTTGAAAAATCAAAATCGGTCGACCTCTAATTCAGATGTCATGAATCAGCACTGCAGAGCTCTCCCTGTACTATGCCATGCCTTGATTGTATTACTGTTGATGATATCTGGAAATGTGCATGTCCACCCTGGCCCATCTACTGTTGCTAGTGCCAATTCTGACTCTGCTTCACTGATTTCTGCTCTTGTAAAAGCCTGGGTTGTCTGCACATTAACACTAGAAGCTTATTACCTAAAATGGATCAATTGAAAGTGTGGGTTCACAGCTCCAATCCAGATGTGTTGGTCATTACTGAGACGTGGTTAACCTCTCTTGGGTAGGGGGCAGTATTTTCACATCCGGATGAAAAGCGTGCCCAGAGTAAACTGCCTGCTACTCAGCCATAAAAGCTAGAAAATGCATATTATTAGTAGATTTGGATAGAAAACACTCTAAAGTTTCTAAAACGTTTTGAATGATGTCTGTGAGTATAACAGAACTCATATGGCAGGCAAAAACCTGAGAAAAAATCCAACCAGGAAGTGGGAAATCTGAGGTTGGTTGTTTTTCAACTCATTCCCTATTGAAGATACAGTGGGATATTAGTCATGTTGCACTTCCTAAGGATGTCAGTCTTTAGAACCTTGTTTGATGCTTCTACTGTGAAGTGGGGCCGAATGAGAGGGGAATGAGTCAGAGGTCTGCCAGAATGCCTTGAGCTCGTGACGCTCGTTCACGTGAGAGCGAGCTGTGTTCCATTGCTTTTCTGAAGACAAAGGAATTCTCCGGTTGGAACATTATTGAAGATTTATGTTAAAAGCATCCTAAAGAATGATTCTATACATCGTTTGACATGTTTCTACGGACTGTATTATGACTTTGTGTCTGAACTTTTGCCTGGACCTGCCCGCGCGTCGTGAGTTTAGATTGTGTACTGAACCCACGAAGCAAAAGGAGTAATTTGGACATACATTATGGACTTTATGGAACAAATCAAACATGTATTGTGGAACTGGGATTCCTGGGAGTGCATTCTGATGAAGATCAAAGGTAAGTGAATATTTATAATGCTATTTCTGACTTATGTTGACTCCAACATGGCGGATTGGCTTGATTTGTCGTCTGAGCGCCGTACTCAGATTAGTCCATTGTGTGCTTTTTCCATAAAGTTTTTTTTTTTTAATTTTTTAAAATCTGAGTATTTCTGTTTTTGAATTTGGCGCTCTGCAATTTCACTGGATGTTGACCAGGTCACCCCCTAGTGAGGTTAAAGGTCCTCAATGATGTCACCATTGCCCTTGATTCTAAGCAATATTGTGCTGCTATTTTTATTGACTTGGCCAAAGCTTTTGATACGTTAGACCATTCCATTCTTGTGGAGAATTCAATACTAAGGAGTATTGGTGTCTCTCAGGGGTCTTTGGGCTGGTTTGCTAACTACCTCTCTCAAAGAGTGCAGTGTATAAAGTCAGAAAATCTGCTGTCTTAGCCACTGTCTGTCACCAAGGGAGTACCCCAAGGCTTGATCCTAAGCCCCACGCTCACAATTTAGAACAACAACATAGCTCAGGCAGTAGAAAGCTATCTCATCCATTTATATGCAGACCTATACTCAGCTGGCCCCTCCCCAGATGTTGTGTTAAATGCTCTACAACAAAGCTTTCTTAGTGTCCAACAAGCTTTCTCTACCCGTTAACCTTGTTCTGAGCACCTCCAAAACAAAGGTATGTGGTTTGGTAAGAAGAATGCCCCTCCCACATGTGTGAGGTAGTCACCTTATACAAGTACCTAGGAGTATGGCTAGACGGTGCACTGTCCTTCTCTCAGCACATATCAAAGCTGCAAGCTAAAGTTAAATCTAGACTTGGTTTCCTATATCAGAATCACTCCTCTTTCACCCCAGCTGCCAAAATATCCCTGAATCAGATGACCATCCTACCCATGATAGATTACGGAAACATAATTTATAGAACGGCAGGTAAGAGTGCTCTCGAGCGGCTAGATGTTCTTTACCATTCGGCCATCAGATTTTCCACCAAAGATCCTTATAGGATACATCACTGCACTCTATACTCCTCAGTAAACTGGTCATCTCCGGGGAAGGACTGCCCGTTCCATGATCTCGCCATCACGGTTGACAACTCCATTGTGTCCTCCTCCCAGAGTGCTAAGAACCTTGGCGTGATCCTGGACAACACCCTGTCGTTCTCAACTAACATCAAGGCGGTGACCCGTTCCTGTAGGTTCATGCTCTACAACATTCGCAGAGTACGACCCTGCCTCACGCAGGAAGCGGCGCAGGTCCTAATCCAGGCACTTGTCATCTCCCGTCTGGATTACTGCAACTCGCTGTTGGCTGGGCTCCCTGCCTGTGCCATTAAACCCCTACAACTCATCCAGAACGCCGCAGCCCGTCTGGTGTTCAACTTTCCCAAGTTCTCTCACGTCACCCCGCTCCTCCGCTCTCTCCACTGGCTTCCAGTTGAAGCTCGCATCCGCTACAAGACCATGGTGCTTGCCTACGGAGCTGTGAGGGGAACGGCACCTCCGTACCTTCAGGCTCTGATCAGGCCCTACACCCAAACAAGGGCACTGCGTTCATCCACCTCTGGCCTGCTCGCCTCCCTACCTCTGAGGAAGTACAGTTCCCGCTCAGCCCAGTCAAAACTGTTCGCTGCTCTGGCACCCCAATGGTGGAACAAACTCCCTCACGACGCCAGGTCAGCGGAGTCAATCACCACCTTCCGGAGACACCTGAAACCCCACCTCTTTAAGGAATACCTAGGATAGGATAAAGTAATCCTTCTAACCCCCCCCCCCCCCTTAAAAGAGTTAGATGCACTATTGTAAAGTGGTTGTTCCACTGGATATCATAAGGTGAATGCACCAATTTGTAAGTCGCTCTGGATAAGAGCGTCTGCTAAATGACTTAAATGTAAATGTAAATATCTCTGTATACTCGTCGCAAGACCCACTGGTTCCTTATTTATAAAACCCTCTTAGGCCTCACTCACCCCTATCTGAGATATTTACTGCAGCCCTCATCCTCCACATACAACACCCGTTCTGCGAGTCACATTCTGTTAAAGGTCCCCAAAGCACACACATCCCTGGATTGCTCCTCTATTCAGTTCACTGCAGCTAGCGACTGGAAACACTCAAACTGGACAGGTTCTCTTCATTCAAAGACTAAATCATGAACACTCTTGCTGACAGTTGCTGCTGCTTTGTGTGGATGTATTGTTGTCTCTACCTTCTTGCCCTTTGTGCTGTTGTCTGTGCCCAATATTGTTTGTACCATGTTTTGTGCTGCTACCATGTGTTGTTGTTATGTTGTGTTGCTAACCATGGGGTGCTGTCATGTGTTGATGCCTTGCTATGTTGTTGTCTTATGTCTCTCTTTATGTAGTGTTGTCTCTCTTGTTGTGATGTGTGTTTTGTCCTATATTTATTTTTTAATCCCAGGCCCAGTCCCCGGAGGCCGCCTTTTGGTAGGCCGTCATTGTAAATTAAATAAAAAAAGATAAATAAAATTGAGTGAAATACAGTATAAAGACAATTTAAATACAATTTAATATTATTCTCATGTCTATAAAAATCTATTTTTAAAACAGAGTAGTGAGGTAGACAGTGGTAAGGATGAAGCAGTCTGCAATGCAGGAGGAGGAAGAGGCAAGCAGAGAGATGTTAGTAGTCAGGGGTCGCGTTAAACACAGGATTTCACATTTTTCACGCAGAAAAGGAAACAAAACGTGGAAGAAATATCACGCTGTGTTTTGAAAGCGCAGATCTAAAAAGGCTTATTTTTGTAAATTCTGCACCGCTTCAGTCAGGGTTCGCTCCAAATCATGAATGTAAAAGGACTAATTTCGTGCTTCATTTGCACATCTCTACTCGGATTTTTCTCCGGTAGCAAGTTAAAAATGCAAGATTAACTTCAAGCAAAACATTAGGAAATGTAGCTGGCTATAGTCCCTCTATGATATACAGAAATATGATGGCCATGCATTGTTTTTGCAAAAAATACCTTTTTTATTGTAAACTAATTTACTTGTGTGGCTGCTAGCCAAATAGCGTTGCACAATTTCATTTTCTGCCGAATGTGTTGCACTAACATATTTTGTGTGAAGAAAAACTAGAGTTGCACACCCCGCATCCCTCTATTGAGGCAACAAAAAAAAAAATCTATATGAAACGCAGGTGAAATGGTTTAAGTACATCCATTTGTTTGATGGTCCGCGTTTATAAATTGCTGAATTCTGAAAGTTAATTCGACCCCTGGTACTGTAGAGAAGTATTGTAGTATATTACATTATACTGTAATCTAAATTGGGATTAAGAAAAATATACACATAATTAAAAATCACAGTGCAGTTATCACAAACGTAATCTTTCGTGTTATAGGCTAACTAAACGATAGGCTATAAAGGCCTGGGGGAAGTTGTAAAATGTAAATAAAACCAGAGAGGAAGAGGCACATTTTTGGCTACTTTCGTGAATTTGTGAGACACAGATTACCAAGATATGCACACAACTATTTCTGCCCCGGCCGCTCGCTACCTCTTGCTGGCTCGCCTGCTCCTTCTCTTCTCTAATGATGCGAGTGTGTGCTCAGTCTTCGGTCTGTTGGATGTAGAATATCCTAGCCTATTCATTGATTACAGGCTGTACTCTACTGACTTTGCAAGACACTGCAAGCCAAGAAATTGTGAGATATAGCATTTGATTGCATATAGATAAGCCTAGTGCACAGTTCTGACTGTCTGCCTGGTGGCCGACTGTGCCCCTCCCCTCTCTCTCCGTATCAAATCTTGACAGTCAGGAATGGGAGTCGACACCAGGAGTTGACAGTCGAGGAATCAATTATTTTGGAGTCGACTCTCCACCACTATGTCATCGTCGTTAACAGCTGGGAAAATGTCAATGAGGAAAGCGACAGCAGCGAAGTCCTACAGTATATGGCAATACTTTGAGAAGTTAAATGAGAAGGAAACGCAAACTTGCGAGGTGGAATTGAGGTACATTAATGGTAGTGCAAGGTGCAATGCTTAACCATCTGATTTCCCCTTGTGGCCAATTCAATTGCAGTCATTCTGTTACAGATCTTTTGGTCACCGTTACCAATTTGGTAACAGAGTGACGCATTTTCATCGCTTAATAACTCAAAATTGTTATCCGTAAAAACACTAACTAATTGGTAAGTCTACCCCTACTTGTTACTCCTCGGAACGGACAATAGCCACCAGGAGGCGTTTTATATCTGAAAATGTTCAGGGCCCCAAACTATACAATTGTACCAAGTTTCATGCCTTTAGGAAGTTCACATATCACCTAAAATGTGGCACATATCTGCCTGGACTACTACTAACAACGTTAATAACTGGAAAGCATTCACATAATTACATATAGAATAGTACCTCTGTGAAAGCATAAGCCTACAATGTTACCTACATTGATTTGTTTAAAAACCTGGCCACAAGACCTAAGTTAGAGGTGAGGCAAAACCCTCTTGCTTCAGAGACTGTAGCACCCAATAGCTAACTAGTTAGCTCACTCACTAGCCTAGCTTAGGCAAGTTGGTCGGGTAAAATAGCCAAGAACACATGACATGCATCGTCGGTATCACTGCTAACTAACGTTGGCTAACGAACAGTCAGCAAGCTAGCTATCGTTAAGGTGGCCCAATTTCGATTTAGTAGGCAACTTCCTGGACTGAAATTTTTATGAAGCTCAAGCTAATATGAGGTGTCTTTCAAGCCAGGTGGCTGGCTAAGAAGCTAATTTAGCTAGCTACACGAACAAAAAAACATTTCAGCTAGCTAGCTAGCTAGCAGTAGATAGTAGCTAACTCACCTCATAAAGCTCTTCCGAGGCCATTATAAGTTGCAATTTCTCTCGCCACTTGGCTAGCAAATCTTATTGGGTTATTAAAAGGACCTCCAGATTTGATGAAGCCCAGTTAACGTTAGCTGTCTTTGGCGTGCTCCCAATCCTCGTAACGTTAGCTAGGTACTCGGGGTGGTGTTCTGTCCAGCCCAGCATGAGAACTTTTTTTCTCTGGGTCTGTGTGCGGAACTATTTATTTTGCGCTCACAGCTGCGCATGTTTTTGCGCATAAGAATGCGGTTTTGTAGCCTAGCCCTAGACTGAATGCCAGACTGCTGGTAGCTCAGTGGTGCATAGTCAATGTCTTTTTTACGCTTCTGTATTGATAAGGAGACAGTGTTCTTACAATAATCCAATGTTTGATAAGTATGGAGTGAGATTTGTTTCTTTATTCTGTAAATATGTCTACCACGATCCGTGCGTATACATTCAACATAACTCACAAATAAAACTATGATCTGTGAATATATTGACATATTTAGTAAATAAAACAATCAATGTAAATATTAAAAAAGACATTTCACAAATTAAACCATAAACCATGAATATGTACAAATATTTCACAAATATTCACCAATTATACAAGGAGTGGGTCTAATCCTGAATGCTGATTGTTTAAAACCATATTCCAGTGGTGTGTCTATTTAAGCAATAAGGTAGGAGTGGTGTGGTGTGGTATATGGCCAATATACCACGGCTAAGGGCTGTTCTTAAGCATGCCTGGATACAGCCCTTAGCCATGGTATATAGGCCATATATCACAAACCTCCGAGGTGGCTTATTGCTATAATAAACTGGTTACCAACGTAATTAGAGCAGTACAAATAGATGTTTTATCATACCCATGGTATACGGTCTGATATACCACGGCTGTCAGCCAATCAGCATTCAGGGCTCGAACCACCCAGTTTCTAAACCAGAAGTTACCACCAGCTAAATCTATGACCCTAAAATGACTATTTACTCTTTTCCATCTAACTGCGATAAAACCACCATGAATCACAAATAAATCTATGATGTGTAATAAATTCAACATAGCTCACAAATAAAACTACAATTTGAACAAATGTAGAAGGATCTGTTTCCCAACACCATCATTACTAAAGTTGCACTTAGGGTTGCAAAGGGTCGGAAACTTTCCTGTAAATTTCCGGAATTTTGGGAAGTTAATTTGAAGTTAAGCCTGGGAATTTTAGGAATTTTACTTAAATTCATCAAAAAAGTTAGCTTATAACAGTGAACCTTTTTTTGTGGGATACACATAAGGCAATTCTAGGTCTTGTGGCATATTTTGTTTAAACTATCCCCAATTCAATGGAATTGCAACCCTCTGCATGCACAGTGCACTCTTCCATCACATGTACAGCTGATTCTCAAGATCTTGCACACTAATTAGATGCTATTGAGCCCACACTACTACACTGTCTGAGCCAAGGACTACTTGCTTTCTGGCAAGTTTTGATTACAATACTGGGTGGGGTGAATATATTTTGTATGACATACATATTTTTTTTGTTAACTAGTAAATAGTAACCTACAGTAAAGTGTGTTTAAATAATTTCTAACTTGTTAACAATTTCTGCTAGTTAGTTTTTGCTACCATGTGGGTTTTAGCTTGCTTGAGCACGCTAACTGAGGAGTGTTAATTCACCTGTTTCCATACATGTTTCATTTTAAAACATTTATCTAAAAATTCAAAAGGCACTCGCACATCTGAGCAAACTTTTTGCAGGTGCATGGCAACAGTTGAACAAGATGAATGAAAAAGGAAACCGCACACTGCTCTTGATAGTATCACTGATCTTTAATAAGCTTACGTATCGGCCTCACGGCCTTTGTCAGAGCTTTTTTGACATTTATCTTACAAAGGAGTTGTTTAATCTAACTGCCTAACTATTTATCTGTACATGGAATTGTATTTGTTATTTTTTTAAACAATTTTTTCTAATCTTTATAAGAAAATGCCACGGGCACTATCTGATGTGTGGAGACATTTCACTGCAGCTAATGTAGAAGGAAAAGCTGTGTACATTTGCAAATACTGTGCCAAATCATAAGTGAAGAATACAACAAAGACGCAGAATCATCTGGCCAAGTGCATAAAGTTCCCTCAGCGCTCACAAGCAACCTCTGACAAAAGTCCCTCTACTTCTATTCGAGGTGAAAATGATGAATCAGACACCTTATCGATAGCAACAGCTCATGGTCCTCCTGGAATCAGACGTTTTTTGACTCAATGGAGGAACGTAGTCAGAGAAATGCTGAAGAATGTCTTGCCCGAGCTGGGTATGCAACTGGTTCACCTCTGATGCTCACAGGCAATGTGTATTGGAAGAGATTTCTGAATGTTCTTTGCCCAGCATACACCCCTCCAACCAGACATGCTTTATCTACTCATTTGCTTGATGCAGAGTTCAACAGAGTTCAAGTGAAGGTCAAGCAAATCATAGAGAAAGCATTCTGTATTGCAATCATCTCTGATGGATGGTCGAATGGGCAAGGAATAATTAACTGCATCATCTCCACCCCTCAACCATTATTCTACAAGAGCACAGACACAAGGGACAACAGACACACCGGTCTCTACATTGCAGATGAGCTGAAGGCAGTCATCAATGACCTTGGACCACAGAAGGTATTTGCACTGGTGACAGACAATGCTGCAAACATGAAGGCTCCTTGGTCTAAAGTGGAGGAGTCCTACCCTCACATCACACCCATTGGCTGTACTGCTCATGCATTGAATCTGCTCCTCAAGGACATCATGGCACTGAAAACAATGGGTACACTCTACAAGAGAGCCAAGGAAATGGTTAGGTATGTGAAGGGTCATCAAGTTTTAGCAGCAGTCTACCTCAGCAAGCAAAGTGAGAAGAATAAGAGCACCACACTGAAGCTGCCCAGCAACACCCATTGGGGTGGTGTTGTCATCATGTTTGACAGTCTCCTGGAGGGGAAGGAGTCGCTCCAAGAAATGGCCGTACAGTCTGCCGATATGGACAGCCCCATCAAGAGGATCTTCCTGGATTATGTATTTTGGGAGAGAGGTAAGCAGCCTGAAAACCTATAGCAGTAGCCATTGCACGGTTTGAGGGAGACAATGCCATCCTGTCTGATGTTCAGACTCTGCTTGCAGATGTAAGAGAAGAAATCTGTACTGCCCTGCCCACTTCACTGTTGCTCCAAGCAGAGGAAACTGCAGTTCTGAAATACATCAACAGGCGTGAAGACTTCTGCCTGAAGCCCATACACGCCCGCAGCATACATGTTAGACCCAAAGTATGTTGGCAAGAGCATCCTGTCTGGTGCAGAGATCAACAAGGCCTATGGTGTCATCACTACCGTGTCTCGCCACCTTGGCCTGGATGAGGGCAAGGTTCTCTAGCAGTCTGGCGAAGTACACTTCCAAGCAAGAGCTTTGGGATGGAGATGCAATATGGCAGTCGTGCCAACATATCTCATCAGCCACCTGGTGGAAGGGACTTTGTGGATCTGAGGCTCTTTCCCCTGTTTAACATTAACATTTAAGTCATTTAGCAGACGCTCTTATCCAGAGCGACTTACAAATTGGTGCATTCACCTTATGATATCCAGTGGAACAACCACTTTACAATAGTGCATCTAACTCTTTTAAGGGGGGGGGTTAGAAGGATTACTTTATCCTATCCTAGGTATTCCTTAAAGAGGTGGGGTTTCAGGTGTCTCCGGAAGGTGGTGATTGACTCCGCTGACCTGGCGTCGTGAGGGAGTTTGTTCCACCATTGGGAATTCCACCCTGTTGCCGCCATCATCCTCCAAATCCCACCAACATCAGCCGCCTCAGTGCAATTGGTCCTTGTTTGGGAACACACACACCAAAGCACGCAACAGGCTGACCAATACAAGGGTTGAAAAATTGGTGGCCATCTAGGGAAATTTGAGGCTTTTTGAGCCTGACAACGAGCCATCCTCAACAAGGTTGGAAAGTGACAGTGAAGATGAGGCCTCAGAGTCTGATGTTCAAGAGGTGGACATTGAGGAGGTCCAGGGAGAAGATATGGAAGCCTGAGAGGAAGACAACCAAAGCTTTAGTTTCTCGAGTATCATTTTACAGATGTATGTGGAAAATGAAAATTGGAAGGATTTAATCATTTGTAATTATGTCTACTTATGATAAGGTAAAAGTTTTATGTTTCTGTCTCCATATGATATGGTAAATATATTCAATGCAAAAAACATCTACATTTAAATGCTATTAATATTAATTAGCATATATTTCCGTTAATTCCCATATATTCCTGTTAATTCCCATATATTTCTGCTAATTCCCACGGAAAGTTTCCACTTCTGAATATTCCCCAAAATGTGCAACCCTAAAACTCTCGTTATTTACCGACTGCCTCAGACCACGCGTACAACAACTACCTTATACACAGAAGAGCTGTACTAAACATAGAATCAATATTTATCTGTCTCTCTGTGACCGCCAATATCTTCACAACAAAGTTGAGTAGAAATACAAAGTTTCCCAATGTCTTTGCAATTGTTACAAACAAGTGAAAGATAAAACTGAAAACTGAGATGAAGGCATTAAAATATAAATAGCCTACAGTATAGGCTACATAGGCCTATATAATTCAATAATATGTAAATCAATTTAATGTACATTCAATTAAGTTCTATTTTGCTAATTGTTGGCTACTGTCTGTAATTTTTTTCCTCAGTATATTTCGTGATGTGTAACAATATGTGCAAAATGATGTGCCAAATCTTGATTTAGTGCATTATTATAAGGTAAGTGTCAGGACCCGGTGCGAGAAACAGTCACTAATAATCGTCAGAACCCAGAAGATGAGGCAGACACAGCAGTACTAGAGATGGTGGTTTAATTAAAGAACAAAATCTTCAGGCAAAGAAACTAAATCCACAATGTCCAAAAATAAAGCCAAGAGGCACAAAATGGAAATCCTCCAAAATACAAAAGAAACTCCACAAAGTGGTAAAAAACAGCAGGGAAAAACAAACCTCAAAAGACTACTCAAATAATACACAAGAACTAAACCAGAGAACCTCTGGAAAATCCAACAAGAGAAATATCTATATAAAACAAGGCTTGGGCTGGGGCTGGGTGCTAACTTACAAACACTGAGCAAGGAACTGAGGAACACACAGGGTTTAAATACTAACAAGGGAATGACCTACAGGTGCAAACAATAATAAGAGCAAGAAAAACAAAAGGTACAAAAAAGGTGCAATGGGGACATCTAGTGACCAAAACCCGAACAGTCTTGGCCAAAACCTGACAGTAAGCTTTAGAATAAGCAGCCTCAATATGTGCAGCCATAGGTGATATAATCTTTCTTGGAGCTGATCCGTAATCAGTAGCCTATTGTTGAATAATAATAATTTGAAGGTAATTTTTATTTTATTTGTATTATTATTCTTTTTTTTCTCCCCAATTGGTAGTAGTTACTGTCTTGTCTCATCGCTGCAACTCCCGTACGGACTCGGGAGAGGCGAAGGTCGAGAGCCATGCGTCCTCCGAAACACAACCCAACCAAGCCGCACTGCTTCTTGACACAATGCACATCCAACCCGGAAGCCAGCCGCACCAATGTGTCGGAGGAAACACTGTACACCAGGCGACCTGGTCAGCGTGCACTGCGCCCGACCCGCCACAGGAGTCGCTAATCCGCGATGAAACAAGGATATCCCTGCCGGCCAAACCCTCCCTAACCCGTGTAACAGTTTAACTTTAGTGCGTCCCCTCGTCCCGACCGCGAACCAGGGACCCTCTGCACACATCAACAACAGTCACCCACGAAGCATCGTTACCCATCGCTCCACAAAAGCCGCGGCCCTTGCAGAGCAAAGGGAAACCCTACTTCAAGTCTCAGAGCAAGTGACGTAACCGATTGAAACGCTATTAGCGCGTACCCGCTAACTAGCTATCCATTTCACATCGGTTACACTCACCCCCCTTTTGACCTCCTCCTTTTCCGCAGCAACCAGTGATCCGGGTCAACAACATCAATGTAACAGTATAACTTTATGTCCGTCCCCTCGCCCCGGGCGCGAACCAGGGACCCTCTGCACACATCAACAACGGTCGCCCACGAAGCATCGTTACCCATCGCTCCACAAAGGCCGCGGCCCTTGCAGAGCAAGGGGAACCACTACTTCTAGGTTTCAGAGCAAGTGACGTAACTGACTGAAAGGCTGCTAGCGCGCACCACCGTTACACCCGGACACCCGGACAACGCTGGGCCAATTGTGTGCTGCCCCATGGGCCTCCCGGTTGCGGCCGGCTGCGATAGAGCCTGGGCTCGAACCCAGAATCTCTGGTGGCACAGCTAGCACTGCAGTGCCTTATACCACTGCTCCACCCGGGAGGCCTGAAGGTTAAAATGTGAATTAATTTAGCTGATCTGAGAGCAGCACTGCCTTTCTGCCTTTGGGCTCCCGAGTGGTGCAGCGGTCTAAGGCACTGAATCTCAGTGCAAGAGTCGTCACTACAGTCCCTGGTTCAAATCCAGGCTGTATCACATCCGGCCATGATTGGGAGTCAGTTTACTAAACGATTACTGATTTAGAAGCACGGAGTTACCTCAAGTCAGCACAAAAACAACAGGAGCACTGCCTCCGCTATTCCAGCACCATTTCAACTTAAACATTTAAATATCATCAAATCAACAAGGCATATATGCTTAGTTTAATACACTGAAAACAAACTTAAAGACACCAAAAACAATTTTTTCCAATCAATGTTGCTAAATAAGGTATTTATTTTTAAGGTATTTGGTGCTTGCCTACGGAGCTGTGAGGGGAACGGCACCTCCGTACCTTCAGGCTCTGATCAGGCCCTACACCCAAACAAGGGCACTGCGTTCATCCACCTCTGGCCTGCTCGCCTCCCTACCTCTGAGGAAGTACAGTTCCCGCTCAGCCCAGTCAAAACTGTTCGCTGCTCTGGCACCCCAATGGTGGAACAAACTCCCTCACGACGCCAGGTCAGCGGAGTCAATCACCACCTTCCGGAGACACCTGAAACCCCACCTCTTTAAGGAATACCTAGGATAGGATTAAGTAATCCTTCTAACCCCCCCCCCCCCCCTTAAAAGAGTTAGATGCACTATTGTAAAGTGGTTGTTCCACTGGATATCATAAGGTGAATGCACCAATTTGTAAGTCGCTCTGGATAAGAGCGTCTGCTAAATGACTTAAATGTAAATGTAATGTCGCTAGGTTCGGAACTTTTGTGAAATAGCACAGTTACAAATAGAACTGGATGGACATCAGAAATAGAGGAAGGACTAAGAACAAACAAGAGAGAACTATTGTAAAGTAGACTGTGTCTGTAAAATGTGTATAAGATGTATAAATTGAAGGTAAAAGCAGAAGTGTTTATTAGTTTACTCCAATTGGGGGATCGGTGGTAGGGTTTGCAGGGAATAATAATAAAGGTATATTCTTTAAAAAAGTATGTATGTCTATATACAGTGGGGAGAACAAGTATTTGATACACTACCGATTTTGCACGGTTTTCCTACTTACAAAGCATGTAGAGGTCTGTAATTTTTATCATAGGTACACTTCAACTGTGAGAGACAAAAATCCAGAAAATCACATTGTATGATTTTTAAGTAATTAATTTGCATTTTATTGCATGACATAAGTATTTGATAACCTACCAACCAGTAAGAATTCCGACTCTCACAGACCTGTTAGTTTTTCTTTAAGAAGCCCTCCTGTTCTCCACTCATTACCTGTATTAACTGCACCTGTTTGAACTCGTTACCTGTATAAAAGACAACTGTCCACACACTCAATCAAACAGACTCCAACCTCTCCACAATGGCCAAGACCAGAGAGCTGTGTAAGGGCATCAGGGATAAAATTGTAGACCTGCACAAGGCTGGGATGGGCTACAGGACAATAGGCAAGCAGCTTGGTGAGAAGGCAACAACTGTTGGCGCAATTATTAGAAAATGGAAGAAGTTCAAGATGACGGTCAATCACCCTCGGTCTGGGGCTCCATGCAAGATCTCACCTCGTGGGGCATCAATGATCATGAGGAAGGTGAGGGATCAGCCCAGAACTACACGGCAGGACCTGGTCAATGACCTGAAGAGAGCTGGGACCTCAGTCTCAAAGAAAACCATTAGTAACACACTACGCCGTCATGGATTAAAATCCTGCAGCGCACGCAAGGTCCCCCTGCTCAAGCCAGCGCATGTCCAGGCCCGTCTGAAGTTTGCCAATGACCATCTGGATGATCCAGAGGAGGAATGGGAGAAGGTCATGTGGTCTGATGAGACAAAAATAGAGCTTTTTGGTCTAAACTCCACTCGCCGTGTTTGGAGGAAGAAGAAGGATGAGTACAACCCCAAGAACACCATCCCAACCGTGAAGCATGGAGGTGGAAACATCATTCTTTGGGGATGCTTTTCTGCAAAAGGGACAGGATGACTGCACCGTATTGAGGGGAGGATGGATGGGGCCATGTATCGCGAGATCTTGGCCAACAACCTCCTTCCCTCAGTAAGAGCATTGAAGATGGGTCGTGGCTGGGTCTTCCGGCATGACAATGACCCGAAACTTACAGCCAGGGCAACTAAGGAGTGGCTCCGTAAGAAGCATCTCAAGGTCCTAGAGTGGCCTAGCCAGTCTCCAGACCTGAACCCAATAGAAAATCTTTGGAGGGAGCTGAAAGTCCGTATTGCCCAGCGACAGCCCCGAAACCTGAAGGATCTGGAGAAGGTCTGTATGGAGGAGTGGGCCAAAATCCCTGCTGCAGTGTGTGCAAACCTGGTCAAGAACTACAGGAAACATATGATCTCTGTAATTGCAAACAAAGGTTTCTGTACCAAATATTAAGTTCTGCTTTTCTGATGTATCAAATACTTATGTCATGCAATAAAGTGCAAATTAATTACTTAAAAATCATACAATGTGATTTTCTGGATTTTTGTTTTAGATTCCGTCTCTCACAGTTGTTCCGTCTCTCACAGTTCTCCCCACTGTAGGTATGTGTATTGTTGTGACAATTTCCTGTATTACCAAATGATGAGAGAGCAAACCACACACCAGTCAGAGTTATACTTAAACTTCACCTTTAATAATAATTAAGATTTTGCAATAGCATTTGACTTTCAACATTTCAGTATCTCTAATGAAAAGTTGAGAGTGGTCAACATAATGGCAACTGAGATCTTTTATAGCAAAGATCCACCCCCTAGTCGACATGACAAACCACAGATAATAGGAACTGTTCACAAAGAAAGACTTTTACTTGAGAGAGGAGTATCCCATAGCCAGACAGCATTCGCTATAAATTATCGTTCAGTTTGGTCTCCTAAACGAGGTTCTAATCTCGTTCTTGGTACCAAAACATTACCTCGTCCAATGGCATATATCAATTGTCAATTCTAGATACTCTCATCTCAAATACACCCCCTCCTGGACAAGCTCAGGGAGGAAAGTGAGCCTCTAGGTCATATACTAGGTCAAGAGAAGGGCAACATCAGAGGGGACATACAATGGTTCCAGACACTGCCATACTCCTCCCCCCAATGGGAAAAGGAGGGAGTGACTGGCGTACAGACATTGTGGAGATAACTAACTGGTTCCCCATTAATCACGCCATCCCTTCACATGCTTTAGGAATAGTTACAGACACATTCCCATAAGAAGACAATGTTCCATTCTGTCCTCCTCCCCTTCTGATATTCTGCATAGCACCACATTGTTTAACAGATACATTCACATATGAAGACAAGCCTGACCTCTCCCCTCTCTGGGCCCCACGTGTCTGAGCCCTAGCTGAGAAGGGATAACTACAACTGCCAACCCTATAGTCCAAAGGGAAACATTCTAATGACAAGTATCTCACAAGCATATTATGAAAATAAAACATATTATCTATGTTTACCCAACTAATTCTGATTCATCCCCAACATTCCCCTCTCAAGGGACTCCGTCCCTTCTGAAGAATCAGAACAGTAGCATGGTACCTTACTAACAGTAGTTGCAGAGTATATGAAAAAATATATATATATACATAATCAAAATTTAAAGATAATAGGGAATCAAATCCCTTCAATGTCGAGTACCTTATTTCCATGTGAGCTTTCTCCCTTCAGAAACTGAGTTTACAACCTTTATACCACAAGACTTGCACATGTTTAATCACACAGAATAATACATTTGTTGAGTAAAATAAAAAATAACAGAACATATAAATGCTTCCTAAATTACAGGAGAACCAGTGTCTAAACACAGGCCTCATCACAACATATAGGACAGTCATCCCTCTAAGTCCTCATGCTCAAAATTGGGTTCCCCACTATCAGAGATATAGTCAGGAATAGGTCAGGGAAATCATTCATATACTGTGAACCCTCTCTATCTACACTGTCCAGTGAGAATATTTCACTGTGTTCACCTGATTGTCGTCCATCAATCTCAGATTCTTCAACTTAATTTGCAAGCAAGGGCATAGTAAGAACAACATCAACCACTTTATTAAACAATTTCTTCACACAAATTATAATTAGCAACAGAGCAATCAGTAATATTACACCATAGATGAACCAGTGGAAAATAGTCGCTCCCCAAGCACAAAACACTGACTGAACCCACCCTAACGGATTCCAGTCGATGTCAGGCTGGTGTTCCCTTTCGAGAACACCACTAAGCTCTTTCAAATGTTCCACTACAATAGTAAAATTGTCATCTCCCTGGGGTATGAATGTACAACAGTGATCTCCTATCATTTGACACACCCCTCCTTCACGTGCTAGCAACATGTCAAGTGCCACCCTATTTTGTGTTGCCATGAGTCGAGTGGCTTGCAACTCTGGTCTTATCATAGAAAACCCTGCAGTGGTCAAATTTACCAGGGATTCCAAATGATATCCTAGCCTATCCAACTCATGTGCATTCTCCGATGCCCCATACCAAGGGATTAAACCGCGCCAGAACTTTTCCAATTTCGAGGATCGTCGCGAGTCACTGGGGACATAATTGGATTGCGAGATGTCCCTCTTAATTAGTCTTAACCTACTTGGAATTGAGGAATTAGTCTTATGCATTACCACAAGGGATATGTTTAGTTTACCAAAAATACAGCACCCTGTCCAATTTGTGGGTAGGTAGAGATAGGCTTTATCACCACAAATCCAATAATGATCAGTAAATGTTGCCGAGCCAAATTGATGAGGAGAACGATCGTCAGTTTCCGCATCAATAATGGTGTGCCCCATCCTCAGTCTAATGGGGTATCCAGAGCTGCATGTTCCCTTCTTCCAGCTACATCCTATTGGGAAAACACTATAATTGACACATGTTGACATTCCCAGATAGGATTCATTAAATTGTGGTATGGAAATATTGCTTGGATTGTGACAATGACAGGTCCTAAATGGGGTTCGCCGGGGTTGGACTTGAATAGGTTCTGGTACACGGGATCTAGGTTCTAAGATGATTCTACTGCACCAATGTGAACAATCAAATCCCCCTCGTAAATCTTTTGTTGGTGACAAATTACCATTAATGCATTTATCCCTCAGTGTTCTACTTAGTGAGGGTTGACCCCCTGTGTTCTCATTGGACAAGAGCACTTCTAGTGCACATAGAGTGTCATTTATGCTGACCTCTACTGAATACTGTAAGAATGGGGAGATCGCTGAATGTGGAAACAAGCTACATACATAACAGGAGGTATTTCCTAACATCAGTTCAGTCTTTACTGTATAGTTAACCTCTTGGCGCTAGGTTTTTTTTATTTTTTAAATAACGTTCCCAAGGTAAACGGACTATTTCTCGGGTCCAGATCGTAGAATATGCATATAATTTACAGATTAGGATAGAAAACACTCCAAAGTTTCCAAAACTGTCAAAATATTGTCTGTCAGTATAACAAAACTGATTCTGCAGGCGAAAACCTGAGGAAATCTAACCCGGAAGTGTTTAAAAAAATAATAATCTGTTTCCTTGCCCGTCTTTCTTCCGGAAGGTGGTGATTGACTCCGCTGACCTGGCGTCGTGAGGGAGTTTGTTCCACCATTGGGAATTCCACCCTGTTGCCGCCATCATCCTCCAAATCCCACCAACATCAGCCGCCTCAGTGCAATTGGTCCTTGTTTGGGAACACACACACCAAAGCACGCAACAGGCTGACCAATACAAGGGTTGAAAAATTGGTGGCCATCTAGGGAAATTTGAGGCTTTTTGAGCCTGACAACGAGCCATCCTCAACAAGGTTGGAAAGTGACAGTGAAGATGAGGCCTCAGAGTCTGATGTTCAAGAGGTGGACATTGAGGAGGTCCAGGGAGAAGATATGGAAGCCTGAGAGGAAGACAACCAAAGCTTTAGTTTCTCGAGTATCATTTTACAGATGTATGTGGAAAATGAAAATTGGAAGGATTTAATCATTTGTAATTATGTCTACTTATGATAAGGTAAAAGTTTTATGTTTCTGTCTCCATATGATATGGTAAATATATTCAATGCAAAAAACATCTACATTTAAATGCTATTAATATTAATTAGCATATATTTCCGTTAATTCCCATATATTCCTGTTAATTCCCATATATTTCTGCTAATTCCCACGGAAAGTTTCCACTTCTGAATATTCCCCAAAATGTGCAACCCTAAAACTCTCGTTATTTACCGACTGCCTCAGACCACGCGTACAACAACTACCTTATACACAGAAGAGCTGTACTAAACATAGAATCAATATTTATCTGTCTCTCTGTGACCGCCAATATCTTCACAACAAAGTTGAGTAGAAATACAAAGTTTCCCAATGTCTTTGCAATTGTTACAAACAAGTGAAAGATAAAACTGAAAACTGAGATGAAGGCATTAAAATATAAATAGCCTACAGTATAGGCTACATAGGCCTATATAATTCAATAATATGTAAATCAATTTAATGTACATTCAATTAAGTTCTATTTTGCTAATTGTTGGCTACTGTCTGTAATTTTTTTCCTCAGTATATTTCGTGATGTGTAACAATATGTGCAAAATGATGTGCCAAATCTTGATTTAGTGCATTATTATAAGGTAAGTGTCAGGACCCGGTGCGAGAAACAGTCACTAATAATCGTCAGAACCCAGAAGATGAGGCAGACACAGCAGTACTAGAGATGGTGGTTTAATTAAAGAACAAAATCTTCAGGCAAAGAAACTAAATCCACAATGTCCAAAAATAAAGCCAAGAGGCACAAAATGGAAATCCTCCAAAATACAAAAGAAACTCCACAAAGTGGTAAAAAACAGCAGGGAAAAACAAACCTCAAAAGACTACTCAAATAATACACAAGAACTAAACCAGAGAACCTCTGGAAAATCCAACAAGAGAAATATCTATATAAAACAAGGCTTGGGCTGGGGCTGGGTGCTAACTTACAAACACTGAGCAAGGAACTGAGGAACACACAGGGTTTAAATACTAACAAGGGAATGACCTACAGGTGCAAACAATAATAAGAGCAAGAAAAACAAAAGGTACAAAAAAGGTGCAATGGGGACATCTAGTGACCAAAACCCGAACAGTCTTGGCCAAAACCTGACAGTAAGCTTTAGAATAAGCAGCCTCAATATGTGCAGCCATAGGTGATATAATCTTTCTTGGAGCTGATCCGTAATCAGTAGCCTATTGTTGAATAATAATAATTTGAAGGTAATTTTTATTTTATTTGTATTATTATTCTTTTTTTTCTCCCCAATTGGTAGTAGTTACTGTCTTGTCTCATCGCTGCAACTCCCGTACGGACTCGGGAGAGGCGAAGGTCGAGAGCCATGCGTCCTCCGAAACACAACCCAACCAAGCCGCACTGCTTCTTGACACAATGCACATCCAACCCGGAAGCCAGCCGCACCAATGTGTCGGAGGAAACACTGTACACCAGGCGACCTGGTCAGCGTGCACTGCGCCCGACCCGCCACAGGAGTCGCTAATCCGCGATGAAACAAGGATATCCCTGCCGGCCAAACCCTCCCTAACCCGTGTAACAGTTTAACTTTAGTGCGTCCCCTCGTCCCGACCGCGAACCAGGGACCCTCTGCACACATCAACAACAGTCACCCACGAAGCATCGTTACCCATCGCTCCACAAAAGCCGCGGCCCTTGCAGAGCAAAGGGAAACCCTACTTCAAGTCTCAGAGCAAGTGACGTAACCGATTGAAACGCTATTAGCGCGTACCCGCTAACTAGCTATCCATTTCACATCGGTTACACTCACCCCCCTTTTGACCTCCTCCTTTTCCGCAGCAACCAGTGATCCGGGTCAACAACATCAATGTAACAGTATAACTTTATGTCCGTCCCCTCGCCCCGGGCGCGAACCAGGGACCCTCTGCACACATCAACAACGGTCGCCCACGAAGCATCGTTACCCATCGCTCCACAAAGGCCGCGGCCCTTGCAGAGCAAGGGGAACCACTACTTCTAGGTTTCAGAGCAAGTGACGTAACTGACTGAAAGGCTGCTAGCGCGCACCACCGTTACACCCGGACACCCGGACAACGCTGGGCCAATTGTGTGCTGCCCCATGGGCCTCCCGGTTGCGGCCGGCTGCGATAGAGCCTGGGCTCGAACCCAGAATCTCTGGTGGCACAGCTAGCACTGCAGTGCCTTATACCACTGCTCCACCCGGGAGGCCTGAAGGTTAAAATGTGAATTAATTTAGCTGATCTGAGAGCAGCACTGCCTTTCTGCCTTTGGGCTCCCGAGTGGTGCAGCGGTCTAAGGCACTGAATCTCAGTGCAAGAGTCGTCACTACAGTCCCTGGTTCAAATCCAGGCTGTATCACATCCGGCCATGATTGGGAGTCAGTTTACTAAACGATTACTGATTTAGAAGCACGGAGTTACCTCAAGTCAGCACAAAAACAACAGGAGCACTGCCTCCGCTATTCCAGCACCATTTCAACTTAAACATTTAAATATCATCAAATCAACAAGGCATATATGCTTAGTTTAATACACTGAAAACAAACTTAAAGACACCAAAAACAATTTTTTCCAATCAATGTTGCTAAATAAGGTATTTATTTTTAAGGTATTTGGTGCTTGCCTACGGAGCTGTGAGGGGAACGGCACCTCCGTACCTTCAGGCTCTGATCAGGCCCTACACCCAAACAAGGGCACTGCGTTCATCCACCTCTGGCCTGCTCGCCTCCCTACCTCTGAGGAAGTACAGTTCCCGCTCAGCCCAGTCAAAACTGTTCGCTGCTCTGGCACCCCAATGGTGGAACAAACTCCCTCACGACGCCAGGTCAGCGGAGTCAATCACCACCTTCCGGAGACACCTGAAACCCCACCTCTTTAAGGAATACCTAGGATAGGATTAAGTAATCCTTCTAACCCCCCCCCCCCCCCTTAAAAGAGTTAGATGCACTATTGTAAAGTGGTTGTTCCACTGGATATCATAAGGTGAATGCACCAATTTGTAAGTCGCTCTGGATAAGAGCGTCTGCTAAATGACTTAAATGTAAATGTAATGTCGCTAGGTTCGGAACTTTTGTGAAATAGCACAGTTACAAATAGAACTGGATGGACATCAGAAATAGAGGAAGGACTAAGAACAAACAAGAGAGAACTATTGTAAAGTAGACTGTGTCTGTAAAATGTGTATAAGATGTATAAATTGAAGGTAAAAGCAGAAGTGTTTATTAGTTTACTCCAATTGGGGGATCGGTGGTAGGGTTTGCAGGGAATAATAATAAAGGTATATTCTTTAAAAAAGTATGTATGTCTATATACAGTGGGGAGAACAAGTATTTGATACACTACCGATTTTGCACGGTTTTCCTACTTACAAAGCATGTAGAGGTCTGTAATTTTTATCATAGGTACACTTCAACTGTGAGAGACAAAAATCCAGAAAATCACATTGTATGATTTTTAAGTAATTAATTTGCATTTTATTGCATGACATAAGTATTTGATAACCTACCAACCAGTAAGAATTCCGGCTCTCACAGACCTGTTAGTTTTTCTTTAAGAAGCCCTCCTGTTCTCCACTCATTACCTGTATTAACTGCACCTGTTTGAACTCGTTACCTGTATAAAAGACAACTGTCCACACACTCAATCAAACAGACTCCAACCTCTCCACAATGGCCAAGACCAGAGAGCTGTGTAAGGGCATCAGGGATAAAATTGTAGACCTGCACAAGGCTGGGATGGGCTACAGGACAATAGGCAAGCAGCTTGGTGAGAAGGCAACAACTGTTGGCGCAATTATTAGAAAATGGAAGAAGTTCAAGATGACGGTCAATCACCCTCGGTCTGGGGCTCCATGCAAGATCTCACCTCGTGGGGCATCAATGATCATGAGGAAGGTGAGGGATCAGCCCAGAACTACACGGCAGGACCTGGTCAATGACCTGAAGAGAGCTGGGACCTCAGTCTCAAAGAAAACCATTAGTAACACACTACGCCGTCATGGATTAAAATCCTGCAGCGCACGCAAGGTCCCCCTGCTCAAGCCAGCGCATGTCCAGGCCCGTCTGAAGTTTGCCATTGACCATGTGGATGATCCAGAGGAGGAATGGGAGAAGGTCATGTGGTCTGATGAGACAAAAATAGAGCTTTTTGGTCTAAACTCCACTCGCCGTGTTTGGAGGAAGAAGAAGGATGAGTACAACCCCAAGAACACCATCCCAACCGTGAAGCATGGAGGTGGAAACATCATTCTTTGGGGATGCTTTTCTGCAAAAGGGACAGGATGACTGCACCGTATTGAGGGGAGGATGGATGGGGCCATGTATCGCGAGATTTTGACCAACAACCTCCTTCCCTCAATAAGAGCATTGAAGATGGGTCGTGGCTGGGTCTTCCGGCATGACAATGACCCGAAACTTACAGCCAGGGCAACTAAGGAGTGGCTCCGTAAGAAGCATCTCAAGGTCCTAGAGTGGCCTAGCCAGTCTCCAGACCTGAACCCAATAGAAAATCTTTGGAGGGAGCTGAAAGTCCGTATTGCCCAGCGACAGCCCCGAAACCTGAAGGATCTGGAGAAGGTCTGTATGGAGGAGTGGGCCAAAATCCCTGCTGCAGTGTGTGCAAACCTGGTCAAGAACTACAGGAAACATATGATCTCTGTAATTGCAAACAAAGGTTTCTGTACCAAATATTAAGTTCTGCTTTTCTGATGTATCAAATACTTATGTCATGCAATAAAGTGCAAATTAATTACTTAAAAATCATACAATGTGATTTTCTGGATTTTTGTTTTAGATTCCGTCTCTCACAGTTGTTCCGTCTCTCACAGTTCTCCCCACTGTAGGTATGTGTATTGTTGTGACAATTTCCTGTATTACCAAATGATGAGAGAGCAAACCACACACCAGTCAGAGTTATACTTAAACTTCACCTTTAATAATAATTAAGATTTTGCAATAGCATTTGACTTTCAACATTTCAGTATCTCTAATGAAAAGTTGAGAGTGGTCAACATAATGGCAACTGAGATCTTTTATAGCAAAGATCCACCCCCTAGTCGACATGACAAACCACAGATAATAGGAACTGTTCACAAAGAAAGACTTTTACTTGAGAGAGGAGTATCCCATAGCCAGACAGCATTCGCTATAAATTATCGTTCAGTTTGGTCTCCTAAACGAGGTTCTAATCTCGTTCTTGGTACCAAAACATTACCTCGTCCAATGGCATATATCAATTGTCAATTCTAGATACTCTCATCTCAAATACACCCCCTCCTGGACAAGCTCAGGGAGGAAAGTGAGCCTCTAGGTCATATACTAGGTCAAGAGAAGGGCAACATCAGAGGGGACATACAATGGTTCCAGACACTGCCATACTCCTCCCCCCAATGGGAAAAGGAGGGAGTGACTGGCGTACAGACATTGTGGAGATAACTAACTGGTTCCCCATTAATCACGCCATCCCTTCACATGCTTTAGGAATAGTTACAGACACATTCCCATAAGAAGACAATGTTCCATTCTGTCCTCCTCCCCTTCTGATATTCTGCATAGCACCACATTGTTTAACAGATACATTCACATATGAAGACAAGCCTGACCTCTCCCCTCTCTGGGCCCCACGTGTCTGAGCCCTAGCTGAGAAGGGATAACTACAACTGCCAACCCTATAGTCCAAAGGGAAACATTCTAATGACAAGTATCTCACAAGCATATTATGAAAATAAAACATATTATCTATGTTTACCCAACTAATTCTGATTCATCCCCAACATTCCCCTCTCAAGGGACTCCGTCCCTTCTGAAGAATCAGAACAGTAGCATGGTACCTTACTAACAGTAGTTGCAGAGTATATGAAAAAATATATATATATACATAATCAAAATTTAAAGATAATAGGGAATCAAATCCCTTCAATGTCGAGTACCTTATTTCCATGTGAGCTTTCTCCCTTCAGAAACTGAGTTTACAACCTTTATACCACAAGACTTGCACATGTTTAATCACACAGAATAATACATTTGTTGAGTAAAATAAAAAATAACAGAACATATAAATGCTTCCTAAATTACAGGAGAACCAGTGTCTAAACACAGGCCTCATCACAACATATAGGACAGTCATCCCTCTAAGTCCTCATGCTCAAAATTGGGTTCCCCACTATCAGAGATATAGTCAGGAATAGGTCAGGGAAATCATTCATATACTGTGAACCCTCTCTATCTACACTGTCCAGTGAGAATATTTCACTGTGTTCACCTGATTGTCGTCCATCAATCTCAGATTCTTCAACTTAATTTGCAAGCAAGGGCATAGTAAGAACAACATCAACCACTTTATTAAACAATTTCTTCACACAAATTATAATTAGCAACAGAGCAATCAGTAATATTACACCATAGATGAACCAGTGGAAAATAGTCGCTCCCCAAGCACAAAACACTGACTGAACCCACCCTAACGGATTCCAGTCGATGTCAGGCTGGTGTTCCCTTTCGAGAACACCACTAAGCTCTTTCAAATGTTCCACTACAATAGTAAAATTGTCATCTCCCTGGGGTATGAATGTACAACAGTGATCTCCTATCATTTGACACACCCCTCCTTCACGTGCTAGCAACATGTCAAGTGCCATCCTATTTTGTGTTGCCATGAGTCGAGTGGCTTGCAACTCTGGTCTTATCATAGAAAACCCTGCAGTGGTCAAATTTACCAGGGATTCCAAATGATATCCTAGCCTATCCAACTCATGTGCATTCTCCGATGCCCCATACCAAGGGATTAAACCGCGCCAGAACTTTTCCAATTTCGAGGATCGTCGCGAGTCACTGGGGACATAATTGGATTGCGAGATGTCCCTCTTAATTAGTCTTAACCTACTTGGAATTGAGGAATTAGTCTTATGCATTACCACAAGGGATATGTTTAGTTTACCAAAAATACAGCACCCTGTCCAATTTGTGGGTAGGTAGAGATAGGCTTTATCACCACAAATCCAATAATGATCAGTAAATGTTGCCGAGCCAAATTGATGAGGAGAACGATCGTCAGTTTCCGCATCAATAATGGTGTGCCCCATCCTCAGTCTAATGGGGTATCCAGAGCTGCATGTTCCCTTCTTCCAGCTACATCCTATTGGGAAAACACTATAATTGACACATGTTGACATTCCCAGATAGGATTCATTAAATTGTGGTATGGAAATATTGCTTGGATTGTGACAATGACAGGTCCTAAATGGGGTTCGCTGGGGTTGGACTTGAATAGGTTCTGGTACACGGGATCTAGGTTCTAAGATGATTCTACTGCACCAATGTGAACAATCAAATCCCCCTCGTAAATCTTTTGTTGGTGACAAATTACCATTAATGCATTTATCCCTCAGTGTTCTACTTAGTGAGGGTTGACCCCCTGTGTTCTCATTGGACAAGAGCACTTCTAGTGCACATAGAGTGTCATTTATGCTGACCTCTACTGAATACTGTAAGAATGGGGAGATCGCTGAATGTGGAAACAAGCTACATACATAACAGGAGGTATTTCCTAACATCAGTTCAGTCTTTACTGTATAGTTAACCTCTTGGCGCTAGGTTTTTTTTTTTTTTAAATAACGTTCCCAAGGTAAACGGACTATTTCTCGGGTCCAGATCGTAGAATATGCATATAATTTACAGATTAGGATAGAAAACACTCCAAAGTTTCCAAAACTGTCAAAATATTGTCTGTCAGTATAACAAAACTGATTCTGCAGGCGAAAACCTGAGGAAATCTAACCCGGAAGTGTTTAAAAAAATAATAATCTGTTTCCTTGCCCGTCTTTCTTCTATTTAAAGGGGTATCAACCAGATTCAGTTTCCAATGGCTTCCTCAGGCTGTGACCAGGCTTTAGACTTAGTTTCAGGCTTTTATTTAGAAAAATGAGCGAGATTTTTCAAAAGTAGGCAGGTGTCCTTTGATTAGTTCCTGCGCGCAAGAGGGGAGCTCTCCATTTTCTTTCTCTCTTTTATTGAATAGGTTACGGTTCGGTTGAAATATTATCGATTATGTTTGTTAAAACCAACCTGAGGATTGATTATAAAAACCATTTGACATGTTTCTACAAACATTACTGATACTTTTTGGAATTTTCGTCGAACGGAACCAGGCTTTGGTTTTCTGAACATAACGCGCAACCCAAATGGCGTTTTTTTGTTATAAAAGTAATATTTATCGAACAAAAATAACATTTATTGTGTAACTGGGAGTCTCGTGAGTGCAAACATCAGAAGATTATCAAAGGTAAGCGATTAATTTTATTGCTTTTCTGACTTTCGTGACCATGCTAATTTGGGGCTAGCTGTTGTAGCATTGATTGATACACTCACAAAAGCTTGGATTGCTTTCGCTGCAAAGCATATTTTCAAAATCTGACACGATAGGTGGATTAACAACAAGCTAAGCTGTGTTTAGGTATATTTCACTTGTGATTGCATGATTATAAATATTTGTAGTAATATTTTGCGCCATGCAATTCAGCGGTGTTTAGGAAAATGATCCCGCTAAAGGGATCCGTAGCACAGAGAAGTTAAGCAGTGACCACCAAGTGTTTCCCTCGTGATTCCTACTGTGATGCTCATCCAGTGGATGCATCGACCTTCTTCTTCTTTCGATATGGGAGCGGCTATTGTTTGCTGGACTCCTGTCCTGAGCCTGCCGTTGGCTTGAGCTGGAGTGGCTGTTATTTAAGTCCCGCAGTGGGACTGAACGGTCATCAGTCAAGTCCGTACCATGTTGTCTTTCCAAGACCAGTTGTCCTTGAGTTACTGTCCATATGGCAACTGTAATGAGAAGGCTCAAGACAAGAGCAAGAAACATTATGCGTAGAGTCTGGGCCTGATCCTCCCATGGCCATCTAGGCGGTGACTTCCGGCGTCTCTGTTCCTCCATCCTCAGGGTCTGGTGGGCAGTATGGCACCTTCCTGCAGTGGCTGGCGTGGATCCAAGTAGACTTCTCAGCTACGCGAACAGCAGTGGGGGTAATCAGCATCACCTGGTACGGTCCAGTCCACCTCTGCTGGTTCCAATGCTTTCGTCTCAGGTCCTTCACCACCACCCAGTCACCTGGTTGCAGTTTGTGCAGGATCCCCACCAGAGGCTGGGGTAGAGCCGCTTTCACCCTGGGGAAAATAGCCTTCAGAACATTGTTTAGAGCAGTTCAATAACTTACCATGTCATCGTCACAGCCCATCAGTGTCAGCTTGTTCTGTGGGAAGGGAGAATTAATCATCCTCATTGGTCTACCTGTCAGAACCTCATGAGGAGCCAATCCAGTGGTTCTGTGGGGCCGCCCTCGCATGTACATCAGAGCCAGGGGCATCACAGTGACCCAGGAAACACTGTCTCTGCCATAAGCTTCACCATCTTAGATTTTAGGGTTTGATTAGCGCGTTCAACTAAACCGCCGGAATGCGGCCTATAACTACAATGGGTCCTGAGGTCTATCTGCAGACTCTCAGACAAGTTCTGTATCACCAGGTTTACAAAGTGGGAGCCATTGTCGCTGGTTAATTTAGATGGTAACCCCCACCTTGGGATGATCTCCCTAAGGAGATTCTTGGCTACTGCCATAGCAGTGGAAGGTCGACATGGGAAAGCCTCTACCCACTTGGAGAAGGCATCCACTATCACCAGACAATATTTGTAACCTTGACAAGTAGAGAGTTCAATAAAATCCATCATTATGTGTTCAAATGGTCCTTCAGTGGTTGGATGTTCCCATGTTGTTAGTCATACAAATCACACATTTTGCACAAAATTGTTCAGCAAACACAGAAAACCCAGGTGCAAACCAAAATGTATTTACAAAATCAACAACTCCCAGCCAGAGTTTCTGCACCTGGTCATATGTACATAGTCGTTTCCACTTCCTCAACTCAACAGGACCTACAGAGGATTGCAAGTCAGAGATATCAGTGGGAGAGAAGAGGTTATGATCAGGAAGTAAAACCATCTGTAACACAGGGGCCTCCAAGGAGACAGCTGCTGCCTTAGATGCCAAGTCAGCCATAGCATTACCTTTGGAGACAGGGTCGGAAGAGTTAGCATAAGCAAGGCACTTATAAAACAGCAATTTAAGAAGGGAGCAAAATAGCTTTTAGCAAGTTATCAACAAGTTTTGAATGAGAGATTGTCTTACCAGAAGAGGTCAGGAAGCCGTGCTGTTTCCACAGAGTACCAAAATCATGTGCCACACCAAAGGCATATCTGCTATCTGTATAGATAGTAGCAGACTGGCCTTTAGCTAATATGCAAGCTCTAGTGAGTGCAAAGAGTTCTGCTGCTTGAGCAGAAAGGTGGGAGGGTAATTTAGCACTTTCCAGTGTGGTTGAGGCAGTAGTAACCGCATACGCAACCAATGGTTCTCCTTTCTCAGAACGCTGAGCAGAGCCATCTACAAACAGTTCCAAATGTGCATTTTGCAAAGGGACATCAGTTAAATCCGACCTTGGTTTAGAGACAAGCTCCACCAGGGCAGCACAGTCGTGCGGCTCTCCATCGTCCCCGGTGGGCAACAAAGTAGCAGGATTGAACACAGTGCACCTCTTCAGGGTCACATGACACATTGTCAGAAGAACATTCTGATAATGGAGCAGTCGAGCTGGTGTTAGATGGGCCGTCTTTGCCTGTGGAATAAGAGCATGTACAGCATGAGGAACGTGTACAGTGAGTTCACACATGGCAACAATGTCTGCACAAGCCAACACAGCTTCAAAAGCAGCAGCCACAGCTCTCAAACAACACACCAGACCTCTGGCCACACTGTCCAGCTGTTTGGAATAATACCCAACCGGGCGCTGCTTTCCTCCATGTTCCTGTGTTAAAACAGATGACATAAAACCATTTTTCTCACAAACAAAAAGGTTAAAAGGTTTAGAATGGTCAGGGAGTCCCAAACAGGGAGAAGTAGTCATGAGTTGTTTCAGTCTGGTCAGAGCAGTCAGTCCCTCTGGTGTCCACTTAACTTTGTCAATCATAGCCATTTTGTGGCCATAAATAAGGTCAGCAAGCGGCTGCACCACCTCAGCATAGTCAGGTAACCACGCCCTACAATACCCTGCCTTACCAGTCAATGACATCATGTGTCGTTTAGTAACCGGCTGTGGGACGGAGAGAATAGCCTGTATCCTCTCTTTACCCAGCTGCCTGCCATTGGGAGAGATGTCATGACCCAAATACCTCACTGTCTGTGAAACCAACTGTAACTTCTTCTTAGAAACGTTGTGGCCATTCTCAGCGGGAAATATCAACAGAGCCCGAGTATCAGTTTCACACGTTTCCATTGAGCTGGAGCACAACAACAAATCATCCACATACTGAATCAGAGTGCTGCCCTCAGGGGGTATAAAACCCTCCAGATGTGGTGCTAAAGCCGCTGAAAAAAATAACGGAGGATTCCACGTAACCCATTGGAGCCACAGTCCACGTAAATCTCTTTCCTAAAAACGTGAAAGCAAACCAGAACTGAGATTCTGGTGCCACTGGAATACTGAAAAATGCATTCGTCAAATCAATCACAGAGAACCACTCTGCTGTGGGTGGTACCGCCCCCAACACTGTAGTAACATTAGGAACCACCGGGGCACGGGCAAAAACTGCATCGTTCACAGGCCTTAAGTCCTGGACCAATCTCCAATCACCTGAAGGTTTTCTAACAGGCAAGATAGGGGTGTTACAGGGTGGTTCTGGACAGGGAATTAAAGCACCATTAGCTAACAGGGAAGCATGAACAGGAGTAATACCTGCTATTGCCTCCCTACTGAGTGGATACTGTGCTCTAGATGGGCGCCTGGTATCTTTAGGAGTGACCACCATTGGCTCAGCTCCCTTTATTCTCCCAAAATCATACTTGTCCCTTGCCCATAGGCGTTCAGGGACCCCTCTCAGGAGGGTTGAGTCTTCACTCAACAACATGATATTGGTAGAAAAAGAAACCTGATCAACACCATGCACACCCCTCTCAGTTGGAATTTCCCAACTGAGCGGGTAACAACTTGTCAGTGTGCTGGGTGAATAAGTTGACCCATCAGGGCGCATCTCCCAGTCTGTAGCATCAACCAAGCATTTCATCCAAATTCCAGTATCCACCCATTCTACTCTGTCTGATTTTGCCAGTGACACATGTGGTGCGCTATCCTCAAACAGGTAGAGCTCTTTCTGTGCAGGGGTTAGATTAACCCCCAAAGCACAGAAATCACTGCTACAGTATAAACCCTCACACTGCACTGACTCATCCTGTAATGTAGCACACAGCCATTGTTTCTCATAATGGAGATCTCTTGTCAATGGTGAAAAATGTGAGGTGCAATGTAAGCCTGCTTCAGACATGAAACTGCCCTCGTGGCCCCAATGGGTTTTGGTCATTGAGAAAACACAAGCAATATTGGGCACCTCATCATCAACATCCCATGCATAATACCAGTCACAAAACTCAGACATTAACATCAATTGCTCCCCCCCTTCCTCCACTTCCTCATGAATAACAGTTAAACCGGTTCGGCCACATGTTATGCTGATGCCAAGTTTACACAGGAGGTCCCTGCCCATCAGATTGACAGGACAGTGGTCAGAGTAGAGAAATTGATGTTGACTCTTCTCCTCACAAAAGGAGACAGGCATAGTTATCTGCTCTCTGAGTGGGAGGCCTAAAGCCCCTACAGTTTTGACTATTTCATTAGACATGGGAGGTGTTTTCATAGCCTTGCAGTTAATCACAGACATAGCAGCCCCAGTATCAACAAGAAATATTAGTGACTCACCATTGACGCAAGCCTCCACGGTTGGCTCTACTCTCGGAAGGGTGTGACACTTTAAAAACAAATGCTCTTGTTGCTCTGAGGATTTTAGCACAACTGTCCCTGTCTCCTCATCATGTCAATACACCTCCTCCTGTCCCTGTCCTGGATTGTACAGGGTCGTCTGTGCCGGCGACCCCGTCTGCCAGGCTCCAGGTTGTCCTCTGCCTGGAGGGACTCCTTGTGGGCCCCACTGTTGCTGTTGCTGGACCCCGTGAGGTGGCCCGACCTGCCATTGGTTGGGAGGTGGCTGCCACGGCTGTTGTTGGAATGGGGCTGTCCATGCATGTGCTCCTTTTCCTCCTCTTCTTGCCCCCTCCCTTTGGGCCCCTCTTCTCGGTCCGCCCCTGCCTTTGTTCCTCTGTGAATTCGTTGGCTCGGAGCAGTCAGCAGTAAAATGACCCGGCTTCCTACAGTTGTAACACTTGCGCACTCCACCCCCTTGTTCTGTCCCTGCTGGGGCTGCTCCCTGGTAAAATGTAATCTGGGCAGCCTGTAGTTTCTGTGTCTTCACTTTTTCTTCCTTTATTTTTTCTTTGTTGTCTCTCAGCATGCTTGCAGTGCTGTACCACCGTTGCTAATGGCTCAGTCTCCCAACTGATGCAGGTAGTCCTCACAGCTTTCTCCAGGCCCGGTGTCAGACCCCTCACCAGGACGTCTTTCAGCAGATCCCCATATGCATGTTTGTTTGGTCTGATACCACTGTGTAGCCTGAAACAGGTCTCAAGTCTCTTTCTGAAAGCCTCCAGGCCCTCATCTTTCTTCATAGTGCATTCTCTGACGGCAGTCCAGTCGGTCTTAGTTGGATACATCTCCACAATCCTGGCCTGCAACGCCGTTATCTGGTCCTGATATGCACCATTCACAGTCCACAGGTAGTTGCAATCAAACTGTCCCTGTACATCCGCCCACCTGAGTCCCAGTTTCTTTTTACAGATATGGGCTATCGCAGCAGCAGATGGTTTGTACTGACCCACCAATACCCTAATTTCTGCTGAATATTTCACAGCGTCCTTACTTGGGTCTGGTAGGTCTTCTACAATGTCTTTGATTTCATCATGTCTCCACGTCCTCTGGACATACACAATGGGGTTCCATGCTGCGGCGGCAGCAGCATTAGCATCATCAGGTCGAGGCTAAGGGTTGGGACAGGCCATCAGAGGGTATTGTCGATACATGTCTGATGCTGGGTCGTATGGGGAGGGGGTAGAGACACGCCTCTCCGTCCTGGCCCGTAGATGGTCCTTCAACGGGGGAGTCAGCTGGGATGCCCCTCCGTCCTCACTTTCCTCACTGGAGCTAAGTGGAGGAGCCTTGAGAAAAGGATTGTTGATCTTTTTACCCTTCTGGCGTGCTCCCCCCACTGCGCCTCCGGAGTCACTCCAGACCCTTTCAGGACTTCAGCCAGGCTCCGTGCCAGACGATCAATCACCGTGGTGTTGGGAGAGACAGGGGGTGGGGCTGCAGGTTGTAGTGGTCTTGCATCCAGCGGATCAGCAGGAGGCGGCTGAGGAGGAGGGAGGTCCGGCAACACTGGGTAGAGAGTTTGAGGAGTACAGTAGGGAGTGGGACAGTCTCTGTCATCATCATCCTTCCTATTCCTTCTCACTGTTTCATCTTTCCCCTTCTTTTCTCCTTCCTCAGTCTGAACTACCATATTCTGACAGGGTTTTCCCCAAAATGGGTCCTGTCTCTTCTTTCGTTTGTCAGCTTCCCTTTCCTGAATTTCACCCAGTAAATTTGATCATTTTCCCCTAGTTTACCTTCCTTCTCTACCAATCTCTGTCTTATCTCGTCTAACAGCGTCACACTTAGTGTCCCTGTCAAAGGAAAACCACTCTCTCTATGCCATAGAAGTACCTGTTCCAGAATATCCCTACCCCATTTATCTACTGTTACGGATACAAATATTCTGTGTGTATCCTGTGTGTTTCTTTTCTCTCCTTCTCCCCTACTCACAGGTGACAATCATCATTCCCCAATCAGTCATCAATTAGTCGCTAATCAGAAGACACCTGCTCCTTTTCCCTTACCCAATCACAGTTCCTTTCCCTTGGTTTAAAAACCCTGTCAGTTGTTTTCTCTGTAGCTCAATCTCTCTGTCAATGCCTTCTGTCTGTAGATCTCTTGTTTGTTTTGCATCTACATGTCACTTTGTCCCCACCTGTGAGTATTGTTTTGGTTATGGTGATTGAGTGTTTGTGTGTTTGTTTAATGGTGGGAAAAGGGGGTAACCAGATAAGTCGCCCATGGGCATACATTACCCGTAGGTAAACGTTGTTAAAAACACTAGTTAGAACTGGGCGGACCACCCCCTGTATTTATTGGTTAGTTAGTTAGTTGTTGTTGAAATAGGCTAGTCTAGCTTAGGGGTGTTTTTGGATTATTATTGTTTCATTCCTTGGGTCCAGCTCAGCCCCTTTTCCTGCCCCCCCCCCCCCCCCCCCCCTTACCGTGTGTTTATAAATAAACCTTGAGTGTTTGACGGTAGATTTAAGTTGTCGTGGTTATTTGTTCTCACTGTTACGTTTTCGCTATTATAATTTGCGTGAGTTGTGTTACGGGTCCCATTACCATCCCCCCCAGATTGTCGGGCCAAAGGGATTCGTAACATCTACCATAACCTTCAAGGCTCCAGTATGAGGGTTCGGAATGCCTGGTTCTTTGCACCCGCACGCACCCATGGCTCCTTAGTCACACACACACACACAAACACAAAATCTCACTCACACACACACACACAGACACACACACAGGGAGAGAAAAACAGTTATAACATAAATTCCTTAAGTACTCACACAGAACTTTAATGATCACCCACACAGGATTGGTCAGATGTCCACACAGAACATCAGAACATAATTGAAAGGTTACCCACACAGTCAACCTACCGCGCCCACACAGAATGCTTCTTACAAAACAAAACACTCCCACAGAGTAACCCAGGGCATACCTGGCTAGCACATTTAAAATAATTGGAAATCACCACCTCTGAGGGTCACTTAGACAGTCACACAGACACCTTCAGAATGAGGTCCTTCTTCCAATAGGGCTTCACAAAAAAGAAACTTGAGGAGGCGGGTGAAGTAGAGAGCCGACTGTACCCCTGACGCAAGGATTCAGAGACATATGTCTCCATAGCCACCGTCTCCGCTAGCGACAGGGGATACACGTGACTCCTGGGAAGCGCAGCGTCTGCCAGGAGATTTATCGCACAATCCCCCCGTCGATGAGGTAGTAATTGAGTCGCCTTCTTACAGAAGGCGAGAGCCAAATCGGCGTATTCTGGGGGGATGCGCACGGTGGAGACCTTGTCTGGACTTTCCACCGTGGTAGCACCAACGGCAACCTCTACACACCTGCCCGAGCACTCTTGCGACCACCCTGTGAGAGCCCTCTGTTGCCAGGAAATGGTAGGGTTATGATGAGCCAGCCAGGGAAGGCTTAGTACCACAGGAAATGCAGGAGAGTCAATGAGGAAGAGGCTGATTCTCTCCTCGTGATCCCCCTGCGTCACCATGGCCAAGGAGATGGTGGCCTCCCTAATTAGCCCGGACCCTAATGGTCGACTATCCAGAGCGTGTTCCGGGAAAGGTCTAACTACATGAAAAATGGGAATCCCTAAACTAAGTGCTAACGCTCTGTCAATAAAATTTCCAGCTGCGCCTGAATCGATGAGCGCCTTATGCTGGGAATGTGGGGAAACTCAGGGAAACAAACAGGTACAAACATTTGGTCAACAGAGGACTCAAATCAAATCAAATCAAATCAAATTTTATTAGTCACATACACATGGTTAGCAGATGTTAATGCGAGTGTAGCGAAATGCTTGTGCTTCTAGTTCCGACAATGCAGTAATAACAACAAGTAATCTAACCTAACAATTCCACAACTACTACCTTATACACACAAGTGTAAAGGGATAAAGAATATGTACATAAAGATATATGAATGAGTGATGGTACAGAACGGCATAGGCAAGATGCAGTAGATGGTATAGAGTACGGTATATACATATGAGATGAGTACTGTAGGGTATGTAAACATAAAGTGGCATAGTTTAAAGTGGCTAGTGGTACATGTATTACATAAAGATGGCAAGATGCAGTAGATGATATAGAGTACAGTATATACATATACATATGAGATGGGTAATGTAGGGTATGTAAACATTATATTAAGTGGCATTGTTTAAAGTGGCTAGTGGTACATTTTTACATAATTTCCATCAATTCCCATTTTTAAAGTGGCTGGAGTTGAGTCAGTATGTTGGCAGCGGCCGCTAAATGTTAGTGGTGGCTGTTTAACAGTCTGATGGCCTTGAGATAGAAGCTGTTTTTCAGTCTCTCGGTCCCTGCTTTGATGCACCTGTACTGACCTCGCCTTCTGGATGATAGCGGGGTGAACAGGCAGTGGCTTGGGTGGTTGTTGTCCTTGATGATCTTTATGGCCTTCCTGTGACATCGGGTGGTGTAGGTGTCCTGGAGGGCAGGTAGTTTGCCCCCGGTGATGCGTTCTGCAGACCTCACTACCCTCTGGAGAGCCTTACGGTTGTGGGCGGAGCAGTTGCCGTACCAGGCGGTGATACAGCCCGACAGGATGCTCTCGATTGTGCATCTGTAGAAGTTTGTGAGTGCTTTTGGTGACAAGCCGAATTTCTTCAGCCTCCTGAGGTTGAAGAGGCGCTGCTGCGCCTTCTTCACAACGCTGTCTGTGTGGGTGGACCAATTCAGTTTGTCCGTGATGTGTACACCGAGGAACTTAAAACTTTCCACCTTCTCCACTACTGACCCGTCGATGTGGATAGGGGGGTGCTCCCTCTGCTGTTTCCTGAAGTCCACAATCATCTCCTTTGTTTTGTTGACGTTGAGTGTGAGGTTATTTTCCTGACACCACACTCCGAGGGCCCTCACCTCCTCCCTGTAGGCCGTCTCGTCGTTGTTGGTAATCAAGCCTACCACTGTAGTGTCATCCACAAACTTGATGATTGAGTTGGAGGCGTGCATGGCCACGCAGTCGTGGGTGAACAGGGAGTACAGGAGAGGGCTCAGAACGCACCCTTGTGGGGCCCCAGTGTTGAGGATCAGCGGGGTGGAGATGTTGTTACCTACCCTCACCACCTGGGGGCGGCCCGTCAGGAAGTCCAGGACCCAGTTGCACAGGGCGGGGTCGAGACCCAGGGTCTCGAGCTTGATGACGAGTTTGGAGGGTACTATGGTGTTAAATGCTGAGCTGTAGTCGATGAACAGCATTCTCACATAGGTATTCCTCTTGTCCAGATGGGTTAGGGCAGTGTGCAGTGTGGTTGCGATTGTGTCGTCTGTGGACCTATTGGGTCGGTAAGCAAATTGGAGTGGGTCTAGGGTGTCCGGTAGGGTGGAGGTGATATGGTCCTTGACTAGTCTCTCAAAGCACTTCATGATGAAGGAAGTGAGTGCTACGGGGCGGTAGTCGTTTAGCTCAGTTACCTTAGCTTTCTTGGGAACAGGAACAATGGTGGCCCTCTTGAAGCATGTGGGAACAGCAGACTGGGATAAGGATTGATTGAATATGTCCGTAAACACACCAGCCAGCTGGTCTGCGCATGCTCTGAGGACGCGGCTGGGAATGCCGTCTGGGCCTGCAGCCTTGCGAGGGTTAACACGTTTAAATGTTTTACTCACCTCGGCTGCAGTGAAGGAGAGCCCGCAGGTTTTGGTAGCGGGCCGTGTCAGTGGCACTGTATTGTCCTCAAAGCGGGCAAAAAAGTTATTTAGCCTGTCTGGGAGCAAGACATCCTGGTCCGCGACGGGGCTGGTTTTCTTTTTGTAATCCGTGATAGACTGTAGACCCTGCCACATACCTCTTGTGTCTGAGCTGTTGAATTGCGACTCTATTTTGTCTCTGTACTGGGACTTAGCCTGTTTGATAGCCTTGCGGAGAGAATAGCTACACTGTTTGTATTCGGTCATGTTTCCGGTCACCTTGCCCTGGTTAAAAGCAGTGGTTCGCGCTTTCAGTTTCACGCGAATGCTGCCGTCAATCCACGGTTTCTGGTTTGGGAATGTTTTAATCGTTGCTGTGGGTACGACATCGTCAATGCACTTCCTAATGAACTCGCTCACCGAATCAGCATATTCTTCAATGTTGTTGTTGGACGCAATGCGGAACATATTCCAATCCGCGTGATCGAAGCAGTCTTGAAGCGTGGAATCAGATTGGTCGGACCAGCGTTGAACAGACCTGAGCGCGGGAGCTTGCTGTTTTAGTTTCTGTTTGTAGGCTGGAAGCAACAAAATGGAGTCGTGGTCAGCTTTTCCGAAAGGAGGGCGGGGGAGGGCCTTATATGCGTCGCGGAAGTTAGTATAACAATGATCCAAGGTTTTACCAGCCCTGGTAGCACAATCGATATGCTGATAGAATTTAGGGAGTTTTGTTTTCAGATTAGCCTTGTTAAAATCCCCAGCTACGATGAATGCAGCCTCAGGGTGTGTGGTTTCCAGTTTACAAAGAGTCAGATAAAGTTCGTTCAGGGCCATCGATGTGTCTGCTTGGGGGGGAATATATACGGCTGTGATTATGATCGAAGAGAATTCCCTTGGTAGATAATGCGGTCGACATTTGATTGTGAGGAGTTCTAGATCAGGTGAACAGAATGACTTGAGTTCCTGTGTGTTGTTATGATGATCACACCACGTCTCGTTAATCATAAGGCATACCCCCCCGCCCCTCTTCTTACCAGAAAGATGTTTGTTTCTGTCGGCGCGATGCATGAAGAAACCAGCTGGCTGCACCGACTCCGTTAGCGTCTCTTGAGTTAGCCATGTTTCCGTGAAGCAGAGCACGTTGCAATCCCTGATGTCTCTCTGGAATGTTACCCGTGCTCGGATTTCATCAACCTTATTGTCAAGAGACTGGACATTGGCGAGTAGTATGCTAGGGAGTGGAGCGCGATGTGCCCGTCTCCGAAGCCTGACCAGGAGACCGCTACGTTTGCCCCTTTTACGGCGTCGCGTAGGGTCGCCGGCTGGGATCAGATCCATTGTATTGGGTGGAAGGCAAAACACTGGATCCGTTTCGGGAAAGTCATATTCCTGGTAGGAACGATGGTGAGTTGACGTTAATCGTATATTCAGTAGTTCCTCCCGACTGTATGTAATGAAACCTAAGATCACCTGGGGTACCGATGTAAGAAATAACACATAAAAAAACAAAATACTGCATATTTTCCAAGGAACGCGAAGCGAGGCGGCCATCTCGGTCGGCGCCGGAAGTACTCTGGATGAGTGTGGTGCAAACTCACCTGAGGTGACGCCAGAGTGCCCTGTCTGTTACCTCGACTCCCAGAGGAACCGACACGGCACCGACTGGCAGTGTGTCTTCTGCGGCCACAGATAATGCACGTGATGGCTCCACCTCCAGTCTTCCTACACGCAGCCCCTCCCAACTCCATGGGCACCTGAGCGTTGGTGCTGGAAGATGGCACCGACAGAGCCCCCTCTGGACGTCCGCGGTTGACCAGCAGGTTATCCAACCGGATGGACAAATCTACCAGTTTGTCGAAAGAGATGGTGGCATCCCTGCAGACTCCTCGCCCCCTGCCTCAAATGGAAGAGCTGTTCTCCCGCTGCTTTCCCTTCGGGCAGATGGTCGAAAACGGCCCGGAAGCGACAGGTGAACTCCTCGAAGTGGTCTGGCACCGCGTCATCTTCTCCCCATACGGCGTTTGCCCACTCCAGAGCTCTCCCTGAGAGGCATGAGACGAGGGCTGACACTCTCTCCCTTTCCGAGTTAGCTGGGTGCACAGTGGCCAGGTAAAGTTCCAGTTGTAATAAGAATCCCTGGCACTGTGTGGCTGTCCCATCAACTATGACGTTAGCTAATATGGTGACAACGATGTAGGCTGTGTGTAGTGGTTAGCGGTTATGGTATGAAGGTTAAGCTTGGAACATTTTTTTTATCTGGTCACAGACAGCAGTTGTATTTTACACTGAAGTCCACAAGCGAAGGGAAAAGGTGAGAGGAGTTAAGCGCGTAGATGCGAGAAGGAATTATACAATGAGAAAAAGTGATAATGCTGTTTGTATGTGGCTGCTCTGAAAGTGAAATGTGTTTGCGGTAATCAGGGGTGTAGTCATTCCGCCGATTCTGTTGAAAAACATTTATTTAACGGAAGTGAAAGAAACAGAGATCAACACACCTGAATTTGTCCAATAGAAACTCTCTCGTTTGCAACTGTTAGACTAATGATTACACCGTAGATCAGCTAGATGCAGGAAAGAGTGTGCAAGGAGGTATTGAATGTGTCCCAGTCGGTCACCTTGACTACAAAAAATGTTCTCTCGACCTAAGTTGTAAACTTTCAGTCATACAATGGAGGCTCCTCAGAGAAGGAAGGGGAGGACCATCCTCCTCAGTGAATTTCATAGAAATAAAAATTGTATAACATTTAAAAAGTTTTTAGATAAAACTATACTAAATATAATCATGTCACCAAATAATTGATTAAAACACACTATTTTGCAAAGAAGTTCTACAATAGCCTCAACAGCACTCTGTAGGGTAACATCCTTGTGTAGCCGGAGGACAGCTAGCTTCCGTCCTCCTCTGGGTACTTTGACTTCAATACAAAACCTAGGAGGCTCATGGTTCACACCCCGTTCCATAGACTTACACAGTAATTATGACAACTTCCGGAGGACGTCCTCCAACCTATCAGAGCTCTTGCAGCATGAACTGACATGTTGTCCACCCAATCAAAAGATCAGAGAATGAATCTAGTACTGAAAGCATAAGCTACAGCTAGCTAGCACTGCAGTGCATAAAATGTGAGTAGTTGATTGAAAGAGAGAGACACAACAGTTTAACAATTTTGAATAAATTCATTTCTTCCAAAATGAAGAAGCAAGAGAGAAATAGAGAGAGATTGTTTTTTTTCAGTTTCACTTACTTAGCTAGCAAATGCAGGTAGCTAGTATAGCCTACTGAAACACCCTGCTCAAACAGAGGGATGCTATGTTAGCTAAGTTAGCTGGCTATGACTATCCAACACAACACTGGAACTTTTCCAAGTCAAGATAAGCTTTTGGTTTTGCAAATGTATTGCTACCGGGGCCCGCCAGTGTACCTGCTTACTGACTGTATACTGTAACGTTACTGCATGATTGTAGCGGGTTTTCTAACGCGTTAGTCCTATTAGCTATGCTGACTATGATGTTACTTTAGCTAATATGGTGACAACGATGTAGGCTGTGCGTAGAGATTTGGCTTGGAAAGGTTTTTTCGCCTGGTCACATACAGCTGATGTGTTGTGCATTGAAGTCCACAAGCGAAGGGAAGAGGTGAGAGGAGGAGAGCGCATAGATGCAAGAAGGAATACAATGTGGCTGCAATGAAAGTGAACTGTGTTTACACGTGATCTGGGGTGTATTCATTCCATTGATTCTGTTGAAAGACATTTCTTAAACGGAACAAAACAAGGATAAACATACATGAATTTGTCCAATAGAAACTGTCGTTTGCAACTATTGAACTAATGATTACACCCTATATCAGCTAGATGCAGGCAAGAGTGTGCAAGCTTGTATAGAATATGAATGACAGTCATCCAATGTGCTGAAATAGACATAAGGCAATGCTCATGATTTTTTTTGTTGTCCTCTCTGATCTTACCGCCACTGCATTCATAGACTAGGTTGTAGCAACCTCATGATGAGTATTGGGGAAATTTGAGTAACGTAGTAGCCTAAACCTGTCGATGTTACATTGAGCTTGGTGAATGGAATATGAATGATAGTAATCCAATATGCTGTAATAGAAATAAGGCTATGCTCCTAAATAAAAAAATCTACCTCCCTCATCTTAATATTGCAGTGGGCTAAATCAGGGTCACACAGAGTGTTTCTTGGTAGTCTTAAACAAATCTACTTTGAAACAAAAGTATACACCCCACACACATGGTTGTGGCCTTAAAAAAAAAAAAGTCCCCTGTACCATGTCAGATATAGAGTTGAAATGTATTACATTTTGAGTTCGCATCCCAATACTACACTTTATATATACATCACAGAAGACTGAAATATTAACAAAATCATTTGACACAGAAACATCGGATTTTCAGTCGTTTTTTGAAATTATGTTTATTAATTATGAAATTATGAAAGATATTAATAACATTCCAACAATGAGGCCACTCGATCATTTGACTGCAGGAATGGGCTACACGGCACCACTGGTAGATGGGTAAAAATAAAAAGCAGACATTGAATAGCCCTTTGAGCATGGTGAAGTTATTAATTACACTTTGGATGGTGTATCAATACATCCAGTCACTAAAAAAGATACAGACGTTCTCCCTAACTCAGGTGTCCTTCCTTTCTTGTCCTTCCTACTCAGGAAGGAAACCGCTCAGGAATTTCACCATGAGGCCAATGGTGACTTTAAAACAGTTACAGAGTTTAATGGCTATGAAAGGAGAAAACTGAGGATGGACCAACGACATTGTAGTTACCCCACAATACTAACCTAAGTGACAGAGTGAAAAGAAGGAAGCCTGTACAGAATAAAACTATTCCAAAACATGCATCCTGTTTGCAAATAGGCACTAAAGTAATACTGGAAAAAAGAATATGACAAAGCCATTCACATTTGTCCTGAATACAAAGTGTTACACATGTTTTCCATGTATTTGATGCCATTCCATTTGCTCCGTTCCAGCCATTATTATGAGTCGTCCTCCCCTCAGCAGCCTCCACTGTCCTCAACGTATCATTTTTCAAAATACATCGAGACTCGTGTCCTCTCAATTTACAGCTTTTCCCTTTCCCTCACTCAGAAAACAAAACATTTGCAAAAGTTGCCCAATTAGTGGGAGGAATGGGGGCAACTTCTTGTCGCATGTGGTGTCCAAGTTCAGAACGGCTGTCAGTCTTAACCCATATACCTAACCAAAAACAAAAGAAAGGCAATAGAAAAAAGAAAAAGAAGAACTCACGATCTACAGCAATCCTTTAAGTGGGCCACAAAAAATATTCAATACTTAGGATGCTTAATAAGTGACAACAAACAACAAATATATGAAGATAACTTTCTTCCAATACTCAACAATATGAAAGCAGATTTATTAATTAAATGTAATAATCTTCCCATAAATCTTACTCGGTCATAACAGACTTTATATGGTCTAGTAAAATTCGTAGAACAAAAAGGAAAGTTTACATCTTCCTAAGTCTGAGTGTGGTTTTAACCTCCCAGGATTGTATCAACTAGCTACCCAAGGCTTTTACTTGTGACTAATAGTTAAATGCACTAAAGAGGAACTATGGGTACATATTGAAGATGCGCCTTCTCCTCCCCAGAATCTTTTGACGTGTCTATTTTCAGAGGATGAAGCTAATAACATGAACAACTTCATAGTTAAGAGCACCTTAACAATATGGAAGAAAATGAAACGTATTCTACAAGAACCAAAATCACTCCCAAAAGCACAGCCTTACACTCTTAGAAAAAAAGGTGCTATCAAGAACCTAAAACAGTTCCACGTCTGTCCCCATAGAAGAACCCTTTAAAGAACCCTTTTGGGTTCCATGTAAAACCCTTTCCACAGAGAGTTCTACCTTGAACCAAAAAGGGTTCTACCTGGCTGGAACCAAAAAGGTTTATCCTATGGGGACAGCCAAAGAACCCTTTTTTCAGAAGTCACCATAGAAATTGGTCCACATGGAAAACTAAAGGCTAAATGACTTGGTAAGAGGAAATACATTTATTTCCATGACAGAATTAAAAAGTTATTTGGAACTGACCAGTTTAGATAGTTTCAAATACACAATATTTTAAATGAAATATTTTAGACATTAGAGCAACCTTGAGGGAATCTTATTTGATTCAGAAAAGGATGTTCATATGATAGGGACGATATACAAAACCTTCCAAAGAAAATATCCAACAGACAATGTCTTACAAAAAATATGGAACCAAGACTTAAAAATAACTGATGTTAGAACAAGATGGAGGGAAAGTTGGAGCTTAACTAATGAAATTAAAGGTTTACGCTTAATTTACGCTTAATTGAGTATATCAATTGTCTGAGAATTTATTATACGAGACAAAATTCACACATTCTACAGCACAACGGTAGACCCATGTCTTAAGTGTAAAACTAACAATGATTCAATAATCCATGCATTCTGGGAATGCTACTAAGTCCAAAAGTTATGGCCAGAACTAGAAAGTTGGCTGATAGAAGTATTACAATGTAAACATACCTTTAATACATCTGGCTGCATATTTTAAGACATGGCATATGGGGGTGTAGTGAGATACCCAATGATTTACTATTGAAATATTGAAATAGCATGGGCGACCGAGAAAATGTGTCAAATGTAAGACCATGTGGCAAACAATAATGCATGCACTAGGGATGGAGGTGTGTGCATGCGTGTCTGGGCAGAGGAGATGTACTGTAGTCGTTGTTTGTGTGTGTCTATAAGTTGTTCATATGTGTATGTTTTGTATTTGGTGTAAAAAATAATAATAAAAATGGAAATAAAACATTTACCCACACAGCCACACTATAAGAAATTATTCTGGGGTGAATTGAAATAGACACTGAGTATACAAAACATTAAGAACACCTGCTGTTTCCATTACATAGACTGATCAGGTGAAAGCTATGATCCCGTAATGATGTCACTTTTTAAATCCACTTCAATCGGTGCAGATGAAGGGGGAGACAGGTTAACGAAGGATTTCTAAGCCTTGAGACAATTGAGACATGGATTGTGAATGGGCAAGACAAAACATTTAAGTGCCTTTGAACAAGGTGTGGTATTAGGTGCCAGGCGCAACGGTTTGTGTCAAGAACTGCAACGCTGCTGGGTTTTTCACACTCAACAGTTTCCGTATCAAGAATGGTCCACCACCCAAAGGACATGAAGCCAACTTGACACAACTGTGGGAAGCATTGTAGTCAACATGGGCCAGCATCCCTGTGGAACGCTTGACACCTTGTAGACTCCATGCCCTGATGAATTGAGGCTGTTCCGAGGTCAATTATTAGTTAAATTAATTTGACCAAAATAATGTAAATCCAATTTAATATGTTGCTCAAAATGTAATCATCTTTCATGGGGTTAACCAAAGTGAGAGTGATAATAGAGTGATTGGAATTATTTGGTTTATTTTTATTGAATATTAAAACAATCTACTTGCAGTGAAGCCGCTCAACATTTACATTACATTCGGTCATCTACTGTAACAGACTCCCATCCAGAGCGATCCACAGAAGCAACTAGTGTCAACGGCCTGCTCAAGGGCACATAGACAGATTCCCCCCCACCCCCCACCCACGAGAAAAAATAATACGAATAAAATAAAATAATTAAATTCTCCCAACAATGCTATTTCTAGGGTCAATTTAATATTGACGTTATGCTTTTTCAGCCATTCCTGAACCTGAGACCAGAACTTGGATTAAGCAGACCTTCCCATACAATTATGATAACTCTATGAAATAACTCTCCCATTCCAATTTACAATATAATTTAAAAACAATACAGGTCTTTTATCAACCTGCACATTTAAGTTCAGCCATTATATTTGATTCTGCATCATCACAACAAAATCTGCAGAGACGCAATGATTGTATGCCCCACATATTTAACATTTTGTCAGTGGCAAGAATTCTGTACAGTGATTTTCCTGAAAAGCACAAAGTCTTGAATCTTGTCTTGTTTAATATATAAACTCATACACCCTGTACCATGGAATCAGTACATCAAAAATATCTTCCAAACTATTTTGCAATCTGTATGACACAGCTGTCAACATCCTGGTCCTCAAATGAAACTGGTATACTTTCCTATTTATGCTATTTTTATTCCTCCACCAGTTTTGATCTTTTATATTGAGCAGACAGACCAGTTCCCTACCTACTTTTGGGGTAACTGTAATCAATTGGTTGTAATCTTGGATTAAGCAGACCTTCCCATACAATTATGATAACTCTATGAAATAACTCTCCCATTCCAATTTACAATATAATTTAAAAACAATACAGGTCTTTTATCAACCTGCACATTTAAGTTCAGCCATTATATTTGTTGTAATATTTGCTCTGCAATGCTTGTTTGAAAAAGAGATACTTTGAAAGAGGTTTAATTTTCAATTAATCGAAAATGAGACATGGCAATCTGCACTAAGCTTGTTTTAGTAATCTACTTGAGAACCATTCAGGGTTCAAGTAAAACGTTTGTATGAGTGAAGCTTTTAGAGAGATGTTTAGTGCTTTTATATTTAATCATCTCAACCCACCCAGTTCATATTCGTTATATAGATAGGCATGCTTTATCTTGTCTGGTTTAGCATCCCAGATGAAGCAAAATATTTTTTGCTCATATGATTTGAAAAACGAATCATCAGGAGTAGGCAACGCCATAAGTGAGTAAACTGATATATGACTAAGGAGTTAATCAGTGCAATTTTTCCATAAATAGACAGTTAATTACCTCTCCATGGTTGCAGGATCTTGTCTATTTTTACTAGTTTTCTATTGAAATTCATTGTGGAGAGCTCATTTATATATTTTGTGATATGAATACCAAGTATGTCTACTTCACCGTCAGTGCATTTTATAGGTAAACTGCAGGGTAATGTAAAAGTTGTATTTTTTTAAAGTTCCAATACGTAATATTGTACACTTATCATAATTAGGTTTTAGTCCATAGAGACCAGAAAAGTTATCTACATCTTCAATGAGACATTGCAGGGATCTAGCTTGCGGACTTAATATAGAATTTGAGTCGTCGGCATACATGGACACATCTGTTTTTAAGCCTTGGATTTCTAATCCTCTAATGTTGCAATTTGATCAAATTTTAATAGCTAGCATGTCGATGGCCACAACAAATAGATATGGTGACAGCGGACACAGTTGTTCAACTCCTCTTGACAATTCTAAACTCTAAGAAGTAGCCTCTATTTACTATTTTACACCTGGGGTTGCTATACATTACTTTTACCCATTTTATAAGAGAAACTGAAAAAATACAGCCATTTATAAATAAAATCCAGTTTTACTTTATCAAAGGCCTTTTCAAAATCTGCTATAAATACCAGGCCTGGCTTCTTAGATGTTTCTAGTAGTTGTCGTATATTATCTCCGATGTATCGTCCATGTAAAAACCTGTCTGATCAGGATGAACAATACCTGGTAAAACCTTTTCAATTCTGAGTGCTATGTAATTCGCTAGTATTTTTGAATAACAACATTGAAGTGTAAGAGGCCTCCATTTCTTTTTAGATAGACTGGATCTTTATATTTGCCACCTGGGTCTGGTTTTAATAATAGCGAAATCAGACCTTCCTGTTGAGTACATGACAGACTAACATTTCTATAGGAGTAGTTAAAACAAGCTAATAATGGAGCTTTTAGTATATAAAAAAAGGCTTGATATACACTATTGTTCAAAATGGCCTTGTTTTTGAAAGAAAAACATTTTTTTTGTCCATTAAAATAACATCAAATTGATCAGAAATACAGTGTAGACATTGTTAATGTTGTAAATGACTATTGTAGTTGGACACAGCAGATTTTTTATGGAATATCTACATAGGCGTACAGAGGCCCATTATCAGCAACTATCACTCCTGTGTTCCAATGGCACGTTGTGTTAGCTAATCCAAGTTGATCATTTTAAAAGGCTAATTGATCATTAGAAAACCCTTTTGCAATTATGTTAGCACAGCTGAAAACTGTTGTTCTGATTAAAGAAGCAATAAAACTAGCCTTCTTTAGACTAGCTGAGTATCTGGAGCATCATCATTTGTGGGTTCGATTACAGGCTCAAAATGGCCAGAAACAAAGACCTTTCTTCTGAAACTCAACAGTTTATTCTTGTTCTGAGAAATGAAGGCTATTCCATGCGAGAAATTGCCAAGAAACTGAATATCTCGTACAACGCTGTGTACTACTCCCTTCACAGAAACGCGCAAACTGGCTCTAACCAGAATAGAAAGAGGAGTGGGAGGCCCCGGTGCACAACTGAGCAAGAGGACAAGTACATTAGAATGTCTAGCTTGAGAAACAGACGCCTCACCAGTCCTCAACTGGCAGCTTCATTAAATTGTATCCGCAAAACACCAGTCTTAACGTCAACAATGAAGAGGCGACTCCGGGATGCTGGCTTTCTAGGCAGAGATGCAAAGAAAATATCAGGAATCAAGGTAAGACCCAAGTGCAGACTGTGTGAAGTAACAATGTTTAATGTAACCACAGGGGCAGGCAAATGACAGGTCAAGGCAGGCAGGGGTCGATAATCCAGAGTAGGAGCCAAGGTACAGGACGGCACGAAAGGGTCAGGGTCAGGGACGGGCAGAGTGGTCAGGCGGGCGGGTACAGGGTCAGGACAGGCAAGGGTCAAAAACCAGGAGGACGAGAAAAAGAGAGGCTGGGAAAAGACAGGATCTGACAGGACGAACGCTGGTAAGCGAACTGGCAACAGACAGACATAAAACACAAGTATAAATACACAGGGGATAATGGGGAAGATGGAGGTGGATGGAGACAATCACAAGGACAGGTGAAACAGATCAGGGCATGACAGAAAAAGCCATACAGTATCTCAGACTGGCCAATAAAAATAAAATATTAAGATGGGCAAAAGAACACAGCCACTGGACAGAGGAAGATTGGGAAAAAAAGTGTTATGGACAGACAAATCTAAGTTTGAGGTGTTCAGATCCCAAAGAAGAAAATTCGTGATACGCAGAAAAATGAGAAGACGCTGGAGTGCTTGACTCCATCTGTCAAGCATGGTGGAGGCAATGTGATGCCCTGGGTGTGCGCTGGTGGTGGTAAAGTAGGAGATTTGTACAGGGTAAAAGGGATCTTGAAGAAGGAAGGCTATCACAGCCAATTTCCTCCTACAACAGGACAATGACCCAAAGCACAGCTCCAAACTATGCAAGAAGTATTTAGGGAAGAAGCAATCAGCTGGTATTCTGTCTATAATGAAGTGGCCAGCACAGTCACCGGATCTCAACCCTATTGAGTTGTTGTGGGAGCAGCTTGACCTTATGGTACGTAAGAAGTGTCCATCAAGCCAATTCAAGTTGTGGGAGGTGCTTCAGGAAGCATGGGGTGTAATCTCTTCATGGGGTGTAATCTCTTGTAACCTCAACAAATTGACAACTAGAATGCCAAAGGTCTGCAAGGCCGTAATTGCTGCAAATGGAGGAATCTTTGACGAAAGCAAAGTTTGAAAGAAACAATTATTATTTCAATTAAAAATCATTATGTATAACCTTGTCAACGTCTTGACTATATTTCCTATTCATTTTGCAACTAATTTCATGTATGTTTTCATGGAAAACAAGGACATTTCTAAGTGACCCCAAACTTTTGAATGGTAGTGTACCTCTACCGGTATGCCATCAAGCCCTGGGGTTTTCCAGACTAAAAGGATTTAATAGCCTCAAAAAGTTATTCCTCTGTTATTTGGCTTTCGCACTGATCTTTTTGTACATTTGCTAATTTTCCTGATTTTTTTGATTTTTTTGAAATAATTGGAATTTGGAAAGAATTCCTTACAGTAGTCGTCATTCAGAGGGTGAGGATGAGATGGAAAATAAAATATCTGCTGACGTGGTCTTCCTGTCTGGGTTGGCGCCCTCCCTTGGGCTGCGCCGTGGCGGAGATCTTTGTGGGCTATACTCATCCTTGTCTCAGGATGGTAAGTTGATGGTTGAAGATATCCCTCTAGTGGTGTGGGGGCTGTGCTTTGGAAAAGTGGGTGGGGTTATATCCTGCCTGTTTGGCCCTGTCCGGGGGTATCATCGGATGGGGCCACAGTGTCTCCTGACCCCTCCTGTCTCAGCCTCCAGTATTTATGCTGCAGTAGTTTATGTGTCGGGGGGCTAGGGTCAGTCTGTTATATCTGGAGTATTTCTCCTGTCTTATACGGTGTCCTGTGTGAATTTAGGTATGCTCTCTCTAATTCTCTCTTTCTCTCTTACTCTCTCTCTCGAAGGACCTGAGCCCTAGGACCATGCCTCAGGACTACCTGGCATGATGACTCCTTGCTGTCCCCAGTCAACCTGGCCGTGCTGCTGCTCCAGTTTCAACTGTTCTGCCTGCGGCTATGGAACCCTGACCTGTTCACCGGACGTGCTACCTGTCAACTCTCTAGAGACAGCAGGAGCGGTAGAGACACTCTCAATGATCGGCTATGAAAAGCCAACTGACATTTACTCCTGAGGTGCTGACATGTTGCACCCTTGACAACTATTGTGATTATTATTATTTGACCATGCTGGTCATTTATGAACATTTGAACATCTTGGCCATGTTCTGTTATAATCTCCCCCCGGCACAGCCAGAAGAGGACTGGCCACCCCTCATAGCCTGGTTCCTCTCTAGGTTTCTTCCTAGGTTTTGGCCTTTCTAGGGAGTTGTTCCTAGCCACCGTGCTTCTACACCTGCATTGCTTGCTGTTTGGGGTTTTAGGTTGGGTTTCTGTACAACACTTTGATATATCAGCTGATGTAAGAAGGGCTATATAAATACATTTGATTTGACTTAGGTTGGAGTCATTAAAACTCGTTTTTCAACCACTCCACAAACTTCTTGTAAACAAACTATAGTTTTGGCAATGCAGTTAGGACATCTACTTTGTGCATGACACAATAATTTTTCCAACAATAGTTTACAGACAGATTATTTCACTTAGAATTCATTGTATCACAATTCCAGTGGGTCAGAAGTTTACTACACTAAGTTGACTGTGCCTTTAAACAGCTTGGAGAATTCCAAAAAATGACGTCATGGCTTTAGAAGCTTCTGATAGGCTAATTGACATCATTTGAGTCAATTGGAGGTGTACCTGTAGATGTATTTCAAGGCCTACCTTCAAACTCAGTGCCTCTTTGCTTGACATCATAGGAAAATCAAAAGAAATCAGCCAAGACCTCAGAAAGAAATTGTAGACCTCCACAAGTCTGGTTCATCCTTGGGAGCAATTTCCAAATGCCTGAAGGTTCCACGTTCATCTGTAGAAACAATAGTACGCAAGTATAAACACCATGGGACCACGCAGCCGTCATACCGCTCAGGAAGGAGACGCATTCTGTCTCCTAGAGATGAACGTACTGTCACGTTCTGACCCTAGTTCTTGTGTTATTTCTTTGTTTTAGTTGGTCAGGACGTGAGTTGGGTGGGTTATCTATGTTTTGTGTTTCTATGTTGGGTTTCTCGTTTGGCCTGATATGGTTCTCAATCAGAGGCAGGTGTTAGTCATTGTCTCTGATTGGGAACCATATTTAGGTAGCCTGTTTTCTGTTGTGTTTTGTGGGTGGTTATTTCCTGTTTATTTCCTGGCCTGGTGCGTGGTGCCGGAACTGGTGGTACCAGGCTGGGAACACGCCAGTCAGGAGCCGCCAGAGCCGCCCACCAGTCAGGAGCCGCCAGAGCCGCCCGCCAGTCAGGAGCCGCCAGAGCCGCCCGCCAGTCAGGAGCCGCCAGAGCCGCCCGCCAGTCAGGAGCCGCCAGAGCCGCCCGCCAGGAGCTGCCCGCCAGTCAGGAGCAGCCCGCCAGTCAGGAGCTGCCCACCAGTCAGGAGCTGCCCCTCAGTCCGGAGCTGCCCCTCAGTCCGGAGCTGCCCCTCAGTTCAGAGGCGTCCCTCAGTCCCGTGGGGCCATTTATTAGGGTTCCCAGGCCAAGGTCGGCGGCGAGGGTTGCCGCTCAAAGGACGCCACTGAAGCGGACTAAGACAATGGTGGAGTGGGGTCCACGTCCAGTGCCAGAGCCGCCACCACGGACAGATGCCCACCCAGACCCTCCCCTATAGGTTCAGGTTTTGCAGCCGGAGTCCACACCTTGGGGGGGGGTACTGTCACGTTCTGACCCTAGTTCTTCTGTTATTTCTTTGTTTTAGTTGGTCAGGACGTGAGTTGGGTGGGTTATATTTGTTTTGTGTTTCTATGTTGGGTTTTTCGTTTGGCCTGATATGGTTCTCAATCAGAAGCAGGTGTTAGTCATTGTCTCTGATTGGGAACCATATTTAGGTAGCCTGTTTTCTGTTGTGTTTTGGTTATTTCCTGTTTAGTGTTTTTGTGTTTCACCTTTCAGGACTGTTCGTTTGCCGGGTTATTGTTTTGTTTCAGTGTTCAGTATTTTTATTAAAACATTATGGACACTCACCACGCTGCGCATTGGTCTGACATTTCTTACTCCTCGTCAGATGAGGAGGACGAATTCCGTTACACGTACTTTGGTGTGAAAAGTGCAAATCAATCCCAGAACAACAGCAAAGGACCTTGTGAAGATGATAGAGGAAACGGGTACAAAAGTATCTATATCCACAGTAAAATGAGTCCTATAACGACATAACCTGAAAGGCTGCTCAGCAAGGAAGAAGCCACTGCTCCAAAACCGCCATAAAAAGCCAGACTATGATTTGCAACTGCACATGGGGACAAAGAACATACTGTTTGGAAAAATGTCCTCTGGTCTGATGAAACAAAAATAGAACTGTTTGGCCATAATGACCATCGTTATGTTTGGAGGAAAAAGGGGGAGGCTTGCAAGCCAAAGAACACCATCCCAACCGTGAAGCACAGAGGTGCTTTGCTGTAGGAGGGACTGGTGCACTTCACAAAATAGATGGCATCATGAGGCAGGAAAATTATGTGGATATATTGAAGCAACATATCAAGGCATCAGTCAGGAAGTTAAAGCTTGGTCGCAAATGGGTCTTCCAAATGGACAATGACCCCAAGCATACTTCCAAAGTTGTAGCAAAATGGCTTAAGGACAACAAAGTCAAGGTATTAGAGTGGCCATCACAAGCCCTGACCTCAATCCTATAGAACATTTGTGGGCAGAACTGAAAAAGCGTGTGCGAGGAAGGAGGCCTAGAAAACTGACTCAGTTACACCAGCTCTGTCACGAGGAATGGGCCAAAATCACCCAACTTATTGTGGGAAGCTTGAGGAAGACTACCCGAAATGTTTGACCCAAGTTACACTCAATTAGTATTGCCTTTAAATTGTTTATGTAAACTTCTGACCCACTGGGAATGTGATGAAAGAAATAAAAGCTGAAATAAATAATTCTCTCTACTATTATTCTGACATTTCACATTCTTAAAATAAAGTGGTGATCCTAACTGACCTAAGACAAGGATTTTTTACTAGGATTCTAGGAATTGTGAAACTGAGTTTAAATGTATTTGGCTAAGGTGTATGTAAACTTCCGACTTCAACTGTAAATTAATGAGCCAAATCTACTTTCATATTCAAAAGGGTGCACTTTTCTTGCGACTCATTCTTTACTACTTGCACATTCAGATCGGCATTTCTATTAATATCGCCACACCTTTTGAGTTCCTTTGTCCATGACGGAGAATTATTTCACCACCCCATTCCTTTTTCCACGCAACTTCATCTAAGGATGTAGAGTGATTTTCCTGTAAACAGCATATGTTTTATTCCTTTTCTTTTAGCCACGTAAAGACTGATCTTTTTTTCTAATCTGCTAAACTGTTACAATTATAACTGGCCATACTTATTTCACCCCTTACCATAACTAGATTCTATTCTCAGTCTAAATCCACCATAATTAGTGCTAATTAGTTACTGCCATAAGAGGTATTATGACGGTCAAAATTAGAGATTTAAAATGTCTGATGTTTAGAATTCAAGAAACAGGTTCCAGTAATATTTTTTTTATTCCCTTGCCTGTTTGCCTGTGAGCCAATGCCAAAGATGTTAGAAAGTTTAGTTAAGATATTATCTGTGTAGTAGATCTGAGTAGGTTGATGTGTCACATCTGCTCCTGCTACGCCCTCTGGTGTTCATCCGGTGTCTTCTAGACCTGCAGTTGCTCCCCCTGTACACTCTCTCTCTCGCTCCCTCTACCTCTCTGTGTGATTGTGTTGTTGGAGACAGATGTGCTGGAGACAGAGCAGATCCCTACCAGCTGCAACTCGTTCCATAACCAAGACCTCTACATGTACTCAGTCCTGCCACTTCCACTCTGCCAGTTCGTAATCTCTGCTCAGTCAGTTCATGATTCTAGCCATTTATGATTATTCAAGATCCTGTTACTCTGCTGTGCCAGGGCTGTGCCCTGCCCGACACCGTTTGTCCTCTCATTGCAGTCTCACCACCCAACTACCTTGCTCTGTATTTTACTCACCACCACTACCTTGGATTCCCCTCAGGACCTGTTTACCCTGTTCTAATCAGCTAACTCCAACCTCAGTCTCTACATCTGTTTTTTCTGCAACTCATCTGAGCTTCCCCGGATCTGCACTCCATATCTCCCTGTGTAACAAATATTTTGCTTCATTCATCCCCGTTTCCTCATCTGAGTCTGCTCTTGGGTTCCCCTGTGTTGCTCTGCTTAACAGATGTGTGTGATATTCGATGTGATTTAGTGAGTTTGTATGTCTGGATAAGAGTAAGACTATAATGTGTGATGTCTAAATAAATAATAACCCAGCCAATTTACATGGTTGAGTGTCTGTGTGTAACATGAAGTAAGTATAGCCTTATATTCAGGATGATAATTGTAATCCATATTGTATCATAGTTGCATTATAAGTACACATCCCAGCATTTCCATAGCAATTGACGTCTTACACGATTATGAAAGAGACTTTGCATTACTATATAGACGGCTTCACTACAGTACAAATGTATCCTGTACAATATGTTATTATTCCCCAACATCCCTGTTCTGATATCTTCCCATTGCTTGTTGGAAACAGATTAACATGTAGCCAAAGACTTACAAAAGATAGACAAACAAAAAACATTAAATTATAGAAAAGTTCTCGACAATAGAGGGGAGAGAAGAGGGAGACATCAAGTTTGTGTATGCGAGCGTGTTCAGATATTTTTAGTCCCCATCATTTTTTGTTGTTGTAAAATGACATTTCCGTAGAATTTAGTACAGCCATGGTGTCATGGAGCTGTCTCAGAGCTGTCCTTCTATAAAGAATTTGTTCACAATGAGAAAGGAACGCTTACCCCTCTCACTCTGTTGCCTCTGTACAGGATACAGCCTCTCGCGACGTTCGTGTATCTCCTGGGGAAATTGGTCATTGAGACAGAATTTGGTCCCTTTAACCTCCCCCTGCTTTTGATCCTTTTGTTGGTAGTGTTCAAATTTTGCGACGATCGGTCGGGGAACCTTGGTCTTGTCGCTCGAAGTCTGTGCACTCGGTGGAAAGCCACCTTGTTTACAGTCTCTAGAGGAAGTTTCAAAGCGGATTGCATGAACTCTCTGATCACCCCCTCTGGATTATTGGATGCGTCTTCAGGAATCCCAGAAAATATTAGATTTTCACGCATGCTACGGCTTTGTATGTCTAGTAGCGACTCCCTCATTACCCTGTTTTTCCTGAGAAGACATTCCATGTTGGAATCAAGGGGTTTTACCTTGGCTGTGAGCACCTTTACTTCACTCTGGCTGAACTACAAGCTCCCCCTCAGCCCTGCTACCTCCTCACACAATTTTTGAAGTGTTGCATGGATTCCAGCAAGAGCACTAGCCTCTACTTCAATGGTAAGTAAATCGTCTGTGTCTGTAGATTAATTTGTCTTTCTTTTTTCTGTTATTTTGTGAGGTAGCCAGATCTTTCCAAGATGGAGTATGTTGTTCCTCCATAGCATAAAGCTGTTGATACTCGTCGATTTCCCTCAGGATCTCCTTAGATTTCCCTCAGGATCTCCTTAGTATTCAGGTTGGCTCAAAACTGCAAATGTAACAATGCTTTCCCACAATGACTGAAGATGTAATAATTGACTAGTTTGTACATAATGTTGCCGCTACCGTCTCTTATGACCGACAAGAACTTCTGGACTTCAGGACTGTGATTACTCACCACGGACTGGCAGAATCCTTTTTTTCCTTTAACGAGTCTGACGAGCACGAAGCGAACGATATACTGTTTTCTCGGGAACATGCCCGTGATGTGCGTGAAGAGGAGGTGGAGAAAAAGGGGCCGGAGGGCGGGCTGCCTTCTGAGAATTCGTTGGCGATTGAATAATCCCCCACTTCCTTCCATTCTGCAAGCAAACGTGCAATCTTTGGAGAATAAAATAGATGACCTACGAGCAAGATTAAGCTACCAATGGGACATTCAAAACTGTAATATCTTATGCTTCATGGAGTCGTGGCTGAACGACGACACTATCAACATACAGCTGGCTGGTTATACGCTGCACCGGCAGGATAGAACAGCGGCGTCTGGTAAGACAAGGGGCGGTGGACTATGTATTTTTGTAAACAACAGCTGGTGCACGATATCTTAGGAAGTCTCGAGCTATTGATCGCCTGAGGTAGAGTATCTCATGATAAGCTATAGACCACACTATGTACCTAGAGAGTTTATCTGTATTTTTCATAGCTGTTTGTTTTACATACCACCAGTCAGAGGCTGACACAAAGACAGCATTGAATGAGCTGCATTCCATCATAAGCAAACAAGAAAACGCTCATCCAGAGGCGGCGCTAGTAGTTGCCGGGGACTTTAATGCAGGGAAACTTAAATCCGTTTGACATATAAATACTCCTTGTCAAACTCTGGACCACCTTTACTCCACACACAGAGGCGCATACAAAGCTCTCACTCGCCGTCCATTTGGCAAATCTGACCATAATTCTATCCTCCTGATTCCTGCTTACAAGCAAAAATTAAAGCAGGAAGCACCAGTGACTAGATCAATACAAAAGTGGTCAGATGAAGCAGATGCTAAGCTACAGGACTGTGTCTAACCCGGAAGCTTATAAGAAATCCCGCTATGCCCTCCGACGAACCATCAAACAGGCAAAGCATCAATATATGACTAAGATCAAATTGTACTACACCGTCGGATGTGGCAGGGCTTGCAAACCATTACATACTACAAAGGGAAGCACAGCTGAGAGCTGCCTAGTGACACGAGCCTACCAGACAAGCTAAACTACATCTATACTTGCTTTGAGGAAAATGGCACTGAAACATGCATGAGAGCACCAGCTGTTCAGGAAGACTGTGATATCACGCTCCACAGCCGATGTGAGTAAGACCTTTAAACAGGTCAACATTCACAAGGTCGCAGGGCCAGACGGATTACCAGATTACCAGGTACTGCGAGCATGCGCTGACCAACTGGCAAGTGTCTTCACTGACATTTTCAACCTCTCCCTGTACAAGTTTGTAATAGCAACATGTTTTAAGCAGATCACCATAGTGCCTGCACCCAAGAACACTAAGGTAACCTGCCTAAATGACTACCGACCCGTAGCACTCATGTCTGTAGCCATGAAGTGCTTTGAAAGGCTGGTCATGGCTCACATCAACATTATCCCAGAAACCCTAGATCCACTCCAATTTGCATACCACACAAACAGCTCCACCGATGATGCAATCTCTATTGCACTCCACACTGCCCTTTCCCACCTGGACAAAAGGAACACCTATGTGAGAATGCTATTCATTGACCTCAGCTCAGCGTTCAATACCATAGTGCCCTCAAAGCTCATCAATATGCTAAGGACCCTGGGACTAAACACCTCCCTCTGCAACTGAATCATGGACTTCCTGACGGGCCGCCCTCAGGTGGTAACGGTAGGTAACAACACATCTGCCACGCTGATCCTCAACACAGGGGTCCCTCAGGGGTGCGTGCTCAGTCTCCTCCTGTGCTCCATGTTCACTCTTGACTGCATGGCCAGGCACGACTCCAACACCATCATTAAGTTTGCCATTGACACAACAGCGGTAGGACGGATCACCGACAACGACGAGACAGCCTATAGGGAGGAAGTCAGAGACCTGGCCATGTGGTGGCAGGACAATAACCTCTCCCTCAACGTGATCAAGACAAAGGAGATGATTGTGGACTACAGGAAAAATAGGGCAGAGCACATCCCCACTCTCATCGACTGGGCTGCAGTGGAGCAGGATGAGAGCTTCAAGCTCCTTGGTGTCCACATCACCAACAAACTAACATGGTCCAAGCACACCAAGACAGTCATGAAGAGGGCATGACAAAACCTATTCCCCCTTAGGAGACTGAAAAGATTTGGCATGGGTCCTCAGATCCTCAAAAGGTTCTACAGCTGCACAATCGAGAGCATCCTGACTGGTTGCAGCACTGCCTGGTATGGCAACTGCCTGGCCTCCAACCGCAAGGCACTACAGAGGGAAGTGCGAACGGCCTAGTACATCACTGGGGCCAAGCTCCCTGCCATCCAGGAACTCTATACCAGGCGGTGTCAGAGGAAGGCCCTAAAAATGGTCAATGACTCCAGCCACCCTAGTCATAGACTGTTCTCTCTGCTATCGCATGGCAAGCGGTACCGGAGCGCCAAGTCTAGGTCCAAGAGGCTTCTAAACAGCTTCTACCCCAAAGTCATAAGACTCCAGAACACATAATCAAATGGCTACCCAGACTATTTGCAATGCCCCCCCCCCCCCCCCTTTACACCACTGCTACTCTCTGTTGTTATCCTCTATGCATAGTCACTTTAATAACTCTACCTTCATGTACATATTACCTCAACTAACCGGTGCCCCCGCACATTGACTCTGGTACCCCTCTGTATATAGTCTCGCTATTGTTATTTTACTGCTGCTCTTTAATTACTTGTTACTTTAATTTCTTATTCTTATCCGTATTTTTTCAATTTTAAAACTGCATTGTTGGTTACGGGCTCATAAGTAAGCATTTCACTGTAAGGTCGACACCTGTTGTATTCGGCACGTGACTAATAAAATGTGATTTGATTAGTGTGCCCTGCTCATTGGCTGAAGTTAATAGGTGCATGACATTCCGCATGCTTGCTAATAGTAAAGAAGGAGAGACCTTACGCTATGCTGATGAGGTAACATTATGACACTACCATAGAAATACCTGCTATGCTGATGAGGAATCATTATAACCACTACCATATAAATACCTGCTATGCTGATGAGGAATCATTATAAGCACTACCATATAAATACCTGCTATCCTGATGAGGAATCATTATAACCACTACCATATAAATACCTGCTATAATGATGAGGAATCATTATAAGCACTACCATATAAATACCTGCTACGCTGATGAGTGAGATAGGAAGTGATGTGAACGATGTGTTCGCTAGATTAATAAACAAGGCTGAGCCATTCAGAACTTTCGTAACTACATTTAAATCAAGTACAGGCTTAACTGAATGACAACAGAGACAGAACGCCATACGGAATATAATTGAATAGGATGGGGGTAGGCCTCGTCTCAGAGGAATGCTCCTCAGAGACAGATGCTGATGACAGGTTGCCTTGTGCTGAGCAGCTGGCATCGAAACCCCCCAAAATGAATGAGTTACTCACCAGGGAGAAGGGACACGGTGGAGCAAAGGTTGGATCTAAAGGTTGAAGACAAGATAAATAGATGATTGTACAAAAGTACAATTATGCTGTAATGGAAAGTATCAAATGGAATGTTCATTAATGCGGGTGCGCTGAGCGCAGGATTAAAATCGTGCAATGTGTTTGGTTGAAATTAGACGTCTTGTGTGTACGTTTACCCAGCCACACACGCCGTAATATGATATGCACGAGTAACATTAAACGCTAGCCAAACTTTGGACCCAACAGTGCATGCCGAAATGCGGGAAGATATGGGCACATGCCAAAGTCCTAGCCCAATGCGGACCTACTGAGTGCCTCACGTTGTTATGCTGATTTGTTTAGAAGAAATGCTACGCATGATGGTATGCAAAACCCAACCACACATGCTGTAATGCGATTTGTAAGATATTAAATGTTTGCTGCTTTGAACCCAGTCGTGCATGCGGTAAACGAGCGAGAGGGACACGTACCAAAGAGTGTCTGACCCAAAAGCTGGGTGTGATATGAATGACCGGCACATGCATGTGTGTCATTGGAAACTCGCCAACTGAAGTAGCTATTGATAGCTATGGTAAGTAGCCATTGCTGAGAGATGTCAAATAGATTGGGCCCAACATATGAGGTGTAGCTGAACATAACCAGTGACCTAGTTTTTATTTTTTATTTAACTAGGCAAGTCAGTTAAGAACAAATTCTTATTTACAATGACGCCCTACCAAAAGGCAAAAGGCCACCTGCGGGGACGGGGGCTGGGATTATAAATACAAATAAATTAAATAAAAAATATAGGACAAAACACACATCACTACAAGAGAGACAACACAACACTACATAAAGAGAGACCTAAGAACAACATAGCATGGCAGCAACACATGACAACACAGCATGGTAGCAACACAACATGACAACAACATGGCAGCAGCACAACATGGTAGCAGCACAAAACAGGGTACAAACATTCTTGTGCACAGACAACAGCACAAAGGGCAAAAAGGTAGAGACAACAATACATCATGCAAAGCAGCCACAACTGTCAGTAAGAGTGTCCATGATTGAATCTTGATTGAAACTGTTCAGTTTGAGTGTTTGTTGCAGCTCGTTCCAGTCACTAGCTGCAGCGAATTGAAAAGACGAGTGACCCAGGGATGTGTGTGCTTTGGGGGCTTTTAACAGAATGTGACTGGCAGAACAAGTGTTGTATGTGGAGGATGAGGGCTGCAGTAAATATCCCAGATAGGGGGGAGTGAGGCCAAGATAAGCAACAACCAGTGGGTCTTGCGATGGGTATACAGAGATGACCAGTTTACAGAGGAGTATAGAGTGCAGTGATGTGTCCTATAAGGAGCATTGGTGGCAAATCTGATGGCTGAATGGTAAAGAACATCTAGCCGCTCGAGAGCACCCTTACCTTCCGATCTATAAATTACGTCTCCATAATCTAGCATGGGTAGGATGGTCATCTGAATCAGGGTTAGTTTGGCAGCTGGGGTGAAAGAGGAGCGATTACAATAGAGTAAACCAAGTCTAGATTTAACTTTAGCCTACAGCTTTGATATGTACTGAGAGAAAGACAGTGTACCGTCTAGCCATACTCCCAAGTACTTGTATGAGGTGACTACCTCAAACTCATAACCCTCAGAGGTAGTAATCACACCTGTGGGAGGAGGGGCATTCTTCTTACCAAACCACATGACCTTTGTTTTGGAGGTGTTCAGAACAAGGTTAAGGGCAGAGAAAGCTTCTTTTTTTAATACTTTGTTTTTATTGTAGGAACACAAAGTACAAATAAAGTCAAATAAAAGAACAACAAAAAAGATCTGGCAGTTACAGTGCACGTCATACCTTCATCATCATATCATCATATTAGTTACATTGACATCTTTGAATTAGACCTTTTCCAAGTACGAAACCCATTTTTCCCAGTATTCTTAACCTCTCTCCTGTTGAGTTCTTAAAGCAAAGGTCATACGCTCCATGTGGTGTATTTCTTCTACAATGTCTATCCATTGTGTCACTGTGGGAGGGTCTTTTTGTAGCCATTTCCTAGTGACAACCTTTTTACTGGCTGCCAGTAGGAACTTCAAGGGGTACTTTTCTCTATTGTGTAAGTTATCAGGTATTTCACCCAAGTACAAAGAAATGAATGTTTGTTTAATGTCAAATCCCGTTATTTTTCCAATGTTAGATCGTATTTCTCCCCAGTAAGTTTCGATTGCGGGGCAAGTCCAAAAGATATGAGAGTGGTCCGCCCTCAATAGACCGCATTCTCTCCAACAAGGGTGTAGTGAGCCAGTCTATTTTGATTTCAGTTTAGGTGTTATGAAGAAACGTATAACATTCTTTCAACAGAATTCTCTCCATGACCTTGAGTTGGTGGAGCTTTGTTGAGTCTCTAATATGTTCAACCATGTTTCATCAGTTATTTCAATGTTAAGTTCCTCCTCCCATTTCTTTTTAATATAGTTTGTAGAATGTTGGCTGAGAAAGCTTTTATATAACTAAGAAAGCTTTGTTGTAGAGCGTTTAACACAAAATTCGGGGAGGGGCCAGCTGAGTATAAGACTGTATCATCTGCATATAAATGGATGAGAGAGCTTCCTACTGCCTGAGCTATGTTGTTGATGTAAATTGAGAAGAGCATGGTGCCTAGGATCGAGCCTTGGGGTACACCCTTGGTGACAGGCAGTGGTTGAGACGACAGATGTTCTGATTTTGTACACTGCTCTCTTTGAGAGAGGTAGTTAGCAAACCAGCCCAAAGACCCCTCAGAGACACCAATACTCCTTAGCCGGCCCACAAGAATGGAATGGTCTACCGTATCAAAAGCTTTGGCCAAGTCAATAAAATAGCAGCACAACATTTCTTAGAATCAAGGGCAATGGTGACATCATTGAGGACCTTTAAGGTTGCAGTGACACATCCATAACCTGAGCAGAAACCAGATTGCATACCAGAGATAATACTATAGACATCAAGAAAACCAGTCAGTTGATTATTGACAAGTTTTTCCAAAACTTTTGATAAACAGGGCAAAATAGAAATAGGCCTATAACAGTTAGGATCAGCTTGAGCTCTCCCTTTAAATAAAGGACAACCCATAGTTGCTGGTGAGTGATGGTGGAATTATACTTATATATGTAGCTGCGGTGGTCATGGCTGCATTACAAAGGATTGAGTGTAAGTGCGAGCTATTATGATAGCACCCCAGGAACCCGACTTAGAATGCTTAAGAGTGAGGCTAGTGATTAAGGTGAAAAGACCAGTTCAGAAACCCTAAATCATGTGAAGGAAGTAATGGGAGGAGTTGATGGGAGGAGTTGTGAACCATGGAAAACCAGTAAGAAGACAACCTCGTGGAGACATCAATGCGGAGGGAACCGCCTTGTCTGCGAGCATATGCTCGAAAATAGTAAGTAGTAAGTAGCTTAGGTTGGAGATTAAAACTGTGCTGTTGCGATGAACAGTTGTGCCAACTGGATAAAAATGGGAAAAGATGGCACTAGTCAAAGCAACTACACGTAGTGCCTGACTAATGTGATTCGCCGAGTGTGCGACACGCTTATGCAAGGCCTATGAGTTGAGGCCCACTAAAGAGTAACCAATTATCCGTAACGTAAAAACCAATGAACTGCAGACTACTAGCCTGAAGTCCCCCCAAAAGTACACGGATGGGAAGCGTCCATAGTAAACCCCTACTGAGAACCAACTGTCTAACCCATAATGAGATCTGAGATCAAGCGTTATTGCAACCGTAAAAAGGCACTTGAGTAAAAGTGTAATGAAAAACGGAGTGCTACCCAAACCCGTGCAGGTGCCAGATGAACCTTGCACGCTAGCAGTAAAGGAACCAGCATAGTAAACCCCTTGCTGAGTAGCCTTAATTTGCAACCAGAGGGATGTTTGAAGCTTGCATAAAGAAGCATTTTCCCGGATCAGTTCAGCATGATGTCACCCGGTTCGTAAGAGACTGAAGCTCCACCTATAACAAGAACAATTATTTTTGAATGTTGACAAAACCATGAAATTAGCATTAATAAGCTACGGGCAACGTAACTGAAACTGAAAGCCACAGTTGATATATGTGACTCACCATCTGGATTCGGTTCTATGTAACAACATTAGAATTTCTGTTTTTTACATTGGATAAAAGTAGAGACTCAGAGCTACAAAATGGTATATCGTACACTGCACTTGAGGAAACAATGGGAAAGTAATTCTGCTTTCAAAGTTGATCAACTTGTAAACTCACTTTTGAGAGAACCGTATTTCAATGTTTTGGTACTACTATTGGGCAACTATTGGAGAGCCCTTCTTTGTCTACACCCATTCAGCATTGTTCACACCCTCTTAAGCCTTAGCCTCACCCATCTCTTTAAGAGTTGATCTGTGCGTTCTGTACTAACTTTCCAGCTACATCCAGACATCTAAGAGAGAGAACAGCTCACTGAAGATTACTCGCCCTATCGCTCTGTGGTTTCGCGTTCAGAGCGCACATTGGACAATACGTAGGGTTGTCAAGCACCCAAGCTAACTGGCAAACATCTGGTAAGCTACTTCCAGCCACATAATGAGAGAACAACACACTCTGACCATTTTACTCGCCCTAGCAGAGCTGGTTAGGCTTTTTTCATGTTATCCAGAGCATTGGTGACTGTAACTATGCTGTTGGCAACAATTGAATTATGCTTTGTTGCTGGTGTTTACTGACACTGAACATATTCAATGTGTGTTCAGCATTCAAAAATGCATCAGTTATTCTGAGCCGTGGCACACTAAGACGAGGATCTTTTGTTAAAAAATGTAGCTAGATAGCTAGCGAGGTAAACAATGAATCCCAATGCATGACGTAACGTTAGTTAGCAAGCCAGCCAGCTAACGTTAGCTAGCTAGCTAACAGTACACTTTGACTGGAAATGAAAATACTTTGTCAAAATTAGAATGGAGTATTTTGTTAAGACATGTAGCTAGCTAGCTAAACAATGGACCATCATCACAATTCATGACATTACTACCCTGCATGAATCTGCCTGTGTCTGAGATACGAAGAATACGAAGATACGAAGAATAAGATCATACACATAACATTAGCTAGCGACCCAGCCAGGTAATGTTAGCTAGCTAACAGTACACTTGAAATGAAACCACTTTCTGTCAAAATTAGAAACGTGTAATATCTGAAAATCTTACCAGTATACATCATTTACAAATTGGTGCATTCACCTTATGACATCCAGTGGAACAGCCACTTTACAATAGTGCATCTAAATCTTTTAAGGGGGGGGGGGGGGGGTGAGAAGGATTACTTTATCCTATCCTAGGTATTCCTTAAAGAGGTGGGGTTTCAGGTGTCTCCGGAAGGTGGTGATTGACTCCGCTGTCCTGGCGTCGTGAGGGAGTTTGTTCCACCATTGGGGGGCCAGAGCAGCGAACAGTTTTGACTGGGCTGAGCGGGAACTGTACTTCCTCAGTGGTAGGGAGGCGAGCAGGCCAGAGGTGGATGAACGCAGTGCCCTTGTTTGGGTGTAGGGCCTGATCAGAGCCTGGAGGTACTGAGGTGCCCTCACAGCTCCGTAGGCAAGCACCATGGTCTTGTAGCGGATGCGAGCTTCAACTGGAAGCCAGTGGAGAGAGCGGAGGAGCGGGGTGACGTGAGAGAACTTGGGAAGGTTGAACACCAGACGGGCTGCGGCTTTCTGGATGAGTTGTAGGGGTTTAATGGCACAGGCAGGGAGCCCAGCCAACAGCGAGTTGCAGTAATCCAGACGGGAGATGACAAGTGCCTGGATTAGGACCTGCGCCGCTTCCTGTGTGAGGCAGGGTCGTACTCTGCGGATGTTGTAGAGCATGAACCTACAGGAACGGGCCACCGCCTTGATGTTAGTTGAGAACGACAGGGTGTTGTCCAGGATCACGCCAAGGTTCTTAGCGCTCTGGGAGGAGGACACAATGGAGTTGTCAACCGTGATGGCGAGATCATGGAACTGGCAGTCCTTCCCCGGGAGGAAGAGCAGCTCCGTCTTGCCGAGGTTCAGCTTGAGGTGGTGATCCGTCATCCACACTGATATGTCTGCCAGACATGCAGAGATGCGATTCGCCACCTGGTCATCAGAAGGGGGAAAGGAGAAGATTAGTTGTGTGTCGTCTGCATAGCAATGATAGGAGAGACCATGTGAGGTTATGACAGAGCCAAGTGACTTGGTGTATAGCGAGAATAGGAGAGGGCCTAGAACAGAGCCCTGGGGGACACCAGTGGTGAGAGCACGTGGTGAGGAGACAGATTCTCGCCACGCCACCTGGTAGGAGCGACCTGTCAGGTAGGACGCAATCCAAGCGTGGGCCGCGCCGGAGATGCCCAACTCGGAGAGGGTGGAGAGGAGGATCTGATGGTTCACAGTATCGAAGGCAGCCGATAGGTCTAGAAGGATGAGAGCAGAGGAGAGAGAGTTAGCTTTAGCAGTGCGGAGCGCCTCCGTGATACAGAGAAGAGCAGTCTCAGTTGAATGACTAGTCTTGAAACCTGACTGATTTGGATCAAGAAGGTCATTCTGAGAGATAGCGGGAGAGCTGGCCAAGGACGGCACGTTCAAGAGTTTTGGAGAGAAAAGAAAGAAGGGATACTGGTCTGTAGTTGTTGACATCGGAGGGATCGAGTGTAGGTTTTTTCAGAAGGGGTGCAACTCTCGCTCTCTTGAAGACGGAAGGGACGTAGCCAGCGGTCAGGGATGAGTTGATGAGCGAGGTGAGGTAAGGGAGAAGGTCTCCGGAAATGGTCTGGAGAAGAGAGGAGGGGATAGGGTCAAGCGGGCAGGTTGTTGGGCGGCCGGCCGTCACAAGACGCGAGATTTCATCTGGAGAGAGAGGGGAGAAAGAGGTCAGAGCACAGGGTAGGGCAGTGTGAGCAGAACCAGCGGTGTCGTTTGACTTAGCAAACGAGGATCGGATGTCGTCGACCTTCTTTTCAAAATGGTTGACGAAGTCATCTGCAGAGAGGGAGGAGGGGGGAGGGGGAGGAGGATTCAGGAGGGAGGAGAAGGTGGCAAAGAGCTTCCTAGGGTTAGAGGCAGATGCTTGGAATTTAGAGTGGTAGAAAGTGGCTTTAGCAGCAGAGACAGAAGAGGAAAATGTAGAGAGGAGGGAGTGAAAGGATGCCAGGTCCGCAGGGAGGCGAGTTTTCCTCCATTTCCGCTCGGCTGCCCGGAGCCCTGTTCTGTGAGCTCGCAATGAGTCGTCGAGCCACGGAGCGGGAGGGGAGGACCGAGCCGGCCTGGAGGATAGGGGACAGAGAGAGTCAAAGGATGCAGAAAGGGAGGAGAGGAGGGTTGAGGAGGCAGAATCAGGAGATAGGTTGGAGAAGGTTTGAGCAGAGGGAAGAGATGATAGGATGGAAGAGGAGAGAGTAGCGGGGGAGAGAGAGCGAAGGTTGGGACGGCGCGATACCATCCGAGTAGGGGCAGTGTGGGAAGTGTTGGATGAGAGCGAGAGGGAAAAGGATACAAGGTAGTGGTCGGAGACTTGGAGGGGAGTTGCAATGAGGTTAGTGGAAGAACAGCATCTAGTAAAGATGAGGTCGAGCGTATTGCCTGCCTTGTGAGTAGGGGGGAAAGGTGAGAGGGTGAGGTCAAAAGAGGAGAGGAGTGGAAAGAAGGAGGCAGAGAGGAATGAGTCAAAGGTAGACGTGGGGAGGTTAAAGTCGCCCAGAACTGTGAGAGGTGAGCCGTCCTCAGGAAAGGAGCTTATCAAGGCATCAAGCTCATTGATGAACTCTCCGAGGGAACCTGGAGGGCGATAAATGATAAGGATGTTAAGCTTGAAAGGGCTGGTAACTGTGACAGCATGGAATTCAAAGGAGGCGATAGACAGATGGGTAAGGGGAGAAAGAGAGAATGACCACTTGGGAGAGATGAGGATCCCGGTGCCACCACCCCGCTGACCAGAAGCTCTCGGGGTGTGCGAGAACACGTGGGCGGACGAAGAGAGAGCAGTAGGAGTAGCAGTGTTATCTGTGGTGATCCATGTTTCCGTCAGTGCCAAGAAGTCGAGGGACTGGAGGGAGGCATAGGCTGAGATGAACTCTGCCTTGTTGGCCGCAGATCGGCAGTTCCAGAGGCTACCGGAGACCTGGAACTCCACGTGGGTCGTGCGCGCTGGGACCACCAGATTAGGGTGGCCGCGGCCACGCGGTGTGGAGCGTTTGTATGGTCTGTGCAGACAGGAGAGAACAGGGATAGACAGACACATAGTTGACAGGCTACAGAAGAGGCTACGCTAATGCAAAGGAGATTGGAATGACAAGTGGACTACACGTCTCGAATGTTCAGAAAGTTAAGCTTACGTAGCAAGAATCTTATTGACTAAAATGATTAAAATGATACAGTACTGCTGAAGTAGGCTAGCTGGCAGTGGCTGCGTTGTTGACTTTGTAGGCTAGCTGGCAGTGGCTGCGTTGTTGACACTACACTAATCAAGTCGTTCCGTTGAGTGTAATAGTTTCTACAGTGCTGCTATTCAGGGGCTAGCTGGCTAGCTAGCAGTGTTGATTACGTTACGTTGCGTTAAAAGAACGACAATAGCTGGCTAGCTAACCTAGAAAATCGCTCTAGACTACACAATTATCTTTGATACAAAGACGGCTATGTAGCTAGCTATGTAGCTAGCTACGATCAAACAAATCAAACCGTTGTACTGTAATGAAATGAAATGAAAATGTGATACTACCTGTGGAGCGAAGCGGAATGCGACCGGGTTGTTGAGTGCGGAAGTTCTATTCGGTAGACGTTGGCTAGCTGTTGGCTAGCTAGCAGTGTCTCCTACGTTAAGGACGATAAATAGCTGGCTAGCTAACCTCTGTAAATTAAGATAATCACTCTAAAACTACACACTCTAAACTACACAATTATCTTGGATACGAAGACAGCAAAGACAACTATGTAGCTAGCTAACACTACACTAATCAAGTCGTTCAGTTGAGTGTAATAGTTTCTACAGTGCTGCTATTCGGTAGACGTTTGCTAGCTGGCTAGCTGCTGGGCAGATAGCAGTGTAGACTACGTTAGGACGACGGAATACGATAATTACGCAATTATCTTTGATACAAAGACGGCTATGTAGCTAGCTAAGAAGAAATTGCTAAGATTAGACAAATCAAACCGTTGTACTATAGTGAAATGTAATGAAATGTAATGAAAAGTTATACTACCTGCGGACCAAAGTGCGAATGCGACCGCTCGCTCCAACCCGGAAGTGACTGGACATCATGGTTGGACGTGTCTCCTGTCTGATGCCATGCATGGCTGCCTTAGTTTGATTATGTATTTCAGACTGGTGCTTTTCTCCATCTCCTTAGCTATCATACTCAAATTCCACTGATTTCAAAACTCGGTCCCCCAGAAAGTGGGCATTTTGATAAAAAAATATTTTTTACGTTCAAACAGCTCTCCTGTGAAGTCGTGACTTGTGACATACGCCTAGTTTCCTGAATCGGGTCACATATTACTTCGATTGCCACCCTGTCACATGGTTTGCAGCTGGGAGGCTGCATAATATCGGCATTATTCGAAAGAGAACTGATTGCAGGGACTGACACGACAAATCAGGTAAACGGAATACGTTTTGTTTATGACGAGATTAAGTAAAAACACCAAGAGTGATGAGAGTTAAAGGCATTAATAGGTCTACTGAGCTCATAAAGCATGGATCAAATATTCCATATGAATTGCAGACGAATCAAATTATATAATTACTAATGTTGCAAAGCACCACTTGTGAAAGGCTTCGATTATGTAAGCCAACTTAATGTAAAATTTGAATAGCTTACAGACTTATGAAACATGTGCCTCTGATTATTGCTGCGATAGATTGTTGGCGAAGCCATTCGACAAGTTATCCTTTTGAGAATACAGGGGGTGCTGTTTCAACTTCGACATTTTGCGTCTCCAAATTAAACTGCCTCGTACTCAATTCTTGCTCGTACAATATGCATATTATTATTACTATTGGATAGAAAACAATCTCTAGTTTCTAGAACCGTTTGAATTATATCTATGGGTGAACCAGAACTCTTTCTACAGCGAAAACCATGACAGGGCATGCGAAGGTCATGAATGATACGCCAGTGTTATCATGGCCAGTTCCAAAGCTCTGTGTGAGCCACTACGCAGCGAGCATGATCTGCGCCCGTCTGTCCCCTGTAGAGCAGTAGTTCCCAAACTTTTTATAGTCCTGTACCTCTTCAAACATTCAACCTCTAGCTGCGTACCCCCTCTAGCACCAGGGTCAGCGCACTCTCAAATGTTGTTTTTTGCCATCATTGTAAGCCTGCCACACACAAACTATACAATACATTTATTAAACATAAGAATGAGTGTGAGTTTTTGTTACAAACTGGCTTGTGGGAAGTGACAAAGAGCTCTTATAGGACCAGGGCACAAATAATAATATAATAATAATCAAAAATGTTGCTCTTTATTTAAAGGCACAGTCTGTATGTAAACGTCTTACCCACTGTAATTGTGATACAGTAAATTATAAGTGAAAAAATCTGTCTGTAAACAATTGTTGGAAAAATTACTATCGTACATATAAAACCTTATTTGTTCATCGAAAATTGAATAACTCACCACAGGTTAATGAGAAGGGTGTGCTTGAAAGGATGTTCATAACTGCAATGTTGGGTTGTATTGGAGAGAGTCTCAGTCTTAAATCATTGTCCACACACAGTCTGTGCCTGTATTTAGTTTTCATGGTAGTGAGGGCCGAGAATCCACTCTCATATAGGTACGTACGTGGTTGCAAAGGGCATCAGTGTCTTAACAGCACAATTTGCCAAGGCTGGATACTCTGAACACAGCCCAATCCAGAAATCTGACAGTGGCTTCTGATTAAATAAAATTTTCACAGAACCGCTTGTTGCAATTTCGATGAGGCTCTCTTGTTCAGATATCAGTAAATGAACTGGAGGCAGGGCATGAAAGGGATAACGAATCCAATTGTTTGTGTAATCCGTTTAGAAGAAAGTACCTGCGTAATTGCGCACCCAACTCAGGTTCTGCGGTATATCACATTTGACATTGTCCGTAAGCTTGAGTTCATTTGCACACAAAACAAAATCATACAATGATAGAAAGACCTGTGTGTTGTCCTTGTTAATGCAAACAGAGAAGAGCTCCAACTTCTTAATCATAGCCTCAATTTTGTCCCGCACATTGAATATAGTCGTGGAGAGTCCCTGTAATCCTAGATTCAGATCATTCAGGCGAGAAAAAACATCACCCAGATAGGACAGTCAAGTGAGAAACTCGTTATCTTTCAAGCAGTCAGACAAGTGAAAGTTATAGTCAGTAAAGAAAACTTTAAGATCGTTTCTCAATTCCAGAAAACGTGTCCATACTTTGCCCCTTGATAACCAGCGCACTTCTGTATGTAGTAAAAGCGTTACATGGTCACTGCCCATATCATTGCATAGTGCAGAAAATACGAGAGTTCAGGTGCCTTGCTTTAACAAAGTTAACCATTTTCAATGTAGTGTCCAAAATATCTTTCAAGCTGCCAGACATTCCCTTGGCAGCAAGAGCCTCTCGGTGGATGCTGCAGTACCCAAGTGGCGTCAGGAGCAACTGCTTGCACATACGTTACCACTCCACTATGTCTCCCTGTCATGGCTTTTGCGCCATCAGTACAGATATCAACACACCTTGACCACCAAAGTCCATTTGATGTCACAAAGCTGTCCAGTACTTTAAAAATATCCTCTCCTGTTGTCCTGGCTTCCAGTGGTTTGCATAAGAGGCTGTCTTCCAGCTGTAACGCATATAATTCACTGGCTTGTATGCGAAGCAGTAATTGTTTCAAAACATCTCCTGCCATGTCACCGATGTGTCGTGAAACAGTGTTGTTTGATGAAGGCATTGTCTGTATAGTTTTTTGGGCCTTTTCCTCCAGCATTGTCCCAGCCAACTCTTCGGCAGCAGGAACAATTAAGTAGCATGGGGCTTGCCTGTCCTAGCCACTCGGTAGCTCACCATATAAGTCGCTTCTAGCCCCTTCTTATTAATGGTATCTTTTGCTTTTATACATGTCTTACTACTAGAAAGTTGTCTTAATTCTTGCAAAAAAAACTCCTGTGGCTTATCTTTCAAATTGGTATGTTTTTGTTTCTAAATGTTTGCGCAAGAGTGAAGGTTTCATCGAGTTGTGAGATAGTACTTTTGCACATATAACACACTGTGGCTGAAGAATGGCACTACCCCCAATATAAGTGAACCCCAAATCAATGTAGTTCTCATCATATTAGCACCTCTTCGATGGTCCAACGTCCCTGTCTGTTGTTCGGTGCTCTCCCGGATAAGGGGGCGGTGTCCATGCTAGCTAGGCTAACAACAAATGTAGAATTACTGATGCTAGCATTGGATGTGCTCGTGGAAACAGAACAACTTGTGTTGTCGACAGGTGCAAGTGTAGTACTTCTGGTAGTAGCAGTACTACCAGTAGAGCTGGTATGTGTCTCTATGGACATGGGCCTTACTAAATGGACTGTTTGAAAATGTGAAGAAAAAAATGAAAAACATTCTTCTTCTTATTATTTTTTTAATGTGAACCACATTTTTATTTGGCGTACCAATTTTTTTATTTGGCGTACCAGCAAATTATTTGCTATGAAGCCCCTAAATAAGATCTGGTGCAACCAATTACCTTCAGAAGTCACTTAAATAAAGTCCACCTGTGTGCAATCTAAGTGTCACATGATCTGTCACATGAGCTCAGTACATATACACATGTTCTGAAAGGCCCCAGAGTCTGCAACACCACTAAGGAAGGGGCACCACCAAGCAAGCGGCACCATAAAGACCAAGGAGCTCCCCAAACAGGTCAGGGACAAAGTTATGGAAAAGTACAGATCAGGGTTGGGTTATAAAACAATATCCGAAACTATAAACATCCATTAAATCCATGATCATTTTTTAAAAAGAATATAGCACTACAACAAACCTGCCAAGAGAGGGTTGCTCACCATAACTCATGGACCAGGCAAGGAGGGCATTAATCAGAGAGGCAACAAAAAGACCAAAGATAACCCTGAAGGAGCTGCAAAGCTCCACAGCAGAGATTGGAGTATCTGTCCATAGGACCACTTTAAGCCGTGCACCCCACAGAGCTGGGCTTTACGGAAACGTGGCCAGAAAAAAAAGCCATTGCTGAAAGAAAAAAATAAGCAAACACGTTTGATGTTCGCCAAAAGGCATGTGGGAGACTCCCCAAACATATGGAAGAAGGTACTCTGGTAAGATGAGACTAAAATTGAGCTTTTTGGCCATCAAGGAAAATGCTATCTCTGGAAGAAAAAAATATATATTTTGCATCTTCAAAGTGGTAGGCATGTTGTGTAAATCAAATGATACAAACCCCCCGGAAATCTATTTTAATTCCCCAAAAATATGAAAAATGCCAAGGGGGGTGAATACTTTCGCAAGCCACTGTATGTTCCCTTAGCCTTATGTGTCTGCCCTGCTAGAGCTGCCCCGCTAGAGCTGCCCCTACGAAGGTTCCCTAAGCCCTATGTTCCCTGGGCCCTATGTTTCCTCAGCCTTATGTTTCCTGGGCCCTATCTTCCCAAACCTATGTTCCCTGGGCCCTATGTTCCCTCAACCCTGTGATCCCTCAACCCTGTGATCCCTCAGTACCCACTGAACCAATTTCAATCAAAATGGGTACAAATGCTTATTGCCAAATAATTTGGCCTTGTTTCAGGATGGAGATCATTCGAATAATACCCGGTGGGCTTTGCAAGTGTTCCTTTTCACATAACATTTTGGCCATTTAGCAGACGCTTTTACCACATCATAGTGCCATAACACTTTTGATACCAATGCCGTGTAAAATGGGGCCACAAAATTGTGAGCCGCTATATATTATTTTATAGAAAAGTATTTATTATAAAAAAATTCTGTAACTTATTGCAAAATACATTACATTGTAGTTCAGGTTAGTGAAATACAAGTTACAAAATACTCAAAATAAATTTTAAATAATGCCCATCGCTGTTCTATCATGCAACAGGGATAAACTCACCAAACAATGTGTACATCAAGGGTGTGAAAAATAAAAGCTATGTAAAATATTTGTTATTTAGAAGACAACTTAAGGCTGAGGGAATAATAGATTGAGGGAACATAGGGCCCAGGGAACAACTGCAAAGACATTGGGAACTTTGTATTTGTCAACTTCGTCCTGAAGTTAACGGCGGCCATAGAGAGACAGATAGAATCAAGATGTTTATGTTTAAGATCTTCTGCGTATAAAGTGACTCGGAAAGGGCAAAAAAAAATCTAACGATGCACTTAGTTGTTCTATGACTGGTCTGAGGCAGTCGGTAAATAACTAGTGTTTTCAAGGGAAACTTTAGTAATAATGGTTTTAGGAAACAGCTAGGAGATTTAACAATGCTCCTACAAAGGTTCTTACGATGAACTTAACCTTAAGATGCTTTAAGGAAACCGGGCCCTGATCTGAATCACATCCATAACCTATTGCCAGAGCTGAAAACAGCAATTGGTGGAGGGCCACCCTCAAATATTGAAGAATTAGAGCAGTTTACTGCTGAAGAGTGGGCCAAATTGCCAGTAGAAAGGTGCAGCAATCTCATTGATGGCTACAATATGCATTTGTCGGCAGTTATCTTGGCCAAAGTGGTGCCAATAATTGTGTCCATGCCATTTATCTTAATTTTCTAAATTAGAATTGTAAACATAAGTTTACAAAAATATAATTGGTTCTGCAATGTTGAAAATCCAATAACAAGGCGTGGAGAACATATTTTTTTTCTATTTAAACATATTATTAAATAAATATGGAATTATTTAAAGATGCACTATGCATACGCCATTTCCTGGTTGCTAAAATTCTAATAGAATTATGCAATTCTAATAGTGACAAAACAAGCAATTATAGTGTAGAGAATCATTGTACAATATAAACTGCTTTGAAATATCTTTTCCATAACCAAATCATTTCAGCTGTTTGAAGCTGGTGTACAAAAACTAAAGTAAAAGATGTAAAAACAAAACTTAAGACCAGGAAGGATATAGCGCACATAGAACAGATTTACCGCTTCTTAGACTTGCTTTCAATGGCAAATCTATAACTTACATTTCTATGTGAATTTGGTCAGGTTGCTCAAAAAGTTACATATTGCAACTTTTAAGAAAAGTGCAAAGGTGCCAAAATATTGTATTTGTCCGGAACTGTATTTGGGTATGAGCAAACAGAATATGAGCTTTTAAAATGAGATTTCACTGGACAGTAAGTTTAAGGCTTTCTTCCTGCTACCCTCCCATAAAGGACAGGTTTGTGGAAAGTTCTTGAAATTGTTGAATAGTCAACATTGTCTCTCTGCCAGAGACTTCTGTAGCTCTTTTAAAGTTGTCATAGGCCTCACAGTGACTTCCCTTTTCAGTCTCCTCAATCCCCTTCAACTTATTTTGGATGGACGGCCTGATCTAGGTAGTGTGTGGGTGGTGTCAAACTTTTTCCACTTCACAATAATTCCCCTGACAGTGCCCCAAGGAATATTCAATGACTTTGACATTTTCTTTGACTTTGCAAAAACAGATAAAAACACCACACACACACACACACACACCTGTTCTCATTTGAAGATGTTTTATATGATTGTGGTTATTTTCGATGGATGCACAACACTTCAAGATATAAAACCAGCATGTGAGAATCCATCCCTACACAACTTGCATCTTCTCGAGACGGTAGTTTAACATGCTCTGAGTTGAGGTGCGTCCAATCGCCCTGATTGGTTGGAATTGATAGGTGATTGACAGGTCTGAAGGCCAGTCAGGTTAAGAGGGACAGCCTTTTTTGACATCCGCCCCTGGATTTCTGGTGGAAATCCACACATCTTAAAAGGCCTTAGTGGGGGGCTTAGTCCTGAAAGGGTCTAGTCCAATCCGGCAGGGCAGAGGGCCATAGCAGTTAAGGGAACAGACAGGATCGGGTCCAGTCCTAGTGTGCATCTGGCTGAACTAGAAGGGCAGCTGATTACTACCGTCACTTCAGAGGACCATGGGGGCCAGTAGGGTGCCGGCACCAGTGCACGTAAGGGATCAACCCATGAAGGAGGTGCACGGAGACGCAGGGACAGGCAGCTGGGGCCCATCCGTTGGTGTTGAGTATGGTGCCGGAGGCTGGCCATGGCTGGAGGAAGAGCCGTGCCTACTGCGGTGGAGGAATGTGGCATGCCAGTCACAACTGTAGTTGGCAGCTCACTGGCTGCTGCTGGAGTTGGTGACTTTCTCTGAAGACAATGGCTCCCCTGGTAGACCAGTGGGGACCCCTCGGAGAGCCTCATCAGGGATCTGGAGGCAGGAGCGAGCTGGGCCCCAGAGACGAGGTCAGGTGGTTCCCCAGGCGCAAGGGCCAGAGGATCTTCCAGTGCAGGAGGCGGGTGGCCACTCAGAACTGGAGACAGCAGGCCCCCTGGGTCAGGCCTAGCAATGCAAGAAACTCGGGGCCTGAAGGGGCAGGGGACTTGGAACCTACTACTAATGCTGAGGACTACAAGCCAGGTATGGCGGGAGGCTGCAAACCTAGCTGAACAGAGCTTAGCGGTAGGACAGGCAACTGGGCGCCGGCTGAGGCTGGGGTTGCGAACTGTCTATGGGCAGGAACTGCACACCTAGAGAAGCAGATAACTTAGAGCCTAGCAGGACAGGAGACCCAGGGCCTAGAACTAGGGCAGGAGGTTTGGCGTGTAGCACTGAGGGACCTGACTGCTTGCTGACTTGAGGCTGGGGGCTGCAGACCAACTGAGGGCAAAGGCTGCAAATCCAGTGGGACAGAGAACCTATAGCCTGGTGGAGCAGTGGACTGAGGGCCGGCTAGAGCTGGAGAAAGTGAAACTAGAACAGCTAAGGGCTGGGAGCCTAGTGCTGATAACTTTGGACCTTACAGGGAAAGCGACTCTGGACCTAACAGGCAAACTGATTCTGGGCCTGACAGGCAAACTGACTCTTGACCTGACAGGGAAACTGACTCTGGAGCTGATAGAGAGAACAACTCTGAACCTGACAGGGAAACTGGCTCTGGACCTGCAAGGGAAACTGACTTTGGACATACCAGAGAAACTAACTCTGGACCTGACAGGGAAACTGGCTGAGAGCTGGAGAGCAGTCGAGCTCTGGGCCTACTAGAGGAACTGGTAACTCTGAGCCTAGCCGGGCAGGAGCCTGGATGACCAACCTGGGCTAGGGACTGAGGGCCGACTAGTGCTGGAGACAGCAGATACCGTACAGTTGGAGACTGACGGCCAGTTGGAGACTGTCCATCGGGTCCACCATGGAGAGGACTGAAGGGTCCCCTGAGGCGAGGTCTGGAGGTCTTTGAGTTCTCAGGGCTGGAGCTAGCAGGGTGCTAGCAGTCAGGGCTGCAGGACCACAGGCCTGGGACCGGTATGTCCCACCAGGCAGGGGTTGGCAGGGCCGGGCCAGCAGGAGCAGGCTGAGTCCTTGTGGTGCAGGCTGAACTTGAAAGACCGGAAGGTGCTGATCCAACCAGGCTGTGACTGGAGGAGCTCCAACGTCTGGGCTGTACTTTACCTCTGCAGTAGCTGCAGGCTGTGACTCCATGCTAGGAGCGGGCGAAGAATCCACCGCAGGCTTGGGCTCTGGGCCAGGGAGAGGCTCGTGAGGGAGAACAGGTGGAGTCTTTGTGGCTGAAGGTTCCAGGGTAGCAGACAGTTGAACCTTGGGCACCCAAGCATCTGGCTCGAGCAGCAGGGGGTCCCCACTGGGAGGAGAGGACGAATCTGCAACGGCAGCCAGTACAGGACCAATGGCAGCAGCTGGTTGGCTCCACAACTGGAGTGGGAGGCTCATTAAAAACTTCTTGTCAATAGGGGGGCGCTGTTTTCACTTTGGAAAAAATCGTGCCCAATTTAAATGGCCTCGTACTCTATTCTAGATCATACAATATGCATATTATTATTACTATTGGATAGAAAACACTCAAGTTTCTAAAACTGTTTGAATTATATCTGTGAGTAAAACAGAACTAATTTGGCAGCAAACTTCCATACAGGAAGTGAAAAATCTGAAAACGAGGCTCTGTTTCAGGGCCTGCCTATTCAACTGGCTTTTATTTATCGATATACATGCACGTCATACGCCTTCCACTAGATGTCAACAGGCAGTGGAATGTGGAATGGGGTGTCTAGCTTGATCTGAGGTCGAACAAGAGCTTTTGGAGTGACAGGTCTGCCATTTTGTCAGTTTTCCAAGGCGCGCGAAGGAGCTCCACATTGTCTTCTGAAAAGCGTTCGGTTTACACGCCGAATATCTCCGGCTCTGATTTTATTTGATACATATTAGAAAAACATCATAAAGTAGGTTTTTTCAACCGAGTTTTATCAGTTTATTCAACGTTTATTGGGACTTTTGGAGTTTTCCGTTCTTTGCGCTAAGAGAGGATGGGAATGTTAGCAACCTTGGCTAGCATTGTGGCGCGAATTCGACAGAAGAAATGGACATTCTAAAACCAAACAACGATTTATTCTGGACCAAGGACTCCTTGTACAACATTCTGATGGAAGCTCAGCAAAAGTAAGAAAACATTTATGATGTTATTTCGTATTTCTGTGGAATATGTAGAATCCAACAGGGCGGAGAATATGTGAGCGCTGTCTCACAATAATGTATTTTTTATGTTGTAGTAAAGTTATTTTTTTAAATCTAACACAGCGGTTGCATTAAGAACCAGTGTATCTTTCATTTGCCATACAACAAGTATTTTTATGTAAAGTTTATGATGAGTTCTTTGGTCAGATTAGGTGAGTGTCCAAAATATCTCCGGACATTCTGGGAAAATGTTGCTACATATTCACAATGTATAACCACGATTGCAGCGCTAAATATGCAAATTTTCTAACAAAACATAAGTGTATTGTATAACATGATGTTATAAGACTGTCATCTGATGAAGTTGTCCAAAGGTTAGTGATTAATTTTATATCTTTTGCTGGTTTTTGCGAAAGCTACCTTTGCGGTGAATAAATGTGTTTGTGTGTTTGGCTATTGTGGTAAGCTACATTGTGTTTTTGCTGTAAAACACTTAAAAAATCGGAAATATTGTCTGGATTCACAAGATGTTTATCTTTCATTTGCTGTACACCATGTATTTTTCATAAATGTTTTATGATGAGTATTTATGTATTTCACGTTGCTCTCTGTAATTATTCTGGCTGCTTTGGTGCTATTTGTGATGGTAGCTGCAATGTAAAACTATGATTTATACCTCAAATATGCACATTTTTCGAACAAAACATAAATGTATTGTATAACATGTTATAAGACTGTCATCTGATGAAGTTGTTTCTTGGTTAGTGACTAATTATATCTCTATTTTGTCGGTTTTGTGAAAGCTACCTATACGGTGGAAACATGGTGAAAATATGCGGTTGTGTGTTTGGCTATTGTGGTTAGCTAATATAAATACATATTGTGTTTTTGCTGTAAAACATTTTAAAAATCGTAAATGATGGCTGGATTCACAAGATGTTTATCTTTCATTTGCTGTATTGGACTTGTGATTTCATGAAAATTATATTATATGATATCCCTGTCCCGTTAGGCTAGGCTATGCTAGTCAGCTTTTTTGATGAGGAGGATCCCGGATCCGGGATGGGTATCACTGAAAGGTTAAAGGTTGAGACCGAGTCTGCGTCTCTCACATGGGTAGGCAGACCATTCCATAAAAATGGAGATCTATAGGAGAAAGCCCTGCCTCCAGCTGTTTGCTTAGAAATTCTAGGGACAATTAGGAGGCCTGCGTCTTGTGACCGTAGCGTACGTGTAGGTATGTACGGCAGGACCAACTCGGAAAGATAAGTAGGAGCAAGCCCATGTAACGCTTTATAGGTTAACAGTAAAACTTTGAAATCAGCCCTTGCCTTAACAGGCAGCCAGTGTAGGGAAGCTAGCACTGGAGTAATATGATCAAATTTCTTGGTTCTAGTCAGGATTCTAGCAGCCGTATTTAGCACTAACTGAAGTTTATTTAGTGCTTTATCCGGGTAGCCAGAAAGTAGAGCATTGCAGTAGTCTAACCTAGAAGTAACAAAAGCATGGATTAATTTTTCTGCATCATTTTTGGACAGAAAGTTTCTGATTTTTGCAATGTTACGTAGATGGAAAAAAAAGAGTTTTCAGCAATCCACAGTATTTCTCCAAAGCTCAGTTGTCCTGAGTCTGCACAACTCTGCCAGGACCTAGGATCAAGGGACACACTCAAGTGTTTTAGTACTATATCTCTTGACACAATGATGAAAATAATCATGGCCTCTAAACTTTCAAGCTGCATACTGGACCCTATTCCAACTAAACTACTGAAAGAGCTGCTTCCTGTGCATGGCCCTCCTATGTTGAACATAATAAACGTCTCTCTATCCACCGGATGTGTACCAAACTCACTAAAAGTGGCAGTAATAAATCCTCTCTTGAAAAAGCCAAACCTTGACACAGAAAATATAAAAAACTATCGGCCTATATCGAATCTTCCATTCCTCTCCAAAATGTTTGAAAAAGCTATTGCGCAGCAACTCACTGCCTTCCTGAAAACAATGTATACGAAATGCTTCAGTCTGGTTTTAGACCCCATCATAGCACTGAGACTGCACTTGTGAAGGTGGTAAATTACCTTTTAATGGCGTCAGACCGAAGCTCTGCATCTGTCCTCGTGCTCCTAGACCTTAGTGCTACTTTTGATACCATCGATCACCACATTATTTTGGAGATTGGAACCCCAAATTGGTCTACACGGACAAGTTCTGGCCTCGTTTCGATCTTATCTGTTGGGAAGATATCAGTTTGTCTCTGTGAATGGTTTGCCCTCTGACAAATCAACTGTAAATGTTGGTGTTCCTCAAGGTTCCGTTTTAGGACCACTATTGTTTTCACTATATATTTTACCTCTTGGGGATGTCATTCGAAACATAATGTTAACTTTCACTCTTATGCGGATGACACACAGCTGTACATTTCAATGAAACATGGTGAAGCCCCAAAATTGCCCTCGCTAGAAGCCTGTGTTTCAGACATAAAGAAGTGGATGGCTGCAAACGTTCTACTTTTAAACTCGGACAAAACAGAGATGCTTGTTCTAGGTCCCAAGAAACAAAGAGATCTTCTGTTGAATCTGACAATTAATCTTGATGGTTGTACAGTCGTCTCAAATAAAACTGTGAAGAACCTCGGTGTTACTCTGGACCCTGATCTCTCTTTTGACGAACATATCAAGACTGTTTCAAGGACAGCTTTTTTCCATCTACGTAACATTGCAAAAATGGTGCAGAAAAATAATTCCATGCTTTTGTTACTTCCAGGTTAGACTACTGCAATGCTCTACTTTCCGGCTACCCGGATAAAGCACTAAATAAGCTTCAGTTAGTGCTAAATACGGCTGCTAGAATCCTGACTAGAACAACTTTTTAAAATCATATTACTCCAGTGCTAGCCTCCCTACACTGGCTTCCTGTTAAGGCCAGGGCTGATTTCAAGGTTTTACTGCTAACCTACAAAGCATTACATGGGCTTGCTCCTACCTATCTTTCCGATTTGGTCCTGCCGTACATGCCTACACGTACGCTACACTCACAAGACGCAGGCCTCCTAATTGTCCCTAGAATTTCTATGCAAACAGCTGGAGGCAGGGCTATCTCCTATAGAGCTCCATTTTTATGGAATGGTCTGCCTACCCATGTGAGAGACGCAGACTCGGTCTCAACCTTTAAGTCTTAACTGAAGACTCATCTCTTCAGTAGGTCATATGATTGAGTGTAGTCTGGGCCAGGAGAGTGAAGGTGAACGGAAAGGCTCTGGAGCAACGAACCGCCCTTGCTGTCTCTGCCTGGCCGGTTCCCCTCTCTCCACTGGGATTCTCTGCCTCTAACCCTATTACAGAGGCTGAGTCACTGGCTTACTGGTGCTCTTCCATGCCGTCCCTAGGAGGGGTGCGTCACTTGAGTGGGTTGAGTCGCTGACGTGGTCTTCCTGTCTGGGTTGGCGCCCCCCCTTGGGTTGTGCCGTGGCGGAGATCTTTGTGGGCTATACTCGGCCTTGTCTCAGGATGGTAAGTTGGTGGTTGAAGATATCCCTCTAGTGATATCCCTCTATCCTGCCTGTTTGGCCCTGTCCGGGGGTATCATCAGATGGGGCTACAGTGTCTCCTGATCCCTCCTGTCTCAGCCTCCAGTATTTATGCTGCAGTAGTTTATGTGTCGGGGGGCTAGGGTCAGTCTGTTATATCTGGAGTATTTCTCCTGTCTTATCCGGTGTCCTGTGTGATTTTAAGTATGCTCTCTCTAATTCTCTCTTTTGCTCTTTCTTTCTTTCTTTCTCTCTCTCGGAGGACCTGAGCCCTAGGGCCATGCCTTAGGACTACCTGGCATGATGACTCCTTGCTGTCCCCAGTCCACCTGGCCGTGTTGCTGCTCCAGTTTCAACTGTTCTGCCTGTGGCTATGGAACCCTGACCTGTTCACCGGACGTGCTACCTGTCCCAGACCTGCTGTTTTCAACTCTCTAGAGACAGCAGGAGCGGTAGAGATACTCTCAATGATCGGCTATGAAAAGTCAACTGACATTTACCCCTGAGGTGCTGACTTGTTGCACCCTCGACAACTACTGTGATTATTATTATTAGACCATGCTGGTCATTGATGAACATTTGAACATCTTGGCCATGTTCTGTTATAATCTCCACCCGGCACAGCCAGAAGAGGACTGGCCACCCCTCATAGCCTGGTTCCTCTCTAGGTTTCTTCCTAGGTTTTGGCCTTTCTTGGGAGTTTTTCCTAGCCACTGTGCTTGTACACCTGCATTGCTTTCTGTTTGGGGTTTTAGGCTGGGTTTCTGTACAGCACTTTGATATATCAGCTGATGTAAGAAGGGCTATATAAATACATTTGATTTGATCGATTTGATTTGATGACACAGGTCCTCGTATTCCTTCTGCAGCTTCCAACTGGAGAAGGCCTGGTAGTCTCTTAGATGAGAGAGGTGTGTAGGGCCTTCCTCAGGTGCATGACGGCTTTGTGTGGCGGTGTGGGCTGAGGCGGGTGGTTAGTTGTCTCTTGACTCTTCTTTGGAGCACCTCAACATATCAACTATAGCAGGTCAGAATCCGACGATACAAAGGACCATGAAAAAACTGTTGGTCTCTAAATCCGTCAAGACCTAGGACCATGAAAAACAACGGCTAGCTGGAGCTCGTCTGAGCAGTTGGCTGGATATGCCCTCACCCACTATATACTTAATGCTGGTTGGTTTGGTTCTGCCCACTATAGTGCTGCCCGGTTAGAACATGATGTTGAGGCCCATCACTGTACTCTTGATAGTCACCACCACACACACACACACACATCTGTTTCCATTTGAAGATGTTTTATATGATTGTGGTTATGTTTGATGGATGCACAACACTTCAAGATATAAAACCAGCATGTGAGTGTCCATCCCTACAATATTTGCATCTTCTTGAGGTGTGCGGGGTGGAGCCCTGGTTTGCGTCCAAGCACCCTGATTGGTTGGAATTTTGATAAGTGATTGACAGGTCTGAAGGCCAGTCAGGTTAAGAGAGCCTGCCTTGTTTTACAACCTTAACTCTGAGTTCTTTTGGAAGCTCCTTCCTTGTCATATTTGAATCTTTGCTGGAAATTCACTTCATGAAAGTGGGACCATCAAGAGAGAGCTTGTTTCTTTTCCTTGATGAATTTAAATGGTTTGAACCACAGTGATTGGACATGGGGAGTCTAAAGCTGTGTTCACACTGCAGGCCTTAATGCTCAAATCAGTTTTGTTTTTCAAATCTGTTTTGGAATACTGACTGTCCAACCAGCAAGCTACAAGGGAACAAATTAGATCATCTATAGGGAACTATCAAAATAAAGTGTGACCAACTTAGCAACCTAAGGCTTTCCTCTTGCCAACTTTATCAGACCAGTGATTACTTCATGGAAAGAAGGATGCATTTCTCATCGGGCCCAAAAAATCATATGGACAAGCATCAGGAACTGAAAAACATATGAATCACAAGAACGTTTTGGGGCATTTAAAGTGTTTATTGCATAATCTTTTCACTGTGAGTCAGATACCTTAAGGCTATGTTCTGATATACACACTAGCATACCACTTACAACTCATACACAGCACATCACTTCATTCTAAGTGGTATGCTAATGTGGATATTGGAACACAGGGATTTGATTTATGGTACAGAGTGAGAGGAGTCATCTTCCTTGATGACCCTTAGAACAAAGCCCGTTGCGGTCAAGACATTCACTGCTTGTGGCCCTTGGAGGAAGAAGAGTTCCACATTTCTTCACCGTCCTTCTCAACGACCAGGTTGCCGTCGTTGCGCAGGTACATGCGGCACATCTTGAATCCTTGAGCCTGGCTCTTGGTTTGCCACATCGTCTTGTTATCCCTCTTGTACATGACAAAGTTGCAGTCGTCCTGCATGCACAGGCGGTAGGCGTCAACCTGGCCGGCGGTGTCAGAGGACCACATCTGCCGCCAGCCATAGATGACAAAGTTACCGTCCTCCTGTGTAGACGAGAGATTTTTTATTTTTTTATTTCACCTTTATTTAACCAGGTAGGCTAGTTGAGAACAAGTTCTCATTTGCAACTGCGACCTGGCCAAGATAAAGCATAGCAGTGTGAACAGACAACACAGAGTTACACATGGAGTAAACAATAAACAAGTCAATAACATGGTAGAAAAAAAGAGAATCTATATACAATGTGTGCAAAAGGCATGAGGTAGGCAATACATCGAATAATTACAATTTAGCAGATTAACACTGGAGTGATAAATCATCAGATGATCATGTGCAAGAAGAGATACTGGTGTGCAAAAGAGCAGAAAAGTAAATAAATAAAAGCAGTATGGGGGGTGAGGTAGGTAAATTGGGTGGGTAGTTTACAGATGGACTATGTACAGCTGCAGCGATCGGTTAGCTGCTCGGATAGCAGATTTTTAAAGTTGTTGAGGGAGATAAAAGTCTCCAACATAAAGGATTGTGGTATGCACAGAACAATTTGGAAGGTTTTAGGTAGGTGCAAACACACAAACCGTTTGGGAGACACTATCCTAGTTCAGCTGACTGCAAGATGACACATTGTCCGTCTATCTGTCATTATATAGTAGTTTATATAGCAGCTTTAAAGACGCTTCAAACCTACCTGGAAAACTGCCTTGTATTCCTTGTTATTGGACCATATGTAGTCTCCCTTACGCATCTCATCATACTTGGACATGTAATTCCTGCTCATGATTCTGAAATAAAGAATAAGTAAATAAACCCTGCTTAGCAGAAAATGTAATATATACCTTGCATTTTCTAAATTCCCTTAGCAAATATTTCCATGGCAAAAATGTATAAATGAATAGCTTTTGAAATAGTACAAAAATTGGCCATTCAATGGACCACCTTTCAAAAGGTGAATAACACCCTTCACATGAGGCATTTTGACAGTTGGCAAGAGTTTAAGTGGCCTCCAAAGACATTTCCGTTTTTAGATTATTGAAATCACTGCTTGGAGTTATCTCCCGTAACACAGCATTTAGCAGGATACATGCTATACCCAGATACTTAAGTTGGTAAACTCCCGTTATGATACTCACAGGCCGTATGTGGTTCAGTAGTTTGGATTGATGAGGCTGGAGGTTCCAGATGAAGTGAAGCTGGTAAAGAACTGTCCTTTTTATACCCACGGAGAAGAGGGCAAGACGGAGAGAGTGGAGGAGGAGATCGAAGCAGAAGACGGCTTTCTTTCATGGCTGAATGGACACTGAGATGCATAAGATACCCATGAACCCAGTAAAACGTGTGGTAGTTAATTGGACTGGAATCTTGAAAAATAAGATGCTTTCATAGTGTGGATTAGATTGCCTAGATTAGACTTTAATCATCTTCAGCTGGTGGATCTGGCTGGACACATTGAAGGTGCTAAATACTTGTTTTGATCTGGTCTTGTGATAATCTTTTAAAAGATCAAATAGTTTTTAAAGTTACATTTGATTTTTGGTGGCCAAGTGTTCCTCTGAATTTCGTACGTAGTAGTGACTAATTAGCCCCTACATTTTTGGGGAATTATTTAGCTAATGGAAATGTGTTAGCTAGTAGGCATGCTTTGCATTCTAGATAAGTATTGAATGTTGTTTCAACACATCTACCTTTAGCCGATCATTACAGTATATTGTTACTTTGATGTGTCCTATTTAGTTTTCGAGGTACCAGTACTGGTCGTGCTTAAGATTGGATAAGAAATATCACTAACGGTGTGGCCTTCAGTAAGCATATTAATGCTGTCTTCAAATACTCGTCGGAACTGGGAAATCTCCCAGTTATGAGTCATAAATTTGACGTGATTGTGTTAGTTAAAAAAATTCTTCAACCAAGGAGATTTTAGCTAGGTAGATGAGCTATCTAACGTTGCTCATGATAAAGTTAGCTAACTTGCTTAACATTAAGAGTATGGTCACACTAGCTACATTATCCACATTGATAAGTTTGACACTGTCAATGGATTTGCTTGATCATCTTTTGGTTGAAAAGGTGAAAGGTCAGTGATGAAATGTCACAACTTGTAAACTCGGGGTATCAACGTTATCTCTTACTTTCCCACTTGGAATTCCAACTTGGGAGAGTTGTTCAAGTGGTTATTTTCCAGTTGGAACCTTGTCTTTCCCACTTCCAAGGAGTTGTTGGAAATGTTGGAAAGCTTCCCTTCAATCAATCAATTGTATTTTCTTATTTTTGACTTTTGATGTTTGAAAACAGCTTCCCTCAGAACCTGACCTTTTTGATGAAGGTGCACTTTCCCTTACAGTAAAACCATCTGTTGGAGAAGATAAAAACAAATAATCACAAGTATTTATTTGTGATTGAAGATGTGGATGAAGACCAAATAAAAGTATCCGTTTTCACTGATAACATCATTTTGTATGAATGCCTTTCACATCCGTTTCTTCTTTGAAAGAGATACTTTTAATGTAATGTGTCGAACGATCACCAAGCAAGTGAGGGCACACATGTTCAATTACCAATAAACTCTGAAGGGTTTGGTATGAAAGCATAGGCTACTGTAATATGAAATGTTTTGTTACTACAAAATAGCTAAGTCGTTCACATTCTTTCCCTCTGAGTAAAGGCCAGCATTTAACCGTCAACATCAATAATAATATTTGACCACGATTTAACGTGAAATCAAATAAACTGTAGCTTTCCCTTTATTTCAGAAATGCCGTCGCTCTTCTGCCGAAGTCAGCATTCCTTCCAGACCAATAGACCAGCTTCTTTCAGGGTGTAATTTAAAATAATCTGATTAGATTTGCGAGAGGCGTCTGACTTGTTTGTGAATATGATTAGATCCAACATGCACACGGTTTTTATCTGTGAAAATGGAAAGAAAACTGGACCTGTTCTCTGCATTGAGATCCAGGTTGAGTTAGCTATCTGTTAATGTACTGAAGTGTAATCCAAAGGGACATTATGAGAGCATCACTATCTGTGCAAATTCAGTTAGAATGGGGTGAGGGGGGAACATGGGATCATGTCCCTGGCAGGCTGTAGTCGTTTAACCTATCTGCAAATCTGAAGATGGACTTCAGTTGAAATTGTATTTATAGAGATGATATAAACTAATACTCTACTACACCGTGTACATTGTTGTTAATTTTCATATTCAGGTGTGAAGTGTCAGATCGAACGACGATGTAAAGACGGTAATAGAATAGTGTAACAGGAAAGTACAATGTGTTGAAGAAATGCTTGGGCACATAATTTATCATTTTATTTGCTTATGATGGTGCAATAGTGACAATCCATAACACTCTGTCCTTCATAGAAGTCCCTTAACATTTTGGAGATAGTGTTGTTTTTTTTTCTTCAAGGGACGTTCTTAACCTTGAAGGTTGGGCCCCCTAGGGCCTAGGCACCAGGGCAGTCTAATCAATCAAATTTATAAAGCTGTTTTTACATCAGCAGATGTCACAAAGTGCTACACAGAAATACAGCCTAAAACAGCAAGCAATGCAGATGTAGAAGGTGGCTAGGAAAAACTTGACTATAGCATATTTTTTATTAGTCTATTTATATACTCAATATTTTCTGCGCAACATTATATGCTTTATTACCTGTATATACACTGCTCAAAAAAATAAAGGGAACACTTAAACAACACAATGTAAATCCAAGTCAATCACACTTCTGTGAAATCAAACTGTCCACTTAGGAAGCAACACTGATTGACAATAAATTTCACATGCTGTTGTGCAAATGGAATAGACAAAAGGTGGAAATTATAGGCAATTAGCAAGACACCCCCAATAAAGGAGTGGTTTTGCAGGTGGTGACCACAGACCAAATTCACCACTGGCGCCTTGTGCTCTTCACAGATGAAAGCAGGTTCACACTGAGCACATGAGCACATGTGACAGACCTGACAGAGTCTCGAGACACCGTGGAGAACGTTCTGCTGCCTGCAACATCCTCCAGCATGACCGGTTTGGCGGTGGGTCAGTCATGGTGTGGGGTGGCATTTCTTTGTGGGGCCGCACAGCCCTCCATGTGCTCGCCAGAGGTAGCCTGACTGCCATTAGGTACCGAGATGAGATACTCAGACCCCTTGTGAGACCATATGCTGACACATGCACATTTGTGGCCTGCTGGAGGTCATTTTGCAGGGCTCTGGCAGTGCTCCTCCTTGCACAAAGGCGGAGGTAGCGGTCCTGCTGCTGGGTTGTTGCCCTCCTACGGCCTCCTCCAACGTCTCCTGATGTACTGGCCTGTCTCCTGGTAGCGCCTCCATGCTCTGGACACTACGCTGACTGACACAGCAAACCTTCTTGCCACAGCTCGCATTGATGTGCCATCCTGGATGAGCTGCACTACCTGAGCCACTTGTGTGGGTTGTAGACTCCGTCTCATGCTACCACTAGAGTGAAAGTACCGCCAGCATTCAAAAGTGACCAAAACATCAGCCAGGAAGCATAGCAACTGAGAAGTTGTCTGTGGTCACCACCTGCAGAACCACTCCTTTATTGGGGGTGTCTTGCTAATTGCCTATAATTTCCACCTTTTGTCTATTCCATTTGCACAACAGCATGTGAAATGTATTGTCAATCAGTGTTGCTTCCTAAGTGGACAGTTTGATTTCACAGAAGTGTGATTGACTTGGAGTTACATTGTGTTGTTTAAGTGTTCCCTTTATTTTTTTGAGCAGTGTATTATATTATTATATATATATATATTATTATTATTATTATAATATTTTATATATACTGTATATAGCCCTTGGTTCTCTCCAGACCTGACTGTCCTTAACCAACACAAAAACATCCTATGGCGTTCTGCATTAGCATCGAACAGCCCCCGTGATATGCAACTTTTCAGGGAAGCTAGAAACCAATATACACAGGCAGTTAGAAAAGCCAAGGCTAGCTTTTTCAAGCAGAAATTTGCTTCCTGCAACACAAACTCAAAAAAGTTCTGGGACACTGTAAAGTCCATGGAGAATAAGAACATCTCCTCCCAGCTGCCCACTGCACTGAAGATAGGAAACACTGTCACCACTGATAAATCCACTATAATTGAGAATTTCAATAAGCATTTTTCTACGGCTGGCCATGCTTTCCACCTGGCTACCCGTCAACAGCACTGCAGCCCCCACAGCTACTCGCCCAAGCCTTCCCCATTTCTCCTTCTCCCAAATCCAGTCAGCTGATGTTCTGAAAGAGCTGCAAAATCTGGACCCCTACAAATCAGCCGGGCTAGATAATCTGGACCCTTTCTTTCTAAAATTATCTGCTGAAATTGTTGCCACCCCTATTACTAGCCTGTTCAACCTTTCTTTCGTGTCATCTGAGATTCCCAAAGATTGGAAAGCAGCTGCGGTCATCCCCCTCTTCAAAGGGGGGGACACTCTTGACCCAAACTGCTACAGACCTATATCTATCCTACCCTGCCTTTCTAAGGTCTTCGAAAGCCAAGTCAACAAACAGATTACCGACCATTTCGAATCCCACCATACCTTCTCCGCTATGCAATCTGGTTTCAGAGCTGGTCATGGGTGCACCTCAGCCACGCTCAAGGTCCTAAACGATATCTTAACCGCCATCGATAAGAAACAATACTGTGCAGCCGTATTCATTGACCTGGCCAAGGCTTTCGACTCTGTCAATCACCACATCCTCATCGGCAGACTCGACAGCCTTGGTTTCTCAAATGATTGCCTCGCCTGGTTCACCAACTACTTCTCTGATAGAGTTCAGTGTGTCAAATCGGAGGGTTTGTTGTCCGGGCCTCTGGCAGTCTCTATGGGGGTGCCACAGGGTTAAATTCTTGGACCGACTCTCTTCTCTGTATACATCAATGATGTCGCTCTTGCTGCTGGTGAGTCTCTGATCCACCTCTACGCAGACGACACCATTCTGTATACTTCTGGCCCTTCTTTGGAGACTGTGTTAACAACCCTCCAGGCGAGCTTCAATGCCATACAACTCTCCTTCCGTGGCCTCCAATTGCTCTTAAATACAAGTAAAACTGAATGCATGCTCTTCAACCGATCGCTGCCTGCACCTGCCCGCCTGTCCAACATCACCACTCTGGACGGCTCTGACTTAGAATATGTGGACAACTACAAATACCTAGGTGTCTGGTTAGACTGTAAACTCTCCTTCCAGACTCACATCAAACATCTCCAATCCAAAGTTTAATCTAGAACCGGCTTCCTATTTCACAACAAAGCATCCTTCACTCATGCTGCCAAACATACCCTTGTAAAACTGACCATCCTACCAATCCTCGACTTCGGTGATGTCATTTACAAAATAGCCTCCAATACCCTACTCAATAAATTGGATGCAGTCTATCACAGTGTCATCCGTTTTGTCACCAAAGCCCCATATACTACCCACCACTGCGACCTGTACGCTCTCGTTGGCTGGCCCTCGCTTCATACTCGTCGGCTATGAAAAGCCAACTGACATTTACTCCTGAGGTGCTGACTTGTTGCACGCTCGACAACTATTGTGATTATTATTATTTGACCATGCTGGTCATTGATGAACATTTGAACATCTTGGCCATGTTCTGTTATAATCTCCACCCGGCACAGCCAGAAGAGGACTGGCCACCCCTCATAGCCTGGTTCCTCTCTAGGTTTCTTCCTAGGTTTTGGCCTTTCTAGGGAGTTTTTCCTAGCCACCATGCTTCACACCTGCATTGCTTTCTGTTTGGGGTTTTAGGCTGGGTTTCTGTACAGCACTTTGATATATCAGCTGATGTAAGAAGGGCTATATAAATACATTTGATTTGATCGATTTGATTTGATGACACAGGTCCTCGTATTCCTTCTGCAGCTTCCAACTGGAGAAGGCCTGGTAGTCTCTTAGATGAGAGAGGTGTGTAGGGCCTTCCTCAGGTGCATGACGGCTTTGTGTGGCGGTGTGGGCTGAGGCGGATGGTTACAGTTGTCTCTTGACTCTTCTTTGGAGCACCTCAACATATCAACTATAGCAGGTCAGAATCCGACGATACAAAGGACCATGAAAAAACTGTTGGTCTCTAAATCCGTCAAGACCTAGGACTATGAAAAACAACGGCTAGCTGGAGCTCGTCTGAGCAGTTGGCTGGATATGCCCTCACCCACTATATACTTAATGCTGATTGGTTTGGTTCTGCCCACTATAGTGCTGTCCGGTTAGAACATGATGTTGAGGCCCATCACTGTACTCTTGATAGTCACCACCACACACACACACACATCTGTTTCCATTTGAAGATGTTTTATATGATTGTGGTTATGTTTGATGGATGCACAACACTTCAAGATATAAAACCAGCATGTGAGAGTCCATCCCTACACAATTTGCATCTTCTTGAGGTGTGCGGGGTGGAGCCCTGGTTTGTGTCCAAGCACCCTGATGGGTTGGAATTTTGATAAGTGATTGACAGGTCTGAAGGCCTGTCAGGTTAAGAGAGCCTGCCTTGTTTTACAACTTTCAACAACCTTAACTCTGAGTTCTTTTGGAAGCTCCTTCCTTGTCATATTTGAATCTTTGCTGGAAATTCACTTCATGAAAGTGGGACCATCAAGAGAGAGCTTGTTTCTTTTCCTTGATGAATTTAAATGGTTTGAACCACAGTGATTGGACATGGGGAGTCTAAAGCTGTGTTCACACTGCAGGCCTTAATGCTCAAATCAGTTTTGTTTTTCAAATCTGTTTTGGAATACTGACTGTCCAACCAGCAAGCTACAAGGGAACAAATTAGATCATCTATAGGGAACTATCAAAATAAAGTGTGACCAACTTAGCAACCTAAGGCTTTCCTCTTGCCAACTTTATCAGACCAGTGATTACTTCATGGAAAGAAGGATGCATTTCTCATCGGGCCCAAAAAATCATATGGACAAGCATCAGGAACTGAAAAACATATGAATCACAAGAACGTTTTGGGGCATTTAAAGTGTTTATTGCATAATCTTTTCACTGTGAGTCAGATACCTTAAGGCTATGTTCTGATATACACACTAGCATACCACTTACAACTCATACACAGCACATCACTTCATTCTAAGTGGTATGCTAATGTGGATATTGGAACACAGGGATTTGATTTATGGTACAGAGTGAGAGGAGTCATCTTCCTTGATGACCCTTAGAACAAAGCCCGTTGCGGTCAAGACATTCACTGCTTGTGGCCCTTGGAGGAAGAAGAGTTCCACATTTCTTCACCGTCCTTCTCAACGACCAGGTTGCCGTCGTTGCGCAGGTACATGCGGCACATCTTGAATCCTTGAGCCTGGCTCTTGGTTTGCCACATCGTCTTGTTATCCCTCTTGTACATGACAAAGTTGCAGTCGTCCTGCATGCACAGGCGGTAGGCGTCAACCTGGCCGGCGGTGTCAGAGGACCACATCTGCCGCCAGCCATAGATGACAAAGTTACCGTCCTCCTGTGTAGACGAGAGATTTTTTATTTTTTTATTTCACCTTTATTTAACCAGGTAGGCTAGTTGAGAACAAGTTCTCATTTGCAACTGCGACCTGGCCAAGATAAAGCATAGCAGTGTGAACAGACAACACAGAGTTACACATGGAGTAAACAATAAACAAGTCAATAACATGGTAGAAAAAAAGAGAATCTATATACAATGTGTGCAAAAGGCATGAGGTAGGCAATACATCGAATAATTACAATTTAGCAGATTAACACTGGAGTGATAAATCATCAGATGATCATGTGCAAGAAGAGATACTGGTGTGCAAAAGAGCAGAAAAGTAAATAAATAAAAGCAGTATGGGGGGTGAGGTAGGTAAATTGGGTGGGTAGTTTACAGATGGACTATGTACAGCTGCAGCGATCGGTTAGCTGCTCGGATAGCAGATTTTTAAAGTTGTTGAGGGAGATAAAAGTCTCCAACATAAAGGATTGTGGTATGCACAGAACAATTTGGAAGGTTTTAGGTAGGTGCAAACACACAAACCGTTTGGGAGACACTATCCTAGTTCAGCTGACTGCAAGATGACACATTGTCCGTCTATCTGTCCGTCTATATAGCAGTCTATATAGCAGCTTTAAAGACGCTTCAAACCTACCTGGAAAACTGCCTTGTATTCCTTGTTATTGGACCATATGTAGTCTCCCTTACGCATCTCATCATACTTGGACATGTAATTCCTGCTCATGATTCTGAAATAAAGAATAAGTAAATAAACCCTGCTTAGCAGAAAATGTAATATATACCTTGCATTTTCTAAATTCCCTTAGCAAATATTTCCATGGCAAAAATGTATAAATGAATAGCTTTTGAAATAGTACAATAATGGGCCATTCAATGGACCACCTTTCAAAAGGTGAATAACACCCTTCACATGAGGCATTTTGACAGTTGGCAAGAGTTTAAGTGGCCTCCAAAGACATTTCCGTTTTTAGATTATTGAAATCACTGCTTGGAGTTATCTCCCGTAACACAGCATTTAGCAGGATACATGCTATACCCAGATACTTAAGTTGGTAAACTCCCGTTATGATACTCACAGGCCGTATGTGGTTCAGTAGTTTGGATTGATGAGGCTGGAGGTTCCAGATGAAGTGAAGCTGGTAAAGAACTGTCCTTTTTATACCCACGGAGAAGAGGGCAAGACGGAGAGAGTGGAGGAGGAGATCGAAGCAGAAGACGGCTTTCTTTCATGGCTGAATGGACACTGAGATGCATAAGACACCCATGAACCCAGTAAAACGTGTGGTAGTTAATTGGACTGGAATCTTGAAAAATAAGATGCTTTCATAGTGTGGATTAGATTGCTTAGATTAGACTTTAATCGTCTTCAGCTGGTGGATCTGGCTGGACACATTGAGGGTGCTAAATACTTGTTTTGATCTGGTCTTGTGATAATCTTTTAAAAGATCAAATCGTTTTTTAAAGTTACATTTGATTTTTGGTGGCCAAGTATTCCTCTGAATTTCGGACGTAGTAGTGACTAATTAGCCCCTACATTTTTGGGGAATTATTTAGCAAATGGAAATGTGTTATCTAGTAGGCATGCTTTGCATTCTAGATAAGTATTGAATGTTGTTTCAACACCATCTACCTTTAGCTGATCATTACAATATATTGTTACTTTGATGTGTCCTATTTAGTTTTCGAGGTACCAGTACTGGTCGTGCTTAAGATTGGATAAGGAATATCACTAACGGTGTGGCCTTCAGTAAGCACATTAATGCTGTCCTCAAATGCTCTTCGGAACTGGGAAATCTCCCAGTTATGAGTCATACATTTGACGTGATTGTGTTAGTTAAAAAAATTATTCAACCAAGGAGATTTTAGCTAGGTAGATGAGCTATCTAACGATGCTCATGATAAAGTTAGCTAACTTGCTTAACATTGAGAGTATGGTCACACTAGCTACATTATCCACATTGATAAGTTTGACACTGTCAATGGATTTGCTTGATCTTTTTTTGGTTGAAAAGGTGAAAGGTCAGTGATGAAATGTTACAACTTGTAAACTCGGGGTATCAACGTTATCTCTTACTTTCCCACTTGGAATTCCAACTTGGGAGAGTTGTTCAAGTGGTTATTTTCCAGTTGGAACCTTGTCTTTCCCACTTCCAAGGAGTTGTTGGAAATGTTGGAAAGCTTCCCTTCAATCAATCAATGTATTTTCTTAATTTTTACTTTTGACGTTTGAAAACAGCTTCCCTCAGAACCTGACCTTTTTGATGAAGGTGCACTTTCCCTTACAGTAAAACAATCTGTTGGAGAAGTTAAACACAAATAATCACAAGTATTTATTTGTGATTGAAGATGTGGATGAAGACCAAATAAAAGTATCCGTTTTCACTGATAACATCATTTTGTATGAATGCCTTTCACATCCGTTTCTTCTTTGAAAGAGATACTTTTAATGTAATGTGTCGAACGATCACCAAGCATGTAAGAGCACACATTTTCAATTACCAATAAACTCTGAAGGGTTTGGTATGAAAGCATAGGCTACTGTAATATGAAATGTTTTGTTACTACAAAATAGCTAAGTCGTTCACATTCTTTCCCTCTGAGTAAAGGCCAGCATTTAACCGTCAACATCAATAATAATATTTGACCACGATTTAACGTGAAATCAAATAAACTGTAGCTTTCCCTTTATTTCAGAAATGCCGTCGCTCTTCTGCCGAAGTCAGCATTCCTTCCAGACCAATAGGCCAGCTTCTTTCAGGGTGTAATTTAAAATAATCTGATTAGATTTGCGAGAGGCGTCTGTCTTGTTTGTGAATATGATTAGATCCAACATGCACACGGTTTTTATCTGTGAAAATGGAAAGAAAACTGGACCTGTTCTCTGCATTGAGATCCAGGTTGAGTTAGCTATCTGTTAATGTACTGAAGTGTAATCCAAAGGGACATTATGAGAGCATCACTATCTGTGCAAATTCAGTTAGAATGGGGTGAGGGGGGAACATGGGATCATGTCCCTGGCAGGCTGTAGTCGTTTAACCTATCTGCAAATCTGAAGATGGACTTCAGTTGAAATTGTGTTTATAGAGATTATATAAACTAATACTCTACTACACCGTGTACATTGTTGTTAATTTTCATATTCAGGTGTGAAGTGTCAGATCGAACAACGATGTAAAGACGGTAATAGAATAGTGTAACAGGAAAGTACAATGTGTTGAAGAAATGCTTGGGCACATAATTTATCATTTTATTTGCTTATGATGGTGCAATAATGACAATCCATAACACTCTGTCCTTCATAGGAGTCCCTTAACATTTTGGAGATAGTGTTGTTTTTTTCCCTTCAAGGGACGTTCTTAACCTTGAAGGTTGGGCCCCCTAGGGCCTAGGCACCAGGGCAGTCTAATCAATCAAATTTATAAAGCTGTTTTTACATCAGCAGATGTCACAAAGAGCTACACAGAAATACAGCCTAAAACCCCAAACAGCAAGCGATGTAGAAGGTGGCTAGGAAAAACTTGACTATAGCATATTTTTTATTAGTCTATTTATATACTCAATATGTTCTGCGCAACATTATATGCTTTATTACCTGTATATATTCCATTGCATGTTTTACAAATGACTTCATTATCAAGTAAAAGATAAAGACCCCAGGAAACAAACACAAGCACACAGAAAATATACTTAACATTCTCTTTACTGAATAAGCTCTGTCGACAGTGTTGAGAGCACTCCTCTAAAATGTAAATTGAAGGTTGTTTCGCGACTCTCTGGAGGAGCTGCAGTCGACCACTTCACTTCTGACCCTTGGAGGAGGCAGAGATCCACACCTCCCCACCGTCCTTCTCGATGACCAGGTTGCTGTCGATGCGCAGCCACTAGATGGTTTAATTTTATTTTAGGCTGTGAAACGAGGCTACTCAGGCGAGAAAAAAAGCATTACCCAAATGTATAGCCCCGTTGGAAAATCTAAATGGACTGTTTGAAAATGTGAATAACATTTGTATTTGGCGTACCCCCTACGGCATTGCGTGTACCCCAGTTTGGGAATAGCCGTGCTAGGGCAACAAGGACATTAACAAAAATAGCAAATTAAACTGAAAAACACTTACATATGTTTTTCTTAACAGAATAGCATGTAAATGCACATAAATAATTAGCATAAATGTAATGATAGGCTATGGGTATTGGGTACTGTCTGTCATGTCCAGATCGATGCTGACAGGAGGGAGGCGCCAGAAAATGTAGCCAAACTTGAATGAGATTTTATATGACATATACAGTATATCACAAAAGTGAGTACACCCCTCACATTTTTGTAAATATTTGAGTATATCTTTTCATGTGACAACACTGAAGAGTGTAAATTTGCTGTCCCCTCAAAATAACTCAACACACAGCCATTATTGTCTAAACCGCTAGCAACAAAAGTGAGTACACCCCTAAGTGAAAATGTCCAAATTGGGCCCAATTAGCCATTTCCCTCCCCGGTGTCATGTGACTCGTTAGTGTTACAAGGTCTCAGGTGTGAATGGGGAGCAGGTGTGTTAAATTTGGTATCATCGCTCTCACACTCCCTCATACAGACTGGTCACTGGAAGTTCAACATGGCACCTCATGGCAAAGAACTCTCTGAGGATCTGAAAAAAAGAATTGTTGCTCTACATAAAGATGGCCTGGGCTATAAGAAGATTGCCAAGACCCTGAAATTGAGCTGCAGCACGGTGGCCAAGACCATATAGCGGTTTAACTGGACAGGTTCCACTCAGAACAGGCCTCGCCATGGTCGACCAAAGAAGTTGAGTGCACGTGCTCAGCATCATATCCAGAGGTTGTCTTTGGGAAATAGAAGTATGAGTGCTGCCAGCATTGCTGCAGAGGTTGAAGGGGTGGGGGGTCAGCCTGTCAGTGCTCAGACCATACGCCGTACACTGCATCAAATTGGTCTGCATGGCTGTCGTCCCAGAAGGAAGCCTCTTCTAAAGATGATGCACAAGAAAGCCTGCAAACAGTTTGCTGAAGACACGCAGACTAAGGACATGGATTACTGGAACCATGTCCTGTGGTCTGATGAGACCAAGATAAACTTATTTGGTTCAGATGGTGTCAAGTGTGTGTGGTGGCAACCAGGTGAGGAGTAGAAAGACAAGTGTGTCTTGCCTACAGTCAAGCATGGTGGTGGGAGTGTCATGGTCTGGGGCTGCATGAGTGCTGCCGGAACTGGGGAGCTACAGTTCATTGAGGGAACCATGAATGCCAACATGTACTGTGACATACTGAAGCAGCGCATGAGCCCCTCCCTTCGGAGACTTGGCCGCAGGGCAGTATTCCAACATGATAACGACCCCAAACACACCTCCAAGACGACCACTGCCTTGCTAAAGAAGCTGAGGGTAAAGGTGATGGACTGGCCAAGCATGTCTCCAGACCTAAACCCTATTGAGCATCTGTGGGGCATCCTCAAACGGAAGGTGGAGGCGTGCAAGGTCTCTAACATCCACCAGCTCCGTGATGTCATCATGGAGGAGTGGAAGAGGACTCCAGTGGCAACCTGTGAAGCTCTGGTGAACTCCATGCCCAAGAGGGTTAAGGCAGTGCTGGAAAATGATGGTGGCCACATAAAATATTGACACTTTGGGCCCAATTTGGACATTTTCACTTAGGGGTGTACTCACTTTAGTTGCCAGCGGTTTAGACATTAATGGCTGTGTGTTGAGTTATTTTGAGGGGACAGCAAATGTACACTGTTATACAAGCTGTACACTCACTACCTTACATTGTAGCAAAGTGTCATTTCTTCAGTGTTGTCACATGAAAAGATATACTCATATTTACAAAAATGTGAGGGGTGTACTCACTTTTGTGATATACTGTATATAGGCTAAACGTCGGTCATGTTTAACAAATATAATGTAGGATAATTGTCCGGTGTCCGCGATATGGCTGGTTTCCCTTTTGTAGTCAATGATTGTCTGTAGACCCTGCCACATATGTCTCGTGTCTGAGCCGTTGAATTGCGACTCCACTTTGTCTACACTGTTTCTGTTCGGCCATATTCCCAGTCACCTTGCCATGGTTAAATGCGGTGGATCGTGCTTTCAGTTTTGCGTGAATGCTGCGTGAATGCTGCTTTCAGTTTCTGGTTAGGGTAGGTTTTAATAGTCACAGTGGGTACAACATCTCCTATACACTTCTTGATAAACTCAGTAACCGTTTCAGTGTACACGTCAATATTATTTTTCGGAAGCTACCCGGAACATATTCCAGTCCGCGACTGAGGTATTCTTGGTCGGGTGAACAAAAGGACTTGAGTTCCTGTATGTTATTAAAATTACACCATGAGTCGTTAATCATGAAACATACACCCCCTTCTTCTTCTTCCCAGGGAGATGTTTATTCCTGTCAGCAAGATGAGCTGAGAATCCAGATGGCTGGACCGACTTCAAAAGTATATCCCGAGAGAGCCATGTTTCCGTGAAACAGTGTGTTACAATCCCTGAAGTGTCTTTGGAAAGAAACCCTTTCCCTGATCTCTTCAACTATGTTATCCTTGGACTGAACATTAGCGAGTAATATACTCGGAGGCGGTGGGTTAAGTCTGACTAGAAGACCGCTCCGAGTTCCTCTTCTCCGCTGTCGTTGTTTTGGGTCGGCCTCTGGAATCAGTTAAATTGCTCTGGGTGGTGCGAACAAAGGATCCGCTTTGGGAAATGTATATTCCTGGTCGTAATGCTGGTAGTGCTGGTGAGTTACCACCGCTCTGATATCCAATAGTTCTTCCCAGCTGTATGTAATAACACATAACATTTTCTGGGCTAACAATGTAAGAAATAATACATAAAAATCAAAATACTGCAAAGTTTCCTAAGAACTAGAAGCGAGTCAATAACCCTAAGCACACAGCCAAGACAACACAGGAGTGGCTTCGGGACAAGTCTCTGAATGTCTTTGAGTGGCCCAGCCAGGACCCAGCCTTGAACCCGATCGAAAATCTCTGAAGAGATCTGAAAATAACTGTGCAGCGACGCTCCCCATCCAACCTGACAGAGCTTGAGGGGAACTGGAGAGAAGAATGGGAGACACTCCCCAAATACAGGTGTGCCAAGCTTGTAGCGTCATACCCAAGAAGACTCAAGGCTGTAATTGCTGCCAAAGGTGCTTCAACACAGTACTGAGTAAAGGGTCTGAATACTTATGTAAATGTGATATTACAGTTGTATATTTTTAACATTTGCAAAAACAATCTAAAAACCTGTTTTTGCTTTGTTCTTAATTCTTCTTATGGAGAATTAGATAACTGAGGATTATTATTACTTTTAATCAATTTTAGAATAAGGCTGTAACGTAACAAAATGAGGAAAAAGTCAAGGGGTCTGAATACTTTCCAAATGCACTGTATCCCCATGAAACTGATTGACACCAAATCGTCGGTATGCAGATGCAGCATGGACGTTTCACCTGTAACATTTGACGAATTATCATTCACGATTGACAGTGCGAAATGTGAAGGGAGGTTCTCAACGAGTTGAGCAGAGATTGTGTGCAAAGTACAGAATCCCCCACATGCGCAGAAGCCACAAGACCCCAGCCGCTGGAAAGCGGGGTCCAGAGAAGTCGGACCCTCAGCCTTATGTTATCTTGGTTGTTCACACAAAGGGAAAACAATACAATTATTGATTTGGCATTTCACTCTTGAAGCTGACAGTTAAGTCCCATGTCACTTTCCAGTCTGTATGAAATTATTGTGCTGTATACACATAAATTGTACATATCTTACACAGTTTTATTTATAGTCATTCACATGACTTGCCATTTATTCAGGCTGGGATTCAATCAAAAGCGGGTTGTCAACAAATCGCATTTTCCCCGACGTTCGTAAAGAGATCGCATTCATGATAAACGCTGCGGATGATGTCTCAAGCGTAAATATAAAGGAGTAGCAATTTAAAAGTAAATGTGCAATACGCTTGTCGACAACATACCTTTGACTGAATTCCGGCTTTGGTCTTACTTATTTTAGCTCCAAGTCTTTCCCCTTACATCTTGAGCCAAACTGACAACAAAAGAACACCTCATTGGAGTGAGATTTCACACAATACAGACAAAAACATTGCAGGGTTTCACAGATGAGATTGTTGCATGCCCATAGTAAGATAAAATTGTTTTCTTGAAAACAGTGTGATTGTGTTATTGCATTTCTCCTTCTCCTCCTGAGCTACTCTATATGCCATATGCTCCGTATCTTGTGCATACATGACCCATCGAATTTCGTTCCCTCCAGATTTGCAAACAGAAAGTTTCAGAGAGATGGCTTGGGGTTGTGTTAATATTCGTTTGGTTGATCCAACTGGTCAGTCGGTCCCAGTCTTGGGGGCTTCGGTCCCAGTCTTGGGGGCTTCGGTCCCAGTCTTGGGGGCTTCTGTTTCCGCCTTCTTTGCTTTCCTCCTGTTGCCCACCTCTTTCAGCCCCTCCCGGATCTGCTCTACTGCTTCTTCATCTCCTACGGACTGGGCCAGCGCCAGGGCCTCCTTGTACAGCTTCACAGACTCCTCAAACAGACCTGGACCAGGGGGAACACACAAAGATTTTGTTCATTTGACATGAAATTAACAAAAACGGACTGAAACAGGAATTGGGTTTCTCCAATAAGAAACTCAGTTTTATTTTCTGTTACAAATAGTTAAAACGTTTTCTGTTGCGTGCCGTAATGAACACGACAGAGATATTCTCCGATATTAACAGCGCTAAGTCTTCACAGTACCTCCTTGAACAAAATGTTATCCATTAAATGTTAATGGCCTGTACAGTTACTTATGCAGCTGCACCAAATTATAAAACTGACCTGTACCAGAAGGATAACGTGCATAGAGAAATATAATATGCCATTTAGACACTTTTATCCAAAGTGACTTAGTCATACATGCCACATTTTTTACGTTCGGGTGGTCCTGGGAATCGAACCCACTATCTTGACGTTGCAAAAGCCATGCTCTACCAACTGAGCAACATTAATTGAGTAATTCTCAATAAAAAGCTAACGTTTTGACATTGAAAACTGACTTGTGTTGAGGAAAGAGGAAACCGAGGCACTCCTAGAATTTCAGTCCTCATCTTTAGCCCTCCTTACCATTGTGCAGTAGGACGCCTGCCATGTTTCCCAACAACACGTGCTGGTCAGGGTGGCCGGCTTCTCTGCTCAGCTCCACGGCCTGCTTTACCAGGGGCAGGGCCTCATCGTGGCGGCCCTGCAGGTCCAGGATGGTGGCCAGGTCACTCAGCAGCACCAGCGACTGTAGAAGACCAAGAAGAATATTACTTTCTTGTCAATTGTCTTTAACACCACAGTAGAGGTGACGGTAAGTCTTTAGGTCCCAACCCACTAGGTTGTATAAACATTGTTTCTTCATTTCAGTGATGTTGCAATAAACAAAGAAGACATTTGAACTCAGATATATATTTTAAAATAATCCATTCAACTTTGTGGAGAGAACAAAAAGCAGGCGTTCTCTCTATCTACAATGATTAAACATTTAACTGGTACCTGTGGGTGGGTCTCTCCCTGCTCTTCCTGGCAGATAAGTAGGGCTCGCTTGTAGTCCAGTGCCGCCCGGCTCAGGCGGTGTGTGGCGGCCATGTAGCGAGCGTGGGAGTCCAAGGTCAGGCCCAGCAGCAGCCGGGTCTCCATCCGCAACTCCTCTGAAAAGAGGGAGAAACACGAGGAGGGATGCAGTCAGCAAGCAAGCTCAATATCAAGAAGGAAGGGTCACGAAAGTCGAATGCACATACAAAATCAAGGTTTCACAACTTTTCAGGAGGATCACGTCACACGAAGCAGACCAAATTCTTTGGTCCTTTAAAAATCTGCTGAATGTAAAGTATTGTGTGATATAGCTTGGAAAATAAATACATGCGACTGTGGATGACAACATTAGGGCTGTTTTCCTAAAGACGTTAAAAATGGGCATCGTGTTTCGTTTCCTTGCAACGATACTAACGAGTATCGCGATACTGGCCCTACAACCTACGCCTGCCTGAGGCAGAAGCATTTTTGCTAGACCAGCCAGGCCACACACACACTCCATAGTTTCAAGCATGGTTGTGGCTGCATTGTGCAATGGGAATGCCTGTCATCGGCATGGACTTGACTTGTAAGGATTAAAAGTTAAAGGGATTGAGCAAGTTCTGGAGGAAAACCTGCTTGAGAAGTGCAAGTAATGGTAAAGGAAGAGGGTTATTTAAGATACTGTTTGAAGAGGTAGGGTTTCAGATGTTTTCAGAAGGCAGGGACTCTGCTGTCCTAGCTTCAGGGGGAAGATGGTTCCACCATTGGGGTGCCAGGACAGAGAAGAGCTTGGACTGGGCTGAGCAGGACATGCCCTCCTGTAGGGGTGGGAGGGCCAAGAGACTCAAGCTGGCAAAACTGAGTGCTCGGGTTGGGGTGTAGGGTTTGAGCATAGCCTGAAGGTAGGGAGGGGCAGTTCCTCTTGCTGTTCTGTAGGTAAGCACCATGGTCTTGTAGTGGATGCGAGCTTCGACTGGAAGCCAGTGGAGTGTGCGGAGGAGTGGGGTGAAATGAGAAGTTGGCAAGGTTGAAAAGTTCAGGATAAGTTGCAGGGGTTTGATAGCACAAGCGGGGAACCCAGCCAACAGCGAAGTAGCAGTAGTCCAGACAGGAGAGGACACATGACTGGATTAGGACCTGCGCCGGTTCCTGAGTGAGGTAGGGTCGTACTCTACGGATGTTGTACAGCATGAACCTGCAGGAGCGGGCCACTGCTTTGATGTTTGCAGAGAATGACAGGCTATTGTCCAAGGTTCTTTGCACTCTGAGAGGGCGACACCGTGAAGGTGTCAACCGCGACGGAGAGGTCTTTGAGCGGGCAGGCCTTCCAAAGGAGGTAGAGCAGTTCTGTCTTGTCGAGGTTGAGCTTGAAGTGGTGGGCCAACATCCAAGTTGACATACACTACCGGTCAAAAGTTTTAAAACACCTACTCATTCAAGGGTTTCTACGGTGTAAAATAATAGTGAACACATCAAAACTATGAAATAACACATTAAATCATGTAGTACTCCAAAAAAGTGTTAAATAATCCAAATATATTTTAAAATTAGATTCTTCAAAGTAGCCACCGTTTGCCTTGACGATCGCTTTGCACACTCTTGCCCTTCTCTCAACCACCTTCATGGAGGTAGTCACCTGGAATGCATTTTAATTAACAGGTGTGCTTTGTTAAAAGTTAATTTGTGGAATTTATTTCCTTCTTGAGCAAATCAGTTGTTGTGACAAGGAAGGGGTGGGGGGGGGGTGGGGGGTGTACAGAATATAGCTCTATTTGGGAAAAGACCAAGTCCACATTATGGCAAGAACAGCTCAAATAAGCAAAGAGAAACAACAGTCCATCATTAATTTAAGACATGAAGGTCAGTCAATATGGAAAATTAAGTGCAGTTCAAGTGCAGTTAAAAAAAACATCAACCGCTATGATATAACTGGCTCTCATGAGAACTTCCACAGGAATGGAAGATGCAGTTACCTCTGCTGCAGAGGATAAGTTCATCAGAGTTACCAGCCTCAGAAATTACTTCCCAAATAAATGCTTCAGAGTTCAAGTAACAGACACATCTCAACATCAACTGTTCAGAGGAGACTGCGTGAGTCAGGCCTTCATGGTCGAATTGCTGCAAAGAAACCACTAAAAGGACACCAATAAGAAGAAGAGACTTGCTTGGGCCAAGAAACACAAGCAATGGACATTAGACTGGTGGAAATCTGTCCTTTGGTCTGGTGAGTCCAAATTTGAGATTTTTGGCTCCAACCGTCGTGTCTTTGTGAGACGCAGTGTGGGTGAACGGATGACCTCCGCATGTGCATTTCCCACCGTAAGGCATGGAGGTGGTGATGTGATGGTGCTTTGCTGGTGACACTGTCTGAATTATTTAGAATTCAAGTCACACTTAACCAGCATGGCTACCACAGCATTCTGCAGCGATACACCATCACATCTGGTTTGGGCTTAGTGGGACTATCAATTGTTTTTCAACAGGACAATGACCCAACACACCTCCAGGATATGTAAGAGCTATTTTACCAATAAGGAGAGTGATGGAGTGCTGCATCAGATGACCTGGGCGATACACCATCACATCTGGTTTGGGCTTAGTGGGACTATCAATTGTTTTTCAACAGGACAATGACCCAACACACCTCCAGGATATGTAAGAGCTATTTTACCAATAAGGAGAGTGATGGAGTGCTGCATCAGATGACCTGGGCTCCAAAATCCACTTACCTCAACCAAATTGAGATGGTTTGGGATGAGATGGACCGCAGAGTGAAGGAAAAGCAGTCAACAATTGCTCAGCATATGTTGGAAATCTGATTGAGAGAATGCCAAGAGTGTGCAAAGCTGTCAAGGCAAAGCGTGGCTATTTGTAGAATCTCAAATATGTTTTGATTTGTTTAACACTTTTTTTGGTTACTACATGATTCCATGTGTGCGATTTCATAGTTTGATGTCTTCACTCTTATTCTGCAATGTAGAAAATAGTACAAATAAAATAAAAACCCTTGAATGAGTAGGTGTTCTAAAACGCTTGACCGGTAGTGTATCTGCAAGGCAACCAGAGATGTGTGTCGCCACCTGGATGTCAGAAGGGGGGGAGAGAAAAGTTGTTGAGTGTCATCCGCATAGCAATGATAGGAGACCATGTGAGGATATGACGGAGCCGAGTGACTTGGTGTAGAGAGAAGAGGGCCTAGAATCGAGCCCAGAGGGACACCAGTAGTGAGAGTACGTGGTAGACACACAGATCCTCTTCACATCACCTGGTAGGAGCGGCCTGCCAGGTAGGATGCAATCCAAGAGTGTGTATAGCCTGAGACACCAAGCCCTGAGGTTGGAGAGGAGGATCTGATGGTTCACAGTGTCAAAGGCTTAACGATTGAGAGCGAGAGAGAAGATTGCGACGGCATATGACCATCTGGGTAGGGGCTGAGTGGTAGGGTTGGAGGAAAGGGAGACAGAAAAGGAAACAAAGTAGTGATCAGAGACCTGGAAGGAGGTGGCAGTGAGGTTAGTAGGCGAGCAGCCTCTAGTAAAGATGAGGTCAAGCGTATTGCCTGCCTTGTGAGTTGGAGGGGATTGGGAAAGGGTATGTCAAAAGAGGCAAGGAGGGGAACGAGAGAGTTGGAAAGAAATTCATCGAAGGCAGACAATAGGAGGTTGAAGTCGCCAAATACGAAGAGCGGTCAGCCATCGTCAGGAAATTAGCTTATCAAGGTGTCAAGCTTATTGAGGAACTCTCCAAGGGCACCTGGTGGGAGATGGATGACAATAATTTTAAGCTTGAGTGGACAAATGACAGTGACAGCATGGAATTCAAATGAGGAGATGGGTAGGTGAGGGAGAAAAGAGAAAATCTCCACTTAGGAGAAATCGCGACGACCAGATGCTCTCGGACTATGACAGAAAACATAGTCAGATGAAGAAAAAGCAGCTGGAGTAGCAGTGTTCTGTGGGGTGAGCCATGTCTCCGTCAGAGACAAAAAGGTCAAGGGACTGAAGGGCAGCATAGGCTGAGAAGAACTCTGCGTTCTTGACCGCATATAGGCAGTTCCAAACGCTGCCAGAGACACGCAATTGCACATGGTTTGTGGAAGATTGATTCTTTGTAATCTTCTCACCAATGGAAGAATGAAGAGTGGGCAGAAGGAGAAAGATGAGATGAAGAGAGGCGAGGTGGAGAGAGATGAGGATGGAGGATATGAGTGAGCCTTCAACAGAGAAGTGGAGAAGGAGAGAATAGCGAAACTGATTTCAAACCACAGGAGTAGAAATGAGCTTCACATGATGGAGAGATCAGAAGGAGAAAGGAAGTCGTGGAGGCAGGCAGGGGAGAGGATAGAGGGAAGAGAAGATGCTGAGAAAGGAACTCAGTCTGCAGGAGATAAAGAGTAAGGAAAAGAGAGGCAGGATAGGAATGAGAACGTATACCTTAAAGTAATTGTACAAAGATGGAGAATGAAGCAAGGGAAAGGAAAGAGCGGCAGAAAAGGAGGGCGAGAATTGCCAAAGAAAATGGCAATTTCCAGACTGATGATGTAAGAATGGACAGATCACGGTAACGAGCAGACTGATAAAAGAAAACAAAATTGAGAGTAAGTAAATTATTTGGAAAGTAAGAGAATACTCCTGAGGAAAGAGAAAGATGAGGATGAGTTAAAGGAGACCGCAAGAGTTTTTGGGAGAATAACAAGTGACGAAAGAAATTGACAGAAATGGATGATTGTGAGTTTTGAAGGGAAAGTTCACCCAAATGTCGTCATTCTTGAATCGTCTTCTTACCTGGGAAGTAATCTAAGGGTCAGGAGTGAACGCACCATACACTCACTGTTGCAGTCACTCCTGGAATAGACCAATTCAAAAAGATAAGAAAAATTATGAAATTTGGGTGAGCGATTGCTTTAAAATAAAAAGTGAAAATGAAAAAAGAGGTCTTCCAAAAAGAATGGACCGGTAGTGATCAACTAAAAACTAAAAAGAGACGGGGTGAAGAAATAGAGTTGGAAAGACTAAAGAGAAGGAGGTGGCAGAAAGGTGGAGAAATAGATGTGAAAGAACGGGAGGACAGACGCAAGTCCAGGAGGGCGGAAGAGGTACAGGAGAGGGAGGAAAAAGGGAAGAGCGCGCAGTCTCGGAAAACACTGCAGGCTTAGCCTTAGTCTAAAGCAGGGATGGGCAACTTTGATGGGGGTGGGGACCACAAAGTCTGGACTCATCATTAACCTTGTGTATTCTACTATTCTAACTCACAACAGTACGTTTTGCTTTGGAGGAGCATGATTAACTTAACTCCTAGACTAGGGTTGCAGTACTACTGGTTATAGTTCCTTTTGAATCTACGGTAGTTTGGAGTTTTAGGATACCTGTAATTGGACAGTGTCGCATGTGTGCTCAGGCTCAAAGTAACAAATCCAATTTGTATTTCCTTTTTTTAAATTTTTTTTTTACCCTTCTCCCCCTCTGATTTTTTCCATATTTTACCCACAGATAAACCCAGAGGGTGGCCAAAGGTCCCTCCAGACCAGCAGGTCAAAGTGGCACCACTTGGCAGAAAGTAAGAGCAAATTAAGGAAAACACTCAACTTGATACCTCTGCCATAGACCTATATTACACTGTCACAGTAATGATATATTCAGCTAGCGCATGTCATAAACAGTCATAAGAGTTGACTTCCAACTGCCGTCACTGTCTTGAGGAAAATCTAAATTTTAGTTGACCTCTTTCTCCCTTCCTTCCAGGTTTGCTATAGTGATACCAGAGAACCAGAGTATTCATGTGCTGTAGTGGATAGCAGCTACTGTAGCTTGCTACAACCCCTGGAAGCTAAGGAGTCAATGCCAACAGCACAATGCGAAGGTGAGAGTGGATTAATCAGACACCCTCTCAGAACTGACCGTCTTCGACCCATCGTTTTCATGAGTCATACTTGTCTTTATCTGATTATTCCGTTTTCCTGGCAAATGTGTGGCAGTGACCACTGGAATTATGTTGTTACATCTTCTTTTCTGCATCTTATAAAAATGTATTTCTTCAGAGTCCGGAATATACCGTGCCTTCAGGAAGCATTGACTTTCACATCCTGAATTTAAAATGGATCAAATTGAGATTGTCATCACTGGCCTACACACAATACCTCAAAATGTTAGTGGAATTATGTAAAAAAAAAATATATATATATATATATTTTTTTTTTTACATAATTCCACTAACATAAATAAATCATAAATGAAAAGCTGAAAAGTCTGGAGTCAAAAATTCAACCCCTTCGTTATGGCAGACACAGCGGTTGGAACCAAAATCTCAAATTTGGACTCAGACAAAAAGGACATATTTCTACCGGTCTAATGTCCATTGCTCGTGTTTCTTGGCCCAAGCAAGTCTCTTCTTCTTATTGGTGTCCTTTAGTAGTGGTTTCTTTGCAGCAATTCAACCACGAAGGCCTGATTCACACAGTCTCCTCTGAACAGTTGATGTTGAGATGTATCTATTACTTGAACTCCGTGAATTTCTGAAGCTGGTAAGTAATGAACTTATCCTCTGCAGCAGAGGTAACTCTGGGTCTTCCTTTCCTGTCGCGGTCCTCATGAGAGCCAGTTTCATCTTAGAGCTTGATGGTTTTTGCGACTGCACTTGAAGAAACTTTCAAAGATCTTGACATTTTCCGGATTGACCGACCTTCATCTCTCAAAGAAACGGACTGTCGTTTCTCTTTGCTTATTTGATCTTTTCTGCCATAATATGGATTTGGTCTTTTACCAAATAGAGTCATCTTCTGTATACCCCCCCATTCCTTGACACAACACAACTGATTGGCTGAAATGCATTAAGGAAATACATTACACAAATTAACAAGGCACACCTGTTAATAGAAATGCATTGCAGGTGACTACCTCATGAAGCTGGTTGAGAGAAAGCCAAGAGTGTGCAAAGCTGTCATCAAGGCAAAGGGTGGCTACTTCGAAGAATCTCAAATATAACATATTTTGATTTGTTTAACACTTTTTTGGTTACTATGTGATTCCATGTGTGTGATTTCATAGTTTTGATGTCTTCACTATTATTCTACCATGTAAAAAATAGTAAAAATAAAGAAACCCTGGAGTGAGTAGATGTGTCCGAACTTTTGAGTGGTACTGTATGTATGTATGTATGTATGTATGTCAGTGAGGATCCCCACTATTTTAAGAATGTGAAATGCCAGAATAATAGTAGAAAGAAAGATTTATTTCAGCTTTTATTTCTTTCATCACATTCCCAGTGGGTCAGAAGTTCACATACACCTAATTAGTATTTGGTAGCATTGCCTTTAAATGGTTTAACTTGGGTCAAACGTTTCGGGTAGCCTTCCACAAGCTTCCCACAATAAGTTTGGTGAATTTTGGCTTGAGATGTTGCTTCAATATATCCACTTAATTTTTCTTCCTCATGATGCCATTTATTTTGTGAAGTGCACCAGTCTCTCCTACAGCAAAGCACCCCCACAACATGATGCTGCCACCCCCGTTCTTCACGGTTGGGATGGTGTTCTTGGGCTTGCAAGCCTCCCCCTTTTTCCTCCAAATATAACGATGGTCATTATGGCCAAACAGTTCTATTATTGTTTCATCAGACCAGAGGACATTTCTCCAAAAAGTATGATATTTGTCCCCATGTGCAGCTGCAAACAGTCGGCTGTCTTTTTTATGGCGGGTTTGGAGCAGTCGATTCTTCCTTGCTGAGCGGCCTTTCAGGTTGTCTATATTGGACTCGTTTTACTGTGGATATAGATACTTTTGTACCAGTGTCCTCCAGCATCTTCACCAGGTCCTTTGCTGTTGTTCTGGGATTGATTTGCACTTTACGCACCAAAGTACGTTCAGCTCTAGGACAGAATGCCTCTCCTTCCTGAGCGGTATGACGGCTGCGTGGTCCCATGCTGTTTATACTTGCGTACTATTGTTTGTACAGATGAACGTGGTACCTTCCGGCGTTTGAAAATTGCTCCCAAGGATGAACCAGACTTGTGGAGGTCAACAAATTTTTTTCCTGAGGTCTTGGCTGATTTCTTTTGATTTTCCCATGATGTCAAGCAAAGAGGCACGGAGTCTGAAGGTAGGCCTTGAAATAAATCCACAGATACACCCACAATTGACTCAAATGATGTCAATTAGCCTATCAAAAGCTTCTAAAGCCATGACATAATTTTCCAAGCTGTTTAAAAAGGCACAGTCAACTTACTGTATGTAAACTTCTGACCCACTGGAATTGTGATACAATGAATTATTAGTGAAATAATCTGTCAGTGAACAATTGTTGGAAAAATTACTTGTGTCATGCACAAAGTAGATGTCCTAACCGACTTGCCAAAACTATAGTTTGTTAACGAGAAATTTGTGGAGTAGTTGAAAAACTAGTTTTAATGACTCCAACCTAAGTGTATGTAAACTTCCAACTTCAACTGTATGTATAATTATTCAGACCCCTTAACTTTTCCCACATTTTGTTACAGCCTTATTCTAAAATGGATTAAATAAAAAATGTCCTCAATCTACACACAACATCCAGAATAACATAGCAAAAACAGGTTTAGACATTTGTGTATCCATTTTTGTGTTTTCAATGTATTCAGACCCTTTGCGATGAGACTCGAAATTGAGCTCAGGTGCATCCTGTTTCATTGATTATCCCTGAGCTATTTCTACAACTTGGAGTCCACCTGTGGTAAATTCAATTTATTGGACATGATTTGGAAAGGCACACACCTCTCTATATAAGGTCCCACAGTTGACAGTGCATGTCAGCGCAAAAACCAAGCCATGAGGTCGAAGGAATTGCTTAGTTTGGCTGGGCGGCCAGCTCTAGGAAGAGTCTTGGTGGTACCAAACATCTTCCATTTAAGATTGATGAAGGCCACTATGTTCTTGGGGACCTTCAATGCTGCAGAAATGTTTTGGTACCCATCCCCAGATATGTGCCTTGACACAATCCTATCTCGGGGCTCTACAGAGCTACAGAGCCCCGAGAGCCCCGAGATAGGATTGTGTCAAGGCACATATCTGGGGATGGGTACCAAAACATTTCTGCAGCATTGAAGGTCCCCAAGAACATAGTGGCCTTCATCAATCTTAAATGGAAGATGTTTGGTACCACCAAGACTCTTCCTAGAGCTGGCCGCCCAGCCAAACTAAGCAATTGGGGGAGAAGGGCATTGGTCAGGGAGGTGACCAAGAACCTGGTCACTCTGACAGAGTTCCTCTGTGGAGATGAGAGAACCTTCCAGAAGGACAACCATCTCCGCAGCTCGCCACCAATCAGGCCTTTATGGTAGAGTGGCCAGACAGAAATCACTCCTCAGTAAAATAGGCACGACAGCCCACGTGGAGTTTGCCAAAAGGCACCTAAAGGACTTTCAGACCATGAGAAACAAGATTCTCTGGTCTGATGAAATTAAGATTGAACTCTTTGGCCTGAATGCCAAGTGTCACATCTGGAGGAAGCCTGGCACCCTCCCTATAATGAAGCATGGTGGTGGCAGCATCATGCTGTGGGGATGTTTTTCAAAGGCAGGGACTGGGAGACTAGTCAGGGTCGAGGAAAAGATGAACGGAGCAGACTAGAGAGATCCTTGATGAAAACCTGCTCCAAAGGACTAAGGACCTCAGATTAGGGCTACAGGTTCACCTTCCAACAGGACAACGACCCTAAGCACTTAGCCAAGACAAGGCAGAAGTGGCTTCAGGACAAGTCTCTGAATGTCCTTGAGTGGCCCAGCCAGTGCCTGGACTTGAACCCGATCGAACATCTCTGGAGACCTGAAAATAGCTGTGCAACAACGCTCCCCATCCAACCTGACAGAGCTTGAGAGGATCTGCAGCGAAGAATCTGAGAAACTCCCTAAATACAGATGTGCCAAGCTTGTAGCGTCATACCAAAGAAGACTTTGGCTGTAATCACTGCCAAAAGGTGGTACAACAAAGTACTGAGTAAAGGGTCTGAATACTTATGTAAATGTGAGTATACAGTATGGTGTGTGTATAGCAATAGTTACTGTATATAGGATGAGCTATGACTAGAATACAGCATATACACAAAGTGGGTAAAACAGCATGTAAACATTATTAAAGTGACCAGTGTTCAATGATTATGTAGATAAGACAGCAGTCTCGAAGGTGCAGGTTATTTTACTGGCACCACTCCGCCAGGGCTCTCACCACCTCCCTGTAGGCTGTCTCGTCGTTGTTGGTAATCAGGCCTATCACTGTTGTGTTGTCAGCAAACTTGATTGAGTTGGAGACGTGGGTGAACAGGGATTACAGGAGGTGGCTGAGCACGCTACCCTGTGGGGCCCCCCTGTTGAGTATCAGTGTGGCGGACCATTAGGAAGTTGTGCCACACACACACCCACCCACAAAACATAGAATATTATGCTATTACAGCAACAAAAAACAATTTGAAGGTTTGGTCATTAGATACCTGACTGTTCCTCAGCAGGAAGTTCCTTGAATTTCTCTAACTTGGCTTCAAGGGATTCAGTGCAAAACTGGAAACCAGTCTCTGCCAGGTCATTCCTGAGAAAAAAAGAAAAACATTCATTTAATATAAGGTTACACATCATACATGGTGAACTGTGGTATGTAGAATTTGGGGGTGGATCGTGAAATGTAGTCATGTTATAATAATATACTACTACAGGACTATAACCAGGGATGGGCATAAAATGACAAAATACAACTACAAAATACCCAAATGACCAATTTATCAAAATAAAATATTTTTAATAAATTCAATACTTTTGCAAAAGTATTGTATTTAGTATTTTAAAATACATGTGCAAGTTGCCGGCCGAACAGCATCAACATTCTCCGTAACGGTTACATAAACTTATTTCTAGCTATAACTGCAATATGTTGTTGTGTATCTACCTTAGTTGAATACACTGTCACTCTGGATAAGAGCGTCTGCTAAATGATCAAAAAATAAATATATATGTGAAAATGAACAACTGCAAAGCATACGGTAAACGCTGCCTTTGTCAGCTCAAATGGAATTTACCTTCATTTGCAGTGCGCAATAGATAGACTCCTTAAATTTAGTTCATTTAGCAGATTCTCTTACCACACCATCATGCCATCAGACTTTTGATACCAATGTAGGGTGAAAGGGGGCCACAAAATTGAGAACCACTATATAAAAAAAAAAAAGAGAAAATAAGAGTAATTTGAAAATACAAATTACAGCTTTCGAAAGTATCTTGTTACAAAATACATTTGAGTATAGTTCATTCCAGTGTAATACAACATACAAAATACTCAAAAGTAATTAAAATAATTATTTCAAATACATGTAACAGAAATACTGCCCATCTCTGACTACAGCCAACCACAGAAAATGATTTCTCAACTTAAAAGCTTGGCTTTGGCTTGAAACCCTATTTGATGGTGTATGCTGCACTCTCTTCAACTAAGCTGGCTAGCTCCTATCCAAAACGTATTTACATCTATTAAATGGAATTTGAAGCAAATATGCCTCCTAATATTCAATTTTGCACGACTCAAGCGGTTTTCCCTATCCAGCTGTTTCATTCTCCGTGTAGCCTGCTGCCAGAATAGACGGAAAGGTATTGCTCGAGTTGCCACAAAATGAAATATAACGTTGCGGATAAAGTTCAGAATTACACAATTTCATATGTACAATATCTAAATACCTGTATCAATGTATGAATAAATGTTGCTTTTCTAAAAAGATGTATTTGGGTGTTTTTGGAGCATTTGTTCGTATTTTTTCAGAGCCCCCGTACTGCACAACGAGGATGAGGAAGTGAATCGCTGGTTGGCATAAGTTTGTCAAAAACAAGTGAAATCAACAACAAGTGTCTGGACCCTTCTAAAACCTTCCATTTACATTAAAAAATATATACACTACCGTTCAAAAGTTTGGGGTCACTTAGAAATGTCCTTGTTCTTGAAAGAAAAGCACATTTTTTGTCCATTAAAATAACATCAAATGTATCAGAAATACAGTGTAGACATTGTTAATGTTGTAAATCACTATTGCAGCTGGAAACAGATTTTTTATGGAATATCTACATAGGCGTACAGAGGCCCATTATCAGCAACCATCACTCCTGTGTTCCAATGGCACATTGTGTTAGCTAATCCAAGTTTATCATTTTAAAAGGCTAATTGATCATTAGAAAACCCTTTTGAAATTATGTTAGCACAGCTGAAAACTGTTGTCCTGATTACAAAAGCAATAAAACTGGCCTTCTTTAGACTAGTTGAGTATCTGGAGAATCAGCATTTGTGGGTTCGATTACAGGCTCAAAATGGCCAGAAACAAAGAATTTCTTCTGAAACTCGCCAGTCTATTCTTGTTCTGAAAAATGAAGGCTATTCCATGTGAGAAATTGCCAAGAAACTGAAGATCTCGTACAACGCTGTGTACTACTCCTTTCACAAACTGGCTCTAACCAGAGTAGAAAGAGGAGTGGGAGGCCCCGGTGCATAATTGAGCAAGAGGACAGGTACATTAGAGTGTCTAGTTTGAGAAACAGACGCCTCACAAGTCTGTTTCTTCATTAAATTAAATTAAATTTCTTCATTAAATAGTACCCGCAAAACACCAGTGTCAACGTCAACAGTGAAGTGGCGACTCCGGGATGTTGGCCTTCTAGGCAGAGTTGCAAAGAAAAAGCCATATCTCACCCTGACCAATAAAAATAAAAGATTAAGATGGACAAAAGAACAGACACAATTAAGATTGGAAAAAAGTGTTATGGACAGACAAATCTAAGTTTGAGGTGTTCAGACCACAAAGAAGAACATTCGTGAGACGCAGAAAAAATGAAAAGATGCTGGAGAAGTGCTTGACACCATCTGTCAAGCATGGTAGGGGCAATGTGATGGTCTGGGGGTGCTTTGGTGGAGGTAAAGTAGGAGATTTGTACAGGGTAAAAGGGATCTTGAAGAAGGAAGGCTATCACTCCACTTTGCAACGCCATGCCGTACCCTATGGACGGCGCTTAATTGGAGCCAATTTCCTCCTACAACAGGACAATGACCCAAAGCACAGCTCCAAACTATGCAAGAACTATTTAGGGAAGAAGCAGTCAGCTGGTATTCTGTCTATAATGGAGTGGCCAGCACAGTCACCGGATCTCAACCCTATTGAGCTGTTGTGGGAGCAGCTTGACCCTATTGTACGTAAGAAGTGCCCATCAAGCCAATCCAATTTGTGGGAGGTGCTTCAGGAAGCATGGGGTGAAATCTCTTCAGATTAAATCAACAAATTGACGACTAGAATGCCAAAGGTCTGCAAGGCTGTAACTGCTGCAAATGGAGGATTCTTTGACAAAAGCAAAGTTTGAAGGAAGCAATTATTATTTCAATTAAAAATCATTATTTATAACCTTGTCAACATCATGACTATATTTCCTATTCATTTTGCAACTCATTTCATGTATGTTTTCATGGAAAACAAGGACATTTCTAAGTGACCCCAAACTTTTGAACGGTAGTGTTCGTTTGGTTGTAAAAGAACGAAATTGATTCAATTGCTCCACTTTTGAAGTCCACTTACTTATTCTGGCCGGCATATATGGTAGCAAGCTTCAAGGACATCTCAATGACCCCATTGTCGTCCTTTGAAAAGAAGGGGAAAAAAACTGAAGCAGCAATAGCATTGAGTGTCTAGACAACAACGCAACATACAATTCAACATAGCCAAAGCCTATTTATTCCAGACAGTCCTCCTTTGTTCAGACTGACGATAGATGTAAAATGACAGATTATTCTCTTCATTTCAAAATCAGAAAGATGCCACAGTACCCAATGACTCTACTGTCCAGTTGTCACGACATTCCTCATCTATTAACCTATTACTTAAACACATGACCAACCCTCACCTCTGGTGTTCCTCCGGACAACATGAAACTCATGGCCGCTTTGAACAGTTTCTCTGCCTGTGGGAGAAGAGCACAGGGGTCACTGGAAGTCGGCAAAACAGCTCAAAACACCAAACATGAAGAAAAAAAAGGTACAATCTAGCATATTTACCTCAACGGTCATTTCAATTAATTATATACTATTGATACTTTAAGAATATACTTATGAACGCATTATGAGCTTAGTAAAACTGAATGGCTTTCACATCACTGGCGTTTTGTTCCACCTGTTCCGGTTCCTGGAAGGATGTGGGGACTGTGATGTGAGGCAATGGCAGAGGCTCGCCTCGTGGGAGACTGTTCCAGACTATTGTCGAAATGTTTTCTGCCGCTTTTACAGTCGCCAAAACATTACCCGGGTGGGTGCTACGCTTTGATAGCGGATGACCGAGCCTACTTACGGAAGAGGAGACAAAGTGCCTGATGAAGAGCTCCGGGCCTGTCTACCATTATCTGACTGACGTTGTCTCCCTACCTGTCTGTATCATCGATGCGCCCTCCACTCAAGCTACCGACTGACTTCATGCCTTTCCAAACTGCCTAGACATCTGAAGCTGTGGAAGACCAACTATGAACTACATAGTACATAGTCCCTACATATGTTTGTTTTAAAAAGCGACTTTGAGATTATTGTTTGTAATGAAAAGAGCTACAGTTTAAGTCGGAAGTTTACATACACCTTAGCCAAATACATTTAAACTCAGTTTTTCACAATTCCTGACAATTAATCCTAATACAAATTCCCTGTCTTAGGTCAGTTATGATCACAACTTTTTTTTAAGAAGGTGAAATGTCAGAATAATAGTAGAGTGATTTACTTCAGCTTTTATTTCTTTCATCACATTCCCAGTGGGTCAGAAGTTTACATACACTCAATTAGTAATTGGTAGCATTGCCTTTAAATGGTTTAACTTGGGTCAAACGTTTCAGGTAGCCTTCCACAAGCTTCCCACAATAAGTTCCTGACAGAGCTGGTGTAACTGAGTCAGGTTTGTAGGCCTCCTTTCTCGCACATGCTTTTTCAGTTCTGGCGACAAATTTTCTGTAGGATTGAGGTCAGGGCTTTGTGATGGCCACTCCAATACCTTGACTTTGTTGTCCTTAAGCCATTTTGCCACAACTTTGGAAGTATGCTTGGGGTCATTGTCCATTTGGAAGAACCATTTGCGACAAAGCTTCAACTTTCTGACTGATGTCTTGAGATGTTGCTTCAATATATTCACATAATTTTCCTTCCTAATGAAGCCATCTATTTTGTGAGCTGCACCAGTCCCTCCTGCAGCAAAGCACCCCCACAACATGATGCTGCCACCCCCGTGCTTCACAGTTGGGATGACGTTCTTCAGCTTGCAAGCCTCCCCCTTTTTCCTCCAAACATTTATATTATTGTTTCATCAGACCAAAGGACATTTCTCCAAAAAGTACCATCTTTGTCCCCATTTGCAGTTGCAAACTGTATTCTGGCTTTTTTAAATGGTGGTTTTGGAACAGTGGCTTCTTCCTTGCTGAGCGGCCTTTCAGGTTATGTTGATATTGGACTTGTTTCTGTGGATATAGATACTTTTGTACCAGTGTCCACCAGCATCTTCACAAGGTCATTTGCTGTTGTTCTGGGATTGATTTGCACTTTTCACATCAAAGTACGTTCAGTTCTTGGAGACAGAACGCCACTCCTTCCTGAGCGGTATGACGGCTGCGTGGTCCCAAGGTGTTTATACCTGCGTACTATTGTTTGTAGAGATGAACGTGGTACCTTCAGGCATTTGGAAATTGCTCCCAAGGATGAAACAGACTTGTGGAGGGCTACAAATTTTTTCGGAGGTCTTGGCTGATTTCTTTAGATTTTCTCATGATGTCAAGCAAAGAGGAACTGAGTTTGAAGGTAGGCCTTAAAATACATCCACAGGTACACCTCCAATTGACTCAAATTATGTAAATTAGCCTATCAGAAGTTTCTAAAGCCATGACATCATTTTATGGAATTGTCCAAGCTGTTTAAAGGCACAGTCAACTTAGTGTATGTAAACTTCTGACCCACTGGAATTGTGATACAGTGAATTATAAATTAAATAATCTGTGTGTAAACAATTGTTGGAAAAATGACTTGTCGTACACAAAGTAGATGTCCTAACCGACTTGCCAAAACTATAGTTTGTTAACAAGAAATGTGTGGAGTGGTTGAAAAACTAGTTAAAATAAATGTATTATTATTACGGTAGACTCCGCAATATGACATCATCTTGACCTCTAGCTAACAGACATCAACAACACGAATAAAAAATGCCCAGACTTCCTCTATTGGCTCTTAATTTCTGCCCTCCTTTGAAGCATACATACACTGGGAAGCGCCAATAGTGGCAGTCTTCTTGCCAGATTTAAACTTTGTTGTTGATTTCGATCAGCAGGAAGTAACCACGGAGTGACTGACATTGTCACATTGCCGAGTGTACCTAATAAATACCAAAAGTGGGACAGCAAGTAGTTCACTGAAGAAGGGAGAAAGAGATGGCGACCTCTGCTATTACTCACATTATCCAGCTCACCTTGGACATAGGCAAGGTTTGCCATCTGTAGAGACAGGGGAAAATAAAATGATCTACTGTAGAGTTTTTATGCAAACTTTATTGCTATGACAAATTAAAAACGCTTACAAAAATGCCTCAGTAAGCAAAATACACCTTTTTCCATCTTGACAACATGAGCACAGAAGATACTTTAAAAACATCACTATTTATCATCATGGCTTTTACCAGGCTGTAGGTGTAGATGATTGCTTGTGTATTGTGAGACTGGTGGGCCAGCGCAATTGCCTGGTGAAGGAATCCGTTGGCTCCATGCAGCTGCCCCCGCATTATACTGAGCTGGGACAGAAGACACATCAATGTTACTCGGACATAATGTAATGTATATAATGTACATAATGTAAAGAAAGACATTATACAAATGTCATTGACAGATAAACAGTTCACTCTGAATTGATGCAATAAAAATGCTGTCATTGACTTGGCACTTTTGGTTCATGAGATTGCATGTCATCTTTTGGCAAATAGAGTAGCATGAAGAAATGTTCAAAGTTCTTGGAATTGACTGACCTTCATGTCTTAAAGTAATGTCGTTTCTTTTTGCATATTTGAGCTGTTCTTGCCATTACATTTACATTTAAGTCATTTAGCAGACGCTCTTATCCAGAGCGACTTACAAATTGGTGCATTCACCTTATGATATCCAGTGGAACAACCACTTTACAATAGTGCATCTAACTCTTTTAAGGGGGGGGGGGGGGGGTTAGAAGGATTACTTTATCCTATCCTAGGTATTCCTTAAAGAGGTGGGGTTTCAGGTGTCTCCGGAAGGTGGTGATTGACTCCGCTGACCTGGCGTCGTGAGGGAGTTTGTTCCACCATTGGGGTGCCAGAGCAGCGAACAGTTTTGACTGGGCTGAGCGGGAACTGTACTTCCTCAGAGGTAGGGAGGCGAGCAGGCCAGAGGTGGATGAACGCAGTGCCCTTGTTTGGGTGTAGGGCCTGATCAGAGCCTGAAGGTACGGAGGTGCCGTTCCCCTCACAGCTCCGTAGGCAAGCACCATGGTCTTGTAGCGGATGCGAGCTTCAACTGGAAGCCAGTGGAGAGAGCGGAGGAGCGGGGTGACGTGAGAGAACTTGGGAAAGTTGAACACCAGACGGGCTGCGGCGTTCTGGATGAGTTGTAGGGGTTTAATGGCACAGGCAGGGAGCCCAGCCAACAGCGAGTTGCAGTAATCCAGACGGGAGATGACAAGTGCCTGGATTAGGACCTGCGCCGCTTCCTGCGTGAGGCAGGGTCGTACTCTGCGAATGTTGTAGAGCATGAACCTACAGGAACGGGCCATAATATGGACTTGGTCTTTCACCAAATAGGGCTATCATCTGTATACTCCCCCTACCTTGTCACAACACAACTTATTGGCTCAAACGCAATGAGGAATGAAATTCCACAAATTAACAAGGCACACATGTTAATTGAAATGTATTCCAGGTAACTACCTCATGAAGCTGGTTGAGAGAATGGCAAGAGTGTTAAAAGCTGTCATCAAGACAAAGGGTGGCTATTTGAAGAATCTCAAATATAACATTTGATTTGTTTAACACTTTTTTGGTTACTACATGATTCCATATGTGTTATTTCATAGTTGTGATGTCTTCACTATTATTCTACAATGTAGAGAATAGTAAAACTAAAGAGAAACTCTTGAATGAGTAGGTGTTCTAAAACTTTTGACCGGTAGTGTAGCTCTCAAACTCTAGGTGGCATTTTGCCTTCTCCCTACAGTTTTCAGCCATTAGCGTCGCCCACAACTGGCTCATGTGAACTACAATTCTGAATCTGTGTTTTAATATTTAGAAAAGTCAATGATAAATCGCTTGCGATACAGCTTTCGAAACATATGGTCCATATCTTTCATCAGCGAGAATGAATCCTTAAAAAAAAAAAATAATACACTTACTATTGCAGTTTTGCACAGGTCCATATAGCTATGGTTGCCTCCATCCGAGGAAACTACACTGAACAAAAATATAAAATCGCAAAACACATTTTATTGATTTTACTGAGTTACAGTTCATATGAGGAAATTACTCAATTGAAATGAATTCATTAGGCCCTAATCTATGGATTTCATATGACTGGGAATACAGATATGCATCGGATGGTCAAAAATACCGTGTTAAAATAAAAAATAAAAAAATGGGCCTCAGGAACTCGTCACTGTATTTTTAATGCTTTAAAATTGCCATCGATAACATGCAATTGTGTTCGTTGTCCGTAGCTTATGCCTGCCCATACCATAAACCCACCGCCAACATGGGGCACTCTATTCACAAGGTTGACATTAGCAAACCGCTCTCCCACACGACGCCATGCACGTGGTCTACAGTTGTGAGGCCGGTTGGACATACTTCCAAATTCTCTAAAACAACGATGGAAGCGGCTTATGGTAGAGAAATGAAAATGTAATTCTCTGGCAACAGCTCTGGTAGACATTCCTGCAGCCACCATGCCAATTGCACGCTCCCTAAGAACTTTAGACATCAATTGCACAACTGTCAGGTGAATGGATTATCTTGACAATGGAGAAATACTAACAGGGATACAAACAAGTTTGTGCACAACATTTTAGAGAAATAAGCTTTTTGTGCGTATGGAAAATTTCGGGGATGTTTTATTTCAGCTCATGAAACATGGGTCCAACACTTTACATGTTGGGTTTATATTTTTGTTCAGTGTACATTTCCGCTACGCTTCCCGAGTTGGCTTACAGACAAATGTTCGGAGAAAGCTAGATAGCTAATTAGCACAGGTGTTTGCCTCGTCTTACGTCTGTTTTCATGAACAAGCTCTGTAACATGGAGAACACTACCACGGTGTGTATCAATTTAACCTTTAGGTATTTTTTTTTTACAAGGTCCTTATGCTCCTAAAACCGTACCGCAAGCGGCGTGTTTTAACGTTCAGATTGAGCGTCTGGGATCTTAACATAACTCCCCCATACATAAGACACCTTCGTCCAATGACTTATGTGTAATGTAATTGAACTGAGAGTCACGATCAAGGGCTACGTGCTACTGTAGCCCTCTTGTTTAGATTACTGCTAAAAAAACTACATTGAGGAGTTGCCTACAGTGATGACAATTAGCTACCTTGGCTCTCTTCAAAAGTAAAATGACCTCATCTTCTTTCTTCTGAGCTTCAGTTCTGGTGTCCTCCTCAGCTTTGCCGAAGAGAGAAAACGCTATCACGAAGGAGAGAGAGGGATGCATTATAAAACATTCGTGTCACTTAATGACTTAAATGGCCGGTTATGAGTATTCACATGTAGAAATACAAATACATGTTCTTGTAATTGCATTTCATGATGAAGCACTCATAGCTATGTAAATCAATGGAAAAGATGGATTGATAATAGCCTTTTGACTGCAATTTACAGTACTGACAATGACACCCACTAAGGAAGAGTACTGTAACCTATCTAACATGACAATAACTCACCAATTGCACTCCACATTGCATAAGTCCAGTTACTCGTAGCACGACTATTTCCATCCCCATTGCTTTCGCATATTCGGTATAGCTGTGACCTTCTGTGCACAGTAACAGCATTCGATTGAGAAGTCGCCGTTTTCAGACATTGCAATGATTGTGTCTTAAAATTTAATCGGCTACTTAATGACAGGTTGCGTAAGACCTCTGAAATAAATGGTTTTATTTGACTCCTATTAGCAAAGAGCGCACGATTGACAGCCGGTAGCGCCATATTATATATTTAAAAAAATCACTTGGTAATGGTTAGAAGGGATCCAGTTATTGGAAAATATAAGTAAAAAGCACAACAATTTCAATAAAATTACGCTAACCTGCTGTGTTAATTTTCATAACCTGCTTCGTAAACTTGCCTTTTACTTGCGACGAAAAATCAACTCTGACGTTAATTTGACAAAAGCGGTATACGTTCTAGTCGTAAACAATTCCAGTCGGAAGTTTGAGGCAGAAAAAAAAGTTACTTCCGGAAATCAAATAAAAAATCGATCAACCACACAACGTGCATTTGTACCTTATAGTTACAATAATATTATTCATCATACAAATATTTTAGCATATTTATTGAAAAAATACATGTTTTCAATTATAGAGGGCATTTATTTTGAAGGCCATGAAAAAACATAACCCGGAAATGAATCTTCACGCTCAAGGTCAAGAGGATTCTAAACATTGCAACAAATAATTGGTCCTCTATAACAAGACTAGTAAAGGCCCAATGCATTACTTTTGTGGATTTTTTTTAACGAAATGTATTTGAGTGTTTACCAGCGTTTATAACCTGAGTCTGATAATTATCTGTACAAAACAGTTAAAAGTTTGGACACTTATTACTCATTCAAGGATTTTTCTCTTTTTACTATTTTCTACATTGTAAAATAATAGTGAAGACATCAAAACTATAAAATAACACATATGGAATCATATAGTAACCAAAAAAGTGTTATTTTACATTTTGATTCTTCAAAGTAGCCACCCTTTGCCTTGATGAAAGCTTTGCACATTCTTGGCATTCTCTCAACCAGCTTCATGAGGTAGTCACCTGGAATGCTTTTCCAACAGTCTTGAAGGAGTTCCCACATAATGCGGGCAATTGTTGGCTGCTTTTCCTTTACTCTGCAGTTCAACTCATCCCAAACCATCTCAATTGTGTTGAGGTCAGGTGATTGTGGAGGCCAGGTCATCTGATGCAGCTCCCCATCACTCTCCTTCTTGGTAAAATTCGCACTGAGCTAAAGGGTAGAGCTGCCGCTTTCAAGGTGCAGGACTCTAACCCGGAAGCTTACAAGAAATCCTGCTATGCCCTCCGAAGAACCATCAAACAGGCAAAGAGTCAATTACTATTACAGACTACAAATGGAAGCACAGCCGCGAGCTGCTCAGTGACACGAGCCTACAAGATGAGATAAATCACTTCTATGCTCGCTTCGAGGCAAGCAACACTGAGGCATACATGAGAGCATCAGCTGTTCCGGATGACTGTGTGATCACGCTCTCCGTAGTCGACGTGAGTAAGACCTTTAAACAGGTCAACATTCACAAGGCTGCGGGGCCAGACGGATTACCAGGACGTCTGCTCCGGGCATGTGCTGACCAACTGGCAGGTGTTTTCAATTACATTTTCAACATGTCCCTGATTGAGTCTGTAATACCAACATGTTTCAAGCAGACCACCATAGTCCCTGTGCCCAAGAACACAAAGGCAACCTGGCTAAATGACTACAGACCCGTAGCACTCACATCCGTAGCCATGAAGTGCTTTAAAAGGTTGGTAATGATTCACATCCACACCATTATCCCAGAAACCCTAGACCCACTCCAATTTGCATACCGCACAAACAGATCCACAGATGATTCAATATCTATTGCACTCCACACTGCCCTTTCCCACCTGGACAAAAGGAACACTTATGTGAGAATGCTATTCATTGACTTCAGCTCTGTGTTCAACATCATAGTGCCCTCAAAGCTCATCACTAAGCTAAGGATCCTGGGACTAAACACCTCCCTCTGCAACTGGATCCTGGACTTCCTGACGGGCCGCCCCCAGGTGGTGAGGGTAGGTAGTAACACATCTGCCACTCATCCTCAACACTGGAGCTCCCCAGGGGTGCATGCTCAGTCCTCTCCTGTACTCCCTGTTCACCCACAACTGCATGGCCAGGCATGACTCCAACACCATCATTAAGTTTGCAGACGACACAACAGTGGTAGGCCTGATCACCGACAATGATGAGACAGCCTATAGGGAGGAAGTCAGAGACCTGGCCGGGTGGTGCCAGAATAACAACCTATCCCTCAACATAACCAAGACTAAGGAGATTATTGTGGACTACAGGAAAAGGAGGACCGAGCACGCCCCCATTCTCATCGACGGGGCTGTAGTGGAGCAGGTTGAGAGCTTCAAGTTCCTTTGTGTCCACGTGAGTGCTACGGGTCGGTAATCATTTAGGCAGGTTACCTTTGTGTTCTTGGGCACAGTCACTATGGTGGTCTGCTTAAAACATATTGGTATTACAGACTCGGACAGGGAGAGGTTGAAAATGTCAGTGAAGACACTTGCCAGTTGGTCAGCGCATGCTCACAGTACACGTCCGTCCTGGTAATGCGTCTGGCCCTGCGGCATTGTGAATGTTGACCTGTCTAAAGGACTTACTCACATCGGCAGCAGAGAGCGTGAGTAAGACCTTTAGACAGGTCAACATTCACAGTTCACAACATTCACAGTTGATGTTGAGATGTGTCTATTACTTGAACTCTGTGATGCATTTATTTGGTCTGCAATCTGAGGTGCTGTTAATTGCCGATTTCTGAGGCTGGTAACTTTAATGAACTTATCCTCTGCAGCAGAGGTAACTCTTGGTCTTCCTTTCGTGGTCCTCATGAGAGCCAGTTTCATCATAGCACTTGGTTTTTGCAACTGCACTTGAATAAACTTTCAATGTTCTTGAGATTTTCTGGATTGACTGACCTTCATATATTAAAGTAATGATGGAATGTCATTTCTCTTTGCTTATTTGAGCTGTTCTTGCCATAATATGGAGTTGGTCTTTTACAAAATAGGGCTATTTTCTATATACCAACCATACCTATATACCAAACTGATTGGCTCAAACGCATTAAGGAAAGAAATTCCACGAATAAACTTTTAACAAGGCACACCTGTTATTTGAAATGCATCCAGGTGACTACCTCATGAAGCTGGTTGAGAGAATGTCAAGAGTGTGCAAAGCTGTCAACAAAGGCAAAATATATTTTGATTTGTTTAACACTTTTTTGGTTATAACATGATTCCATATGTGTTATTTCAAAGTGTTGATGTCTTCACTATTATTCTACAATGTAGAAAATAGTAAAACTAAAGAAAAACTCTTGAATGAGTCGGTGTTCTAAAACTTTTGACCGGTAATGTATGTAGCATGCTACTCTATTTACCAAAAGATAATATGCAATCTCATGCATACTCTTCAACCGGTTGCTTTCCGCACCCTCCCGCCCGACTAGCATCACTACTCTGGAAGGTTCTGACCTAGAATATGTGGAAAACTACAAATACTTAGGTGTCTGGCTAGACTGCAAACTCCCCTTCCAGACTCACATTAAGCATCTCAAATCCAAAATTAAATCTAGAATTGGCTTCCTACTTCGCAACAAAGCCTCCTTCACTCATGCTGCCAAACATACCCTCGTAAAACTGAGTATCCTACCGATCCTTGATTTCGGCGATGTCATTTACAAAATAGCCCCCAACACTCTACTCAGCAAATACACCAACAAATACAAATACAAATAACAAATAACAAACAAATACACCATGACAGCGCAATACACAAGGGGTGGAACAGTGGCAAAGGTACCCACAGGACAAACAGAATAATATTAGGCTGAGGAGAGATTAAATAGCATTAATACAACAAAAATAATTCTAAACACACCTATAGTTTATCACACTGCCATCCGTTTTGTCACCAAAGCCCTATATACTACCCACCACTGCGACTTGTATGCCCTCGTTGGCTGGCCCTCACTACATATTTGTCACCAAACTCACTGGCTCCAGGTTATCTATAAGTCTTTGCTAGGTAAAGCGCCACCTTATCTCAGCTCACTGGTCACCATAGCAACACCCACCCGTAGCACGAGCTCCAGCAGGTATATTTCACTGGTCATCCCCAAAGCCAACACTTCTTTTGGCTGCCTTTCCTTCCAGTTCTCTGCTGCCAATGACTGGAACGAATTGCAAAAATCACTGAAGCTGGAGACTTATATCTCCCTCTCTAACTTTAAGCATCAGCTGTCAGACAAGCTTACCGATCACTGCACTTGTACACAGCCAATCTGTAAATAGCACACCCAACTACCTCATCTCCATAATATTACTTACCCTCTTGCTCTTTTGCACCCCAGTATCTCTACTTGCACATCATCTGCACATCTATCACTCCAGTGTTAATGCTAAATTGTAATTATTTCGCCTCAATGGCCTATTTATTGCCTTACCTCCCTACTCTTCTACATTTGCACACACACTGTACATATATTTTTCTATTGTGTTATTGACTGTACATTTGTTTATGTGTAACTCTGTGTTGCTGTTTGGAAAGGCACACACCTGTCTACTTAAGGTAACCACAGTTGGCAGTGCATGTCAGAGCAAAAACCAAGCCATGAGGTCGAAGGAATTGTCCGTAGAGCTACAAAACAGGATTGTGTACCAAAAAATGTTGACAGCATTGAAAGTCCCCAAGAATACAGTGGCCTCCATCATTCTTAAATGGAAGAAGTTTGGAACCACCAAAACTCTTCCTAGAACTGACCGCCCGGCCAAACTGAGCAATCGGGGAAGAAGGGCCTTGGTCAGGGAGGTGACCAAGAACCTGATGGTCACTCTGACAGAGCTCCAGAATTAGTCTGTGGAGATGGGAGAACCTTCCAGAAGGATAACTATCTCTGCAGCACTCCACCAATCAGGCCTTTATGGTAGAGTGGCCAGACGGAAGCCACTGCTCAGTAGAAGACACATGACTGCCTGCTTGGAGTTCGCCAAAAGGCACTAATGGACTCTCAGACAATGAGAAACAAGATTGTTTGGTCTGACCAAACCAAGATTGAACACTTTGGCCTGAATGCAAAGCGTCACGTCTGAAGGAAACCTGGCACCATCCCTACGATGAAGCATGGTGTTGGCAGCATCATGCTGTGGGGATGTTTTTCTGTGACAGGGACTGGGAGACTAGTCCGGATCAAGGGAAAGATGAATGGAGAAAAGTACAGTGAGATCCATGATAAAAACCTGCTCCAGAGCACTCAGGTCCTCAAGACTGTCGCAAAGGTTCACCTTCCAACAGGACAATGACCCTAAGCACACAGCCAAGACGACGCAAGAGTGGCTTCGGGACAAGTCTATGAATGTCCTTGAGTGGCCCAGCCAGAGCCCTGACCTTAACCCGATCGCACATCTCTGGAGACCTGAAAATAGCTGTGCAGCGACACTCCCCATCCAACCTGACAGAGCTTGAGAGGATCTGCAGAAAAGAATGGTTGAAACTCCCCAAATAAAGGTGTGCCAAATTTGTAGCATCATACCCAAGAAGACTTGAGACTGTAATCACTGCCAAAGGTGCTTCAACAAAGTACTGAGTATAGGGTCTGAATAATTACGTAAATGTGATATTTTAGTGTTTTTATTTTTTTTATACTTTTGCAAAAATTTCTAAAAACTGGGTTTTTGCTTTGTAATTTTGGGTTATTGTGAGTAGATTGTTGAGGAAAATAAATAATACATTTTAGAATAAGGCTATAACATAACAAAATGTGGAAAACGTCTGAATGCACTGTAGGTACAGGAATGATTGTCGTCATCTGAGAACACGTGGTGATAACAGACTGGGACAAGGAAAGGTTGAAATTTACAGTGAATATGCCTGCCAGCTGTTCTGCACATGCTCTGAGAACGAGCTCTGGAATACTGTCAGGGCCCGCGGCCTTGCGGTTGTTGATCTGATTAAAGACCATTCTCACGTCGGCATTGGAGAGTGAGATCACCCAATCCTCTGGGTCTGGGTCGGTAACTGCCCTCACACCAGGCTCGATGTTGTTGGCATAGCAGGCATAAAATGCATTGAGTTTGTCTGGTAGAGAGGCATCATTGGGCAGATCACGGTTTGGTCTTCCTTTGTAATCCGTAAAGGACTGTAGCCCCTGCCACATGCAGCGGGCATGATTCTACCTTATTCCTATATTGTCCCATAGCAGGACTTCTTGTACTTATTCCGGTATTGTCCCATAGCAGGACTTCTTGTACTTATTCCTGTCCTCGGCCGTAGCCTCAGGGTTGTCTATGATAGCTCTGTGTGCGGTAGCCCTGCCCTTAAGTTTAGCGTCAACCTCAGTGTTAAACCAGGGCTTTTGATTGGGGAAGCAGCGAACCCTCACCGTGGGGACAACGTCGCCGATACATTTTCTAATGAAGCCGGTGACGGAGGTGGTTAGCTCATCAATGTTTTTGGCGGAGTCTCTAAACGAAACATATTCCAATCAGCACTAGCCAAGCAGTCCTATAGCATATCCTCCGAGTCTGGTGACCATTTCTCAATGGAGTGAATTGCGGGTACTTCCTGTTTCAGCTTCTGCTTGTAGACAGAAAGCAAGAGTACGGAGTCTTGATCTGATTTTCTGAATGGTGGACGAGGGAGAGCCTTGTATGCTTGCTTGTGGGTAGCAGTGGTCTAGGACTTTATCGCCCCTTGTGGAGTTGGAGACATGTTGATGGAAGTTGGGCATCACGTGTCTTAGTGACACTGAATTAAAATTGCCGGCAACCAGTAAGGCAGCCTCTGGGTGTAGGTTATCCTGCTTGTTTATAACCTTGTACAGTTCGTTTAGCGCCAGCTGTTATTTCTATTGTCCTGAGGTGGAATGTATACAGCAGTCACGATAACAGCTGAAAACTCCCTCGGGAGGTAGAAGGGTCGGCATTTGATCATCAGGTATTCCAAGATGGGTGAACAGTGGGTCAACACTTCCACCGCGCTGGAGATAGCACACCAGCTGGTGTTGATGAAGAGGCAAATCCCTCCCCCCCTCGAATTCCCTGACGCCACTGGCCTATCCGTCCGGTGAATGAAGAATCCATCGAGTTGGATAGCCGTGGGCGGTAACTTGTCCGAGAGCTATGTTTCTAAAAAACTAAGAAAATTAGTAGCAAATCCGCGATCGGATGTCAACCATCTTATTATCAAGTGGCCAGTAGAATGGACGGCAGAGGTTTTCCCCTTAACCAGGATCCCCCCTCTCTTGCCTCTTTAACTCTGATGTTTCCTCATGGGTAGCCCAAAAATTGGGTCGGAATTACAGAGAGAGCCCAGGGCAGATGAGTAGAAGTTGAAGTAGAAGCTGGAATTGGGTTAAGGAACTGCCGATCTGATGTTCAAAAGTAATTTTCGGTTGTAAGAAATAATAGCGGATACATTTGGTAAAAATAGAGTACAAATAAACGATCAAATAATCACAAAGTAGCTAAGTTGGGTCAGAGCTTGCAAAACGGCGGCCATCCAGTACAGCGCCATTTGGAAACAGAAAACTGTACTGAGATCAAATGTTTTATCGGTGAGAAAATTTGCAGAATGTCGGCCAAAATCCATCTTGCTCCATCTTCTCCCACTGGGCTTCCACTCATCAACTCTGAATGCTTCACGTTTATACATCTGGTGAAATATCTGACTCATTGTTCATCTGTGGCACCGCTATGTCTTCTTCAGTATTATGGCGGCCCAAACAAATGTGGTAGGTGCATGCCGCCACCTACTGTATTGGCTGTGTATCAGCCTACTATTCTGTAGTATAAATTCATTACACTATTCACCGCTCTGTCAACAGAGCTCGGTGCTTATCATCAGATGTGCTAGGTTTCGAAATGTGACTTTTTGGATATAATGTTAATGATATGTTAGAGAAAGCCCCCACTGAACGATTCAGAACATGAATAATCACATTTGTCTTGGTAAAATGTATTTTATACATAAGGAAGTGACATTTCATCGCCAAAGAAAATGTTCACCTTACTAATTACAAGCTCAAAATGCAACAACATCATTGAGTAGCAGAAGGTGAGGCTTTTGCTAAAGACAGTTAGTATTGTTGCTCTACTATAAACACATTTCTTTAGAACCTTATGATACATAGCGATGAGGGCGTCCTACAGGGCTAACTAATTGTTAAGATGTCATGCACATACTACCTTTGGCTTCACCCCGCAACTATCCGTTTATATTCAAAGGACCCCCTACACAGGAAGTTAACACCATTTCGACATAATTCCTGTCCTAGTGCGAAAATGCTGAATATGAATGCCCATCCATGATGTAGGCACACTGTTTGTAAAACAGGCCTCTGGCTTTATTAGTTCTGATTCTTGTGACTAATCAATTTGCCTCTTAAACTCTGAATATCAGCTACCCAACTTTATCAGGAGGAGTTATTCTCAGCCTGTTTGCAATGTGTTTACACAGCAGGAAATGCAGAAGTATTTTATTTTTTAGCTATGATCAGCTGTGTGAGTAGCCTGATTCGTTTTGGCTATTTGATCAGAGAAACCTGATGGAAAAAGTTTCCTTCACATTACATTGTCATACATTTTATCTTCAGCCTGTAGGCTACAGAAAAGGCCACATACTCTTTCTACCATATGCTATGTCTGCTACAGGATTTTTTACAGAATGTTGGTGGAGCACTGCAGCAATGCATCTCCCCAACAGCACCCTGGAGAGGTGCGCTGGGAATGGACGAGATCAATATTTTCCGTCCCTGCATTTGACAAAGTGGGCACTGCTTATGACAGGGCGGCATCAGGTGTCACCTAAAAAGCCCATATGCCACTGGTTGAGAAAAATGGTTGTGGTTTTTGGGCATAATTATATGAGGTTTTATGTGTTGTTGGAGGTGCGTCTTGGTCAGTTTAGCTCAGAAAATGCCGCCCTCGTCAAACTTCCATCCATATGCGGTTGCCTAATCCTGCCTAATGAGTGGGCCGGCGCTGCTGTCCATGGTTTACATCAGTCAGCCCGGGGAATCCTCGGTCCTGTAAGACACATGAAACACAGCTAGGTTCTCACTGCGCACAAACAGGTTGAATAAACATTGTTTCAAGGTAAATTGTCAACGTATTGTGACGTGGAATCTACATGGAAAATACATTGGATTTGAAAAAAGTAATCAACTGTTGTTTGAGGGTGAAATTTCAACCACAGGATTATGACAACGAAGACAAACGTTGTATAAATATGTTGAATTTGTACAGTACGTTATATCCACTATCAGAAAAAAACTATAGGCTGGGCAGCACCTCTTACTGAAAGAATTGATCTATCTACAGATACCCTTTGGCCTCCCATCCAGGGTTTTAACCAAGACCAGCCCTGCTGAGCTATGCTATTTCCCTAATAATCCTGTTTACATGGATACATCTGAAATCAGGCTACCTGACGGGACTTTTGATAAATGCAGAAAATCACCAATCAAAATAAACGTTCTACCACAGTGCCCATGTCATTTTTGCAAAGCCTATTTGATTCTGAGATCGGACATATAAAGTTTGTATGTGAAAACCATTTCTAAGATGCATACTTTCAGTTTTTCAGAACTCACTACACCACAAAGAGATGGAGGCTTGTGCAACCGGTGCTAGCAAATGCACAGACCAAATACACCCCTGAAACGTCGATTAAGCTGTTTACATGTCCTAATAATTTGAAAGAGTGCTCAGAAAAACAGCTGTTTTAATCAGCGTATGAAGTCTTCAACTATAGCTCTCCTAGCTGTGCCTTAAGTACACTTGTAGTTGTTGTGTTTGGAACACAGCCCTGCATTTATTATAATCCTCGATGTCTCATCTTTCAGAATACATTGAGTCACCTTCATTTACAGATATCCTCAGCCTGACAACCAAAAATGTGCAAAAGTTGCCCAATTACCGGGAGGGATGGGGGCACCTTGTTGCACACGGTTCTCAAGTTCAGAACGTCTGTCAGTCAAAACCCATACAGTGCTGTGAAGCGCAGAGCCAGAGCTCTGAGGTAATGTATAGCATGTTACCGTACAGCCACTACGTTCCAATTTAGGTACTTATTAGTGCCCAAATCTACCATTTTAAACCCTTATACGTGCACAAGTGTAAAGGATAAAAGAAATAGGACTAAATCAAACCTTTATTTAATGTGCATCTAAAGTTTGATTTAGCCCTATTCTTTAACTGTTATTTAAGGTTGAGATGGAGACGTGAATCCAACATACAGTATCAATTATTCATTAGTAGACAAACCGGAATTAAAGACAGACTAAAAGCCAATTTATGCTTGATCCAGCAATGTGGCCCGGAGACTCAGTACGGAGGGTGTCACGCAATTGTTGTAACAATGCGGAGGGCTCCGTATAGCTCCGCATTGACATGATTGGTTGACGGTAGGTGGGGGCGGGCGGGAGGTCCTGTAAGAAGTATGAATGCTCTGACTTCTGCGGAGGCCGCATCGCAGTAGATGCTATACGGACACTGCAGATGTCAGATTGATAATGCAGAGCCTTTAAGTCAGTGGCTATCCAAGCAGAAGATAAATATCCTTCAAATGTTGATGTTTGGTTGCGTTGAAGTGCAATAAATAGCCTACTAACTTGTTGACAGGTTAACAAATATGTTGTGTTCCCGTCTCCAACTCAACCAAAAATCATTTAACGATTAAGCCAGTTGCTCAGATGGAACTATCCAAGCAGTAGATAGTGATTTCAGAAAGTATTCATACCCCTTCACTTATTCTAACATGTTTTAGCAAATGTATTGAAAATTCTTAAAGTTGGTTGTTGATCATTGCTAGACAGCCATTATCAAATCTTACCATAGATTTTCAAGCCGATTTATGTCAAAACTGTAACTAAGGCCAGGAACATTCACCATCATCTTGCTAAGCAACTCCAGTGTATATTTGGTCTTGTGTTTTAGGTTATTGTCCTGCTGAAAGGTGAATTTGTCTCCCAGTGTCGTTTGGAAAGCAGACTGAACCAGGTTTTACTCTAGGATTTTGCCTGTGTTTAGCTCTATTCCATTTATTTTTATAAAAATAAACTCCCTAGTTCTTGCCGATGACAGCATTCCCTTAACATGATGCTCATCCATATCTTTATATATTCTTAATTCCATTCCTTTACTTAGATCAGTGTGTATTGTTGCAAAATTGTTAGATATTACTTGTAATATACTACTGCACTGTTAGAGGTATAAATAACATCTGCTAAACATGTGTATGTGACCAATAAAATGTGATTTGATGCCACCAAGCTTGAAAATACTGTATGAAGAGTGGCACTCAGTGATGTGTTGGATTTGCCCCAAACATAACACTTTGTATTCAGGACATTAAGTTAATTTCTTTGCCACATTTCATGTAGTTCTACTATAATGCCTAATTGTAAGCAGGATGCATGTTTTGGAATATTTTTATTATGTACATGTTTCCTTGTTTTCACTCTGTCTTTATTTTAGTATTGTGGAGTAACTACAATGTTGTTCTCCTATCACTGCCATTAAACTCCGTAACTGTTTTAAAGTCACCATTGGCCTCATGGTGAAATCCATGAGCGGTTTTCTTCCTCTCCGGCAACTGAGTTAGGAAGGACGCCTGTATCTTTGGAGTGACTGGGTATATTTATACACCATCCAAAGTGTAATTCAATGTCTCCCTTTTTTTACCCATCTACCAATAGGTGTCCTTCTTTGCGAAGCATTGAAAAACCTCCTTGGTCTTTGTGGTCGATTCGGTGTTTGAAATTCACTGCTCGACTGAGGGACCTTACAGATAATTGTGTGGGTTAAACACTATTATTGCACACAGAGGCCATGCAACTTATTATGTGACTTGTTAAGACATGTTTTACTCTTGAACTTACTTAGACTTGCCATACCAAAGGGGTTGCATACTTATTGACTCAAGACTTTAAGAAAAACATAATTCCTCTTTGACATTATGGGGTATTGTGTGTAAACCAGTGACAAAACATCTCAATTTAAATTCAGGCTGTAACACAACCGAATTTGGAAAAAGTCAATGAGTGTGAATACTTTCTGAAGGTACTGTTCGTCTAAATAGTGACGTCAGGGCTAGTTCAAACTGCAGGACTTGGTGAACAGGTCATGGGAGACAATAATGAATAAAGATGCTCAATCAAGCATGTGTATCTATAGTGGGTGTTCTTCAACTCTTAAATGCACTAGACCGTATTAGATAAAATCCAGAAAAATAAAAACAGACAATTGCAAATGTGGTCCCAATGTCTAAAAAGAGACAGCAAGGCTATTTCAAACTGCAGTAGGATGGTTCTCCTCACAGGTGAGTGAATCAGCCCATTATTGGTGAATAGCACTTAGTTGATCTCTGGGAGCAGGACACAGGAGAGCTGAATAGCACATGTGAGGCAAAAGTGAGATACAAAAATGAATAAAATAAATCACATCACAGCAAAGGAATGTAGTTTGTGAGCTAGAGGCAGGGTGCTCTACAATCATCCACGCCAACTATTGACAGGATAATGTGGCATTTCTTATTTGTAGGAATGATCTGTGAAACTCACTCCTTAGCCTGAAGGAATGAAATGTGTGGGTCCTGCCTTGATCACTGTATCAGACTTACACTACTTGTCCTATACATTTTTGTAGTCTTAAATTACTTGGAATAAACTGAAAGCTAAAATGCTCCTTTCCCCGGAATGATATAGTAGCTAGTGATAAAACTAGCTTAACTTGATAGTAGTTTGTTGGACGGAGTTCCCTCTCGAGATGTCACCAGCTGTCTACTACCTTAGATACGAATAACGTGAATATCAGACATGATCAGCAGAGATAGTACCATGGATAGTACACAAGATTTCATTGTTGAGTACTCAGCGGCGTTTGCCATAAAAGTAAGTATTTTGAAAAGATTTACAAGAATTGACATTGCCAACAGAAGTGTGTTCAGAAGAAATAAATACACTATATGTAAAAACAACCTCCTCCCTTGACAGAGATCAATCTCAAAAACTATAGCAGATAGCTTGCTACGGCCCACCACCTACAGTGCATTCAGAAAGTATTCAGACCCCCTGACTTTTTCCATATTTTGTTACGTTACAGCCTTATTCTAAAATGTATTAAATAGTTTTCCCCCCTCATAAATCTACACACAATACCCCATAACGGCAAAGCAAAAAAGTTTGAGATTTTTTTTGTTAATTTATAATAAAAAATTGAAATATCACATTTACATAAGTATATAGTTATTTTTAGGTCTCTCCAGAGATGTCCGATTGGGTTCAAGTCCGGGCCCTGGCTGGGCCACTCAAGGACATTTAGATACCTGTCCTGAAGCCACTCCTGCCTTGTCTTGGCTGTGTCCTTCGGGTCGTTATCTTGTTCGCCCCCAGTCTGAAGTCCTGAGAGCTCTGGAGCAGGTTTTCATCAAGGATCTCTCTGCACTTTGCTCCGTTCATCTTGCCTCATGCAGCACGAAATCTCCTTCGCATAGAGTTGATTAGGCTGTTGATTGCGACCTGTGGAATGTTGTCCCACTCCTCTTCAATGGCTGTGCGAAGTTGCTGGACATTGGCGGGAACATGAACACGCCGTTGTACACGTCAATCCACAGCAATGGGTGATATGTCTGAGTATGCAGGCTATGGAAGAACAGACATTTTCAGGTTCCAGGAATTGTGTTTAGATCCCTGCAACATGGGGTTGTGCATCATCATGCTGAAACATCAGGTGATGGCGGCGGATGAATGGCACGACAATGGGCCTCAGGATCTCGTCAAGGTATCTCAAATTGCCATCGATAAAATGCAATTCTATTCATTGTCCGCAGCTTATGCCTGCCCATACCATAACCCCACCATTGGGCACTCTGTTCACTTCAGAAAACTGCTTTACCCCCACGACACCGTACACGTGGCCTGTGGTTGTGACGTCAGTTGGACTGCCAAATTCTCGAAAACGAGACTGGACATTCTCTGGTGGACATTCTTGCAGTCAGCATGCCTTTTGCACGCTCCCTCACAACTTGAGACATCTGTGGCATTGTGCTGTGACAAAATTGCACATTTTAGAGTGGCCTTTTATTCTCCCCAGCAAATGGTGCACCTGTGTAAAGATCATGCCGTTAAATCAGCTTCTTGATATACCACACCCGTCACCTCTATGGATTATTTTAGCAAAGGAGAAATGCTCACTAACAGGGATGTAAACATGTGTGCACAAAATTAGAGTAATAAGCTTTTTGTGTGTGTAGAACATTTCTGGGATCTTTTATTTCAGCTCATGAAACCAACACACTACATATTGTTTTTGTTCAGTATAGTATGCCTTAAGGCAGTGTTCCCCAAACTCGGTCCTCGGGACCGCAAGGGGTGCACGTTTTGGCCCTAGCACTACACAGCTGATTCAAATAACCAATTAAAGCTTGATGATTAGTTGGTTATTTGAATCAGCTGTGTAGTGCTAGGACAACAACCAAAGCATGAGTCCCTTGGACCGAGTTTGGGAAACACTGGCTTAAGGGATAGTTCAGTCAAATGTCTACATTTATTTCCTTGTATTGAAAGCAGTCTAAGGACAAGGAGACTGCAACCCACACTCTGGTTTTTGGTTGAACTATCCCCAAACAGCTAATGTAAGCATTTTCTAACCAAACAATCAATGAACTATGCCTTTACAGAGCAACTGCCCATAAAAACCAACTTCTCAAAACTGACTGTGGCACCAGGAACATTTATTCAACTGTCAAATTTTGCTACAAAATGTAAATAGGAACATTTTGATCATAAAGTCAGTCTCATCCTAAACTGAGTTTTGAGATTTGTGGTCATGACTGCATTCCAACGTAAATGAAGGTTGGGTTTGTTTCAAACCTGCCCACAGCACACAAGTAATCATCAATTCACAGCAGCACGTGACCCGATGGTAATACCTGTGGTATATTTGGTTAAAACTTTGGATATCCCTAACGGACTAAGTTTAGGTAAATTACAATGTACATGGAACAATATGCAAATATTCCAATGATTTAAAAATCAAACCAACTAAATTGTAGAAATATAATATATACAAATATTGAAAGAACTTAATGTAAATTAGACTTGTTGCACATCTTTTAGTTGTCATTGTCTAATTTATTGACGGTTCTTAACTAGCCACGGAGATTGGTTTCACTTTGTGTACGTGAAACCAACTTTGCCAGATGAAGCTAATTGCCGAAATAATTTGGCTAACTCTTCCCACCTGCCGAACACACACCAAACCACACCCGAAAACAACTCACTTTTGTATTTTGTCATGGCTGCTAGTATTTCTTAATGAACCAAATCTAAAAACAAAGCCAAATCAGGAAGTGTAGTCACCCTTTAAGGGTGTGAAAAGTACTACCAAAATATCACAGGGTCAATAGTGACAAGTAGATCTGAAATCCAATAAATAGTAGCCAGTGTAAAGGAATTCACGCTGCATGCTTAGAGTACAGCTTCCCCTCGATTCAGCTCATACCGAGACGCCAACTCAGGACCTCTGCCTCCCAAACACACCACCCTCCTGAAGCGTTCCAACCTATCGCGCTATTGAAAACGGTCTTTTCAACGGCGCAATGGGCGACACTTCAGGCTAAGGAGTGAGTTTCACAGATCCCCATCTTCTACAAGGGAGCGTGCCCACTCAAATGTTTTGCTCTACAAAAATCACATTATGGCATCTGATAGGGTTGGGCGGTATCCAGAATGTAATACCGTCGTAGCGTTTCTGTACAATAACTGGGGTAAACGGTATTACTGGAAGTGCACACAATTTAGGCAACTGGGATCTTGATCCAGGAGTGGATTGAATGTCTTGTCTGGGTACCAGTCTTTTTAGCTAACATTCCACTCCATGTCATTGCCAAAAAGATACAAGCCTTTCTGCCATCTTCAGATATTAACATTGTACTATTAATGAGCTCAAGGAAGACAGGGTTATCGAACCAGGATCAACTCCTCTAACAGTTTAAACGATATTGAAATTCATACCGTCAGTATTTCAAAATACCCGGTATATCGCCCAAGCCTAGCATCTGATACACCCCAATTTGTTAAAGTAGCCAGTATAAGGGTTTTGGAACACACTGAAATACTTGCTGCAAACGTTGCATGGTATCATGACATCACAGGACAGCATGATATTATTGTGCATATGGGATTAAACAGTTTTGTATCAAGTCTGACGTTAGAGATTACGTAGACACACTGTTGTGATCCAAAAACATGTATTTATTCAAACCCAATTTGAGTGCTTCAGCCTCTAGTTAGGATTAAGAACACAGTAATGAAGACCTTTTTCCTCGAGCCAAGATGAACAAATAGTTTGAATTGCAGTGGAAAAAAAACATTTAAATGAAAAGGGGGGGGGGGGACATGAACCAAAGAAAATACATTTTTGCATTACAATTAGATGTATTACGCTGGTGTAACATGTTTCGTGACACAGGACATTAAGATTCATTGGTATTCATTCATGACACTTCGTGAAGATCCGGCATGACACTTTCAACAGGTATGAAACAGAGGTATAACCAGGACAAAAACTGCTGATGTTGAGTGTTACACAACACAAATATAGTAAAAGTACAGAGGAGCCCGTCTCCTAGAAATGTCAGAGTAGGACTCTGGTTGGTTCTCCAATGCATGACGTTGTCACATCTAAATTTAACCAAATAATATAAAGGCAGGGTGGTGATGACACTTGTGGAGTGTAAGAAACCACTGGGTTGCATCTGCTGTGTAGTTAGTCGATTTAGTGCCACTATGGAGTTGTTAACTCAAACCAGGGCCCACATCCAAAAAGCATCTCAGAGAAAGAGCGGTGATCTAAGATCAGGTCCCCCTTTCCATATAATCTAAAAGGCTAAACTAATGCTACTGTATATCAGCACACCAATTCGGAGGCTCTGTGAATACAGGCCGAGAGCTAGGCACTGTGACAAGGAGATACGGTACACTGGTCCTTACAAGTAAGTGCTCCTTTGTGCTGGTCCGTGAGGACCCCGGTACAATCCGGTTTCTATTAATCTGTGCATCATTACATTTAAATACGAGGTAAAGCCAGGCAACTGTAACATGATACCATATGTGGAAAGCCATTTCAAAGACAAATTGAACATAACATAATTCAAGTGAATGACTAGACAGAAAAACCTGTACGCATAGGGGTCTTCCAGGACCAGTGTTGAAAACCACTGTGTGGCGAAGAGGTATAATGTGTAGAGATGGCTCAAATTGAAGATACGGAATGCATACTCTTCAGGGACGCTTCCCTTTACCTCGGCAACGATAAACTGAAAAAAAATGAAAAAAGCATATCAATAAAAAGAGGAAACCTACATTAAGACAAGGCCGTTCACAAGCAATCAGATACAGTTTGATGATATTCTTTGTATATATTTTTAGTTAATCAAATAAAAAGGAGTATTCTTTCCCATGCATTTTACATTTACATTTAAGTCATTTAGCAGACGCTCTTATCCAGAGCGACTTACAAGTTGGTGCATTCACCTTATGATATCCAGTGGAACAACCACTTTACAATAGTGCATCTATTTACCAGTACCATCTCTTCACCACTGGGTAAGAAATTGTCTTAACCCCTCCCCATCCCACGCACCCTACGTTCAAGCCTCGCCATTTTGCTCCACGTCCCCAGGACCCGCCGCCGCAATATGGGGGACCAGGTATTCTCCTGCCTCACTCCATGTCTCTGGAACAACGACCATCTCATGGAACTTCAATTCATGTTCTTCCTCAATCTTTGGAACAGTCATGCTGACAATATCAGGGCTCTTCGAGACGTGTTGTTCCTCAATCCTTGGAAGCGTCGCAGGGACACTGGCTGTCTCAGGGCTCTTCAATTCTTCCTCAATCCCTGGAAGCGTCACAGGAACACTGGCTGTCTCAGGGGTCTTCAATTCTTCCTCAATCCCTGGAAGCGTCGCAGGGACACTGGCTGTCTCAGGGGTCTTCAATTCTTCCTCAATCTCTGGAAGCGTCTCTTGAACAGCCTTGCTGATAATCTCAGGGCTCGTCCAGCCTATTTCTCCCAACCTGCTCAAACTGTTGGGGCATTTAAAGCAGGTCCAAAGCAGCCGTTCTCATCTCAAAAATCAAATCATTTCTGGGTAACAATTAAGTACCTTGCCAATGATTGCTTTCAATTAAAATATTTTTTTTAAATTTAAAAATTGCTTCTTAGCAAAGAGCCATTTCTCAAGCAAGAATTTTGATAGGACTGTCTGGGAGTGGTCTGAGTGGGGAAAGGGAAAACCGAAAACTAGCTGTTATTAGCAGAGAGACTTAACGGTCTTTCTTATTGGTTTATTAACTACTTTACCGACTGGTTATGTCACCAGGCAGGTCAAAACTCCATCCCACCAAAACAGTCTAAAATTTCACAGTGTCTTTTCAAAATGCTCTTATACTAAAAGGGCATCATAACTTTCACAATATCACAGAATTATTCTAACCTCAGTGTGCAAATATATATAAAACAGGGAAAATCACATTTTTGACTACACTGAGCTTTAAGGCTCATTTCCACCCCTGGCCCACCTTTCCCCTTTCGTCAACTGTGTATATCATAGTCTTATATTGTCATATTTCTTGTTTGTTATATTTTTATTTCATTTTAAATACGATTATTTATAATTTAATGCACTTTGAGATTAAAACTAAACCAAAGTGCTATTATACGAATACAATTAATAAATTAGGGCACACAATGGAAAATGTTTTACAACATGAAAAACCAGGAGTGTTTCTTATTGGACAAGTCTAAGTAATTCCGCCCTGTTTCAGCCCGTTCTATTTGGTGCCTAATGAAATGGGCCCAGGTAAATAGGAACAGTGTTAAGGGAACCTACTTGCTGAAGCTGTTGCTTGTGTTGTCCTGGAGGTTCAACACAAGGTTATCTGCACTCAGGTACACCTTGTTCTGCGATGTTGCCACCTGGAGATCAAACACACTAGTCAGTAGGGTTGGGTAATGTCTGGAATGACATTGTCCCATCGTCCTGTCCAAACATCGTGGATATACGATTGTGTCGTAAAAAAATAGATATATTTGTTGCACACAGAGGGCACAATTTGCGGGAAAAACGCAATTTAAAAAGGCCTCATTGGTTATATCAGAACTGTGATTTGGTGCATAATGTCATTCTTCTTATTCAAATGGTTATGAAAGGCACAAACAATCTCATTAAATAATTGTTCAAAACAGTGTTAGGTGAAGTTATTTTTTAATCTAATCCAGGCTGCAGAATGATTTTCAAAATTGGAAGGGCTGTTTCTCTTGTCCATAAAAATACTCAGTTAGCCTACCTTTTGAAAACAAATATTATAGTCGTATCAAGTGTAGGCTATTGTCATTTCATCTTGCTCATCCGGGTAAGCGCATTTGCAATATTCTTTCTTCCATTAGGTTGCTTTTCGACAGTTAAAAAAAAGAGGGGAAGTGACGGGATTTCACCTAGTAACTATAGTACAGCCTGCCTTACGCTAAATCAGAAAAAAACGACTTGGTGGGGGAAAAAAAGCACATGTTCGCAAGTTTTGCAGTTCTTCGGTTTCAGGCCGAATGAAAAAGGTGAGCCAGCAGACCTGACCAAAGTCACTTGCAGAATATGCAAAAAGATTCAGGGCAAAGGATGGACAGACTACAAACCCCCCATCAACATTCACAAGCGAGTTATGTTCCTTGCCAGAAACCTTTAGATAGGCCTAAGACATTGTAAAAAAAACTAGACCTAATGGTTTCTCATTGCACTTAAATGTAGCCTATAGGACTATAAAAATCCAGCTGCATCCTACTTTAGAAAGTGATCATTGTGCACCATCTAGTGGAAAAACATCACTATGGCCCTTTTGACCACCATTCCTTCCTTCCTTGTTTGTTCACTGATCGCACACAAATGCGCACACAAATTGATCGATGTAACAATGGTTTCATCACATAGCTTTCACCAATCCCACCATGTCAGATTAGGTAAGGGAGGAAGAAAGAATGCAATCTTAAAGTATTTAAAACAGGACCTATGAGCGATTAACAAAAAGCTGGATTTCCGTACCGTCTTGGCAATGTTCTGAGCCGCTCGGATCTTCCGGAGTTTCAGGTAGCCAGGGTTCTTTGTCACCGCCTCACCCAACTACAGTTACACAAATAAGGAAAATGCAAATGTGTTAATGTATGCCATCTTGGTTCCTCAATATACCCCAGAGGGCATAGCCTAGTCCACATCCAGCAGGTTTTACTGGTCTGACTCTGGCTTTGCCTATGATCCAGCCATGATCCCAAATCACACTAGTCAACTCGTTAAGCTGGGTCAGTTAAATGTGGCATGCACATGTCCTAAAATCACCAGAAAGGTATTTCAAAGAGTGAATGAAATTAGGATAAACCCAGTTCACTTGTTCTCTTTAGTCAATGATGTGTAGACCTGAAATGGTTCATGCTTTAAAAAAGAAAAAAGGTGAACAGAAGGTACCTTTAGTGTATTCCATTTTAGCCAAACATTTCATGACAAAAAATAAAGCCTGACAGACATCGGCTGTGTTTGAAAACATCTAGAAACGTAAATAAGTGAGCAAAATGTAGTATCCACTTGATCTCGCCAAACACTTCAGAGCGGTCAGAGAGCTTAAAGCGACAATAATATAGATGTAAAGTTCCCAAGGTAGACAGGAGCTCATCACTTTTGAGACTAAAGAAGGTCTCTGGCATCTTGTTTGAGATGGAACTACAACTGATGTAAACAGAGGAACTGAACATCCGTTTGGAGAAGTCAAAAATGAAGCATTGCTTTTACAAAATATGGAGATGCATTACTCCCTGCCTGTATTGGATTTTAAAAAAGAATCAATGAACAGTCTCATACCTGCAGTGCCGTTTTATTCAGCATTACCATCTTATCTAGGGTTGCAAAATTCTGGCAACTTTCCCAGAATTACCTGGTTTTCCAGAAATCCTGCTTATTCTGATTCCGGGAATCTTCCAAATGGGATTTCTGGAAAACGACCAGAATTTTGTAATACAAATCTTATCTATACACCACTGGAGACTGGACACATCTGTGAGATTAAAATTAAGAGCAAAACCACACTCTAGTGTTTAACCTAAAAACCACAAGTGTGTGATGTGCTGCCATAGAAATAGATAAAATAATACATCCATGTCTATGGATACAGCAGTGTGTGGACTCAGCTGTATGGTAGACCAACACGAGTGCAAGGGAAGGGAATGTGTAACAGCTGGTCCAAATCGCTCCCTAAACCCCCATTTGGCCTAAGCCCTTCAATATTTGCAGATCTGTAAAGGCAGAAGCAATATTGTAGAGGTTCTTCCACTAAACCTATCCAGACCCTTCATATATAACATTAAAAAGTTAGGAAGAGATTTGGGACCGGCTTTAGCTGTGAGTGTTGTTGAGTGGAGTCTCCTCTTCAGAGCTCACCATTTTAGCAGCCTCTGCCTCTCCTTCAGCCTGGATGATCTTCTGCCTCTGGTCCTGCAAGGCTTTCTCCACATAGAAGAAGGCCCTCTGCGCCTCCTGCTGGGCTGAAAATACAGAGCGAAGTGGTCACATTACCATGACAAGAGAAATGATTCCAGAACTTTCTTTACTACATCAGACAAGATCAATGAACCATAGCCTAAAGCAGGGCTGCCCAACCCTCTTGGAGCTCTACTGTCCTGTAGTTTCAGTCCAACCCTAATTTAGCATATCTGATGCAGCTAGTTTTGTATTTATTATGGTTCCCGATTAGCTGCTGCCAAAGCAGCAGCTACTCTTCCTGGGGTCCAGCAAAATTAAGGAAGTTTATATAATTTTAAAACATTACAATACATTCAGATTTCAAAACACACTGTGTGCCCTCAGGCCCCTACTCCACCACTACCACATATCTACAGTACTAAATTAATGTGTATGTATAGTGCGTATGTTATCATGTGTGTGTATGCGCCAATGTTTGTGTTGCTCGTGGCATGTCTTGTGAGGTATGCATGGATGTCCGAGCTGTGTGCGAGTAGTTTAGACAGACAGCTCGGTGCAGTCACCATGTCAATACCTCTCATAAATAAAAGTAGTGAAGTCAATCTCTCCTCCACTTTCATCCAGGAGAGATTGACATGCATATTAGATTTCTGTGTACATCCAAGAGCCAGCCGTGCTGCCCTGTTCTGTGCCAATTGCAAGTTCTTTTTTGTGGCACCTGACCACACGACTGACCCGTAGTCCAGGCGCGATAAAACTAAGGCCTGACTTGTTGATAGTGTTGTTAAGGCAGAGCATCACTTTATTATAGACAGACTTCTCCCCATCTTAGCTACCACTGCATCAATATGTTTTGACCATGAACGTTTACAATCTAGAGTTACTCCAAGAAGTTTAGGCATCTCAACTTGCTCAATTTCCACATTATTTATTACAAGATTTAGTTGAGGTTTAGTGAGTATTTTGTTGCGAATACAATGCTTTTAGTTTTAGAAATATTTAGGGCTAACTTAATCCTTGCCACCTACTCTGAAACTAACTGCAGCTCTTTGTTGAGTGTTTGTGTGTCATTTCAGTTGCTGTAGAAGGTGACGTGTATAGTGTTGAGTCATCCGCATATACACACACTCTGGCTTTACTCAGTCAGTAGCATGTAGCTAATAAAAAAAGCAAAGGGCCTAAACAGCTACCCTGGGGAATTCCTGATTCTGACTGGATTGTATTTGATAGGCTTCCATTAAAGAACACCCTCTGTGTTCTGTTAGACAAGTAACTCTATCAACATTATAGCAGGAGGAGTAAAGCCATAACACAAGTTTTTCCAGCAGCAGACTACGATCAATAAAGTCAAAAGCTGCACTGAAGTCTAACAAGACAGCCCCCACAATCATTGTATCAATTTCTCTCAGCCAGTCAGTCAGTCATTTGTGTAAGTGCTGTGCTTGTTGAGTGTCCTTCCCTATAACCTCTTTGGGCCAGGGGGCAGTATTTTGATGAAAAGCGTGCCCAAAGTAAAACTGCCTGTTTCTCAGGCCCAGAAGCTAGGATAAGCATATAATTGGTAGATTTAGAGAGCGTTTTCTAAAACTGTTAAAATCATGTCTGTGAGTATAACAGAACTCATTTGGCAGGCGAAACCCAGAGGACAAACCATCCAGGAATTTTTGTTGTTGTTGAGATCACTGTGTATTCAATTGGTTTTCTATGGGGAACTAGATATGAGGCACCTGGTTGCAGTTCCTATGGCTTCCACTAGATGACAGTCTTTAGAAATTGGTTGATGTTTTTTCCTTTAAGAATTTAAGTAGTAGCCCTTTCCTTTTGAGTGTCAAGCCAAGTGTACTTTGTTTGGTGCGCGCGCCCTGGAACTCGCTCCACTTTCATTTTATCCGCTATTGAACACAGTATATTCCGTCTTAAATTTTATGATTATTTATGTTTTAAAAATACCTAAATGTCCTTCCCTATAAGCATGCTGAAATTCTGTTGTCAATTTGTTTACTGTGAAATAGCTTTGTATATGGTAAAACATATTTTTTTTGCTAAGGGTTGGTAACAGGCGGATTGGTCAGCAATTTGAGCCAGTAAAGGGGGCTTTACTGTTCTTGGGTAGTGGAATGACTTTATCTTCCCTCCAGGTCTGAGGGCACACGCTCTCTAGTAGGCTTAAATTGAAGAGGCAATATCGTCTGCTATTATCCTCTAATTTTCCATCCAGATTGTCAGACCCATGTGGCTTGTCATTGTTGATAGACAATTCTCACCTCTTCCACAATGACTTTACGGAATTCAAAAGTACAATTCTTGTCTTTCATAATTTGGTCTGATATACTTGGATGTGTAATGTCAGCGTTTGTTGCTGGCATGTCATTCCTATGTTTGCTTATTTTGCCAATGAAAAAGTAATTAACTTCTTATGGCTGCAGGGGTAGTATTGAGTAGCTTGGATGAAAGGTGCCCAGAGGTGCCCATAGTAAACTGCCTGCTCCTCAGTCCCAGTTGCTAATATATGCATATTATCATTTGTATTGGATAGAAAACTCTGAGGTTTCTAAAATTGCTTGAATGATGTCTGAGTATAACAGAACTCATATGGCAGGCAAAAACCTGAGAAAAAATCTAACGAGGAAGTGGGAAATCTGAGGTTGGTCGATTTTCAACTCAGCTCCTATTGAAGATACGGTGGGATATTGGTAATGTTGCACTTACTAAGGCTTCCACTAGATGTCAACAGTCTTTAGAACCTTGTCTGATGCTTCTACTGTAAAGTGGGGACAAATGAGAGGGGAATGAGTCAGAGGTCTGCCAGCAGCCACGAGCTGACCATGCGCATTCACATGAGTTAGCTCCCGTTCCATTTGCTTTTCTGAAGACAAAGGAATTCTCTGGTTGGAACATTATTGAAGAATGTTAAAAACATCCTAAAGATTGATTCAATACTTCGTTTGTCATGTTTCTACGGACTGTAATATAACTAACTTTGTCCGTAGTTTCCGCTGGACTTGCCCGCGCGTCGTGAGTTTGGAAAGTGTACTGAACGCTAGTACAATTAGGACATAAATAAACATTATCGAACAAAACAAACATTTATTGTGGAACTGGGATTCCTGGGAGTGCATTCTGATGAAGATCATCAAAGGTAAGTGAATGTTTATAATGTAATTTCTGACTTATGTTGACTGCACAATATGGTGGATATATTTGTGTCTTGATTGGGCTCTGAGCGCCGACTCAGATTATTGCATGGTTTGCTTTTCCGTAAAGCTTTTTTGAAATCTGACACAGCGGTTGCATTAAGGAGAAGTGCATCTAAAATTCCATGCAGAACAGTTGTATCTTTTAGCAATGTTTATTGTAAATTGATGTGGCTTTCTGCAAAATCAAAGGATGTTTTGGAACTTCTGAACGTAACACGCCAATGTAAACTCAGATTTTTGGATATAAATATGAACTTTAACAAACAAAACATACATGTATTGTGTAACATGAAGTCCTATGAGTGTCATCTGATGAAGATCAAAGGTTAGTGATTAATTTTCTCTCTATTTGTGCTTTTTCTGAATCCTCTCTTTAGCTGGAAAAATGGCTGTTATTCTGTGAAAAGGCACTCTAGGCTATTTTTAAGGACACGTAAATGTGGCTCTTCTGAAAAGGTAAGAAACAATCTAGCTGGTTGGTCAAAATCTTGCTTTTGTATGTAGGGCGCTGTCCATGGTGCTGAGAGTGCAGCGGAGAATTCGTACCAACCGGTCACTTCTTGGTCATTTCCTACAATTGTAGGAAATTAGCTTTCCTGAAAAAAACAATTTAAGCTCCATGGCAAAAATGTATAGAATTGCAGGAAACTGGCATGAAAATGCAACATTTTCATTCAGCTCCATTGCAGAAGATAAGCTTTGAAACTGCAATTTCTCTCTGCTGCCAAGTTACTATTTTTACTTATTCTTTGTTCCGTGTATGTTTTTTCACCGCTCAACACTTATGGTGAGTCGCTACTCAAAAGACACTTCAACCGGTGGGTCACGAAGCAAAACATTTTGGGGAACCACTGATCTAGAGTGCAGTCTATGAATTTGAGTGGTTACATTTCCCCAGTCCCATCCGTCAGCTGTATCCAAAAAGTGGGGGCCCAATTCAGTTTTTCAAATACCAGAATGTAGTTTAGCATTTGCAAAATCCCATAGAGTTCTGGTAAAAAGTAGTGTACTATATATATATGCAATAGCAAGTGTATGAGCGTGAGCCTCCTCACCGACTTGCTTTGCTTCCACCGCGGCAGTGTACTCCCTGCTGAAGCTCAGCTCGGTGATGGCCACATCGTCCAGGATGATGTTGAAGTCCTTGGCCCGTTCAAAGAGCTCCCGCCGAATCATCAGGGACACCTAACGACAGAAGAACCCTTTTAGTTCCATTGGTCCATCATTCTAAAATGCATTTCGATTGGCAAACAAAAACCTGTTCCAAGTGAAAAGGCCATTACTGAGCTCAATTCATTAAAGTACATTCAGTAAGCTGCAGGTGCATGGAGCCAGGACAAATGTAGTGTAAATGTTTGCATAATGCAGAAAAGAACAGACTCAGATCTAACAAAAAAAATTGGATTTAACAAAATGAAAGGTGATAAAGTGCATACCGGTAGTGCAAAAGTCTAATAGTGCAACTACAACTTTACCATAGCACTTTAAGAGAAACAGCATTCCCAAACCACCCCTTCCTGTATACCTGAGCTCTCTGTGTGATGAGCTGCGAGGCGTTGAACTTGGCCACCACACTCTTCAGCACCTCATTGACGATGGAGGGCAGCACCTTCTCATCGTAATCCTTGCCCAGCCGCTGGTACATGGCAGGCAGGTTGGAGGCCACAGGACGGGACAGCACACGCAGGGCGATGTTCACCATCTGCAGGTCTGTACCGAGACAATAAGGAGGAGAGAGTCAGAGCCATTTTAGGTGATATTCAAGACTCAATAGGGGAAAGGAGATACCTAGTTAGTTGCACAACAACGCATTAAACCGAAATGTGTCTTCCGCATTTAACCCAACCCCTCTGAATCAGAGGCAAGGCCTTATCAACGTCCATGTCATCCGCACCCGGGGTGCAGTTGTTTTTGGGGGGTTAACTGCATTGCTCTAAGGCAGAACAGCAGATTTTTTCCATCGTGCCGGCTCAGGGATTCAAACCATCAACCTTTTGGTAATTGGTCCAACGCTCTTAACCACTAGGCTAAAATGGCTTTAAATATCAGAGTGGTCCTTTAACATAGCCTCCATTCACTGTTTGCCAGTCTTTCCTTTTCTATGAAAATAATGAATGTACTTTGTCCAATATTTTTTCCACTCGCCTCACTGCAGCCAGGAGGTAAGATAATGTTTTGAACACATTCTGTACGGACAACAGCAATAAAAAATACATTAAATCCATCCTGCCATGGAATCAATGTGTTGCAATAGCAACAGCAGGAATAATGGACCTTGTTACAATTCAGTAAATCTGGATCTAGTTTTGGTGAATGTCATTCTACACAAATACACAACTGTTTAGAATGGCCCAGGCCACTGACTGAATTGCTGTTTGCTGAATTGCTGAGTCAATCAAATCACAAAATTATTTTTGTACAGATGTTGTTCCTAGATGTGTGTACAGATGTTGTTCCTAGATGTGTTCCATAAACAAAACTGAACAGCATCTCATATGCAACAAAGAGGTTTTATTTCATCCCAAGACAAAGGATAACTTTCATCAGGTTTAAATGTTCAGAAAAACTGTCCCCTGCAGACACATTAGTGTCCAATCAAGTCACCTTTGCTTCCGGTTAGGGACGATATCTTTCTTGGTCTCGCCCTTATGTCATAGATGACAGGGTACTGGAACCATGGTATCCTGTCAACAAGAATGTAGAGTGAGGATAATGAATATAGCCTTGTTTAAACAGTCCACCAAAGATATGGATCACCCTCATCCCCCCGCTGTGAAAACAGTTCATGGTCGTTCGTGTTCATTAGGGCACACAACCGAAAACAAAACGTTTCGCAAAGGAAAACGAAAATGAGTTTCTTATTGGACATGTGCAGGTAGTCCCTACCCATTGCAGTTTTCCTCCATTATGAGCCTAATGAACACGACAACGCTCTGCCCTGCCAGTCAAGGTCAAAAGGTGAGTGATAACAAAGGACATGTACCTAAAGTGGAGCCCTTCAGAGAGTACCGTGTCCATCTGCATCCCACCAATCCTGTTGAAGATGATGGCCCTCTGCCCACCTTCCACTGAGGAGAAAAGGAACAACTCATGTAAAACCAGTTGCAGTACAGTTTAGCAATGACGCATCAAAACATGGTCCAGGGGTAATTTGCATCCCATGGTAATGAGGACCACCGATGCAATAGCGTTAATAGAAAACTTCATGCTGCCCATCTCTGCATGATTGAAGAAAATGATCTCCGTCTGGTCTTTTTAAAAATGGCGGGTGCGGAAGCAAAACCTACTGCGTGATAGGGGCAGATAAGCTGTGGGCAAACTGCTTTTTTCACCCGATCTGTCCAACTTATCACCTCTAAAATGTAAATAAAACACTAAAGATTTCTATGTGTCATTACATACGTATTTGAAGGTTTGTGTCAAATTTGAATAGGGTTTTTAGGGCGGCGCTAAAGTTATCTTCAGAAGTAAACAGCGTCTGTTGCGGCTTTTAAGAGTCATGATGGCTTGCAGTGATGATGCAAAAAATGAATGCATTCAGTTGTACAATTGACTAGGTATCCCCCCTTACCCTGTCACTATCCCCTTCTTGTTTTTAATCTGCAAGAGAAGTGCTACAACTGGTGGAGAGAGGCTGTACGACAGAATAAGTTGCATTATGCATGCTGTACGGTATGTCATAATTTAACGGACAGCGTCAGAGTGGCCAGTTTTTTCAACTTTCTCCAATACTCATCGGGCTATTACCATGTCAATCAACGCTAGAACAGAAACGTAGTTCACACCCCAGATTGTAGCAACTGTTGGCATCAGTCTAATTTGTTTTCATTGAAGCCGTACGGAATGGGGTTTGTCAACAGTAGCTGGCTAGTTACAACAACCGTATCATGAAGGCAAGCACATGGACTAAAGGAACTGCACCAACTGTCTTGCTTTTTGTAGATTGCATATTTCGGAAAGCTAACTAAACCGACACATAAGCCCAGACAGTAAGTGTTACTTTTGTATTAAGTCAAAAGACGAGTTAATTTATGCGTCAGTCCAGCACTAACTAACAGCTGTTAGCACATCAGCAGCAAAGGATTGCTAGCTAGCTAGGCTAACTACCACCCTGCTGGCTAGATTTACAAGGGTTAACTAGCTAAGTGAGGACGTGATAAGGACAGGCCTGCTTGCTCGGTGAACTGTACTTTTGATTATTTCAAATGTTCTGGCAGTGCAGGCCACTCATCAAACCACCATACTTTCCCCCATTATAGCACTGAATGATATTCAATGAGCAGCTCACGTAGCGCCCTCTTCAGGCAACCATTGAATATTTTCGAACATTAACACATTTAAGTTGCAGGCGTATTTGTTCATTCTATCGGCACGATCGGTGGAATAAAGATCGATACAAATAGACATCTGTAAAAGGCTAACCGATAAATTGGTCAGGCTCTAATAGTATGTCTTGTCCTTTACCTGTGTATGTGGTTTCCTTGACACCATAGGCAAGTGCTCCTGCCCCTATAAGCAGCTTGACCCCGAGACCTGCACCCCTTGGACCAGAGCCCATTCTGCCAGCAATCTGCCTCAACTGCTCTAGCAAACCCTGTAAAATGAGGGAGAGAAAAGAGAAAGCTCAAACAATGGCAGCTTACAGGACAGTCAGACAGAGATTACATCAGTCACAGTGGTAGCTAGCTGGACTTTAAGAGCATGTGGTTATCACATAATGGAGCAGACTTCAAAATAAATTGTTTAACATCTACTACTAGAAAAATCTGTAGATATTGTTATGATGTTCTGGTTAATCAGGCTCTAATACACAATTAATTGGTATATACCACCCAAGACATTTGTGGGCAAAATTTTCCTTACAAGCCACAATGTTGAATAAAATGACATTTAAACTTACGATACCGTTAACGTCAGCGCGGTTTCGCCTTTTGCTACTCAAAATTTAACAATATCCACAAGAGGTTATTCTTTACCCGAGTTAGGCACGGAGGTAAAGTTATTTATCTTTGATATTCAATTCATGACAATGAAAGTGGTACATTCGGAATCAGGGCAGAATATAAAACTCATTTTACCTTGGTGCCAACCAACCCATATAGAATACCACAGTTTGAGTCATAATACCCATAAAACCTTGATGGCAAACAGGGAAATAGTTCAAATTCACCATATGGGAAAGCAAGCATACCCTGGCATTACGTTTTGACAACCGTTTAATATATTCACCTGTATTTACCCCCCCCAAAAAATGAAATGCTAATTGATTGCTAATATAAAGATGTACATATGCCATGATCTGGATGAGACTGCTGAATCAAGGCAAAGGGAAGAATCTCTGGATTAACTATCTAATGTCAGCTAAATGTAGTTTTGAATATATTGGCCAAATCTCTTTAAAAATGGACAATTCTGTAAACTGTCTTGTGCATGATTTGAACTGACACAATAGAGCCCCACATTGGTGGTGTCATAATACCCATAAAACCTAGCGGTCAAACATGGAAATGGTTCCAATCGTTTTTCCACCACTCATTTTTCCCATAAGGGATTTTAGAAACACTTAATATAAAGGGCTGTGTTTCGTGTAGCCTTACCCAGGCGTGATGTTTTGATAACCATGTAAATCTCTCTCAGACAACCTGACTTTCATCCTTATATTCGACTCCATTTACTTTCAGATGCAAAACTGCTAAATTGGCATCAACATAGAAATCATGCAAGACTACAAATCCCTGCAAGGTCCTGCAGGTAGGTCATCTCTAGCTGACACCTTTGCTAAATTGTGTCAATTTAAAACGTGCACAAGACAGTGCACAGAATTGTCCATTTAAAGAAATGTAACCAATTTATTCATTACTACATTTAACTAATATCAGAGAGATTCTTACATTTGGCTCGTTTCGGTAGTCTCATCCATATCATGGCATTTGTAATTCTTAATGATGGCCACATTAGCAGCTAGCTAATTAGCATTTCATTTTGGGGGAGTAAATACAGACAAATATATTGATAAATCACCTTGTCCCAGAGAGATTTACACAGTTATCAAAAGGTCATGGTAAGGTAAGCCTACATGAAACCGAGACCTAATTTTAAGTGTTTCTAAAATCACATATGGGGAAAATAAATGGTGCCAAAAAACTATTGGAACAATTTCCCTGTTTGACCGCTGTGTTTTATGGGCATTATGACACCTCCACAGTTGAGCTCTACCTGCCCATCTCTAAAAAAAAATAAGAAAAAGTTTACTGTGGATATTTTGTCTCAAATTTCGAGCAGCAGGACAACACTGGCTTGTAAGGAACATTTACGATTTTGCACACGTCTCAGGCTGTAACGATATAACGTTACGAATTGTGTTTTACAGCCTGATTCATCAGACTAGTGTCATGATATCTTCGTGGCAACCTTCAACTTCATGCTTTTATAATGGACAGTTACAAAACAAGTGGGTGTGGACTAACGTTAGTAACGTTAACTAGCAAAGATTCTCAAATGGATACGCTTAATGCAGTATACTAGCACCTGACTTTTGAACATCGGTCTCAGGCAGGCTAATATAGTTACTATCTATAAGAATATTTGTCTCAGCTATGAATGGTCTATCTTACTAGTTAAGTCAGCTATCGTTCTCATTCAAAAGCTAATGCTAGTTTGCATAGCTAGCTAACATGCTTGCTTCTACGGCGTTCCGTTTATGTTCATTATTGCACAAGACAAAGTTAATTACACAAATAATGTAGCTACTGTATTCGCTAGCTGCTAAAAATGACGGTTTCAACTTACACCGGGCTCTTTATTCGCCATGCTGCGTTCTTGCTGGAAAACGTAACTTGAAGTAAATCGAAGGTCGCGTGTGTTGAAAGAAGCACTTCCTGTGGGTGGAGCATTATTAAAAATGTAGGCTTTATTTATTTCAGCTAGCTAAACCCAGCTGCTGCTGCAAACAAAGGCTCAAATTGCACAGATTCCAGTATGATGCAATCCAGTATGCTGAAATTGTACAATTATTACAAAACGGAGGTAAAGCAATGGTCTCATTCTGAAATGTACAGAAGTTGAATTCACTGTAGACAATTACATTTTACACATTGCACATAAATTTGACTCAAATGTATCCAGTCCCTATATGGTCTATTGGCCCCTATGAGTCTCTAAAGCCTTGTTCACACTGGCAGTTTGAAGTAACTCAAGTGTTCTGTATATAGCCGAATTGAATCTGATCTTTTTCCTGCAGTCTGAACAGCATAAAAGCACATGCAATCAGATATTTCTAACCACCTTCATAGGTAAAATCAAATTGTATTGCTCACATACACGTGTTTAGCAGATGTTATTACGGGTGTAGCGAAATTGTGTTTCTAGCTCTGACAGTGCAGTAACATCTAACAATTAATATCTAACAATTTTACAACATATACCAAATACACACAAATCTAAGTAAAGGAATGGAATTAGGAATATATAAATATATGGACGAGCAATGTCAGAGCAGCATAGACTAAGATAAAGTAGAATAGTATAGAATACAGTATATACATATGAGATGAGTAACGCAAGATATGAAAACATTATTACGTTTTTACCTTTATTTAACTAGGCAAGTCAGTTAAGAACAAATTCTTATTTTCAATGACGGCCTAGGAACAGTGGGTTAAATGCCTTGTTCAGGGGCAGAACAACAGATTTGTACCTTGTCAGCTCGGGGATTAGCCCAACGCTCTAACCACTAGGCTACCTGCCGACTAGTGTTCCATTTATTAAAGTGGCCAGTGATTTCAAGTCTATGTACACTACCGGTCAAAAGTTTTAGAACACCTACTCATTCAAGGGTTTTTCTTAATTTTTTACTATTTTCTACATTGTAGAATATTAGTGATGACATCAAAACTATGAAATAGCACATATGGAATCATGTAGTAACCAAAAAAGTGTTAAACCGATTCTTTAAAGTAGCCACCCTTTGCCTTTGACAGCTTTGCACACTCTTGGAATTTTCTCAACCAGCTTCATGAGGTAATCACCTGGAATGCATTTCAATTAACAGGTGTAGCTGTGGAATTTCTTTCCTTCTTAATGCTTTTGAGCCAATCAGTTGTCATTGGCTCAAACGGTGGTATACAGAAGATGGCCCTATTTGGTAAAAGACCAACTACATATTATGGCAAGAACAGCTCAAATAGGCAAAGAGAAACGACAGTCCATCGTTACTTTAAGACATGAAGGTCAGTCAATCCGGAAAATGTCAAGAACTTTTAAAGTTTCTTCAAGTGCAGTTGCAAAAACCATCAAGTGCTATGATGAAACTGGCTCTCATGAGGACCGCCACAGGAAAGGAAGACCCAGAGTTAACTTTCCTGCAGATGATAAGTTTATTAGTTACCAGCCCCAGAAATTGCAGCCTAAAAATATATGCTTCAGAGTTCAAGTAACAGACACATCACAAGCATTTCGCTACACTCGCATTAATATCTGCTAACCGTGTGTATGTGACCAATAAAATTTGATTTTGATTTGACATCTCAACATCAACTGTTCAGAGGAGACTGTGTAAATCAGACCTTCATGGTCGAATTGCTGCAAAGAAACGCCTACTAAAGGACACCAATAATAAGAAGAAACTTGCTTGGGCCAAGAACACGAGCAATGGACATTAAACTGGTAGAAATCTGTCCTTTGGTCTGATGAGTCCAAATTTGAGATTTTTGGTTTCAACCGCTGTGTCTTTGTGAGACGCAGAGTAGGTGAACGGATGATCTCTGCATGTGTGGTTCCCACCGTGAAGCATGGAGGAGGAGGTGTGATGGTGTGGTGGTGTTTCAAACTACCTTCGTAGGTCAAATAAATACAACTTTATTGGTCACATACACGTGTTTAGCAGATGTCATTGTGGGTATAACGAAAAGTATATTTTGACCAAGAAGGAGAGTGATGGAGTGCTATAACAGATGACCTGACCTCCACAATCCCCCGACCTCAACCAAATTGAGATAGTTTGGGATGAGTTGGACTGCAGAGTGAAGGAAAAACAGCCAATAAGTGCTCAGCATATGTGGGAACTCCTTCAAGACTGTTGGAAAAGCATTCCGGGTGAAGCTGGTTGAGAGAATGCCAAGAGTGCAAAGCTGTCATCAAGGCAAAGGTTGGCTATTTGAAGAATCTCAAATACACTGCTCAAAAAAATAAAGGGAACACTAAAATAACACATCCTAGATCTGAATGAATGAACTATTCTTATTAAATACTTTTTTCTTTACATAGTTGAATGTGCTGACAACAAAATCACACAAAAATTATCAATGGTAATCAAATTTATCAACCCATGGAGGTCTGGATTTGGAGTCACACTCAAAATTAAAGTGGAAAACCACACTTCAGGCTGATCCAACTTTGATGCAATGTCCTTAAAACAAGTAAAAATGAGGCTCAGTAGTGTGTGTGGCCTCCACGTGCCTGTATGACCTCCCTACAACGCCTGGGCATGCTCCTGATGAGGTGGCGGATGGTCTCCTGAGGGATCTCCTCCCAGACGTGGACTAAAACATCCGCCAACTCCTGGACAGTCTGTGGTGCAACGTGGCATTGGTGGATGGAGCGAGACATGATGTCCCAGATGTGCTCAATTGGATTCAGGTCTGGGGAACGGGCGGGCCAGTCCATAGCATTAATGCCTTCCTCTTGCAGGAACTGCTGACACACTCCAGCCACATGAGGTTGTCACGGCTCCTCCTCTGCAGTGCAGGGGGCGGTTCCTCCTGCAGGCAGAGGAGGGTCGTTAGTGATTGGAGTCACCTGGGCTCAGGGTATTTATAAACTGTTTCACTAATCACCTCTCTCTCTCTCTGCTCCTCCAGGTATGATCCTGTTTTGTTTGTTCCTTTGTAGTTTTGCATAGTTTTCACTCAATCATGTTCACACACACATATTCACACATCCATGCACTTTACATACACCTTACATTATGATACTTCCACACCTCATTCCTTTTTCTTAGTTTAAAGTTAATAGTTTTGTTTATAATAAAGAACACATTTAATTGGCCTATACCTGTTGTTCGTGTCCCCTCATTTTTGTCACAGGCTATGAGCCGGCTTGTGACAAGTGGGGGCTCGTCCGGGATAGTAGTCAACTTGGGTTAGTTTAGTTCAGATTGCCACTTTTTTGTTTGAGGAGATGTTTTGGTTGGGCCAATTTTGTTGAAGAGAGCGTTGAGAGCCATGTGTTCTTTTGGTTCAGTTAGCTTAGTAGCTAAGCAATTCACTGTTTTTCTGGGTTTTGTTCAGGTGGGAGTCCTCTCCTGTTCAGGCATATCAGCGAGTGTCAATAGGAGGCTTGTGGTGTTTTTGTTTTAGGTGGCAGTGAACGTGGGTAGAGCATCCCTTTCCCTTTTCCCCTACATCGGCTCGGGAGCACCTCCGTGGATATGGGAGGGCCGCCAGTTTCTGGTTGTCTTTTCCACTCCACTGGTTTTGTGTGCATAAAACCCCACCACATGTGACTGCACGAAGACCAGGGCCAGTTAGTTCGTAGTTTTTGGAGGATAGTGGGATGTGGCTCCTGTCCTTGAACCCAGACTGACAGCAGGTGAGTTGTGTGTTTTTGGAGCATTTGTAATAGTTGTATTGGTTGAGGAAAATGTCTTCCATTTTGAGTAGTTTTGTTCAAGCTCCTTCAGAGGTATCCTTAGAGTTGTGTACTAAGGAGCAGTTAATTGAAATTGCTGAACATTATCAGATTGAGATTGTTGATAAAAAAATTAAAGAGACTGTTAACTAGATTAAAGCAGGGTCTTAGGGAAATGGGTGTTTTTGACGGTCAGTCTGCTAGTAGTGAGGGTGCAAGTTTTCAGTCTAGCCCTTCATTAACTTTGAGCAGCAGAGGGAACTGTTGCAAATGCAGTTAGAGAGAGAGCGATTGAGAAATGCTAATAGACCAGAAAGACTACCACAGTTTGATGTTTTACAGAATCTTTGTTTGTTGCCTAAATTTGATGAGTCAGATCTAGACACATACTTTGCTTTATTTGAGCGTATTGCGGAAGCTACAACTTGGTCAGATTTGGACATGACTATGTTGTTGCAATGTGTACTTACAGGTGAAGCACGTGAGGCTTTTGCAGCACTGAGTGTAGCTGACAGTAAAGTTTATGCTAAAGTTAAATCGGCAGTTCTGAAGGTCTTTGAGCTTGTGCCAGAGGCATATCGTCAACGTTTTCGTTACAGGAAAATGTTAGATTCACAAACCTATTCTGAGTTTGTTCGTGATTTGACTTCTGCATTTAATCGTTGGTGTACAGCTTCGGAAGTTAGTACTTTTGAGGGTCTGTCTAACTTGATTGTGTTAGAACAGTTCAAAAATTCTGTTTCTGACCAGGTTGCTACATACATGAATGAACGTAAAGTTAAGACGCCAAGTGATGCAGCAATCCTTGCAGATGAGTCCAGGATAACACATAAAAGCCATTGAGTCAAATAGTGACATGTACCATAAAAATAACTTTGATCCTAGGAATAGTAGGTCACATTTTTTTGGAGTTTCTTTTCAAAGGCCTCAGCAGACGTTTGGGTCTGGAGGACTTAAAGCACCGGTTAATGCTAATACCTATCGCTACTGTTTAGTTGAAGGACATTGGAAGAAAGATTGTCCTCTGCTTAAATCAAAACAGTCAGGTCAAGTTAAACCTGCTGTGATGGCAGCTCTTGTTACAGCCTCTGACCACCAGGTTGAGCTGTTTCATCCACTAGTTGAGTTTGATTCTCAGCCTTCCCACTGTGATTTTTCAGCCTTTATTTCAGATGGTGTAGTGTCCCTGGTAAATGGCAACCAAAATGTTTCGATCAAGATCTTAAGAGACACTGGAGCTTTATTTTATTCTGGAATCTCTTTTGCCGTTCTCTAAAGAGTCTGATACTGGCCGTTGTGTAATGATATGTGGTATGGGTTTAGTTCCATTCTCTTGTCCTTTACATGAAGTTACCCTAAAATGTGGTCTAGTGGAGGGTGATGTTGGGGTTAGACCCCAGTTGCCAGTAGAGGGAGTCCACATGATTTTGGGGAATGACTTGGCAGGTAGTAAGGTGTGGGCAGATGGCAAACTAAACATCTGTAAGAAGCAACCTTCAGTGTCCCCTGCAAGGGAATCTCCGGATCAAAACTATGTCTCCTGAGGTATTTCCAGTTTGTGCGGTTACCCGTGAAGCCTCTCGTAAGGAGATTGAGAGTAAGCCAGAAAGTCTGGAGTTGCCAGTCAAACTCCAGACAGAACAGTTGACTAGTTCTAGAGATTCATTGATGGCTGAGCAAAAGGCCGATACTACTTTGGCTGATCTGTTTGATAAAGTGGTTCCTGATTCAGTGGTGAGGAATAGTGCTCAGTGTTATCTTCTTCTTGATGGGCTGTTGGTCAGGAAATGGGTTCCACACTATGATCAGGGTCTAGGAGAACCAGTCTTTCAAATAGTTGTACCTACTACCTTGCGAAATAAAGTGTTGCAAACTTCACATGGTGATGTGGCAGGTCATATGGGTGTTCGTAAAACTTATGATCGCATACTTTGTTATTTTTTCTGGCCACGTTTAAAGCGGGATGTATCTCAGTTTATTAAAACTTGTGATGCGTGTCAGCGCACAAGCAAGCCAAATCAGGTTGTAAAGCCTGCACCGTTGTATCCAATACCAGCCGTAGGGCAACCTTTTGATAATCTTATTATCGATTGTGTTGGGCCATTACCAAGGTCCAAGTCAGGTCATAGCTACTTATTAACTGTTATGTGTCAAGCAACCAGATATCCGGCAGCTTTTTCCTTCCGTACCATAACTTCAAAATCAGTAGTTAAAGCGTTAAATTGAGTTATTTCAACATTTTGGATTCCAAAAACCATCCAGTCAGATCAGGGGTCTAACTTTACCTCCCATTTATTTGCTCAGGTTCTCAAACAGCTTAAAGTCAAACACAACAAGTCTACTGCGTTCCATGCCCAGAGCCAGGGAGCTTTGGAACGTTTTCATCAAACTTTAAAATCTTTGCTTCGTGCATACTGTACAGAACTGTCTGCAGATTGGAAGGAGGGGTTACCTTGGCTGTTACTAGCTGCTCGTGAAGTAGTGCAGGAAAGCACAGTGTTTAGCCCAAATGACTTAGTGTTTGGTCATAAGGTGCGTGGGCCTTTAGCAGTGTTGCAGGATGGTTGTTTGCCTGAGGAACCACCTCGGCACCTTATTGACTATGTAAATGGTTTTAAGTTGAAGTTGTCTAGGGCTGGTGAACTAGCGAAAGAAAAACTAAAATGTTCTCAACGGAAAATGAAACTGAAATATGACGGACAGGCTGAGCTGCGTGAGTTTAGTCCCGGTGATCGTGTACTTGCTCTTCTGCCTCTTGTAAGTTCACCTTTTCAGGCAAAATACTGTGGTCCTTTCACTGTGTTGCGTAAAGTGTCAGATTTGAACTATCTTATTGAAACATCTAGTCATAGGAAGTCCTCTAAATTATGCCATGTGAACTTGTTAAAATCTTATCACTCCCGTGATCTAAGCAAAGTTGAAGGCACTCCAGCGGTGAGGTCAGCGTTGACTGCTGCTCCAGTCACTGCATCTTGTGGCTTTAATTTGGTGGAGGGGGGAGAAGAGGAAGTTAAAGTTTCGGGTGAGGTCTTACAAGGTCGGTTGAAAAACTCCCAGACTTTGCAAAACTTTGGTGTTTTGGTAGATCATTTAGACTCTGAGAAACGTGATGAATTGGTAGTTCTTATTAGAAACTACCCTGTTTTGTTTTCTGACACTCCATCGCAAACCCACTTAATTGAGCATGATATAGACATCGGAGATGCTAAGCCTATCAAACAGATTTTATCGTGTATCTGAGGAGAAGAGACTGAAACTGGAAACAGAGATGCAGTCTGTTGGACAATGGTATTGCGGAGCCATGTTGTTCAAATTGGGCTTCACCCTGTCAAAAAGTCTGATTCCACTTTCAGACCTTGCACTGATTATAGAAAAGTTAACAATGTAAACTCAAAATGTGAGTTTGCCAAAGCTACAGTCACATACCTAGGCAAGGTTGTTGGTCAGGGATTTGTCTGTCCCGTGGAAGCCAAGGTTCAGGCTGTGAAGCAGTTCCCACAGCCCTCCACAAAGAAAGAACTGATGCGCTTCCTGGGAATGGTGGGGTACTACCGTGCTTTCTGTAACTACTTTTCGGTAGTAGTGTCCCCCCTGACCAATCTGTTGAAGGCCAAGGCTGAATTTATCTGGTCCACCCAGTGTCAAGAGGCATTTGATGCAGTTAAGGCTCTTTTGTGTTTGGCACCTGTGTTGGCAGCACCAAATTTTGGGAAACCTTTCAAATTGCAGGTAGATGCCAGTCAAATCGGTGCTGGGGCTGTGCTTCTCCAGGAGAATGATGACAAGGTTGAGTGTCCAGTCAGTTTCTTCTCCCGGAAATGTAATAAGTATCAGAAACTATTCTGTAATTGAAAAGGCGGCTTTAGGTCTCATTTGGGCTTTACAGCACTTCGAGGTCTATGTTGGTTCTGGTTTGACCCCTTTAACTGTGTTCACTGACCACAACCCACTTGTTTTTCTGAGGTCCCAGCAAAATCCCAACCAGCGCCTGATGCGTTGGGCTTTGTTCTTGCAACCATTCAACCTTGATATTAGACACATTAGTGGTAAGGATAATATCATTGCTGATGCTCTGTCCCGTGCTCCTTTAACCTAGCTTGTATCTTTTCTCTGCTGACCCCTACGGGCTGTCTGCGCCTCTTTCCTCTTAAATTGCTCCCCAGGTACCAGGGCTGCTGAGTTTGAGGGGCGGACAGTCAGCTGGGGGACAGGGGGCTACTGCTAGGAGCCGGGACTGGTATCCTTTTTCTTTGGTGGGGGGGGGGGGATTTGGATTGTTTTGTATATGTTGGAGGAAGTTGGGTTGAGGGTGGGACCCTCATTTTGAGATGGGGGGTGTCACGGCTCCTCCTCTGCAGTGCAGGGGGCGGTTCCTCCTGCAGGCAGAGGAGGGTCGTTAGTGATTGGAGTCACCTGGGCTCAGGGTATTTATAAACTGTTTCACTAATCACCTCTCTCTCTCTGCTCCTCCAGGTATGATCCTGTTTTGTTTGTTCCTTTGTAGTTTTGCATAGTTTTCACTCAGTCATGTTCACACACACATATTCACGCATCCATGCACTTTACATACACCTTACATTATGATACTTCCACACCTCATTCCTGTTTCTTAGTTTAAAGTTAATAGTTTTGTTTATAATAAAGAACACTTTTAATTGGCCTATACCTGTTCGTGTCCCCTCATTTCTGTCACAGGCTGAGCCGGCTTGTGCATTAGGAGGAACCCAGGGCCAACCGCACCAGCATATGGTCTCACAAGGGGTCTGAGGATCTCATCTCGGTACCTAATGGCAGTCATGGAGGGCCGTGCGGCCCCACCAAAGAAATGCCACCCCACGCCATGACTGACCCACCGCCAAACCGGTCATGCTGGAGGATGTTGCAGGCAGCAGAACGTTCTCCACGGCGTCTCCAGACTGTCACGTCTGTCACATGTGCTCAGTGTGAACCTGCTTTCATCTGTGAAGAGCACAGGGCGCCAGTGGCGACTTTGCCAATCTTGGTGTTCTCTGGCAAATGCCAAACGTCCTGCACGGTGTTGGGCTGTAAGCACAACCCCCACCTGTGGACGTCGAGCCCTCATACCACCCTCATGGAGTCTGTTTCTGACCGTTTGAGCAGACACATGCACATTTGTGGCCTGCTGGAGGTCATTTTGCAGGGCTCTGGCAGTGCTCCTCCTGCTCCTTCTTGCACAAAGGCAGAGGTAGCGGTCCTGCTGCTGGGTTGTTGCCCTCCTACGGCCTCCTCCACGTCTCCTGATGTACTGGCCTGTCTCCTGGTAGCGCCTCCATGCTCTGGACACTCTGACACGCTGACAGACACAGCAAACCTTCTTGCCACAGCTCGCATTGATGTGCCATCCTGGATGAGCTGCACTACCTGAGCCACTTGTGTGGGTTGTAGACTCCGTCTCATGCTACCACTAGAGTGAAAGCACCGCCAGCATTCAAAAGTGACCAAAACATCAGCCAGGAAGCATAGGAACTGAGAAGTGGTCTGTGGTCACCACCTGCAGAACCACTCCTTTTTTTGCGGGTGTCTTGCTAATTGCCTATTTCCACCTGTTGTCTATTCCATTTGCACAACAGCATGTGAAATTTATTGTCAATCAGTGTTGCTTCCTAAGTGGACAGTTTGATTTCACAGAAGTGTGATTGACTTGGAGTTACATTGTGTTGTTTAAGTGTTCCCTTTATTTTTTTGAGCAGTGTATTATATTTATTATTATTATATTTTATATATATATATATATATATGCCTTGGTTCTCTCCAGACCTGACTGCCCTTAACAATTTTTGGTTACTACATGATTCCATATGTGTTATTTCATAGTTTTGATGTCTTCACTATTATTCTACAATGTAGAAAATAGTCATAATAAAGGTAAACCCTTGAATGAGTAGGTGTTCTAAAACATTTGACAGGTAGTGTATATAGGCAGCAGCCTCTGTGCTAGTGATGGCTATTTAACAGTCTGGTGGCCTTGAGATAGAAGCTGTCTCTCGGTCCCAGCTTTGATGCACCTGTACTGGCCTCGCCTTCTGGATGATAGTGGGGTGAACAGGCAGTGGCTCAGGTGGTTGTTGTCCTTGATCTTTTTGGTTGCCGTACCTGGCGGTGATACAGCCCGACAGGATGCTCTCAATTGTTTATCTGTAAAAGCTTGAGGGTTTTAGGTGCCTAGACACATTTCTTCAGCCTTCAGCCACTATCTGTGTGGGTGGACCATTTCAGTTTGTCAGAGATTTGTACACCGAGGAACTTGAAGCTCTCCACCTTCTCTACTGCGGTCCTGCCCTAAGAGCTAGAAGAAAGGCAGCCCCCTCTGACGCTGCCATTTTAGCCATGGTGGTTTGAAATCAGATACAAATCTGATTCCTGCCATGTGACTTGTGTATGAATGGTCAGATCTGATTTATTTGCGCTCAAGTGGTTTGTAGACTTATTTGACATGTCGTGTTACTTGCTAGCTACTCTGACAGTTTGACAAGAACATGTGGTCGCTAACTTGTTAATTGTATGCAAACTGTCACAACTTCTGCCGAAGTTGGTGCCTCTCCTTGTTCGGGCGGGGTTCGACGGTCGACGTCACTGGTTTTCTAGTCGCCACCGATCTACGTTTCATTGTCCATTTGTTTTGTCTTTATTGTACACACCTGGTTTCCATTACATTATTATTTAACCCTCTGGTTCCTACATGGTTTTGTGCGTGTTTGTTCGTTAAGTGTTCGCTATTTCTGTGAGCTGGAGTATTCTCCCTGCTTGGAATAATTTTTTTGTGGTTTATTCAAGTAAAGTTTTTTACTAATTTCTGTGTCCTGCGCCTGACTCGTCCTACCCGCTGCACATTGACACTTGACACAAACAATTGAGTGACTGTGCTAGCAAGCTAAACTGCTAGCTAGTTGCTTGCTGTTAGCCAAAAAGGTTTTGAAAGTTGGATCATCTTATCTTTTGAGGCTTTCAAAGTGTTCTTACACTATGATTTTGAACATTCTAAGCAACTGGGAGAATTCCATGACAGGCATAGAGTTGTTGTGCTTAAAACCAGTCTATTAATTCCAAATAATAGTCAGTCCACCCTCAAAACACTAGCTTACTAGGGATTGTTTCATTATGCAGTGTAGCCTACTATCTATAGCCTACTGTTATAAGCTGCTATTCAGGTGCTATTTATGAAGGAGAATGAGAGGCTAAATTAAAGATATTGCAGAACTGCTATATTTGAAGCACTACTCCCTTCTGCCCAGTTTCCCTGATGTTACGGCAATCAACCTGTTTTTACCATAACTGTCGCTTCTGCAGAGAGATCGTTTTCTAAACTAAAACTCAAAGAACTACCTAAGAAGCTCTCGGTCTGATATGCGCTTTTGAACACCTGAGTAAACCCCACTATATTGCACTGGTGCCATGGTAGCCTTGATCACAGCATTTGTTATCCGATATCCCCTTTCAATCAGTTAAATTAGTTTTTTTTCAATGCCTGAGGCACTTTTTCAGTCACCTTCCTGAAGCCCAAGAAAAAGCCCTTAGCTTCCTAGTACATATGGAAATTAAAAAGGTTTATGACAGATTTTTTTGGAGAGTTACTGTCAAAATTATTGATTATATTTTGTAAAAATTGACATCGATGACAGGCGCATAGGCTGTAGGGGTGTCCAGTACAGTGGCTGGATTATTCATTATACTAATAAAGTTAGATTTAATCAACAAATACAATAGTCAGTTTAAAATAGGTTAAGAGTACAAGACTGTGTACATATCTGGCTGTCTTGGCAAAATCACTACATAGCCCATCGAGCCAAGCGGGGAGAGGCTGCCCGTTGTCACAGTTCCAAGACTAGTCAGAAATGTCCAGCTACGCCAATGACGCTGAGAGAACTCAAAACTGAACTTTGACCGCGTTAATTAAGTAGCAATGATATCCTTCGCCACTTGTCTTCCGACACGACAGATAGCTTGAACCAGTCATGATTATTCAACAAAACAAATAATTTTCACATTTCTTAGTTACATGATTGTATAACTAGCAAAGGAGTTGAGGGTGCAGTATTTATCAATTCTGGCAAAGAAGACAAAAACTAGCTTCAGCTAGTTTAACCAGGGAAAACTGGGGAAAACAAGCTCGGGACATAATATAGCTATGCGCACAAGGCTAGTTCCAGACACAGATTGTAGATTGTATGCCCTGATATCAGGAGCTGGTGGCAAAAAATATGATTAAACAATTCAGAGACGATTTAAGGAGAGAGAATCGATATACAATCCGGAAATCAGCTGTAACTGTTGTCGTGGAAATTCTTACACAGGGACACCCGAAGTCAATCTTTTATGAATCATTGTTTATTGTCAGTGCACTGGAGAGGTTCCAACCAACTCAATGCACCATAGTACACATGTCAATCAGGAGCTCTTCCTTGGTAGACCCAGCAGTTGTCTTAAATACGGCTATACACAGACAAGTTATTTTTGCATGATTTAGAATAATTAATTAATCATTACCGTTTTGTTTCATTCATGTGACTGACCAATACTGTTTCATAACATGTGACAGACCAACACCTCATGAGGCTTCTCCTCTCTAAGCTGAGACCTTGAAACTGAGATATCTTTTGTTTGTTCTCAAAACACGGTCTGGGCATACTGCCAAATTGCAGCTACTGATAAGTGAGAATTTCTACAATCAGCCACTTGCATGAACACAGAAATTGGTTATTAGAACAGCACATGAATAGAAGATAGAAATATATAAAAAGTAAAGCACAAACATAAAAATTCCCTTGCTCTGTCAATAGTAAACAAAGCTTAAAACAATGTTTAAGTGAACCTGAATCCAGAAAATTAATGGTGAAATCGCTTCTGGACACGGTAGACTCCTCCTCCTCACCACTTTATTGATGTCACCTTAGCATGCTACACAACAACTTCTGAGTGAATGGAAGCCCGAGCACCACCACCAATCAGCCTACGCCACTGCACACACATGCCCCATTACCATTACAACTAGCGTAGCCATGTCAGCAAATGACTACAGTCTGAACACACACTAATCCCATTTGGTCACTTGTAACTTGCTGTTTGGAAATGTAGTGTTACATTTGAAAAACAAAATTGATTTGAGCATTAACCCTCATACTACCGACTGCCGATATTTTTTATCATAGCCCAAAGGTGGGTAATTCAGTACTTCAAATGTTTCATGACTGTCAATCAACTTGTTCTTAATAAATCTAAATAATTGTTTAGTGTTTCTGTATCAATATGGCCTTTTTGAAAATTCTAGTCTTTGGGGTCATTTTGACACCTAATTCCGCATACAGCAATTTTATAAAAAATGACCTTTATTCAGAGTGCGAATTGTTAAAATGTTAATAGGACCTCCTAATAAAAAAAAATCTGGTTATAGTAGTAAAGACATGTCATTTAATGGTATTTTTTATTATTATTACCTTTTAATTTGGCATGAACATAACCAGTCATGTTTTCATCTTATTGTCAAACAAATCACTTCAAAAATGCCCTTCTTGCCTTGTCTCTCAGATCGTTCACAGCTTTGTGGAAGTTACCTGTGGCGCTGATGTTTAGGCCAAGGTATGTATAGTTTTTTGTGTGCTCTAGGGCAATGGTGTCTAGATGAAATTTGTATTTGTGGTCCTGGCGACTGGACCTTTTTTGGAACACCATTAATTTGGTCTTACTGAGATTTACTGTCAGGGCCCAGGTCTGGCAGAATCTGTGCAGAATATCTAGGTGCTGCTGTAGGCCCTCCTTGGTTGGTGACAGAAGCACCAGATCATCAGCAAACAGCCGATCCCCGGCTTTCTCTGGGGAGGGATGTTCCCACAAAACCCTGGGACACCATTGGAGACGATATCGTCAAAATGAATGCTACTGTGTGAATTAAATTGTCATGTTTGGATTGTTTCCAGAGTTCATAAAGAGCTACGCATTTTGTTATGTTTTATTGTACTGTAAGTGCTATGGATTTATTGTTACAGGGAAACTGTGTTATTTTGTTCGGCGGATGTCAGATAGGTCAAAGAGGAGCGACACAGTGGGTGCGCTCCTATCATTTAAATGACCCAAATCCAGATAGCAGATGTTCTGAAAGACCTGCAAAACCTGGACCCATACAAATCAGCTGGGCTTGACAATCTGGACCCTCTATTTCTGAAACTGTCCGCCGCCACTGTCGCACCCCCTATTACCAGCCTGTTCAACCTCTCCTTCGTATCATCTGAGATCCCCAAGGATTGGAAAGCTGCCGCGGTGAAAGCTGCCGCAGACACCCTGGACCCAAACTGTTACAGACCTATATCCATCCTGCCCTGCCTATCTAAGGTCTTCGAAAGCCAAGTCAACAAACAGATCACTGACCATCTCGAATCCCACCGTACCTTCTCCGCTGTGCAATCTGGTTTCCGAGCCGGTCACGGGTGCACCTCAGCCACGCTCAAGGTACTAAATGATATCATAACCGCCATCGATAAAAGACAGTACTGTGCAGCCATCTTCATCGACCTGGCCAAGGCTTTCGACTCTGTCAATCACCATATTCTTATCGGCAGACTCAGTAGCCTCGGTTTTTCTAATGACTGCCTTGCCTGGTTCACCAACTACTTTGCAGACAGAGTTCAGTGTGTCAAATCGGAGGGCATGTTGTCCGGTCCTCTGGCAGTCTCTATGGGGGTACCACAGGGTTCAATTCTCGGGCCGACTCTTTTCTCTGTATATATCAATGATGTTGCTCTTGCTGCTGGCGATTCCCTGATCCACCTCTACGCAGACGACACCATTCTGTATACTTCTGGCCCTTCCTTGGACACTGTGCTATCTAACCTTCAAACGAGCTTCAATGCCATACAACACTCCTTCTGTAGCCTCCAACTGCTCTTAAACGCTAGTAAAATCAAATGCATGCTTTTCAACCGTTCGCTGCCTGCACCCGCACGCCCGACTAGCATCACCACCCTGGACGGTTCCGACCTAGAATATGTGGACATCTATAAGTACCTAGGTGTCTGGCTAGACTGCAAACTCTCCTTCCAGACTCATATCAAACATCTCCAATCCAAAATCAAATCTAGAGTCGGCTTTCTATTTCGCAACAAAGCCTCTTTCACTCACGCAGCCAAACTTACCCTAGTAAAACTGACTATCCTACCGATCCTCGACTTCGGCGATGTCATCTACAAAATAGCTTCCAATACTCTACTCAGCAAACTGGATGCAGTTTATCACAGTGCCATCCATTTTGTTACTAAAGCACCTTATACCACCCACCACTGCGACCTGTATGCTCTAGTCGGCTGGCCCTCGCTACATGTTCGTCGTCAGACCCACTGGTTCCAGGTCATCTACAAGGCTATGCTAGGTAAAGTGCCGCCTTATCTCAGTTCACTGGTCACGATGGCAACACCCACCCGTAGCACGCGCTCCAGCAGGTGTATCTCACTGATCATCCCTAAAGCCAAAACCTAATTTGGCCGCCTTTCCTTCCAGTTCTCTGCTGCCTGCGACTGGAACGAATTGCAAAAATCTCTGAAGTTGGAGACTTTTATCTCCCTCAACAACTTTCTGCTATCTGAGCAGCTAACCGATCGCTGCAGCTGTACATAGTCCATCGGTATATAGCCTACCCAATTTACCTACCTCACCCCCATACTGTTTTTATTTATTCACTTTTCTGCTCTTTTGCACACCATTGTCTCTACTTGATCATCTGATGATTTATCACTCCAGTGTTAATCTGCTAAATTGTAATTATTCGCTCCTATGGCCTATTTATTGCCTACCTCCTCATGCCTTTTGCACACATTGTATATAGATTCTCTTTTTTTCTTTTTTTTTCTACTATGTTATTGACTTGTTTATTGTTTACTCCATGTGTAACTCTGTGTTGTTGTCTGTTCACACTGCTATGCTTTATCTTGGCCAGGCCGCAGTTGCAAATGAGAACTTGTTCTCAACTAGCCTACCTGGTTAAATAAAGGTGAAATTAAATTAAATTTAAAAAAGAGTCGATTAGATTAGAATCTGGGTGTGTTGTTCCTGTCTATTGTTTTTACTAGCACAGTGCAAAGAATTGTTCATTCAGGTTGGGGCTGAGTTCCTGCTTGAATTTGGTTAAAAGGGCAATGAATTTCTTCATACTATGAGAAGTTGTTAGCAAGCTCCTGTGTGTATCACACACAGTTTTTTCTGAACTGAAAACACGTGTAACCACATTAAGTCTTAACCTATTGGTGATAGTCGTTTACTCCGAGTAGTCTGTAACGTATCATGTATTTCATGTACACTAATTGTTTGAGAGTTAATTATTTTGTGACTAATAAATTATATTAGTTAAATTGAGTAAATGCATTCCTCGTTATACAGAGTAATTCCTTGATTGACTATATGCTTATAATTTAGTAGGTCTATTGGTAGTTGTTATATACACTATACACATAGCATATGCTTGTGTACCACCTTGACATACCTGATCTTTTTTTGGTTTGTTATTTGTTTATTTTTCTTATCGAGCCTTTATTTAACTAGGCAAGTCAGTTAAGAACAAATTCTTATTTAAAATGACAACCTACCAAAAGGCAAAAAATAAAATAAAAATATAGGACAAAACACACATCACGACAAGAAAGACACCACAACACTACATAAAGAGAGACCTAAGACAACAATCGGCATGGCAGCAACACGTTATTTATTTGTATTTATTTTATTTAACCCTTATTTAACCAGGAAAGGCTCATTGAGATTTGAAATCTCATTTTCAAGAGCGTCCTGGCCAAGATAGGCAGCACAAAGAGCTTCTGGTCAGCGGGGTGGTGGCACTGGGATCCTCATCTCTCCCAAGTGGACATTCTCCCTTTCTCCCCTGACCCATCTGTCTATCGCCTCCTTTGAATTCCATGCTGTCACAGTTACCAGCCCTTTCAAGCTTAACATCCTTATCATTTATCGCCCTCCAGGTTCCCTTGGAGAGTTCATCAATGAGCTTGACGCCCTGATAAGTTCCTTTCCTGAGGATGGCTCACCTCTCACAGTTCTGGGTGACTTTAACCTCCCCACGTCTACCTTTGACTCATTCCTCTCTGCCTCCTTCTTTTCACTCCTCTCCTCTTTTGACCTCACCCTCTCACCTTCCCCCCCCTACTCACAAGGCAGGCAATACGCTTGACCTCATCTTTACTAGATGCTGTTCTTCCACTAATCTCATTGCAACTCCCCTCCAAGTCTCCGACCACTACCTTGTATCCTTTTCCCTCTCGCTCTCATCCAACACTTCCCACACTGCCCCTACTTGGATGGTATCGCGCCGTCCCAACCTTCGCTCTCTCTCCCCCGCTACTCTCTCCTCTTCCATCCTATCATCTCTTCCCTCTGCTCAAACCTTCTCCAACCTATCTCCTGATTCTGCCTCCTCAACCCTCCTCTCCTCCCTTTCTGCATCCTTTGACTCTCTATGTCCCCTATCCTCCAGGCCGGCTCGGTCCTCCCCTCCCGCTCCGTGGCTCGACGACTCATTGCGAGCTCACAGAACAGGGCTCCGGGCAGCCGAGCGGAAATGGAGGAAAACTCGCCTCCCTGCGGACCTGGCATCCTTTCACTCCCTCCTCTCTACATTCTCCTCTTCTGTCTCTGCTGCTAAAGCCAATTTCTACCACTCTAAATTCCAAGCATCTGCCTCTAACCCTAGGAAGCTCTTTGCCACCTTCTCCTCCCTCCTGAATCCTCCTCCCCCTCCTCCCCCCTCCTCCCTCTCTGCTGATGACTTCGTCAACCATTTTGAAAAGAAGGTCGACGACATCCGATCCTCGTTTGCTAAGTCAAACGACACCGCTGGTTCTGCTCACACTGCCCTACCCTGTGCTTTGACCTCTTTCTCCCCTCTCTCTCCAGATGAAATCTCGCGTCTTGTGACGGCCGGCCGCCCAACAACCTGCCCGCTTGACCCTATCCCCTCCTCTCTTCTCCAGACCATTTCCGGAGACCTTCTCCCTTACCTCACCTCGCTCATCAACTCATCCTTGACCGCTGGCTACGTCCCTTCCGTCTTCAAGAGAGCGAGAGTTGCACCCCTTCTGAAAAAACCTACACTCGATCCCTCCGATGTCAACAACTACAGACCAGTATCCCTTCTTTCTTTTCTCTCCAAAACTCTTGAACGTGCCGTCCTTGGCCAGCTCTCCTGCTATCTCTCTCAGAATGACCTTCTTGATCCAAATCAGTCAGGTTTCAAGACTAGTCATTCAACTGAGACTGCTCTTCTCTGTGTCACGGAGGCGCTCCGCACTGCTAAAGCTAACTCTCTCTCCTCTGCTCTCATCCTTCTAGACCTATCGGCTGCCTTTGATACTGTGAACCATCAGATCCTCCTCTCCACCCTCTCCGAGCTGGGCATCTCCGGCGCGGCCCACGCTTGGATTGCGTCCTACCTGACAGGTCGCTCCTACCAGGTGGCGTGGCGAGAATCTGTCTCCGCACCACGTGCTCTCACCACTGGTGTCCCCCAGGGCTCTGTTCTAGGCCCTCTCCTATTCTCGCTATACACCCAGTCACTTGGCTCTGTCATATCCTCACATGGTCTCTCCTATCATTGCTATGCAGACGACACACAATTAATCTTCTCCTTTCCCCCCTCTGATAACCAGGTGGTGAATCGCATCTCTGCATGTCTGGCAGACATATCAGTGTGGATGACGGATCACCACCTCAAGCTGAACCTCGGCAAGACGGAGCTGCTCTTCCTCCCGGGGAAGGACTGCCCGTTCCATGATCTCGCCATCACGGTTGACAACTCCATTGTGTCCTCCTCCCAGAGTGCTAAGAACCTTGGCGTGATCCTGGACAACACCCTGTCGTTCTCAACTAACATCAAGGCGGTGACCCGTTCCTGTAGGTTCATCAAATCAAAAAAAAAATTTATTAGTCACATACACATGGTTAGCAGATGTTAATGCGAGTGTAGCGAAATGCTTGTGCTTCTAGTTCCGACAATGCAGTAATAACCAACAGTAATCTAACCTAACAATTCCACACTACTACCTTACACACACACACAAGTGTAAAGGGATAAAGAATATGTACATAAAGATATATGAATGAGTGGTGGTACAGAACGGCATGGCAGATGCAGTAGATGGTATAGAGTACGGTATATACGTATGAGATGAGTACTGTAGGGTATGTAAACATAAAGTGGCATAGTTTAAAGTGGCTAGTGGTACATGTATTGCATAAAGATGGCAAGATGCAGTAGATGATATAGAGTACAGTATATATACATAAGAGATGGGTAATGTAGGGTATGTAAACATTGTATTAAGTGGCATTGCTTAAAGTGGCTAGTGGTACATTTTTACATAATTTCCATCAATTCCCATTTTTAAAGTGGCTGGAGTTGAGTCAGTATGTTGGCAGCGGCCGCTAAATGTTAGTGGTGGCTGTTTAACAGTCTGATGGCCTTGAGATAGAAGCTGTTTTTCAGTCTCTCGGTCCCTGCTTTGATGCACCTGTACTGACCTCGCCTTCTGGATGATAGCGGGGTGAACAGGCAGTGGCTTGGGTGGTTGTTGTCCTTGATGATCTTTATGGCCTTCCTGTGACATCGGGTGGTGTAGGTGTCCTGGAGGGCAGGTAGTTTGCCCCTGGTGATGCGTTCTGCAGACCTCACTACCCTCTGGAGAGCCTTACGGTTGTGGGCGGAGCAGTTGCCGTACCAGGCGGTGATACAGCCCGACAGGATGCTCTCGATTGTGCATCTGTAGAAGTTTGTGAGTGCTTTTGGTGACAAGCCGAATTTCTTCAGCCTCCTGAGGTTGAAGAGGCGCTGCTGCGCCTTCTTCACAACGCTGTCTGTGTGGGTGGACCAATTCAGTTTGTCCGTGATGTGAACACCGAGGAACTTAAAACTTTCCACCTTCTCCACTACTGACCCGTCGATGTGGATAGGGGGGTGCTCCCTCTGCTGTTTCCTGAAGTCCACAATCATCTCCTTTGTTTTGTTGACGTTGAGTATGAGGTTATTTTCCTGACACCACACTCCGAGGGCCCTCACCTCCTCCCTGTAGGCCGTCTCGTCGTTGTTGGTGATCAAGCCTACCACTGTAGTGTCATCCGCAAACTTGATGATTGAGTTGGAGGCGTGCATGGCCACGCAGTCGTGGGTGAACAGGGAGTACAGGAGAGGGCTCAGAACGCACCCTTGTGGGGCCCCAGTGTTGAGGATCAGCGGGGTGGAGATGTTGTTACCTACCCTCACCACCTGGGGGCGGCCCGTCAGGAAGTCCAGGACCCAGTTGCACAGGGCGGGGTCGAGACCCAGGGTCTCGAGCTTGATGACGAGTTTGGAGGGTACTATGGTGTTAAATGCTGAGCTGTAATCGATGAACAGCATTCTCACATGGGTATTCCTCTTGTCCAGATGGGTTAGGGCAGTGTGCAGTGTGGTTGCGATTGCGTCGTCTGTGGACCTATTGGGTCGGTAAGCAAATTGGAGTGGGTCTAGGGTGTCCGGTAGGGTGGAGGTGATATGGTCCTTGACTAGTCTCTCAAAGCACTTCATGATGACGGAAGTGAGTGCTACGGGGCGGTAGTCGTTTAGCTCAGTTACCTTAGCTTTCTTGGGAACAGGAACAATGGTGGCCCTCTTGAAGCATGTGGGAACAGCAGACTGGGATAAGGATTGATTGAATATGTCCGTAAACACACCAGCCAGCTGGTCTGCGCATGCTCTGAGGACGCGGCTGGGAATGCCGTCTGGGCCTGCAGCCTTGCGAGGGTTAACACGTTTAAATGTTTTACTCACCTCGGCTGCAGTGAAGGAGAGCCCGCAGGTTTTGGTAGGGGGCCGTGTCAGTGGCACTGTATTGTCCTCAAAGCGGGCAAAAAAGTTGTTTAGCCTGTCTGGGAGCAAGACATCCTGGTCCTCGACGGGGCTGGTTTTCTTTTTGTAATCCGTGATTGACTGTAGACCCTGCCACATACCTCTTGTGTCTGAGCTGTTGAATTTCGACTCGATTTTGTCTCTGTACTGAGACTTAGCCTGTTTGATTGCCTTGCGGAGAGAATAGCTACACTGTTTGTATTCGGTCATGCTTCCGGTCACCTTGCCCTGGTTAAAAGCAGTGGTTCGCGCTTTCATGCTCTACAACATTCGCAGAGTACGACCCTGCCTCACGCAGGAAGCGGCGCAGGTCCTAATCCAGGCACTTGTCATCTCCCGTCTGGATTACTGCAACTCGCTGTTGGCTGGGCTCCCTGCCTGTGCCATTAAACCCCTACAACTCATCCAGAACGCCGCAGCCCGTCTGGTGTTCAACTTTCCCAAGTTCTCTCACGTCACCCCGCTCCTCCGCTCTCTCCACTGGCTTCCAGTTGAAGCTCGCATCCGCTACAAGACCATGGTGCTTGCCTACGGAGCTGTGAGGGGAACGGCACCTCCGTACCTTCAGGCTCTGATCAGGCCCTACACCCAAACAAGGGCACTGCGTTCATCCACCTCTGGCCTGCTCGCCTCCCTACCTCTGAGGAAGTACAGTTCCCGCTCAGCCCAGTCAAAACTGTTCGCTGCTCTGGCACCCCAATGGTGGAACAAACTCCCTCACGACGCCAGGTCAGCGGAGTCAATCACCACCTTCCGGAGACACCTGAAACCCCACCTCTTTAAGGAATACCTAGGATAGGATAAAGTAATCCTTCTAACCCCCCCCCTTAAAAGAGTTAGATGCACTATTGTAAAGTGGTTGTTCCACTGGATATCATAAGGTGAATGCACCAATTTGTAAGTCGCTCTGGATAAGAGCGTCTGCTAAATGACTTAAATGTAAATGTAAAACAAAGTCATTACACAATTACAGACAGACAACATGAAAAACTACAGGTAATCTAACATTCACAAGAGTATAACAAAATCATAAAACAGCTCATTAAAAACATTGACAGTTCAGGGAATCAGCCTCAAAATACTTCATCAATGATCAATGAAAAATAAAAAAACTGGGTATCATAATGGCTGTCACGTCCTGACCATAGTTCTTATGTGTGTTGCTTGTTTTAGTGTTGGTCAGGACGTGAGCTGGGTGGGCATTCTATGTTGTTTGTCTAGTTTGTCTGTTTCTGTGTTCAGCCTAATATGGTTCTCAATCAGAGGCAGATGTTTTGTTTTGTCTCTGATTGGGAATCATATATAGGTGGCTTGTTTTGTGTTGGGGATTGTGGGTGGTTGTCTTCTGTCTTTGTGTTCTGCACCAGATAGGACTGTTTTCGGTTTTCACATTTCTTGTTTTGTTGTTTGTAGTGTTCTCATATATTCTTTATTAAATCATGTTGAACACTAGCCGCGCTGCGTTTTGGTCCTCTCCTTCATCCCAGGAAGAAAACCGTTACAATGGCATGCTAATACTTCAATAATTCCTTGCGATCTGAACGACAGCCTTTTTGCATTCCCCCAGTTGTCCAAATGTGTAATCCGTACCCTTGCCGAAAACATGGACAGTAATTGTTTGAGCACATTCCAAAATTTGAAAGACACATACACATACCATTCAACTCCTTTTTTTCTGTATTTACCACTTAGGTCAGATATGCTGGTCTGGAATCCCTTGGGAAACCTAACTGCCGGACCATCTAATGATGGGATTTATAAATATATTATCTTGGCTCCCGAAAGGACTGATCTCTTTAATATACAGTATAAGCAACTTTTGGAAAGCTCATATTTTGAGCTAGCCATTAAAAAAGTATGGTCCACAGATCTAACTGAATCTGAACAACCCTAAGGACCAGTGTCTCACTAGTGGGACAAATTCCGCTGAAACTGGGGGGCGCGCAATTCAAATAAATTATCATAAATATGATGGATTTTAAACATTTATGTACATATAAGTGTCTTATATCGGGCTGAAAGCTTCAATTCGTGTTAATCTAACTGCACTGTCCGATTTACATTAGATATTACAGCGACAACATGCCATGCGATTGTTTGAGGACGGCGCACCACATCAAAATATTTTTCCACCGGCACATGTTTCATACATTCACATATAACGATAAAATATTCACTTACTTTTTGAAAATCTTCCTCTGATTTGTCATCCAAAGGGTCCCAGCTATAACATGTAGTGTCATTTTGTTAGATAAAATCCTTCTTTATATCCCAAAAGGTCAGTTTAGTTGGCGCCATCGATTTGAGTAATCCACTCGTTCAACTTGCAGAGAAAGGAATCCGAAAATCTACCCCTAAACTTTGTTTCAACAAGTCAAAATACATTTCTATTTACTCCTCAGATACTCTAAAATGTAATCAAACTATAATATTTATTTCGGAAAGAAGTATGTTCAATAGAAAACCAATTGTTTTCAAGAGGCACGCAAATACGAATTTCCAAGACAGTGTCCCTCTACTAAAACTGTTATTTCTAATTCATTTTTGAAGTTATAGGCCTGAAACCTTGAACATAGACTGCTGGCACCCTGTGGAAGCTATAGGAATTGCATCCAGGGAGCTATTTTCAATATGACCTTTCTCTTGAATTTCTAAGAGGATGGTCTCTCATTTAGGATTTTATTGTGTTATATTCTCCTACATTATTTTAACATTTCTACAAACTTCAAAGTGTTTTCTTGCATATCCTGGCTTCAGGGCCTGAGCTACAGGCAGTTTACTTTGGGCACGTCATTCAGGCAGGAAGTGGAGAAAAGTGGCCAAGCCCTAAGAAGTTTTAATGGAACCGAAATTTTTTAAATATGACCTTGGCATCTCGTAATGCGAACCATAAATGTATACATTTTAAATTTGTTCACAGACTGTATTTAATACCAAGGAAAAGTTTTACGATGAAATTACCCCTAACTACCAACTGTTCCCTGTGTCCCCTAAATCAGGTAGGCACATTCCTTGATATGATGTGGGGGTGCCCTGCAGTTAAATGCTTCTAGGACAAAGTTACAAAATTAATTTCAAAGAGCATGACTGTAAATATTCGATGTTGTTGCGTCTGCTATGTTACTTAGCTCCTTGAATCTCTCAATCAGAGACGATTACTACTGACAGGCAGCATCGCCGCAAACAATATGTTGGCTTTTAGATGGCAATCACCTCACTCTCTCCCAATCCACCAGTGGATACAGTTACTTTCAGAAGTAATAGCATTAGAATTATCGACAGCAAATATTAATGGAACATTTGAGGCCTGGAAAAATATACTTGACTCTGTAAAAAATAATCTCAGCTAAACACATATAAATAAACAATCTATAAATCCCAACATATACATACATTATATATACAGGTATACTGTATACTGTAAAACCTATTTTCATATTTTGTACTCTCTTTGATTTCAGGCCCACAGCGAAGGGGTGGTATGGGGAAGATTTTTCTCTGGTCACCGGGAGGGGGAGCAGGAGGGTGGACCTAAGTACTTTTTGGAAATTATTGCCTGTCTGTGATTTGAAAAAAAGGAACATTTTTAAAGTTGTTCACAAAAGAAAACACAATGTCTGTTAACATTATAAATACTTAATAGAACTGCAATAAAGAACTCCGATATGCTCTGAATCTAGACAGAGAGCTGTATTGGTGTGTATTCTCCAAAAGTTGTTATTCTAGGGCAAATCGAAAAAAAATAATATTTAAATCCAGATTTCCTGGAGACATAATATTAAGTTATGCATATCCTTAGAGGGTGGACGGGGACCTGTTGGAGTGATCTTGACCTAATAGACAGATCACCTGCAGAGATGGAGCACCTTATGTACTCACCTATGTTTATACCTGGTTATCACTAGGTATGACCATGTTCAACATCTAAATTGCCTTTCATTTATGCTTAGTTGCAGTCAAAACAGTTCATAAACGTCTGTCAGTTGTCACGTGTGCTCCCTCTCCGGCCTCTAGGTCACCAGGCTGCTCATTATGGCGCACACCTGTCACCATCGTTACACACACCTGCGCGTCATCACTCACCTGGACTCCATCACTTCCTTGATTACCTGCCCTATATATGTCACTCCCTTTGGTTCCTTCCCCAGGCTGTTTCCCGTCTGTGCGTTGTTTGTGTTTCTTGTTATGTATTATGTTTCATTTATTTTTTGAAACACTCACTCCCTGAACTTGCTTCCTGACTCTCGGCGCACATCATTACATCAGTGGTATGAATATTTGGTAGAACTGAAGAAATGTACACATAGTGCCCTATTGGTATCAGACCTCAGGATAAGACCCAAGACGCAGACAGTTCGTGGTAACAAAAATGTATTACAAAAACAGGGGGCAGGCAAACTACAGGTCAAGGGCAGGCAGAGGTCAGTAATCCAGAGCAGAGTCCGAAAGGTACAGATCGGCAGGCAGGCTCAGAGTCAGGGCAGGCAGAGGTCAGTAATCCAGAGCAGAGTCCAAAAGGTACAGATCGGCAGGCAGGCTCAGGGTCAGGGCTGGCAGAGGTCAGTAATCCAGAGCAGAGTCCGAAAGGTACAGATCGGCAGGCAGGCTCAGGGAGACAGAGGGCTGTGAGACAGATCCTTGATCCATGAAACGTGGGATGTATACGGAGGGTGCGGGGCGACAGAAGACAAACAGCAGAGGGGCTAAGGATCTTGGAAATGGGGAAAGGGCAGATAAAACGGGGGGAAAGTTTGCGGGACTCTACCCGGAGGGGCAGATCCCGAGTAGACAGCTGGCTCCAGGTGGTGGGGTTGGCCGAGATGAGGCACCGAAGAGTCATCTCCAGGTCCTGATTGGCATGATCCTGATTGGCCATTGGATTGGGGATGAAACCCATGGGACAGGCTGGCCGACAACCCAATGAGTGTGCGGAACGCCTTCCAGAACCGGGATGAGAACTGAGGACCACGGTCGGAAACCATGTCCACCGGAAGTCCATGGATCCGGAAGACGTTCTGCACCATGAGCTGGGCCGTCTCCTTGGCTGAAGTTAGCTTGGGGAGGGGGATGAAATGGGCTGCTTTGGAAAACCTGTCCACCACCGTGAGGATAGTGGTGTTGCCATCAGGCGGAGGGAGACCAGTGACGAAGTCCAGGGATATATGTGAACAGGGATGGTGAGGGACAGGAAGAGGTTGAAGGAGGCCAGCCGGAGCTTGCCGAGGAGTCTTGTTCTGAGCACAGACAGTGCAGGCGGTGACGAACGCGAAGACGTCTGGAACCATGGTGGGCAACCAAAAGCTTTGTAGCATAAAGGCCAGGGTCCGACAGGAGACGCTGGAGGACTTGTCGGACGTGGAGAAAGTGTTCTTGAGACGAGTGGGAAAATACGAGGATGTTGTTGAGGAAGACGAACACAAACCGGTTCAACATATCCCAGAGAACATCATTAACCAGGGCCTGGAACACAGCAGGAGCATTGGTCAAACCGAATGGCATCACCAGGTATTCATAGTGTCCGCTAGCAGTGTTGAACTCTGTCTTCCACTTGTCACCTTCCCATATCCGTACCAGGTGGTAGGTGTTCCGCAGGTCTGACTTAAAACTTCTTATGGCTGTAATCCCGTTAGCGGGATGATATGACAACAGCCAGTGAAAGTGCAGGGCGCCAAATTCAAACAACAGAAATCTCATTATTAAAATTCCTCAAACATACATGTATCTTATACCATTTTTGTCACGATCTATCACAAGGATGACGCTGGAGAGACGAAGCAGGTACGGGGAGTAACATTTAATAAATAACGGACATGGAACGAGACATAAACAGCTTAGCAAACAGAAAAACAATCAATGCAGAAGCAGGGAACAGAGCTGGGGAACTGACACATATAGGGGAGGAAATGAACAGGTGATAAGAGAGTCCAGGTGAGTCCAATAACGCTGATGCGCGTGACAAGGAAAGGCAGGTGTACGTGATGGATGGCAGGAGTGAGTGATGCAAGGCATTCTGGCGCCCTCAAGCGCCAGGGGGAGGGGAAGAGCGGGAGCAGACGTGACAATTTTAAAGGTAATCTTGTTGTTAATCCCACCAAAGTGTCCGATTTCAAATAGGCTTTACAGCGAAAGCACCACAAACGATTATGTTAGGTCGCCGCAAAATCACAGAAAAACACAGCAATTTTTCCAGCCAAAGACAGGAGTCACAAAAAGCAGAAATAGAGATAAAATGAATCACTAACCTTTGATGATCTTCATCAGATGACACTCATAGGACTTCATGTTACACAATACATATGTTTTGTTTGATAAAGTTCATATTTATATCCAAAAACCTCAGTTTACATTGGCGCCATGTTCAGAAATGCCTCCAAAATATCCGGAGAAATTGCAGAGAGCCATGTCAAATAAGATAAATACTCATCATAAACTTTGATGAAAGATACATGTTTTACATAGAATTAAAGATACACTTGTTCTTAATGCAACCGCTGTGTCAGATTTCAAAAAGCTTTATGGCAAAAGCACAATATTCAATAATCTGAAAACAGCGTTCAGCCACAAAAGGAAGCCATACAGTTACCCGCCAAATTGTGCTGTCAACAAAACTCATAAATAGTATTATAAATCTTCACTTACCTTTGCTGATCTTCGTCGGAATGCACTCCCAGGACTCCCACTTCCACAAGAAATGTTTGTTTTGTTCGGTAATGTCCATCATTTATGTCCAAATAGCTATTTTTGTTAGCGTGTTTGGTAAAACAAACCTAAAGTCAGGAAGCGCGTTCACTAAAAGCAGACGAAATGTCAAAACGTTCCGTAACAGTCAGTAGAAACATGTCAAACGATGTATTGAATCAATCTTTAGAATGTTTTTAACATAAATCTTCAATAACGTTCCAATCGGAGAATTCAATTGCCTTCAGATGTGCGATGGAACAGAGCTCCCTCTCATGTGAACGCGCATGGTCAGAGCATGGTCACCTCATGGCAGACCTGACTCATTCCTGTCTCCTTCGGCCCCACTTTACAGTAGAGTCATCAGACAAGTTTCTACAGACTGTAGACATCTAGTGGAAGCCGTAGGAAGTGCAAACAGATCCATATCCCACTGTGTATTCAATAGGGGCTGGGTTGAAAATCGACCAACCTCAGATTTCCCACTTCCTGTTTGGATTTCTTCTCAAGTTTTTGCCTGCCATATGAGTTCTGTTATACTCACAGACGTCATTCAAACAGTTTTAGAAACTTCAGAGTGTTTTCTATCCAATACTAATAATAATATGCATATATTAGCAACTGGGACTGAGGAGCAGGCAGTTTACTATGGGCACCTCTGGGCACCTTTCATCCAAGCTACTCAATACTGCCCCTGCAGCCATAAGAAGTTAAAGAAGATAGTGGCCCCCTGGAGCGGATCGAAAGCCGAGGCGATGAGTGGTAGCGTGGAGCGGTTCCTAACCGTGATGTCATTGAGGCCCCGGTAGTCGATGCACAGGCGCAGAGTTTGTCCTTATTTTTCACAAATTAGAACCCTGCAACCGAGGGGGAGTCAGAAGGATGGATACCCCCTGCAGCCAGGGAGTCCTCGATGTACGTCTCCATAGCCTTGGTCTCCGTATCCGACAGTGAATACAGTCGTCCCCGGGGTGATGTAGTGCCCAGCAGAAGGTCGATCCCGCAGTGATAAGGTCGATGCCGAGGAAGCGAAGTGACCCAGGCCTTGCTGAAAACCTCCCGGAGACTCCGCAGGAACGGCGGAGAGGTCCGAGGCTTCTTCCAAGCCCACAGGAAGACGTCCCGGGGCAGGCTGCGCCGACTTCAGGCAATGGGCGTGGCAGAACGGGCTCCAGCCCACGATAGTACCAGCAGTCCAGTTGATAAGGGGATTGTGGCGCTGGAGCCAAGAAAACCCCAATACCACAGGAACCTGAGGAGATTTGATGAGCATAAACTATATAAACTCACTGTGGTTCCCGGACACATGCAGGTGGATAGGAGTAGTTTTATGGGTAACCCTGCCTATAGAGCGCCCATCCAGTACTCTAACGTCCAGGGGACTGGTGTGGCGTCCATGAAACTCTTGTCAGCCCCAGAGTCAATGAGAACCCGGAGAGATTTAGACTGGTCACCTCACAGCAGGATGGCATGGAGAGGGGTTTGTGTAAGGGGAGAAGAAAAACTCCTTATGGCCCACCAGAGTATTCATACCTACTGATGAGCCTGGTCTCTTTAAAGGACAGGTAGACACATAATGACCGGCAGTTCCGCAATACAGACAACTCTGGGTGTTAAGTCTATATAAGCGTACGGCTGGAGGCTCTGAAAAAAGTGAGTCGGCAGACCTCCGAGACTCTCGGGGTAAGCTCAGATTCTCGGGGACGTAGACGCCAGGGATTTCCAGAGTTCCTCGGAGGCAATGTGGAATCCTTGGGCAAACGATTGGGAATGAAATCAGACCTCCTCTCCCTCCTACGTTCCTGTAACTGCCCATCGAGCCGGACGGTCAAGGCGATGAGAGAATCGAGATCCATAGGCAGCTCCAGGGCTGCGAGCTCATCCTTAACCTCCTCCGATAATCTATGAAGGAATATGTTGAACAGGGATTCCGGGTTCCAGGCACTCTCGGCAGCCAACATGCGGAAATCAACTGCATAGTCCGCCACACTGCGGCAGTCTTGGCGAAGCTGGAGTAACTTCAGTGCATCCTCTCTCCCGGACAACGGAGAATCAAAAACCTTTGTCACCTCAGCCACAAACTCCTCCAGGCTGAAACACACGGCAGATTGTTGTTCCCACACTGCAGTAGCCCAGGCGAGAGCCCTCCCGGACATTAGCGTTATGAGATACGAGGGGAAGGACGAGGGCTGCAGCTCGAAGATGATCGAACACTGGGAGAGAAACGCCTGACAGGTCCCTGACCATCCAGCGAAGCGTTCCGGAGGAGGTAAGCAGGGTTCTAGGGAAGCCGGGGTGGCCTGGAGAGACGCACTGCTGGCAGTGGTGTTACTGGGGGGCTGGGAGGCTACTGTCGTGGCCGGCGGCCTCACAGATAATCAGCGGAATTGCTCCAGCAATGTATTCAAGGCACAATCATGGCATTCTGCCAAGGCCTGGAATCCGTTCATAAGACCTCAGAGTAACTCCTCGTGTCTCCCAATGGTGGCTCCTTGGGAGGAGATGGCGTTGCGGAGCTGGTCTGAGTCTGCTGGGTCAGTCATGGCCAGTTCGTACTATCAGACCTCAGACCCAGATGCAGACAGTTCGAAGTAACAAAAGTTCATTACAAAAACAGGGGGCAGGCAAATGTCAGGTCAAGAGCAGGCAGAGGTCAGTAATCCAGAGCAGAGTCCGAAAGCTACAGAACGGCAGGCAGGCTCAGGGTCAGGGCAGGCAGAGGTCAGTAATCCAGGGCAGTGTCACAAGGTACAGAACGGCAGACAGCTTCACGGTCAGGGCAGGCAGAATGGTCGAAACCGGGAAATCTAGAAAACAGGGACTAGAGAGAAAAACAGGAGTATGGGAAAGAAGCTGGTAGGCTTGATGAGACAAGATGAACTGACAACAGACAAACAAAAAACTCAGTATAAATGCACAGGCGATAATGGGGAAAATGGGCAACACTTGAAGGGGGGTGGAGACAAGCACAAGACAGGTGAAACGGATCAGGGTCACAATTGGTGTATATTCTCTCCCAAATAAGTTATTTCTACAGGAAATGTTTTATAAATATCAGAATTCCTATAATATTCTCCAAAATTCTGTATGTGCAACCTATTATGGTATTTGGGTTGCTATAACATTTGATTTGAAGTGACTTTTGAGGAGTTGGGCATGCTTTTTTAAGCATCCTGCCATAGGCCCTTCCACTCCCATTGCTTCACTAGGAGCAATGCTAATGCTGGCTGTGGGGTAAGTAGATAAATAAAACTAAGTCATATTTTTGGTCATTGTGTAACGACTGTTCTCCTCCTCGTCTGAGGAGGAGCATGGATCGGACCAAAACGCAGCTTGTGTGGAATACATGATGAATTTATTTAGACGAACACGAAACACACTTGATAAATTACAAAATAACAAAACGACGTAGACCGACCTGAACATGAGAACTTACAGAACACGAAGAACGCACGAACAGACTAGACAAACGAAACAGTCCCGTGTGGTACATACACTGACACGGAAGACAATCACCCACAAACAAACGGTGTGAACAGCCTACCTTGATATGGTTCTCAATCAGAGGAAATGTCAAACACCTGCCCCTGATTGAGAACCATATAAGGCTAATTAACCAATGAACCTAAACAAGAAACAAATAACATAGACTGCCCACCCAGCTCACGTCCTGACCAACTAAACAAAGCTAAACAAAGGAAAAACAGGTCAGGAACGTGACACATTGACTCTCAGGATCAATGGATAAATTAAGTGTATTTCAAATTCTGGTGTACTGCAGTCATTTTTTACCACAGAAATAGGATCACTTTTTAGCTTTAGCTGTTTTTATGTGGATACTTATGTGGATTGTACTTTGGCAAAAAAAGCTGCACATTATTTAAGGGAAACATTTAGATTTTAGTTTTACAGAATATGTCAATTAACTGTACTTAAGTCTGTTTTTTTTTAGGTAACATAATTTACATGTCTAATGATGTTTTGATAAGAATTAAGTTTATATTTTGCTATGATTGTTGCTTTCTCGAATAGTTTCTTCTTGGGGTCAAAATGACCCCAGTTGGTAATCCATGTATGTGAAATACTGTATGTTGATAGTATGAGGGTTAATGCCTGCAGTGTGAACAAGGCATAATTAATAGGCTAATGTAATAGGTTATTGTCATCAGTGCTTAGTTACAGAATGTGTAAGAAAAGGCCCCGTGAAGGTGCTTCAACTCCGTTTTGACCTTGGCGAGCATAGTGCTGCAGGTCTAGGCAGTATAAGCATGTGCTAAATTATGGATGATGTAGATTTGCATATGAAAAGTGCTGATATTTGGAAAAGTGCTGATGTAATGCAGTTTACACTGTGGTGCCATGTGGTGTCTAGACTAGAGAATGACTTACCTGGTTAAATAAAGGCAAAATAAATACATACTGCTGGAAAATAATGTGAGAGATAAAAGAGACAGATTCATACACAAGGAGAAAAAGGCAGGTAGGATGACCCTATCTTTCCAATGAATGACTAGTAGAACAGAATTGACAGTACACAACATTTTGGGTTTGCATTTTGATTTTACACCCTGAAAATGTTGATATGACAATATGTATTGACAGTGGTGGCGGTCCAATTCTCTACCTTACAGTGAAGTCATAGCTATACTGAACAGAACACTTGATTTGTCTGCCCTTTATGGCAATATCCCTTTCTTCAAAAACGTTCTGAACAATGTTTACAGGTAAGAGTGCACCTGATTTAGACATGGTCACCTAGTCTAGTGCTCTGTGGTCCCATTTCAGCACCATGTCGCTGTCCTCAAGTGCTGCACATTCTCTATTGGGCTCAAACAATTTCAGCATAGTGGTGCTGTATGTCAATGCATGGACTCGTGCTGAACGGTGTTACGATACTGATGGTTTGCAAGGTTGTGGCTAGATTTGGGTTCCCGAGTGGCGCAGCGGTCTAAGGCACTGCATCTCAGTGCTAGAGGCGTCACTACAGACCCTGGTTAGATTCCAGGCTGTATCACAACCGGCCATGATTGGGAGTCCCATAGGGCGGCGAACAATTGGCCCAGCGTCGTCCGGGTTTGGCCGTCATTGTAAATAAGAATCTGTTCTTAAATGACTTACCTAGTCAAATAAAGGTTAAATAAATGGAGTACAACTCTATCTAGTTGTCGCGTCAGGGGTTTAACAGCTGTTGACAACTGTAGCATTTTAGCCAAGCCTAACCCTTTTCCTAACCTTAACCTCATTCTTGTAACCTGCTACATGAATTCTCTTAACCTGCTGCGTTAACTCTCCTAATCAGCTGCGTTAGTTCTCCTAACCTGCTACATGTAGTCATTTCTGTCCTTAGCTGGGTTAGGCTTAGCTAAAAAATTACAGTTGTCAACAAACCATCAGTATCATCACAGCTCCAGTCATACACACACACCTGATACCAACTTTATTTAATTGTCTACAATATGTTTGCTCTGTGTCTGCTACGTGTTCTCACTCAGATGTAGGCCAAGGTGTCCGAAATGTCTATATTTTTTGACTCTCCTAAATAAAGGATGTTTTCACTTCATGAGTGAGAGCTGCACTTGTTCTCTCCAGACACGGTCACAAAAATAGATTTTGAAAGACTGTACAAGGACACAGTCATAAGAAATAACTTTCATTTGGCAAACTTAGGCCTAGATTCAATCCAGACTGCACGTAGTGTACGTACACTAATACTAAAAAAAATGTGCCTAAACTCTCGGTAAGAAGAATGTCAGCAACTCCAGTTCCAGCTATGATGTTTAATTACATATTATTTGTTCATGAGCAAAGATATTTGGTTTCTGGTAGTACAGAATTAAGATGATTTTGTAAAATATCAGGTTATCAACAATAGTACAATATTACAATGAAGTAACATAACTGCTAGAGTACAATAATATGTCACATTAACAATGACAGTTATAATTGAGTCAGTGAATCACATAGGGAAACCATAACTGGAAAGCTCCACAAGGGGGCAGGGCAGAGCTATAACTAAACAGGCCAAATGGCTTTCAGCGTGGAGCTGACAGCAACTTCAAACGATGAGGAAGGAGGCAGTCATGTGGTGCTTTCAAGGCAACTCGGAAAATCTGAACTTTTTTTGGTGTAGAGCGTCCTATTAGTTGATTATGATATCTCCCAAGTGAGAAACTCGGAGCTCATCTTTCTACGAGTTTCCATGTCAAAAATGTCTGAGTTTTCCAAGTTCCGATTAGTCTTGAACGCGGAATTAGCAATAGAAGCCAGCAATTCTCCATCTCCATATTCGCATAAGTTATAAAGAACTAATGGAGGAATGTACATAAGCACATGGACACAATAGGATACAATAAAGGTTATGAAAAATACCTTGCGGTAAAATACGTGTCCGCGGTTATAACAAGAGTCCTGTATACTATTGAAAAGGTGCACCATTAAAAATGCATTGTTTATTTAAGCAAGGTTAGAAGATTAACGTTTCAGCCTCCAATGGCCTTTATCAGAATAATCACAAAAAGATAATAGACAAGTTCATATAGGGCACGGGAAAGACAATTAGGGAGAAAACTCTTCAACTGGTGGTGCTAATGAGAGAGGGTGTGGTAGACTATATAGGTTGGTCCTCAGGAAGAGGGGCACTGTGGTCAATGTCTCCACTTAATGATGATTTACATATTCACTATACATATGCGCAATTGGGCATAAGGCCACCACTGAAATCAATTAGCGAACGTAGGTTACGAGTTTAACTTGTGTGCTAAAGTAGAAAACTTTATGCAATATACAACAAGGAAATATTTGTCACGTGTGCCTATGGTTCTATATAGTCCTTTTTCTTTATTCCCTCGTGTGCTTTAAATATTTATCCTATTGTGTGCTTTGTTTTGGTGGATTTATTATTTACTTATTTGAGTGACTTCGGGACCGGATGAGTGTGACCCTGCTCGGGATGAAGAGCCGAATGACGTGTGAGTGCGTACCAAGGGTTTCCAGTATAATGACGTTACTGATCAAGCTTTCTCCACCCTCTCCAGACATGACCTGCCACGGCCCGACGGCAGAGGCCGCGACTATCGCGTCGGAAACCCACGATGCCGATGCTGAAGCAACTAACGCTCCATGCCAAACAACTATGGACTCTAAAGTGTATGTGGTGTGAGTATGCCTGGGCCTGTCCTTGTGTTTTATTCTGTGTTGCTTTCATACTATAACCCCCTTTAAATATTAAGAAAAAATAAAGATATTAAAGAACCGTTAACATTGACAGTCTGCCTCCTGCCTGTGTCTGTGGTATTGGGATTGAAATAACTTTGGTTTTGGACATATGCATTATGATAAGGTGCTTACTGTTGCGTGAACGCACACATATATACATGTATTATTGGTTAGGAAACAACAAAAGCCAAAGGTGCGCCAGGGGGAAAATGTGCTGATGCATACAACAAGTTCGTGCAGGTTCTGTATGAATATGCAAATGTACTCATGCACAGAACAGGTGAGGGATTTAGCACCCAAAACGGCACGGAACGACAGAGAATATTGTACATCCTCATTATAGTGCAATTGACATTTATAGGCAATTTCCAATTGAGCCGACATATGCAGCGTTTACCGTGAATGTGGTCTTGGCGAAAGCAGTAAAACGTGCATAGCGAACCAACCATGATCAGATTGAATTTGGCCTTTAGACGTTCCCTAGTGAAAGGACTTTCCACCCAGTTTCATTTGTTGTACTGACCCCTCAGAGATGGACTGCTACCCACCACCTTGAGAGAGATTTATGCTTAGGTCTGCAGAGGGACAGATGGCCCTGGGAGGATCACCATTGACAGAGTGTGAGAGGGGGACAGAGAGAGGGGGGGGGGGGTAGAGAGAGAGACAGGGAGAAAAAGAGGGAGAAGGGTGGGGGAGAACGGGAGGGGGAGTAGGGCTATTTTTTGTCAAGCTCCATGTCCAACACAGACTGACCTCTACATTGGCCGGAATCTGCCCTGACGTCAGCACCAGCTTGGGTTGCCAGATTCCAGACGTTGCCCACGACCTTTGCCGGCCGCCCACTCTGGCCAAAGCACGGTGCCAACTGAGCTGATTGAATATTATTTGATTACTCTGAAATCTGACGGCATCAAGAGATTAGAGCCAGCTCAGAGGGTCAGCTCAGAGTATTTACCTCGAAATACAGCTCACAGACATTTTAGTTTTCAGGAAGACCAAAACATACACAGACGTAATAATGGTATGATGCTTTTGCACATGGTCCAAAGGTGAGTGATAGCTATAGTGGATAGGACTATTCACATCAAAAATGTGAATGGTGATTGGTCCTACCAACTATGGCTATACAGATGTAGGATCTTAATTTGAGCCAGTTTGCTACAGCTTGCTACAGCAGGAAAATAATCCTGCAGCAACAGGAAATGTGAATTTTGTGAATTATAATTAATGGTCATTTTTTGTATGGGTTGATACATTTCTCGTTAGGGCAAATCAAGTCTAACATTTTAAAGTGGAAATTACAAACTTTAGAAGCCTTTTTAAACCTTGAATACACTTCAAGTTTGCATTTCCTGATGAGTGATCTAATGAAGTTCCTACATATGTACTGACCAACTAAAGCCCACTATTCTTAATTTTTTTGTGATCAACATTTCATAAAAGCCCACTATTCCTGATTGATTGATTAGTGTATGAAGAGAGTTATCACATCTGTTTTCTATGAGTTTTAATCAGTTACTAATCAATCTGTCATGACAGCCATAGCGCTACACAAGTAGCTGATTTGGTTCTGGGTGCTGAGACTAGTCACTAATTGAAAGGCAAGGAAGGGAACTGGTAGACAATGTGGCTCTCAAAAAACATTGTATTTGGAACAAAACACTCACCATACCCTAAACCTCACCTCCTGGAGGGCAAACTACCTGCCCTCCAGGACACCTACACCACCCGATGTCACAGGAAGGCCATAAAGATCATCAAGGACAACAATCACCCGAGCCACTGCCTGTTCACCCCACTATCATCCAGAAGGCGAGGTCAGTACAGGTGCATCAAAGCAGGGACCAAGAGACTGAAAAACAGCTTCTATCTCAAGGCCATCAGACTGTTAAACAGCCACCACTAACATTGAGTGGCTGCTGCCAACATACTGACTCAACTCCAGCTCACTTTAATAATGGATATTGATGGAAATTGATAAAAAATGTATCACTAGCCACTTTAAACAATGCCACTTAATATATAATGTATATGCATATACTGTAATCTATATCATCTACTGCATCTTGCCATCTTTATGTAATACATGTATCACTAGCCACTTTAAACTATGCCACTTTTATGTTTAAAAACCCTACTTTACTTATCTCATATGTATATACTGTACTCGATACCATCTACTGCATCTTGCCTATGCCGTTCTGTACCATCACTCATTCATATATCTTTATGTACATATTCTTTATCCCTTTACACTTGTGTGTATAAGGTAGTAGTTGTGGAATTGTTAGGTTAGATTACTCGTTGGTTATTACTGCATTGTCGGAACTAGAAGCACAAGCATTTCACTACACTCGCATTAACATCTGCTAACCATGTGTATGTGACAAATACAATTTGATTTGATTTGATTCATACAGTCAATATTTGTCAACATGAAGAGGGAAAATAGGATGTCACATATCTCAGGATATTGAATGAGTCCATATCCGGCCATAGGAAATGTCCATGTGTGGTATTCGGAGTAATCCCAATATCCTATATGTCTAAAAGACACATTTGTATTCAGAAATGGTCAGGATATGGTGCATATCCACAAAACAGAAAATATGTATTGGAAATGGTCTGTATTCTGTAGAATATCAAAAACGTGTCATGTAAAGATGTCCCCTGATATGGACTCAGTGCATGGTTATAGCATAAAGTTAACAGATGGCACAAGCTTTTATGAAACTGACAGTTTTAGGCAGACGATTTAATCTTTGACACATCCAGCTTGTTGGTTGGCTTTCAGCATGTGAAATTACTGTATGGAATGAAAGGAAATGTTCCATGTCAATGCAGAAAGTAAACTCAAGTTGAATCCTCACATGAAATCTGATGGGTAAGTGGTATTTTCCCACAGGCTAGGTACAGTTATGAATATAACTACTGTTCCCCGAATCGATTGCTCAGTTTGGCATAGCGGTCATCTCTAGGAAGGGTCTTGGTGGTTCCAAACTCCTTCCATTTAAGAATGATGGAGGCCACTGTGTTCTTGGGTGTTCTTGATGACTCGGCACAAACCTTTCTCGGATCTCTATTGTCAATTCCTTCCTCCTAATGGGCTGGTTTTTGTATTGACATGCACTGTCAACTGTGGGACCTTATATAGTCAGGTGTGTGACTTTCCAAATCATGTCCAATCAATTGAATTTCTAAAAACATGTTCTCTCTGTCATTATGGGGTATTGTGTGTAGATTGAGGAACAAAATGTATTTAATCCATTTTGGAATAAGGCTGTAACGAGCAAAATGTGGAAAAAGGTAAGGGGTCTGAATACTTTTCCAAATGCACTGTATATACATGTATACAGTGTCACAGGTGGGCTTGAACCCTGGTTTCCAGCTCTGATTTATAAGTTGGAAGAGTCCGACTCACCTTTGCTACAACAGCACAACTACGTATGTATACAACCCTCTCGTAGAGAGCGCACGCGCTGACTGTATCGTCGTAATCACGTTCGAGGGTAAACCCCTAGCCCTCAAATTAAACTTTTCAGGGGCCGAATCCACAGATCCCATATCTGCGGTCGTGGGTGCCAAACTCTCCTGTGTGCCTGGGACAATAGATCCCGAAAACACGGAACCCTCCACGGATCCCTGCCTGACAAGCGGTTGATATCAGGGAACCAACGAAGAGTCGCCAGACTCAACAGCAGACCATCCTGACAGACCCTCTCCACGGTGGCCTGAATCAGATACGCCAAAGCATCCATTCTCAACGGAGCGCATAGATCCCTCATTGAGAAGTACAGACAACAATGTGCGTTTTCTCGCGATGCGTAAAGATCTGTTGGCTCTGCCGATAAACCCACCCCATAGAGATATGAGCCCCCTTGAAAGTAGATCCGCACCCACGTTGAGAGATCTGGGACGATACGTCACCCTGAGCAACAGGAAATGTGCACTGCTCCATACAAGCAGATAACGGCCAGGTTTTGGAGAGAGAGAGACCACGTCCCCCCCGCCTGTTGATGTACTCCACTGCCATCCTGTTGTCGAACCTCACCAACACATGCTGGCTCTCCAACATCGGAAGGAAATGCCTCAGTGCTAGCAAAACAATCAGTAGCTCTAGATTAATGATATGCAGTGCCCTTTACGCTGTTGACCAAATCCCTCTTTTCGAATAGCCCACATACAGCGCTCCCCTCCTAGTAAGGATGTGTCTGTTGTGATCACCTTGTGGGACACTACCCGGCTCATGAGAACCCCCTGCAACAGCAGTCGTGGGTCCCTTAGGCACGACAGATACTTTGAGCCACCGATGGCAGTCACAAGATGCGTCCAGATGCGTAGCAATCACCTAGCATTGAAACAGACGCATCAACAGAAGTCCCAGAGGCACCACAGCTATCATAGAGGCCATCGGACCCAATAACCGCAGGCTCAAGTGAAAAGGCACAGAGTGTCTCAGCTGGAACCGTACTAGACAGAGCTGGAATGCGACCATCACAACAACGCATGATTCAAACCTGTGTCCAGAACAAGACCCAGAAACTGAATGCGCTGAGCCGGAGTCAAACAACTTTTCTTGTGATTCACTATGAACCCCAGAGACTGAATATGGGAAACCATTGTGGCAGTGTAGAGTTACACCTGTTCCCTTGACTCCTCTATGATCAGCCAATCATCAAGATAGGCCAATACTCTGATTCCCTGGCACCCCACCGTTGCTGAAGCTGCCTCCACCACCATAGAAAAGGTGCGTGGGATAGGGAGAGCCCGAAAGGCAGGACCAAACACTTGCAAACGTTGAGGTGCTTGTACACAAGTCCAGGATGGGATGCAACGTTCCTTCACTCTTGGGAACTAAGAAGTACCGGTTGTATCAATCGCTCTGTACTTCTAACACGTGGGACCACCCAAATAGCCTACTTTAGAAGGAGAGTGGAAATCTCCTCTCTCTCCTCTCTCGCCCGCCGCTGGATGGAGCATGCTGCCAGTCTCCCATACTTTATCTCTTAAAGGGGCAGAGTGCCACCCTAAGGACTGGGACATTGAAGGATTTTAGTAGGAAAAGGGCCTGTAGAGCAGCGTCCTGTTTTTGTTTCTCCTCGCCTGTAAGGACTCCATAGCCGAGCCAAACAACTTTGTTGGCAAAACTGGCTCATCCAAATACAGCCGCCTGTTCCTCTCAGGAATTCGGGACAACGTCAACCAGAAGTGACACTGAGCCACCACTGTCACCCCCATACTTTCCCCCACAGCCAGGATAGTACCGCCGGGACAGATGCAGCACAAAATCAGCCGCAGCCCAGATTTTGTCGAGAAGCTCTGAAACCGGCTTCCCGCCTCCACGTCTTATTCAGCTCCTGCAGCAGATTGAAATGATACATCTGCAGCATTGTGATCACACTCAATGACCGGGTTGCCACACCCTCAGCCTGTTACACTTTGTCCAGCTGATCTGCAGAGAACCAGCACTGTTTATTCAGAAGCACCATGCTAGGAGTAACTCGTCAGCTTTCCATCTATTGGTGATGTGGAAACGACCTCGGCCCCCTCCTTAACTCTCTACATTCATGAACTCGCGATAATCTGGTAGCACCAGCCTGGCTGGATGAGGGGAATCCCAGGTTGCCTTTAGCTCATTTGCAAAGATCTTTAAACAAGAGTAAACAACGCTTCACAGCTGGTGGAGAAGACGGCTAATCCACCCCCGGGTGATCTGCCCCCCTACAACACAACTCTCCCCCGTCGAATCCAAAGCCAGTTCACACTCTGAAAACCCTCCAGAGCCAACCAGGACTAGTATATCATCCCCACAATCCGGACTCGGCTGGTTAGCCTTTTTGAACTTACTCTTACCACTGGCCATCTTACTCAAGCAAGGAAGCGCTGGCTACACAAGCAAAGCAGAAAGTCGCATTTAGCAAACACAAAACCCGACACCTGTCACGTTCCTGACCTGTTTTCTCTTGTTTTGTATGTTAGCACCCAGCCCCAGCCCAAGCCTTGTTGTGAACATATATTTTTCTCTTGTTGGATTTTCCAGAGGTTCTCTGGTTTTGTTCTTTTGTTTTTTGGATTAGTCTTTTAAGGTTTGTTTTTCCCTTGCTGTTTTTAGGAGGTATTCATGATTTTAATGGCAAACCAACAAACACTACAAAATTAACAAAACAACAAACGTGACTAACCTGCAACAGTCCTGTGTGGCCCAAACGCTGACACAGGAAACAAACACCCACAAAACACCAGTGAAACCCTGGCTGCCTTAGTATGACTCTCAATCAGAGACAAACGATACACACCTGTCTCTAATTGAGAATCATACCAGGCCGAACACAAAACCCAACATAGAAATACAAAACATAGACTGCCCACCCAACACTCACGCCCTGACCAATAAAGACATACAAAACAAGAGAAAACAGGTCAGGAACGTGACATAACCAAACCAGGACCAAGCGGATTGGAGAAGGACGGCAAGAACCAAAGCAATGGAGAGAAGAGGAATGGACTTGGGAGGAGATCCTAGACGGTAAAGGACCCTGGGCACAGCCAGTGGAGTGTCGCCGCCCCAAAGCGGAGCTGGAGGCAGCGAAAGCGGAGAGGCGGCATTATGAGGTGCTAGCAAGGCAGAGCGGCTGGAAGCCCGAGAGGCTCACCCAAAAATGTATTGGGGGGGGCCTAAAGGGGTGTGTAGCTGGGTCAAGTAGGAGACTTGAGCCAACTTCCCCTGCTGACCAGAAGGAGCCAAGGATGGAACCAGAGCCAGTGAGGGCAGTATTGGAGGTGAGCGAAATAGAGACTGTAAAGGATCTAATGGGGAAATTGAAGGAGAGAGAAATGAGGGATTTGTTGGTTTGGTGCATGAGGCACGACATCTGCCCGACGGAACATGTCGGGGATTTGATGTCACCTGAGTCACGTCTCCATACTCGTCCTGAGGTGCGGGCTAGCCGTCTGGTGAAGACTGTGCCAGCCTCACGCACCAGGCCTCCTGTGCGCCTTCCTAGCCCTGCACGTCCTGTGCCAGCTCAGCGCACCAGCTCTCCTGTGGCACCCCCATGCACCAGCTCTCCGGGGCTGGCGCCACGTACCAGGTCTCCAGTTCCAGTACCCCGCACTCGCCTTGAGGTGCGTGCCCTCAGCCCGGTACCACCAGTGCCGGTATCACGCACCAGGCCTATAGTGCGCCTCGAGAGTCCAGTGTGCTCTGTTCCTGTTCCCTGCACTAGCCTTGAAGTGCGTGTCTCCAGTCCAGTACCACCAGTGCCTACACCACGCACCAGGCTTCCAGTGCATCTCCAGAGCCCTGTTCCTCCTCCCCGCACTCGCCCTGAGGTGCGTGCCCTCAGCCCGGTACCTCCAGTTCCGGCACCACGCATCAGGCCTATTGTGTGTCTCAGCCGGCCAGAGTCTGCCGTCTGCCCAGCGGTGCCTGAACTGCCCGTCTGCCCAGCGGTGCCTGAACTGCCCGGCTGCCCAACGCCGTTTGAGCCATCTGTCTGCCCAGCGCCGTCTGAGCCATCCGTCTGCCCAACGCCGTCTGAGCCATCCGTCTGCCCAACGCCGTCTGAGCCATCCGTCTGCCCAACGCCGTCTGAGCCATCCGTCTGCCCAACGCCGTCTGAGCCATCTGTCTGCCCAACGCCGTCTGAGCCATCTGTCTGCCCAACGCCGTCTGAGCCATCCGTCTGCCCAGCGCCGTCTGAGCCATCCGTCTGCCCAGCGCCGTCTGAGCCATCCGTCTGCCAAGCGCCATCTGAGCCATCCGTCTGCCACGAGCCATTAGAGCCGCCCGTCTGTCCCGAGCCGTTAGAGCCGTCCGTCTGTCCCGAGCCGTTAGAGCCGTCCGTCAGTCAGGAGCCGCTAGAGCCGTCCGTCAGTCAGGAGCCGCCAGAGACGCCCTCCAGTCATGAGCTGCCCTCCAGTCATGAGCTGCCCTCCAGTCATGAGCTGCCCTCCAGTCATGAGCTGCCCTCCAGTCATGAGCTGCCCTCCAGTCATGAGCTGCCCTCCAGTCATGAGCTGCCCTACAGTCATGAGCTGCCCTACAGTCATGAGCTGCCACACAGTCATGAGCTGCCACTCAGTCCGGAGCTGCCACTCAGTCCGGAGCTGCCCCTTATCCCGGAGCTGCTGCCCCTTATCCCGGAGCTGCTGCCCCTTATCCCGGAGCTGCTGCCCCTTATCCCGGAGCTGCTGCCCCTTATCCCGGAGCTGCTGCCCCTTATCCCGGTGCTGGCCCTTATCCCGATGCTGCCCCTTCATTTAGGTGGGTTGAGTTGGAGGGTGGTCATTGGGAGGGGGATACGGAAGCGGGGAGTGACTATGGTGGGGTGGGGACCTCGCCCAGAGCCTGAGCCACCACCGTGGTCAGATGCCCACCCAGACCCTCCCCTAGACTTTGTGCTGGTGCGCCCGGAGTTCGCACCTTAAGGGGGGGGTTATGTCACGTTCCTGACCTGTTTTCTCTTGTTTTGTATGTTAGCACCCAGCCCCAGCCCAAGCCTTGTTGTGAACATATATTTTTCTCTTGTTGGATTTTCCAGAGGTTCTCTGGTTTTGTTCTTTTGTTTTTTGGATTAGTCTTTTAAGGTTTGTTTTTCCCTTGCTGTTTTTACCACTTTGTGGATTTCTTTGTATTTTGGAAGATATCTATTTTTTATTAAACCACCATCTCTAGTACTGCTGTGTCTGCCTCATCTTCTGGGTTCTGCCGATTTAGTGACTGTTTCTCGCACCGGGTCCTGACAACACCAAGACCCAAAACTCGCAACATCGAGGGGGACTAGTACTCTTGCTCCACTAACCGGCACAAAAGTCGGAGTCAAACCTCGTAGTCTTCATGTGCTTCAAAAGTTTGTAAGTTGTGAGCTGAAGAGCGAAGAATTTATTGCCAGGAAGACGGGGGCATCCGAGGGCGGGCTCGGCATCCATTGGCCCTTTTGGTTTGATTTCAGTTTTCTTCAGCTGAATGTGATTGACTCCCCCATAGTATGTTATACAGAGTGACCGACTGAAAGGGAACTGCAAGGTTGGCCGGTATTTTGTTGTGTCTTGGTTCCCCGCTAGAGGTAGCTTTGACAAATTGTGTCTTTTCAGATTTTGAATCAGGGCAATTCCACGGTAACAGAATTGCATTGAGACTCAGATTTTTCACTTAAAATGTATGCCAAAGAAAAACAATTTATTTTAAAATGTACCTAACCATACAACTCTATGCACAATGTAAACAACATAAACAAATACATTTCTGGGAGAACTATGCAGATGCAAAGTTTGGTAACTGCAGTGTCAGCGATGACATGACACATTGACTTTCAATAACTACATTTATTTTGGTTATTGAACGACAGTAAGTGAAGTGGATTTACACCCGGTAACGGAATAGCGTTAACAGAATTTCATCATGGGTCCCTGATCTGTACTACACAGAAATGCATACTTATGGATATGATATGATTGTCATTCTCTTCATGGTGATGTATCTTAAATAGGTACAAAAATGTGTAAATATGCAATATCCTACTTTGCAAATGTGGGTATTATTCTACACAATGGCTATTATTTTAATGAGCTCTGCCCCCAAACAAGACCAAATTTGGTTGGTCCCTGCCTCACCAAATCTAAACTAATCATAGACATCTACTGTATGTTTCACAAGTTTGGACATCAAAGTACAGCACAGCAGAGTTCAGTACAGTACAGTAGAGTACAGTTGAGTACAGTAAAGTAGAGTATAGTTCAGTACAGTAGAGTACAGTAGATTATAGGGTACTCAAAATCTAGTGCTGTCACGCCCTGACCTTAGAGAGCCTTTTTATGTCTCTATTTGATTTGGTCAGGGTATGATTTGGGTGGGCATTCTATGTTCTTTATTTCTATGTTTTGGCCGGGTATGGTTCTCAATCAGGGACAAATGTCTATCGTTGTCTCTGATTGGGAATCATACTTAGGCAGCCTTTACCCACCTGTGTTTTGTGGGTAGTTGTTTTCTGTTTTGTGTCTGTACCAGACAGAACTGTTTCGTTTTGTTCTACTTTGTTATTTTGTTTCAGTGTTCAGTTTGAATAAATTATCATGAACACGTACCACGCTGCGCTTTGGTCCATTCCTTTCGACGAGCGCTCTACTCTATATTGTACTGAACTATACTCTACTTTTCTTTACTGTACTGTGCTGTACTGTACTGTGCTGTCTAAACTTGTGAATCCAACTGTGGTTTGTGACTACTATGATTTCCCATTGTAGCCAATTCAATTGCAGAACTTCCGTTACCAATTTTTGGGAAACTCCGTTACCGATTTGGTAGAGGAATTCCAAAGTAACGGCAGTCTAAGTCGTCCTCCTCATCGGACGAGGAGAGGCGAGAAGGATCGGAGGACCAATGTGCAGCGTGGTAAGTTTCCATAATTTAATGACATGAAAACTAGACAAGAATACAAAACAACAAACGTACTAACCGTCACAGTCCCGTGTGGCACAAACACTGACACAGGAAACAACCACCCACAAAATCCCAACACAAAACAAGCCACCTATATATGATTCTCAATCAGGGACAACGATTGACAGCTGCCTCTGATTGAGAACCATATTAGGCCGAACACAGAAACAGACAAACTAGACACACAACATAGAATTCCCACCCAGCTCACGTCCTGACCAACACTAAACAAGCAAAACACATAAGAACTATGGTCAGGACGTGACAGTACCCCCCTCCTGAGGTGCGGACTCCGAACGCACCCCTAAAACCCACGGGGAGGGTCTGGGTGGGCATCTGTCCGCGGTGGCGGCTCCGGCGCAGGACGAGAACACCACTCCACCATTGTCTTTGTCCCCCTCCTTAGCGTCCTTTGAGTGGCGACCCTCGCCCCCGACCTTGACCTAGGAATCTTCACCAAGGTCCCCACATGATTTAGGTGACAGCTCAGGCCAGAGAGGTAGCTCAGGCCAGAGAGGTAGCTCAGGACAGAGAGGTAGCTCAGGACAGAGAGGTAGCTCAGGACAGAGAGGTAGCTCAGGACAGAGAGGTAGCTCAGGACAGAGAGGTAGCTCAGGACAGAGGGGCAGCTCCGGACTGAAGGGCAGCTCCGGACAGAGAGGCAGCTCCGGACAGAGAGGCAGCTCTGGACTGTAGGGCAGCTCCGGACTAATGGCAGCTCCGGGCTGAGGGGCAGCTCATGACTGGAGGGCAGCTCATGACTGGAGGGCAGCTCATGACTGGAGGGCAGCTCATGACTGGAGGGCAGCTCATGACTGGAAGGCAGCTCATGACTGGAGGGCAGCTCATGACTGGAGGGCAGCTCATGACTGGAGGGCGGCTCATGACTGGAGGGCGGCTCATGACTGGAGGGCGGCTCATGACTGGAGGGCGGCTCATGACTGGAGGGCGGCTCCTGACTGGAGGGCGGCTCCTGACTGGCGGGCGGCTCCTGACTGGCGGGCGGCTCTGGCAGCTCCTGACTGGCGGGCGGCTCTGGCAGTTCCTGACTGGCGGGCGGCTCTCGCAGCTCCTGACTGGCGGGCGGCTCTGGCGGCTCCTGACTGGCGGGCGGCTCTGGCGGCTCCTGACTGGCGGGCGGCTCTGGCGGCTCCTGACTGACGGACGGCTCTAGCGGCTCCTGACTGACGGACGGCTCTGACGGCTCGGGACAGACGGGCGGCTCTGACGGCTCGGGACAGACGGGCGGCTCAGATGACGCTGGGCAGACGGATGGCTCAGATGGCGCTGGGCAGACGGATGGCTCAGATGGCGCTGGGCAGACGGATGGCTCAGATGGCGCTGGGCAGACGGATGGCTCAGATGGCGCTGGGCAGGCAGGCAGCTCAGACGGCACTGGGCAGGTGAGCAGTGCAGGCGGCGTTGGGCAGACAGGCAGCTCAGACAGCGCTGGGCAGGCAAGCAGTGCAGGCGGCGTTGGGCAGACGGCCGACTCTGACCTGCTGAGGCGCACAGTAGGCCTGGTGCGTGGTGCCGGAGCTGGTGGTACCGGACTGGAGACACACACCTCAAGGGTAGTGCGGGGAGCAGGAACAGGGCACACTGGACTCTCGAAGCGCACTATAGGCCTGGTGCGTGGTATAAGCTCTGATGGTACTGGGCTGGGGCGGGAAGGTGGCGCCGGATATACCGGACCGTGAAGGAGTACACGAGCTCGTGAACACCGAGCCTGCCCACCCTTACCAGGTTGAGTGTTCCCCGTAGCCCTGCCAGTGCGGCGAGGTGGAATAGCCCGCACTGGGCTATGCTGGTGAACCGGGGACACCCTACGTAAGGCTGGTGCCATGTACACCGGCCCGAGGAGACGTACTGGAGGCCAGATGTGTTGAGCCGGCTTCATGGCACCTGGCTCGATGCCCACTCTAGCCCGGCCAGTGCGGCGAGGTGGAATAGCCCGCACTGGGCTAAGCACGCGTACTGGGGACACCGTGCGCTCCACCGCATAACACGGTGTCTGACCAGTACGACGCCCTCTCACTCCACAGTAAGCCCGGGAAGTTGGCACAGGTCTCCTACCTGACTTCGCCACACTCCCCTTTAGCCCCCCCCCCCAATAATTTTTTGGGTGAGCCTCTCGGGCTTCCAGCCGCTCTGCCTTGCTAGCGCTTCATAATGCCGCCTCTCCGCTTTCGCTGCCTCCAGCTCCGCTTTGGGGCGGCGACACTCCTCTGGCTCTGCCCAGGGTCCTTTACCGTCTAGGATTTCCTCCCATGTCCATTCCTCCTGGTACCGCTGCTGCTGTCGCTGCTGCCCGTTTCCACGCTGCTTGGTCCTGGTTAGGTGGGTGGTTCTGTAACGGCAGTCTAAGTCGTCCTCCTCATCGGACGAGGAGAGGCAAGAAGGATCGGAGGACCAATGTGCAACGTGGTAAGTTTACATAATTTAATGACATGAAAACTAGACAAGAATACAAAATAACAAACGTACTAACCATCACAGTCCCGTGTGGCACAAACACTGACACAGGAGACAACCACCCACCAAATCCCAACACAAAACAAGCCACCTATATATGATTCTCAATCAGGGACAACGATTGACAGCTGCCTCTGATTGAGAACCATATTAGGCCGAACACAGAAACAGACAAACTAGACACACAACATAGAATTCCCACCCAGCTCACGTCCTGACCAACACTAAACAAGCAAAACACATAAGAACTATGGTCAGGACGTGACATCCGAGTTTTAATCACTTAATAATTCATAAACGCAATTCATATCAGTAAAAACACTATAAATAATTGATAGGTCAAACTTTACTTTTTTACTTCTTGAACTTTCATTATCCTCCCTCCTTATTCAGGTAGAGAAATTAGAAAATATCTTAAAGATATGTAGGGTTTTTGGCAACTGAATTTCAAGGCACAAGGCAATGTTTTCTTAAACTTACAGAAGGAAGAGATATTCCTCAAAAACTAAATATAAGTGTTGATATGAACTTCACATGTTGGTGCTCATGTTTTTTTTTACTGTACATGGAAATGACCATCACCTGTTACTAGTTGTCAGCAGATGATTTAGGTGCAAACAACAATCTATACCAGAAGCTTTTGTCTTTTGGGTCAAAGTAATGAAGACGATCTTCAACAATCTTCAACAGCGCCAGATTTGTTTCCCAACATGCTGCAGTTTTTGAACGTTTTTCTGGATTTGTTCATGGATTGTAATGGGAGCAGTGGATAATGACCTAAATGAAAGTTGTCTCTCGCCCAGGCTCTGTCGCAGCCGGCCGCGACCGGGAGGTCCACGCACAATTGGCTTAGCGTCGCCCGGGCTAGGGAGGGTTTGGCCGGTAGGGATATCCTTGTCTCATCGCGCTCCAGCGACTCCTGTGGCGGGCCGGGCGCAGTGCGCGCTAACCGAGGGGGGCGGGTGCACGGTGTTTCCTCCGACACATTGGTGCGGCTGGCTTCCGGGTTGGAGGCGCGCTGTGTTAAGAAGCAGTGCGGCTTGGTTGGGTTGTGCTTCGGAGGACGCATGACTTTCGACCTTCGTCTCTCCCGAGCCCGTACGGGAGTTGTAGCGATGAGACAAGATAGTAATTACTAGCGATTGGATACCACGAAAATTGTGGAGAAAAGGGGATAAAATTAAAAAAAAATAATAATAATAATAAAAAAATATATATAAGAAAGTTGTCTCTCACTTTACTGGTGCTGTTTTGGGGACATACAGTATGTCCCTGTTATCGCTGTCTCATCGTCTGACCTTAGAGGCATGGAGGTTTGACAGCACCCCATATGTCCCAATACTCCCCCCTTCCTTCCCTCCTCCCAGTGCTGCCATTCTGAACTGCAGACAGAGCTCTGAAAGTTGGCACTCAGTTCTCCAACTCAGCAGGGCAGCTATAGAAACTGAGCCAAACTTAGTGGCGACACGTCAGGATGTGAGGAAATTCAATTAAAGTCATCTTCACACCCACCCCAGTTGGTGACACGGGGAGTACCGGTGTGTACTCTGCTGATAGAGGCTGTAATATTGCTTGGCGCTCCTGTAATATCGTTGGTCACACTGCTGTTTGGTCACGTCAAATCGGCGAGTCTCACAGGCAGGCTACACTGGATGCAGAACTTTAGCAGAGAGTGAGGTGCTCCCATTCATTTCAATGAAACCTGGGTGTAAAGAACATAGAATTACGCTCTAGTTATTTTGTCAAGATTGCATGCTCAAGAACATAGCTCATACTGGCAAAATGCACGTATTTTTGTATTTGTATTTATTTATTATGGATCCCCATTACAATTTTAAAACATTACAATACATTCACAGATTTCACAACACACTGTATGCCCTCAGGCCCCTACTCCACCACTACCACATATCTACAGTACTAAATCCATGTGTATGTATAGTGTGTATGTTATCGTATGTGTGTGTGTGTGTGTGTGTGTGTGTGTGTGTGTGTGTGTGTGTGTGTGTGTGTGTGTGTGTGTGTGTGTGTGTGTGTGTGTGTGTGTGTGTGTGTGTGTGTGTGTGTGTGTGTGTGTGTGTGTGTGTGTGTGTGTGTGTGTGTGTGTGTGTGTGTGTGTGTGTGCCAATGTTTATGTTGCTTCACAGTCCCCGCTGTTCCATAAGGTGTTTTTTAATCTGTTTTTTAAATCAAATTTTACTGCTTGCGTCAGTTACTTGATGTGGAATAGAGTTCCATGTAGTCATGGCTCTATGTTGTACTGTGCACCTCCCATAGTCTGTTCTGGACTTGGGGACTGTGAAGAGAAGTTGCAGCGATGGGACAAGACTGTAACTACCAATTGGATATCACAAAATTGTTTGGTGCCTAATGAACACAACCCAGTTTCTCAAAATGGAGAGTGGACCTTGAAGGCCTCCTTCAAACTATACATTCATTAACACCTAGAAACAAGATGCACACCAGTTTCTGCATTGGTGGAACACGATCATTTGAAGGTATTTTTAAAATCACGAATTGTTTTTTCTACAATGGATTCTGCTTTAGGGCTCTAGTCAATCTGTATGTCGGAAGTTCAGCGTTAGAGCGTGATTGAAATTTAAAAAGCAATGTTCTCACATTAGTGGACACTGTGTTCATAGTAAACAGTGCCTATGTTGGCTTAGTCTGAAATTACCTTCAGGTGATTGTGGAGGCCAGGTCATCTGATGCAGCACTCCATCACTCTCCTTCCTGGTCAAATAGCCCTTACACAGCCTGGAGGTGTACTGTTGAAAAAAATATGTTAGTACCACTAAGCACAAAGCAGATGGGATGCAGAATGGTGTAGTAGCCATGCTGGTTAAGTGTGTCTTGAATTCTAAATAAATCACTGACAGTGTCACCAGCAAAGCACCCCCACACCATCACACCTCCTCCTTCATGCTTCACAGTGGGAACCACACATGCGAAGATCATCCGTTCGCCTACTCTGCGTCTCACAAAGACACGGCGGTTGGAACCAAAAATCTCAAATTTGGACTCATCAGACCAAAGGACAGATTTCCACTGGGCTAATGTCCATTGCTCATGTTTCTTGACCCAAGCAAGTATCTTCTTCTTATTAGTGTCCTTTAGTAATGGTTTCTTTGCAACAATTCAACCATAAAGGCCTGATTCACGCAGTCTCCTCTGAACAGTTGATGTTGAGATGTGTCTGTTACTTGAACTCTGTGAAGCATTTATTTGGGCTGCAATTTGAGGTGCCGTTAACTCTAATGACCTTATCCTCTGCAGCAATAAAAACAGTTTTTTAGAAATGTTTGCAGATTTATAAAAAAATATATAAAATAAAATACCTTATTAACATAGGTATTCAGACCCTTTGCTATGACACTCAAAATTGAGATCAGGTGCATCCTGATTCCATTGATCATCCGTTTCTACAACTTGATTGTAGTCCACCTGTGGTAAATTCAATTGATTGGACATTATTTGGAAAGGCACACACCTGTCTATATAAGGTTCCACAGTTGACAGCACAACCTTGCAGAAGAACAACCATCTTTGCAGCACTCCACCAATCAGGCCTCTATGCTAGAGTGTGCAAACGGAAGCCACTCCTCAGTAAAAGTCACATAACAGCCCGCTTGGAGTTTGCCAAAAGGCACCTAAAGGACTCTCAGACCACCTCTGGTCTGATGAAACCAAGATTGAACTCTTTGGACTGAATGCCAAGCATCACGTCTGGAGGAAACCTGGCACCATCCCTACAGTGAAGCATGGTGGTGGCAGCATCATGCTGTGGGGATGTTTTTCAGTGGCAGGGACTGGGAGATTAGTCAGGATTGAGGGAAAGTTTAATGGAGCAAGGTACAGAGAGATCCTTGATGAAAACCTCCTCCTGTGCGCTCAGGACCTCAGACCCGGGCGAAGGTTCACCTTCCAACAGGACAACGACCCTAAGCACACAGCCAAGACAACGCAGGAGTGGCTTTGGGACAAATCTCTGAATGTCCTTGAGTGGCCCAGCTAGAACCCTGACTTGAACCCGATCACAAATCTCTGGAGGGACCTGAAAATAGCTGTTCAGCATAACATAGCTTGAAAGGATCTGCAGAGAAGAATGGGAGAAACTCCCCAAATACAGGTGTGCCAAGCTTGTAGTGTCATACCCAAGAAGACTTGAGGCTGTAATCGCTGCCAAAGGTGCTTCAACTAAGTACTGAGTAAATGGTCTGAATTCTTATGTAAATGTCATATTTTTATTGCTAAATAAAACCGTTTTTCGATTTGTCATTATGGGGCATTTCATCAATTTTAGAATAAGGCTGTAATGTAACAAAATGTGGGAAAAGTCAAGGGGTCTGAATACTTTCTGAATGCACTGTAGGTAGGAGCAAGTCCATGTAATGTTTTGTAGGTTAGCAGTAAAACCTTGAAAACAGCCCTAGCTTTCACAGGAAGCCAGTGTAGAGAGGCTAGCACTGGAGTAACATGATCGAATTTTTATATGATTTAATATAATTTTAATATAATATGGTCGTACAGTACACCACAGACCAGTAGAGTAGAAGTCAGTACAGTACAGTACAGTAAAGTATAGTTCTGTACAGTACAGTACAGTAAAATACAATACATTATAGTGTGCTCTACTGTGTACTGTACTGTAATGTATTGAACTATACTCTACTTTCTTTACTGTATTGTACTGTGCTCTTCTGTGCTGTGCTGTACTGTGCTGTCCAAGCTTGTGAACCTAACTGTGGTTTGTGACTACTATGATTTCCCATTGTAGCCAATTCTATTGCAGAAAATTCCAATTCGGTCATGGAATTTCAAGTTTTAATCAGTAATTCATCAGCAAATTTGATATCAGTAAATCAACTGCAACTAATTGAGGTCTACCTTACCTAGGTCTACCTTTACTTTTTACTTCTGTGAAATGCAATTATCCTCCCTCCTCATGAGGGAAAGAAATTAGAAAATATCTTAAAGATATGTGTGTTTTTGGGAACGGAATTTCAAGGCACAGGGTAATGTTCCTTAAACTTAGGCAGAAGAAATTTCTCCAAAACTAAATATTAGTGTTGATATTAGTTGGCAGGGGTCTTTACTTCAACCATATTGTGTTTTGATGCATTTCCAATACCTTTTAAGACTTTTTCTAAGACCCATTTTCCATCTGTTTGACCAGAAGTCAAAGCCTTTGCTTATAAAATTTTGGGGGGATGGAAAATGGTGGAGAAATCTATATATGCCTTAATTTCTAACAAAATATAGACTCTTAGCTTTCAATTGACACCCAATTTGACATGATCCTATTAACTTGACCAGAGAGAGAGAGAGGAGGGCCTACAGCAGCACCTAGATCTTCTGCACAGATTCTGCCAGAGCTGGGCCCTGACAGTAAATCTCAGTAAGAAAAATAATGGTGTTCCAAAAAAGGTCCAATTGCCAGGACTACAAATATAAATTCCATCTAGACACCGTTGCCCCAGAGCACAATAAAAACTATACATACCTCAGCCTAAACATCAGCACCACAGTTAACTTCCACAAAACTGTGAACGAGCTGAGAGAAGACCTTCTATGCCATCAAAAGGAACATCAAATTCGACATACCAATTAGGATCTGACAAAAAATATTTGAATCAGTTATAGAACCCATTGCCCTTTATGGTTGTGAGGTCTGAGATCCGCTCACCAACCAAGAATTTACAGTGGGACAAACACCAAATTGAGACTCTGCATGCAGAATTCTGCAAAAAATATCCTCCGTGTACAACATAAAACACCAAATAATGCATGAATTAGGCAGATACCCGCCAATTATAGAAATCCAGAAAAGAGCTGTTAAATTCTACAACCACCTAAAAGGAAGCGATTCCCAAACGTTCCACAACAAAGCCATCACCTACAGAGAGTGAACCTTGAGAAGAGTCCCCTAAACAAGCTGGTCCTGGGGCTCTGTTCACGATCACAAACAGACCCCACAGAGCCCCAGGAAAGCAACACAATTAGACACAATCAAATCAATGCTGTTCATCGACTACAGTTCAGCATTCAACACCATAGTACCCTCCAAGCTCATCATTAAGCTTGAGGCCCTGGGTCTCAACCCTGCCCTGTGGAATTGGGTCCTGGACTTTCTGATGGGCTGCCCCCAGGTGGTGAAGGTAGGAAACAACATCTCCACTTTGCTGATCCTCAACACTGGGGCCCCACAAGCGTGCGTGCTCAGCCCCCTCCTGTACTCCCTGTTCACCCAGGACTGCGTGGCCATGCACGCCTCCAACTCAATCATCAAGTTTGCAGACGACACAACGGTAGTTGGCTTGATTACCAACAACAATGCCTACAGGGCGGAGGTGAGGGCACTCGGAGTGTGGTGTCAGGAAAACAACCTCTCACTCAATGTCAACTAAACAAAGGAGATGATCGTGGACTTCAGGAAACAGCAGAGGGAGCACCCCTCTATCCACATCGACGGAACAGCAGTGGAGAAGGTAAAAAGATTTAAGTCCCTCGGCGTACACATCACGGACAAACTGAAATGGTCCACCCACACTGTGGACCAGTGTGGTGAAGAAGGCACACTCACAAACTTTTACAAATGCACAATTGAGAGCATCCTGTCGGGCTGTATCACCGCCTGGTACAGCAACTGCACTGCCCACAATCGCAAGGCTCTCCAAAGGGTGGTACGGTCTGCACAACGCATCACCGGGGGCAAATTACCTTCCCTCCAGGACACCTACAGCAACCGATGTCACAGGGAGGCCAAAAAGATCATCAAGGACAACAACCACCCGAGTCACTGCCTGTTCACCCCGCTACCCTCCAGAAGGTGAGGTCAGAGCAGGTGCATCAAATCTGGGACCGAGAGACTGAAAAACAGCTTCTATCTCAAGGCCATCAGACTGTTAAACAGCCATCATTGACACAGAAAGGCTGCTGCCTACATACAGACTCGAAATCGTTGGCCACTTTAAAACCTCTCTAGGGTACGTGGGACGGTAGCGTCCCACCTGGCCAACATCCAGTGAAATTGCAGAGCGCGAAATTCAGAGCGCGAAACTACAGAATTGTAAATATTTAACATTCTTGAAAATACACATGCAATGTGTCAAATTAAAGCTTGACTTCTTGTTAATCCAGCCACGGTGTCAAATTTCAAAAAGGCTTTACAGCGAAAGCAAACCATGCGATTATCTGAGGACAGCACCCCATGAAACAAACACAGACAATCATATTTCATCCTGCCAGGCGCGACACAAAACTCAGAAATAACGATATAATTCATGCCTTACCTTTGAAGAACTTCTTCTGTTGGCACTCCAATATGTCCCATAAACATCACAAATGGTCCTTTTGTTCAATTAATTCCGTCTTTATATCTCCAAAATGTCCCTTTATTTGGCGCGTTTGATCCAGAAAAACACCGGTTCCAACTTGCGCAACATAACTACAAAATACCTAATAAGTTACCTGTAATCTTTGTCCAAACATTTCAAACAACTTTCCTAATACAACTTTAGGTATTTTTTTACGTAAATAATCAATTAAATTTAAGACGGGATAAACTGCGTTCAATACAGGACGAAAACAAAGTGGAGCGAGCTTTCAGGTCACGTGCCCCAACCACAACAGTACACTAGACTCGACCCTCATTCTAAACAGGGCTACTTCTTCATTTCTCAAAGGAAAAACATCAACCAATTTCTAAATACTGTTGACATCCAGTGGAAGAGATAGGAACTGCAAGCAAGTGCCTTAGAAATCTAGATCCCCATAGAAATATAATTGAAAAGAGAGTGACCTCAAAAAAAAATAATCCTGGATGGTTTGTCCTTGGGGTTTCGCCTGCCAAATAAGTTCTGTTATACGCACAGACATCATTCAAACAGTTTTAGAAACTTCAGAGTGTTTTATATCAAATCCTACCAATTATAGTCATATCCTAACCTCTAGGCCTGAGTAGCAGGCAGTTTACTTTGGGCACATCAGTCATCCAAACTTCCGAATACTGCCCCCTACCCTGAAGAAGTTAATAAATGGATCACTAGTCACTTTAATAATGCCACTTTAATAATGTTTATATATCTTGCATTACTCATCTGATATGTATATGCTGTATTCTATACCATCTATTACATCTTGCCTACGCCGCTCGGTCATCGCTCATCCATGTATTTCTATGTACATATTCTTATTCCAGCTCTTTAATTAGATTTGTGTGTATTAGGTAGTTGTTGTGGAATTGTTTGATTACCGTTAGATATTACTGCATTGTCGGAACTAGAAGCACAAGTATTTCGCATCACTCGCATTAACATCTGCTAACCATGTGTATATGACCAATACATTTGATTTGATTTGATCATGACAAAACAAAGAGATATATACTTGACATATAAGGAAAGCTTTGACTATGTACAGACTCAGTGAGAATAGCCTTGCTATTGAGAAAGGCCGCCGTAGGCAGACCTGGCTCTCAAGAGAAGACAGGCTATGTGCGCACTGTACACAAAATGAGGTGGAAACTGAGCTGCACTTCCTAACCTCCTGCCAAACATATGACCATATTAGAGACACATATTTCCTTCGGATTACACGGGTACACAAAGATTTAGAAAACAAACCCAATTTTGATAAACTCCCATATCTAAACATGGCGGTTGGAACCAAAAATCTCAAATTTGGACTCATCAGACCAAAGGACAGATTTCCACTGGGCTAATGTCCATTGCTCATGTTTCTTGACCCAAGCAAGTATCTTCTTCTTATTAGTGTCCTTTAGTAATGGTTTCTTTGCGAAAATTCAACCATAAAGGCCACAAAGATACAAGGGTACACAAAGATTTAGAAAACAAACCCAAGTTTGATAAACTCCCATATCTATTGGGTGAAATACCACAGTGTGCCATCACAGCAGCAAGATATGTTGTGAAGTGAAGAACAAACACCATTGTAAATACAAAATTAACCCGATGGGCGCCCCCCTCGGGTTCGTGTTGTGGGAGAGATCTTTGTGCGCTATACTCATCCTTGTCTCAGGGTAGTAAGTTGGTGGTTGAAGATATCCCTCTAGTGGTGTGGGGGCTGTGCTTTGGCAAAGTGGGGGGGTTATATCCTGCCTGGTTGGCCCTGTCCGGGGGTATAGTCGCACTAGGCCACAGTGTCTCCCGACCCCAACTGTCTCAGCCTCCAGTAATTATGCTGCAATAATTTACGTGTCGGGGGGCTAGGATCAGTCTGTTATGTCTTATCCAGTTGACTTTGTGAATTTGGTTCCTCTCTAGGTTTCTCCCTAGGTTGCTGCGTTCTAGGGAGTTTTTCCTCTTCTCTCAGAGGACCTGAGCCCTAGGACCATGCCTCAGGACTACCTGGCTTGATGACTCCTTGCTATCCCCAGTCCACCTGGTCGCGCTGCTGCTCCAGTTTCAACTGTTCTGCCTGCGGTTATGGAACTGTGACCTGTTCACCGGACGTGCTAACTTGTACCGGACCTGCTGTTTTCGACTCTCTCTCTACCGCGCCTGCTGAACTCTGAAAGATCGGCTATGAAAGCCAACTGACATTTACACCTGAGGTGCTGACCTGTTGCACCCTCTACAACCACTGTGATTATTATTATTTGACCCTGCTGGTCTTCTATGAACGTTTAAACATCTTGGCCATGTACTGTTATAATCTCCACCCAGCACAGCCAGAAGAGGACTGGCCACCACTCAGAGCCTGGTTCCTCTCTAGGTTTCTTCCTAGGTTCCCGCTTTTCTAGGGAGTTTTTCCTAGCCACCTTGCTTCTACATCTGCATTGCTTGCTGTTTGATGTTTTAGGCTGGGTTTCTGTATAGCACTTTGTGACATCGGCTGTTGTAAAAAGGGCTTTATAAATACATTTGATTGAAATTTGATTGATTCTCCGGCTGTCCCCATAGGAGAACCCTTTGGTTCCAGGTCGAACCCTTTCCACACAGGGTTTTGGGTTCCATTTTGGGTTCCATGTAGAACCCTTTCCACACAGGGTTCTACATGGAAGTTGAAAGGGTTCTACATATAACAAAAAAGGTTTCAACCTAGAACCAAAAAGGGTTCTTCTAAGGGGACGGCCAAAGAACACTTTTGGAACCCTTTTTACTAAGATTGTACAGCACAAAAAGATTTGGGACCAAGCTAATACGATGTGAGTTGAGGGTTAAATAAATACGAGATGGAGGCTCAGTTTTGTGGGATTTGCTTGTCTTGACCCCGTTTCGAGATTATGGACTACATAATCTGCGTAATGTGCCAAATAGCATGCTATCTGTGAGGAGTTTAACCAACCTCATTACTCTAATGTGGTATGTGGGGGAAAACAGTGGGCGCCTGGAGATGAAATACACTGTATGTTATATCATTTTTTAAACATTTCTACAGAGCTCTATCCTTTGTTTCCTACCTAGGGGAACCTTCACTGGTCTGGGATCAGAATTTTGGAGTACAGATGAACAAAGAAAAAGGGGATGGGGCTAGGTTTGAAGATAGAGATGCAGCTGTCATGACGTGGCCCTTTCTGGTTATAGATCGTGGCATCCCCCTCTCTCTCTCCTACACCCAGGTTCTGTTATCTCAGGTCGTAAATTCCTGGAGGAGACTCTCTCTTCCTGGCCATGCAGTATAGAGAGAGAGAGTTTCACAGTAGAACAAAGGAAGTTCTTCTACATCACAGAACTTGAGAACTGAACAATATCCATGTTTTGGAGAATGTGTAAACGGTCGGTGGAGAAGCCAGCTACGACCCGGTCCGTTTTGTTTCATATTTGTGACCTCATGAAAGACAATACAGCCACATTACCATAGCTCTGTTTATACACGTGCCTGCATTATGAGGTTTGTGTCTAATTATTGTATAAAATTAATGAGTAAAGATGTAATGTGATGTTAAACCGTTAATGTGAGAGAATTGTATTCCTTTTAAAGTTGAACTAAGTCATTGGCCCGCCCCATGAGCACAGACATGATCTGGCATCATGGGACAGCCCTTTCCTATTCTTACGAATAAAACCCCCTCCTGAAGAAATCCTCTTCAGACCACGCGTACCTCGATGGACACCGAGAGGGCACAGGTTGAGTTCAGACCACAAAAACCTCAGCATAAGCTTAGGTTGTAATGGTTGTTGAATTCCTAACCATACCACGTGGAGCATTGGCTACACGGCGGGAAATGGTTAAAATCTGAGACTATCGATCCCGACAGAATAAGAGCAAATCTTAGATACTAATTACTAGTCTGCAGCTAGAAATTATGTCAACCTGGGATGCGAAGACCGACAACCGCCGAAACATCTATTCTATAAGAACATTTCTGAATGGTACTCTGAAGTATCCATTCTAACCATGAAAGGCAGAGAGGCGCTCGGATGAACTTTCCAACAGGAGGACTGACGATTCCAACAGAGATCACGACGACACACTGGGCGTAAATATATATTGATTGCAATTATTCCCGAATGAGTGAGCGTTCATGTGCAAAGGATTAACATTTCAATGAATATAATTATCAACTGTGTAGCGACTTCTTCTGTTCTTTCCCGCCTTTTCAGTCCACACCCACTTCCCTTTGTCCACCAAGCCGTCATATCGGCTTAGCCGACTAGGGAACCGCCCTTATCATTTCCTTGTAACCATATCTACGGTGTTGTTTGTTTTTGCATTTCTGTGATTATTTAGTTAGTTAGTAAATAAATGATTAAGACAATTGATGTATGGATGATTCATGGTAAAGGCTGGGTTCGTGCAGATAACCAACAATTTACTAGGTTTGGAATGAGACTAACGTGAGGTAAAGAATAATTCATTAATTAGAAGTCTAATTGATCAGATATTAAAATATCTGAAGAGTTATATTAGGAAAATTATAACTTTGTAATCTGAAGATTTTCCTTGGTGCCCCGACTTCCTAGTTAATTACATTTACATTATTAGTTTAATCACGAAATAATAATTACAGAAAATTGATTTGATAAAATAACAGTCTTCACTTTAATGATGCCAAAGACACGACACAGCCATGATTTAGTGTAGTTCAGTGGCATGTATTCATGGATGCCAAGGGAAAACCCCCCTCCAAAAAATGGACAAAACATTTGACAAAATAAAAAAATATCTTTCGTCTCTTTTCATAATTTTCACACACACACACACACACACACACACACACACACACACACACACACACACACACACACACACACACACACACACACACACACACACACACACACACACACACACACACACACACACACACACACACACACACACACACACACAGTCTTGTATAAGTAACCTTGTGGGGACACACAATTTAGTCCCATTCAAAATCCTATCTTCCTTAAACCCTAACCCTTACTCTAACCTTTAACCCTAACATTAACCCTAACCGTAAACCCCCTAGAAATAGCATTTGACCTTGTGGGGACTAACAAAATGTACCCAGTTGGTCAAATTTTTGTTCATTTACAATTGAAATGTTGAAGTTGAAATGGTGTTGGAATGGTGGAGGCAGCTCCTGTTTTCTTTGCGACTGGCGATAACTCTCCGTGGTTCTAAATCAGTAGTTGTTTAGTAGTCCATAAATGTCCAAAATATTAACTTGCTTGACCATGCTGTAGGTCATGTAACTGCTTGTTAAATGCAATATGCTTTGTGTACTTCACTGGACAGATGTTTCTCTCCGGTTTTGTAATGAAACACATTTGTGGTTGAATTTATTCTACTACTGTGTGACTGTCTTCTTATTGTCTCGGCCTTATGCTTATATATTATGGTGGCATATGAACTGACAGGATGAAGAACAAACAACGCAATTATCACAACACATAGGTTGCAATACGTTTTTTTTCCCTGGCTTGTCTTCCTTAGTGATTTTACTTACGCATCCCTACTGTTTTAGTTTGTGGGGAATTAGTTTCTTCCTCATAGCTCATTTCAGTAGCTCATACCGTAGCTCTATTCAGTTATTTTATGTTTTTCCCCCAAATTTTTCTATTTCATCACAAAACTCTTCTTCTAACGAGCTACTCTATCACTCACATAGAAAACCAATTCATGTCTGATTTCGGTCCGATTCCTATGCGTGAAACAAAGGTCAACAAGAGGTCACCAGAAGCCTCAAAAATGCAAAAACCCTGTGGGCACAAACTGGTTGAATCAACGTTGTTTCAATGTAATTTGTAAACATATTGTGACGTGGAATCTACATGGAAAATACATTGGATTTTAAAAAGAAATCAACAACAGATTTGATGTTGTCTTTAAATGTACAAATTCAGCATATTTTGGGTTTTTCTATGTTGAAAATTGGTTAACATGATGACATAATTCTGTGGTTGAAATGTAACCTTAAAACAACAGTTTACTGTAACCTTAAAACTGTTGTTTTAAGGTTACATTTCAACCACAGAATTATGTCATCATGTTAACCAATTTTAAACATAGAAAACCCTCAAATATGTTGAATTTGTACCTTTACTAAGACAACGTCAGATCTTCAATGTTATATCCACTAGAAGAAAAAAATAATAGGCTGGGCAGCACCTCCTACTGGAGAGTTAATCTATCTACAGCTATCCATTTGGTCTCTCCATCTGGAGACATGAATCCAACATAGCAATTATTAGTTTGTGGACAAACTGGATATTGAATTGTGTTTGGTTGTCAACGCAACCAACTATAATTTGAAAGAGATATATCTTCTGCGTTGATAGTTCAATCTGTGCAACTGACTTTAATTCCAGTTTGTCTACAAATGAATAATAGATTGGTTGGATTCACGTCGCCATTTCAACTTTAAATGCACTTTAAATAATAAAGTTTGATTTTGTCCTATTCTTCAACCATTTTTAGTTGAGATGGAGATGTGAATCCAACATATCAATTATTCAACTGCAGACAGACTTGAATTAACACCAGACTAAGTCAGGGGCACAAAAGATACATCTCCTTCAAATGTTGATATTTGGTTGCGTTGACAACCAAACACAATTCAATATCACCTTTGCAATACAGTAAATAGTAGGGCTGGGACGATAGCATTATCGCGACAGTCGTTAGTATCGTGGCAAAGAAACAAAACACGAAGCGGATAATGTTGGAAACAAACATCATTATGATGTCATCCAGAGTTGCATTTTTTTGTTTTCCAAGCTATAGCACACAATATTTTACATACAGCATGTTTTTAAAGGACCTTAAGGGTTTAGTCTGCTTGGTTCGTGTTTTCATTTTTGCCATGGGCAAAATATTGCGATACTGGTATAGTCACAGCCCCTGTAAATAGCCTATTAACTTGTCGACAAGTGAACAAATTATATGTTGGACTCACATCTCCAACTAAACCAAAAATAAAAGTTAAAGAATAGGATTAAGCCAATGGCTCAGATGAAACTATGTAATGGAGAAGGTGGAAAGTTTTAAGTTCCTCGGCGTACACATCACAGACAAACTGAAATGGTCCACCCACACAGACATTGTGGTGAAGAAGGCGCAACAGCGTTTATGGGGTTTATGGGGTTGTTTACCAGTCTAGGGGTTTTGTATGTCTATGGTTGCCTAGATTGGTTCTCAATTAGAGGCAGCTGTTTATCGTTGTCTCTGATTGGGAACCATATTTAGGCAGCCATATTCCTTGAGTATTTCGTGGGTGATTATCTATGTCTATGTTTAGTTCCTTGTGTCAGCACTATGATTATATAGCTTCACGTTCGTTTTATTGTTTTTGTATAGTTCATTTCGTGTTCTTTCTTTATTAAAAGAAGATGCATTCAAATCACGCCGCGCTTTGGTCTCATCGCTATAACGAACGTGACATCTCCAGAGGGTGGTGCGGTCTGCACAACGCTTCATCAGGGACAAACTACCTGCCCTCCAGGACACATTTACATTTAAGTCATTTAGCAGACGCTCTTATCCAGAGCGACTTACAAATTGGTGCATTCACCTTATGATATCCAGTGGAACAACCACTTTACAATAGTGCATCTAACTCTTTTAAGGGGGGGGGGGGGTTAGAAGGATTACTTTATCCTATCCTAGGTATTCCTTAAAGAGGTGGGGTTTCAGGTGTCTCCGGAAGGTGGTGACTGACACCTACAGCACCCGATGTCACAGGAAGGCCAAAAAGATCATCAAGGACAACAACCACCCGAGCCACTGCCTGTTCACCCTGCTATCATCCAGAAGGCGAGGTCAATACAGGTGCATCAAAGTTGGGACCGAGAGACTGAAAAACAGCTTCTATCTCAAGGCCATCAGACTGTTAAACAGCCATCATTGACACAGAGAGACTCAAATCATTGGCCACTTTAATAAATGGATCACTAGTCACTTTAATAATGCCACTTCAATAATGTTTACATATCCTACATTACTGATCTCATATGTATATACTGAATATTATACCATCTATTGCATCTTGCCTATGCCGCTCGGTCATCGGTCATCGCTCATCCATATATTTATATGTACATATTCTTATTCCATCCCTTTAGATTTGTGTGTATTAGGTAGTTGTTGTGGAATTGTTAGATTACTTGTTAGATATTACTGCACTGTCAGAACTAGAAGCACAAGCATTTCGCTACACTCGCATCAACATCTGCTAAGCCTGTGTACGCGACCAATACAATTTGATTTGATTTGAAGCATTAGATACGTCTATTTTAAATGTTGAAATTTGGCTGTGTTGTCAACCAAACACAATTCAATATTACTTTTGTAATTACAGTAAATAGAGAAAATTTAAGGCTATCTTACAAACTAATGTAACAGTATTTATTTAACACATCCATGGCCATATTGAGGTTAATGTAGCTGTAAATGTCTTCTTATGTAATCATAGAACGTGTGCATGTTCAACATAGCATGCAAAGATCACAGGTTTGTGGAAATCTTCACAATTGCTATAATAATCTATGCAGAATCTTGAACAGCGTTGATTGCCTGCACTATGTACATTTAATGTAATCTCAACTGCAATCCAGGTCATTTGGTTGTGATATTAGATGAATAATAGTGATAACACATTAAGTTGTGTCAATACAAAATATCTGACATTGTATATTTGAACTTTGTTGTGCTTTTAAATGGTTGAAGGTTCAGTGATAACACATTTAGATGACAAATAAACCAAAAATCAGACATTGTTTTTCCAAGAGAATTTGGTTGTGCTTTTAGATAGTTGAAATCATAGTAATAACACATTGGGAATTCAAAAACTTTCTTTTTAAATTGGTGACTAAAGACTGAAATCTTAATGATCAATGACTCAAACAAATATTATCCCAATTTCCATGTTGAAATCATTCTTACATTGGTGACTGGTGCCCAGTTTTTGGCCACACCATCTGTGGATGAGATTGTCTCGCTGTTTATGGGGGAACAAAATATCAAATGTAATTGAATGATAATCTTAATCCCAAACGGAAATGTGTCTGTAATCCAGAGGTCTCTGTTCCAAATGAAGAGACTGGCTCCAATCCAGTCTGCTGCTTTGGTAGTCTTTGATGAAAATAGATAGGTCAACAAAGGTCTATTATTGTCATGCATGGAAAATGTGATGATGTTGTGTTGTATTTTGTGATGTAGATGTGGGAGTGTTTTAGGTCAGTAAAAGCTTAATGAAGAGGTTTATATTGTCTGGTTTCCCGGAAACAGATTGAGCCTAGTCCTGGACTATAAAGGACTGTCAATGGAGAATCTCTATCGAAATAGCTTTTTGTCAACAGTTGTCTTTTTGAGCCTATAAATCCACAACACAAAACCCTCTTCCTTCCGAAGTATAATGATGTGGGCAAATATGGGTCAATAGGGTCTTAAGTCATTGATACAGGAAGTGTAAACATGTATTTTCTACGCAGACTATGTGAAAAAATTGATCGTCTAGAGAGGCATAACATGAACACTCAACAACAGGAAGAATAGCTGCTGCTTCGGCAAAAGCTAATGGGGATCCGAATAAGCCAATAAATACCAACATATTATGCAAAATACAGAGAGCACATTTCATTCAATTAAATTGATTCCACATCAGTCTTCATTGGGGTGCCTGATATTCTCTTGCCACTGCACAAGTAGATCTTATACAGTAAATAATTATGGGATAGGGAAAGTCAATTTCTCAGGTCAATGGACTTAATCAGACTGTTTCCTATTCTTGTCTGAACAAATTGGTACATGGTTGCCTGTAGTGATGGGCGTTGACTCTGTCTACCCACGGCTTACTAAACAAGGCCTCTGTCTACCCACGGCTTACTAAAGTCATGACAGGGAGACTCTGCATAGTGGCCTCATCCGTTCCCTCTGAGAGGGTCTTCTCAAAAACGGGACAAATAATTACTGAGAGAAGAAACCGCATCAGCCCTTCGAAAGTGAGGCAGCTTGCGTTTCTGAATGCAAATCTTTAATAAAAGCAAAATATGGTCAGCATTGCTGTGTGCTGCTGGTTATAACATGGCAATAAAGAAGAGAGAGAAAAGAGGAACCAGTTTAATGTTTTAAGTGGGATGCTGCAGTTTTTCACATTGTTATTTATTTTTCTTTGATATGGTGCAATATTCTATCATTATGTTGTTCAGATGGTATTCATTTTTAATTGTTACATTTATATGCACTTTGTTTATATACATTAAAACGTTATACTTTAAATGCAAATGTTTAATAGCATTCTTTATCATAACAAACCAATGCATTTGAAATACATTGTGGTTAAGGTAGAGTATGATTTCATTTAATAATTTAATTAGATTTTTTTTAACACCAATCATAGTCAAACTATCGCAAACTGTTTGACTTGAAAAAATACAAAACATATTTTTTTAAAGAGTCGTTTGGGAGCCAAAAGAGCCGGCTCTTTTTGGTGAGCTGAGTCAAACGAGCCGGCTCACTGAAAAGAACCGGAACGCCCATCACTAGCCTGCCTGCTCTCCACGGTTGCATGTTTTGGCTAAATTAGATCTCAGCCACCTGCCGACAAGGACTAAATTGATAAGCTGCCTCTGTTGAGAGGTTGACTTACGATTCTTAAAAAGTTATTTCACTCAAACCTAACGCTTTATCACTTCTGGTAGACTAGTGGAAAATTGCATAGATTCTGCTCTGTTTCTCAATTTCTTTGAAAAGCACAAATGGATGACATGGGAATCTTGCTGGCTTTAGGCTCTTAACCTTCATAACACATGTCTGCCTGCACAGAAAAATAGTAGAATATATATATTTTTTTTTTTTGGGGGGGGGGGTAAAAACAACTGTGAGCAGTACTTGTTATGAAATGTCATAAAATATTCATGTTGCCGCCCGCGTCTTCTCAAAAGAGCATGTCGGGTTAACGACATCTCACGTTGATTCAGGCTGTATTCTCGTTCAATACGGGGGGGGGCACGTGAGCGGACGAGTCGGATAGAGCGAGAGTGCACTGTCTCTTCAGGGGTTGGGACAACGGAAGCTCCATTCATTCTGCCCTCCTAAATAGATAGCCCCGAGCGCAATGCTGCTGCAATTTTGAAACAAATACCATTTACAATTGTGTAAATATTGGAAACATGACCCGGGCTCCTTTCAGAATCAATACGTTAGTTTGTGATAGTAATTTGGCTCGTTTGAGAAACGTTGATCGTTGACTAATGGTACGGGACCTCTCTTCGCGGATGGGGTAGGAGCTAGCTGGATACGAAAACAGAGTGTCAACTCCGTGTTCAGTCAACTCCGTGAGCAAGGGACAGCCTGTCCAAGCCTTCTGTGGTGAAAAGGTTCAGCAACCAAGTGCTGAACTAGCCTATTCGACTTCAACAATCCTCCTATTTGACTGAATTATGTACCAGGTGCAGGTAAGCTTACGATTTTAAAAGCAGTCCTCCAAAAGCCAGTAATTCACGCCATAATGACACGTGTAGGCTACATAACCTAGAAAAAAACGATGTGAATCTATAGCCTACAGACTGCTTGAGGACATTTTTTGGAAGTAAATTGAATTACTCAACATTCTTTTGTGCAGACATAAGATGAATGACGATAGGAATTAAGTAGTTTTTGCAAGAGTGATATAACATTTAACATATACTGAGTTTACATTAGGAACACCTGCTCTTTCCATTTTATTTTTTATTATTTTTTATTTCACCTTTATTTAACCAGGTAGGCAAGTTGAGAACAAGTTCTCATTTACAATTGCGACCTGGCCAAGATAAAGCAAAGCAGTTCGACACATACAACAACACAGAGTTACACATGGAATAAAACAAACATACAGTCATTAATACAGTAGAAAAATAAGTCTATATACACTGTGAGCAAATGAGGTGAGATAAGGGAGGTAAAGGCAAAAAAAAGGCCATGGTGGCGAAGTAAATACAATATAGCAAGTAAAACACTGGAATGGTAGATTTGCAGTGGAAGAATGTGCAAAGTAGAGAGAAATAATGGGGTGCAAAGGAGCTAAATAAATAAATACAGTAGGGGGAGAGGTAGTTGTTTGGGCTAAATCAAATCAAATCAAATCAAATTTTATTAGTCACATACACATGGTTAGCAGATGTTAATGCGAGTGTAGCGAAATGCTTGTGCTTCTAGTTCCGACAATGCAGTAATAACCAACAAGTAATCTAACCTAACAATTCCACAACTACTACCTTATACACACACACAAGTGTAAAGGGATAAAGAATATGTACATAAAGATATATGAATGAGTGGTGGTACAGAACGGCATGGCAAGATGCAGTAGATGGTATAGAGTACGGTATATACATATGAGATGAGTACTGTAGGGTATGTAAACATAAAGTGGCATAGTGTAAAGTGGCTAGTGGTACATGTATTACATAAAGATGGCAAGATGCAGTAGATGATATAGAGTACAGTATATACATATGAGATGGGTAATGTAGGGTATGTAAACATTATATTAAGTGGCATTGTTTAAAGTGGCTAGTGGTACATTTTTACATAATTTCCATCAATTCCCATTTTTAAAGTGGCTGGAGTTGAGTCAGTATGTTGGCAGCGGCCGCTAAATGTTAGTGGTGGCTGTTTAACAGTCTGATGGCCTTGAGATAGAAGCTGTTTTTCAGTCTCTCGGTCCCTGCTTTGATGCACCTGTACTGACCTCGCCTTCTGGATGATAGCGGGGTGAACAGGCAGTGGCTTGGGTGGTTGTTGTACTTGATGATCTTTATGGCCTTCCTGTGACATCGGGTGGTGTAGGTGTCCTGGAGGGCAGGTAGTTTGCCCCCGGTGATGCGTTCTGCAGACCTCACTACCCTCTGGAGAGCCTTACGGTTGTGGGCGGAGCAGTTGCCGTACCAGGCGGTGATACAGCCCGACAGGATGCTCTCGATTGTGCATCTGTAGAAGTTTGTGAGTGCTTTTGGTGACAAGCCGAATTTCTTCAGCCTCCTGAGGTTGAAGAGGCGCTGCTGCGCCTTCTTCACAACGATGTCTGTGTGGGTGGACCAATTCAGTTTGTCCGTGATGTGTACACCGAGGAACTTAAAACTTTCCACCTTCTCCACTACTGACCCGTCGATGTGGATAGGGGGGTGCTCCCTCTGCTGTTTCCTGAAGTCCACAATCATCTCCTTTGTTTTGTTGACGTTGAGTGTGAGGTTATTTTCCTGACACCACACTCCGAGGGCCCTCACCTCCTCCCTGTAGGCCGTCTCGTCGTTGTTGGTAATCAAGCCTACCACTGTAGTGTCATCCGCAAACTTGATGATTGAGTTGGAGGCGTGCATGGCCACGCAGTCGTGGGTGAACAGGGAGTACAGGAGAGGGCTCAGAACGCACCCTTGTGGGGCCCCAGTGTTGAGGATCAGCGGGGTGGAGATGTTGTTACCTACCCTCACCACCTGGGGGCGGCCCGTCAGGAAGTCCAGGACCCAGTTGCACAGGGCGGGGTCGAGACCCAGGGTCTCGAGCTTGATGACGAGTTTGGAGGGTACTATGGTGTTAAATGCTGAGCTGTAATCGATGAACAGCATTCTCACATGGGTATTCCTCTTGTCCAGATGGGTTAGGGCAGTGTGGTTGCGATTGCGTCGTCTGTGGACCTATTGGGTCGGTAAGCAAATTGGAGTGGGTCTAGGGTGTCCGGTAGGGTGGCGGTGATATGGTCCTTGACTAGTCTCTCAAAGCACTTCATGATGACGGAAGTGAGTGCTACGGGGCGGTAGTCGTTTAGCTCAGTTACCTTAGCTTTCTTGGGAACAGGAACAATGGTGGCCCTCTTGAAGCATGTGGGAACAGCAGACTGGGATAAGGATTGATTGAATATGTCCGTAAACACACCAGCCAGCTGGTCTGCGCATGCTCTGAGGACGCGGCTGGGAATGCCGTCTGGGCCTGCAGCCTTGCGAGGGTTAACACGTTTAAATGTTTTACTCACCTCGGCTGCAGTGAAGGAGAGCCCGCAGGTTTTGGTAGGGGGCCGTGTCAGTGGCACTGTATTGTCCTCAAAGCGGGCAAAAAAGTTGTTTAGCCTGTCTGGGAGCAAGACATCCTGGTCCGCGACGGGGCTGGTTTTCTTTTTGTAATCCGTGATTGACTGTAGACCCTGCCACATACCTCTTGTGTCTGAGCTGTTGAATTGCGACTCGATTTTGTCTCTGTACTGGGACTTAGCCTGTTTGATTGCCTTGCGGAGAGAATAGCTACACTGTTTGTATTCGGTCATGCTTCCGGTCACCTTGCCCTGGTTAAAAGCAGTGGTTCGCGCTTTCAGTTTCACGCGAATGCTGCCGTCAATCCACGGTTTCTGGTTTGGGAATGTTTTAATCGTTGCTGTGGGTACGACATCGTCAATGCACTTCCTAATGAACTCGCTCACCGAATCAGCATATTCGTCAATATTGTTGTTGGACGCAATGCGGAACATATTCCAATCCGCGTGATCGAAGCAGTCTTGAAGCGTGGATTCAGATTGGTCGGACCAGCGTTGAACAGACCTGAGCGCGGGAGCTTGTTGTTTTAGTTTCTGTTTGTAGGCTGGAATCAACAAAATGGAGTCGTGGTCAGCTTTTCCGAAAGGGGGGCGGGGGAGGGCCTTATATGCGTCGCGGAAATTAGTATAACAATGATCTAGGGTTTTTCCAGCCCTGGTAGCACAATCGATATGCTGATAGAATTTAGGGAGTTTTGTTTTTAGATTAGCCTTGTTAAAATCCCCAGCTACGATGAATGCAGCCTCAGGGTGTGTGGTTTCCAGTTTACAAAGAGTCAGATAAAGTTCGTTCAGGGCCATCGATGTGTCTGCTTGGGGGGGAATATATACGGCTGTGATTATGATTGAAGAGAATTCCCTTGGTAGATAATGCGGTCGACATTTGATTGTGAGGAGTTCTAGATCAGGTGAACAGAATGACTTGAGTTCCTGTGTGTTGTTATGATGATCACACCACGTCTCGTTAATCATAAGGCATACCCCCCCGCCCCTCTTCTTACCAGAAAGATGATTGTTTCTGTCGGCGCGATGCATGAAGAAACCAGCTGGCTGCACCGACTCCGTTAGCGTCTCTTGAGTTAGCCATGTTTCCGTGAAGCAGAGCACGTTGCAATCCCTGATGTCTCTCTGGAATGCTACCCGTGCTCGGATTTCATCAACCTTATTGTCAAGAGACTGGACATTGGCGAGTAGTATGCTAGGGAGTGGAGCGCGATGTGCCCGTCTCCGAAGCCTGACCACGAGACCGCCTCGTTTGCCCCTTTTACGGCGTCGCACAGGGTCGCCGGCTGGGATCAGATCCATTGTATTGGGTGGAAGGCAAAACACTGGATCCGTTTCGGGAAAGTCATATTCCTGGTAGGAACGATGATGAGTTGACGTTAATCGTATATTCAGTAGTTCCTCCCGACTGTATGTAATGAAACCTAAGATTACCTGGGGTACCGATGTAAGAAATAACACATAAAAAAACAAAATACTGCATATTTTCCAAGGAACGCGAAGCGAGGCGGCCATCTCTTTTCGGCGCCGTAAGTAAATTATAGATGGGCTATGTACAGGTGCAGTAATATGTGAGCTGCTCTGACAGCTGGTGCTTAAAGCTAGTGAGAGAGATAAGTGTTTCCAGTTTCAGAGATTTTTGTAGTTCGTTCCAGTCATTGGCAGCAGAGAACTGGAAGGAGAGGCGGCCAAAGGAAGAATTGGTTTTGGGGGTGACCAGAGAGATATACCTGCTGGAGCGCGTGCTAGAGCTGAGATAAGGGGGGACTTTACCTAGCAGGGTCTTGTAGATGACCTGGAGCCAGTGGGTTTGGCGATGAGTATGAAGCGAGGGCCAGCCAACGAGAGCGTACAGGTCGCAGTGGTGGGTAGTATATTGGGCTTTGGTGACAAAACGGACGGCACTGTTATAGACTGCATCTATCAGAGAAGTAGCTGGTGAACCAGGCGAGGCAATCATTTGAGAAACCAAGGCTATCGAGTCTGCCGATGAGGATGTGGTGATTGACAGAGTCGAAAGCCTTGGCCAGGTCAATGAATACGGCTGCACAGTATTGTTTCTTATCGATGGCGGTTAAGATATCGTTTAGGACCTTGAGCGTGGCTGAGGTGCACCCATGACCAGCTCTGAAACCAGATTGCATAGCGGAGAAGGTATGGTGGGATTCGAAATGGTCGGTAATCTGTTTGTTGACTTGGCTTTCAAAGACCTTAGAAAGGCAGGGTAGGATAGATATAGGTCTGTAGCAGTTTGTGTCAAGAGTGTCCCCCCCTTTGACGAGGGGGATGAGCGAAGCTGCTTTTCAATCTTTGGGAATCTCAGACGACACGAAAGAGAGGTTGAACAGGCTAGTAATAGGGGTTGCAACAATTTCGGCAGATGATTTTAGAAAGAAAGGGTCCAGATTGTCTAGCCCGGCTGATTTGTAGGGGTCCAGATTTTGCAGCTCTTTCAGAACATCAGCTGACTGGATTTGGGAGAAGGAGAAATGGGGAAGGCTTGAGCGAGTTGCTGTGGAGGGTGCAGTGCTGTTGACCGGGGTGAGGGTAGCCAGGTGGAAAGCATGGCCAGCCGTCGAAAAATGCTTATTGAAATTCTCAATTACAGTGGATTTATCGGTGGTGACAGTGTTTCCTATCCTCAGTGCAGTGGGCAGCTGGGAGGAGGTGTTCTTATTCTCCATGGACTTTACAGTGTCCCAGAACTTTTTTGAGTTTGTGTTGCAGGAAGCAAATTTCTGCTTGAAAAGCTAGCCTTGGCTTTTCTAACTGCCTGTGTATATTGGTTTCTAGCTTCCCTGAAAAGTTGCATATCGCGGGGGCTGTTCGATGCTAATGCAGAACGCCATAGGATGTTTTTGTGTTGGTTAAGGGCAGTCAGGTCTGGAGAGAACCAAGGGCTATATCTCTTCCTGGTTCTACATTTCTTGAATGGAGCATGCTTATTTAAGATGGTGAGGAAGGCATTTAAAAAAAATAACCAGGCATCCTCTGGCATCCTCTACTGACGGGATGAGATCAATATCCTTCCTAATCGACCAGGGGTATCCCGGCCAGGTCGATTAGAAAGGCCTGCTCGCTGAAGTGTTTCAGGGAGCGTTTGACAGTGATGAGTGGAGGTCGTTTGACCGCTGACCCATTACGGATGCAGGCAATGAGGCAGTGATCGCTGAGATCTTGGTTGAAAACAGCAGAGGTGTATTTAGAGGGCAAGTTGGTTAGGATGATATCTATGAGGGTGCCCGTGTTTACGGCTTTGGGGTGGTACCTGGTAGGTTCATTGATAATTTGTGTGAGATTGAGGGCATCAAGCTTAGATTGTAGGGTGGCTGGGGTGTTAAACATGTTCCAGTTTAGGTCGCCTAGCAGCACGAGCTCTGAAGATAGATGGGGGGCAATCAGTTCACATATGGTGTCCAGAGCACAGCTGGGGGCAGAGGGTGGTCTATAGCAGGCGGCAACGGTGATAGACTTGTTTTTAGAGAGGATTTTTAAAAGTAGAAGTTCAAATTGTTTGGGTCCATGAGACTGACCAGGTGAAAGCTATGATCCCTTATTTATGTCACTTGTTAAATCCATTTCAATCAGTGTAGATGAAGGGGAGGAGACCTGTTAAAGGGGGTTTAACCCTTGAGACAATTGAGAAATGGATTGTGTATGTGTGCCATTCAGAGGTTGAATGGGCAAGACAAGATTTGTGTCTTTGAACGGGGTATGGCAGTAGGTGCCAGGCAGACTGGTTTAAGTGTGTCAAGAACTGCAACGCTGCTTGGTTTTTCATGCTCAACAGTTTCTCTTGTGTACCAAGAATGGTCCACCACCCAAAGGACATTAAGCCAATTTGACACAACTGTGGGAAGCTTTGGAGTTAACATGGGCCAGCATCCCTGTGGAAGGCTTTCGACACTTTGTAGTGTCTATGCCCCGACCAATTGAGGCTGTTCTGAGGGTTGCAACTCAGGGGGGTTGCAACTCAATTATTCGGAAGGTGTTACTTTTTTGTACCCCATCTATATGAACCAGCCAGAGAATGCTCACAACCTTTACTTCAATGAGCGAGACCAATTTGTCTTTTAACTTCTTTGGGGTAGGGGGCAGTATTTTCACATCCGGATGAAAAGCATGCCCAGAGTAAACTGCCTGCTACTCAGCCATAAAAGCTGGAATATGCATATTATTAGTAGATTTGGATAGAAAACACTGACGTTTCTAAAACTGTTTGAATGATGTCTGTGAGTATAACAGAACTCATATGGCAGGCAAAAACCTGAGAAAAAATCCAACCAGGAAGTGGGAAATTACATTTACATTACATTTAAGTCATTTAGCAGACGCTCTTATCCAGAGCGACTTACAAATTGGAAAGTTCATACATATTCATCCTGGTCCCCCCGTGGGGAATGAACCCACAACCCTGGCGTTGCAAGCGCCATGCTCTACCAACTGAGCCACACGGGACCATATTTTTGAAATCTGAGGTTGGTCGTTTTTCAACTCATTCCCTATTGAAGATAGTCGGATATTGGTAATGTTGCACTTCCTAAGGCTTCCACTAGATGTCAACAGTCTTTAGAGCCTTGTCTGATGCTTCTACTGTGAAGTGGGGCCGAATGAGAGGGGATTGAGTAAGGTCTACCATGAGCTGAACATGCGCTGACCATGCGCGTTCATGTGAGAGCGAGCTCTGTTCCATCGCATTTCTGAATCCTAAAGATTGATTCAATATTTCGTTTGTCATGTTTCTACGGTCTGTAATATAACTTTTTAAACTTTTCGTCCGTACTTTCCGCTGGACTTGCACGCGCGTCGTGAGTTTGGAAAGTGTACTGAACGCTTGAACAACAAGGAGGAATTTGGACATACATGATGGACATTATCGAACAAAACAAACATTTATTGTGGAACTGGGATTCCTGGGAGTGTATTCTGATGAAGATCATCAAAGTTAAGTGAATGTTTATAATGTTATTTCTGACTTCTGTTGACTGCACAATATGGCGGATATCTTTTTGTCTTGTATGGGCTCTGAGCGCCGTACTCAGATTATTGCATGGTTTGCTTTTTCCGTAAAGCTTTTTTGAAATCTGACACAGCGGTTGCATTAAGGAGAAGTGGATCTAAAGTTCCATGCATAACACTTGTATTTTCATCAACATTTATAATGAGTATTTCTGTAAATTGATGTGGCTCTCTGCAAAATCACCGGATGTTTTGGAACTACTGAACGTAACGCGCCAATGTAAACTCAGATTTTTGGATATAAATATGAACTTTACCGAACAAAACATACATGTATTGTGTAACATGAAGTCCTATGAGTGTCATCTGATGAAGATCATCAAAGGTTAGTGATTAATTTTATCTATTTCTGCTTTTTGTGAATCCTCTCTTTGGCTGGAAAAATGGCTGTGTTATTCTGTGAATAGGCACTCACCTAACATAATCGTTTGGTTTGCTTTCGTCGTAAAGCCTTTTTGAAATCGGACACTGTGGCTGGATTTACAACAAGTTTATCTTTTTAAAATGGTGTAAAATACATGTATGTTTGAGGAATTTTAATTATGGGATTTCTGTTGTTTTGAATTTGGCGCCCTGCAGTTTCACTGGCTGTTGACGAGGTGGGACGCTACTGTCCCACGTACCTTAGAGAGGTTTTAATGATTTAAACTCCAGTTTATCTTGCTGTTCTCTTGATTGAGAGTGAGTCATTATTTGGTTTCTAGTAGTGGACCACTTATCAACATCTAAACTAAGCTATCATGACTGTGCCTGCTGAAAGCACATTTTAGTACTCCCTCTTACAGTGCATTCGGAAAGTATTCAGACCCCTTGACTTTTCCCACATTTTGTTACGTTACAGCCTTATTCTAAAATAGATTTTTTTTAAATCCCCCCTCAATCTACACACTACCCCATAACTACAAAGCAAAGCAAAAACTGCTTTTTAGTAATGTTTACTAATTTATAAAAAAAAATACAAAACTGAAATATAACATAAACATAAGTTTTCCGACCCTATACTCAGTACTTTGTTGAAGCACCTTTGGCAGCGATTACAACCTTGAATCTTCTTGATTATGATGCTATAAGCTTGGCACACCTGTATTTGGGGAGTTTCTCCCATTCTTCTCTGCAGATCCTCTCAAGCTCTGTCAGGTTGGATGGGGAGCGACGCTGCACAGCTATTTTCAAATCAAATCCCCTTTTTGAATTGAATAACATTTTCAGGTCTCTCCAGAGATGTTCGATTGGATTCAGGTCCGGGCACTGGCTGGGTCACTTGAGGACATTGAGACTTGTCCCGAAGCCACTCCAGGGTAGCTGTTTAGGTCCACTGACTTGCCACTGACTTTGAGTAAAGCCAGAGTTTCTATGTATGCGGATGACTTAACACTATACACGTCAGCTACTACAGCGACTGAAATGACTGCAACACTCAACAAAGAGCTGCAGTTAGTTTGAGTGGGTGGCAAGGAATAAGTTAGCCCTAAATATTTCTAAAAGCATTGTATTTGGAAAAAAACACTCACTTTACCCCTAAACCTCAACTAAATCTTGTAATAAATTATGTGGAAATTGAGAAAGTTGAGATGCCTAAACTTCTTGGAGTAACTCTAGATTGTAAACTGTCATGTTCAAAACATATTGATGCAGTAGTAGCTAAGATGGGGAGAAGTCTGTCTATGATAAAGCGATGCTCTGCCTTAACAACACCATCAACAAGGCAGGTCCTACAGGCCCTAGTTTTGTCGCATCTTGACTACTTACTGTTCAGTCGTGTGGTCAGGTGTCACAAAAAAGGGCTTTGGGAATTTGCAATTGGCTCAGAACAGGGCAGCACGGCTGGCCCTTGGATGTACACAGTAGAGGTCGACCGACTATGATTTTTCAACTCCGATTATTGAAGGACCAAGAAAAGCCGATACCAATTAATCGGACGATTTTTATATATTTGAAATAATGAAAATTACAACAATTAACACTTATTTTAACTTAATATAATACATCAATAAAATCTATTTAGTCTCAAATAAATAATGAAACATGTTCAATCTGGTTTAAATAAGGTGTTGGAGAAGAAAGTAAAAGTGCAATATTTGCCATGTAAAAAAGCTAACGTTTAAGTTCCTTGCTCAGAACATGAGAACATATGAAAGCTGGTGGTTCCTTTTAACATGAGTCTTCAATATTCCCAGGTAAGAAGTTATAGGTTGTAGTTATTGTAGGAATTATAGGACTATTTCTCTCTATACCATTTGTATTTCACTAACCTTTGACTATCGGATGTTCTTATAGGCACTTTAGTGTTGCCAGTGTAACAGTATAGCTTCCATCCCTCTCCTCGTTCCTACCTGGGCTCGAACCAGGAACACAACGACAACAGCCACCCTCGAAGCATCGTTACCCATGCAGAGCAAGGGGAATAACTACTCCAAGTCTCAGAGCGAGTGACGTTTGAAACACTATTAGCGCGCACCCCGCTAACTAGCTAGCCATCGGTTACACCAGCCTAATCTCGGGAGTTGATAGGCTTGAAGCACAGCGAAGAGCTTCTGGCAAAACGCAGGAAAGTGCTGTTTGAATGAATGCTTTCGAGCCTGCTGCTGCCTACCACCGCTCAGTCAGACTGCTCTATCAAATAGACTTAGTTATAACATAATAACACACAGATATTCGAGCCTTAGGTCATTAATATGGTCGAATCCGGAAACTATCATCTCGAAACAAGACGTTTATTCTTTCAGTGAAATACGAAACCGTTACGTATTTTATCTAACGGGTGGCATCCATAAGTCTAAATATTCCTGTTACATTGCACAACCTTCAATGTTATGTTATAATTGCATAATATTCTGGCAAATTAGGCGGCCCAAACTGTTGCATATACACTGACTCTGCGTGCAATGAACGCAAGAGAAGTGACACAATTTCACCTGGTTAAGATTGCCTGCTAACCTGGATTTCTTTTAGCTAAATATGCAGGTTTAAAAATATATACTTCTGTGTATTGATTTTAAGAAAGGCATTGATGTTTATGGTTAGGTACACATTGGAGCAACGATACGCACCGCATCGATGATATGCAACGCAGGACACGCTAGATAAACTAGTAATATCATCAACCATGTGTAGTTAACTAGTGATTATGATTGATTGATTGTTTTTTATAAGATAAGTTTATTTTTTATATATATTTTTTTTAATCGGCCAAATCGGTGTCCAAAAATACCGATTTCCGATTGTTATGAAAACTTGAAATCGGCCCTAATTAATCGGCCATTCCGATTAATCGGTCGACCTCTAATGCATACCCCACAAGACATGCCACGAGGTCTCTTCACAGTCCCCAAGTCCAGAACAGAGGCGAGCCTTTGTGAGGCGCGTAGTACTACATAGAGCCATGACTACATGGAACTCTATTCCACATCAAGTAACTGACGCAAGCAGTAAAATTCGATTTAAAACAACACCTTATGGAGCAGCGGGGACTGTGAAGCAACACAAACATTGGCACAGACACATGCATACACACATGATAACATACACACTGTACATACAAACACATGGATTTAGTACTGTAGATATGTGATAGTGGTGGAGTAGGGGCCTGAGGGCGCACAGTGTGTTGTGAAATCTGTGAACGCATTGTAATGTTTTAAAATTGTATAAACTGCCTTAATTTTGCTGGACCCCAGGAAGAGCAGCTTTGGCAGCAGCTAATGGGGATCCATAATAAGTACAAATACTCCTGCGTTGTCTTGGCTGTGTGCTGAGGGTCGTTGTCCTGTTGGAAGGTGAACCTTCACCCCAGTCTGAGGTACTGAGTGCTCTGGAGCAGGTTTTCATCAAGGATCTCTCCGTTCTTCTTTCCCTCGAGCCTGACTAGTCTCCCAGTCTCTCCCTCTGAAAAACATACCCACAGCATGGTGCAGTTTTTAATTTTTAATACATATGTAAAAAATTCCAAACCTGTTTTCTTTGTCATTATGGGGTATTGTGTGTGTAGATAGATAAAAGCATTTTTTAAAATCAATTTTAGAATAAGGCTGTAACATAACAAAATGTGGAAAAAGTTAAGCAACCCCTTCATACTGATTTCGCCTTCAAGTTGTCTCGCTGAAATGTCCGTAATCTTTCAAATGACTGCTCGATCCACACAGCAGACTTTGTGGGCTAGGTTAAGAATGCTGTGTTGCACGTGTAGCGCTACATTTAGCGCTACAGATACTTCACTTTAAGCCTTTTAGATCATCCTTTTTTGTGCACTATGTGCTCTAATCTTTTAAAAGCATTTTGCCAAGGCAAAGACTTAATTCTTATCTAGTTTATCTTGAGGAACGATCCCTGACTGAATATGATGAAAAAGTTGGAGAACATGATAGGTTTGCAGCATTTGATTCATGCCTGTTGGAAGATTCCAAGGAAGTGCATTTTTTGTTGCTACACATCATATGCTAGCCTCCTATATTGCAATGCTCCTCAAACCATGCTGAGGCAAAAATGATGACGGGACATTTGGCAGGCATCGTTTTATCTCACTAACATGAATACTCGATGCACAGTATACTGATGTCAGGGTGGAGGGGCAAATACACCTTACTGAGAAGAGAACCTTGAAGTCAGATTAGTGGAATCTCTGTACAATCTGTGAAGATAATCAATCAATTACTTAAAGCCCCCCCATGCAGTCTTCTTAATTTTATTTTTAAATCGTCACTGTTCATGAAGATAACTCCAAATATATTTTTTATTCATTATATCCCTGAGCGTCCTTTTGGCATTTTTAAAATGCTCAGTCTGATCGTGTGGGCGTATTGATACAAATGTAAATATTTACATACACAGCCCTGATTGGTGGATAGGATCGTCTAGACCAGGAGTACTCAACTCTTACCATACGAGGTCCTGAGCTTGCTGGTTTTCTGTTCTACCTGATCATTAATTGCACACACCTGGTGTCCCTGGTCTATATCAGTCCTTGATTAGAGCGGAACAATAAAAAATGCAGTGGAACTATCTTCGAGGTCCAGAGTTGAGTTTGAGGGGTGTAGACTTTACCCCTTCAAAGTAGGAGGATCCATATGCAAATAAAAGATTTCTGGTCATTGGTAAGAAATAATCTGATGGCTGATGGTTGAGACTGAGCAACGAAACAGCACAGCAAGTAAGTGAAAAAAATAGGTTTTGATTATGTTTTACTGGTAATGGGGACATACGTACATATGGCAATTTTTTTGTTTGTTCTGTGTGTGTGTAACCATTATTTAATTAGGCAAGTCAGTTAAGAACAAATTCTTATTTACAATGCCGCCAAACCCGGCCGACGCTGGGTCAATTGTACGCTGCCCTATGGGACTCCCAATCACGGTGATACAGCCTGGATTTTAACCAGGGACTGTAGTGACGCCTCTCGCACTGAGATGCAGTGCCTTAGACTGCTGTGTCCATGTGTGTGTGCTAAAATGCTAAAATGTTTAATATTGGTTATCGGTATCGTTTTCTTTTTTGCAAGGAACATTTCGGATATCGGTATCAGCCAAAAATGTCATCGGTTTATCACTAGTCATGATCTGGGCCAAAAACTCATCCCACCTGAACCGTCTGAAATTCCAGGCATTTTTTCCCCAAACAGCTCTTACACAAAAAGGGCATTATCACCAATTTAATAATTTCAGAGTGTTATTTAGACATCATAGTGTTTAAATATCATTTTAAAAAACAGGAAAATCACATTTACATTTTAGTCATTTAGCAGACGCTCTTATCCAGAGCGACTTACAGTAGAGTGCATACATTTTATTCCATTTTTACATACTGAGACAAGGATATCCCTACCGGCCAAGAGCAGACGCTCTTATCCAGAGCGACTTACAGTAGAGTGCATACATTTTATTACTTTTTTTTTTTTTTTTTTTACATACTGAGACAAGGATATCCCTACCGGCCAAACCCTCCCTACCGGCCAAACCCTCCCTAACCCGGACGACGCTATGCCAATTGTGCGTCAGACTCTGACTCTGAGGCCTCATCTTCACTGTCACTTTCCAACTTTGTTGAGGATGGCTCGTTGTCAGGCTCAAAAAGCCTCAAATTTGCACAGATGGTCACCAATTCTTCAACCCTTGTGTTGTGTGTGTGTTCCCAAACAAGAACCAGTTGCACTCTGAGATGGCTGATGTTGGTGGGATTTGGAGGATGATGGAGGCAACAGGGGAAAGAGCCTCAGATCCACAAAGTCCCTTCCACCAGGTGGCTGATGAGATATGTTGGCACGACTGCCATATTGCATCTCCATCTCGAAGCCCTTACTTGGAAGTGTACTTCGCCAGACTGCCAAGAACCTTGCCCTCATCCAGGCCAAGGTGACGAGACACGGTAGTGATGACACCATAGGCCTTGTTGATCTCTCAGACAGGATGCTCTTGCCAGCATACTTGGGATCCAACATGTACGCTGAGGTGTGTATGGGCTTCAGGCAGAAGTCTTCATGCTTTTTGTTATATTTCAGAACTGCAGTTTCCTCTGCTTGGAGCAACAGTGAAGTGGGCAGGGCTGTACGGATTTCTTCTCTTACATCTTCAAGTGGAGTCTGAACATCAGACAGGATGGCATTGTCTCCCTCAATCCGTGCAATGGCTACTGCTACAGGTTTCAGGCTGCTTACCACTTTCTCCCAAAATACATCATCCAGGATCCTCTTGATGGGGCTGTCCATATCGGCAGACTGTGATATGGCCAGAGATTCTTCCCCTCCAGGAGACTGTCAAACATGATGACAACACCACTCCAACAGGTGTTGCTGGGCAGCTTAAATGTGGTGCTCTGATTCTTCTCACTTTGTTTGGTGAGGTAGATTGCTGCTATAACTTGGTAACCATTTCCTTGACTCTCTTGTACAGTCTTGGCCAAAAGTTTTGAGAATGACACAGATATTAATTTCCACAAAGTTTGCTGCTTCAGTGTCTTTAGATATTTTTGTCAGATGTTACTATGGAATACTGAAGTATAATTACAAGCATTTCATAAGTGTCAAAGGCTTTTATTGACAATTACATGAAGTTGCTGCAAAGAGTCAATATTTGCAGTGTTGGCCCTTCTTTTTCAAGACCTCTGCAATCCTCCCTGGCATGCTGTCAATTAACTTCTGTGCCACATCCTGACTGGCAGCCCCTTCTTGCATAATCAATGCTTGGAGTTTGTCAGAATTTGTGGGGTTTTGTTTGTTTGTCCACCCGCCTCTTGAGGATTGACCACAAGTTCTCAATGGGATTAAGGTCTGGGGAGTTTCCTGGCAATGGACCCAAAATATCAATGTTTTGTTCCCCGAGCCACTTAGTTATCACTTTTGCCTTATGGCAAGGTGCTCCATCATGCTGGAAAAGGCATTGTTCGTCACCAAACTTCTCCTGGATGGTTGGGATGTGTTGATACCATTTTTTTTATTCATGGCTGTGTTCTTATGCAAAATGGTGATTGAGCCCACTCCCTTGGCTGAGAAGCAACCCCACAAATGAATGGTCTCAGGATGCTTTACTGTTGGCATGACACAGGACTGACGGTATCGCTCACCTTGTCTTCTCCGGACAAGATTTTATCCGGATGCCTCAAACAATCGGAAAGGGGATTCATCAGAGAAAATGACTTTACCCCAGTCCTCAGCAGTCCAATCCTTGTACCTTTTGAAGAATATTAGTCTGTCCCTGATGTTTTCCCTGGAGAGAAGTGGCTTCTTTGCTGCCCTTCTTGACACCACGCCATCCTCCAAAAGTCTTCGCCTCACTGTGCATGCAGATGCACTCACACCTGCCTGCTTCCATTCCTGAGCAAGCTCTGTACTGGTGGTGCCCCGATCCGGCAGCTGAATCACCTTTAGGAGAAGGTCCTGGCGCTTGCTGGACTTTCTTGGGCGCCCTGAAGCCTTCTTCACAACAATTGAACCGCTCTCGAAGTTCTCGTTGATCCAATAAATGGTTGATTTAGGTGCAATCTTACTGGCATCAATGTCCTTGCCTGTGAAGCCCTTTTTGTGCAAAGCTATGATGACGACACGTGTTTCCTTGCAGGTAACCATGGTTGACAGAGGAAGAACAATGATTCCAAGCACCACCCTCCTTTTGAAGCTTCCAGTCTGTTATTCGAACTCAATCAGCATGACAGCAGTGATCTCCAGCCTTGTCCTCGTCAACACTCACACCTGTGTTAACGAGAGAATCACTGACATGATGTCAGCTGGTTCTTTTGTGGCAGGGCTGAAATGCAGTGGAAATCTTTTTTTGTGATTCAGTTCATTTGCATGGCAAAGAGGGACTTTGCAATTCATCTGATCACTCTTCATATCATTCTGGAGTATATGCAAATTGCCATTATACAAACTGAGGCAGCAGACTTTGTGAAAAAAAATATTTGTGTCATTCTCAAAACTTTTGGCCACGACTGTAGTGTGCCCATTTTCTTCAGTGCCATGATGTCCTTGACGAGCAGTTTCAATGCATGAGCAGCACAGCCAATGGGTGTGATGTGAGGGTAGGACCCCTCCACGTTAGACCAAGCAGCCTTCATGTTCGCAGCATCTCATTAGTGTGAAAGATCTTGAGAATCAGCTGTACATGTGATGGACTAATGCACTGTGCATGCAGTGGGTAGCTTAACCTAAATATGCCACAAGACCTAGAATTGCATTATGTGTACCCCACAAAAGGGTTCACTGTTATAAGCTAACTTTTTTTGATGAATTCCCCAAATTCCAGAGCTGAACTTCCCATGGAAAATTTCTCTGAAAGTTTCCGACCCTTTGCAATCCTACTCACATGGCTATATGTCATGTAGGTCTGACCGATAGCTATTCTATACACATAGAAGTCTGTCTCTCTGTCATCTCTAATGGAAGAAGCATTGGCTGCCTTCTTGTCCATTTCCGTCAATGTCAAATTCTGACCTTGGAAGGGTTGGTGATGTATAGAGTGTGCTGTTTAAAATGAAGTGCTTTGTAAGATAAACATTTGTGGTAACTGAGGTGCCACCAACCTGAAGGAGACGAAACCTGAACTATTCTGGAGTTTTGAAACGCACCATCCTGAGATGTTTTGAAACATTAAATGGTTTCTTGTAACACGACTAAATCAAGTTTTGTGCAACACCTTGCCAGGGACTGGAAGCACTAACAGAAACAATTTTAAACACCTTTTTAGTTTTTCGAGTTCCATTTAGTACAGAATTAGATTCCTATTTCTGAAGTGTCGTAATGATTCATGTTTTATGCATTTGATAATTTGTCATTTTAGCTGGTATTGTCAAGCCCGATGTTCAAACCACCAGCACCTTCTGGAGGTTGCACTACAAGATTTGAGGATTCTGCACTTGCCTCTTCCGTTGACAATCATGAATGTGGGAATGGGTGCTGTCCTCATTGGACTGCAATTTGCCTGACGGTTTTGGTATCCGTTCATCATTGTCCATTACACCTCATCGCGCAACAAGCTTAATAATAATGTCTAAATATACTGTTCTTTCTTCAAACATGCGTACAACATTGTGTAGAAAGAATCATGAAGTATACAAATGTTGAATTACCCACAATCCTTTAAAAACAGAGTTACGTGGCAAGATAGGAAATGCAAGGTGATTAGTTCAATCACTATTTTCTCTCTCTTTTGGTTATTCTCATGTAGATATTTTGAGCAACATATTAAGTTGGATTTTTTTCGTACATTTATTTTTGGTCAAATTAAATGAACAAATTGAAAAGACGTGCACACATTAAAAAATATCGATTTTGGGGGTGTTTTTACACTTTGAGACAGTTATGAAATGACAGGGGGGTATAGATAGGTGGGGGAAAAGGATTTGACGGGTTGGAGCGGGGAATTTAATCCCGGTCTTCAGAAGGGAGAGAGGTGAAGTGTCAAAGCCGGGTGAGTTACTGCTAGACCACGGGCTCTGCACGATGTGCGTTCATTTTTATTAAATATGTTTATTTTGTTTTCTTTGTCAATTTCAATTCACCCCAGAATAATTTCTTAGTGTGGTTGAGTGGGTAACGTTCCAACGAAATGTACTATCTTATTACCCCTCCTGTTTTCAATCTGTCTAAATAAAGCATTGGAAAAAATAAAGGTGGAATTCCACAAAAAGTATTCTCCATAGGCCCTTATCAGTCAATATTTAGGCTATATACCATTTGCATTTCTGAACCATTGATTGTATGAGAAACATGGTTTTTGTATTTTGATGCTGCGTTTTTACATGCATTGGATCCCCTGAAAGTGTTTTCACAAGACTCTCTTAAAAACACCAATATTCAGGTTGAAGAACCACTTTGTGTGTTTCACTGTACTTCATTTCTGTTTTAAACCACATTCTGTGTATTATAGCGCTACATTGGGTTTACATGCAAACACCCTCCAAACACCAGACCTCAGCTTCGGTGCACTACTTTTCATGGTTTCATTACACAATCATGGCGTTTTGAGACTTTTTACATTTTTACAGAGCGTGGCCGAAGAGGCAAAGGGAGAGCACGCCACGGCAGCTGAAGATGGCTGTTTTTGTGGGCTGAAGAATGAGCTTTAGGGGGAGAAAAGACGGTGATACCCATCTTAACTCATAAATGCCCTCCCATCTGCAGTTTATGGCTCGAGGTTGATTTGTCCCAGCGCTTTGATAGGAATTGAATGGCCATGTCAAGGTGATGCCATGCCAATTTTAGCACAAAGTGCTAAAATTGTTTAATTTGGGCTAAACAATTAATAATTTTTCGGCTAAATGGCTATATTGGTGACGCAATGAGTCTGATGTCCAGTCCTTGTTCCTGGCTTGGTCTTGCATGTGCTTTTAAAGGGTAGGTTGACTTTTTAGACATATTCATGGTTTTTCAGACAGTTTTTAAGTCCTGGATTCAGATTTGTTTAAATAGCCATAGCTAATGTTTATTTAACATTTTGATTCAACCCGGTAAGATCCATTGAGATTAAAAACCTCTTTTGCGAGGGTGACCTGGCAAGAAGGCAAAACGGGGAAATATAATACATAAAATGTACATAAAATACAAAACCCATCGCAGTTCTAACCTTAGGAACAGACAAGGGCAGCAGCGACTGTGAACGAAGATTCTATTGAGTGACTGATCTGGTCAGTAAGGAACAGAGATACAAAGGGACTTGCCCTATCAATGCTTTGTGCACAAAAGTGTACCAGTGCTTTAGCCTCCTGGTGGAGAGAAAGGTCCATTGCACCATAGCATACAGATCAGTGATGAGTGAGTGATCTAGCGTTGGTAATAAATCTTAAAGCACCATGATACACTGTGTCCAGAGTTTTTAAGGTACTTGCTGAGGCCTGCATATAGACAATATCACCACCATAATCCAGCACTGATAACAAAAAAAAGTGCTTTGAACAAGATCCTTTCTGACTAACATAAAGTTAGTCACCACCTAACCAAAAAACAATAGAAGTGATAGGGGCATGGTTCGCAATTTTAAAATTGCATAGACAAACCGTGATTGGAAGTTACTAAGATCTGATTAGGCCACAAATTTGTACATGCAAACCATATGCCTCTATCCTAACTGTTTAAAAAGTGAACCTACCCTTTAAATGTCTAATTTGTAATTTGTTTGCAGAGGTCCGTCTTTAAAACGGTGTGACAATACAATGTGGTTCCACTTGACTGTTCAGCCAATGCTAAGTTAACCCTTTTCACACCTGCGCTGAGGGAAAATCGCTTTGACCAACCTCCGATTTTTAAACCAGTAAAGCATAACACTTAAAGAAAATGTTCACACAATCTGACCAGTATCCAGACAAGTCTGGCACATCATTGTTCAGAGGTATGATGTTATTGGTTGGCTGTTTTTCAAAGCTGTTGAACAATAATATATAAGGTTGCTTGTATTCTGGGCAGTGCTTGAAGTGAAAGTAATATAGTTATATAGGATTAACATGCTATAATGTGTTATAAACACAAGCTCCGTCTTGAATTGTCATTTATGATTAATGAAAAACTGAGAATGACATCTTTGTCAAACTGAAGCTTACTGTCATGTAGTGGTTTCGGAGCAATTGAAGCTTGCATCTGTGCACATTAACCTAACCATCCTAATGGAAGATAGCACTTAAGCCAGAGCTTGGGGAGCCAGAGGGGTGCTGTCTAAAGGAAAAGTTGTGTCGTAACCTTAGACCTGTGGATCGATTGGAGTCAGTTGCTGAACCTCAGATTAGCCGACGATAGACTATTAGGAAATGTGTGTTTGTGGGAAGAACAGTTGGCTGGTATGCCCTCACCCATCTGAGTACCCGCAAGTACACTTGAGCTGATTTAACTTAGGTTCTGGCCCTCTACAGGATGTCTGGTAAGAACAAGGCAGATGATTCTCCTTTCGGGGGTTTTATTGGTTTTTCTTCTTCACCACCACACACAGACACACTTGGAATGAATTGGAATCTTACTTGTTGTGAACTGTTGTAGTTAGATGCACAGGGCGGAGCAGCAAAGGGACCGGATAAGATGGAGTCCTTGTTTTATGTTTGGCTGAACTAGAGGTGCAGCTGATAGCCAGTGTCACACTAGAGCAGTGTTCCCCAACTGCTTGAATATCCCCAACAGTACACATTTTTGTTGTAGCACACCTGAATCAACTTGTCAACTAATCCATCATGCACTCATTGAGTTGAATCAGGTGAGTTGAAACAAAAATGTGTGATGTTGGGGGTACTCGAGGACTGGAGTTGGGAAACACTGCTCTAGAAATCCATGGGGTGCCAGGAGGGTGCCGGCTCCAACGCACGTAAGGATCTTAGGGACTGACCCCATGAGGGAGGTGCACAGAGATGTGGAGTTAATCCATGGGGCGGCCCAGGACTGCCACAGGGGTGGCGGAGGATCCTGTAACTCAGCTGGTGCAGGACTGCTGGGGCCCATCTGTGGGCACTGATTAAGATGCCGGAGGCTGGCCACAAGCTGAAGGAGGTGGCTTACGTAATGTGGCAGAGGAAGGCAATGGCTCCCATGGTGGAGCAGGGAGGCCTATGAGGGATCTGGAGGCAGGAGCAGGCTGGGCCCCAGAGACAAAGTCAGGTGGTCTCCCAGGTGTGAGGCTCAGAGGGTCGTCCAGTGCAGATGGTGGATGGCCCCCCAGAACTGGTGACAGCAGGGCCATCAGGCCAGGAAACGGTGGGTCCCCCAAGTCAGGGGGCTGAGGGCTTAGCAGGGAAAGAAACCCGGGGCCTAACAGGGCAGGGGACTGAGAAACAAGCTGACTAGGGAACTTGGTGCCTGGCATTAGGACAGGCGACGGGGTGTCGGCTGGGTGCTATGACCTGGCTAGGGGCAGAGACTGCAGACCTAGAGGGGCAGAGCTGGGCTTGTAGCAATGAGGGAGCTGACTGCTTGCCGACTGAGGCTGGGGATTTCGGACCAACTGAGGGCAGAGGCTGTGGACCTAGTATGGCAGCGAACCTAAAGTCTGGCGGAGGTGTGGACTGAGGGCCAATTTTAGGGCTGGAGATAGCAAAACTAGAACGGCTGAAAGCTGGGAGCCTAGTGCTGATAACGTTGGGCCTGACAGGGACACTGACTCTGGGCCTGGCAGGCAGTGGTGGGAAAAGTACCCAACAATCATACTTGAGTAAAAGTAAAGATACCTTAATATTAATAGAAAATAACTCAAGTAAAAGTCACCCAGTAAAATTCTACTTGAGTAAAAGTATTTGGTTTGAAATATACTTGATCAAAAGTAAAAGTATAAATAATTCCAAATTCCTTAAACCAGATGGCACCATTTTTTATTTATTTTATTTACGGAAAGCCACGGGCACACTCCAACATTCAGACGTAATTTACAAACAAAGCTTGTGTGTCTAGTGAGTCCGCCAGATCAGAGGCAGTAGGGATGATCGGTTGGTAAGTGCGTGAATTTGACTATTTTCCTGTCCTGCTAAGCATTCAAAATGTAACGAGTACTTTTGGGTGTCAAGGAAAATGTATGGAGTAAAAAGTACAATATTTTCTTAAGGAATAAAAGTAGTAAAACTATTCAAGCATTAGATACATCTATTTTAAATGTTAATATTCAGTACTTTTGTAATACAGTAAATAGGCAAAAGTTAAGGCTGTCTTAAACTAATGTAACAGTATTTATTTAACACATCCATGGCCATATTGAGGTTACTGTAGCTATAAATGTCTTATGTAATCATAATCTCAACTGCAATCCAGGTCATTTGGTTCTTCTATTAGATGAAGCACAGTGATAACAAATTAAGTTATTGTATAAATACAAAATATCTGACAATTTATTCCCATTTGAACTTTGTTGTGCTTTAAGTGGTTGAAAGTGCAGTGATAACACATTTAGATGACAACTAAACCAAAACTCTGACATAGTTTTTCCGTTGGAATTTGGTTGTGCTTTTAGATGGTTGAAAGCATAGTGATAACGCATTGGGAATTCAACAAACGTCTCTCTGGCCTTTTAGAGTGGGTGAATAAAGGTTGAAATCTCGTTGATTAACGTCTCAACCAGATATTACCCACATTTCCACGTTTAAACGACGTGGTGTGCCCAGTGGGATGTAATTCACTTGAGAGAAGAAAAATGTATGAAAGATTCTGACCACCCACCCTCTGCAGACAGGGTTGAATATTTCTTTTGACATTTCTTTGGCATGGGTGGGGATTTTAATGAGCAGCTAGTGTGACAGGGACAGGGCAAATCTGACCTTGGCTCTGAAATGAATGCAATAAATAGAAGGCTTGAGGCTAAAATGGCTTTTCTCGAGGCTGTATTAGGAGAAGCCTGTCCGTAGGACTGTGCTGTGTGGAATATGTTTTTTTTCTCTCCACAAATGATGGACTTGGGGGCTTAGTCTTACCAATTGCTTGCCTTTATTTAGACTCTTTTCAATTGTGTCACAAGTATGAATGAATGTGCTCATATTATGGCAATAGAAGACTATAATTCTGTCATTGATTACATTCAGCCTGGATATGAATGTATTCATATTTAGTTGATATACGGTACCAGTCAAAAGTTTGGACACACCTACTCATTCAAGGGCTTTTCTTTATTTTTACTATTTTCTACATTATAAAATAATAGTGAATACATCAAAACTATGGAATCATGTAGTAACCAAAAATGTGTTAAACAAATCAAAATATATTTTAGATTCTTCAAAGTAGCCACCCTTTGCCTTGATGACAGCTTTGCACACTCTTGGGATTCTCTCAACCAGCTTCACCTGAAATGCTTTTCCAACAGTCTTGAAGGAGTTCCCACATATGCTGAGCACTTGTTGGCTGCTTTTCCTTCACTCTGCAGTCCAATTCATCCCAAACCATCTCAATTGGATTGAGGTTGGGTGATTGTGGAGGCCAGGTCATCTGATGCAGCACTCCATCACTCTCCTTCTTGGTCAAATAGCCCTTACACAGCCTGGAGGTGTATTGGGTCATTGTCCTGTTGAAAAACAAATGATAGTCCCACTAAGCGCAAACCAGATGCTGAATGCTGTGGTAGCAATGCTGGTTAAGTGTGCCCTCAATTCTAAATAAATCACAGACAGTGTCACCAGTAAATCACCCCCAGACCATCACACCTCCGTGCTTCATGATGGGTTCCACACATGGGGAGATCATCCGTTTATCTACTCTGCATCTAACAAAGACATGGCGGTTGGAACCAAAAATCTCAAATTTGGACTCATCAGAACAAAGGACATATTTCAACTTGTCTAATGTCCATTGCTTGTGTTTCTTGGCCCAAGAAATTCTTCTTCTTATTGGTGTCCTTTTAGTAGTGGTTTCTTTGCAGCAATTTGACCACGAAGGCCTGATTCACGCAGTCTTCTCTGAACAGTTGATATGTTGTTGATATGTGTCTGTTACTTGAACTCTAGCATTTATTTGGCCTGCAATTTCTGAGGCTGGTAACTCTAATGAACTTATCCTCTGCAGCAGAGGTAACTCTGTCTTCCTTTCCTGTGACGGTCCTCATGAGAGCCAGTTTCATCACAGCACACTTTTTGCGACTGGTTTTGAACTTTTCCGGATTGACTGACCTTCATGTCTTAAAGTAATGATGGACTGTCATTTCTCTTTGCTTATTTGAGCTGTTCTTGCCATTAATATGGACTTAGCCTTATTTGGTGAAAGACCATCTTCTGTATACCCACCCCTACCTTGTCACAACACAACTGATTTGTTCAAACACATTAAGAAGGAAAGATATTCAACATATTAACTTTTAACAAGGCACACCTATTAATCGAAATGTATTCCAGGTGACTACCTCATGAAGATGGTTGAGAGAATGCCAAGAGTTTGCAAAGCTGTCAAGGCAAAGGGTGGCTACTTTGAAGAATCTCAAATATAAAATATATTTTGATTTGTTTAACACTTTTGGTTACTACATGATTTCATGTGTTATTTCATAGTTTTGATGTCTTCACTATTATTCTGCAGTGTAGAAAATAGTAAAAATATATAAAAACCCTTGAATAAGTACGTGTCCAAACTTTTGACTGGTACTGGAGATCAGAATTCGGGTGCAGCGCTTTTTGTTTTAGGTACAGAAGTATGCCCTAGGGATACTTCTGATATGACACCGATATTACATTTTTGGCCGATATCTGATATTTTCCTTGCCAAAAAAAACGATACCGATAAACAATATTTAAAAGTTTTGCGGCCTTTTAAGCATTCTAGTACAGTTAAATAGTTGAAACACACACACTGACCAAAAAGTTATTTTGTTGGCATTTACGTATGTCCCCATTACCAGCAAAACATAATCAAAACCTATTTATTTCACTTACTTGCTGTGCTGTCGTTGTTTATTTGTTCAGTCTCAACCAGGATTTCATCATACATGTTAAAATGGCAGAAGCGGAATGACAACCAGCACATTCATGAGCATGCAATACGACTTTCCTCAGTACGAAATCCTCAACGACCCACTGTGCTATCAGACTCAGCATGCTCATGGGGCTGACATCACTGGTCCAAATGTCAGTCGTTAAGCTAATAGCAGTGACGCAATGTTTTTTTTGCAGTGATGCTATTACTGTGTAACTCCGGTAGGGCAACATCTGAAAAATAGCGCACTTGGTAGTGTGTACCGGTGCTTGACCAGTCGGCGAAAGCCAACATCATCCACGACAGAGAACGGTTGATTGTCAAGGGCAATGAATTCCATTATCTTGACGTTAATGGATTTCGCCTTTGAGTTGTCTCGCTGAAATTTTCTTACTCTTTCAAATGACTGCTCGACTTGAATTTGTTTAGTTGTTGGATGTGTGCGCTTAGTATTTTTCTGCTTTTGTTCTGTGTAGCGCTGTATTTCTTGTGGCGTCATTACATCATCGCCGTTAAACTAGACATCGGGCCAATGCCGACGTTGCCATTTTTAGCTAATATCGTCCCATTCCGATATGCTTACTGATATATCGTGCATTCCTAGTATGCCCCATCAGGGATTTCTTACAATTAGTCCTTTAACCTCATTTCCACCTTTTTTTTATGGTACTAAACGGAGACAGTCCCACAGTATAAGGGTATTTTTAATGTGTTTTTATTTTGCATTGTCCATGCAATTTTCTCCCTAAGCCGTTAGCTGTTTCAAGACAGTGACTCCAATTCCTTTTTCTTTACTCTTCACTGAGCATGCTTATATTGTAATTCCTCTTAGTCTTCTGAAAGAGACCTCGTTCACGTTCTCCGAGAAGATTCCAGAGGGTGTGAAATAAGCCCCAAAGCTCTTTATTACTCTGTCAAGACAAGCTGCCCTTTTTTTGTTAACAAGTATAGTGAGTTGATTTCTAGAACTGGAATAAAAAAGGGTATTTTGTACAGTGACAGCGTGAGTGGGAATTCACATGAAAACTTTGGGTTCGTAATCTCCCGAACTGTCACTTAAATGACCTCAACGTGAGGTAAAGGACACTCAAAGAAACTTTATGAATGAGTAAGCATGCTGATTCGCATCAGGTTGAACTTTGCACTGCTTCAAATTAGGAGTATAGTCCCATGTAATCCTCATGAGTCATGAAACATTTGTACAGCAAGTATCAAAAGGTGTTAGCTCAATGGAGTGAGAATACTTCAACACCAAGGGCTGTGATTGGGTTCCTCGGAGTAGGTGGAAGGAGGAAGCTGCAGAAACTGAGGATGTTTGGTATTACCTCTTAAATCTGACAGATGTAATGTGTTCTGGTGTGGTTATAATGCATTGTAAGACACACAATCTTTGTAAGATCTATTATGTTGAACAGTTCAAAAATCACGGAACATGTTATGTCTCGCAACAGTGTTTGTCGTTCTTCACCAATAGAGCATCAAAGAATACAATCAAAGCCTTTTATGGCTTTTGAGAGATGTAGTGGAAATATTAACATTGATTGATGTATAGAAGAAAAGACATAACAAAAATATGTATTACCAGGTGCAGGTAAGGTCAGACATAGGGCACCACTTTGCTAAAGGGCTGTTTCAAGTGTCTCATGACAATGGTTTAATCGGAGAGAAAGCTCAATGTTCAACATTAGAACTACTTTGTCTGCTCAGTATGATCAAAGCAGAGGATGCTTTATCACCAGGCTGGGGACCCTAAAGCTCTGGATATTGATCTTCGTCATGCATCCTGTCAATTCACTTGAGAGAGAAAAAAGCAGATGCTTGTCTGAAAGAACACAGCAGGGGGTTCTTAGGTAGCGAAATAAATCGGTGCCTTAACTTCAGGGTAGACGTTGAAGCCGAATGTTATTCATAACCCTCATGAGACATTCATGGCACATCATCAGACTTTTATAATAATAATGTATTACATTTGTTAAGCACTTTTCATTATACAAGAATAATTGCATAAAAGAAGTTAAAATAGAAAAATAGTTAACCAAACATAAATAACCATATCATAAAAGCAACAAAGTCTAGGAGGAAAGGTAGGACAGCTGATAAAGATGAGTCTTAATTAAGGCCTGCTTTAAAAGCTCAAACAGTCTGAACAGCCCTGAGATTGACAGGAAGGGAGTTCCAAAGACGTGGTGCGTGGGAGGAAAAGGCGTGGTTCCCCATTGTTCGGAGCCAGGTCCTGGGTGCATGAAGCAGTTTGTTGAGGCTTGACCGTAGGGTGTGTGGAGGTTCATAGGGAGAGAGTAGATCAGACAGGTAGGCAGATCCAATCTCATTTAGGGTTTTGTAGACCAGGAGGATAATTTAAGTAATTTCTTTGAGGGACAGGTAGCCAATGGATGGGGGTGAGTTTTTGTTGTTGTTGCAGCACTGTTTTGAATAATCTGTAATTTATTAATTGAGTTTACTGGCATGCCCCCAAATACTGCATTCATAATAATTGAAAAAGCGTCAGAAGTGGTCTTAGGTTGGAGATTATTTTTCATGTGAAAGAATGACGTTTTACAGACAAGACTAATGCGTGGAGGAACTTGTTCTGCTGCCAAGATTTAACCTCTTCCAGACAGTTGGATAAGGTCGACAGAGCAGATGTTGTTAGGCTTGGTTTCAAACCATTTTAAGATATTAACACCAAACCAACTTCCAAATATGCAGACTGCCCCAACTTAGATTGCTTGAGATATAACATTTGAGCTATTTAAATTAGCTCCCAGTGAATTTCAATGGGGAAAACACTCCAAAGACTTGAATGGTCTTTTTTTTTCTCTTGGTCTCCCTGGATGGGACACCAGATTCTGCTGGAAGTGGTGTTGGAGGGCCAGTAGGAGGCACCCTTTCCTCTGGTCTAAAAAAAAATCACAATGCCCCAGGGCAGTGATTGGGGACATTGCCCTGTGTAGGGTCCCGTCTTTCGGATGGGACGTTAAACGGGTGTCCTGACTCTCTAGTCACTAAAGAGCCCATGGCACTTATCATAAGAGTAGGGGTGTTAACCCTGGTGTTCTGGCTAAATTCCCAATCTGGCCTTCATACCATCATGGCCACCTAAACATCCCCAGTTTACAATTGGCTCATTCATCCCCCCTCCTCTCCCCTGTAACTATTCCCCAGGTCGTTGCTGTAAATGAGAATGTGTTCAGTCAATTTACCTGGTTAAATAAAATAAAAAAACATTCAAACTAGAGACACCAAACCAACACATATTCAAGATATCCTAACTTCGTTATATATATTTTTTTACATCAATTTAGGGCTGCCCCGATTTAGTCGACTGGTCAATTGTTTGGCTCTTGGCTGTTGGTCGACCGAGATTTCTTTGAGTCAAGCAGTAGCACAAAAAAAAAGACACCACTGATTTGCGCCTGTTGTGGAAGCCGTGGGGATAGCACAGCATATTTTAAAACAAATTCACCTTCTCCCGCATAGGGTAGCGGTCGCTGTCCGTGGTTCTGAAACATCAGTGCGTTGTCGAATTGGCTCCTTTTCCTATACATGTTGCTATGTGCATAATAGCGAAGTTACCCAGCATATTGGTGTTGAGAACAATGCAGCTGTGGATTTAGGTGATGAGAAAACAACAGCCCTTGCCTTAATTGTCTAAGGAAAGTGAGGAGCGTGGAATCCCCAATTTATTTAGGTCTATAATCAACAGCCTAACTCTAGCTACAGAAATAAAACCTATCCTGCATGTGTTGCCTGTTTTGAGTGTTTGTTTAATAGCCTACTGATTCCGTGAGCACCAATCCTCATGCAACCACATGTCGGATGAACAAGTTCACAAATTCGGCTGTTTTTAATATTTGCTATGCTGTGAGAAAGACTTAACATATTTTAAATGTGTTTTTGAACAGCCTCTCTGGTATGAATTTTAATTTATTTAGTATTTACACTGTTCCAAATTGTTAAATTATAACCCTCCCTTGATCTCGTTGTTGTTATTATTATTATTATTATTATTATGATCATCATTATAATAAGTAATGTCATTATCATTAGTACACTTAGTATAGCAGCCTTGTATAACCACCATCGAGCTGTAGGCCTAAGAGCGCATCCTGTCTAATCTTAATACCATCATTTAGGCCTATATTTCAATACTTAGTCCATTCGGAAATTATTCAGACCCCTTCCCCTTTTCAACATTTTGTTACGTTACAGCCTTATTCTGAAATGGATTAAATAAATTTGTTTTACCCATCAATCTACACATTACCCTGTAATGACAAAGTGAAAATAGGTTTTTAGAAATGTTGGTTAATTTATTCAAAATAATAAAGATGTGTATATATATATCTTATTTACAGTACCAGTCAAAAGTTTGGACACCTACTCATTCCAGGGTTTTTATTTATTTTTACTGTTTTCTACCTTGTAGAATAATAGTGACGACATCAAAACTACAAAATAACCAATATGGAATCATGTCGTAACCAAAAAAGTGTTAAACAAATCTAAATATATTTTATATTTGAGATTTTTCAAAGTAGCCACCCTTTGCCTTGATGACAGCTTTGCACACTCCTATCCCTTTTCTTTCCCTGTCCTTCAGAAATCATTCATAAACATTTCAAACATTTCCATCATTCTACGTACCCAGTTTAAAACCAAATTGAAAAGACCCCACACAATAAATCCCACTGTATTAACACCACTAACTACAGGTCAACCGATTAATCGGAATGGCCGATTTAATTAGGGCCGATTTTCAAGTTTTCATAACAATCGGTAATCTGTATTTTTGGACACCGATTCTGGCTGATTACATTGCACTCCACAAGGAGACTGCGTGGCAGGCTGACTACCTGTTACGCGAGTGCAGCAAGGAGCCAAGGTAAGTTGCTAGCATTAAACTTACCTTTATAAAAAACAATCAATATTAACTAGTGATTATGTTAATTACACATGGTTGATGATATTACTAGTTTATCTAGCTTGTCCTGCGTTGCATATAATCGATGCGGTGCCTGTTAATTTATCATCGAATCACAGCCTACTTCGCCAAACGGTTGATGATCTAACAAGCGCATTTGCGAAAAAAGCACTGTCCTTGCACCAATGTGTACCTAACCATAAACATCAATGCCTTAAAATCAATACACAAGTATATATTTTAAAACTTGCATATTTTGTTAATATTGCCTGCTAACATTAATTTCTTTTAACGAGGGAAATTGTGTCACTTCTCTTGCGTTCTGTGCAAGCAGAGTCAGGGTATATGCAGCAGTTTGGGCCGCCTGGCTCGTTGCGAACTGTGTGAAGACCATTTCTTCCTAACAAAGGCTGTAATTAATTTGCCAGAATTGTACATATTTATGACATAACATTGAAGGTTGTGCAATGTAACAGAAATATTTAGACTTAGGGATGCCACCTGTTAGATAAAATACGCAACGGTTCCGTATTTCACTGAAAGAATAAACGTTTTGTTTTCGAAATGATAGTTTCCGGATTTGACCTTAATGACCTAAGGCATGTATTTCTGTGTGTTATTATATTAGAATTAAGTCTGATTTGATATTTGATAGAGCAGTCTGACTGAGCGGTGGTAGGCAGCAGTAGGCTCGTAAGCTTTCATTCAAACAGCACTTTCCTGCATTTGCCAGCAGAGCCTATTAACTCCCGAGATTAGGCTGGCAATACTATAGTACCTATAAGAGCATCCAATAGTCAAAAGGTATATGAAATACAAATGGTATAGAGAGAAATAGTCCTATAATAACTACAACCTAAAACTTCTTACCTGGGAATATTGAAGACTCATGTTCAAAGGAAACACCAGCTTTCATATGTTCTGAGCAAGGAACTTAAATGTTAGATTTTTTACATGGCACATATTGCACTTTTACTTCTCCAACAGTTTGTTTTTGCATTATTTAAACCAAATTGAATATGTTTCATTATTTAATTTAGACTAAATAGATTTTATTGATGTATTATATTAAGTTAAAATAAGTGTTCATTCAGTATTGTTGTAATCGTCGCCATTACATATATATATATATATATATCGGCCGAGTAATCGGTACCGGCTTTTTTTGGTACTCCAATAATCGGTATCGGCGTTGAAAAATCATAGTCGGTCGAACTCTACCACTAACACATTCATAACCTGTAAGTTTTGTGTGTGTGGTAAATCGTAGGTCGAAAACGTACACATGAATAGGCCTTGACCGTAGCCTCGGGAAACTTTCCAGAGAGTTAATGAATCCCCCTCCTCTTCTGGAAAAGTGTACTTTTTGTTAGCATTCACTATGCTACCGCACCACACTGCCCTTCATGTTCATGAACTAAACATTTAAAAATTAGGTTTTGTAACCCCAATGCTGTCGCTTGACGGAATTGCTTCTTTAAACTCTACTAACAATTACTCACACTTAACTCCAATCTAATTCCTCATGACTCCTCCCTTTTCGTCCATTCTAAAAATCTATTTCAGAATAAGACGATATAAAATGTTTGCAAGGAGTGTTTGGACAGATCAATTTAATTTGTTACCTCTTTAGAATCCATTCCCCTGGCATTTCGTATAGATTCTTCAACCCCAAATAGTTTTTCCTTTGGCAAATTTAGCCAATTTCTCATAAGGAATCTGCGATATTTGATCGCTGGCCTCTATTAGAAAGTTGTGTAAGACGTGGTCTCCTACGTCTCTCTTCACGTAAAGACCGCAATCTCTATGAAACACTATTGATCAAACCGAGGCCATACACCGCTATTTCCTTTCCCGCTGTTTTCAGGAGTGTTTGCTGCTGCTGTTTTGACAAAGATGCAAGGGCTTGCATCGCAGAGTCGCCCCCCCCCCCCCCCCCCCCCGAATGCAGCGGGTGCAGTAGGCTCCATTACCACTATACACTCATTCTTCCAATGACCATCTCCCTACGCATTGATGTTTTTTCACTACATTTCTTTGTCTTATCTTTTTCCATTGAAACCACTGTTAGCGACTTTCACTGTGGCTGTATTAATCCCTTGCATGTCTGCGGAGTTATATTCCACTCTCAAAGCATCCTTCTCTATTTCATCCACTACCCCCGCAATTGCCGTTTTGATCACAGGTTTAAACCCTTTTTTTGCTGAAATAACCATTTGTCCAAATATGTCAAACTTTCCAGGGGGTGTACTTTTTCGCATGACTGTAAATGTGAACACATTTGCATAAAAGGACTCACCAACAGGAACTTTTGAACTGTTGAGCTAGAGACACCAAACCAACTGTCATATGTTCAGACTATTCTAACTTCAAATGTGTATTTATTATGGATGACAATTAGCTTCTGCTATGGCTGCAGTCTTCCTGGGGTCCAGCAAAATGATGTCAGTTATACTTTTTTATACCATTTTAAAAACATTACAATACATTCACAACAGATTTCACAACACACTAAGTGTGTGCCCTCAGGCCCCCATTCTACTACCACATATCTACAACACAAAATCTATGTGTACGTGTATAGTGCGCATGTTATCGTGTGTATGCATGTGTTTGTGTCTCCACATTCCCTGCTGTTCCATAAGGTGTATTTTATTTTATTTTACTGCTTGTATGAGTTACTTGATGTTGACAAGAGTTCCATGTATTCATGACTCTATGTAGTTCTGTGCACCTCCAATAGTCTGTTCTGGACTTGGAGACTGAGAAGAGACCTCTTGTGGGGTATGCATGGGTGTCCGAGCTGTGTGCCAGTAGCTCAAACAGACAGCTCGGTGCATTCAACATGTCAATACCTCTCACAAATACAAGTAGTGATGAAGTCAATCTCTCCTCCACTTTGAGCCAGGATAGATTGACATGCATATTATTAATGTTAGCTCTCTGTGTATATCCAAGGGCCAGCCGTGCTGCTTTGTTCTGAGCCAATTGCAAAGTCCCTCTTTGGCACCTGACCACGACTGAACAGTAGTCAAGGTGTGACAAAACCAGGGCCTGTAGCACCTGTCTTGTTGATAGTGTTAAGAAGGTACAGCAACGCTTTATTATGGACATACTTCTCCCCATTTTAGCTACTGTTGAATCAATATGTTTTGACCATGACAGTTTACAATCCAGGGTTACTCCACGCAGTTTAGTCAGTTCACCTTGATCAATTTCCACATGATGGAAAAGATTTAGTGAGATTTAGGGTTTAGTGAATGATTTGTCTCAAATACAATGCTTTTAGTTTTTGAAATATTTAGGATGAACTCATTCCTTGCCACCCATTCTGAACTGCAGCTCTTTAAATGTTGCAGTCATTACAGCCGCTGTAGTCGCTGACGTGTATAGTGTTGAGTCATCCACATACATAGACACACTGGCTTTACTCAAAGCCAGTGGCATGTTTTTAGTAAAGATTGAAAAAAGTAAGATGCCTAGACATCTGCCCTAGGGAATTCCTGATTCTACCTGGATTATGTTGGATATGCTTCCTCTGTGTTCTTGTTACCTGTCTAAGTCTTTATCCACAACATAGCAGGGGTTGTAAAGCCATTACGCACGTTTTTCCAGCAGCTGACTGTGATCGATAATGTCACACGGAAGTCTAACAAAAAAAACCCCACAATATTTGTATCATCAATTTCTCTCTGCCAATCATCAGTCATTTGTGCGTGCTTGTTGAATGTCTTTCCCTTTAAGCGTGCTGAACGTCTTGTCAATTTGTTTACTGTAAAATAGCATTATATCTGGTCAAACACAATTTTTTCAAAAAAGGTACTAAGGGTTGGTAACAGGCTCATTGGTTGGCTATTTGAGCCAGTAAAAGGGGCTTTACTCTTCTTGGGTAGCGGAATGACTTTTGCTTCCCTCTAAGCCTGAGGGCACACACTTTCTAGTAGGCATAAATTGAAGACATGGCAAATAGGAGTGGCAATATTGTAATTTTCCATCCAAGTTGGTAGACCCCGGTGGCTTGTCATTGTTGATAGACAACGAAACATTTTTCACCTCTTCCACAGTCCGTATACGGAATTCAGAATTACATTGCATGTCTTTCATCATTTGGTCAGATATACTTGGACATGTACTGTCAGTGTTTGTTGCTGGCATGTCATGCCTAAATTTGCTTATCTTGCCAATGAAAAAAAATTATTGAAGTAGTTGGAAATATCAGTGGGTTTTGTGATGAATGAGCCATCTGATTCAATGAATGATGCGGAGTTTGCCTTTTTGCCCAAAATTAAATTGTATGTTTTTACTGTCATTCTTTGTCATTTATCTTTGTTTCATAGTGTAGAATCTTCTACTTTTTATTTATTCATACACATTTCTGCAGCATTTAGTAAAGATGTGATCAATACATGTTGATGATTTCATTCCTGTGCTGTTTGTAACTACCCTGGTAGGTTGACTGATAAACTGAATCAGATTGCAGGCACTTGTTACAGTTTGAACCTTTCTCTTGAGTGGGCAGCCTGATGAAAGCCAGTCTATTTAAATCACCCAGAAAATATACTTCTCTGTTGATATCACATATATTATCAAGCATTTCACACGTTATCCAAATACTGACTGCACTTGGTGGTAGCTTCCCACCAGAAGGGGGGGAACCTGTAGCCATATAACTTCAATAGTATTTAAGCCAGTCTGCACACTTCACAAGACAGTCCATTTTCACTAATAAACCAACGCATTAACTTTATAACACAAAGACACAGCCAGCTGCACACACGCAAACACACTTGCTCTGTCCATTCTCCAAACTGACCTCTAGTTAAAATATAATGTTCGTCCATCATTTTCTTGCTCGCATTGCTGAGCAGATGCTTTTTTAAGCTACCCTCATGGTGGACATATGACATATTCTTCCCAATTCATATAACACTGTGTGTTAATGTAGGCGACTTGATTTAAAGTGCCGTAACAGTACTGCAACCCTTCTGGAATTGCATCACTGGTTTTCAGTCCGTCTCTGGAAAAAGAATGCAGATGATGCTGTTGAGTGCGTATATGTGGTCTACAGTAAATGGTGAACTGGAGCATGCCACTGCATTCTGGGAAATGAATGTTGCACATTTTGTCTGCCTTTTAATCTACAGTAATCCTAGCACAACTAACCCCTACCCCCAATCACTGACCTCAACCATAGCCATAATCTAGATGTAGATATTAAGAACGTATGACGGGCTTGTCTTCGGCCTGTGATTATGCTGCCTACCCCCTCCACTCCATCACTCCATTTCAACCCCTTTGCAAGGGTACTCAATGACATCGTCACATAATAGACCAGAGCCAGGAAATTAGACCCCGATCCTCACCTGAAAAGTAGTCGTGTTCATTAGGGCACACACAAAAAGAAGTATCTCTTATTGGACAGGTTTGGATGGTACCTTCCCCCTATTTAGCTGGGAGCCTGTCCTCTCCTCTAGGGCATCTGTACTGTAGTTAGTCACAGAGACTCAGGCAGAAATAATCACAGGAGGGATGCTTTCATACAAGATTTATTAGAAAGAACTCTGCCTGATTACTGGTGGTTATAAATACATAGAACCTTTTGGGGTCAAATAATTTCAGTCAACACAATTTTTAACCTCACCTGACACACGGTGACAGACAGTGGCTAGAGACATGTCCCCACCTCCACTGTTGCCCTTGGCTTGCTTTCAGGAGGTTGTTGGCCTGCATACATATGCTCTTGGCAGTAGGCTGATGATCAGTGTCTGACATTTTAAAAGCTCAGCAAATAATAATGCATATTAGGTTGAATTATTAATTTCCTCAATAATTCATATAAACTCAGTACCATGTCTGTAATTTCTCAAAGAGGATGTCCTTGCAGAAAAGGCACTACAGATGAATCCCTATTCCCTATTCTCAATACTCATTTGATCCGGTGAGAACAAGGGAAGGAGTCGTGGTGACATAGATATAGGCCATCTTTCCTTTTATGTACGTCTTTGAAACAAAACACTGCACTTCGGTTTGCAACTACTATGAACTGTTATGCCCACACTACATTATATTGGCCGCCTTCCAGAGAACCAGTGTCAGTTGAATAACGCGTATGTAATTACCATAGACTACGCTAGGTCTCTTGCGTGCATGTGTGCTGTATTAATTGTGTTTGCTTGAAAAATGCAGCAGTGAGCACGGATGACATCCATTTACTTGCACACAGTACCTGGTACACAATAATTACATCACCTATTACCTCGTTGTAATCTTGGAATAATGTGTACTAAACATTAGGAACACCTGGTCTTTCCATGACATAGACTGACCAGTTGAATCCAGGTGAAGGCCCTTATTGATGTCACTTGGTAAACACACTTCAATCAGTGTAGATGAAGGGGAGAAGGATTTTTAAGCCTTTAGACAATTGAAACATGGATTGTGTATGTGTGCCATTCAGAGGGTGAATGGGCAAGACAAAAAAAGATATAAGTGCCTTTGAACAGGGTCTGGTAGTAGGTGCCAGGCGCACTGGTTTAAGTGTGACAAGAACTGCAACGCTGCTGGGTTTTTCACTCAACAATTTCTTGTGTGTATCAAGATAGGGCCACCGCCCAAAGGACATCGTCAACTTGATACAACTGTGTGAAGCATTGGAGTCGACATGGGCCAGCATCCCTGTGGATTCTTTTGACACCTTGTAGAGTCCATGCCCTGACGAATTGAGGCTGTTCTGAGGGCGAAAAGGGAGCTGCAACTCAATATTAGGAAGGTGTTTCTAGTGTTTTATATACTCAGTGTAAGTGTTGCCAATATTCCCAATGTTTCTAAAAGAACATGAGGTCAGGTTATTCAATCAAATGCAGATGATTTGGTTGGATTGCTTCCAATCAGGTTCTAGTTCTGACACAGACATGGCTATTGGGACTCATGATATGCTTGACTTGCAAAAGTGATGCGTCATTATACAGGTGTGGGATGGTTTTGTCGAAACAGATGTGGTGGGGAAAAAACGCTTAAGCCTCAGCCCAGATCAGCTCGGCTCTGCACTAGTGGGAGTCTCAATGGTCTGAGGTAGACTGTTTGCTCAGCATATGGCAGGTTTATTTTTAGGTCTGAAACATGATGGCAACTCCCAAGCCACAACAATACTGAAGAGCTTTACAGCCGCATACGATGCATGCATGGGTAAAAGAGTTGGAGAGAGAAAGAAAGAGGTGAGTTAAGGTGAGGCCAATATCCATTACCTTCTTATGTCCATAAAAAAGTGCTGACTACATGGAGGATGCTAACTGGCTGCAAGCCTCTAGTGCAGATAAGTTAATGTGGGTCCTTTATTGTAGGAACAGCATGTGACTTTTATTTTGATATGCTCTTCTGGAGGTTAAGAGAAGAGCAGAGGTTAATTTAGGCAGTCTTGAGATTGGTGTGACGAGATCAAACCAAAAGTTAGCTTGGCAGAGGAGTGGAACAATCTAAATGTCAGTGTGGTGTTTAGAGGTTGCAGTTTACTTCTGTCCCTTTAGCCTTTTCTATTTTGGTGTGTATCTGAAAAGTAAACGGAAAAGACGAGTGAAACTGCTAGCTTTAACCTGTGTTGTCGTTGAGCGTGCAGTGGGTTACCCGCCCTGAGACCTGAAGTAGTGTCGCCATCGCCCGACCAGGTCCATCCCACTGGGCACACCACGTAATTTCACCATGGACATTTTGGTTGAGAAGTTGATCAATGAGATTTCAACCATTTTATTCACACACTCAGACAGCCAGAAGTTTGTTGAATTCCCAAGGTGTTATCACTATCCTTTCAACCACAACCACAACTAAAAGCAAACCAAATTCCAATGGAATTTTTTTTTTACAACAATGTAATGTTATCACTTTGCCTCATCTAAAAGCACAACCAAATAACATTGTAGTTGAGATTACATAAAAAATACATAGTGCAAGTGATCAATGCAGTGCAGATTATTACAGCAATTGTGAAGATCGCCACAGACCTGCGACCTTTGCATGCTATCTTGAACATGCACGCCTTCTATGATTACATAAATGAGACTTTTATATTTACAGTAGGCTAACCTCAAAATGTGGCCATGGATATGTTACTCATTTTAAGGTTGAATAAACACTGTCACATTAGGCTATTTACTGTATTACAAAATCATTGAATTGTGTTTGGTTGACAATGCAACTAAATATCAACATTTAAAGGATATCTAATGCTTCGATAGTTTAACAAATAATATACAGTGCATTTGGAAAGTATTCGAACGGCTTGATTTTTCCACATTTTGTTGCGTTACAGACTTATTCTAAAATTGATGAGGAAAACATTTTATTGAATCAATCTACACCCAATACTCCATAATGGCAAAGCGAAAACAGGTTTTTAGAAATTTTAGCAAATTTACAAAATATAAAAAACAGATACCTTAGTATTCAGGCCCTTTGCTATGGGACTCAAATTGAGCTCAGGTGCATCCTGTTTCCATTCATCATCCTTGATGTTTCTTCAACTTGATTGGAGTCCACCTGTGGTAAATTCAATTGATTGGACAGGATTTGGAAAGGCACACACCTGTCTATATAAGGTCCCACAGTTGACAGTGCATGTCAGCGCAAAAACCAAGCCATGAGTTCTAAGGATTTGTCCGTAGAGCTCCCAGACATGATTGTGTCGAGGCACAGATCTGGGGAAGGGTACCAAAAAATGTCTGCAGCATTGAAGGTCCCCAAGAACACAGTGGCCTCCATCATTCTTAAATGGAAGAAGTTTGGAACCACCAAGACTCTTCCTAGAGCTGACCGCCCGGGCCAAACTGAGCAATCGGGGAAGAAGCGCCTTGGTCAGGGAGATAACCAAGAACCCGATAGTCACTGTGGATATGGGAGAACCTTCCAGAAGGACAACCATCTCTGCAGCACTCCACCAATCAGGCCTTTATGGTTGAGTGGCCTGACAGAAGCCACTCCTCAGTAAAAGGCACATGACAGCCCGTTTGGAGTTTGCCAAAAGGCACCTAAAAATTCTGACCGTGAGAAACAAGATTTGTTTTGAAGTGGGATCGTGCATTTTGCAACTCCTGATTACATCTTCAGTCGTTGTGGGAAAGATGCAACTTCAAATACATTTGTAAACAACTGGTTGCAGTTCAGAGCCAACCTGGATACTAAGGAGATTCTGAGGGAAATCGATGAATATCAACATACTCCATCATGGAAAGATCCGGCTGACTCACAAAATAACTCTAACCTGACAAAAAAAGAGATACAGCTTCATCTACAGACACGGGCGATTTACTTACTGTTGAACTAGAGGCTAGTGCCCTTGCTGGAATCCATGCAACACTTCAAGTTGTGTGAGGAGGTACAAGGACTAAGGGGGAGTTTGGAGTTTAGCAATAGTGAAAGTCTCACGCTCCAAGGAGAGAACAAAGTACTCACAGCCAAGGTAAACACCCTTGACTCCAACATGGATTGTCTACTCAGGGAAAAGAGGGAGATGAGGGAGTCGCTACTAGACATACAAAGCATGCGTGAAAATCTAAATATTTTCTTGGATTCCCGAGGACACCTGATATTCCAGAGGTGGTGATCAGAGAGTTCGTGCAATCCGCCTTTGAAACATTCTCTAGAGGCTGTAAACAAGGTGGCTTTCCACCGAGTGTAGAATTGGAGCTCGAAGCGACAAGACCAAGACTCCTCGACCTATCACAAAATTTGAACACTACCAACAAAAGGAGCTGATCGAGAGCAGGGGAATGGAGCTTAAGGGGACCAAATTCGGTCTCGATGACCAATTTCCCCGGGAGATAAACGAACGTCGCAAGAAGCTGTACCCTGTACAGAGGCAACAGAGTGAGAGGGATAAGCGTGCCTTTCCTCATTGTGGACAAACTCTTTATAGATGGACAGCTCTTCCGAGACAGCGCCATGACATCATGGCTGTACTAAATTCTACTGAGACGTCAGATTCCCAAAAAACAAAACAAAAGTATGGGAACTGTAAAAATATCTGAACACTATGAAGTTGATATGAACACACACGCACTCAATTACATGCTCACTTACACACAGACACATAGACTTGATCTCGCTCTGTTCTCTCCTCTCTTTCTCTCCTCTTCTCTCCCTTTTCTCTCTCTGTCAAACTTTTTTATAATTTAATCTTTTTTGTTTGTCTATGTTTACAACAAGCAATGGGAAGATATCAGAACAGGGATGTTGGGGAATAATAACATATTGTACGGGATACATTTGTACTGTAGTGAAGCCGTCTATATAGTAACGCAAGGTCTCTTTCATGATAATGTGAAATGTCAATTGCTATGGAAATGCTGGGATGTGTTTTTCTATGAAAATGATGTTTAAGGTAATTATTAGAGGTCGACCGATTTATGATTTTTCAACGCCGATACCGATTATTGGAGGACCAACAAAAGCCGATACCGATTGATCGGACGATTTAATTTATTTATTTATTGTTGACAATTACAACAATACTGAATGAACACTTATTTTAACTTAATATAATACATCAATAAAATCAATTTAGCCTCAAATAAATAATGAAACATGTTCAATTTGGTTTAAATAATGCAAAAACAAAGTGTTGGAGAAGAGAGTAAAAGTGCAATTTGTGCCATGTAAGAAAGCTAACGTTTAAGTTCCTTGCTCAGAACATGAGAACATATGAAAGCTGGTGGTTCCGTTTAACATGAGTCTTCAATATTCACACGTAAGAAGTTTTAGGTTGTAGTTACTATAGGAATTACAGGACTATTTCTCTCTATACCATTTGTATTTCATTAACCTTTGACTATTGGATGTTCTTATAGGCACTTTAGTATTGCCAGTGTAACAGTATAGCTTACTTCCCTCTCCTCGCTCCTACCTGGGCTCGAACCAGGAACACATCGACAATAGCCACCCTCTAAGCAGCGTTACCCATGCAGAGCAAGGGGAACAACCACTCCAAGTCTCAGATCGAGTGACATTTGAAACGCTATTAGCGCGCACCCCGCTAACCATTTCACATCAGTTACACCAGCCTAATCTCGGGAGTTGATAGGCTTGAAGTCATAAACAGCGCAATGCTTGAAGCACAACGAAGAGCTGCTGGCAAAACGCACTAAAGTGCTGTTTGAATGAATGCTTACGAGCCTGCTGCTGCCTACCACCGCTCAGTCAGACTGCTCTATCAAATCATAGACTTAATTATAACATAATAACACACAGAAATACGAGCCTTAGGTCATTAATATGGTCGAATCCGGAAACTATCATCTCGAAAACAAGACGTTTATTCTTTCAGTGAAATACGGAACCGTTCCGTATTTTATCTAACGGGTGGCATCCATAAGTCTAAATATTCCTGTTACGTTGCAGAACCGTCAATGTTATGTCATAATTGCATAAAATTCTGGCAAATTAGGCGGCCCAAACTGTTGCATATACACTGACTCTGCGTGCAATGAACGCAAGAGAAGTGACACAATTTCACCTGGTTAATATTGCCTGCTAACCTGGATTTCTTTTAGCTAAATATGCAGGTTTAAAAATATATATTTCTGTCTATTGATTTTAAGAAAGACATTGATGTTTATGGTTAGGTACACATTGGAGCAACGATACGCACCGCATCAATTATATGCAACGCAGGACATGCTAGATAAACTAGTAATATCATCAACCATGTGTAGTTAACTAGTGATTATGATTGATTGATTGTTTTTTATAAGATAAATTTAATGCTGTAACGGTCTTCGTTGAGAGAAAGAGAGGAGGACCAAAATGCAGCGTGATGATTATCCATTTTAATAAGGATACTTGAAACGACGAACAAAAACAATAAACCGACAAATGAACGAAGACGAAACAGTCCCATATGGTTAACACAAACACAGGAACACCATAACAGGAACAATCACCCACCACCCACAATACAAAACAGGCTACCTAAATATGGTTCCCAATCAGAGACAACGACTAACACCTGCCTCTGATTTGAGAACCATATCAGGCCAACACATAGAAATAGACAAACTAGACATACAACATAGAATGCCCACTCCGATCACACCCTGACCAAACAAAACATAGAAACATACAAAGCAAACTATGGTCAGGGCGTGACAAATGCTAGCTAGCAACTTACCTTGGCTTCTACTGCATTCGCGTAACAGGCAGGCTCCTAGTGGAGTGCAATGTAATCAGGTGGTTAGAGCGTTGGACTAGTTAACTGTAAGGTTGCAAGATTGAATCCCCCGAGCTGACAAGGTAAAAATCTGTCGTTCTGCCCCTGAACAAGGCAGTTAACCCACTGTTCCTAGGCCATCATTGAAAATAAGAATGTGTTCTTAACTGACTTGCCTAGTTAAATAAATATTAAATAAAGGTGTAACATTTTGTTTTTAATCGGCCAAATCCGTGTCCAAAAATACAGATTTCCGATTGTTATGAAAACTTGAAATCTGTTCTAATTAATCGGTCATTCCGATTACTCGGTCGACCTCTAGTAATTATGATGAAACTATGATGGTGATACGATAGGGATTACAATTATCATTCTGAATATTAAGGCTGTACTCCATGTTACACACAGTCACTCAACCATGCAAATTGGCTGGGTTATTATTTATTTGGACATCACACATTATAGTCTTACTCTTATTCAGACATCGTACACACTCTTACTTAATAACATCCAATATCATACACATCAACTTACTCAGGTTTACTACACACATAATATCTTGTCTCAATTTTCTAACATCTGTGGCATTGGCTCACAGGCAAACAGGCAAGGGAATAAAACATATATTGCTAGAACCTATTTCTTGAATCCAAAATATCGGACATTTGAAAGCTTTTGACCGGCATAATACCTCTGATGGAAGTAACCTTACAAGCACTAATTATGGCAAATTTAGACTGAGAATAGTATCTAGTTATGGTAAAGAGTGAAATAAGTAAAGCCAGTTATAATTGTAACAGTTTAGCAGATTATAAAAAATAAGATCAGTCTTTACGGGGCTAAAAGAGAAGGAATATAACATATACTGTTTACAGGAAACTCACTACATCCTGATGAAGTTGTGTGGAAAAAGGAATGGGGTGGTGAAATCATTTTCTGTCGTGGACAAAGGAACTCAAAGGGTGTGACGATATTAATTAAAATATTTACATCTGAATGTTCAAAGGCACTTACATTTTTTTGTCTTGCCCATTCACCCTCTGAATGGCACACATACACAATCTATGTCTCAATTGTCTAAAGGCTTAAAAATCATTCTTTAACTTCTCACGAGTCACCAACCCTGTTCCGGTAGCGCCCCCCCCCCCACTGAGTAGCATAGCGTCACAAGTAACTTGTAGCATCTAAATATCATTAAATCACAAGTCCAAGACACCAGATGAAAGATACAGGTCTTGTGAATAAAGCCACCATTTCAGATTTTTAAAATGTTTTACAGGGAAGACACAATATGTAAATCTATTAGCTAACCACGTTAGCAAAGGACACGATTTTTTTACTCCCAATAGTTTTTTCCTGCGTCAGTAGCTATCACTAATTCGACTAAATAAAAATATATATAGCCACTAACCAAGAAACAACTTCATAAGATGACAGTCTGATAACATATTTATGGTATAGCATAGTTTTTTTGGGGAAAAATGTGCATTTTTCAGGTATAAATCACAGTTCTACATTGCAGCTGCAATCTAAAATAGTGCTGACCCAGCCAGAACAATTACAGAGACCAACGTCATATAACGAATTACTCATCTTAAAACATTTCAGAAAAATACACAGCGTACAGATATTGAAAGCCCAACATCTGGTGAATCCAAACAATATTTCAGATTTATTAAATGTTTTATAACGAAAACAAAATGTAGCGCTAAATTAGCATAGCTATACCAGGCAGATTCGGCTAGGCGCCCACGGCCAGTTCACATGCACAACAGATATGATATAACATCGTAAATTGGGTCTTACTATGGCTGATCTTTCATCAGAATGTTGATCAAAGTGTCCTTTGTCAAGATGAGTCGTTGGTTCCGTTCAGAATTGTTCCTTTCCCACTCCATTTAGCACAGGTACTGGTCGAGTGGCACGGATCTCTCAAACGTAAATAAAATCAGACAACGGAACACCACAAAACTCCCGAAAAAATTCAAATAATCTGATTAAACTATATTGAAAAAACATACATTACGATGATATGGTCACATGTATCAAACAAAATTCGACACGGAGATAGTTTTCATCCATAACGCCAGCAAAACAGTACACAATCGCAGCTCCAACTCGTGCGAATCAGAAAACCGGAAGTTGTCGATCACGCCAAAGAAATAGGTCTTATTTCACGTCAGTACCAGATAAACAAAGAATTTCTCCTCTGACGTCCTCTTGACACCCAGAGGAAGGCGAATGAAGTGTGTTTCTGGTCATAGGGGTCATGACCATATATAGCCAGAGCGTTGAAGCGAGCATAGACTTCTTGCATTCTACTTCTTGGTCAGGGAAAGTGCTGTCAAATGACTTGTGTATCACTCAGAGACAAAATTGAAACGGTTTTAGAAACTAGAGATTGTTTTCTTTCCAATGGTATTATTTATATGCATATAGTAAGAGCAATAATTGAATAAGAGGCAGTTTAATCTGTAGAGCAAATTATGCTAATGGGAAAATAGCACCCCCTGTATTCTCAAGAAGTTAACCTGTCTCCTCCCCTCCATCTACACTGATTTGAAGTGGATTTAACAAGTGACATGATATGCTTGCAAAAGTGAAGCGTCATTATACAGGTGTGGGATGGTTTTGTCGAAACAGATGTGGTGGGGAAAAAACGCTTAAGCCTCAGCTCAGATCAGCTCGGCTCTGCACTAGTGGGAGTCTCAATGGTCGGAGGTAGACTGTTTGCTCAGCATATGGCAGGTTTATTTTTAGGTCTGAAACATGACGGCAACTCCCAAGCCACAACGATACTGAAGAGCTTTACAGCTGCATAAGATGCATGCATGGGTAAACGTTAAGGTGAGGCCAATATCCATTACCTTCTTATGTCCATAAAAAAGTGCTGACTACATGGAGCATGCTAACTGGCCACAAGCCTCTAGTGCAGAAGTTAATGTGGGTCCTTTATTGTAGGAACAGTATGTGACTTTTATTTTGATATGCTCTTCTGGAGGTTAACACATTTATATGTCCTACTCACGTCGGCCATGGAGAAGGAGAGGGTGGTCCCGCAGTCCTTGGTAGCGGGCCGCATCGGTGGCACTGTATTATCCTCAAAGCGGGCAAAGAAGGTGTTTAGTTTTTCTGGAAGCAAGACTTCGGTGTCCGTGACGTGCCTGGTCTTTTCGTAGTCCGTAATTGCCTGTAGACCCTGCCACATTTCTCTTGTTTGATTGCCTTGCGGAGGAAATAGCTACACTGTTTATATTTGGCCATATTCCCAGTCATTCCATTCCATGGTTTTATGCGGTGGTTCGCACTTTCAGTTTAGCGTGAATGCTGCCATCTATCCACGGTTTCTGGTTACGTTAGGTGTTAATAGTCACAGTGGGTACAACATCTCCAATGCACTTCCTTATAAACTCACTCACCGAATCGGCGTATAAATCAATGTTATTTTCTGAGGCTGCCCGGAACGTTTCCCAGTCCGTGTGATCAAAAAAATCTTGAAGCGTGAATTCCGATTGGTCAGACCAACGTTGAATAGTTCTTGTCACGGGAACATTCTGTTTGAGTTTCTGCCTGTAGGACGGTAGGAGCAAAATGGAGTCGTGGTCGGATTTCCCGAAGGGAGGGCGGGAGAATGCCAAGATTGTGCAAAGCTGTCATCAAGGCAAAGAGTGGCTACTTTGAAGAATCTCAAATATAAAATATATTTTGATTTGCTAAACACTTATTTGGTTACTACAGGATTTCATATGTGTTATTTCATAGTTTTGATGTCTTCACTATTATTCTACAATGTAGAATAAATAAAACCCTAGAATGAGTAGGTGTCAACTTTTGACTTGTACTGTACATATTAACAATTGCTAATAATTTAACAATATTAACATTTATTTTGATGTAAACCCAATCAAATTTTATTTTTATTTTTAAATGCTATCTAGTTCACTGGAACAGCAGTAGTACAGATAAAGAAATACCCTTGAATAAGTAGGTGTGTCCAAACTTTTGACTGGTACTGTATGTGAATTTTTCAACTAGTTAATAGGCTATTAATAATTCATATGTTGGATTCACGTCTCCAGAATCAAAGTTAAACAATAGGACTAAATCAAATCAAACTTTATTTGAAGTGTATTTAACGTTTGATTTTGTCACGAATACCACCGAAGGTGGCTCCCCTTCCTGTTCGGGTGGCGCTCGGCGGTCGTCGTCGCTGGTCTACTAGCTGCCACCGATCCCTTTTTCCTTTTCGTTTATTTCTGTCTAATTGTTTTCACCTGTTCCTTGTTGGGGTTTTGGGATGGGTGCTATTTATGTTCGTTTTGCCTGCTGGTGTTTGTGCGGGCTTGTTGGTTGTTACGTTTGGTGATGTATCGTGTTTTGTTTTGGGTTTTCGCTGTCCAGTGTTTGTAACGAGGTTTGGGGTTTGTTTAGCGCCAGTGTTTTGGGCATTCACCCATGTTTTGGACCTGTTACGGTTTGAAGGACATTAAAGAGTTTTCCCGTTCATTTCGCTCTCTGCATTTGACTCCTCACTCATTTCACTCACCCGCCGTTACAGATTTGATTTATTCTTAGATTTTTTTGTTGAGATGGAGACGTGATACAACATATCAATTATTAATTTGTAGACAAACTGGGATTAAAGCTGGAATAAGTCAGTGGCACATATTTTTGGTATTTTGTTACGATCCCCATTAGTTGTTGCAAAAGCAGCAGCTATTTTTCCTGGGGTCCTTACAAAACATGAAACATGACATAATACAGAACATTAATAGACAAGAACAGCTCAAGGACAGAACACAATTCAACCACAACCGAACACAATTCAATATCCAGTTTTCCTACAAATTAGTAATTGATATTTAAACCATAATTCTAAGTTAAAGAACAGGATTTAATCTAATCAAACTTTAAATGCACTTTAAATAAAGTTTGATTTGATTTAGTCCTATTCTTTAACTTAGATTTTTGGTTGAGATGGAGATGTGAATCCGATTTATTAATGATAAACTTGAAGATTTAAATTTGAAATCAACCAAAGTTTGAAAACCTAGGCCTACAGTGCCTTCAGAAATGATTCATACACATTGAGTTATTACACATTTTGTTCTTATAGCCTTAATTCAAAATGGATTCCAAAATTTTTACATCTCACCCACCTACACACAATACCTCATAATGAACAAAGTGAAAACATGGTTTTAGATGGTTTTGCAAATTTAGAGGAAATTAAATACAGAAATATCTAATTTACATAAGTATTCACATCCCTAGGTCAATACATTAGAATCACCTTTGGCAGTGATTACAGCTGTGAGTCTTTCTGGGTAAGTCTCTAAAAGCTTTGCATACCTGGATTGTACAATAGTTGCCAATTATTATTTTCAAAATTCTTCAAGCTCTGTCAAATTAGTTGTTGATCATTGCAACCATTCAAGTATTGTCATAGATTTTCAAGCAGATGTATGTCAAAACTGTCACTCAGCCACTCAGGAACATTCAGTCTTCTTGGTAAGCAACTTCAGTGTAGATTTGGCCTTCTGGTTTAGGTTTAGCAGACTGAACCAAGTTTTCCTGTAGGATTTTGCCTGTGCTTAGCTCCATTCGGTTTCTTTTTTATCCTGAAAAACACACCAGTCCTTAACGATTACAAGCATGCCCATAACAAGAGGCATCCACCACTATGCTTGAAAATATGGTACTCAGTAATGTGTTGTATTGGATTTGCCCCAAACAACAATTTGTATTCAGGACAATTATGTCGATATAGGACTTGTTTTACTGTGGATATAGATACTTTTGTACCTGTTTCCTCCAGCATCTTCACAAGGTCCTTTCCTGTTGTTCTGGGATTGATATGCACTTGTCGCATCAAAGTACGTTCATCTCTAGGAGACAGAATGCGTCTCCTTCCTGAGCGGTATGACGGCTGCGTGGTCCCATGGTGTTTATACTTGCGTACTATTGTTTGTACAGATGAACGCTGCACCTTCAGGCATTTGGAAATTGCTCCCAAGGATGAACCAGACATGTGGAGGTCTTGGCTGATTTCTTTTGATTTTTCCATGATGTCAAGCAGAGGCACTGAGTTTGAAGGTAGGCCTTGAAATACATCCACAGGTACACCTCCAATTGACTCAAATTATGTCAATTAGCCCATCAGAAGCTTCTACAGCCATGACATCATTTTCTGGAATTTTCCAGGCTGTTTGAAGGCACAGTCAACTTAGTTTATGTAATCTTCTGACCCACTGAAATTGTGATACAGTGAAATAATCTGTCTGTAAATAATGGTTGGGAAAATGACTTGTCATGCACAAAGTAGATGTCCTAACCCACTTGCCAAAACTATAGTTTGTTAACAAGAAATTTGTGGAGTGGTTGAAAATCGAGTTTTAATAGCTCCATCCTAAGTGTATGTAAACTTCCGACTTCAACTGTAGCAGTGGCAACTCTGTCACACTGACTGAAATGTACATTTCATCCACCTCCCACTATTACTGTCATCTTTTAAGAAAAGTTTTATGGGAGCTGTTATGAAACAAGATGTTTAATAAATGAGTGGAGATACTAAAGCAGAGAGACAAGCTGTAAAAGTACTTGCTGCCAAGCTTCCTAAAATATGGCTGTGCAGATGTGAGGAGTTGACACTGGTGTCCTAGAGTGAACTCTTTCCACTCCAAGTATTGAACCCAGACCGCATGATGGAAGAGCTTGTTTGCCAACTGAGCTAAAGCCTTGGTTTAGGTCTTGGAACTAGCATGAGCCTTCAGGTTTAAGACAAGTTTATTTACCATGCAAATGTAGTGCAATGAACCAATCATTTGTTACATTGTTGAGTAAGTCGTCCAGACTAGTTACGCATCACCTTCACTCATTCGTTGATCAATGTCCTTATCATAACTTAAGTGGAGAGTCTACTTCAAAATACTTATTTACTCTTTAAAGTGTTAGGTTCTTATTTTTCAGAGTAAATAACTCACGGACACTAGAGAAGCTTAACCAAGTTTAATTCTTCCCAAAGGGTCGACACAGCTGTATTCTCTCCAATCCTTACATCTTGTAGTTCCACAGGAAGAGGGTAACAGGATAATAAACCCTTCTTACTCCCTTCAGGGGATCTGACCTGACCTCCTGACCTCAACCCCTCCTTCGCCTAATCCACCGATGTCCATTTGCTTCCTCTATAGCAATCCTTTGATCTCCTCCCGTCCACCCAACACATTTCAAAGCCATCTGTCTTTCTACAGAAAACCATTAACTTCTGACATAAAACCCAGTCTCTTGCACTCCTTATATTCTATGCTTCTGATCTATCCTTTAATATCTCAATGTTCAAAGTTTAGCCCGATTCCAACAAAAGCTGGAATCCTTAGTTGCTACATCCATTTTTGGACTTGTATATTAATGATACATACCCATTGATTATTGAAGAATATAATTTACAAATGCCTCATGAGCTTATTTCAACTGTACCTGATCAGAACCCAAAATATATAAGCTTGTTTTACTCCATTGTTTGTAAACAACAGAAATGTAAACAACAGTGTATAACCTCATAACGTGGTTAAAACTATGCATTTGATATCATGGATGGTCAGTCCTTGCACCCATAGCTCTGTCTATGAATTTGAGAGTGGGTACATTTCTCCAGCCCCATCCCTTAACTTTTTGGGTGAAATGAGCAGGGAGACGATTTGTTATTGTTGCAGTTAAGGATTCTAGCTTTAATGTCACCCAAAGGCTTGTAGTGGAGACTGATTTCATCTTTCCATCAAAACTCATTTCTGTGTTGATCCTATAGTTGTAATAATAGAAACCTGGACCAATGTTCTCTCAAATGTTTGGCACTAAGTCTTCTGAGTGAAAATTCTGCAACTTCCACCGTGCGTTTACTATGAACACTGAGGCTGTATCCGCATTAAGTTACAGTTTCAGACAGTTGTCATGTAGGCTACTGTGGCTTTTTGATCATAATGTAGACCTACCAGTTTAGCCTACCACAAATAAAAAACAATGGAGAAAATGCATTCTATAACATTTTACCTGGAAATAGCTGTTCTATTATTCAGCCTACAGTACCAGCCAATGTTTGGTGTAAAATGTAGGCCTACATTGCATGAGACTAGGGAGGGCTTAACATTAACCTGTTTATCCACTTGTCCTTTAGACAAGGAGGTGACAAAATGTTTTGTTTGATAAAAAAAAAAAAAACTTTACAAAATAGTTATTATTCCCATACAATTAATACAGAGAATCAAGACAAATTATGCTATCCTCTGCCTATTGGCTACTTAGCTTTTTCAAGAACCTCTCAAAATACAACACTGTGCCTTTAACCCCTGTGTGGTAATGTTACCCCCATATACCCCCACATTTTTTGCTAAATAAACACACAAAATCAACAAACACACCTTACTTACCTAAGTGTTCAGACCCTTTACTATGACACTCGAAATTGAGCTCAGGTGCATCCTGTTTCCATTGATTATCCTTGATGTTTCTACAACTTGATTGGAGTCCACCTGTGGCAAATTTAATTGATTGGACATGATTTGGAAAGGCAAACACCTGTCTATATAAGGTCCCACAGTTTACAGTGCATGTCAGAGCAAAAACCACACCATGAGGTCAAATGGAATTGTCGAGACAGTTCTGCGGAAGGGTACCAAAACATTTCTGCAGCATTGATGGTCCCCATCATTCTTAAATGGAAGAAGTATTGAACCACCTAGACTCTTCCTAGAGCTGGCCGCCCCGGCCAAACTGAGCAATCGGCAGAGAGAAGGGTATGCGTCAGAGAGTTGACCAAGAACCAGAGTTCCTCTGTGAAGATGGGAGAACATTACAGAAGGACGACCATCTCTGCAGCACTCAACCAATTAGGCCTTTTTAATGGTAGATGGCCAGATGGAAGCCACTCCTCAGTATAAGGACATGACACCCCGCTTGGAGTTTGCCAAAAACACCTAAAGGACTCTGACCATGAGAAACAAGATTCTCTAGTCTGATGATTCCAAGCTTGAACTCTAGTCTGAATTCTAAGCGTCAAGTCTGGAGGAAACCTGGCACCATCCCTACGATGAAGCATGGTGGTGGCAGCATCATGCTGTGGGGATATTTTTCAGCGGCAGGGACTGGGAGACTAGTCAGTAGCAAGGGAAAGATGAACGGAGAAAGGTACAGAGATCCTTGATGAAAACCTTCTCCAGAGCTCTCAGGACCTCCGACTGGGGTGAAGGTTCACCTTCCAACAGGACAACAACCAACCCTAAGCACACAGCCAAGACAACACAGGAGTGGCTTCAGGACAAGTCTCTGAATGTCCTTGAGTGGCCCAGCCAGAGCCCGGACTTGAACGCGATCGAACATGTCAGGAAAGACCTGAAAATAGCTGTGCAGCGACGCTCCCTATCCAACCTGACAGAGCTTGAGAGGGTCTCTGCCAAAGGTGCTTCAACAAAGTACTGAGTAAAGGGTCTGAATACTTATGTTAATGTGATATTTCAGTTTCTTAAGTTTTTTTCTTTGTCATTATGGGGTATTGTCTAGATTGATGTAAAAAAACGATTTAATGCATTTAAGAATAAGGTTGTAACATAACAATGTGGAAAACGTTGAGGTCTGAATACTTTTCGAATGCACTGAACGTACAGTACCAGTCAAAAGTTTGGACACCTACTTATTCAAGGCTTTTTCTTTATTTTTACAATTTTCTGTAATGTAGAATAATCGTGAAGAGAACACTATGAAATAACACATGGAATCATATAGTAACCAAACATAGTGTTAAACAAATCAACAAATATTTTATATTTGCAAAAGCCACCCTTTGCCTTGATGACAGCTTTGCACACTCTTGGCATTCTCTCAACCAGCTTCATGAGGTAGTCACCTGGAATGCATTTCAATTAACAGATGTGCCTTGTTTATATTCATTTCTGTAATTAATTTCCTCAATGTGTTTGAGACAATCAGCTTTGTTGTGAGAAGGTAGGGGTAGAATACAGAAGATAGCCCTATTTGGTAAAGACCAAGTCCATATTATCGCAAGAACAGCTCAAATAAGCAAAGAGAAACGACAGTCAATCATTACTTTAAGACACGAAGGTCAGTCAATTTCTGCACTTGAAGAACTTTTAAAGTTTCTTCAAGTGCAGTTGCAAAAAACATCCAGCAATATGATGAAACTGGTTCTCATGAGGACCGCCACAGGTAAGGAAGACCCAGAGTTGCCTCTGCTGCAGAGAATACATTCATTGGAGTTAACTGCACCTCAGATTGCAGCCCAAATACATGCTTCACAGAGTTCAAGTAACAGACACATCTCAATATCAACTGTTCAGAGGAGACTCCGTGAATCAGGCCTTCATGGTTGAATTGCTGAAAAGAAACCACTACTAACTGACACCAATAAGAGATTTGCTTGGGCAAAGAAACATGAGAAATGGACATTAGACCAGTGGAAATCTGTCCAAATTTGAGATTTTGGTTCCAACTGCTGTGTCTTTGTGAGATGCGGAGTAGGTGAACGGATGATCTGCGCAAGTGTGGTTCCCACCGTGAAGCATGGAGGAGGTGTGATGGTATGGGGGTGCTTTCCTGGTGACACTGTCAGTGATTCATTTAGAATTCAAGGCACAGTTAACCAGCGTGGCTACCACAGCATTCTGCAGCGGGTACGCCATCCCATCTGGTTTGCTCTATCATTTGTTTCTTAAGGGAACAAAATCCCACATACCTCCAGGTTCTGTAAGGCCTATTTGATCAAGACGGAGAGTGATATAGTGCTGCATCAGATGACCTTGCCTCCACAATGACCCGACCTCAACCCAATTGAGATGGTTTGGGATGAGGTGGACCGCAGACTGAAGGAAAAGCAGCAAACAAGTGTTCAATATATGTGGGAACTCGTTCAAGACTGTTGAAAAAGCATTCCGGGTGAAGCTGGTTGAGAGAGTGCCAAGAGTGTGCAAAGCTGTCATCAAGGCAAAGGGTGGCTACTTTGAAGAATCTCAAATATAAAATATATTTTGATTTATTTTTACACTTTTTTGGTTACTACATGATTCCATATGTGTTATTTCATAGATTTGATGTGTTCACTATTAATAAATAAAACCCTAGAATGAGTAGGTGTCAACTTTTGACTTGTACTGTACATATTAACCAATTGCTATTAATTTAACAATATTAACATTTATTTTGATGTAAACCCAATCTCATTTTTGTTTTTATTTAAAAATGCTATCTAGTTCACTGGAACAGCAATGAGTAGTTATAAACCACCCCATGTAAAATCACATTTTCTGCTGAACTGTGTCATCAGTTCATCCACGTAGACAAACTATACTATACTGTGTGCATAATCTCAGGTGGCTGAATAAAACAAGTAGCTACCTTTCTACAGAGAATAACTTTTTATCCAGTAGACATCCTCCAAACTCAGTATTGTGATGTTAAAACCCTGATATTTTATGGTACGATTATTAAACTCTGATAATGTCATGCTGCCCCTCACACGGTTGTCTTCAGTTTAAAGGGGCAGCCCATCCATTTATCATACCCTATATGCCTTTTCTTTTTGTCATCATCTGAACATGAAACCGTATATTAAGTAATCCTTTTAAGGCAATGATCTACTTAAATTCAGATTTCTGTGGTGGACCACCTGTTTTAAGTTATTTCAAACTGCCTATTCAATTCCTTGATATAAAAAGACATTGTCAGCATCCACTTTCAGTTTTTTTCTTCTACAGTATAAGATGGAAATGCATGTTTAATTAAAACCATAGAATTTGAATTACTAGAATGGACTTTCACATTCAAGTCAATGTTCTGTGATAGGTGTACAGGCGGCCATATTGAGTTTACCCATGAGTGCACTGTCAAGTTGCCAGTCAGATTTATTTGATATGTTCTAGTAATTCTATATCTATGGTTATAACAGGCCATTAAATGGTAAATTGAGGAAGTGGAATAGAAACCATTTATCACCGCTGACACAAGTCATTGTTGATCTCACTGTTATAGGGGAAAGGGGAAAGGGCTGTTGCCATGGTGCTGAAGGAGCTTCCGGGTAAAAAGGCATCCTCCGAAGGAAACCCCCTCCTCACCGTGACAACCAAGGTGGGCATGACGACCACCGACAGGAAGCGGCAATCAATCACTTCCTGGTTTGGTATACTGTACATAACTGCTTTTTTTCCTTTCGATTTCTTTGCTTAGCAGACACTGCTAGCCAAAGTAACTCACATGGCTTAGAGTTCTGCACATACAGCCTGGCAGTGAACCAATTAAGGTTAAATGCAGTGCCAGTGGCAGTGTTTCTTGCAGTGCCCCCCTGGGACTTGAAACAACTACCAACATATCACCAATGCTGTCCCTATTTACTTGGCTTGCTGCTGGCTGCATGTGAATGTATTTTGGCAAGCTGGAGCTAAAGCCGCATCGAGACCCTTTTTCAACAACCAAAAGTAAAAAGAGAATGTCAAATCTGTTCTGCAGCTGCAACTTTCTATTTCTGCAAACAAACGGCTACATACACTCAAGGCCTTGTAAAAATATTGGCATCGTCAATTTATATTACTGTTCTAAAACGATGCATGACATTTTCACATGTTAATTTTAAAACCATGAAATAACCTGGGGTGAAATTACTTATTTAATTTTTTTTTAAACTCAACCACCCCCAGGGGCCTCCCGAGTGGCGCAGCAGTCTAAGTCACTGCATCGCATCGTAGGTGTCACTACAGACCCGGGAGACCCGTGAGGTGGGGCACAATTGGCCCAGCGTCGTTAGGGGAGGGTTTGGCCGGCTGAGATTTCCTTGTCCCATCGCGCTCCAGCGACTCCTGTGGCTGGCCGAGCGCCTGCACGCTGACTTCTGTCGCCAGTTGTATGGTGTTTCCTCCAACACATTGGTGCGGCTGGCTCCTGGGTTAAGCGCGCAGTGTGTCAACAAGCAGTGCGACTTGTCAGGGTCATGTTTCGGAGGACGCGTGGCTCACGACCTTATCCTCTACCGAGTCCGTACAGGAATCGCAGCGATGGGATAAGACTAAATACTAATTGGATATCACGAAATTGGGGAGAAAAAGGGGTAAAAGTACCTAAAAAAAATAATATATATATATATATGTATGCATGCATGCAGACTATGATTTCAACAGTTTAATTCAAAATGAGAAACTTAGATGCTGCTTAGCTTTTCTTTTCTGCTCCAATCCAAGCAATCTTGTTTTTGTTGGTTATGATTTTGTGTGTGAAGTGTGCTTTAATGCAACATTTGATTTTCGTGAATATGCTCTATTTGCAAAACTGATCTCCTAGTTATCCCATGCAGTAATACTATATTTGTTACCCCAGAAATGGATATTTAAATTTTTTCTATTTTGGCCCATCAATATATTCTATGCAATGAAACAGGCTTTTGGTGGTTAGTAGCTTATTTTATTTAAATCACGATGGTAGAAATGTATGAGCTTGTTGCCCTCCAGTAACGGTCTCGAAGCACACTGAATACACTGTTTTAGTGGTCACAGCGATGAGTATGTGTTTGTTGTTTCGCCCCTTACATTTCCCTTAGTGCTACAGTATATTTTCCTTATTATGACTCCTTGACATATGTATAACCTATATACAAGTAATTGCCAAAACAAATAATAACTTCTGGAGGCTCTGTTATGGTGTGCATTTTCCTGGTTTTTAGGTCCACTCAACCCCTTAGAGGGCAAGGTAAACGGCAATAAATGCGCCGCCTTTCTGAGTGATCACCTTCAGCCTATGGTGAATCATTTCTATGCTGATGCTAGTGGTATCTTCCAGGATGCCAATGCCCCCATTCGCAGGGCACGAGTGCTCATTGAATGGTTTTATGAGCATGAAAACAATGTTACCCGTATGTCATGGTCATCTCAGTCACCAGATCTCAACCCAATTGAACACTTATGGGAGATTCTGGAGCGGTGCCTGAGACGGTGTTTTACACCACCATCAACAAAATTATGGAATTCCTCATGGAAGAATGATGTGACACTTCTACCATACAACCGCTCCTTAACCAACTAGCTGACTGGTCAGACCAAAACAAGATGAAGCTCAACCCAACAATGTGCAAAGTCACGTACGCCTGTTTCAGCCACAATCCTGACCCACCTCTGCCATTATCCAAGCCAATCTAAAATGGAACACGCACATGTCTGACATTACCAACAAAGGTGATGATGAACTATCTTCGCCACTTAAACTTCCCTGTTTTGTCCGTCCAGTGCTGGTCTATGGTCTATCCTTGGCATGTAGGTTTCTCACTTATGGGTGGCACACATTGCGATATGTGCGAGGGGAATAGGCAGGGTATATGCAAGTTAAATACTGTAGTATTACTATAGTTAAACTGTTGTGTTTTTGCGGTCATTACTATAATATTAAGTAGTGTTTTTTTTGCAGCTATTACTGTAGTGTTTAGTATAGTCACAGAACAACACGGCCATTTTTCCAGCCAAAGAGAGGTGTCACAAAAATCAGAAATAGAGATAAAATGTATCACTAACCTTTGATGATCTTCATCAGATGACACTCATAGGAGTTCATGTTACACAATACATGTATGTTTTGTTCGATAAAGTTCATATTAATATAAAAACATCACAGTATACATTGGCACATTATGTTCAGTAGTTCCAAAAACAACCGGTGATTTTGCAGAGAGCCACATCAATTTATAGAAATACTCATTATAAATGTTGATGAAAATGTGTTGATGTTGATGAAAAGTGTTATACATGGAACTTTAGATACACTTCTCCTTAATGCAACCGCTGTGTCAGATTTCAAAAAAGCTTTATGGAAAAAGCAGACCATGCAGTAATCTGAGTACGGCCCTCAGAGCCCAAACAAGCCAAAAAGATATCCGCCATATTGTGCAGTGAACAGAAGTCATAACATTATAAATATTCACTTACCTTTGATGATCTTCATCAGAATGCACTCCCAGGAATCCCAGTTCCACAATAATGTTAGTTTTGTTCGGTAATGTCTGTCATTTATGTCCAAAAAGCTCCTTTTGTTAGCACGTTTGGTAAACAAATCCAAACTCATGAAGCGCGTTCACTAGGCGCAGATGAAAAGTCAAAAAGTTCCGTTACAGTCCGTAAAAACATGTCAAACAAAGTGTAGAATCAATCTTTAGGATGTTTTTAACATATATCTTCAATAATGTTCCAACCGGAGAATTCCTTTGTCTTCAGAAATGCAATGGAACTCAAGCTAACTCTCACATGAACGCGCATGGTCAGCTCGTGGCACTCTGGGAGAGACCTTATTCAATCCCCTCTCATTCGACCCCCCTCCACAGTAGAAGCATCAAACAAGGTTCTAAAGACTGTTTACATCTAGTGGAAGCCTTAGGAAGTGCAGCATGACCAATATCCCACTGTATCTTCAATAGCGAATGATTTGAAAAACGACCAACCTCAGATTTCCCACTTCCTGGTTGGATTTTCTCTCAGGTTTTTGCCTGCCATATGAGTTCTGTTATACTCACAGAACTCATTCAAACCGTTTTAGAAACTTCAGAGTGTTTTCTATCCAAATATACTAATAATATACATATATTAGCAACTGGGACTGAGTAGCAGGCAGTTTACTCTGGGCACCTTATTCATCCAAGCTACTCAATACTGCCCCCAGCCATAAGAAGTTAAGTGAATTGTTTCGCTCCACAGTTATTCAAGATGATTAGTAAGCCAGCTAAAATGGTTTACAATAGTTAGCAATCACTTCTCCACCTATTTTGATAGCTACAGTGTGCCTGCCGTGTCAATGTATCCAAAACTGACGTGCTGTTTCCAGTTTTGTTTACATTTGACAATTTTGACATTCATCCATGTGTATCCACTTTCTATGCACATTGAGTCAATTCCATAGTTGTCCTCATTGAAAAGCATTGAATTGATTGAATTTAAATGGAATTAACCCCGACCCTGGTGATGTACTGTCTCCGGCCATTCACATTGGAGTTGACTTCAAAGCCTATACATCTCATGTAATGTGGATTAGGATTTCTAAAGCAGAGCAGATTTGGGGACTAGAACACATCGTCTGCGATATTGGCAATGTTTACAGCCAGGGATTAGGCCATGGTTAAGCTTTAGAAGTAGGACGATTACTCCTCTGTGATTTGATAATAGATCCCTTCACTTTTTCCACATTTTTTAATGTTTCTAAAATTAATTAAATAGTTTTTTTCCCTCGTCAATCTCCACACAATACCCTATAATGACAAAGCAAAAACGGGTTTTAAAAAAATGATAGAATATCACATTTCCGTAAGTATTCAGACCCTTTACTCAATACTTTGTTGAAGCACCTTCGGTAATGATTACAGCCTCGAGTCTTTTTGGGTATGACGCTACAAGCGTGGCACACTTGTATTTGGGGAGTTTCTCCCATTCTTCTCTTCAGATCCTCTCAAGCTCTGTCAGGTTGGATGGGGAGCGTCGATGCACAGCTATTTTCAGGTTTCTATAGAGATGTTAGATCGGGTTCAAGTCCAGGCACTGGCTGGGTGCTTCAAGGACGTTCAGAGACGTTCAGAGAGTCCCGAAGCCACTCCTGCATTGTCTTGGCTGTGAGCCTAGGGTTGTTGTCCTGTTGGAAGGTGAACCTTCGCTCCAGTCTGAGGTCCTGAGTGCTCTGGAGCAGGTTTTCATCAAGGATCTCTCCGTACTTTGCTCCGTTCATCTTTCCCTCGATCCTGACTAGTCTCCCAGTCCCTGCCGCTGAAAAATCCTCACAGCATGATTCTGCCGCCACCATGCTTCACCGAGGGGATGGTATTGGCCAGATGATGAGCGGTGCTTGGTTTCCTCTAGAAGTGACACTTGGCATTCAGGTCAAAGAGTTCAGTCTTAGTTTCTTCAGACCAGAGAATCTTGTTTCTCATGGTCGGAGTGTCCTTTAGGTACCTTTTGGCAAACTCCAAGTGGGGTGTCACGTCTTTTACTGAGGAGTTGCTTCCGTCCGAACACTGTACCATAAAGATCTGATTGTTGGAGTGCTGCATCGATGGTTGTCCTTCTGGAAGGTTCTCCCATCTCCACAGAGGAACTCTGCAGCTCTGTCAGAGTTACCATTGGGTTCTTGGTCACCTCACTCCCTTCTCCCCGATTGCTCAGTTTGGCCAGGCGGCCAGCTCTAGGAAGTCTTGGTGGTTCCAAGACTTCTTCCATTTAAAAATGTCAGAGGCCACTGTGTTCTTGGGAACCTTCAATACTGCAGAAATGTTATGGTACCCTGCCCCATATCTGTGCCTCGACACATTCCTGTCTTGGAGCTCTACGGACAATTCCTTCAATCTCATGGCTTGGTTTTTGCTATGACATGCACTGTCAACTGTAGGACCTTGTATAGACAGGTGTGTGCCTTTCCAAATCATGTCCAATCAATTGAATTTACCACAGGTCGACTCCAAGTGACTATCTCTCTCATCACTCAATGCATAGGTTTACCTCCACTGTATTCACATCCTACCATACCTTTGTCTGTACATTATGCCTTGAATCTATTCTACCGTGCCCAGAAACCTGCTCCTTTTACTCTCTGTTCCGAACGTGCTAGACGACCAGTTCTTATAGCCTTTAGCCGTACCCTTATCCTACTCCTCCTCTGTTCCTCTGGTGATGTAGAGGTCAATCCAGGCCCTGCAGTGCCTAGCCCCACTCCCATTCCCCAGGCGTTCTCATTTGTTGACTTCTGTAACCGTAAAAGCCTTGGTTTCATGCATGTTAACATTAGATGCCTCCTCCCTAGGTTTGTTTTATTCACTGGTACAACCCCAAATCCGTAAACACGGGCACCCTCATAGATATCATCCTAACCAACCTGCCCTCCAAATACACCTCTTCTGTCTTCAACCAGGATCTCAGCGATCACTGCCTCATTGGCTGCGTCCGTAATGGGTCTGCCTTCAAACGACCACCCCTCATCACTGTCAAACGCTCCCTAAAACACTTCAGCGAGCAGGCCTTTCTAATCGACCTGGCCCGGGTATCCTGGAAGGATATTGACCTCATTCCGTCAGTAGAGGATGCTTAGTTATTCTTTAAAAGTGCTTTCCTCACCATCTTAAATAAGCATGCCCAATTCAAAAAATGTAGAACCATGAACAGATATAGACCTTGGTTCACTCCAGACCTGACTGCTCTTGAGAAGCACAAAAACATCCTGTGGCGTACTGCATTAGCATCGAATAGCCCCCGCGATATGCAACTTTTCAGGGAAGTTAGGAACCAATATACACAGACAGTTAGGAAAGCAAAGGCTAGCTTTTGCAAACAGAAATTTGCATCCTGTAGCACAAACTTAAAAAAGTTCTGGGACACTGTAAAGTCCATGGAGAATAAGAGCACCTCCTCCCAACTGAGGCTAGGATACACTGTCACTACCAATAAATCCCTGGTAATTGAGATTTTCAATAAGCATTTTAGTATAGCTGGCCATGATTTCCACCTGGCTACCCCTACCCCGGTCAACAGCCCTGCACCCCCCACAGCAACTTGCCCAAGCCTCCCCCATTTCTCCTTCACCCAAATCCAGATAGCCGATGTTCTGAAAGAGCTGCAAAATCTGGACCCCTACAAATCAGCCGGGCTAGACAATCTGGACCCTCTCCGTCTAAAATTATGTGCCGAAATAATTATTGCAACCCCTATTACTAGCCTCTTCAACCTCTCTTTCGTATTGTCTGAGATCCCCAAAGATTGAAGAGGGGGGATGACCGCGGCAGCTTTCCAAAGGGGGAGACACTCTAGACCCAAACTGCTACAGACCTATATCTATCCTACCCTGTCTTTCTAAGGTCTTCGAAAGCTAAGTTAACAAACAGATCACCGACCATTTCAAATCCCACCGTACCTTCTCCGCTATGCAATCTGGTTTCCGAGCTGGTCATGGGTGAACCTCAGACACGCTCAAGGTCCTAAACGATATCATAACCGCCATCGATAAGAGACAATACTGTGCAGCTGTATTCATCGACCTGGCCAAGGCTTTCGACTCTGTCAATCACCACATTCTTATCGGCAGACTCTACAGCCTTGGTTTCTCAAATGACTGCCTCGCCTGGTTCACCAACTACTTCTCAGACAGAGTTCAGTGTGTCAAATCGGAGGGCCTGTTGTCCGGACCTCTGGCAGTCTCTATGGGGGTGCCACAGGGTTCAATCCTCGGGCCGACTCTTTTCTCTGTATACATCAATGATGTCGCTCTTGCTGCTGGTGATTCTCTGATCCACCTCTACGCAGACGACACCATTCTGTATACTTCTAGCTCTTCTTTGGACACTGTGTTAACTAACCTCCAGACGAGCTTCAATGCCATACAACTCTCCTTCCGTGGCCTCCAATTGCTCTTAAATGCAAGTAAAACGTAATGCTCTTCAACCGATCGCTGCCCGCACCTGTCCTGCATCACTACTCTGGACAGTTCTGACTAAGAATATGTGGACAACTACAAATACCTAGGTGTCTGGTTAGACTGTAAACTCTCATTCCAGACTCAAATTAAGCATCTCCAATCCAAAATTAAATCTAGAACCGGCTTCCTATTTCACAACAAAGCATCCTTCACTCATGCTGCTAAACATACCCTCGTGAAACTGACTATCCTACCGATCCATGACTTCGGCAATGTCATTTACAAAATAGCCTCCAACACTCTACTCAGCAAATTGGATGCAGTCTATCATAGTGCCGTCCGTTTTGTCACCAATGCCCCATATACCACCCACCACTGCGACCTGTATGCTCTCGTTGGCTGGCCCTCGCTTCATATTCGTCGCCAAACCCACTGGCTCTAGGTCATCTATAAGTCTCTGCTAGGTAAAGCCCCGCCTTATCTCAGCTCACTGGTCACCATAGCTGCACCCAACTGTAGAACGCGCTCCAGCAGGTATATTTCACTGGTCACCCCCAAAGCCAATTCCCCCTTTAGCCGCCTTTCCTTCCAGTTCTCTGCTGCCAATGACTGGAACGAACTGCAAAAATCACTGAAGCTGGAGACTCATATCTCCCTCACTAGCTTTAAGCTCCAGCTGTCAGAGCAGTTTACAGATCACTGCACCTGTACATAACCCATCTGTAAATTGCCCATCCAACTACCTCATACTGTTATTTATATACTGTTATTTATTTTGCTCCTTTGCACCCCAGTATCTCTACTTGCACACTCATCTTCTGCACATCTATCACTCCAGTGTTTAATTGCTGTATTGTAATTATTTCGTGACTATGGCCTATTTATTGCCTTACCTCCCTTATCCTACCTCATTTGCACACACTGTATATAGACTTTTTCTATTGTATTATTGACTGTATGTTTGTTTATTCCATGTGTAACTCTGTGCTGTTGTTTGTGTCGCACTGCTTTGCTTTATCTTGGCCAGTTCGCAGTTGTAAATTAGATCTTGTTCTCAACTAGCCTACCTGGTTAAATGAAGGTGACATTAAAAAATAACAGTCATTCCAAATTGTCTTTCTCATTCCTAATTAAAGGGGTTGTAATGTCTGAGTCATTAGAGTCTACCTCACAGAGACAGTTATGACTCTAGGTCACACTCAGACCCTCTCTCATTTTCCTTCCCAAATAGACATGGGCGAACATCCATAGTGCACATGGGCATGTATGCATGTATGTCCTCGCCGAACATAATCCGCACGGACAAACACACGCATAGTGGTTTAATGGTGGATGGTGTCTATGGTAGAGGAAGCGGTGTTCTCTATCTCCCAGCTACTGCTTATCTGTTTGAAGGCAATACATTGTTCCATATATAGTTTTATGTCCGTAAGTGGTCTATGTAACATCTCCAATGTTGCACAATCTGACATATGGGATCTATATATATCTCAGTCATGTGCTGTATATCATCCTTCAACAATAGAAAGTAAAGGATATCATATATTGTATTACATGACATTTTACTGTAAGCTGCTCTGTGTTTATTGAACATCAAGGAATACTCAGGGTCACTATTTAGTCAAGTGATGTAAATAAATATAATTTGGTTACGCTTTCACTTTTACATTTCATTCTCAAATGAGAAAACATAACACGTTTTATGATTTTGTGTTTTGAAGATCTGTTTCTCAACTCGTATGGTCAAGGGATTTTGGCAGCTGTTTCATTATGTGTCGTATGCTTGGTTTCACCATCGCTCCTCTTTTGGTTCTGCCTCATCAAAATCAGTTATTCTCCTCATGCTCAACATGTTTTGCTTAGCTGTGATCCGATTAATCTCAATCCCTATGAATTCGGGCATAAACTTGAAGTGTTCCATATCCAGTTGATAGTAATCAGTTTCTAAATTGACTCTTAGATTGAAATGGACCGTAGCCCCCCTCAAGTTTGCCTTCCGTTACTGTATCTAACCTAAGAGTGTTATACATAAACAAAATAGGGCATCAACTGTTAACCAGGGATATTCACCGACATAAAAAAGACAACCTTGGTGTGCCACATCAAATCGGTTTGTGGGCTGGATTTGGCTCACAAGCCACGAGTTGCAGACTCCTACTATGGACTATCCTTCTCCTGCAGCATTTTTCTTTTTTTGTTTTCTGTTTTCCTCACTGCGTCTCTCCTCCCCAGCTGGTCGGTGAGCAGCAAGAGAGCCGCCCGCTGCTGAGCCCCTCCATCGACGACTTCCTGTCGGAGAGCCGCATCGATGGCCCTGTGGTCCGACCGGTCACCTCCAACACAGCAGGTAGCCCTCTCTCATTACCCACAACTCATTAATGCCCTCATCTGCTCCTCTCCTCTCGTTGTCTCTCAGCCAGTCCCAATTTGTTCCCTGCTCCACCCTCCCCCTAGGCAAGTGTTTCCCATAGCTCTCCTCAAGGGCCCCCAGCCAGTTACACTTTAATTATTCCAGTACAAGCACACCTGAATCAATGGCAAAGGTTCATAAAGATGCCGGAATTCAGATATGACGTCATTGTTTTAGGACTATCCACAGAGTTTTTAAACAACGGCACATGACATGGTTCAATATACAAATAAATCGCAAAAATGTTCCAATTGGCAGGCATCTCAAAGCTGCCCCACACACAATACCCCATAATGTCGAATTTGAATAGTTTTTTTTTTCACATACAAAATGTAAAACTGAAATGTCGTTAGTCAGTAAGTATTCAACCCCTTTGTTAACCTCTACGGGATTGGTGACTTTAAAACAGTTACAGAGTTCAATGGCTGTGATAGGAGAAAACTGATCAACATTGTAGTTACGCCACAATACTAATCTAGATGACAGAGTGAAAAGAAGGAAGCTTGTACAGAAAACATGCGTCCTGCTATTTTTTTAATCCTTATTATACCAGGTAAGTTGACTGGGAACACATTCTCATTTACAGCAACAACCTGGGGAATGGTTATAGTGGAGAGGAAGGTGGATGAATGAGCCAATTGGAAGCTGGGGATGATGGTATGGGAATTTAGCCAGGACACCGGGGTTAAAACCCCTACTCTTACGATAAGTGCCATGGGATCTTTAGTGACCACAGAGAGTTAGGACACCTGTTTAACGAAAGACGACACCCTACAGAAGGCAATGTCGCCAATCACTGCCCTGGGGTATTGGGATCTTTTTTTTAGACCAGAGGAAAGTGTGACTCATACTGGCCCTCCAACACCACTTCCAGCAGCATCTGGTCTCCCATCCAGGGACCAACCAGATCCAACGTAGTTAGTTGAACGTCTACAGACTAACACTCTAGTAACCCTCTGTAGATATGCATTGGGACCAATAAAGTGAAAGTTAATATGCTATAACCACCCAACACATCCAAATGTGCAACTTTTGTTGGAATGTCTGAAATTACCACTGGAGCACCTGGGGAAATAAATCAAGAGGGAAAACAAACAATCTATATGCTCTATCTAAACTTGTCTTTCCTAGTCGGTGATGAAGAAACGCATCAGAGGCATAATGTTAAAATCAATATTTTAAATAGTAAAAATCACAATTTGTCAATCAACATCTTTGGCCTAATGGCTAAAGGCTGTTTCACCTGTCTTTGTGTTTGTCTCCACCCCCCTCCAGGTGTCGCCCATCTTCCTCATTATCCCCAGTGTATTTATACCTGTGTTCTGTTTGTTGCCAGTTTGTCCTCTCTTGTCCGGTCTTACCAGCGTGTTTTCCAGTCTCCCTGCTTTCTCAAGTTCTGTTCCCTAGTTTCCCCGGTTCTGACCATTCTGCCTGCCTGCCATTCTGTACCTGCCTGACTCTGACCCGTTTACGAACCTCTGCCTGTCCCCGAGTCTGCCTGCTGTTCTGTACCTTATTGACTCTGACCTGTCTTTTGCCTGGCCCCTGTTTGGGTCAATAAACCTCTGTGACTAGCTGTCTGCATCTGGGTCTTCTCCTGAGTGCTGATAGTACGAACTGGCCCTGACTGACCCAGCACTCAGACCAGCTCCACAATGCTGTCTCCCTGCAAGGAGCCACCATTGGAAGACACAAGGAGTTACTGCAATGTCTTATGGAGAGACTCCATACCCTGGTAGAACACCATGACCAGGCGTTTGATACATTGCTGGAGCAATTCCGCAGATTCCCTACTGGGAAACGGATCACACCAGTAATCTCGCAGCCTACCCCAGTGTCCCGAGAACCCCGCTTACCTCCTCCGGAGCACTACGTTGGAGATTCTGGAACCTGCCAGACTTTTCTCTCCCAGTGCTCCCTCATTTTTGAGTTGCAGTCTTCTTCGTTCCCCTCGGACTGCTCGAGGATAGCGTACATCATACCGCTGATGTCCGGGAGGACGCATGCCAGGGCTGTGGCGGTGTTGGAGCAACTGTCCGCCGTCTGCCTCAGTCTGGTGGAAGTTCGGAAGGTGTTTGATTGTCTGTTGTCCGGGAGAGAGGCTGCTCGTAAGCTGCTCCAGCTACGTCAAGACTCCCGTAGTGTGGCAGACTATGCGGTGGATTTTGCACATTTGCGGCTGAGAGTGCCTCGAACCCGGAAGCATTGTTCGACATGTTCCTTCACAAACTATCGGAGGTGATCAAAGATGAGCTCGCAGCCCGGGAGCTGCCCATGGACCTTGACTACCTCATAGCCTGACCATCCAGATCGATGAGCGGCTTCAAGAACGTCGGAGGGAGAGGGAAACTGTGCCTTGTCGCCTTCGTTCACCCTCGATTCCCACCTCGCCTCCGAAGAACCCGACGTCACCCGAGTTCTCTCGGCATCACCTAGGGCTGCCGACTCGCCTCCTTCGGAATCCATGAACCTGGGCAGGGCTAGATGGACTCCGGCTGAGCTCTTATGCCGACTCCACACCCAGAGCTGTCTATATTGTGGAGCTACGGGACATTTCGTAGATACCTTCCCACTAAAAACCCAGGCTCATCAAGAACGGAAGAGTACAGTAGTGGGCCATACAGAAAACTTTTGCTCTCCCCTTACTCGCACCCCTTTCCATGCTATCCTGCTGTGGGGGAACAAGTAAAAGTCCCTCCGACTCTGGGGCCGATGAGAGTTTTTTGGGGCGCTATCCTGGCGTCCAAGCTGGACATCACCACTCAGCCCCTCTCCATTCCCATGGACATTAGAGTGCTGGACGGACGCTCTGTAGGCCTGGTCACTCACAATACCACTCCCATCAACCTACGAGTGTCAGGGAACCACAGTGAGGCAATCCAATTTATGCTTATTAAGTTTCCTCGGGTTCCCGTCCCTATGACTGTGGGATCGACCTTCTCCCAGGCACCACACTGCCCCAGGGATGACTGTAATCTGTCGGGTCTGTAGACGAAGGTTATGGAGACCGACATCGAGGACTTTTTAGCTGCAGGGTGTATCCGTCCTATTGTTTCCTTTGCCGGCGCAGGGCTCTTCTTTGTGGAGAAGGACAAACCCCTGCGCCCATGCATCGACTACCCGGGCCTCAATGACATCACGGTGAAGAACCTCTAACCGCTACCCCTCATCGCCTCGGCCTTTGAGCAGCTCCAGGGGGCCACTGTTTTCTCCATTTTGGACCTGCGGAACGCCTACCATTTGGTGCGTTTACGGGAAGGGGACGACTGGAAGACTGCCTTCAACATGACCAGCGGCCACTAAGAATACCTGGTCATTGCATTTGGACTTACCAACGCCCCTGCTGTGTTCAAGGCCCTGGTTAATGACGTTGCCCACGACATGTTGAGCTGGTTTGTTTTTCTTCTACCTTGATGACATCCTTGTTGTCTCCCACTCAGCCCAAGAACATGTGCTCCACATCTAATAGGTCCTCCAGGGCCTCCTGGAGAACCAGCTTTTTGTGAAAGCGGAGAAATGCGAATTCCATCGCCCCACCATCCCCTTCCTTGGTTACATCATCGCTGCAGGGAATGTACAGATGGATCCCGGGAAGGTGAGAGCGGTGGTGGATTGGCCCCAGCCTACGTCCAGAGTGCAGCTGCAATGTTTCCTGGGATTCACAGCTTTAGCCGGGGTTACAGCACCCTGGTTTCCCCCGTCTGCACTCACCTTTCCAGAGGTTCCGTTCACATGGTCCCCAGCTGCTGACCGGGCGTTCCGGGACATCAAGCACCACGTCACCACTGCTCCCATATTGATTCATCCTGACCCATCCTGTCAGTTCGTGGTGGAGGCCGATGCTTCGGATGTCGGAGTGGGGACTGTCCTGTCCCAGTGTTCTGCCCTGGACCTCAAGTTAAATCCCTGCGTCTTCTCACATCACCTCAACGCCACAGAGAGAAACTACAATGTGGGGAATCGTGGGCTTATCGCGGTGAAGATGGCGTTGGAGGAGTGGAGACACCGGTGGGTGGGGGTGGAACCTTCGTTCATTGTGTGGACAGACGACAGGAACCTGGAATATCTCCCCACCGCCAAGCGTCTCATTCCAGGCAAGCTAGGTGGGCCCTGCTTTTCACCCGGTTTAACTTCTCCCTCTCCTACCGACCAGGATCCAAGAACATCAAGCCGGATGCGCTGTCACGCCGTTATAGCCCCACCGCTACACTCGGACCCCGAGACCATTCTTCCCACCTCATGTCTGGCGACAGCACTCAGCTGGGGAATAGGGAAGCATGTTCGTGAGGCACAGAGTTCCCAGTCAAACCCAGGGGAGGGGGCCCAGATATCCAGATGTTTGTGCCTGACGCTGTCCGCTCCTTGGTCCTGGAGTGGGCCCACTCCTCCAGGCTTGCCTGCCACCCGGGCTCCCGTCAAACCCTGGCCTTGGTGCGGCAACGCTTTTTGTGGCCTACCATGGTCCCGGACTTCTCCGCGTTCATCGCCGCCTGCACGGTCTGTGCACAGAACAAGACTCCTCGGCAAGCTCTGGCTAGTCTTCAACCATTGCCTGTCCCTCACCATCCCTGGTCTCACATATCCCTGGACTTCGTCACGAGTCTTCCCCAGTCTGATGGCAGCACCGCCATCCTGACAGTAGTGGACCGGTTTTCCAATGCCGCCCACTTCATTCCTCTCCCCAAGCTACCCTCTGCTAAAGAGACGGCCCAGCTCATGGTGCAGCACGTCTTCTGGTTCCATGGACTCCCAGTGGACATGGTCTCTGACCGGGGTCCTCAGTTCTCGTCCTGGTTCTGGAAGGAGATCTGCACGCTCATTGGGTCGTCAGCCTGTCCTCCGGGTTCCACCTGCAGTCCAATGGCCAGTTGGAGCGAGCCTACCAAGACCTGGAGAAGACTCATCGCTGCCTTATCTCCGCCAACCCCACCACCTGGAGCCAGCAACTCGTGTGGGTTGAATACGCCCGCAACACCCTCCCCTGCTCTGCCACTGGGCTCTTGACTTTCGAGTGGTCTCTGGGGTATTAGCCCCTGCTCTTCCTGGAGCAAGAGGAAGAGGTCGGCATACCCTTGGCCCAGATGTAATGTCGCCGTACATGGAAGAGGGGGGAGGGAGGGGTGCTGTTGTCACACCCTGATCTGTTTCACTTGTCTTTGTGCTTGTCTCCATCCCCGCCAGGTGTCTCCCATCTTCCTAATTATCACCAGTCACCTTTTGTTCTCTGTTTGTCTGTTGCCAGTTTGTCTTGTCTTACCAGCGCTTTTTCCCATCTTCCTGTTTTCTCAAGTTCTGTTCCCCGGTTCTGACCATTCTGCCTGCCCTGACTCCGAGCCTGCCTGCCGTTCTATACATGTCTGACTTATTTACGAACCTCTGCCTGTCCTGACCCCGAGCCTGCCTGCTGTTCTGTACCTTATTGACTCTGCCTTGGATTACGGACCTCTGCCTGCCTTTGACCGGTCTTTTGCCTGCCCCCTGTTTGGGTCAATAAACCTCTGTGACTCTAGCTGTCTGCATCTGGGTCTCTGATGGTAGCGGTCAGTTTTGATAAAAGGCTGCTAGTGAAAGTGTGAGCGTATCGTCAGTGGGAGATTGTGCTAGAGACCTGAAAATGTTTGTCTTCTTGGTATTCTTTGTGCTGACAGAATACATTTAAGTGAGAATCCATAAACCATAATATATTAAATTAAACAGAGTTCCTAATTTGGAATAATGTCACCTATCTTCTGTTTCGGCAGTCAACTGGCTCAGTTGCTGCTCCAGAAATGCTCGATCAGCCTCCAGGTCTTCCTGGAGGATCTCTGCTTTAATCTTCCATTGAACCAATTCCTGGTTCATCGGCTTAATTTTTTCACTTGAACTTCAACAACATGAAAGAACATAAACGGAATTAAAATATAAATGCAATATGCAACAATTTCAAAGATTTTACTGAGTTACAGTTCATAGAAGGAAATCAGTCAATTGAAATAAATAAATGAGGCCCTAATCTATGGATTTCACATGACTGTGCAGGGGCGCAGCCATGGGTGGGGCTGGGAGGGCATAGGCCCACCAACTTGGGAGCCAGGTCCACCCACTGGGGAGCCAGGCCCAGCCAATCAGAATTAGTTTTTCCCAACAAAAGGGCTTTATTACAGACATAAATACTCCTCAGCACCCTCCCTCCCCCTCCTCAGTCGATCCCGCAGGTGAAGAAGCCGGATGTGGAGGTCCTGTGGTTACACGTGGTCTGCGGTTGTGAAGCCTGTTGAATGTACTGCCAAATTCTCTGAAACAACGTTGGAGGCGGCTTATGGTTGAGAAATTAACATCTGTGACATTGTATTGTGAGACAGTCTTTATGGCTTGGGGGTAGAAGCTGTTGAGGAGCCTTTTGGACATTCAAAGCTCATATCTCTGAGTGACTCAGCAACACACCTCTCGGCCCAGACTGCTCCACGATGGCCTATTAACATATCAGAGACAAAAGTGCACATTTTAGAGTGGCTTTTTATTGTCCCCAGCACAAGTTGCACCTGTGCAATGATCATGCTGTTTAATCAGCTTCATAATATGCCACAACTGTCAGGCGGATGGATTATCTTGGCAAATGAGAAATTCTCACTAACAGAGATGGTAACACATTTGTGCACAGAAGTTGAGAGAAATAAGCTTTTTGTGCACATGGAACATTTCTGGCATATGTTATGTCAGCTCATGAAAAGTGGGTCCAACACTCTACATGTTGTGTTTATATTTTTGTTCAGTATAGTTGGGGGAGAAATATAGCACGGGGAAGTTCATCATGCCGTAAACGAGACATTCAATAACCAAATTTGGTTAATGTTTTTTATGTTTGCATGCTTTTTATTCACTGTAGCACCATCTCAGGGCCAATGGTGACTGAAAAGAGATGTTTTACAATCTGAACTCTTGAAGAGATACAGTATGTGATCGTTAACGTTAACATTGACAAATGCTAGCTAAGTATAGCTAGCTAACTAAACATGGTATTTCACAAAGTTTAGCTTTCTAGCTAGTTAGCTAGCTACCTTTTTATAGCTTATACCATAGATAAGAGGTTAGCTAGTTCTATAATCTTTGCTTATACTGTTAACATTAACTAGGCTAGTAGCTTGCTAACTACTTACATTATCCCTCCTCGTCCTCTTCCTTTGCATGGTCACACATCCGTGCTCTTGTCCCCTGAGCAGAAAAGATAGTGGACATGAAAACTTGAGCTGGCTAGCTAAACAAGCTCCAGGTTGCTAACTAGCTGTGGCCGAAAACATATAATAGCAGCAATTGACTTGCAGTTTACATTTAGCTAGCCAAGACTTTTTAGCTCAGACATGAATCATATTTCAACAATGTAGCTAGGCACCTAACATTAATTTACCTTTATATCAATTTATCGCTTTGTAGACACTCCATATGGTCCTCATGCAGTTGCAGCGGTGAATGTAACGTTACTGCAGGCGGGGAGAGGGGGGCCGTCCGGTTCGGAAGTGCAACGATGTGCAACGTCCACATAGAAACGAACACCCACATAGACGTCACTCATGAAAGATAGCAGTGAAATCTATCTGCATGGTTATGCACTTTGGTTCCAGCCAATGAAATTAGTGTGCCAATTATATTCAATTGGTACGCCAATTCCAGTCAAAACACTATCCATTATTCCAGCCTGTCCCTAATGGATAATGGATAGTTTGGTTAGGAAACTAACTAGCATGGCCTATGTCAAACAGAACAAAAAATCTACATAGAAATTGATAAACTGGCTGCAGGAGAAACGTCTGCTGAAAGGAAAAATGAAAAGCAAGAAATTTGGACGGAAGATGAAGATGGTGCCATACCAGTGCAGACATCTTCATCTGGTAAGTCATTGTTAGCTAGTGTTAGCTGTATTAATCAACTGGAAGCAAGTGGTATTTTTTTAATTTTTAGAAACAATGTTTAATTTAAATATGTAATAATGCAGCCCATCAATATTTTTTGCCGACAATAAACCGGAAAACAAGCTGATATGTTAATAGGCTATCGTGGAGCAGTCTGGGCCGAGAGGTGTGTTGCTGAGTCACCCAGAGAGCTTTGAATGTCCAAAAGGCTCCTCAACAGCTTCTATCCCCAAGCCATAAAGACTGCTGAACAATTCATCAAATGGCCACCCGGACTATTTACATTGACACATTTTACACTGCTGATACTCGCTGTTTACTATCTATGCATAGTCACTCTACCCCTACCTACATGTACAAATTACGTCGACTAACCTGTACACCCGCACATTGACTCAGTACCGGTACCCCCTGTATATAGCCTCGTTAATGTTATTTGATTATTCCTTTTTATTCCATTTCTTACATTAGTTTATTTAGTAAATATTTTCTTATCCAAGGATGCAGTTCAAGAAATAGAGTTAAGGGCTTGACAAATACATTTTGATTTTATTTGCTGTGGTGGAGTTCTCCATGGTTCTGCAGTAGCTGGTGAGTGCAGCCTGTGCCTAGGCCCTAGGTCTACTGCGCAACTGCAATATGTGGCTCTGACCTAGGCTATGGACCACTGCTTCTGTACGGTCTCCACCGTATAGGTGACACCACTGTGTAATCACACTAAATGGTAGAAAGTGGAACTTTGTCCCCTGTTGAAGTAGGCCGGTGTACGTTATAATTCCTATTTATGAAAACTGTGAATGTCTTCACATTTCAGACTATGGATACAGCAAAATAGGACCTGGCAACCCTGTTTAGGTATTATACGATGCATGTCATATGAGGACTGGGTCAATTTTGTACTGGGCCCACTCCAGCCTCTACACGTGGATGCAATACGTACACCGGTAGTTCTGCGTTATCACTGACAATGGGAAATGAGAGGTAAATGTGTGTAAAATAAATAGCTTTGTATTTTCATTAGACAACAATACATGCTATAAATTATTTATTACATGTCCATAGAGACCCAGTTGTTTCTTATAATGGTCTTCTTTTTGTGTAAACACAATTATTGTCAGACTTTTCACTGGGCGAAAAGGGTCCATACACGGGACATCTTTACATGACGCGTTATTGATATTCTAGAGATTACAGACAATTTCCAATGAATATTTTGAGTTTTCTGGATAGGCACTGTATTCTGACAAAATCTGAATCCAGATGTCTTTTAGACATTATATTGTAACATGCGTTACCAAGAAAGCATAACGTGAAAGTGAAATGAAATGTTGCCCCTAAAATAAATGAAATTATTAATATATGAAAATAATGTGTTGATGTACAGTATGTATAGTCGTGGCCAAAAGTTTTGAGAATGACACAAATATTAATTTTCACAAAGTTTGCTGCTTCAGTATCTTTAGATATTTTTGTCAGATGTTACTATGGAATACTGAAGTATAATTACAAGCATTTCATAAGTGTCAAAGGCTTTTATTGACAATTACATGAAGTTGATGCAAAGAGTCAATATTTGCAGTGTTGACCCTTCTTTTTCAAGACCTCTGCAATCCGCCCTGGCATGCTGTCAATTAACTTCTGGGCCACATCCTGACTGATGGCAGCCCCTTCTTGCATAATCAATGCTTGGAGTTTGTCAGAATTTGTGGGTTTTTGTTTGTCCACCCGCCTCTTGAGGATTGACCACAAGTTCTCAATGGGATTAAGGTCTGGGGAGTTTCCTGGCCATGGACCCAAAATATCGATGTTTTGTTCCCCGAGCCACTTAGTTATCACTTTTGCCTTATGGCAAGGTGCTCCATCATGCTGGAAAAGGCATTGTTCGTCACCAAACTGTTCCTGGATGGTTGGGAGAAGTTGCTCTCGGAGGATGTGTTGGTACCCTTCTTTATTCATGGCTGTGTTCTTAGGCAAAATTGTGAGTGAGCCCACTCCCTTGGCTGAGAAGCAACCATAAATAAAGGATCACTTGAATCACGGCTCTCTTATTGATGCAAAGTGCCTCTAGATGACACACGAAGTGGGGGGTGGATAGCCTGTCAGAGATACTAAACTTTGAGGATCCGGTACTGGCAGAAGAAGTTAAGATGTGCAACCTTATGTTCCGAAACCATTGCGTTGATATAACTGTTAAAGGTTTGGGTATGTGGCGGTGGTGTTTAAAGGCAAAATGAGATTTGTGAAGTGTGGGGGCGAACATGAATGTGGACATCCAGTTAAACTGCTGTGCAGTGATGAAAAGACAAGTGGAAGTGCAGCAGGTGAGGAGTGAGCGTAAAATCTCATATGCAGAAGCAGTGAAGGTAGTTCACGCAGAGCACCTAGAAGAGCAGGTATTCCAAGACAGATTGGGATGCAGGTTGGGCGTGATGTAGGGAGAAGAATGAGAGAGAACACAAGACTGGTTGACATTAAGAAGGTTGTTACATATACACGGTAAGTGAGAAATATAAGAATAAGATTTGGCTTGATTAGCATAGCCCTGCCCTGCCCCCTTGTGGAGCTCTTCAGTTACTGTTTCTTATATAATTCATAATTGGGATTTTGTCATTGCAACTTATTATTTTTATAGCAGTGTTATTATGTTTCTTCACTGTAATATTGTTTTATTGCTATTTCCTGATATTGTATTCTAATTACTAATAATTCCTCATTCTGTACTTTCAAAAACCACACGCATAAACAGTAATAAGCATTATTTGCGAACATCATAACTGGACATCTTTCTTGCCGAAGATTGAGGCCGAAGATTGCCGAAGATTGATGCTAGCAACATACTGTTTGAATTTACACTCCTTTACAGTTTTAGTGGAGTAAAAAATAGGTCTATATGTAATGGTTATCTATTTCTTTGAAGTATTGGTAGTGATTGAGCAACAATCTGTAACGTAACAAAATGTGGAATTAGGCAAGGGGTCTTAATACTTTCCAAATGCACTTATGGCTCAATCATTAGGGATTTTTGGGCTTGGGCTCATTAAATGTCTTTAATGTTGGGCTAATGAAATTTATTTAAATTATGGCTCATCAGGCTCAGTTAGCATCAGGCTCGAATTTACAATAAAATCCAGACACAGGCCTATGCTTTTGAATGACGCTTCCGGTTTTGGCAGGAAATCCCGGGTTACCCGGGAGAAAAGTGATTTACAGTGCATTCGGAAAGTATTCAGACCCCTTTGCTTTTCCCACATTTGTTACATTTCAGCCTTATTCTAAAATTGATTACATTTTTGTTCCTCATCAATCTACACACAATACCCCGTAATGACAAAGCAAAAACAGTTTTTTAGACATTTTTGCAACTGTATATTAAAAATAAAAAAAATAAAAATAAACTTTCATAAACATAAGTATTCAGACCCTTTACTCAGTACTTTGTTAAAGCACCTTTGGCAGCGATTACAGCCTCGAGTCGTCTTGGGTATGACGCTACAAGCTTGGCACACCTGTATTTGGGGAGTTTCTCCCATTTTTCTCTGCAGATCCTCTCAAGCTCTGTCAGGTTGGATAGGGAGCGTCGCTGCACAGCAACATCCCTACAGCATGATGCTGCCACCACCATATTTCACAGTAGGGATGGTGCCAGGTTTCCTGCATATGTGACGCTTGGCATTCAGGCCAAAGAGTTCAATCTTGGTTTCATAAAACCAGAGAATATTGTTTCTCATGGTCTGAGAGTCCTTTAAGTGCCTTTTGGCAAACTCCAAGTGGGCTGTCGTGCCTTTTACTGAGGGGTTTCCGTCTGGCCACTCTACCATAAATGCCTGATTGGTGGAGTGCTGCTGAGATGGTTGTCCTTCTGGAAGATTCTCCCATCTCCACAGATGAACTCTGGAGCTCTGTAAGAGTGACCTCCCTGACCAAGGCCCTTCTCCCCCGATTGCTCAGTTTGGCTGGGCGGCCAGCTCTAGGAAGAGTTGGTGGTTCAAAACTTCTTCCATTTAAGAATGATGGAGGCCACTGTGTTCTTGAGGACCTTCAATGCTGCAGAAATGTTTTGGTACCCTTCCCCAGATCTGTGCCTCGACACAATCCTGTCTCGGAGCTCTACAGACAATTAATTAGACCTCATGGCTTGGTTTTTGCTCTGACATGCACTGCCAGATGTGTGCCTTTCCAAATCATGTCCAATCAATTGAATTTATCACAGGTCGACTCCAATGACGTTGTAGAAACATCAAGGATGATCAATGAAAACAGGATGCACCTGAGCTCAATTTCGAGTCTAATAGCAAAGAGTCTAAATACTTATGTAAATAAGGCCTGTTTTTTGTTATTAATACATTTCCCAAACTGTCTAAAAACCTTTTTTAGCTTTCTCATTATGGAGTATTGTATGTAGATTGATGAAGAAACCATTTTATTTAATACATTTTAGAATAAGGCTGTAACGTATCAAAATGTGGAGGAAGGGGTCTGAATACTTTCCGAATACAATGTGTATATACATCCTCCGGTTCAGCGAGCCCCATAAATATGGCTACTTTTTTGGTATAGTATTATCTAGATTATCAGATAGCCAGGTAGACCTGGTCTGTACTATAACAGAAGATGAGGTTAGAGCTGCCATTTTATGTATGAAAGCAGGGAAGTCACCTGGTCTGGATGGCCTTCCTGTAGAATATTATGAAAAGTATCTTGACATTCTTGTACCTATATTGATAGTGGTTTAACGAGTCATTAATAATGGCTCCCTTTCGGACACCTTTAATGAGGCTTTGATATCGCTTATCCCTAAAAAGGATAGAGATACTACAGAACCTGGGAATTTTAGAGCTATCCGCCTCATTTAATGTGGATTGTAAGATTCTTACTAAGACCCTTGCGATATGCTTAGAGAAGGCACTACCTAATATCATACATAGTGACCAAGTAGGATTTATTAAGAACAGGACCTGATAATATGAGGAGGCTCTTACATCTCATGTGGTTAAACCGCTCAAACATAGTTCCTACCACTGCTTTCACCTTAGATGCTGAGAAGGCGTTTGATAGGGTAGAGTGGGCTTTTCTCTTAAGAACCCAAGGAAAATTTGGTTTTGGACCTGACTTTTGTAAATGGATAGGGTCGTTTATTCCAGTCCAAAAGCAACAGTATTTACACATGAAATTGTTTCCTTTTTTTCTCTTTCTGGAGGCACAAGACAGGTTTGCTCGCTCTCCCCTCGCCTGTTTTAAAGCCTCTTGCAACAAGGATAAGAAGAGATCCTGAAATTTTGGGTGTACATGGAGGAGGAAAAGAACACGAACTGCTTATGTATGCAGACAATATTCTACTGCTGGTCTTTGATCCTGTACCACGATTACTTACTTGTACTGAATCATATTCTAGTTTGTCAGGCTACAAAAATAATTGGAATAAGTAGAAAGCAATGCCAATTAATGCTATATGTTACTCTGGAACTGTTACCCCATTTAATTTCAAATGGGATCCAATTTGGAGTAATTGATGGGACTACATTTTGAGCCACTACTAGTTAAGATTAAGACCAATTTAGAAAAATGGGAAAATATTTAAATTTTATCTCTGCAATGTTACCTATGAATTTTCCAGACTGGTATTTTCAACAATATGACAAATGAAGTAAATACTTTTTGTGGGATAGGAAAAAATCCAGGTTTAATATGAAGATGTGCTCACCAAGGGATGTAGGAGGCTTGGCTTCACCAGATGTTAAATTGTACAATTTACCATTTGAAATGGCTAAATTAGCGAAGCATTGGATAAAAGGGATTCTGGCTAGGAATGGATAACAATAGAATGGGAACTAAGTTATCCTTTCACCCCTGTTGATACTCTGTCACATAGTCTTACAGGGGAGAGGTGTGTTAACTCCCAAACCAATTTTGTTACATTCAAAAGAGATGAGGAGAACAGTACACAATATATGTGGAATTTCACATCTAAGGATACTCATCTTTGTGGCACAATCCTAGGCTACTGAAGGGAAAGAAGTCTGTGTACTGGAAACAGTGGCTAATGAAAGGAATTCATACTATAGGTAATCTGTACAATGAAGATGTTTTAACGTCATACTCAGATTTGGTACAAAAATATGATGTGGGAGACGAGGGACATTTCTGGAAATATTTACAATTGAGGGAGTGTTTGTTAAACGGCTATCAACAAAATCCAGGAAAAAACCCAAAAGCTGAATATTTGGAATTACCCAAACCTAAAGCAGACATGTTTTACTCAATATTTACTCATCTGCTGAGTAAAGACTGTAAAAACCTCAGAACAATATGGCAAAGTGTGAAATTGAGGATGATACCTGGTTGAAGATCTTGTCCAGCTCAGGGAAGAACATAAGGGAAGCCAGGGGGAAACTTACTCAATAGAAGACACTGCGTAGGTTTTATTGGACCCCAACAATGCTTCATAAGATGGGGTCGACCAACAAATATCTGTGTTGGAAATGCCAAAAAAGACACTGGGACATTTTTTACATGCAATATGACACTGTACATTAGTGCTACCTTTTCTGGAAGGAGGTTTTGAAATATCTGGAGGAATGGTTGAGGTTAACAACTCCAGTCATACCAAGAATGTCTCTTGGGCGATAGAACAGAGTTACATAATGTAACAAATGAGGAATTTGCACTAGTCGCTGTTGTTAGCGTTACAGCAGCTAGAGTAATCCCCAGAACTTGGAAGGGTCGTACCACTCCTACTCTGAAACAGTGGACAGAATCAACGTTGGAGGTAGTATCTCATGAACAAATGCTTGATAGGATCACTGGGGGAAACGACAATTCTAGAAGCTGGACGCATTTTATTTGTCATGTTGTTTCTAAGACTGGGAGGTGAGGACTTATGCTTGTGAACCCATTTTAGTTGAGTATTTTAGCTTGTAAGATACTATTTGACTGCGTATGTGTGGTATGTTGGGGGTGTTGGTCAGATAATCAGGTCTATATAATTATCAAACTTATATTGGTAGTAGAAAGGAAACACAGACTCTTTGTTTTAAGTATTTCGATTCTCCTTCAGTAATACAATTGCAGGCAGAAGTTGGTACAGAGTACAGTATATGACTGGGGAGAGCTAAGACCTGGGGAGAGAGCTAAGACATCCTGTAACTCATTTAGCCTCCCCAGTCCCCCTTGCGTGACTTTCCCTGGCAACAACATTTTAATCAATCTAACCTCTCCCTGGCAGCAGCAACCATCTTGTCAGCAATTAAAAGCTCAGAAGTGGGTTTGACCGAAACTTGACCTTTCATCACAAGTATAGAGTCATAACAAGGTGAACGAGTCTAAGGATCTTCTGACAGGAGGCTGTTTTCATCAGGCCTGCGGCAGTCTTGTGTTATCAGGAAAACAGTCGTATTCGCAGAAACTCAGATAGCCACGTTGGGGCCCAGACAGGAGGAGTATGAGCGTAGGCAGTTTCATCCTTCTGATAGTGTCTGAAGGGCACAACACTCAAAACAGGTGTAAACACACACACAGGTCTCCTGAGAGGAGACCTTACAGTTTATCATAACACAATTTAAGTCGGAAGTTTGCATACACCTTAGCCAAATACATTTAAACTCAGTTTTTCCACAATTCCTGACATTCAATCCTAGTAAAAATTCCTTGTCTTAGGTCAGTTAGGATCACCACTTTATTTTAAGAATGTGAAATGTCAGTATAATAGTAGAGAGAATTATTTATTTCAGCTTTTATTTCTTTCATCACATTCCCAGTGGGTCAGAAGTTTACATCCACTCAATTAGTATTGGGTAGCATTGCCTTTAAATTGTTTAACTTGGGTCAAACGTTTCTGGTAGCCTTCCACAAGCTTCCCACAATAAGTTGGGTGAATTTTGTCCCATTCCTCCTGACAGAGCTGGTGTAACTGAGTCAGGTTTGTAGGCCTCCTTGCTTTTTCAGTTCTGCCCACACATTATCTATAGGATTGAGGTCAGGGCTTTGTGATGGCCACTCCAATACCTTGACTTTGTTGTTCTTAAGCCATTTTGCCACAACTTTGGAAGTCTGCTTGGGGTCATTGTCCATTTGGAAGACCCATTTGCGACCAAGCTTTAACTTCCTGACTGATGTCTTGAGATGTTGCTTCAATATATCTACATAATTTCCCTTCCTCATGATGCCATCTATTTTGTGAAGTGCACCAGACCCTCCTGCAGCAAAGCACCCCCACAACATGATGCTGCCACCCCCATGCTTTACGGTTGGGATGGTGTTCTTCGGCTTGCAAGCCTCCCCCTTTTTCCTCCAAACATAACGATGGTCATTATGGCCGAACAGTTCTATTTTTGTTTCGTCAGACCAGAGGACATCCAAAAAGTACGATCTTTGTCCCCATGTGCAGTTGCAAACCGTAGTCTGGCTTTTTTTATGGTGGTTTTGGAGCAGTGGCTTCTTCCTTGCTGAGCGGCCTTTCAGGTTATGTCGATATAGGACTCATTTTCCTGGGGATATAGATACTTTTGTACCTGTTTCCTCCAGCATCTTCACAAGGTCCTTTGCTGTTGTTCTGGGATTGATTTACACCTTTCGCACCAAAGTACGTTCATCTCTAGGAGACAGAACGTGTCTCCTTCCTGAGCAGTATGACGGCTGCGTGGTCCTATGGTGTTTATACTTGCGTACTATTGTTTGTACAGATGAATGTGGTACCTTTAGGCATTTGGAAATTGCTCCCAAGGATGAACCAGACTTGTGGAGGTCTACAATTGTTTTTCTGAGGTCTTGGCTGATTTCTTTTGATTTTCCCATGATGTTAAGCAAAGAGGCACTGAGTTTGAAGGTAGGCCTTGAAATACATCCACAGGTACACCTCCAATTGACTCAAATGATGTCAATTAGCCTATCAGAAACTTCTAAAGCCATGACATCATTTTCTGGAATTTTCCAGGCTGTTTGAAGGCACAGTCAACAGTGTATGTAAACTTCTGACCCACTGGATTTGTGATACAGTGAATTATAAGTGAAATAATCTGTCTGTAAACAATTGTTGGAAAAATTACTTGTCATGCACAAAGTAGATGTCCTAAACGACTTGCCACAACTATAGTTTGTTAACAAGAAATTTGTGGAGTGGTTGAAAAACTAGTTTTAATGACTCCAACCTAAGTGAATGTAAACTTCCGACTTCAACTGTACATAAACTCAGCAAAAAAAGAAACGTCCTCTCACTGTCAACTGCGTTTATTTTCAGCAAACTTAACCTGTAAATATTTGTATAAACATAAGATTCAACAACAAACATAAACTGAACAAGTTCCACAGACATGTGACTAACAGACATGGAATATTGTGTCCCTGAGCAAAGGGGGTGTCAAAATCAAAAGTAACAGTCAGTATCTGGTGTAGCCACCAGCTGCATTAAGTACGGCAGTGCATCTCCTCCTCATGGACTGCACCAGATTTGCCATTTCTTGCTGGGAGATGTTACCCCACTCTTCCACCAAGGTGCCTGCAGGTTCCTGGACATCTCTGGGGGGAATGGCCCCAGCCCTCACCCCTCCGATCCAACAGGTCCCAGACGTGCTCAATGGGAGATCCGGGTTCTTCACTGACCATGGCAGAACACTGATCTTGCACAGAATCACGCACAGAACGAGCAGTATGGCTGGTGGCAATGTCATGCTGGAGGGTCATGTCAGGATGAGGAAGGATACCACATGAAGGAGGAGGATGTCTTCCCTGTAACGCACAGCATTGAGATTGCCTGCAATTACAACAGGCTCAGTCCGATGATGCTGTGACACACCGCCCCAGACCATGACAGACCCTCCACCTCCAAATCGATCCCGCTCCAGAGAACAGGCCTCGGTGTAACACTCATTCCTTTGACGATAAACGCGAATCCGACCATCACCCCCAGAGAAGAGCACTTTTTGCCAGTTCTTTCTGGCCCAGCGACGGTGGGTTTGTGCCCATAGGCGATGTTATTGCCGGTGATGTCTGGTGAGGACCTGCCTTACAACAGGCCGGCAAGCGCTCAGTCCAGCCTCTCTCAGCCTATTGCGGACAGTGTGAGCAGTGATGGAGGGATTGTGCGTTCCTGGTGTAACTCGGGCAGTTGTTGCAATCCTGTAACTGTCCCGCAGATGTGATGTTCGGATGTATCGATCCTTTGCAGGTGTTGTTACACAAGGTCTGCCACTGCGAGGACGATCAGCTGTCCGTCCTGTCTCCCTGTAACGCTGTCGTAGGCGTCTCACAGTACAGACATTGCAATTTATTGCCCTGGCCACATCTGCAGTCCTCATGCCTCCTTGCAGCATGCCTAAGGCACGTTCACACAGATGAGCAGGGACCCTGGGCATCTTTCTTTTGGAGTTTTTCAGAGTCAGTAGAAAGGCCTCTTTAGTGTCCGAAGTTTTCATAACTGTAACCTTAATTGCCTACCGTCTGTAAGCTGTTAGTGTGTTAATGACCGTTCCACAGGTGCATGTTCATTAGTTATTTATGGTTCATTGAATAGGCATGGGAAACAGTTTACCCTTTACAAACCATTGTAAAATGAAGATCTGTGAAGTTATTTGGATTTTTACGAATTATCTTTGAAAAACAGGGTCCTGAAAAAGGGACGTGTCTTTTTTTGCTGAATTTAGTATATTTTCTCAACAAATACAATGCATATGCTTTTTGACTGAGGTCCGTATCAGGATATTTATGTGCATTTTGATATACTAAATTGTCTGTTTATTTGAGTTTTGAGGACATGCTCAATAATTTGAAATATTAAATCCATAGACATAAAGGCGCAAAACCGCAAGCTACAAGCACTGTAACTTTTAGCCTAGCAACAAGAACCACATTTTTTCTGCTGCAGAATTCAAACCGTCATTTTTTTATTTGGGCGCCACAAATGAGTGTGTAAATGCTGTGGTCGAACTGACAACTGGAAAAACAAAGTGAGAAACTATTCCGAAAATACCTCAAAGCAGTTAAAGTGAGTAGCTAATTTGAGATTTTTATTTATCTTATTAACTCGAATCAAGAACGCTAGCTAATTTGGCCAGTAGCCAGCAGGTCTAACTTAGCTAGCTAGGCTTGATAGGGTGACTTAAGGCTGATGAGTTTCACAGATCCCCATCTGCTACATTCACCCCCCCCAAACTCACTCCACAGCGACACCAGCGTTTGAGATGAGCACAACTGTTGTCAGAGTCCAGCTTGCTTAGCGAGTACCGCTTCCCCCTGATTCAGCTTGTACAGAGACTCAAACTCAGGACCTCTGCTTCAAAAACACACGTGACCGTCCTCCTGTACCATACCATCCCATCACGCCATTAAAAAAGGCTTCTTCAATAGCGCAAGGGGTGACACTTCAGGCTGAGGAGTGAGTTTCACAGATCCCAATCTGCTACACTAATACAAGTCTGCAGGATCCAGCAAGGTTAATCATCAAAAGACCCACGCTAATGTGATGAGAACCTTGCCTGAGACCTGAAGATTTGTTTGTTTCAAGTACTCATTATAAGGGTAACGTGACTGGGTTAAGACTTTGTTAGCCTACTGAGCTAAAGCCTAGGTATTGGTTTCGGTCGTAAGCTCTACAGTGTTTCCTCCAAAATATTGCTGCGCTGACTTCCGGGTTAAGCAAGCAGTGTATCAAGAAGCAGTGCGGCTTGGCAGGGCCGTGTTTCGACCTTCAGGGCCGTGTCTCGACCTTCGCTACGTTGCAGCGATGGGACTAGACTGTAACTACCACTTGGATATCACGAAAAAGGGGAGGTTAGCATTTTTTTTGAGGGGGGGGTGTTATGATATATATGCCTCTAACTTTCTCACTCATCATTATTCACAATTAGTTCAGGATTATTCGTAATCATGGTAGCATCCACATTAATGTAGAATTTGTCATTGTCCCAATAGTTTTGGCGCTCCTTGTAAGTCTTCAAATAAACAAAACACTCCAGTGATAACTAACTTTTTCATTTGAAAACTGTCGTTCAGAGTTTAGATTTAAAGGCTTAATCTGTAATATGTGCATCACCAATTTGAACTTTTTAATATATAGCCATTGATTCCTGAGGAATAAAACCTCATGAGCTTATTAGTTCAACTGCCTAACTCCATCAGAACCCAAAATATAATCTTGATTTACTCCATTGTTTGTAAATCATGTAATTGTAAACAACACTGTATAGCCTCAAAACATATACTGAACAAAAATATAAACATGTGTTGGTCCCATGTTTCATGACCTGAAATAAAGATCCCAGAAATGTTCCATATGCACAAAAAGCTTATTTTCCTCAAATGTTGTGCACAAATTTGTTTACATCCTTGTTAGTCAGCAAGATCTTTGCCAAGATAATCCATCCACCTGACAGGTGTGGCATATCAAGAAGCTGATTTAAACAGCATGATCATTACACAGGTGCATATTGTGCTGGGGACAATAAAAGGTCACTCTAAAATGTGCAGTTTTGTCACACAAAACAATGCCACAGATGTTCATTTCTCTACCATAAACCTCCTCCAACGTTGTTTTTGAGAATTTGGCAGTACATCTAATCGGCCTCACAACTGCAGACCTCGTGTAACCACACCAGCCCAGGACCTCCACATCCAGCTTCTTCGCCTGCGGGATCGTCTGAGACCAGCCACCCGGACAGCTGATGAAACTGAGGAATATTTCTGTCTGTTATAAAGCCCATGTTGATATGGATGGTCAGCCATTGCATCAGCTCTGTTTAGGAATTTGAGAGATTTACATTTCTCCAGCTCCATCCCTCATCTGTTTACCAAAACTGTGGTGGGGTTTCACTTTATTTTTTGAACTGCAGATTGCCTCTTTAATGGGTAGGTTGATTCCTTGTTCACTAATGATACTTTGACACTATTTAATTCCAGTACACCAGAGGACACTTTGGAAATACATGGAGGACAAAGACATGGGTGGAATGTTGGCGATCCGGTGCAACTCCAGTCGTCACAATCCCTCGGCTTGTGAAGATGAGGAACAAGGAGACCCTGGTTGCTGTCATCACGAAGCATGTGAAGCGTTAGAGTATGGTAGTCAGTGATAAGTGGAGAGCCTATGCAGATTTCTCAAAGGAGGACCGCAGGTCAACCACAGTCAGAATTATGTAGACCCGCTTACAGGTCTGCACACTCAGAATATTGAGAGGGCGTGGCAGATTTACAAGAAGGAAGTGTGTCGTGGAAACCGAGAAGTCCCTAAAGAGGAAGCTCTGCTTCATAGAGTGGATATACGTTGGGCAGGAGACACAAACATGGAGTACTTTGTAGACTTTTCAAGGACATAAGGACTGTGAAAAACTGAGGTTGTGATGGTTTTGACCATTTGAAACGCAAAACTTTTGCATCACACACCATACACATACACAATCGCTCTATGGGTCACCATAAACGCACCGTTCTTCTACTGGTCGCTCAGTACGGTTTCCTTTGAATTATACATTGCACACTATTCTGTCGAACTGAACACACCCCTGGCAACTTTATGCATGGTGGGTGATATTCAAGTAAAGGTCACAGAGATGATGAGAAAGGGGGAACTACTTCCCCTCCAACTAAGATAAGAGGACAAACATGTTTTCCTTCTTGCAGGACAACGGTACTTTGTTACATTCGATAGTACTGGTTCAAAAAAAGAAAAACGTACGTTGAGTTTTTCCCAAAATTGAATTAAACTTTCCTGGTGCTGCAATGTCTCTCTTTTTCACTCACTCTCCTCGAGCAATGGCCCAACATGCACTTGGCAGCCTTTAGCAATTAGGCCCAAAATGTTGATAGACAATGTTGTGATTTTTGTTCATTAAAACATTGAGTTTAACATTATGCTTCTGATGCGTTTCTTCATCACCAACAGGAAAGACACGCTTAAGCATAGTGATTGTTTGTTAGTTTCCCTCTTGATTTATTTCCCTGGGTGCTCCAGCGTCTAAAGGTACTTTCAGTCATCCCAACATCAGTTGCACATTTGGATGTGTCGGTTGATTATTGCATATGAACTTAATCACTTTTTTTCCATAGTCCCAATGCATGTCTACAGAGGGTTACTTGAGTGTTGGTAATTGCACGTGTTGCACAATTGCAACATGCGGATCAGTTGGTAAATATTTGAATGTGAAGTAGATAGTTGAAGGTCTACACTATACAGACTAAGCTCAACTTGTGTTTCACGTCATTTAGATAGTCCCAAAGCGTATCTACAGATAGTTACTAGAATGCTGTTAAAGGGATAGTTCACCCAAATTACACAATTCCGTTGGCTTCCTTACCCTGTAAGCCAGTGGTATTCTAACTTCTTCAGCAGGGACCCCATTTTTTCCCCACTAGAATTTCTGGGAAACCATTTCTTTCACCAGACATTCTGGCGAACCCCACCCCAAATCTAATGACACAACCCTAAAATCCTTACATTTTGATTTTCACGTCAACAAACAACCTTAATTTATTGCATTTTCATCTCTCTAGGAAAACCAGTATATGCATTTACTCAATAAAATTATATTTTTCAACAAGAACAAAAATCTGTAACATTTGTACACAGTGTATAAAACATTAAGAAAACCTTCCTAATATTCAGTTGCATCCCCCCTTTTCCCGTCAGATCAGCCTCAGTTCGTCAGGGTGTCAAGTTGGAGTCAACTCTACAAGGTGTCAAGCGTTCCACAGGGATGCTGGCTCATGTTGACTCCAATGCTTCCCACAGTTGTGTCAAATTGGCTGGATGTCCTTTTGTTGGTGGTCCATTCTAGATACACACGGGAAACTGTTGAGCGTAAAAAAAACAAGCGTTGCAGTTCTTGACACAAACCAGTGCGCCTGGCACCTACTACCATACCCTGTTCAAAGGCACTTAAATCTTTTGTCTTGCCCATTCACCCTCTGAATGGCACACATACACAATCCATGTTTCAATTGTCTCAAGGCTTAAAAATCCTTCTTTAACCTGTTTTCTCCCATTCATCTACACTGATTGAAGTGACATCAATAAGGGATCATAGACTGACCAAGTGAATCCAAGTGAAATCTATGTTATGTAAAGTGCAGGTGTTCTTAATGTTTTGTACACTCAGTGTATATTGTCCCATAAAATAAACTGTACTCTTCATTTTTGCAATTCCTAGTGGTGACCCCACTGCAAATCCGACTTTGAATACCTCTGCTGTAAGCAGTCTATGGACAAGGTATGACAGCAATCCGTGCCTCGGTTTAGTTTCTCTGACACTGTTTCCACATGCTAATGTTTTAGCATTTGTGGCTCAACTCACATTCAAGTCATTGGAACGATATTGGCTTTCACGCATCATGTCCAAATCATACGAAAGTATCTAAAATCGACTGAAGCTCAACAAAGTCACTGAGATAATTTGAACATGAGGCGCGAAAAATGCTAGTATCGGTGCCATGCCTTGAACGGTATTTGTGCTATAAAGGCTAAAGCATTAGCATGTGGAAACAGTGCCGCTAAGGAAACTAAACCAAAGCACGGATTGCTGTCCATATACGGCTCACAGTGTAAGGAAACCAATATGTAACTGATATGCAGTTGAAATGCTGCTGATAGTCTACAGATGGTTTGTTGAGCATCTATAGATGGAATATCCAAATAAAGTGTTACCGAATAGATCGACTAAGTGGAAGTGGGAGGAGAATACTCAAGTAATAGGTTTGGGAAACACTGCTCTAACCCTTTGATGTTTGCAGATCTGTAAGAAGTTAACAATGTGGTAGAAGTCCTACCACTACACGGTCTGCTTATACTTACCCAGACAACTCAGATCTGCAAACATGGAAGGGTTATAGGGTCAGGGGGATGGATATAATTAGAATAGGTTGTCTCTCAAGTCTTTTGTATGCATTACATGTTCTCCTCGAAAGTGTTACCCAAGTTGTTAATTCAGCGGTAACACAACTACATTTATGACTACACAGACATGACCTTCTGTTTGTGTGTCTCCTCAGTTCTATCCTCAGCCCTCGACCTGGTGGACCTGAGCGAGCCCAGTGAACGCAGTAGCGGGAAGGTCAGCGTCAGCGTCAGGGAGCGTCCGAGCCCCTTGGGGCCCCGTAAGGGAAATTCTAAAAACAGCCCACGGAGAGGGAAGAGACGCGATGAGACAGAGCTCATCCAGGTGGAGGTGGAGCACTCATCGAGCGCCCCACGAGCCCCCGAGAGGGTCTCCCTAGACTCAGGTATTGACTGCACGATGTGTGTGTTTGGATTGAGGGGGGGGTGCATGGGGGGGTTGTGTGTTTGAGCGTTACAACACGCAGCTGTCTTCATACGGGGTACCTATCGCAATATCATTAGTCATTCATATTGGGAGGACACTTACAGTGCCTTCAGAAAGTATTCACACCCCTTGACTTTTTCCACATTTTGTTGTTACAAAGTGGGATTAAAATGGATTTAATTGTCATTTTTTTTGTCAATGATCTACACAAAATACTCTAATGTAAAACTGTAAGAAATGTTCTAGCATTTGTAAAACAATTATGAAAAATAATGCACTAATATATCTTGACTAGATAAGTATTCAACCCCCTGAGTCAATACATGTTAGTCACCTTTAGCAGCGATTACAGCTGTGAGTCTTTCTGGAAAAGTCTCTAATCTCTTTCCCCCAAAGAAAAAATAAAGGCTCTAAGAGCTTTACGCAACAGAATTGTGCAATATTTGCACATTATTCTTCAAAAATGATTCAAGCTCTGTCAAGTTGGTTGTTGATCATTGCTAGACAGCCATTTTCAAGTCTTGCCATTGATTTTCAAGCCGATTTAAGTCAAAACTGTAACTAGGTCACTCAGGAACATTCAATGTCATCTTGGTAAGCAACTCCAGTGTATATTTGGCCTTGTATTTTACGTTATTGTTCTGCTGAAAGGTGAATGCATCTCCCACTGTCTGTTGAAAAGCAGACTGAACTCAGCCCCCGCTCTCTAGGATTTTGCATATCAATCAATCAAATGTATTTATAAAGCCATTTTTACATCAACAGTTGTCACAAAGTGCTTATACAAAACTGAGCCTAAAACCCAAGAGAGCAAGCAATGCAGATGTAGAAGCACGGTGGCTTGGAAAAACTCCCAAAAAGGCAGTAACCCACGAAGAAAACTCTGAGGGGTGGCCAGTCCTCTTCTAGCTGTGCCGGGTGGAGATTATAAGAGTACATAACCATTAAGGCCAGATCTTTCTTGAAGATGTTCAAATTAGAGGTCTACACGGTTCCACTTGTACCTGAATACTCGAGACCCGATCCAGGACCCGAGCGGGTCCGGATCCAGAATTCTAAATAATGTCACAGGTCTGGGTCGGATCTGATATGATTGTCTCGGGTATGTGTAAATTTAACTGACTTGTCCGGAAGGACCCGTACTTATCCGAACGCGACTGCTGCAGTAGAGAAAAAGAGAGAAATGTGATAATTTATGCTCCTGCTCTTGCTTTTCATGAGTCTCCCTCCTTTTCATGCCTCTCCCTCCTACCTGCTCCCCATGCCACTCGCTCACAGTCTTCTCGCGCTTTATCAGCTTCAGTTAATAAGGTAATTAAAAAATTACCTTTCCGCTGTTTTCCTCACTCGGATCAGATCGGACCAGGTCTGGATCCATCCAGGTCTATACAGAACGGGTCTCATTGTCCTTGGGTCCGTGTGGGAAAGCCCCAGGTCCATATTGGGTTCGGGTAGGAAAGCCGCAGGTCCATTTCAGAACAGGTCCAACTTTTTGGACCCATGAAGACCTCTAGTTCAAACGTTCATAGATGACCAGCGGGGTCAAATGATAATCACAGTGTTATAGAGGGTGTAACAGGTCAGCACCTCAGGAGTAAATGTCAGTTGGAGAGCCAAGCATTCAGAGGTCAAGACGGCAGGTGGTGGGGGAAGAGAGGGAGAGAAAAGAAAGCGAGAGAGGTTCGAGATAGCAGGTCCAGGACAAGGTAGCACGACCTGTGAACAGGTCAGGGTTCCATAGCCCCAGGCAGAACAGCAGAAACTGGATCAGCAGCACGAACAGGTGGACTGGGGATGGGGACAGCCACGAGTCGTCCTGAGGCATGGTCCTAAGGCCGAGTATAACCCATGAAGATCTCCCCACCGCACAAGCCCGAGGAAAGGAAGGATGGGAGAGAGCAAGCAAGCCAGTGACTCAGCCACCATAATAGGGTCAGAGGCAGAGAATCCCAGTGGAGAGAAGGGAGCCGGCTAGGCAGAGACAGCAAGGGCGGTTCGTCACTCCAGTACCTTGTTGTTTACCTTTTGCACCCCTGGGTCAGAAGAGATGAGTCTTGAGTAAAGACTTAAAGGTTCGGACCGAGTGTGCGTCTTTTACATGGATCGGCAGACCATTCCATAAAAACGGAGCTCTATAGGAGAAAGCTCTGCATCCAGTTGTTTGCTTAGAAGGCCTGCGTCTTGTGAACGTAGCGTAGGTATGTACGGCAGGAACAAATCGGTGAGATAGGTACAGTAGGAGTAAGTCCATGTAATGCTTTGTAGGTTAGCAGTAAAACCTTGACATCAGCCCTAGCTTTAAGAGGAAGACAGGCTAGCACTGGAGTAATATGATCAAATGTATTGGTTCTAGTCAAAATTCTAGTAGCTGTATTTAACACTAGCGGAAGTTTATTTAGTGCCTTGTCCGGGTTGCCGGAGAGTAGAGCATTGCAGTAGTCTAATCTTAAAGTGACAAATCATTGATTAGCTTTTCTGCACCATTTTTTGACAAAACGTTTCAGGTTTGTGCAATGTTTACGGAGATGGAAAAAGGCTGCTCTTGAAATATTTTTGATATGTTCATTTCTTTTTACCATAAACTCCCTATTCTTTGTTGATGACAAGCATACCCATAACATGATTCAGCCACCACCATGCTTGAAAATATGAAGAGTGGTACTCAGTGATATGTTGTGTTGGATTTTCCCCAAACATAATGCTTTGTATACAGAACATAAAGTGAATTTCTTTGCCACATTTTTTGCAGTTTTACTTTAGTGCCTTATTACAAACAGGATGCATGTTTTGGAATATTTTATTCTATACAGGCTTCTTTCTTTTCACTCTGTGGAGTAACAACAATGTTGTCGATCCATCCTCAGTTTTCTCCTATCACAGCCATTAAACTCTATACATTGGCCTCATGGTGAAATCCCTGAACGGTTTCCTTACTCTAGGGCAACTTAGTTAGGAAAGACGCCTGTATCTTTTGTAGTGACTGGGTGTATTGATACACCATCCAAAGTGTAATTAATAACTTCACCATGCTCAAAGGGATATTCAATGTCTTTGTGAGGCATTGGAAATCCTCCCTGGTCTTTGTGGTTGAATCTGTGTTTGAAATGTACTGCTCGACTGAGGGACCTTACAGATAATTGTATGTGTGAGGTACAGAGATGAGGTATTTGTTTAAGGACCATGTTAAACCCTGTTATTGTCCAGGTAACTTATGTTACTTGTGAAGCAATTGTTTACTCCTTAACTTATTTAGGCTTGCCATAACAAATGGGTTGAATACTTATTGACTCAAGGCATTTTAGCTTTTCATTTTTAATGTGCTCAATTTTAAATTCAGGCTGTAACACAACAAAATGTGGAAAAGGTCAAGGGGTGTAAATACTTTCTGAAGGCACTGAATGTGTTTAATAATAATAATGTGCTTTTCATGAGAAGGATGCAAAAGGCATAACAATCTCTTCACGCCATTCCTATGACTGTTTTGGCTTAAATCCCTGTCTCCCAAATCACTGCTCATAGCTACTCTAAAATAGGCCAGGTTAAGGTTTCACTGGATTGACCAATTCTTTGCATGTGTAAATGTCAGCTTGCCGGTAAATAATAAACTGTTCAATTGACCAGTGCAAAGCCTCAAGCCACACAGCTGTCCTATTTTCTACATCATCATGGTGCTGTCATTTGATTTACGCAGTGAATCTGTTCTTAGCCTAATGTCTTATTTAGATGTCTCTATAACCACGTTTCCATCCACAGTTTTTATGCGAGTATAGTCAAACAGTATAAACATAAAATCATGACAGCTATGACGGAAACAGGTAGCTTCGGAAGAATAGTATAAATGTCGACAGATCCTTTGTTCATTGGACGTGGTGGGATCTTTTTATCTTGGGGAAAACGAATTATGTGAGAAATGGAATTGGAAACGCCTTTATGTGCAAATGTTGATATAATAACCATCATATGGAAATAAACTTTGAGTCACGCAATGATATGGTGTGTGTGGTCCTCCTACTACGACTTGGGAAACCATGCAGTTTATTAGGCTTCAGATGAAATAATTTCTGATGAACTTCACAGGGTGGTGAAAGCGCATGGTGATCTTGATGCTCCTTTCCAATAACTGTCGAGGGTCTGATTCTGGTGACATGAGGATCGATGCTTGACTGCCACTTGACAAATAAAAAATATTCTTGCTCTTATCCATAATAATCATCATCATAGACGAGCCTACTCGCACTGTATCTGCGAGCTGTTGGCTAGAGCGCAAGTGCCAAGACTATTGTCGGCACATTTGCTATTTAACGCAACAGTTTGAGACAAAACTATCGGTGGAGTTGAAAATGTGAGGGAAACACATTGAACTTTATTTGGTACATGAAAACGTAAGCAAAGAATTACATTTTGTGTGCACTATGTCATCACACACTGACTTTTATCCGCAACAAGTCTGTATGGTGGGAAACACACCACTGGTGGGAAAATGGATGTAAACCTAGCTACTGACACTGACTGACCTAGGGGCAATTTTTTTTACATTTTCGTACAAACAGATTTGATTGTAAATTGTGCATACAGCTAAATCCACACCAACCATTGTAATTTATATATCTTGAACTTAACATCAAGATATGTGATTTACTTGGAATATGCTCTAGTATGGTTTAACATCAAGGTATGTGATTTACTTGGAATATGCTCTAGTATGGTTTGTGTGAAAATTTGCATCACTGTTATGTTCCTATTGTTGGATAGCACTATGCTAACAGTACTTTGTGGATAGCATTATGCAAACAGTTCTATGTTCTTGTCCATGTTGTCGGATAGCATTATGCTAACAGTTCTATGTTTCTGTCTATATCTTGTGGATAGCATTATGCTAACAGTTCTACACCCTTCATTCCTTCTGCTCAGTCAGTTCCTCTTCTCCTTTGGAGAAATGGGAGGAAGTGAATCTTCACCCTGAAGGTGCCCTGAATGACAGCAGGAAGAGAAGATACGAAAGGAAGTGCACCTCACACCACTCCTCCAGTGAATTAATATGGTAAAGAAGGCAGTCTGAAATCTGTATGAGCCTGCAAATGGCTTTCTTTATTTATGATTTAACCTTCATTTAACGAGGCAAGTCAGTTAAGAACAAATTCTTATTTACATTTGACGGCCTACCATGGCTATACTTTCCTCCTCGTCCACTTTAAACGTCAAGCCTTAACGTGTTAGAAATAGAGTTCGATCAATTACGTGTTATAAGTTACAGGACACAAAACATAAAAAATGAAATATTGCTAGAAATATGAATAGTGGTTGTGAACAGATTTTTTAAATTTTGTTGTACAACTGTAGTATTGGAGTATATTGCAGTAGTATACCTTTCACCGTCGTATACCTTTCCCTTCTATACCAGAAATGTTTACCCTTCTTTCTCCCCAGGTCAGCAGAGTTTAAAACAAATCCATCTGTGAAAAACTCATTTGAAGTCAATAGCATTGATGACGAGGACCACATATCAGCACTAAAGGTCTACACAACCTCCATTAACATGTTTACTTATAGAAAAGCATGTGAAGTTATGGTATCTCCCTTGAAAATAATCATATACAGGTCAAGTTTCACCACTAAGTGTGAGGATGTATCGAAAGCTATTTTAAAGTATATATCGGTGTCCCCATTGCCTCTCGGGATTATAAGTGTGACCCCTCACACAGTTAAAGGGGATGGTTTTTGCTGATCTTGCATTTCTGTGTGTGTGTGCGTGCGTGCGTGTGTGTGTGTGTGTCGTGCACATTTCTGTGTCCTACAGGACCCAGTACCCCAGCAAGTGCGGCCCAGTCTCCGTCACCTCTTAGGCAGACATCATTCCCAGGAGGAGGAGTTTGTAAGGGCAAAGGCTGCTGTAGAGGTGAGAGATGAATACACACACACATAATCTAAGATATTTGTTTGCTGGAAGTAGTAGTTTGGTAAGGACTAAAACTTTAAAAAACATCCTACACATCTGTTATCTACAAGTTTCCACAAGTTATGTTATCTACAAGTTACCCCCGCACAGGATACAACAGGTGTAAAACAGTACAGTGAAATGCTTACCTTGAGAGCTCTTTTCGAACAATGCAGTAATAATATACAGTAGATAATAATAGGAAATACAATGAGAATTAAAGAAACACGAGAATGCAAGTGTATATACAGTCTAGGTCAGTGCCAGTACCTTATTCAATGTGCAGGGGTACTGGAGTGGTTGAGGTGGGTTTATACATAAAAAGTGACTGGTAGTAGGATATACATGTAAACATGGCTGAAAAGGGACTGGTAGCAGGAATATATAAATACGTATGGTAATATGTGACCGACCGCCTCGATTCATTCTTATGGTTCCTCGACTACAAGTTTTGTGATTGTGCTGCGCGATTTAGAGGTCATTTGTGGTTTGGTACGGTACCATGCGTCACTGCTTCATTTCTGAAGCCCAGCGCAAGGGGGAGTTAGAGCACTGATTATGCTTTTGGGTCCCAAGGCACTACTGTGTCTCTAACTGACAATGAATGGGTGACATAAACCAAATAGAAACTGATAATTGTGCATGACTCCAACATTGAATTTCAATTAACTGAATGATGAGGATGAAGGTGATTGAATTGAGAAGAATAGTGTAACACCATATCCGCGTGCGCCATCGTGCGCAAATTGATTTTGTCCCCCCACATCAAACGCGATCACGACACGCAGGTTGAAATGTCAAAACAAACTCTGAACCAATTATATTAATTTGGGGAGGGGTTGAAAAGCATTAAACATTTATGGCAATTTAGTTAGCTAGCTTGCAGTTGCTAGCTAATTTGTCCTATTTTAGCTAGCTTGCTGTTGCTAGCTAATTTGTTATGAACGTTGAGTTGTTATTTCACCTGAAATGCACAAGGTTCTCTACTCTGACAATTAATCCACACATAAAACGGTCAACTGAATCGTTTCTAGTCATCTCTCCTCCTTCCAGGCTTTTTCTTCTTTGGACTATATATGACGATTGGCAACTAACTTTCATGAGGTGTATTACCACCACTGACCTCAATCACCCATGTGGGTATAACCAATGAGGAGATGGCATGTGGGCAAATGCTTCTAAAAGCCAATGAGGAGATGGGAGAGGCGGGACTTGCTGCGGGTTCTGCGTCACAAATAGAAGCAACTTCTATTTTAGCGCCTGGCAACGCAGACACACGGGACCCGAGCGGTGTGGTCAGCATGTAAGAATTGCTATTCCTCTGTCCTGCACGCGCACACCCAGAAAAGCACACACTTTTTTGTTACTACTCGTCAGTATTCTTACTTACTAAAACTGTTGTTACACTAAGAAACAAAAATGTTCAATTATATTCCAGGATATTCTTAAGATATATGTATTGACTGAATATAAGCAAGTGTCTGCTAAATGATCAAGTTGATGGCGCGGTTATATAGCCCCGGCACCTACATAAAGCTGAGTGACTCACTCATTCATGGCTTTGGATCAAAATAAATAAGTACCAACATTCTTTTCTGATAGTCTTTTAATAAAGAAATGTTTTGGTTATCCTGACCTGGACACCATGTATTATAGTCTCTAAAAGGAAATATTTTACAACCGTTTCTTGCGCATATCATTTTCCATATGAATTCATAACAAATTACTATGGGAATAAATATCACTGAATGACAGAAATATTGGAACAAAGTAGGCTAACGAAGGTAAACAAATTGTTGCTTACTGGAAAATAAATTAATGGAAGAGGCAAGTGGAAGGGGGAAAAGACAGCATTCAGAGGTCAAGACAGCGCAGCTCTGAGACAAGCATGGGGACTGGTCTTGATAAATCAACAAGATTTTTATTTGAGTCTCCGTTTGGGTATTGGTTAGACTACAATTAGGGTGTGGAAATGTTAGGATTATTTTGCTCTTACTGTAGTACTGTAGCCTACTCCCGACCATTATGGGCTATTAGCAGGACAATAGACTCTTGCCAACACCTCTCTGTATTTTTTTTATTCTTTGTGCAAGGCAATTCATCAGCATTAAAAACTTAAAAACAACTCATAGGCTTCTACTTCCAGCTTATACATACTATATACAGTTTACGGACACAGTGTAGTTTACAATAGTTATATTTCATTTATTTTTAGTCCCATCCTACAGCCTCTCTCAACCCCTCCCATCTATCTCTGAACACCATCCAGTTTTTTCTATTTGCCATATATTTTTCATCTGGGCTGTGATGTTTCACAAAAGTTCTGAACCTTTCTATTCTCATAGATTCTACAAATTAAAGATAAACATTTTTGCTAAGATTATTATTTATATTATTAATCGATTGACTATGACTTTTGAAATCACCCAGCAGTGCTATTTGCAGAGTTAGCTCCAGGTAAATGTTGCAGAGCTGGGATGGTTGTATCCCCTATATATACAGTATATAACATTCTATTGGTTGCAAGAATTTTGTATAATCATTTTAAATTGAACATTTCTACATTTTGAATACAACGTTGTTTTGTGTATTAGTTCATAAACCATGTGCCATGGAATCGGTACATCGAGAATCTCTTCCCAACTATTTTGCTATCTGAATGGTACAGCTGTCAGTATTTTGGTCCTTAAATGAAACTGGTATACTTTTTTATTTATCATAATTGTCTTTACCAATTTTGGTCTTTAATGCAGGGCCGACAGACAAGTTCCTTACTTTCTCCCCCTTCCACTTGCTTCCTTCATTTTTGCTGTAATGCTGCAATTAGTTGGTTGTAATTTTGAGTAGAGCAGACATTTCCACATATTTTTGTTAGCTGCATGTGTGACAACTCCACCAGTCCTATTTATGAAAATAATTTACAAAGATTATGCCGTAATATTTGTTGTAATATGTTATTTTCTGGTGGATTAAACTGAAATTGCAACCAACTTTCAATGACTTAAAAAAAAAAGTAGCGAAAAAATAGCGATATTTTGGAAATTATTTCATTTTCAAATAACCGAAAGTGAGAGGTTGAAATCTGAATAAAGGAGAAAAGGCCATTCTTGAACATGGGGTGGGCCATTCTTACTAATCTGCTAGAGAACCAGTTCGGATTTAAGTAAACTCAGAAAAAAAAGAAACGTCCTCTCACTGTCAACTGCGTTTAGTTTCAGAAAACGTAAGGTGTAAATATTTGTATGAACATAAGATTCAACAACTGAGACATAAACTGAACAAGTTCCACAGACATGTGACTGACAGAAATGGAATAATGTGTCCCTGAACAAAGGGGGGGTCAAAATCAAAAGTAACAGTCAGTATCTGGTGTGACTACCAGCTGCATTAAGTACTGCAGTGCATCTCATCCTCATGGACTGCACCAATCTGGTGCAAAACTTGCCAGTTCTTGCTGTGAGATGTTACCCCACTCTTCCACCAAGGCACCTGCAAGTTCCCGGACATTTCCGGGGGGAATGGCCCTAGCCCTCACCCTCCAATCCAACAAGTCGCAGACGTGCTCAATGGGATTGAGATACGGGTACTTCGCTGGCCATGGCAGAACACTGACATTCCTGTCTTGCAGGAAATCACGCACAGAACGAGATGTGTGGCATTGTCATAATGGAGGGTCATGTCAGGATGAGCCTGCAGGAAGGGGGGAGGGAGGAGGATGTCTTCCCTGTAACGCACAGCGTTGAGATTGCCTGCAATGACAGCAAGCTCAGTCCGATGATGCTGTGACACACCGCCCCAGACCATAACGGACCCTCCACCTCCAAATCGATCCCGCTCCAGAGTACAGGCCTCGGTGTAACGCTCATTCCTTTGATGATAAACGCGAATCTGACCATCACCCCTGGTGAGACAAAACCGTGACTCGTCAGCGAAGAGCACTTTTTGCCAGTCCTGTCTGGTCTCGCGACGGTGCGTTTATGCCCATAGGCAACGTTGTTGCCGGTGATATCTGGTGAGGACCTGCCTTACAACAGGCCTACAAGTCCTCAGTCCAGCCTCTCTCAGCCTCACACTGACAGTGTGAGCACTGATGGAGGGATTGTGCGTTCCTGGTGTAACTCGGGCAGTTGTTGCCATCCTGTACCTGTCCCGCAGGTGTGATGTTTGGATGTACCGATCCTGTGCAGGTGTTGTTACACGTGGTCTGCCACTGCAAGGACGATCAGCTGTCCGTCCTGTCTCCCTGTAGCGCTGTCTTAGGCGTCTCACATTACGGACATTGTAATTTATTACCCTGGCCACATCTGCAGTCCTCATGCCTCCTTGCAACATGTCTAAGGCACGTTCACACAGATGAGCAGGGACACTGGGCATCTTTCTTTTGGTGTTTTTGAGTCAGTAGAAAGGCCTCTTTAGTGTCCTAAGTTTTCATAACTGTGACCGTAATTGCCTACCTTCTGTAAGCTGTTAGTATCTTAATGACCGTTCCACAGGCGCATGTCACATCTGCTCCTGCACCGCCCTCTACTGCTCATCCTGTGTCTCCTTGACCTGCCGCCACTCCCCCAGTACTCTCTCCCTCGCTCTCTCTGTGTGTGATTGTGTGGGCGGAAACAGGTGTGCTGGAGTCAGAGCAGATCCCCACCAGCTGCAACCTGTTCCATAATCAAGACCTCTGCAAATACTCAGTCCTGCCACTTCCACACTGCCAGATCGTAATCTATGCTCAGTCAGTCTACATTCCTAGCCGGTTGTTACTATTCAGACCCTGTTATCCGTTTGTTCCTGTTTTCTCTTGCCTGACGCTGTTTTCCTCTCCGCTACAGTTCTGCCCGCTCTGACTCTGGTCCCTGTCTCCAGTCCCATGTCTCGTCATCCTGCTACTCTGTCCTGGATTCCCCACTTTGCTACTTCCTTGGATTCCCCTCCGGACCTACTTACCCTGTCTCAACCCCTCTCGCTCCAGCCTCAGCCTCCGCACCTGGTTTCCAGAAACCCGGCCGAGCCTCCCCTGACCTGCACTCCATCTCCCCGTGTCTCAATAAATACCTTGGTTACTTCATCCAACTCTCCTCGTCTGAGTCTGCTCTTGGGTTCCCCTGTTCCACTCTGCGTAACAGCATGTTCATTAATTGTTTATTGTTCATTGAACACGCATGGGAAACAGTCTTTAAACCCTTTACAATGAAGATCTGTGAAGTCATTTGGATTTTTACGAATTATCTTTGAAAGACAGGGTCCTGAAAAAGGGACGTTTCTTTTTTTGCTGAGTTATAGAAATTACCATAGCTCACGATAATGCATGACACAGTATACTTTAAATGCATGCAAAGTTGTTTGTATTATCTTTGGGTCATTCAAGAAATATTACATTTATATTTAAAGGTCTTGTTATGTGTGCATGGATATTTGTTTGTGTGTGAATGTCCAACCCGGGTTCAAATAGTAATTGAAATCAAATGCAATGATTTTGAATACTGTTTGAACCTAAGTCTGGTGAATGTAATGTATGCCTCTCGTCCCCTTTCCATCTGTATGGAAAATTGTTACTTGATCCTAAGCAAATAAAAGGCCAAAGCTGATAAGCCAGTACAAAAAAGTCACATACAGTATATGAGTTTATACTGGCATTATCTGAGGATTCTCTGTATCTATAGCTCTTGCAACAGCCAATACCTGGACATGTTATGGAGGTTTGGGAATGAGAGCTGAAACAAAGCACACGATGCACATCAAAGTATTCGATTACTCCGTTGAGCCCTCATTCTTCTCCACCTCACCTTCCTCCTAACCTTCTCCCCCTTTCCGTCCTTGTGTCTCCCCTTTCAGTTTAATGGGGGCATGATATCAGTTCTGCCATGCCATATGTACAGTGCTGTAAATATGCTGACCTCTTTGTTTGCTGTCAAACTGATATGTTACTGCAGGTGTTGTTTTCCATTGGTTCAGTTCAATTGTGAATAAAGTTGTCTTTATTTGTCTCACAATGCATTATAAAGTTAGTTAATTTGACCAGGGAATAATATCCCCTCATATTAATGTCCCAGGTGTGTGTGTGCACGTGAGTGCGCATGTGTGTGTGTTCATCTGTGCATCCATGTGTGTATGCATCTGTGTCTGTATGCATTCCATTTCATTAACCACTATTGACCCATAATTTTCAAATCTGGACGTTGAAGCCAGTTCCACTGCTTTTTTTCTCTTGATATGTGTGCTGTTCCTGTGCACCACCATTCGCTTCAAGTTCAGTCAACTCAAACAAATCATTTCATCAGTCAGGTAAGAAAGAGGATAAGAAATTCAAACAATAGCGAGCCCACTTTCCCTACTTTGGCTAAATCACCATTTGTTCTGCAACTGATTTAAGCTCTATTTATACTGCACTATTCTTGACACGTGTCATTTAAATTTAGGTGAATATCATCGTACTGAAAAAGATAACCATATTCCCAGGGGTATTGTCAGTAATAATCTTGTGACCATAAAGTTCAATTCCACTGTTAGCCCATTTGGGAAGCCCACTGTGGTAAACTCATCCAGTGCTAATACTTTAAATACCATTAATATGGATACCCCCACTGTTTTAAATCGTGTAGGAGGCTTAAGCTGTTGCATACCAACGTGCAAAGCTGCTAGCCATCATACTAACGAAGTTGGTAACAGATGAGTTTTGCAATGGAGCCCTCTGTCTGGAGAAATAAATGAACGGTTCCAGCGCTGTAGGAGCTGTATCTACTACGCTTTGTTTCGGGACAAACCGGATCACTCGGACTTCCAATGCGGCGATTGCTTACTTGCCGAGGATTATAGGCTTGAGGTGGCTTCCTTGATCGCGCTGGTCGCCAGCCTACGTAAGAAACTGGTGAAAACGCAGAGTGGAATGTTTACATTTTCTACGCCAGTGGCTGGATGGCGTTTGCGCTCGACAGTGTTGCCCAGAGCTCCCCCATCTGATAGCAGAGTCGAAGTAGCACAGTAATAGGAGCAAGGCAATCAAAGATGGTCAAATGTTACAAGCCAGGAAGCCAAAGACATCGGCCTCTTGCAAAGCAGTCTCACTCCCAACAAGAGGCCCGGAGCGGATACAAACAACAAATAGTTTCGCCGTCCTGAAACCTGATCTTCCTGCACCTTCCTCGCTGGAGATGCCTGTGTCTGGGGCCACAATGCCTACTACTACAATTTCGAAGTCGACTTCGGCAACCTTCTGTCTCTGCTCTGGATCGAGTGGGCTTCTCCATCTGTCGGAGGCCTGCGCCGGGCTCAACTTATCCTGCCTCTCGTCCATCCATAAAGGGTTCTTCGAATTATGTGAAGCGTGGGAGTGGGCGGATTTCCTCGTCCTTCTAGCCAGCCGTGATTTTGGGCAGCTCCATGGTAAGAAATGTGACTGTTCCTGGTGCAAAATCAATGTCCTATCCCGGAGCTCGAGTAAATTACATTACTAAGCTGTTCCTGAATGTACTATGTCAGGACATGGGAATTGATTCTATCGTAGTCCATGTGGGTTTTAATGACATTATGAAGGGCAGCACTGAGCATTTGAAACTGGATTTTAAAGAGCTGATTGACTCTCTGCTAGACACTAACAAATATCTGGTCCTGTGATCTCTCTGAATCGTGGCATTGATCGCTTTAGCAGGATTCTTTCTCTTCACAACTGGCTATGTGATTATTGCACCTCAATGGGTGTAACTTTTTGGAAACAAAACACGTTTTATAAAGGGGATGGGATCCACCCAAATCATATGGGTTCCTGGATCCTTTCAAAGCATTTTAAGGCTGCGTTGAGACAATGACTTATCAATGACCCCAGCTCAGGTAATCCCTACCATTGTCACGCAGAGTTTACATAATGCTTCAACAAATGTACATTACACCAGGGGCATTGGTAAACACAATGTAAGTAACCTAATTCATATCCCTCTAACTGCACTGAATGCCTCTGATCCTACAGCTATTGTATGCAGTAATCATGCGCCTATGAACTAGTTTTATACTGTTAGCACTGAGCCGGTGTGCCCTAGGAGGAAGTCCACTGTATGCAGGTGAAAAGTTTGTTGTCCATCAACAATGACAAGCCACCAGGGTTTGACAACTTGGATGGAAAATTACTGAGAATAATAGCGGACGATATTGCCACTCCTATTTGCCATATTTTCAATTTAAGCTTACTAGAAAGTGTGTGCCACCAGGCATGGAGGGAAGCAAAAGTAATTCCGCTACCTAAGAATGGTAAAGCCCCTTTACTGGCTCAAATAGCTGACCCATCAGCCTGTTCCCAACGCTTAGTAAACTTTTGGGAAAAATTGTGTTTGACCAGCTCCAATGCTATTTTACAATTAAACAAATTAACAACTAACTTTAAGCATGCTTATAGGGAAGGACATTCAACAAGCACAGCACTTACACAAATTACTGATTGTCTAAGAGAAACTGATGATAAAAAGATTGTGGGGACTGTTAGACTACATTGCTACTTTTGACATTATCGATCATAGCCTGCTGCCAGAAAAACGTATGTGTTATGGCTTTTTTTTATACCCCCTGCTATATTGTGGACAAAGAGTTACCTGTCTAACAGAACACAGATTGTGTTATTTAATGGAAGCCTCTCCAACATAATCCAGGTAGAATCAGGGATTCCGCAGGGCAGCTGTCTAGGCCCATTGAAAAAAGTAATCTTTACTAACGACATGCCAGTGTGTCTAATGAGTAAAGCCAGTGTGTCTATGTATGTGGATGACTCAACAGTATGCTACTCAGCTACTACAGTGACTAAAATGACTGCAACACTTAACAAAGAGTTGCAGTTAGTTTCAGTGTGGTTGGCAAGGAACAAGTTAGTCCTAAATATTTCTAAAACGAAAAACATTGTATTTGGGACAAATCATTCACTAAACCTCAACTAAATCTTGTAATAAATAATGTGGAAATTGAGCAAGTTGAGGTGACTAAACTGCTTGGAGTAACACTAGATTGTATACTGTCATGGTCAAAATATTGATACAACAGTAGCTAAGATGGGGAGAAGTATGTCCATAATAAAGCGTTGCTCTACCATCTTAACAGTACTATCAACAAGGCAGGTCCTACAGGCCCTAGTTTTATCGCACCTGGACTACTGTTCAGTCGTGTGGTCAGGTGCCACAAAATGGAACTTAGGAAATTGTAATTGGCTCAGAACAGGGCAGCACGGCTGGCCCTTCGATGTACACAGATAGCTAATATTAATAATATACATTTCTATCTCTCCTGGCTCAAAGTCGAGGAGAGATGGACTTCACCCATACTTGTATTTAAGAGCGTTATTGACAAGCTGAATGCACCGAGCTGTCTGTTTGAACTACTGGCACATAGCTCGCACACCCATGTATACCCCACGAGACATGCCACAAGAGGTGTCTTCACAGTCCCCAAGTCCAAATCAGAGAGTATGGGAGGATCACAGTACTACATAGAGCCATGACTACATGGAACTCAATTCCACATCAAGTAACTGATGCAAGCAGTAAAATAATATTTAAAAAACAGATAAATATGCACCTTATCGAACAGCAGGGACTGTGAAGCAACACAAACATTGGCACAGACACGTGCACACACACACAATAACATACGCACTATACACAGACGTACACATTGATTTTGTACTGTAGATACAGTGGGGAGAACAAGTATTTGATACACTGCCGATTTTGCAGGTTTTCCTACTTACAAAGCATGTAGAGGTCTGTAATTTTTATCATAGGTACACTTCAACTGTGAGAGACGGAATCTAAAACAAAAATCCAGAAAATCACATGATTTTTAAATAATTAATTTGCATTTTATTGCATGACATAAGTATTTGATCACCTACCAACCAGTAAGAATTCCGGCTCTCACAGACCTGTTAGTTTTTCTTTAAGAAGCCCTCCTGTTCTCCACTCATTACCTGTATTAACTGCACCTGTTTGAACTCGTTACCTGTATAAAAGACACCTGTCCACACACAATCAAACAGATTCCAACCTCTCCACAATGGCCAAGACCAGAGAGCTGTGTAAGGACATCAGGGATAAAATTGTAGACCTGCACAAGGCTGGGATGGGCTACAGGACAATAGGCAAGCAGCTTGGTGAGAAGGAAACAACTGTTGGCGCAATTATTAGAAAATGGAAGAAGTTCAAGATGACGGTCAATCACCCTCGGTCTGGGGCTCCATGCAAGATTTCACCTCGTGGGGCATCAATGATCATGAGGAAGGTGAGGGATCAGCCCAGAACTACACGGCAGGACCTGGTCAATGACCTGAAGAGAGCTGGGACCACAGTCTCAAAGAAAACCATTAGTAACACACTACGCCGTCATGGATTAAAATCCTGCAGCGGACGCAAGGTCCCCCTGCTTAAGCCAGTGCATGTCCAGGCCTGTCTGAAGTTTGCCAATGACCATCTGGATGATCCAGAGGAGGAATGGGAGAAGGTCATGTGGTCTGATGAGACAAAAATAGAGCTTTTTGGTCTAACTCCACTCGCCGTGTTTGGAGGAAGAAGAAGTATGAGTACAACCCCAAGAACACCATCCCAACCGTGAAACATGGAGGTGGAAACATCATTCTTTGGGGATGCTTTTCTGCAAAGGGGACAGGACGACTGCACCGTATTGAGGGGAGGATGGATGGGGCCATGTATCGCAAGATCTTGGCCAACAACCTCCTTCCCTCAGTAAGAGCATTGAAGATGGGTCGTGGCTGGGTCTTCCAGCATGACAACGACACGAAGCACACAGCCATGGCAACTAAGGAGTGGCTCCGTAAGAAGCATCTCAAGGTCCTGGAGTGGCCTAGCCAGTCTCCAGACCTGAACCCAATAGAAAATCTTTGGAGGGAGCTGAAAGTCCGTATTGCCCAGCGACAGCCCCGAAACCTGAAGGATCTGGAGAAGATCTGTAGGGAGGAGTGGGCCAAAATCCCTGCTGCAGTGTGTGCAAACCTAGTCAAGAACTACAGGAAACGTATGATCTCTGTAATTGCAAACAAAGGTTTCTGTACCAAATATTAAGTTCTGCTTTTCTGATGTATCAAATACTTATGTCATGCAATAAAATGCAAATTAATTACTTAAAAATCATACAATGTGATTTTCTGGATTTTTGTTTTAGATTCCGTCTCTCATAGTTGAAGTGTACCTATGATAAAAATTACAGACCTCTACATGCTTTGTAAGTAGGAAAACCTGCAAAATCGGCAGTGTATCAAATACTTGTTCTCCCCACTGTATGTGGTAGTGGTGGAGTAGGGGCCTGAGGGTACACAGTGTGTTGTGAAATCTGTGAATTTATTGTAATGTTTTTAAAATTGTATTAACTGCCTTAATTTTGCTGGACCCCAGGAAGAGCAGCTGCTGCATTGGCAGCAGCTAATGGGGATCCATAATAAATACAAAATACAAATCTTCAGCTGTGACAGACTGAAAAATCGGGGAGGGGTGGCTACCAATCAAAAGTTTGGACACACCTACAGTGGTTCGTCCTTTTAAAAGTTGCAGCGTACTGCGGTGCAGCTTGCATGGTGCCGCAGAATTCCATGACACGTTATTTAAGTGTGAACCACTCGTACCACTAATGCTAGTTAGTGCTAGTTTGACCGCCAGAGGGCATCTTTGCGAAGCATTTGATAGCCTTCAATAGTGGCTGTACTAGAGAATACAGGCACGTGGGAGACCGGGGTTCAATTCCCCGACGGGGAGGAAGGAGTAGGCTGTCCTTGTAAATAAGAATTTGTTCTTAACTAGTTAAATAAAAGTTACACGTTTACACATTTCTACAGCCTAATTTTCTAATTCTTGTCTAACCAATACCCATGTTTGTCTCAGAGCAGCACGAAACGGTGCAAAAATAGTTGTAGGCTATTGCTTCAAATCATATTGCTTCTAACTTCAATATTCTCTTTTAATAAATAAGACCTACACCACTTTTAACAGCGCATTACTCAACACTAGTGAGACTCATGTCGCCTACAGTAGGCCTACAGTATATCGAAAAATATGACATGACTATCCGTCAAGAATTACATATAGAGGATTGGGGATATTTCTGTAATTCAGTGATATTTATTCCCATAGTAATTAATTATGGATCCATAACTAAATAAACATCGGCAATTTTGAAATAGTATTTTTATCATTATTTTATTAACGAAAGCATAAAGATTCCATTATTAGTTACATTGTTTTAGTTTGAACTTGCAGACTGGTACTAAGAACAGAACAGCGGGAACGTTTCCCTAGTCAGCTCCATTATTAGTGCAATGCCCCTTAAAGTGTTGCCAGTGTCACGGGGTGGGGTGGGGTGGGGTGGGGTGTCCACCTCCTCCTCCCTTCCCCATGGGCTAGGTCCATCTTCTCTGCAGCCCATCCCATGCCCTCGTGCCTTGAACCTTGCGCACTTTCAGTGGATACAGCTGGAGAACTGCAAGGCAACCCCATTGTGCGCCACTCGGGAGCCATGACCAATATACGTATATTGTCATGCTAATAACAGGGTTAATAATATATTTTTTGACAATATCCAATGGCTTTTATATAGTTCTAAATTAATAATAATAATCGCTTTGTATAAAAAATATAAAGATTTTGGAGATTATTTCGTTTTCAAATAACGTAAAATGAGCAAGAAAAAGGCCATTCTTGAACATGGGGTGAGACATTGGTACTAATTTGTAAATAAAGCCAGTTTGTTATTTAGAATGATTTATATCTGTTTTTAGAGGGAGAGAAACCAAAAAATTACAATCATCTCGAGGGCAGCACGTACCCGTGAACCAGCATCTGTAGCAACACAGCTTGCACTGCTTTGTAGTGTCTTAAACCACTGCGCCACTCAGACGCTGTATAACGTGACTGGTCGGGAGTGTCCTACAGTACTACAGCAAGAGCAAATAATCCTGATGAAATAAAATAATAAAAACCTTAGTGTAACAACAGTTTTAGTAAGTAATATTGAAGTTGTGCACAATTATCAGTTTCTATTTAGGTTTATGTCGCCCATTCATTGTCAGTTAGAGACACAGTAGGACCCAAAAGCATAATCAGTACTTTAACTCCCCCTTGCGCTGGTCTGGAGCAATGAAGTGGTGACGCAGGGTACCGTACTAAACCACAAATTACCTCTAAGTACCGCAGCATAATCGCAAAACCTTTAGTGGAGCAACCACTGTACTCATTCAAGGGTTTTTCTTGTTTTTACTATTTTCTACATTGTAGAATAATAGTGAAGACATCAAAGCTATGAAATAACACATATGGAATGTAGTAACCAAAAAAGTGTTAAACAAATCAAAATATATATTTTATTTAAGATTCTTCAAAGTAACCACCCTTTGCCTTGATGGCAGCTTTGCACACTCTTGGCATTCTCTCAACCAGCTTCATGAGGAAAGCTTTTCCAACAGTCTTGAAGGAGTTCCCACATATGCTGAGCGCTTGTTGGCTGCTTTTCCTTCATCCTGTGGTCCAACTCATCCTAAACCATCTCAATTGGGTTGAGGTCGTGTTATTGTGGAGTCATCTGATGCAGCACTCCATCACTATCCTTCTTGGTCAAATAGCCCTTACACTGCCTGTAGGTGTGTTGGGTCATTGTCCTGTTGAAAAACAAATTTTAGTCCCACTAAGCAGATGGGATGCAGCTTTCTATAGTAGCCATGCTGGTTAAGTGTGCCTTGAATTCTAATTAAATCACTGACAGTGTCAACAGCAATTCACCATCACACCTCCTCCTCCATGCTTCACAGTGGGAACGACACATGCGAAGGTCAACCGTTCACCTACTCTGTGTCTCACAAAGACACGGCTTTTGGAACAAAAATTCTCAAATTTGGACTCGTCAGACCAAAGAACAGATTTCCACCAGTCTAATGTCTATTGCTCGTGTTTCTTGGCCCAAGCAAGTCTCTTCTTCTTATTGGTGTTCTTTAGTAGTGGTTTCTTTGCAGCAATTCGACCATGAAGGCCTTATTCACTCAGTCTCCTCTGAACAGTTGATGTTGAGATGTGTCTGTTACTTGAACTGTGAATCATTTATTTGGGCTGCAATCTGAGGTGCAGTTAACTCCAATGAACGTATTCTCTGCAGCAGAGGTAACTCTGGGTCTTCCTTTCCTGTGGCGGTCCTCATGAGAGCCAGTTTCATCATAGCGCTTGATGGTTTTTGCGACTGCACTTGAAGAAATTTTCCAGATTGACTGACCTTCATTTCTTAAAGTAATGATGGACTGTCGTTTCTCTTTGCTTATTTGAGAATTTCTTGCCATAATATGGACTTGGTCTTTTACCAAATAATACCAAATAGGGCTATCTTCTGTATACCACCCCTACCTTCTCACAACACAACGGATTGGCTCAAACGCATTAAGAAGGCAAAAATTCCACAAATGTACTTTTAACAAGTAATTGATATGCATTCCAGGTGACTACCTTATGAAGCTGGTTGAGAGAATACCAAGAGTGTGCAAAGCTGTCATCAAGGGAAAGGGTGGCTACTTTGAAGAATGTCAAATATAACAACACTTTTTTGGTTACCACATGATTCCATATGTGTTATTCATAGTTTTGATTTCCACTATTATTCTACAATGTAGAAAATAGTAAAAATAAAGAAAAACCCCTGAATGAGTAGGTGTGTCCAAACTTTTGACTGGTACTGTATGTGAAATAATCTCTTGTGGCATCATGTTCTCTAAATATCACTATCACTATTTTTTTTTTTAACTTTTGGTTATAGGTTTTGCCATAAGCCAAAATACGCATTTATCTGTTTCATTGATTTACTCTTTAGCTGATTGCCAGCTTTTCAGGCAATTGAGAAATAGATACACCTCCTCAATCAAGAAAGCTAAATCATGCTACTTTCTATCTCATATTCTGATGGTGTCCCGTCTAAATTTTGGAAAACAGTTAATGCACTAAAGCGCGGAAATGAATCTCCCTCCGTGCCTAAGCAAGCTGTCAGGATCTAACATATTTACTGAGAAACATTTGATAAGTGATTATTTTAGTCAATGTGTTATCCGCAGGACATTTATTTGAAAGAAATGGTGGTTTAATTTACCCTGATCAGATCGACTGCTTTCCCTCTCCTAGCCTCTAGTTGGCATGATGGAAGATCCATCAACTCTGGGGCTAATTTGCTTGATCCTTTCTTGCTGCAGCATTCTGCTCCTCTAATTGTAGAATTATTGACACATTTTTAACCTGACAATTATCTTGGGTGCTATCCCTAGGGTCTGGAAGGCTAGCCTTGTGATCCCTCTCCACAAAGGTGGTGACCGCTCTGACTATTGAAAAATGTTCAATCTTTAATCAACACAGCTTAGATATTTTCCAGTGTCCATCAGTCTGGTTTCAGGCCAGCACCATATCTGCTTCTTCTTTGGTGATAAATGACATTGTAAATTGCTTGGACAAAAGGCAGCATTGTGCTGCCCTTCTTATAGGCCTGTGGAAGGCTTTTGACACTTGACCTGTCACCATTATTAATTTGTAGACCGTCTGAAATTGGCCTGGGTTAGGCACCCTGCATTTGGTTTGAAAACTACCTGACAGACAGGACACAATGTTTTTCTTCTGATGGTGTTAAGTCAGGGTTCCTTGAGAGGAATAGGATGCCTTTCATTAAATAGCAGAAAACAAATAATTCAGTCAACATTCATACCGGTTATGGTGATATCGCTTATATGAATGCAGCTGCCACTGTGCTGAAGCCATTGGACAAAGTTTATCGTAACGCACTACACTTTATTACGGGTGACAGGTTCAGTGCACATCATTGCTTTCTGTATCAGAAAGTAGACTGGCTCTCTTTGAAGTCTTGTCGATTGACGCATTGCACTCTTTTTGTTTATAAAGCCCTCTTGCATAGACTTCCGTCGTACTTCGTTGGGAACCGACAGACATACGAGCTACCAGACTCGACCTCGGGGATGGTTTACTCTGGAGATCCCTTCGATCTCCACTGAGTTAGGTACATCTGCTTTTAGTTTGTTTTTACACCTTACTTGTGGAATAATCTCAAACTCTCTAAAATTGGAATAATTGGTGACTAGGGCAATTCAGATGGCTGATTGATAGGATATTTTTACTGAAGAAAGCATTTGTTTTATATGATTGTGTTTTGCTTTTCGTATATTGATGTGTATGTGTGATACAGGGCTCATCTGTAAAATAGACCTTGGTCTCAGCAGACTCTGTCCAAAAAAAGGTTACTTTAAAAAAAATATTCAGAAGATTTGGCAATGTATTTGTTTCTTCTGTTCCCCATTGAAGATGGCATCTTTCCAAATATAGCGTATCTATCTATTGAGGTTAATTTGAACTGACAAGACCCACATTTAGCAGCGGGAGAAATATGCTTCAGTAAATGGGTGAAGTTATGGATTTTTGTTCAAATCGCAGTGCGTTGTCTTGGACAGAGGCCAGTGGGGGCATGCAAATTGAGTAGGCAAACACAAGCAACAAAACACGCAATTGGATTAGATTTTTTTTCAGGGTCTGAACTTTTATTTTTAATAAATATGCAAACATTTCTAAGTACCTGTTTTCGCTTTGTCATTCTGGGGTATTGTGTGTAGATTGATTTAAGAAACAAATATGTTTAATCCATTTTAGAATAAGGCTGTAACGTATCAAAATGTGGAAAAAGTGAAGGGGCCTGAATACTTTCCGAATGCACCAGCTTGGTCCTTGCAAGTTTGTGGATATTAGGGCTGACCCCATTTAGACAACTGGTCAATTGTTTGTCATAAAGGCTTTTGGTTGACAGATTCTTTTTGTTGAGCGGCCCATGAGACACCTGTCTGATTCGTGCCTATCTCAGTGGATTAATCCATTGCGAAGGCCGCGGGAATGCCACAGTCCTTCACTCTAAGACAGGCATCTGCAACATAAGGCACACGCGAGGGTATTTGCCTTGGCACGCCAAGCATTCGTTTCAAAATTGCATTGGTTTTTCCATAAATAGCTTCTGCTTTGGACATGACACCATTTGTTAAGTATTCCTTAGGCCTACAGTATGTGTGAAGATAATGTGTCTTGGGTATCATTTTAAATTTGACTGTACGCTTGTTTATTCCATGTGTAACTCTGTGTTGTTGTTTGTGTCGCACTGCTTTGCTTTATCTTGGCCAGGTCGCAGTTGTAGGTGAATGTGGCTAAGATGCACGTCTCTCTCCAGAATGCGATCTGTCCTGCCAATTTGTGCACGTTCATTGTTTCATACCTTAATTGTGTGAATGGTTTTCCCTTTGATTGTTAGTGTCTATCAATTCCCCATTACGTACACTATATATACAAAAGTATGTGGACACCCCTTCAAATGAATGGATTCGGGCTATTTCAGACACACTTGTTGCTGACAGGTGTATAAAATCGAGCACGCAGCCATGCAATCTCCATAGTTTGTTAAGTGGAATGTCTAGGCGCAACAACGGCTCAGCCGCGAAGTGGTAGGCCACACAAGCTCACAGAACTGGACAGTCAAGTGCTGAAGCTTGGTAGTGAGTGTTGCGACCGAGGACAGACGATTTGTCTGTCCTCGGTCGCAACACTCACTACCAAGTTCTAAACTGCCTCTGGAGGCAAAGTCAGCACAATAACTGTTCGTTGGGGGCTTCATGAAATGGATTTCCATGGCCGAGCATCCGCACACAAGCCCAACATCATCATGCGCAATGCCAAGCGTCGGCTGAAGTGGTGTAAAGCTCGCCGCCATTGGACTCTGGAGCTGTGGAAAGATGTTTTCCGGAGGGATGAATCACACTTCACCATCTGGAAGTCTGACGGACGAGTCCCTGCAGCAATGTTCCAACATCTAGTGGAAAGCCTTCCGAAAAGAGTGGAGGCTGTTATAGCAGGAAAGGGGGGACCAACTCCATTTTAATGGCCATGATTTTGGAATGAGATGTTCGACGACCAGGTGTCCACATACTTTTGGTCATGTAGTGTATATCACCAATAGTACATTTACCACAAATCCCCATAATTTCTTATCTACAATGTTTCTTTGGTTTTGGTAATTTCTGTTAATACATTCAATAGGCTATATTATTTCTACAGTCGTTTACTGTTCTCATTATCGGAGTGGACATGTTGTTTGCAGAGCTCACAACCTATGCTACACTTGTAAGACACGTTTTGGTTTATTTCATTTACTAGTTTTGTCAATTTATTCATTGTCTTTTGTTTGGAGCGCTCCTGTCAATGTTGAGTAAGGACGCACACCTGATTGTGCATAGAGGTAGGCATAGGCTACCTAGCCTGCGCGTAAATGTATAAATGTGCCCATTTGGGGATGTCAGATAGTATTTCTGATTGTCTTAACTCACCACCACTAATGAACTGTGGGGCTTCTCAAAGGAATTGTGTCTTCACCTTAAACAGCAAGTAAAGTCTGTTTTTACATCTATTGAGAATGACAAAAGTTCGTCAATGTATTAGAAAATCTTTCCAGCTCTCTCCCTTTCGATAACCACCGAGCCTCTGGGTGAAAGGGAAAAATGTCATGCCCTTATCCAGTGGGCCGGACCCAGTTGATAGTTGATACAATATTTCAAGTTCGTTGTAGACAGACGGTGTAGAGAGATGAATGCGATTCGAAGAACATGAACAAACTGCCATGCGTAGCCAATGTGATTTATAGGACATTTATTTTTATTAGGGTATTTTCTACCTAAAATGTTTTTATTTGTAGGTTTTCTTTTACGTAGTTGGCAATACAAGTTACTTGCATTGTTATATAGGCCTCTCTCTGTGTTCTGCACTAAGTTATTTATCTGCTAATGGCTCACGGTTTAGGCTATCATACAATGTGTTCATTTGGCAGAGGCAGGTGCTCTTGCATTAGATTGATTTGTATAATTTTCATTTAGATATAATTTAGATTAACTACATGACAACGATTTTGAGATACTAAGATGTTATAAAAAATGTAATGAAATTGCTCCATGAAAATGCTTTTGAAAATCATAACTTGCATGCAGATCGGTAGAAATGGTAAGATAAATTGTAAATTGGCATTCCACATGAAAAATTTTGCCGACCCCTAATATAGCTTATTACTGGCAACTTCAGGAGTTTAACGGCAGAATCTGCGAAGGCTAGTAGCAGCAGGAATAGGAGAGTTGGGAGAAGAAGAAAAAATCTTCAAATTCTTTTTATTTTTATCTTGATCTCTGGCTCTCTCTTGAGTCATTTGTGTGTCTTAATTATTTCATCAAACAGTGGGCTTAAACATCAGACAAGCTCAGTGCATATAGTTGATTTTATTAAAACGTTTATAAATGACAAAATACATGTTTTAACATGTCTACCAATTGACTGGTCGAAAGAACAGACGACCCTCTGTCAACCAAGATATTCTTTTGGGTCGGGGACAGCCAATAGTGGTTAGAATGGAAATAGCTCATTGAAGATTTGGAAGAGAATGGTGCATAAAGCCAATGACCCAATCCTAAACTATTCCATTGCTTTTACATCTCTAGACCCTTTAATTATTGACCCTCCCTATTAGCTCTAACTAGCATTGTATTTATACTTTATTTGTATTGTCACAAACACCGAAGGCTATGTGGAGTTTATACCATATTGCTTACACTAGAGGTGTCTTCAATATGAACGAAACGGAAGAAAACAGACAAATAATGAGTAAAACGGGGATATCCTATCTGAACAATGTGAAACGCTCATTTTCTGTTGAGAAACAGTTTGCTACAGTGTGCTCTAATGAACATGACCCTGTAGTATCTAGCTCCCATTAGATCCCATAAGGGTGTCACCAAGGGACATGGGAATGGGATATGTCCAGTGGATGATTATGGAATTGGGCCATTATGAAGCAGAAATCAATTCCAACACCTCTTTCTCTTCTGTTCTCATCAGTCGGACACAGAGTTCTGGGATAAGATGCAGGCAGAATGGGAGGAACTGGCTCGCAGGAATTGGCTCGAGGAAGAAAATGAAGGCCTGATACCACCCAGCATCTCTCCAATTGAGAAGGTAAACTCACCCAACACTTACTTCTTTCCTCAACACTATTACTAATCTGGAAAAATCTCCCACGAGAGTTTCCAATATCATTTACCTAAACTTTCCCACCAATCCCAGAATTTATTCACAAAATGTCTATCCATTCAAAGAGATGCAATTACTTACCATAATCCCTGATACTAATCCCTGATATTACGCCCAAAAATAACCTTTTAAAACCACAAGCGAGGGTACAAAACACCATCCCTTCCTCAAAGCTATCTAATCCAAGATTTAACATGGAGAAAAACAGTCATCTCGATGTAATCACCAAACCTTTGAATTCATCTTCAACCTATCACTAACCTAGGAATCTCACAACTGCACTCATTTGGGATAGGTAGTGTAGAGCTAACATGAGAGAGTGATGTGTTGCTTCAAATGACAGACGGTGGTTGGTTGATACTTAATCTAGAATTCTCTCAACTCCCTCTATCGTCTCAATTGGAACGGATTGTTGCTCAAATGTTGAGAGATCACAATAACGAGGGAGAAAAAAAGGAGAGGGAGGAAGAGAAGACAGAGAGAGGGGAGATGGAAAGGGGCAGTAGTGGAATAGTAAACAACTATCTCCCATTGGTTTAACAGTCTTATTAATAACACATCAAAATAATGCTGCAGTTGTCACTCCAGTTGATATGTAATAATAACTACCTACCATAACACATAATGCCCCGACCATATTCTGCTAGAAAATATTGCAAAAATGTATATGGCAATAAACATACCCGTATGTTAAATCAACATTCGTTCCCAAAAATTAAGAAAATCTGTCATATTTATATTGCTATTACGTTATGTTATTACTTGCATCATAATTAAAAAAAAATTGTTATAGGTTATTCACCCTCCATGGTAAAGACCTCCATATATCGGAGGGTTGCCTTTGTTCTTGAATTCTTATCTAAACAAATGGCTGCTGTCAACAGCATCGAACAAGGCTCTAATTGTTTATAAATACATTTCAAATACCCCTAGGACCAAACAGACCTGGGTTTAAATACATAGTATTTTCAAATACAAATATTTAAATACTTTATTTTCTGTGTTTTTTAGGTTTTTAAAATGCATGTCAATACTTTACTACTTGTATTTTCAAAGGAACTTTGTCTAAATACTTACTTAAAATAATTGAAATACAATTTATAGTATTTCAACCCAGGTCTGGTAAATACTCATTTGTTTGTATAATGGGTAACGACTTACTTTGACTACATATCCATAACACCTGCATTACACATCTATAAGCATTTCATGAACGTGTGATAACAGGTCCAAACCACATAGTTAAAGGTTAATTAAATATATCCACAGGATATCTATACCACATTCATGTCATGGTATGCAAGAGCTCATATTTATGTATCTTAATAGATGCATCATTACAATGACAGCATAGTGTCATCATTATGGCTGTTCTCAAAAGTGTGTTTCTGACGTTTCCCCCCAACGGACTTACCTTACCTTCTTCTTCTCACTGAGGCCAATGGTGCATAAAGATCCCCACAGGGTTGAATCCTCAGGGTACATTTTACGGTTCAAACTGTGTAGTTCTCATTCGTAACTCATTAATAACAGCCCTCTACATCACAATTAAGTTGGTCATACTGGTCTTTAACGCACACATGAAGGGTCTATTTATGAATTCTATGCAGTCAAAGTAGTCATCAATTTTCCCATTCATAGCTAAGCATTTCATGGTAATTAACTGAGCAGTTTGCCACTCTGATCTATAAAACCAACATTGAAGGTCTATGTATGGGTTCTATGCAGTCAATACACTGTCATTTCTGTTTTCCCGTTTATAAACATGCCTCACTTATCAAAAAGAATACGGACACAACACAAAATGTTAAAGGGATACTTCAGGATTTTGGCAATTAAGCCCTTTATCTACTTCCCCAGAGTCAGATGAACTCATGGATACCATGCATCCAGTATGAAGGAAGTTAGAGTTTTTCTAGTCAATGCTAACTAGTGATAGCGCAATGACTGAAAGTCTATGCTATCTACCAGCACACTAACGCTAGTTAGTAACTTCCTTCAAACTGCACACAGAGATAAAAATTGTATCATCTGACTCATTGCCAAAATCCAGAAGTATCCCTATAAAGGAAATATGCACATTTTATTTCAATTTTCCAGATGTAACACAGAAAACAATTGCTGAAGAATCCTACTATTGACATTTTTCATTTGGACTTTTCTTGAATAGATTTAACAAAGATGAATATTCAAAGCATTCAAATCAAGTTGTCGTCAAGGAAGTGGGGAGCTGCAGCCCAATATGGTGACTGGAGTATGGGCGCGTTTATTAGGAGCAGCTACTCTTCCTGGAGTCCACATAAAATACAGTAATGGACAAGAACAAAATAAGATATTTAATTAAAATAAGAGTTATATATAGGAAAGTCACCAAGAGACAACAAAAATACTATTTACACACTATTCATACATACATATTCATATTCTTATGTACAGTACAGTTAAATTAGATCTTTAGAAAGAGTGGTGATACGAGATGTTTTTTCAGTTTAAAGCTAACCTTGCTTTTTTGCCTGAGTAACCTCTGGCGGCAGAGCATTCCACGATGACATGGCTCTATACATAACTGAGCAATGCATTAAATCTGTTTATGATTTGGGTGCCGTGAAGAAACCCAGCGAGTGTGTGTGTCAAACGGAGTGGGTGTATGAAAAGCGAATCGGGCTAATTGGGCAGATATTTTTTTGCCACTCGAGACAGTTTTGCGTGGCTGATTGGGCTCCACGGCAAGTCGATAAGCCGGTGCGAATGACAAGTGCACCGGTGTTGTATCGGCGTGCCTGCCGAACTGAAGGTGCTTCTCACTGGGCAGCTGTATCACGGCATCGCAACCTACACAAAAAATAGCTAATATTGATAACCATCTAGATGTCACCTTGATTCATACATACATACATACATACATACATACATACATACATACATACATACATACATACATACATACATACATACATACATACAGTCTACTACTCAATTGGGAGGGCATGAATGGGAACAACACCGGGACACAGTGCCCTTCGCTCCCGCTAGCACTACTGACCGGCAATGGCGTGGGAAGTATAGCTACCTAGTAGCCAATATCAGGGGGACAGTCACAGTAAGCATATAAACACATACAAGAAACAGTACACCCATCATCAGTACTTTTAATCAAAAATAAACAATTGTCACTTTTATAACTGAAAATGTATAATTATTTCTGTAACAGTGAAATACGACTCAGACTCATCCTCTGGCTTCAAAGCAAAAGTCCAAACTCTCGCCGTATGGTAGCTCAACGTATGGTAGTTGCGTGTTAACTTAAAGGAACTGAAGGAAAAAAACTCTATCAAAACCGTCTAACCTATAGATTGTAGAGCGCTTGACACACCCGCTCCTTTCCACACGCCCACTACTTTCCTTTCAACACACCCACTTGCCCATACTCCGGTCACCATATTGGGCTGCAGCTACCCCTTTCTCCTGCCGTGAAGCTAATCAGAGGAGAATGTGAGAGGTCAGTGAAATATCACTTCCTGTTGACCTCTCGCTTTGACAAAAACATTTAGTTAACCTTTTTGTTCACTATTTCATGACTGACATTGTACGTTTGCACATTTAAATTAACACAAATAGCTAATAAGATCCCTGGGCTGTCAACCAGAAGTGATGTCATACTGACCTTTCACATTCTCTTCTGCAGTCAGAACCGTTATTTTATACCTCAATGGTCAAAATAAAATCAACTGGTTTCTGTCTCTTAATTTGTCCCATTTTAAAAGGTTCATAATGTGCCAAAGTAGAATGGAAATAGTGAAATAAATGTTTAATGAGTATTGTGACTATTAACGTGTTGACATTGTGCCAGGGGCTTAGCTAGCTAGCTACATTAGTGATAGCGCTGAAACCCCTGAGAGTGCGTAGTTCTTCCTGATGTCGTATTACTGCTAGGTGTGGACACAGTCAGCCCAGCCGGTAATACACTTGTGTCCCCCATGGACCGGCTCATACATAAAACATCCTCCATTCAGGCTGCAAAGGCATTGGTTTCCTCCTTAACTCGATTTAAAGTAGCAGATAATGGACCCCGTCATATATTTATGTAGTTGGTGCTGTAGATTAACTAATGAGTTCTAACGGGAAAAATAGGTTCTAACTTCGAAAAGTTTACAACTGTATAATTTCTGCTCCCAGCATATAAAAACCACGAAGACTGATGGAAAGCTCCGAAAGCAAGATGGTAATTTCTATGACTCACACAGTGGAGGAACATATTGCCTGTAGCCTGGTGTGCACCAAGTGGCATGTTTCTACAATATTCATAACATACTGACACAATTACAATCTTTATAGAATAAAAATCTAATTTCATCATATTTAAGTGAACATATTTAGTGAACATTAGCAAGCCAGCAGCAGATGAAACAGAAAGTGAATTCTCTCCTCCTTCTCTCCCAGGTGATATTCTATCACTAGGTTTAGGATATTTACTAGCTCATACCAGTGACAAACTTAGCTATGTTATCGACATTTGGCAGTATACAAACCAAATCCAGCTCACTTATTTTGCCAGATAGAAAGAAACAGCCACAAATTCATTCAAAAACGGAGGAAGAGAATAGCTAGCTATAGCAAGCTAATGTTAGCTTAGCTGCTGCTTCTTCAACAAGAAGCAACTGTGACAACATTGATTCTAAGAGTAAGATGACATTTTTTTTTTTATAAAACTTTCCCATTGAGCAAAATGGGAAAAAAATTCCACCAGATCCGCGATTGAATCCTTGGCCGAAGCTTTGCATTTCAGTTTAGCCTGCACTCGGCAGGCCGTATAGAAAACTCTCCTGGATCCACAGAACGGCCAAATGATCTGCCATCAGTCCAGTGTAGGGAATATCTTCGAGATGCCCTAGCCCGTAGCTGATTTCTGAATAAAATTCTGCTGGAGGGGTCTCGTCAACCTACGTGAATCCATCTGACAAGCCATCCACACACAGTCCCTCAGTCGCAGCCAAAACTACTCTTTCCCATACGCTTGTACTATCTATAGTATGACAGCACAAGCAGTCAGCTACCAACAACTGGCAGACATGTTTACATTTGGTTAGTTTGTGTTATTTAGATGGAAAACGTGAGCTAAATACGGTAGCTCTAGAGTTACTCTTAGAAAAAAAGATTCCAAAAGGGTTCTTCAGCTGTCCCCATAGGAGAACCCTTTTTGGTTCCAGGTAGAACCCTTTTGTTTCCATGTACATGGAACCAAAAGTGTTCTACCTGCAACCAAAAAGGGTTCTTCATAGGGTTCTCCTATGGGGACAGCCGAAGAACCCTTTAAGGTCCTTGATCTTTAGGTCTTTCCCTTACCCTGTTCAATTCCATGCTCACTGAAGCCCATGCAAATGCTTGTTCTCTGCTAATGCTGCTAGCTGTTTGAGATGCTTTAGAATAGGGGTGTGCCGATCTCATTGTATTCGTAATCGTATCCGTTTTATCACACTGTATAGTCGTAATCAGGCAACCCGGAAGTGTGCTGTAAATGCCTATACCACAAGTGCACATTCACTCGGAGTGCATCTCAGAGTGCATTGTTATGTTCCTTCACTCATTCACACACATGTTTAAACGACCCCGACAGATGAAAATGCACATGATACTTAGTTCTATTCAATTATTAATGAAATAGGCTAATAAATAGTACTACTACTGCCTGCATTTATTCCAGGCACAGATTTAGATTAATGTAGGCTATATATTGTTGCACTTTTGAGAGGAGCAAAACTTTTCTCTCCCGCAACTTATGCCAACATTATACAATAAAAAAAAAAGTATCTACATTTGTCATTTTATTTTCTAATGATCTGTCGCTCGGTAAACATGCCTGGGCGAGAATAAATAATAATAGCAAGCAAGCATGGGCTTGGATCATGACATAATGACAGACGTAGTCAGCAATGGAATAACTATACGGTCAGACAACGTAGGCCTACTAAACAACGCCAAGTACAGACAAAAACAATAATATGGCGTCAGCAAAGTCAACAGGAAATAACTCGATTGAACAACAATGACTAGCTACAGATTCTGATTCATACATGATGTTTGAAGAACGGGAGACGTGTGCACTGAGACGAGTGACTGAGTGAAATGGGGGAACTGAGAGCAGAGGGAGAGTGGCTTGTTCTAATCCAATCGTTGCAGCAGGCTCAACGGATACTCCATCTGATTCTTTACAGACAATATAACTAGCCAATAGTTGTTTAAAGCACACAGCGCTTAACACTGTTTGAGTGAAAGAGAGATGCGTCCTGGCAGCTGAATTTATTTATTTTTTCTTTCACGGATAATTACAAAAAATACTTGTGTCATAATCGGATTCTGAAAATGTTCCATATCTGTTACGATACTCGTTTTGCCCGAGTACCCGGCACACCCCTACTTTAGAAGTCTCGTTGATGGTAGCGACAGCATCCACTTTGAGAATAAACTTCTTTCTGAAGCCCTCCTTCCATTATTGATATCCGTGAAAGTTCTCTGGGATGAAATGGGCCCTGCAGATGGACGAGTAGACGCCCAATTTCGACCACCTCATTCTCACAAATGTATTGAATTAAGTTTTTCATTTACTGTTTGATGCTGACCCCGGGGCGTTTTGGGATTGTTTCCAAAGTTAGAGCTGATTTTGAGAACCTCAAACTCACCTTTTAAAACAACATTACAATAGTATAACAATTGATTTAAGTTTTGCAATTTGGGAATGTTTTCTTTGTGTTCGCGTAGTAATTATTATATGCATTTCTGGCATTAGGAAATAGGTGCTACACTCCCTTTAAAGGCTCGTTGGTGGGAAAAAAAAACGGGGGAAATATTTGTAGTGTCTTAATAAAACACAATTTTCCACCACCATGCTAGGGTGGCTAATGCTACTTGCTGGTGTTGCGGTCTGCGTTTAACCAGGGGTAAACAGACTCGCCATATGCAACATCTGGAAGTTGTCAGAAAATGGTGGTGGAAAATTTTATTTTTGTTAAGACGGTAAGCATATTTTTACTGACAAGCCATTAAATCAAGTTAAGGAGGAAACCAACGTCTTTGCAGTTGAATGGAGGATGTTTTATGTACCAGCCGGTCCACGAGGGAAAGCAGTGTATTGCTGGCTGAGTACATTAAAGTCGTACGTAAGATGATAAACGATGTAAAAGGAATAATATTGCCATCTTGTGGCCGGTTAGGCTACATTAGTGAATAATGGGCAAATTCTTTGCCTGACGACTCAAACGGAATTATTCCACTGCTCTATCGTTCGCTACATACATCAATCTGAGACCGCCATCAATGAAGTTGTTTGTGGTGACGTCAAACTGAGGGGTGTTGTAAAAAACGAATTAATCAAAGACAATGACAAATTTCCTAAACGCCTCATTACTTATGTTTGTTCTTGCCCGACTAGTCAGGCGGTCTGGAAATCATCAGAGAGGTGGTCAGAAGCAGACTCATTGTGAAAAAGAAACTAACATCTGTGGGCATGGCGTAGTGTTTGGCCGGAGCAAGGAGTTTGAGTAGCCAGGCAAGGAAATTATAGCTAGCTTTACCACCCTGTGTTTATTTGGTTTACTCACTAAAAAAGTTATGGCTATGAGTCTGAAATGGGGTTTGAATCTTTGTTAAATCTATTCAAGAATAGTCAATAGTAGGATTCATTTTCTATCAAATGTTCATATTTCCTTTAACATTCTGTGTTGTCTCACTTATCAAAAATAATACGGACACGTGTTTATAAATTATTTATAGATGCTTTATGAATGGGAAAATAAAAATGACAGTACATTGACTGCATAGAAGCACTTCACAACTAAGCACTTCAGACCTTAAATGTTGGTGTTATAGATCAGTGGCAAACTGCACAGTTAATGACCTTGAAGTGCTTCGTTATAAATGCTTCATGGGAATGGGAAAATAGATTTAACTTTACTTTGGACTGCATAGAATTCCTACATAGACCCTTCATGTGTGCGTTATAGACTAGTATGACCAACTTAGGCCTACTTGTGATGTGGAGGGGTGTAAATGAGTGTAAATGAGCCTATATATCAGCATAATTTTCTAAATGTGTTTGGGCCTTTTGGCATATTCACTAACACTGGTATGGCAGAAGCACACTTTTGAGAACATCCATAATGATAACACTACATTGTCCTTGTAATATGAGCTCTTGCATGACATGAATGTATTATAGATATGCTATTGATATATTTTACTAACCTTTAAAAATGTTGCTTGGACCTGTTATATTACGTTCATGAAATGCTTATAGATGTGTAATAAATGCGTTATGATATGTAGTCAATGTAAATCTTTACCCTTGTGGTATGGAAGAAGAATCATTCATGATCTGCTTTATGGAGACTTAGCGTAAGTGTTGGGCAGTGGTGGGAGTGGCGGGACAGTTAGGGCTGGTGCTGGTGCACACTGCTGCCATGCCCTGAACACAATGCCTAACTTCATTTGCTGCGGTTATAGAAATCCATCCATTTAATTGGATAATTTGTAATAGAACAAGCCACACAGTATAGGTCCCCATGAATAACACATATTTGAATGCCTCACTGAGACAGTTATTACACCCGAGGTGTTAACCTCACATATACTCGTGGCACCTGATGTTACACGGTCGTGAAACAGTTATCATAAGATTCTACATTTTTATTGTTTCATGAATTAACTGTTATACCGCAAATACCCTACTGTCAATTATGTAATATTAACCATGTACTTGTATTCGTATGACCATGCAGACATTATTTACACAATCGTATGCAATTCATTCGAAAAGATGCCTGTGATATTTACAGGGCTACTACTTTCACACCAACAACCCTTACAAAGAGTGGCCCAATGCTTTTGAGGAAGGGCAGCAGAAGGCCAGAGATGGAGACCTGAACAATGCTGTCCTGCTACTGGAGGCGGCCATTTTGCAGGACCCTTCGGACTCGGAGGTAAAAGATCATTGAGTTCAGTGGTGTAGTGAAGGGTATACACAGGTATATGCCGTATACCCACATATTTTTCGGTGGGCATTGCGTATATTTATTTCTTAATCCCCACGATGCGTATCAAAGTAGTGTAATGGAGGTGTACGTCGTGTAAATGAATACGTTTGATGGAACAGATCAGAATGTTTAGCTTAAAATGTTGATAAACTGTTATTTATTCACATTTTAGGAGCAGCTGTGTACACACAGAGGTAGGCTGACGCGCAAATGTTACAAAATGCAATTTGCGGAAAACATTGTTCTAAAATGCGCACTGCACATGCAAGCTATATGCACGAACTATCACAGGTTGCTAATAGTGCTCAGCGATTAACCGACATTTCGTTTGTGCACATTGCACAGTTTCTGTAGAGATACATCCGATCAAGCCAGAACTATGCCAAGTAGTAGGGAGTTGTAGTTTCCAACAGGCCAATATTCTATATAGTTTAGCGCAGAAAACATGGTAAAGCCTGCTACGAAAAAGAGACAGAAGAATGCTTCGCAAGGTATCTCTACCTGAAAATACATGCTCTAAGTGATTGATAGTTGCAATTCAGCAGTCATAAAAGTATGCCTTATTTACTTTGAAGAACTAATAAAATAGTGATTTTGTCAGAGGTAACAGCTCTATGGAGATGAGATGACGACTTGGAAGTCATCAAATAAAACAAATGTAATATACACAACTGAAATATTTTATTAAAGTAAAGTAATGTGATTAAATTATTAATAAGTGATAAGCAGTGATGTGTAGTCACTACCATCATGGGACTTTTATTAATTATATTATTTTGTGTTCTTACTGCATTCAACCCACAAAATGCATCGTGCATTTAATGTTTAAAAACTGATATGGAAAACGGATAATTTTTTAAATAATCCAACCGAAACCGAACCAACCTCAAAGCACTAATCGCTCAGCACTAATTGCTAATATGAATAGGATAATGCCTTTGGCTGATAGACAATGAAAGAAATTTGAAAGAAAACCAATATTACAGGAGAACCCATAGGAGGAAGTCTATAAAATAATTGCCTACACGTTTCCATGGTGGAATTTTGGCTATAGGTATTTTGAAGCAAAGTAAGAAATGCCTCATAATATGAAGTAAAACGTCCAGGTTTCAAACAATTAAGAAACAGGAAAAATATAGCGACGTTACCGTCTTCTGGTTGATGGAAAGGCTTTCTCAGAAACCTTCTCAATTGAATGTTAACTAGCTACAATGTAGCCTACGCCTACCTGGCATAATGATATCATGATTATTTGCGTCAATCCGGTGGCCATTTCTTTTGCAAATTCCATTTTTTTGTGCTACAGAAACACTAACCAAACAACATTTCTAGGTGCCTGCGCAATTGAATTAAAGACAAGAAATAAATGTCATACATTTTTTCCCAGACCTCAAAGGTGGTCTCCAAATGTGGTTAAAGCATTGTTATGGACTTAGAACATCCACTTTTGTTGTTCATTTTTATTATTTATAAAAGTGTGACTTTTTGGGGGGGAAATCAGAAACCTGTGAAATTCAGGCTCAGTTAACAGCCTCATTTATTTGTTTTAATTGTAGGTAACATTGTGTGAAGTATTGAGTTTACTTTATTGAGTCAATTCGAGAAATGTATCTTGTGTGTTCTTTTGTCTTATTTTCTTTGTATTTGTTGAGTTTTAGCCCTAGCTCAAACACCACTCTATCGCATCACCAAACAAAAAAAATCACTTTCTCTTTGGAAGAGCGGGGATAGAGAGCCGTCTGAAACCATTAAGTGAGCCTCGTCCGATTTTTTACGATAGTTCGGCAGCTTCTCTTTTGGCCCAGTGCGGTTGAAGTAAGCCTTTGTTTCATGCAGCGCATCAGAGCAGTTCTTCCACTTTCAGGAGAAATGGTCATACATATTAATATGTGTTAATTGCAATTAATAGTTACTTCACTACCACACCCACAACAGAAGCACAATCATTGTCTCGGATTTCCAGGTGGAGGACTTCTGTAAGAGGTCGCTGTTATGTCGACCCAAAACTAACGAGGAAGTCTGCTGCAGCGAGAGCAGTTGTATGAAACCAATCGGTACATCAAGCAAAGCTTTTAACCTTGCCTGGCCGCTCTTAATTTCTATTCAGTTCCACTCGCCATAAAATCGATGTCTGAACTATGCGTAAGATTTCCTTTAGTGAAGTATTGGTTAGCTCGGAAGTACTGGTGTAGTATTGTTTGACTTTGTTTGATGTGTTCGTTTGGTTGAAACCCTCTCTGCGTCTTTAGGCTTGGCAGGTTCTGGGCACCACACAGGCCGAGAATGAGAATGAGCAGGCGGCCATCGTGTCACTCCAGAGGTAAAAAATGAGTTGTTTCGACTTCAGAAATTATTCAGACCCGTTGACTTTTTCCATTTTGTTACGTTAGCCTTATTATAAAAAATTATATATATCCTCAGCAATCTACACACAATACCCAATAATGACAAAGCAAAGCAGGTTTTTAGACGTTTTAGCAAATGTATTCAAAATAAAACACACTTTATTTACATTATTCAGACCCTTTGCTATGAGAATCGAAATTGAGCCCAGATGCATCCTGTTTCCATTGATCATCCTTGAGATGTTTCTACAACTTGGAGTCCACCTGTAGTAAATTCAGTTGATTGGACATGATTTGGAAAGGCACACCTGTCTATATAAGGTCCCACAGTTGACAGTGCATGTCAGAGCAAAAACCAAGCCATGAGGTCGAAGGAATTGTCCGTAGAGCTCCGAGACATGATTTTGGCGAGTCACAGATCTGGGGAAGGGTACCAAAAAATGTCTGCAGCATTGAAGGTTCTCAAGAACACAGTGGCCTCCATCATTCTTAAATGGAAGAAATTTGGAACCACCAAGACTCTTCCTAGAGGTGGCCGCACGGCCAAACTGAGCTGTCGGGGGAGAAGGGCCTTGGTCAGGGAGGTGACCAAGAACCCTATGGTCACTCTGACGGAGCGCTAGAGTTCCTCTGCGGAGATGGGAGAACCTTCCAGAAGGACAACCATCTCTGCCGCACTCCACCAATCAGGCCTTTGTTAGAGTGACCAGACGGAAGACACTCCTCAGTAAAAGGCACATGACAGCCTGCTTGGAGTTTGCCAAAAGGCACCTAAAGACTCAGACCATGAGAAACAAGTTTCTCTGGTCTGATGAAACCAAGATTGAACTCTTTGGCCTGAATGTCAAGCATCACGTCTGGAGGAAACCTGTCACCATCCCTACGGTAAAGCATGGAGGTGGCAGCATCATGCTGTGGGGGATGTTTTTCAGTGGCAGGGACCGGGAGGCTAGTCAGGATCGTGGCAAAGAGTAACGGATCAACGTACAGAGAGATCCTTGATGAAAACCTGCTCCAGAGCGCGCAGGACCTCAGACTGGGACGAAGGTTTACCTTCCAACAGGACAACAACCCTAAGCACACAGCCAAGACAATGCAGGAGTGGCTTCGGAACAAGTCTCTGAATGTCCTTGAGTGGCCCAGACAGAACCCGGACTTGAACCCGATCAAACATCTCTGGAGAGACCTGAAAATAGCTGTGCACCAATGCTCCACATCCAACCTGACAGAGCTTGATAGGAGCTGCAGAGAGGAATGGGAGAAACCCCCCCAAGCTGTGCCAAGCTTGCAGCGTCATACCCAAGAAGACGCAAGGCTGTAATCGCTGCCAAAGTTGCTTCAGTAAAGTACTGAGTAAAAGTTCTGAAAACTTATGTAAATGTGCTAAAATAAAATATGTTTTTTTGCTTCATCATTATGGGGTATTTTGTGTAGCTTGATGAAGGAAAAAACTATTTAATACATTTTAGAATAAGGCTGTAACGTAACAAAATGTGGAAAACGTCAAGGGGTCTGAATACTTAACGAAAAGCACTGTATATACATGTATACAGTATCACAGGTGGGATCGAACCCTGGTCTCCAGTTCTGATTTAAGTCGTAAGAGTCCGACTGACCTTCATACCAACTATGTTGTTTAACTTGATAGGGTTAACAGCAAACTCCTAATCCATTACCTTTTTTCAATCCTCAAATAACCTAATTCAATGGGTGTTATGTGCGTCAGCAAAAAAATTTTGGGGGGGATTATTAAAACATTTAAAAAATTTCCAAGGAAGATGCATTCTCCCCATCCTACCTGGAACGACCTCACCTGGTGTGCACAAAAAAAGACAAAACCAGCACATCCCAAATAGGCAATCAACCGTACTTTCTTGCACAGAAGTCACAGCAGTCCCTGTCTGCAGGTGTCTAGACCTCCACCACAACAACTTGCCGGCTCTCATGGCCCTGGCGGTGAGTTTGACCAACACAGGCATGCAACAGGACGCTTGCAAGGCCCTGCACCGCTGGATCTGCCACAACCCCCGTTATAAACACCTATTGCCAGGGAGCCGGAGCCCACTGCTGCAGGGGTCCCCCACCACACCGCGCAGGGGTCGTCCCCATACACCAACCTCTTGGTACGCCCACCTCTTGGTTACAATACATATTCAGTGGTTCCTCCTTTAAAAGTTGCGAGCTTACGCCGCAGGACTTAGAGGTCATTTGTGGCTTAGTACGGTACCCTGCATCACCACTTCATTGCTCCAGACCAGCGCAAGGGGGAGTTAGAGCACTGATTATGCTTTTGGGTCCTACTGCGTCTCTAACTGACTGGGCGACACAATGGGCGACACAAACCTAAATAGAAAATTGTGCACGACTTCAGGTGGTCTAAGTCACTGCATATCAGTGCAAGCTGTGTTTTTCTACAGATGCTTGTTCAATACCTCAACTGGGAGATCCATGAGATGACTGTAGGTATTTGGTTTCTCTCCCTCTAAAAACAGAAATAAATCATTCTAAATAACAAACTGGCTTTATTTACAAATGAGTAACAATGTCTCACCCCATGTTCAAGAATGGCCTTTTTCTGGCTCATTTTACATTATTTGAAAACGAAGTCATCTCCAAAATATTTAAGGGGCATTGCACTAATAACGGAGCTGACTAGGGAAACGTTCCCGCTGTTCTTAGTGCCAGTCTGCACGTTCAAACTAAAACAATGTAACTAATAATGACATCTTTATGCTTTCATTAATAAAATAATGATAAAAATACTCTTTCAAAATGCTGATGTTTATTTAGTTATGGATCCCTAACGAATTACTATGGGAATAAATATCACTGAATTACAGAAATATTATTATTATACCTTTATTTCAACAAGGAACACAGACTGAGACCAAGGTCTCGTTTACATCTGGGCCCTGCGTATACATGTTTACACATACAGATTAGGTACAATGATTAAGAAATTACACAAGACAAACAAAACAATCACAGATAACACAAGAAAATACAACAGCAGATTGTTACATTTACACATACACTACCGTTCAAAAGTTTTGGGTCAATTAGAAATGTCTTTGTTTTCCATGAAAACATACAAGAAATGAGTGACAAAATGAATAGGATATATAGTCAAGATGTTGACAAGGTTATAAATAATGATTTTTAATTGAAATAATAATTGTGTCCTTCAAACTTTGCTTTCATCAAAGAATCCTCCATTTGCAGCAGTTACAGCCTTGCAGACCTTTGGCATTCTAGTTGTCAATTTGTTGAGGTAGCCTAATAAACAAATGCAGGTGGCTTATATATTCTAAATGCTTTATTATCCAAATGTAAAAGCATATACTGTACAGTACTGTATTTCTTCAGCATCTTTATGCTTTCGTTAATAAAATAATGATTAAAAAATACTCTTTCAATATGCAGATGTTGATTTAGTTACGGATCCATAACAAATTACTGTCGCAATAAATAGCACTGAATTACAGAAATATTGGAACAAAGTTGTCTAATGAAGGCAAACAAATTGTTGCTTACTGGAAAATACTCTTTCAAACGCACATGGTCACGTTGTACAGCGTCATTATGGCTATTAGCAGGGCTATATTTTGGCTTTCATAAATATTATTTTGGCCTTTATTCAGATTACAATCGCTCACTGTCGTTATACAGTTGAAGTCGGAAGTTTACAAACACTTAGGTTGGAGTCATTCATGTTCAAGAATTGCCTTTTTCTCGCTCACTCTAGGTTAAATGAAAATGAAATCTCCAAAATATTGTTACTTTTTAAACAAAGCGATTATTATTATTATTATTATATATATTTTTTTTTTTATTATATAAAAGCGCCTTAGATATTCTTACAGATCCTAATGGAAAATGCCCCTTAGATATTAATTTAGAATTCTCCAATGTAATTGTTGGCGGAGTCTCGTCATTGAAATAAATATATTTTAGATATACTATAGGCCTACCATAGGCGAAATGAATATTTGTTACACTACAATTAGGGTGTGGAAATGTTATGCCCCTTAGATATTAATTTAGAATCCTCTTATGCTGTAGCCTACTCCCGACCATCACGTTGTACAGCGCAATATTTTCCATTCAATCCTAACGGAAATCCTGGGGGTTTCGTTTTTCTCGGAATAGAAACACGATAATATTAATCTAATTAATTAAGCCAAATTTCTTAAAATCAATCTCATGTACTATGTTATTACAAAAAAGGTTTTTACATTCTCTAGTAATGCCAACATGGGAGACTATCAAATGCTTCTCAAAGTTGCCCTCTGGTGGTCAAACTAGCACTAACTTGCATTAACGTAAAAAATGGCTGACAATTAAATAACGTGCCATAGAATGCTGTAGCAGCCCTGTGCTGCAGTATGACGCAACTTTTAAAGGAGGAACCACTGTCGCTTGCAGATATATTGCATTATTCCTTGTTATAAGCATATATGAGCCTTTATAATGTAAAGTGTCCATTTTAGGACAGCCTCAGTCTCAAGATGACTTCTTTCAATCTCAGGATATCTTAACAATGTCTTAACATATTAAGCCTATCTGGCCAAAAAAATTATGTCCTTCATTTCTGATGGAGCTCATTTAAAATTTCTGCATAATTTACTTAAACTTGTTGAATCCATGCACTTTGGTTACTGTCTTGAAGCACATCAAGTGCACAGTGTGTCAATTGTCACAGTGTGTGTGTGTGTGCTTGCAGCACCCAGCTGGTGGAGGTCAAGGGATTGTATCAGGAGGCCGCCTTGCTGAATACAGATGGGGTGGACCCGGACCTCCAGACAGGCCTTGGGGTCCTGTTCAACCTCAGCTCCGAGTTTGACAAGGCTGTGGAGGCCTTCAACTCAGCCCTGTCTGTCAGACCTGAGGTATCCATTAATATAGTACAGAGGCACACACACTATACACAAACCTATCACAAAAACACCTAAACCTACCACACGCACATACACACACACACCCTTCCACCTATTCTGGTTATGTTGTGTCTGTCAGGACTACCTGCTGTGGAACCGCCTGGGGGCCACACTGGCTAATGGGGACCATAGTGAGGAGGCAGTGGAGGCATACACCCGGGCCCTGGAGCTCCAGCCGGGCTTCATCAGGTCCCGCTACAACCTGGGCATCAGCTGCATCAACCTGGGAGCGCACAAGTAGGCGAGGGGGTTGGGATGGGATGGGTTGAGCTGAGCTGAGCTGAGTGAGAGGGCAGTCAGATAGGGAGAGAGTGTAGTAAAAGATGCAATAATCATTTTCTACTTTATAGCGCCCTTCATTACATCAAAGAATCTCAGAGCTTTAAAATAAGACATGCAATTTAGAAAAAAAAACATCACATCATCATGAGATGGACAGTCATTAGAAAGGAGGGAGGGGGCAAGCAAGCAGCACGGTCTTATCAAGGTGTCTCGCGTCTACTACCGAAATGACGCACCCACTTGGATGACGCTACGGCAGTCTCGTGGCGCCAGAAAGCACGCCACATTTCATAATGTTACTTGTCCTCCCTACGATCCTCATCCCTGCACACCTCTGCCGTCATGCTGTTCGGGCTTTCTTCATCCTCAACCTCCGAACACTGGCTGGCATTTGAAACAAAACAATTGCCAGCTAGCCTGTTAACATTAGCTTGCTAGCCAAACAAACACATGACTTGCCTTTCAGTCTTAATGCTGTGGTTGATTCTGATGATATTAGCTATATTAATTGTTCATTCTTAAAACAAAAAGATTGTATGGAAAAAATCCAAGTGAATTACAAAAATATTTACAAAAAAGGTACTCTGCTTAGGCTGCTACTAGGGTGCCATGGCAACTGTAGAACGATGTCGTTGAAGGCTTACTTTCCTGTGGAGTTAGGAATAGTATATCCTTGTTAAAATGACAGGTTTAAAGGGATAGTTCAGCCAAGTTTACTGTTTCCTTACCTTGAAAGCAGTCTAATGACGGACTGACTGGATAGACTGGCTACTTTGACAAAACCAAAGCAATGATTACAGTCTTTCCTTGTCCATAGACTGCTTTCAAAGTAAGTATATATACTTTTAATTGAGCTATCCCTTACTTTGGGGTCCTACCAGTGCTAACAGGGGTCCTAACTCTCCAATTGTTTTACACTGAACAATGTTAATGCTATTAAGGCTGTTTGTAAACAAACCCATATTTTGGGTTACAGAATCTCTTGGTCCATGTACTACTTTCTACATATCCATAAGATTAATTCAAGTTGTAATAACGGCAAACTATTCCTTTTAGATGAAGTACAATTGTAATAACAGCGAACTCTCTCTTAAGATAAAGTAAAGAGAGTAATAATTAAAACACTTTAAAGTTGTTTTTAAAAAAAAATAAAAAAAAAAAAAAACTTTTTCCTGATTTTTTTTCTTTAGGGAGGCAGCTAGTAACTTCCTGACTGCCCTTAACCAGCAGAGGCAGAGCCAGAGTCACCAAGTCATGTCGGCTAACATCTGGGCTGCCCTTCGGATCGCCCTCTCCATGATGGACCGGCCCGAGCTCTTCCAGGCTGCGAACCTTGGAGACCTGGACCGTATCATGAAGGCCTTCGAAATGGGGCGGGTTATGTGACCAGGTTTAGTGGGGCTCCTCAGATAAACAGTTCGCTAATTAGCTAGAGGGTTGCCAGATTGGTGACCAAGAATGGCTTCTGTTAATGTAAAGCTAAATTAATGTCTGACAGGAAGAGAGATTAATATTATTAAAGATAGGAAAAAGAGGGGGGATTGTAGAATAATGGAGGTGTTCTAGGATTTGAAATGCCATTATAGTGGAAATATTGGAAGACCTGAACCAACTTGGGAAATATACACACTCTTTTAATTTAGACTGGCCTCCAGCAGCTGAAATTAGGCTACAATAACGCAGCCATAGATCAAAAGTGGTCATTTATTCCCCATTCGCTTTGGTATGGCACTGTATACGACTTCTGCTGTGTGGTCAGATGCCATCTACTTTACGTGGATGGGAAGATTGTTTTTAACCCTTTGAAACGGATTTGCACCACTGCAATGGGGTACTACTATTTATTTTTTATCCTCGAAGAGCACAACGTTGACTGAGAAAAGGAAAGACAGAGTCTGCTGTAAAATAGAGGAAAAACAAGCCATGCATGCCCGGCAATCACATTGTGAAAGAACTGAAGCCTTATACTAAGTGAAATGATATCAAATGCACAAGTCGTAATCACTTTTATAGACAGCAGGTACTGATGGTCAAATTGTGTGTAGTAGTATAGACTAGAGTCCTCGTGTGTATGTTTTTTTTCCCGTTTTGTACATACCTGTATTTATTTGGAATATCACTTCCATGCAATGCTCCAAGTACAGTATGTAATATATGACTGGTTGACAGGTCCGATAGGCCGGAAAGTAAATTTGGACATACACACACGTTTGTCGGTACACAGACTGCCCTGGATGAACAACCATTGTACCATTTGGGGACTGTGTGTGTGTGTGTGTGTGTGTGTGTGTGTGTGTGTGTGTGTGTGTGTGTGTGTGTGTGTGTGTGTGTGTGTGTGTGTGTGTGTGTGTGTGTGTGTGTGTGTGTGTGTGTGTGTGTGTGTGTGTGTGTGTGTGTGTGTGGCTTGATTTTATTTCAAACACTCTACAGCAATAAGTGTAGTGTTTTTCCCACAATGCCTACTTACTACTCAAGTAGTACCCACACACACCTGCTTGCGACACCTGTTCCATCTGTTTTCGCAACATCAGTCACATGAAAGGATGTCTGCCTCTCATCTTTACTAGCGTCTCAGTAGCAACTAGTGACGTTCAAACAGTGCTTTGTGAACCTGGCTTCAAAGTGTGGTAACAACCTGCTGAAAATGAAATCTCTCTGAAGCAGCCTGTCATGTTCAAATGAGAGTGATCAACGGCAGAAAGAACAGCGAGGGAAATGCACCCAAAAGACCCGTTAAAACAAGTTATACAAGTCAGTGTTTGATGAGCTATGATTTCAAGCGTAAATCATCTGCTTTTTAAGAAGTTCTGTTTTTGACGATAGATTATCCAGTTTACTCTTTCTTACCAGAAAAAAAGACGTGGTGTTTAAAGTGATTATTGGTTTACGACTGAATTGGTAGTGGGCATGTGTGTTGAATTGACAGTAAAATCCCTATGCAATATACAGTACATTTGTATAACATTGACTGTTGTCTCATATTTGGTTCAATTAACCAAACTCATTGTTTCTTTGAACTTCTGTCCACATGCAAAGGCTAAAGACATTACGATTATTTGTTAAGCATGTGTGTTAGTGCTAGGCTGGAACAAAAGCCTGTTCTCTGGAACTGGAGAACCCTGATTTACACTAACCAATTCCCCATTTCCTTAGAACTTACTTTTGGTCTTTTTACCTTCTCAGATTCTCAATAAGTTGAATGTTGCCCATGGAATTTGAGAATGTTGGCTTGTGTAATGTAGTATAATAATATTTATTGACATTGTACAGTACATACAAATGGCAATGTTACTAAAACAGTTTCCCCACTGTTTCTACACTGTAAATAGATTGCACTGTATAAATTAAAGTTACAGCCCAATTCTAAAATGGATTAAATAAAAACAAAATGCTCAATCTACACACAATACCCCATAATGACAAAGCGCAATTTTTTTTTTTTTTACATTTTAGCAAATGTATTAAAAATAAACAGAAATAACTTATTTACACAAGTATTTAGATCCTTTCCTATGAGACTCAAAATTGAGCTCAGGTGCATCCTGTTTCCATTGATCATCCTTGAGATGTTTCTACAACTTGCAGTCCACCAAAGGTAAATTCGGTTGATTTGGACATACTTTGGAAAGGCACACCTGTCTATATAAGGTCCCACAGTTGACAGTGCATGTCAGAGCAAAAACCAAGCGATGAGGTTGAAGGAATTGGGGAAGGGTACCAAAATAATTCTATGGCATTGAAGGTTCCCAAAAACACAGTGGCCTCCATCATTCTTAAATGGAAGAAGTTTGGAACCACCAAGGCTCTTCCTAGAGCTGGCAGCCCGGTCAAACTGAGTAATCGAGGGAGAAAGGTCTTGGTCAGGGAGGTGGCCAAGAACCCGATGGTCACTCTGACAGAGCACTTGAGTTCCTCTGTGGGAGAAACTTCGAGGGACAACCATCTCTGCAGCACTCCACCAATCAGGCCTTTTTGGTAGAGTGGCCAGACAGAAGCCACTCCTCAGTAAAAGGCACATGACAGCCCAATTGGCGTTTGCCAAAAGGCACCTAAAGACTCTCAGATCGTGAGAAACAAGATTCTCTGGTCTGATGAAACCAAGATTGAACTCTTTGGCCTGAATGCCAAGGTTCACATCTGGAGGAAACCTGGCACCATCCCTACGGTGAAGCACGGTGGCGGAAGCATCCTGCTGTGGTGATGTTTTCCAGAGGCAGGGACCGGGAGACTAGTCAGGATCGAGGCAAAGATGAACGGAGCAAAGTACAGAGAGATCCTTGATGAAAACCTGCTCCAGATGGTTCAGGACCTCGGACTGGGGCGAAGGTTCACATTCCAAAAGGGCAACGACCCTAAGCACACAGCCAAGACAACGCAGGAGTGGCATCGGAACAAGTCTCTGAATGTCCTTGAGTGGCCCAGCCAGAGCCCAGACTTGAACCCAATCGAACATCTCTGGAGAGACCTGAAAATAGCTGTGCAGCAACGCTCCCCATCAAACCTGACAGAGCTTGAGAGGATCTGCAGAGAAGAATGGGAGAAACTCCCCAAATATAGGTGTGCCAAGCTTATACCATCATACCAAAAAAGACTCAATGCTGTATTCACTGCCAAAGCTGCATCAACAAAATACTGAGTAAAGGGTCTGAATACTTATGTAAATGTAATATTTCTGTATTTTCTTTTATAAATGTGCAAAATGTTATAAAAACCACTGTTTGCTTTGTCGTCATGGGGTATTGTGTGTAGATGGATGAGGTATATAAAAGAAATCTATTTTAGAATAAGGCTGTAACGTAACAGAATGTGGAATAAGTCAAGGGGTCTGAATACTTTCCGAAGGCACTGTACATAAAAAATAAAACGTATCAAAAATTGTATTTACAGGATAATACCAATATATATTTAATGCATTTCTCTAAGAACAACTATTACATGTATTAGCAACTGAATATATTTTACTCACAAGCTACAGTTCAAATACCACCTGTAACCAAAAGCACTTATACTAAATCTGCACTTGCATATTTGTGATTAAAGGAATAGTTTGCCCAAATTACAAAATAAGTTAATATACTTGCATGATAAGAAAACAACTATGAGCCAGCCATCACTATGGATAATATTCTCTCCTGGCCAATAGAAACATCTGAGCATCTATCTTTGTAATTTGCGTTACTATCCCTTTAAGCCAACTTAATTAAAAATAGCTGTACTGATCAATATGCAATATGTTTTGCATGTAAACATGTTGTGAAGTCATATCCTTTGTAAGCATGTACCCATCATTAGTTGTCACTTAGCTTTTCCAAATGTTCATGCCACTGTATAGTATACAGTATTCCTGTAAAGAAAAATTAAACACGGGTTTATTGTCAATATTCAAATACTATTTTAGAAATTAAAGTATTGTTACATAAGATGAATGCTATTGTTTTTTTCTGGATGTCTCACAGCTGCAACATATTTTCACTAAATAAAGTCACATAACAGTATTATTATAGCCCAGTGACGCCCTTGTATTGGAATCCTTACCACATCCCTGATTTGAAATTAAACATACAGTACCAGTCAAAGGTTTGGAGACACCTACTCATTCATGGGTCTTTCATTCTTTTTACTATTTTCTACATTGTAGAATAATAGTGAAGACATCAAAACTATGAAATAACACATATGAAATCATGTAGTAACCAAAAAAGTGTTAGATTCTTCAAAGTAGCCACCCTTTGCCTTGACAGCTTTGCACACTTGGTATTCTCTTAACCAGTTTCACCTGGAATGCTTTTCCAGCAGTCTTGAAGGAGTTCCCACATACGCTGAGCACTTGTTGGCTGCTTTTCCTTCACTCTGTGGTCCAACTCATCCCAAACTATCTCAATTGGGTTGATGTTGGGTGATTGTGGAGGCCAGGTCATCTGATGCAGCACTCCATCACTCTTGTTCTTAGTCAAATAGCCCTTACACAGCCTGGAGGTGTGTTGGGTCATTGTCCTGTTGAAAAACAAATGATAGTCCCACTAAGCGCAAACCAGATGGGATGGCGTATCGCTGCAGAATGCTGTGGAATGCTGTTAAGTGTGCCTTGAATTCTAAATAAATCACAGACAGTGTCACCAGCAAAGCACCATCACACCTCCTCCTCCATGCTTCACGGTGGGAACCACACATACGGGGATCATCTGTTCACCTACTCTGCATCTCACATAGACACGGCGGTTGGAACCAAAAATCTCAAATTTGGACTCCTCAGACCAAAGACAGATTTCCATTGCTCGTGTTTCTTGGCCCAATAAAGTTTCTTATTTTTAACCCTTGTTAAAATAGGAAAATTATGTGGATATATTGAAGCAACATCTCAAGACATCAGTCAGGAAGTTAAAGCTTGGTTGCAAATGAGTCTTCCAAATGGACAATGACCGCAAGCATACTTCAAAGTTGTGGCAAAATGGCTTAAGGACAACAAAGTCAAGGTATTGGAGTGGCCATCACAAAGCCCTGACCTCAATCCTATAAAAAATGTGTGGGCAGACCTGAACAAGCGTGTGCGAGCAAGGAGGCCTACAAACCTGACTCAGTTACACCAGCTCTGTCAGGAGGAATGGGACAAAATTCACCCAACTTATTGTGGGAAGCTTGTGGAAAGGCTACCTGAAACGTTTTACCCAAGTTAAACTATTTAAAGGAAATGCAATCAAATACTAATTGAGTGTATGTATACTTCTGACCCACTGGGAATGTGATGAAAGAAATAAAAGCTGAAATAAATCATTCTCTCTACTATTATTCTGACATTTCACATTCTTAAAATAAAGTGGTGATCCTAATTGACCTAAGACGGGGAATTTTTACTAGGATTGAATGTCAGGAATTGTGAAAAACTGAGTTTAAATGTATTTGGCTAAGGTGTATGCAAACTTCCGACTTGAACTGTACATACATACACAGAAACAGAAGGCATTTGATCCCAGTGTGGCACAAAGAGAAGATTCATATGGCAGACAAGCCTATACACACACGTGCCATTTACCACATAGAAGCTAAATATTTTTACTAATTAATTATAGAAATATGACAAGAATGCCAAAATATGCATCTATCCAACTCTCAATATATTCAACAGCAATTGAATGGGTAAAGGTGTTTGCAATATGGTGAAAGCTCCAACACTGCAAGACCTAAACTATCCAGACACTTCAGATCTATAAGCATTAAAGGATTAGAACTCAGCCAGAGAAAGGGGTATGGAGTGAATTGGGACTGGTACAATGAGTAAGACTAAAATGAGTTTGTACAACAAGGAAAGGATATCCAACAAAACAAATCATCCATTGATATTCATTCTCACCATGCTTATGGCCTCAAGGCATTCTAGATAATCTTAGAAGTCCAGAAGCTCCCAAGTTTCTATATCATCCAAGTCCAGATCATCGGACATGTCTTCATCCTCAAAGCCTTCTATATCCTCTGGAATGTCCATAACTTCAAGAGTGTCCCACAAAACAAGAGTATGCCACAAAACAAGAGTAGCCAGAGAATGTCTGGAGCTTAAAGAATTTTCAAATATGACCCCAAAAATCTGGAACATCCAAATTCTTCAAAATGAGTTGAGGCGAGCAAGTGGTGAAGTGTGATATTTGATGCCTCTTTTCATCCGCATGGCGTAGTGGAACAATTAGCCACAGCTGTGAGTGACACACCTGGGCCTTGTTCAAATACTCAAAACAAAATGCATCCTTCCTTCCTTCCCTAATCTGACATGACTAGATGGGTCAAAGGAATTCAATGGAACCCCTTGTTTAGACATATCAAATTATGCCAGAGCAGTGATTACTTCAACAATGGAAAGAAGTACGGATGCTTAACTTCGGAGCCCTGCCCCCTTGGCACTTGTGGAGATCTGAGCGTATTCGATAGGTATAAGCAATAAAAGTACATGTAGCTCTCCTTGCTCTATGTATGCTATAAATCCACAGGTGTTCATCCTTCTTCAATGTTAAGGTTAGGAGAAGTTTTCCTCTTGAGCTTCAACACTATCTTAAATGCTTAAAATGGAAATCTCACCACTATTCAACCTATTATTCATCATCTCCAGCACCACCCCAACATCAACATAGGTAACTTGGGTGACTTATCAGAAGGATCACAACCATCCAGCTTCAGTTCTTAATGGAGAAGCTGGACCACTACACGCCAAGACTGTTGTCCTGGTTTAAGTCAAGAGGAGGTTTATTATTCAACTAAGCAGGAAAATGTTAATTGACTAACTTTGCCTGCTCATAGTTGTTTAAAATGTAATGGTGCTCACCAGATGATGTCAGTGTTTTGTACAGTACAGTTATTGCCAAAATACAATAAATAAAGTTGTTTCAGTGACAGTCAGCTAACCTATGAGCCACCCGGCCTATGTATTGAATACGTGGAATTGAATTGTGAAGATAAAGATGCAGGAATCCTGCACACAATGTGCTTATTTTCCATTTTATTTTTTGTTTGGTGAAATATGCATAAAATGAGAGTAATTGCCCATAACTTTGCATGTTTTAATACTTGTAATTAAAAATGCAGAAGAAAATCATTCTTACCAAAGAAAATCTCTTCATCTACTAGAATTTTTTTTATAGAAAGACTAACTTTATGTTTAATCAGTTTAGACTCAAGATACATTTGTTTGTTAATCTTTATGTTGTGTTGTTTTGATGAATGAATTTGTAATTTAGACTATCATATTATAGTTTTGATGAATTAAGCAAAGCCAGTTCAGACAGGAAACTTGAGTGTTGCATCAGCTGTTAGCAAGCACCATAGCATACGTGAGCTGAGATTCAAACAATCAGTTCTCACCTTAAAACCTCTTAAGGATTACCCTATTTTTTGAAATTTTCGCCTAAAATGACATACCCAAATCTAACTGCCTGTAGCTCAGGCCCTGAAGCAAGGATAAGCATATTCTTGGTACCGTTTGAAAGGAGACACTTTGAAGTTTATGGAAATGTGAAAGAAATGTAGTAGAATATAACACAATAGATCTGGTAAAAGATTATACAAAGAAAAAACCAACCGTTCTTTTGTATTTTTTTGTACCAGCAAGAGAAAGGCCATAATGTATTATTCCAGCCCAGGTGCAATTTAGTTTTTTTTCTTTTTTTCTTTTAAAGGTCAGTTTAAATAGACCTCCATATGTCCGTAGCAATCCACTCGTTCAACATGCAGAGAAAGGAATCTGAAAATCTACCCCTAAACTTTGTTTCAACAAGTCAAAATATGTTTCTATTGACTCTTCAAATACCCTAAATTGTAATCAAACTATAATATTTCTTATGGAAAGAAGTATGTTCAATAGGAAACCGATTTTGGCAGGTGCGTACTGTCTTCATGGCGCGCGCAAATACGAATTTCCAAGATTGTGTTCTTCTACTATAACTGTTATTTCTTATTTGTTTTTGAAGTTACAAGCCTGAAACCTTCAACATAGACTGCTCCTGTGGAAGCCATAGGAATTCCATCCAGGGAGCTAATTTTCCGTATGACATTATACTTGCCATTGTAAGAGAATGGTCTCTCTCAAAAACAAAATTCAGGTTGGATTTTCTCCTACGATATCTATTGTGTTATATTCTCCTACATTATTTTAACATTTCTACAAACTTCAAAGTGTTTTCTTTCCAATGGTACCAATTATATGCATATCCTGGCTTCAGGGCCTGAGCAACAGGCAGTTTACTTTGGGCATGTCATTCAGGCGGAAATTGAGAAAAAAGGGTCCTAGCCCTAAGAAGTTTTTTAATATCAAAATGTCTAAGACAAACTTCAAGAGCATAACACACTTTTTGAAACCATTTTGTCTTATCATACTGGTGATCTCCCCGCAGAGTTACCCCTTAGGGAGAAACCAGACCGTACAGCAGTCCCAATCTGGTGAGATTTGTCAAACAAGACAAAAACAACAACAGCAATACACTTCTTCAAATAAACTAGAGGTGAGAAGAACTTTCATAGGCAGACATGTGAAGAAACAAATTAGCATATTTACCAAAAGCCCCAGGGGACCAGTAATTAAAAACAATACTATCTGTAAATCAAAAATAACCAAATTAGAATAACAAATCAAATTAGAATTACAACTCTTGATAACTCCATAAGGAAATAAGTATATCCCATAAGGTAATGGTAAAATAGACTAGAGACAGGTGTTCCTCATTCAGGGCAGCTCTCTCTGTCCTTCACGTGTTCCAGAATGCACATAGGACTTCTGCTAAATGATGAACTATTAGTGTTTACATAGCCCATTTAAATCTCACCCAATGTCTTCAGTCTTTCTAGTGAAGGTGATCGGGCCTCACCAGGGAGCCAGAACAGAGGTCATTCAACCCCATGAAGTGTTTTCTTTCTTTTTCTTTCCCTGTACCTCAGAAACCATTTAAAAACATTTCCATCATTCTGCGTACCCCGTTTACAACCAAATAAAAAGACACCACACAATAAATCAAACATGGTATTAACACGTCTTAACAAATATTCATAACCGGTGAGTTGTGTGCGTGTGTGCTGGTGAAACGTATGGCAAAACAAACAAACCAATGGCCCTGCCTTACTTATTTGGGAGCTCCCACTATGGCCAGATCCGATACATTTATAAAACTGCAGAATTTCACTAACTACTCTCGCAAGGCAACAGCCTCGGGAAACAGTTCAAAGGGAGTGAAATAAACATTTTATTTGTTTCCATTTTGCTATATCTTAATCAGTCCAAACAATTCAAATTAGAAATTATTACTTTCCAATTAACTTACTTTACCAGGTGAACAAAAAGTTTTAAATTACAATCAAAACAAACATGATAATTTCTGTTCACAGGGAGGCCACTTCACTTTCATCAATTCTATTAATATATTTCAGAATAAGACGGAATAAAGTGTCTCACGATATTAAAGCCCCTAGGATTTTTCTGAGTTGCATTGTTCCTACTCGATCATGTGTAATTTGCTTTGTGACTTCTGAAATCGAAAACCCCCAAATATGTTCTCATATGTACTTTCCCATATGATGCCTTTTGGCCCTGCTCTACCAAATAGTTTACTAATGAGGTGATGTCTGGCATATGAGTTTCAAATTCACTACATATTGTATCAACACAGAACCCTCAAATTCACACCATTTAGCGATTGTTTAAATGTGGCGTGATACAAAGTTTGACTATTTTCAAACAATTTGTTCTCTCGCCCATACATACAGACAATTTTAATATGTTACCTAATATCCACTGTTTTTAATTCTCGCAAGGATTATCCAACCCCAAAATCAGTTCCACACCCATCGCCATGTAAAATTATCTGGGTATTGTTGCTGGTCCCATGTTCAAAGACATGGGTAGTAGTCATATCGCTTTCGATTCTGCCCGTTTCCCCACTAAATATAATACTTTTCCTGTCATAAATTTAGCCAATTTCAAGCTCTATTGCCCCTACACCCACTTTTCCAATGACACTACGCTTTTTTTCACTACCCCCACAATATTCATTTTGATAACAGGTTTCAAACCTGTCATCAAAGCAGACCTACACATTCTATCAATGTACTCACATACCCAAGCTGTGTTCGAATACCAATACTAATATAGCGTATACTACAGACTAAATGAGTATATACTTCATACTATAAGTTTAGTATACTGTAAACAAACGGTAACCTTTCAGTTGAGCTTCACATGTCTACTGGAAGTTGATGCTGTTGCTATGCAGCCTCTTGGTAGCTTGTTAGCATAACAAATTACTTGTTAGACATTTTACAACATCGGGTGTTTTGGAAAGTCAGACTCTTCAGAGTGCACACTGCCCGCTCTGGATGAGGAGAAGGGTTGATCAAAGCTCTCTGACCTCACAAAGGCAGTCAAGCACCCAAGCTAACTGCCTCCTCACTCTGACCATTCTACTCACCCTAGCAGAGCTGGTTAGGGTGTTCCCATGTTACCCAATGCATTGGTGAATAACTGTGCTGCTGGCAACAATTGAATTACGTTTTTTCCCTGATGTTTACTGACACCGGCCATATTCAACGGGTGTTGAGCGTTCGGAAATTCATCAGTTATTCTGCGCTCTGGTACATTCAGACAAGTGTGCTCTGAAATCAGAGCAAATAGCCAGAGCGAATTTACAGAGCACCCGTTTTAACAATGTCCATTGAGAACGCACAATACCATTTAGCTAAGCGAAGAATGACGTGAATAATAAAGTCAAAAAATGTTGAGTAGTTGAATAGCATATAGTTAATATACTAGCAAGTTCGATGCAATGACATGCTACGTTGTTCATAAGGCTAGCGTAACCGACAAATTGTCAGTCAACATAACTTTCTTTGAAAAGTCATTACTTTATAACATTGCTCAACATTTTCTTAACATTTGTCATAATTAGTTAAATCAATTCATTTGTATCTTAATACTAATAAGCATACTACTTACTCAATTTACAAATAGTACGATTAGTGCGGTTATGCTGAGTAATGTTAAATCTACTAATCTTGGTTTAAAAACGGGTTTTGTTCTTTGTTGACATCAAAACGCTGATGTATTGAGCTTTAGATTTGTATTTTATGTCATTGTGCCAACTCACAATAGCATCTCTGAATTCTTTATTAGATTGGAATTTTACATAAGCAGAGAAATGTTGCCCAATTTGATCCATGATTAGTTTTCTTCCCATATTCGAGACAACTTGGTAGAATTCTCTTGCGCTGCCTTTAGTGCCTCTATTGCTTTGCTATAGTTTACCTCTTCTATGATGGTTATTTCTGTGCCTCTCTCAACAGTATCCAGAGTTTAGATTTCCTCACTCACGGTTTTAATATATGCCAATTTTAACAATTTTCCAAGGTAGTGATATCCACTTCCCCGGAGAGTAGTTATGGTATTTGTGCCTTTTAATTGGTCACGGCACCTGATACCTTGTATTAGAACCAATACTGAAGTGTCTGCCAATTTACTACTGGAGAATATGGGATACCTAATGTCTTATACCAGTCTCACACTTCAAATATCACTGCCGTTGACAACACATATTACCAAAATACGGTCCATCGTTTGTCCATTAAAATAAATCTCTCGTCAATACACACACACACACACACACACACACTCAGGAACAAAAAAACACACAAAACAAACAGAATTTTGTTAGGAACATCTTCCTTTCTTATAATTAAAAAATATTAATTTCTTCTCCATCAAAATATTTTTGTATTACTCTATGTCATTTTAAATGTTGTACCCACATGATAGTTTCTATTGAAATTTCCCTTGTAGGTTTTAAATGTATAGCTGGTTTCGCAATCATAACCAACTGTTTTACCAGTGCACTGATCAATTAATTTTATTTTACAATGTCTATTTTTTATTTTTTTCCTGAAGGAATATTTTCTATGCCCTGGGATCACATAACTCGTAACCGTGTCATATCATCCCATGCTTCAACAGAGAAACACAACCCCTGTCTCTAACCAGGATGCTTCAACAAAAATATCCCAATTGGAGATTCCTACAGGGTCAACCTGCCTCAACAGGGTTTTTGCCCTAGAATTACTTCTAGGACTTCCCCTAATCAGAAATAACTCTGCTATAACAACATTTCTAACTAGGGGTGTCTTTGCTACAACAAAAACAATGTGCACAACCTGTCACAGAACAGGATTTTCTATGATGTTTAAAAGAAACCAGTCTCACCCTTAATTTATCTGATCTGTCCGGAATGACGTATCCACTCACTGACGCTCCCTGCCGGTCCGAGCGGGTCCCTTTCCTGCTCCGCTTAAGCAGAGTGTGGGCTACCCTGAGCCACGTCTAACGGAGCCCCTGCGCTCAGTTTAACCTCTGTCTTCCCAGGAGCAATCGGCAAGCGGAATTTGCATCCCATCCTCGTTGCCAAATTGTCCGAGAAATTCTATAGGAAGAGAGACTGCAGATTCTTTCAAACAACAATTTTATAAGATTTGCAAAAAGGAAGCAATCAACAACAACCACTTAACAGTGCATCATTAGGAAAGCCCAACGAACAGAGTTGTCTCTCTCCTCTTGTTGAATAATTACAACCCATTTTGTCTACGTGGCAATTTTTTCCGAATTTTCGCCTGACTGATGTGCCCAAAGTAAACTGCCTGTTACTCAGGCCCACAAGACAGGATATGCATATAATCGGTATCATTGGATAGAAAACACATACGTTTGTAGAAATGTTAAAATAATGTAGGAGACTATGATACAATTGATATGGTAGCCGAAACTCAGAAGAAAAACCAACCAGAATCTTTTTTTTTTAGATCCCATTTTCTTTCAATGGAAAGCTATGGGTCCTATGTAATTCCAGCTCCCAGATTGCAATTCTTATGGCTTCCACTAGATGTCAACAGTCATTGTTCAAGGTTTCAGGCTTGTTTCTTCCAAAACGAGGAAGAATTTTGAGTTTTGGTACCAGGAGTCACAGTTGGAAATCAGTCTGTGGGCGTGTGACAAAGAGGCCATGCACTTTCTAATTTTACTTTTCTATTGAACATACTTCTTTCCGTATGAAATATTATAGTTTATTTACATTTTAGGGTACCTGAGGATTGAATAGAAACATAGTTTGACTTGTTTTAACAAAGTTTAGCGATTGGATTTTTGGATTCCTTTGTCTGCATGTTGAGCGAGTGGATTACTGATATCGATGGCGCCAACTAAACAGACTTTTTGGGATATATAGAAGGATTTTATCTAACAAAACGACCATGCATGTTGTAGCTGGGACCCTTGGGATTGCAAACAGAGGAAGATTTTCAAAAAGTAAGTGATAATTTAAATCGCTATCTGTGAATTTATGAAACCTGTGCCGGTGGAAAAATATTTTGATGTGAGGTGCCGTCCTCAAACAATCGCATGGCATGCTTTTGCTGTAATGGCTACTGTAAATCGGACAGTGCAGTTAGATTAACAAGAATTTAAGCTTTCAACCGATATAAGACACTTATATGTACCTACATGTTTAATATCCATCATTTTTATGATTATTTATTTGAATTGCGCGCCCTCCAACTTCACCAGAAGTTGTCCCGCTAGCGGGATGCCTAGCCCTAAGAAGATTTATACTGTGTTTGATTTATTGTGTGGATTTATTTCAGTGGATTTTTCACAGTTTAGAAAGAATGCACCTTAAAGGGCACACAAAAACATTTGAAGAGCAATTTGGGTAAAGTGCCTTGCTCTTGGGCACATCAACATATTTTTTTTCACTTAGTCGGCTCTGAACCAGCGACCTTTCAGTTACTGGCCCAACGCTCTTAACCACTAGGCTACCTGTGTTGGTGTTATATGGGTAATTCCATCAATGGATACACACCTTTTGGGTCCTGTAATTTAGTCAAAGTGCCAATTAAAGTAACAGGATTGACGATTTCATCTGAAATCAGCAATAACTTCCCTTGTCACAAGGGGAATGGAATCTTGATTTGTGCAACAGGGAGAGGCAATTGAATGCAAGCTTCACCATTTAAAAAAAATTGTCTATCTATGGGTAACAGGGTTGACTAGTTATGCATGACACGCTCAGTTTTTTCTTTTGAAAATAAATATTTAAAAAGGAAGATTTTCACCATATTAAAACGAGAGTTCAGTTCACGTAACAGGGTTGACCTTAAAATGAGGGACAAGTGTAAATGAATCACTAATTACATTAAATAAATAATCATCTTCAGAAATTACTTTGTCAAAGCAACAAAATAACCAGGGCTTTACAATGATTCTGAAAACTTGGGGTTAAGTGGGTTAAAATCTTAATAGAGGTCGGGAAAATATAATATGGAACAAAAGAAAGTCCGATTTATTGAATTTTCCATGTGGTTTATACACTGAGTCTACAAAACATTAAGAACAACGTCCTAATATTGAGATGCACCCCCCTTTTTGCTCTCATAACAGCCTCAATTCATTGGGGCATGGACACTACAAGGTGTCGAAAGCATTCCACGGGGATGCTGGCCCATGTTGTGTTTCCCCCAGTTGACTGGTTGTCCTTTGGGTGGTGGACCATTCTTTATATACACTGGAAACTGTTGAGCGTGAAAAACCCATCAGTTATTGACACAAAGTGGTGCGCCTGGCACCTACTACCATACCCTGTTCAAAGGTACTTCAATCTTTTGTCTTGCACATTCACCCTCTGAATGGCACACATACACAACCCATGTCTCAATTGTCTCAAGGCTTACAAATCCTTCTTTAGCCTTTAGTCTCCTCCCCTTCATCTACACTGATTGAAGTCGATTTAACAAGTGACATCAATAAGGGATCATAACTTTCCCCTGGTCAGTCTATGTTCATCATGTTTTGTTCACTCAGTGTATTAAAGGGCACTTCATTAAATATAGCAGGCTTTTAAAATTCAACACTGGTGCAAAATGTTTACTTAAATTATTAGAGAAAATATCAGGCACTATATTCATGTAACGACCCATATATTGCCTCCCGTCAAACAATATTTCCCCCTTGGTGTGGCAAATCCTCAACAGGCAAGAAACACAGACCCAAGAAATATCTGGCCAGATTTATTGCACTTAGTAGATATGAAGTAACTAAGGCTGTTTATTCATGTCTTCACTTGTGTGAAGATGAATAGCACAGTAATGAATAAACAGTGTCTCTCTAATATACCAAATGTAATGTGCAGAGTTTCAGAAAATGCAAGTACAATACATTTGAGTTTACTTGGTACACAGGTGACAAAACTGGTTGTAGAACTTAGCAGCAAAATGAACCGTATACCATATATTTATCCTATTATTTTGCTAAAGTGTGTCAACACTAACATTATTTTTGAGCTGGAAAATAACTGATGTTTGTAAAGCTGAAAAATAGATTAATTTCAAACTCAGTAGCCTGAACTACAAATACTGTACAATATGAGTGAAAAACTACTACTGACTTAGATCATAGGTAGTCAAAACAGGACCCATCTGTAAAACAAAAGTGTCTTCATGGCAATACTGTATGGTGTGTGCAGAGCCCGTAGTCTAGCAGTAATACCACTGGCTCTAGACACATACTCCCTCTCCCCACCGCAGACCGGGGTTCATTCTTCACTCCAAGGGCTCGATTCAATCCGTAATGCCAAAGTTCAGTGCTATAGCGCGATTCAAATTGAAAGGCAATTTCCCGCATTCGCAGAGACTGCATTCATGTCGGCTCAATTGGAAATGACCTCATAGCGAACTATAGCGCTGATTGAATCTAGCCCTAAAACATCAAATGAGACCTAAAACGTCATACTGTTACTCCCATCTCTCTGTCTACCCCTCTGTGATTTCACAACTGTCTAAATAAAATACTGTATGGTACTATGCCTGTTATTTTATTGTGTTTTACTGAATCAGCTTGGCCCTGTATACAGTGTATTCGGAAAGTATTCAAACCACTTGACTTTTTCCACATTTTGTTACGTTACAGCCTTATTCTAAAATGGATTCAATCATTTTTTCCCCCTCATAAATCTACACACAATACCCCATAATGATGAAGCGAAAACAGGTTTTTAGAGATTTTTGCAAATGTATTAAAAATTAAAAGAACCAATCAGACTTTCCTAGAGCTGGCTGACCGGCCAAACTGAGCACTCAGGGAAGAAGGGCCTTGGTCAGGGAGGTGACCAAGAACCCGATGGTCACTCTGACAGAGCTCCAGAGTTCCTCTGTGAAGATGCAACACTCCACCAATCAGGCCTTTATGGTTGATGTGGCCAGACGGAATCCACTACTCAGTAAAAGGCCCGCTTGGAGTTTACCAAAAGGCACCTAAAGGACTCTCAGACCATGAGAAACAAGATTATCTGGTCTGATGTAACCAAGATTGAACTCTTTGGCCTGAATGCTGTGTGGATGTTTTTCAGTGGCAGGGACTAGGAGACTAGTCATGATTGAGGGAAAGATGAACAGAACAAAGTACAGAGAGATCCTTGATGAAAACCTGCCCCAGAGCGCTCAGGACCTCAGACTAAGGGGAAGGTTCACCTTCCAACATGACAACGATCCTATGCACAGAGCCAAGACAACGCAGGAGTGGCTTCGGGACAAGTCTCTGAATGTCCTTGAGTGGCCCAGTCAGAGCCCAGACTTGAACCCAATCGAACATCTCTGGAGAGACCTAAAAATAGCTGTGCAGCTACGCTCCCCATCCAACCTGACAGAGCTTGAGAGGATCTGCAGAGAAAAATGGGGGAAACTCCCAAAATACAGGTGTGCCAAGCTTGTAACGTCCAACCCAAGAAGACTCAAGGCTGTAATCGCTGCCAAAGGTGCTTCAACAAAGTACTGAGTAAAGGGTCTGAGTACTGTGATATTTCAGTTTTCGATTTTTTATAAATGTGCAAAAAAAAAACTGTTTTTGCTTTGTCGTTATGGGGTATTGCATGTAGACTGATGATGAAATGAAAACAATTGAATACATTTTACAATAAGGCTGTGACGTAACAAAATGTGGAAAAAGTCAAGGGGTCTGAATACTTTCCGAAGGCACTGTACATGTGTGAGATGTGCCCCATGCGATAACACATGCAATGACACATCCAGATGCTATCCAGCTAGAACATTTGGTTCCTTGGAAGTTGTGGGAATGTCTGTTTTTGGTTTTAAATTGGTTCTTGGAAACTGAGTAGTTTCTGTATAGAATGATCATGGTACCGCAGACCATTTTAGAACCAGTTCCATTGAAAACCTCAATGTAGCTCCTTGTGAGGATCTGTTCACTCAGCACTGATTCTGCAGATACTGGGCAGAGAATGCCTCCAGCTGAGACTCCAGATCTGTGGCTCTGTGTCTGTGGGAAACAGAAGAGATTTATCACTCTGTTATTTTCTAACTTTTCATGTCAGTAGTTTGTATTGAAGTGTGTGTGTGTACAATGTGTTCAGAAAGCCCTACTGTCAGATATTAAAAAGCTGAGATGAACAATGCAAGGTAGAGTGGCTATTCGACCTGAGAGTCTTGGAGCGTCGCTGGACGTTCTCCAGTCTCTGGATCCTGCCACTCAGTAGTCGAATGTGCCCCTCCAGCTCCACCTCGCTCAGGTCAACCCGCTGGCACAGACGGGTAAAGGTCGTTGCCAACTCCCTGCCACAACCAAAAGGTCACGTTAGGAGAGCATGAGAGCTGGAAAATACACATACATTACTGTACATGTAACAGTATAGCTTCTGTCTCTGTTCTGGCCCGAGCTGGGTGCAAATCAGAGACCCTTATCACCCACAAAGCAACATTCTAACCAATAGCTCTACAAAAACATGTTCTTGGTTGAGCAAGGGTGACACGATCTCTAGGTCAAATAGAGGGTGACATCACTTGGAAGATTGCCACTACTAGTGCACAGCTAATTAGCGAGTGATTCCACATTGAGGCTACATAGGATACACATGACAGTATAACTGTAAAATAACCACAATTAAAAGCAAAATGACTGCAATGCATACAGCATACTGTAGTAACCCTGCAGTTACAAAAGTATCTGTAATTTTTTAGACGCAGTAGTGTAAGTGCAATGTACTGCATTGTAACTGCAATTATTTTTGTAAGGTTAGTACTCTACTCACCATACACTAGTGCTGAGCTTTTTGAGGTCAATTTGGTTCCGATTCGATTATAAATAATCACGGTTTTCGATTTTGTTTAAAAAATATATAAATAAACGCACTGTGGGTTGAATGCTCTACCATCCCATGATGGTAGTGAATGCCCATTACTGCTTAAAATGTATTAACCATCATTTATTCACATTACTTTAATAAAATATTTCAGTTGTGTATATTACATTTGTTTAATTTGATGACTATTATTTCATTTCAAGTCATCATCTTACCTCTATAGAGCTGCTGCCTATGCTGTCTGACAAAATCACTATTTTACTAGTTCTTAAAAAAGTAAATAAGGTAGACTTTTAGGACTGCTGAATACCAACCACTTTGATCATGTATTTTCAGGTAGAAATACCTTGCGAAGCAACTGCTTTCTAACCCTCTCGATTGTGCATTCTTCTGTCTCTTCTCTCCCTCTCTGTGTCTACCCCACACTAACCTAACTTAACAGGTGTAAAAGAAACACACAGACCGGACAAGTTGGTGTGCAATGAATTATGGTCATTGTAGTTAATTACCATGTTTTCTGCGCTAAACTATGTAGAATATTGGCCTGTTGGAAACTACAACTCCCGAATACATCGCACAGTTCGGGCTTGATCTGATTTATCTCTAGAGCAGTGGTCACCAACCGGTCGATGGAGATCTGTAAAAAAGCAAACTATAAGACTTGTGTTCGTATTTTATTAATTTGTCTCAAGTTGTTGGTGTTATGTGCACCCGATTCAACTACCCTGCGTGTCGGGTAGGCGATGGGTTCCCATTTTGAACCATTTCATATGTCTGAAGGTACCTTCCCGCCGGGCCTGGTATAGCAAATCAAGTGGACTATAGGCCTACCACTTGTCAATCGGATGGCTCAGAACTTCTTGTTTGCAGTAACGTAGCAGGTATAAAAAGAAAGCTACTGCAAAGTTGATATTGTGAGATTTCAAAGCTTTTAAAACCATGACTAGAGAGAGACTATCAACAAATACAGGAAAGAGCTACTGTTTTTATGATTGAGTTCCTGTTTAAGTTTACGCAACACTGTCAACACTTTCTAAAGGGAGAGCGGAGGGACATTGAAAGGCGGACCCTCATTCTGAGGGTTATACATTGTCATTCTGTCCCTCTACTGAGAGTCACCATCCGATGCAGGCACCATCAGCCCAGTAAAATAAAAAAATAAACAAGTAATATAACAACTGATATATTACCGGTGTAATCATATAGCCTACATCAAATGTTGAATTATTTTTTTTTTTTAATGGTCTGAGAATAACCACAAATGCAAGGCAATTCAAGCAAAACGAATATGTGACTCGTTTCAGAAAACTAGGCGTATGTCGCGCGTCACTACTTCACAGGAGAGGCATTTGAACGTAAACCTTAAAAAGAAATCTAAAACCATTTTTGACAGAAATGCACTCTGGAACATGTGAACTTTCATGTGCCTTAATAACAAACTTGTATGCCATCTGTAAATACGAATACAATTGTTAAATTACGAGCCTAGTTGGTTGAGCCATGGAAAAAGCCAGGAACCTTCCCACTAGCCATGATTGTCTGAGATAATGGATTGGCTGGACATGCCAAGAGAGGAGTTTGGATTGGTAGCCATATAGCTCGCTTCTGTCTATAACATGAGCTGATCAGTATGTGTAGGTAATCCTTTCTAACGTGGCTTTTTTGAAAGATATCACATAGTAGAACTGAAAAACTGCTGCTCTCCACTTTCTGGAAGACCAAGATTTGAAATCAGTGGAATGACCGGTGGAATTAGAGTATGATAGCTAAGGAGATGGAGAAAATGTTGTAGTTTGATTGCAAATATGCAGAGGGAGTCAAAGGGAACACACAGAAGACTGTTGTACAAAACACCTGTCTCCGGATTACATCTTCAAACTAAGGGCAATCATGGCATCTGTGACAGAGAGGGAGAAGCGTTCATCCATGTATATGGGTAAGATAGTCTAGCTAGCTACATTTTCAGATATTATAAATTTCTAATTTTGTCAGAAAGTCGTTTTCATTTCAAGTTAAAGCGTAGTGTTAGCTAGCTAGCTAACGTTAGCTGGCTGGCTCCCTAGCTAACGTTACGTGTATGATCTGTGTAGTAATATTATTAGTATCTCAGAGCCATTTGCATTGCTAGTTATAGCCTAATGTTAGTTAGCTAGATAACATTGAACCTGGTTGGTTAGCTACCTGCAGATTCATGCAGGGTAGTAACGTTATGAGTTGGGATTATGGTTCATTGTTTAGCTAGCTAGATTCATGTTTGATGTTGTTTGATGTCAGACGGCAATAGAATGTTCATGATGTCACTGCGACAACTGTCAATAGACGTAGTATAAACCAGCCTTTAGTCTTGAAATCTTTGGTTGTTCAGTACAGGGCCTCACATGTGAATCCTTAAAGAGATGGGTGGGGTTAAGGCTAAAGAGGGTGTGAACGATGCTGAATGGTTGTAGACAAAGAAGTGCTCTCCAGTAGGTTTACCAAAACATTCAAGGGCCTTTTTCTCACAAATGTTTATCAACTTACAAGTTTATCAACTTTCAAAACAGAATTACTTTCCCATTGTTCCTCAACTGTAGTGTATGATATACCATTTTCTAGCTCTGAGTCTCTACTTATATATCCAATGTAAAAAAAAAAAAACTATTTCAAATGATGCTACATTAGACCGAATCGAGCCGGTGGTTCCTCCTTTAAAAGTTGCGTCATACTGTGACACACCTTGCGGGCTGCTGCAGCATTCTGTGGCAAGTTATCTATTTGTCAGACATTTTTGCTGTTAATGCTAATTTGACAACCAGAGGGCGTCTTTGAGAAGCATTTGATAGTCTTCCAAATTGCAGGAGACCAGGGTTCAATTCCCTGACGTGGAGGAAGGAGTAGGCTGTCCTTGTAAATAATAATTTGTTCTTAACTGATTCTATATGGGTTATTTCATGGTTGTGATGTCTTCACTATTATTCTACAATGTAGAAAATAGTAAAAATATAGAAAAATCCTGGAATGAGTAGGTGTGTCCAAATGTTTGATTGGTACTTGCTTAATTAATTTGATAAATGTTATGGTGTTTCTATTCCATGAAAAATGGAAAAACCCTCTGGGTACATTCAGACCGTTTCATTCTCCGAGCGCACACTGGACGTTCGGGCCGAGGAGTATGATTGATTTGAGCGTCCTGGCCTTACAACAGCAGTCAAGCACCCAAGCTAACATTGGCTAGCTTGATCGCTACTTCCAGACACAAATGACACCACTCTGACCATTTTACTCACCCTAGCTGGTTAGGCAGTTTTTGTGTTAACCAGAGTGTTGGTGACTGTAACTGTGCTGCTGGAAACAATTTAATTGCGAAGTTTAGTGACACCGGCTATATTCAACGGGTGTTGAGCGCTCGTAAATTCATTATTCTGCGCTCTGGTACACTCAGACGAGAGTGCTCTGAAATCGGAGTAGATAGCCAGAGCGAATTTACGAAAGCACCCGAATGTCTATTGAGAACGCACAACGACTACGCCATTTAGCTAAGCTAAGAATGACGGGAATAATCAAGTCAATAAACGTTGGGTAGTTAGTTAGCCTATAGTTAATATACTCTCAAGTTTGATGTGTAACTACTAACGTTAGGTAGCTAGCTAACATACCGGTACATACTGCTGTAATGATATGCTATGTGGTTTGTAAGGACAGCGTAGCTAACAAATTGTCAGCCAACATAACGTGTAAGGTAACTTGTTTGAAAAGTCATTACTTTATTACATTGAGTAGCAAGCTACCGCGAGGACGTGCTCTATCAATTTTGTGGCTTGAGCATGCTTTTGGTGCACAGTCGATAACGCGCTGGCCTTCGGGCAAGAAAGTTGAGGGTTCGAAACCTGCTCCCTGCTTGTTTCATTTGAAGTTGTGCACAATTATCAGTTTATTATTTGGTTTATAATGCCCATTCATGGTCAGTTAGAGACACAGTAGGACCCAAAAGCATAATCAGTGCTCTAACTCCCCCTTGGTCATTAGGGAAAATGTGGTCTGTGATAGGACGGGGTTTTTTCACACCTAGCTCGGCTATTAGACTATTCTTTAGTAAAGGTTGAATAGTCTATTGTTCAGCTATTAGGCCCCCTCCCCAACTTGCAGCAATTTTTTGTTGCAAGTTGCTCTCTTTTTGTCGAGAGCAAAACTTTTTTATTTTCAATAAAAAATAATTGTTCTGAAAGCAAAAACGAGGCTTTAAAGTATTTTTTTGTGGGGGGGCAATCAAGTATTTTGTAATAGAGTGCAAAACTTTATGCATTTTATTCCCCAAAAATATTTTGAGAACAAAAAATGTATTTGAAAAAAAAACAATTTAATTTCGCTATCAACCACCCTCCATTTTGGCCATTTTTTAAGTGTCAGTTTGGCTACAACCAATACTGTTCAGCCTTTCTTTCCAACACAAAGGAAGTCATAGCGGACTCCTATGAAGGACTGTGTGATGATGGCATCTCAGGTAAGCAGTACTGGGCGTTCTTCCGTCCAACTTCTACATAGCTAGTAGTTAGCTCCTACGATTCAGGGACTGTTCATAACATTCCACTATATTACATAGATATATACATACATAGAAGGATAAATCATGCAATTATTATTCTCAAACTAACCAAAAACATTTAGCTACGAACGCCTGTTCTCGCCATTTTCAGTTGAATTCATCTAACTTTCTTTCATGGTAACTCATAAGCAGGCCATGTCCTATTTGTTACATAGTCGATATATAATCATATTACATGACAGTGTAATGGTTAGCTTTTTTTACAGAAGGATGAAAGAGCACAATATGTCTGTCAGGGAATGCTATTCTGATATGTCAGATGAAGAGTTAGACCAGAAAGTCAGGGCCATTAAGGCAAGGATGACCCATGCAGGCTTTAGAATGGTCAAAGGAAGTCTTCAAGCAATGGGAAAGAGTTAGGGAGTCTTTGCAGCGTGTAGATGGTGCAGGTATCATTGCCAGAATGATCCAGCTTCGTTGCATTGCTCTGCAAAAATACTCTGTTCCTGCTCCCCTGTCTCTTGTCCACATTGATGCAAATCATAAATTGATAGGGTACTAAGTGTCATGCCCTGATCTGTTTCACCTGTTCCTGTGATTGTCTCCACCCCCTCCAGGTGTCGCTTATTTTCCCCAGTGTATTTATCCCTGTGTTTCCTGTCTCTCTGTGCCAGTTCGTCTTGTATGTTTAGTCAAGTCAACAAGCGTGTTTTTCCCGCGCTCCTTTTGCTATTCTCTTTTTCTAGTCCTCACGGTTTTGACCCTTTCCTGTTTCTGAACTCTGTACCCGCTTGACTGACCATTCTGCCTGCCTTGACCATGAGCCTGTCTGCCACTCTGTACCTCCTGGACTCTGATCTGGTTTTGACCGTTTTTGCCTGTCCACGACCATTCTCTTGCTTATCCCTTTGGATTATTAAACATTGTAAGACTCCAACCATCTGCCTCCTGTGTCTGCATCTGGGTCTCGCCTTGTGCCTTTATACTTAGATGTATAATGTCTTCATCAAATATAAGAATTTATTTAAACTTTTTTATTCTTACTTATTCGTAGACAAATTTTCAATGATGTATGAAATTGGAGTTGTTCTTCATCAACTGGTAATACATAAATAATGAAGCAGGTTAGTAGGTTAAACATTTCACTTTTAATTCCAATGCTTTTTTCAAGATACAACATTGTCATCTTTGGCGGTATACATGGATTTTCAAGGAAGGTAAGTATATTATTTTGTATGCATATTGCCCATTTCCCATTATCTAATGAACAACCACAATACCAGTCTGGTGTTAAGCTTTCTGTGCTGTATTGATGTATCCTGAAAATGAGATCTGCTGCTTTAGATTGAACGGTCATATCTCAGTTATTGTTTTCATATCTACAAAAAAGATACTTTACTTTCAGAGTGCGAGCTGATCAAGGGGTCGAAAATGTAGATTTTACATCCACTGTTTCACAGGACGACAGCCTGGTTTGCTGGTTTTCTCAGGAGTCCCTAAAACATTAAACAACACGAATTACAAATTCATACTCATGTCATAACACTAACTAGCTAGCTGGCTAATGTTAGCTAGTCAGCTAATATGCTAAATAGCGATTTTCGTAAATTACTATATGACAAAAAAATATGCACAAACGTTGGTATCTACATTAACTAACATATTCCTCTCAATTGTACATTTTTTGCTTGACTCGTTATAACTACTTACATTTGCTTCCACCGTAATGTTTTGCCAGCCATCTTTGAAGAAAGTCACCAGGGACCGATGGCTCGCGTCAAATTCGTCATTGGAACCACTCGATATGAATGGTTATATAAAAACCTTGGGACCCAAATGCATAATGAGTGCTCTAACTCCCCCTTGCGGCGGTCTGGCGCACTGAAGCCGTGACGCTGCGTACCTCTAAGTCCCGCGATGTAAGCTCGCAACTTTTAAAGGAGGAACCACTGTATGCAGTGATAATGTTTTGGGCCTATAGCTTACTGCACAAACCTCAATACTACAGTACTGTTTTTAATAGGTTCATGTTGCATAATTGTATGTTTTTTAAGTAATGTAAAATTTGCATTTTGACTCAAAGTGATGTCTCAAAAAAGGTTGGTGACCACAGCTCTAGAGAAACTGAGGAATGTGTGCATTGAGCTCACAGAAAAAAACTGAATGAAATGGAATTCAAATCATTTATAATAATAATAGGTTTATTGCGTAACACTACCATACACTCATTTAAATTCAATCGAAAGCCACAGAAACTAAATTAAATCCTATCTTCTCTCAAACTGTTTCGGTAGAACTGGGACTCACTGGTGAACCTGCTGGCTGCAGCTCCCACTGGTGAAGGGGATGATGGCCCTAAGTCGGTGGATGGCGAGCTCCACAAACTGCTGCTTCAGAGCCCTTTCCCTGGAGGCGTTGGTCCACGTCAGCTTCTCGTACAGGTAGAGCAGGCCATAAAGTGTTGCGGAGAGGGCAATGAGCCTCCAGCCCACTGAGCGCCACACCTGCCGCACAGGGTGGGAGGAGATCACCTGCTTTAGCATTAGCTGTCAGCCATTAGCCATGTAAACATTGCTGTAATAGCAGTGCTAGACTAGCAAGAAAAATCAGTGTTAGCATTAGCTTTTACAAACAGTTGTCAGTATTAATAGCAAATTAGCAATATAATCATGTGTCAGTGTTTGCTTTATTGTGTCAGTTTTGGCACGCAAGTTATCTGTTATCATTACAAACAAGTAACGGTAGCTAACACTGTTCCATACAGATTTTGCGTACCATGGCATTCAAACGAGGCTGCGATGAAAACAAATGGGACTGTAGTGACATTGTTGGTATCAAAATCCGGGTGGCGTAAACTACGTTTCTATTCAAGCGTTGATTGACATGGTAATAGACCAATAGTATTCGAGAAAAATTGAAAAACCTGACCCCTCTGACGCTGTACGATACACGCTTCTCTCGCAGATTAAAAACAAGAAAGTGAAAGGGATAGGGAAAGGGGGATACCTAGTCAATTGTACAACTGAATGCATATATTTTTCACGTCATCACTGCAAGCCATCTATCTCAAAAGCCGTGACAGCCACAGTTTACTTGTGAATATCACTTTAGCGCTGCCCTAAAAGCCCTATTCAAATTCGACACAACCCTTGAAATAGGTATGTAATGACACATTATTTTAACTCTTTATAGTGTTTTATAAAAAATGTAGAGGTGATAAGTTGCCCAAATCGGGTGAAAAAAGCTGTCTCACACAACATACCTCCCCCTTTCACTATTACTCAGTAGCCTTAGCTTCCCCCTCCGCAATTAAAATAAAACCGGGCGGAGCTCCATTGCCTTCTTCAATCATGTATGGAAGTTTATTAATTATCGTTAAGCGTTAGTGTGCCAAAAGATAACGGCTAGCAATGCATGTGTTAGCGATGGTCAATATAAGCACCTTTCAGTTTTATCAGTAGCTGTTAGCAAATAGAGTACATTATAAAATGAAATGCAAACATAATTGGTTTGAATAGAAGAGAACGTGCACATACCACTCCACCAATGACAAGCACAGTCATGGAGGCTCTGGAGGTGAGTGACACTACACCTGTTGCCATTGAAAAGGCCACGTGGTCCTGTAGGCTGGTTCCACCATGTGCCTGGAGTGCAGTAGGAGAGGTATTCTGGAGAGAATTTAAGGGCATATGACACTGGTGGCCACCTACATCAATCCTCCTCATCGAGAACTACGGGGTGTACAGGCTTTCATTCCAACCCTGCTAAAATTACTTAGCTGTTCTTCGAGACCTTGATTAGTTGAATCAGGCATTAAGAATAGGGTTCGTGCAAAACCCTGCAGTCCCAGTAGCTCAAGAGGATGGCTGGCCACCCCTGGCATATCACTCATTTATCCTACTGTTGTCAAAGTAAACTTTTTTTTAAGCATCTCAGAGTAGGAGTGCTGATCTAGGATGATGTCCATGCCATATTTTTGAAATATGATTTAAAAGGCAAAACTGATCCTATATCAGCACCTCTACTCTGAGAGACTGAATACAGACCCTGACCATGGCTAACCTGAAACTTCTGGTTCATGGCCATCAGGGCTCGTTTGGCATTGCTCGGCCCAATGAATCGACTGACAAGGGCAGTCCAGCCGAGAGAGAACTGGAAGTCGATGTTCTCCTGGAAGTCAGCGCAGAGGGTGGCCAGGTTAAGGTCGTAGGTCAGGACAAACTTCCTGCTGGGTAGGTGAATGTGGAGCTGCTCCTGGACAACAGGGGGCAGCAGCGGCCGAATATTCTCTGAAATACAGAATCATCATCATGGGTCTAACTACACATAAAAATAATACATCTATATAAATCAATTACTTCCTAATTCTTGGATTGATATTGTAGCGATCCTCACTAATGAGTCCACGTTACAATTCCCCCAAAGTGGGTTAACTCTATTGGAGAAATGTGTAGCAAGTTTGCCTTTCACAGGAGCGATCTGGGTTATATTGCTGAGCCCTCCGTTTGCTATATTGGTGACAGGTTTGGGATGGCGCCAGTGAAGCCATCGCAATGCACGGATGGACGTGCTTCGTAAACCTGAAAGATGGTCCAGCACGGAGACGTACCTTTGTGTTCGGACAGGGCAGTGTAGCAATCCTCACTAATGAGCCCACATTACAATTCCCTCCAACTGGGTTAACCCTAATGTGTACCGTTGTTTGCCTTTCACAGGAGCAACACGGTTCCTATTTCCGCTCCCTCTATTCGCTATAATATAATAATGTTATGCCCATGATCACCAAACTGTTTTGAATTTCAAGAAACACATTCACGGCTCAAGCAAAGTGTGTACTATACCTACCAATCATGTTTTTCTGGCATGACTGCATGTGGCCAATGATCCCAGTGGAACAACGAAAGGCCAAAGATGTACTCATCCTCTCTTCCACATGCATCATAAGCTTCTGCAGGTGAAAAAAATGAGGAGAAAGAGTTTATGAGACCGCATGTAATGGAGGTGGTTCAGTGAACCACGCTCGCGTGATCAGTAACCTTATCGGAGACCTGGATACCTAGGTTAGCTCCCAAAGCTCTGCCCAGGCTTTAGCTCAGCGGGCTAATGGTGTTGTGGTGAGTAGACAACCCGGGTTTGAACCTGGTTGGTCACACACACAACCTATTACTCAAAAGGATGTCAGTGAAGATTTAGTTTACCATCATTATATTTTTTAGACAATCATACACAACCAAGTGCTAATGCCATAAAAAAACTAGAATTTGAAGGACACTGACCAGTACTTTTAAAGTTCATACATCACTGTGTTATCATCCATAGATGTAAACAAAGCTTACATTCACACACACAGTCATACAGACACACACAGTACAATGCCCCATTGACCCTATGTCTATTGACCCTATCCACCCCCCTCTGACCAGCAGGACTTTAAGAGGCTTTCCTTTCAATCCTGTTTAGCGTGATCGCTCACTCTCCAGCGGATGGCCGAGAAGTTATTAGCAAGGGATATAAATAGGTGCTGTGATTTTGTGCAAATAGGATAACTTAAATGGTTAATTAACATGTGGTAAATTAACCATAGATCCAATTCAAAAAACATACCTAAATAAAGTCCTAAATTGAAGAGGCGAGAATATAAAATAGGTTTGGTGAGATAGGACGGTAATTCTATGCGAACATGATAACTCAAATGGTCAATTAACAAAAGTGAGTTAGCCATAGATCCGATTCCAAAGGCAATACTGAAATAAAGTTTTAAAAAATGGAGAAAGAAGGGAAACCTAATATAGCGGAGTGAGATACGAGATATTAACATCAAAAGAACAAGGAACAACAGAAAAATAGGCTGCTGACTAGGGATTTACGACCCCTGGAAAATAGCTTATAGGTTGTATACGGTGAGACCTAATGTCCGATCGAAAGACACCTCTATAAATAAAGTTTCAAGAAAGGAAAAGCACACATAGAGTGTGACCCCACACATAGGGAGTAGTGACATACACATCAATAGTGAGACACATAGGAGTAATTTAATCAGAATTTTAAAAGCACACACATAGAATAAGGAGATAGATATATTTATCAGTCAAAAGTCATAAGGAACAACTAAGAATAAGTAGAACTTATAGTCGTATAAAGTGTGAGATCTAAATAATATATCAGGATTCATACAAATAGTTATTGTAAAATTCTAGGAAAGATTAACGGGGGCAATTTATTAACATAGGTTAAGGATAATAACGGTAAAAAGCACATACACATAGATTGTAAGAAGAAGCATAATAACAATAATAGTAATTGAATAAACATGAGTAGTAAATCCCCTAAGGGAATCCCGAAATTAACGGGAGATGAGAAATATATGCAGGGAAAAGATAAGAGGAACATCTATTTTGGCCCGAAATGGAGGAAAAGGTACGAATTTGACAGACGTTTAAATATAGAAAAACTGGAATCAATGATTAAACAAATAAATAGGGTTTGTGGGGACAAGGTAGAGAAGCAACGGACAGAAGGGCTCGACACCGCTCGTATTTGGCTGGCTGACGCTAGAAAAAGAGCGGAGGGGGCCAAGAAAAAGGGAGTTACCAAGGAGGAAGAGGCACAGAAAGGAGGACAGGATTTAGCCACCTTATTGAGAAAGTGGATAGAGGTAGAAAAGGGTGGAGGTGAGAAAAGACAAAGAACTCTGAAGAGAGATGACAGAGAGGGACCTAAATGTTACAACTGTAGCAAGCCAGGACATTTGGCTAAGGAGTGTGAGGAACCATGCATGCACTGCGATACGGTGGGCCACAATCAAGGCTGTAGAAAGGACAGAAAGGATAGGAGAGAGAGTCAAAGGCAAGAACAGAGAGAAAAAGGTCAGGCGCCTACAGCCAGACTCAGAGGAGGAATAGAAAAGAAAGAAGCAGATCACCTCGAGATAATTGTAGACAAACATAAAGGAGGCCTTAAGGGGAAGGGACCTAAGAGAGAAGGGGAAAAATGGACAGGATCAGACGATAGAAAATGTTTCAATTGCGATGAGACCGGACATTTCGCCCGGGAGTGTAAGGCTCCCTGTCAACATTGTGACCGAGTAGGACACAACCACTATTGGTATGTTTTGCCTAAAAAGATACGGTCGCTAGTGTTTGGACTGTTTGCAGACAGACTAAATGGGTTTTAATATTGCAAAGCAAGCTTGGGCCAAACTAGGCAAGTAGTATGTTAAAGTAGGGGAATTTCATAGATTTAAAGTACAGCATTGTATCCAAGGGTAGCGCATGCTCAATTAAGGACATTTAAAACTAATGATTCGAGGGAGTACAAAGGAATTATCAGTATTATTAGGTTTTGTTTGTGGTCAACGTTTGGGTTTCTGAATCGGGGTAGTATAATGAAATGCTGAACCAAGTGGTTGAATTTTTTCTGGGAATAGGAAGGTTTCATTGTCTCTTTGGAATGTTTCCTAGAAGTCACGATATCTTAAAGGGGTACACACACACATGGAATGTTTAACGAAGTTTTCTGAGTTTTAATAAAACACGTGAATTCTGTGGAGAAGGGAATGTTCTGGGAACCTGGGATAGAACATGTAGAAAATGGTTGATGGTTTTTCTTTAATTTGTCTAATATAGTAAGAAACACTACTGTGAAAGGGTGGTATGACTTTTGACCTCTATCATGGCTTTCCTTTGTGGTCTGATCAGCCTCATGGGAGGGCCATTTGGATAATGAATTTAAGGTAATTTGTTATACTGATTTTCAGGTGGCTTAAGTAATGTTTATAAATCTAGCTAGTTTTATTTTCCTTTAGGAAGTCAGCTGTTGTATGCAGTGTAAGAAATTTGACACTTAGAGATTACTACCATAGACATGTGATTTTTCTAAAATCCATGAGTTCAGACAGGGAGACAGTGAGACATTTAGTAAATATTTGGAAACAACCTATATTTGATACGGACGGTTGTGGGAAGGAGCGACAGACAGACAGTAGAAAAGGCAGACGGAGAAGGGCTCCCCCGCCCTATGTGGAGGCCGAAGGTGACCTTGATGGTTTGGGAGTATGAGGAGAAGGAGGGGGGGTGGCCAGGAAATGAGCAAGATAGAGAGAGAGCTGAAGGAATTTGAGGAGAATGAGAGGGAGAGACTGGGAGTGAGGAGCAGGAGACCTGGAGCATTACGAAGGTTAGAATCTCATAATAAGCCAGGATTGAGAGAAGAAAGAAGTGACACAGAATAATTAGAAGACGATGAGAAGATACCCCAATTCCCACTCATAACCTTACCCAACCCCAGAGCTGGGGATGGAGCATAACCAGGCACGATAGAAGTCTATAGGGCATGGAGACAGAGGGATGTAGTAAGGGCCTTAGAAGGAGTCGCACATCCTAAAACAGGAATAGAGGGATTCAGAAGAGAGTTGGCACAAGGATCATTTGCCCATACTACCTAAGGCATTGTTTAGATATGCAGCCATATTAATACAGGGGCAGAGCCTTGTATCAACCGGAGGGATGGTAGATGGTAGAAGTAATTAGACAACAGTTTGGAGCATACGGAAATATTTGTGCACAGAATAAGCACCAGGGTAGACAGAAAGCAGGTTAGAGGAAGGATAGTGGTGCAGGTGGTAGAGCAGGTTAGGACACACTTTGTGGCCTATTGGATATTGAACTAAAAAATATATATATATTCTATATAATAGATATAGTAAATGGGTAGAAGCGTTCCCAACTTACTTGGCGGACACGATTCCAGAGTTAGGGACCAGAACAGGTAGACATAGAAGTTGAAGATATACTAGCAGAACACATGAGACGACTGTTTGTTAACTTCTCTAGGATAGGGTCACAGAGTTAGGAGCAGAACCAAATACCAATAAGGTTCGGGGGTTACCTACCTAACGAAGATTCCCTAACCCGCCCTATCCTCCCTTTGTGTGTTCATAGAAGTGAAAGTATGGGCTGGCCTCTAGCTGATGATATGTTCTCCGGGAAAGGGTGGGGCTTTACAGGAGCGCTGATTGGTCTGAGCTGTCTGATTGTGGGAGCCATATTGTAGAAGATGAGGGTTTTGTATTGACAACGTGCAAAAGTTCACTTAATCTGGATAAACAGGAAGTGAGAGTTGAGCTAGGGAAGGATATCTCAGTCGAGCTCTATGTAGACCAAATGGGGTCTCTGACCCCATGGCAATCTAGAACTATGAGCCTTTATGGAAGATATCTGTGCAGGTCCCCGTGTAGTTCATGGAAACAGGTATAGATCACCCCGAGAGAGAGGGCTATATAAATCCACATACCCAGTATGGAAGAAAATGGAGTATAGTGAAGGTGAGGGTTTTTGACTGTAATCCGGAGCGAGGGAAGTATTGCATAAAGTTACAAATTACCATTAAAAACGTAAAGAAAGAGGATCTAGGGTTATGGTATGTTGGGTTTGATCAGGTTTCGGTTGACACCATAGTACCATTCCGGGTAGAAGAGGTTAGGGCCGGTGATAGTTCTTCAGCCAGCCAGAATACAAGCAGAGCCCCTGACGAAACAGATACTGACCGTGGAGTCGTCCAGAGCCAAGGACCGGTGCGGATAGTTCAGACGAAAGATCTTAAGGAAGTGATTGAGGTAGAAACTGGTTATGGGGATTCCAACCTGTGGTTGGAATGGATTCAGTATACATCCAGATAAGTAGCTAAAGAAGAATGTTATGCCTGCGCTACAGCCAAACCTCAGTTGACCACCATCCCCTTTCCACTTGATGGAATTGATTCACCCAGTGGAATGGCCTGTGTGGTAAAGCTGTTCATGAAGGCAGGGCAGCCAGACAATGACAGTTGCAATGATCTGCATTATCTGTATCCCCATGTACCCATTACATCCAGACGTCCCTTTTCACAGTTACAGGAGAAAATTATTATTGTATGGCTCGATACATCACACGCGGATAGGACGTAGGGGAAGTAAGAACATGCAATAGGACAGAGAATGTTACAACCGACAAGACAATGAGGAACCTGACTGGGTGGTGGAGTTCCAAGGACTTTAGTAAGATAAAAAGGCCTAGAGCGGATGTCTGGTGGTTGTGTGGCGGTATGAAGCTGTGGCCTAACCTGCCTACAAATTGGACCGGTATTTGTGCACTAGTGCAGTTAGGCATGCCCTTCACCCTTATCCAACACAAAGACCTAGTGCCAGGTAGAAGAGAAAGAAGGAGCGCTCCGTCAGGATCTTTTGACAATAGAGTTTACATTGATAGCATTGGGGTTCCAAGGGGGGTGCCTGATGAGTTCAAAGCTAGGAATCAGATATGGGCTGGATTGGAATCAAGCATCTTCTGGTGGTCAACTCTCAATAAAAATGTAGATTGGATAAATTATATCTACTATAACCAATAGCATTTCATCAACTATACTAGAGAGGCGATGAAAGGGTTTGCAGAACAAACAGCTGCAACTAGTTTGATGGTATGGCAGAATAGAATAGCATTGGATATGCTACTGGCTGAAAAGGGTGGGGTGTGTGTGATATTCGAATCAGAATGTTGTACTTTCATCCCCGATAACACAGCTCCAGACGGATCACTGACCAAGGCCCTGGCTGGTTTAACCACATTAGCTCACAAATTAGCAGAGAACTCTGGGGTGGATAATTCTCTAACAAATTGATTAGAATCATCAAATTATTATTAATAATGTGTGTAGTCTTAGTCAGTAAAATTATAATAAATGATGTGTGTAGTTTTAGTCAGAATTAGGGTAAAACAATATATCTGTACAATATGTCTTTATAGTATCTTAAACACAGACTGTCTGAGCAAAATTCGGTGCCGACCTTGGCTAGGGGCCACTGAGAGATTTGGGAGAGGGCAGGGAGTACTTCTCACGGTCCCTAATCTTTGTCGGCTGGGTATTGATAAAGTATGTGCGTAGGATACCTACTGTTCGTGTGTATGTATGTGCGTATGTTATCTACTGTTTGTGTGGAAGTATGTGCGCCGCTATAAAATGGATGTCTTTGTATTGTGGACTTCAGAACGTTCTCGTGAATAAACATTTGACTATTGTAGGCTGGGCCTCTGTCTGTTTTCATTTCAACCAGTATCTTACAAATTCTGGGTTGCAGACTGAGTAGTTAATTGAAGTTCAGTTTATGAGCATTGAGAATATAATTCTCTTAACAATAGGCAATAGTAGGCAGGCTATCAGTGCGTCACCCACCACTTTGCAATGTGATCTGGAGGCAGTATGCATTTTGAAAACATATATTTCATTGTTTGAAACCTGAATGTTTTACTTCATATTATGAGGCATGTCTTACCTCGATTTGATTCAAAGTAGCCTAGTCAAAATTGGACCATAGAAACGTGGAGGAAATTATTTTATAAAGACTTCCTCATGGCCTCCCGAGTCGCGCAGGCACTGCATCACAGTTGTCACTTGTTGCATCTTTAGATACCCACTGTTTCTCCGTTTTTAACAGAGATTTTCATTTCTTTCACTTATGGAACCACTCATATCAGGTTTGCTGTTTAGAATGGTGTTTTCCTGCGAATTGCATTTTTGTCAAGTGTTTGAAAATGACGTTTTATTGGCTGCTACATTACAGGAGTTGCATGATCTGTTAAGATGAATGACCATAATCGAAATGTGATCTAAGTGTTCTATCATTATGAGCACTATGGGTGGACGCTCTAATGGGTTACAAACCCAATGCATACACTGTATAGGTCTGGTAAATTTCTCAACTGGCCGGTAAAATTAAAATCTTCCTGGTCACATTGTCTGGCGCCACATTTTCCTTAAGGAAACCCTAGTGTGTGTTTGTGTGCACAGGTCGGTGCGCACATCTGAGTGTTTGCCCATGGGCGTGGAGGTTAAATGTCACATTTAAAAAACATGACAGTGTAGAAAGGGTGAAATAGTTCAAGGGAATTACAATTTGAATGCCACTTTTTCTGTCCTGAAAAAAGTGTGTTGTTAGGATTAGGCCTGTAGGGTACGTGTAACAATTAAGATAGAGTTTAACTGTTGATCATGGGTTAATATTGCTAGGATATAGGATCTAGAAGCAGAACTCACTGCTTTGTAGAGCGGCAATGCGTGTGGTGTTGGTATGAAATCAGCACTGAACTCATCAACCAGCGCTGGGAGACCACGAATCTGCTCCACCATGGCAACGGTCACCTAAACAAAAATGTGTAGTAAAATCATAAACCAACAGATCGTTTACTAACCTTAATCTGTCCATTGCCTACACTATTTATATGTGGCTAACAATACACAAAATATCACTGAACACAAAATCATGAACACAAACTGCTTGTCAGGCCAACTATAGACAAACATATGTGTTGTATGAGAGAGTTGTTCATCTGTTAATCCGGAACCAATCATTTACTCACACATTTACACACCGCTATCCTTGCATTATTTTGATTTGAGATCTGTGTGCTTCATGAAAATGTTCTCCCATTAAACATCAATTCATTATTTAGGTCAAGGGTGAAAGATGTGTGCGCCTGTCTCAACTCTGAATCAGGCCTATAGTAAATAATAGGCTATTCCTCTTTGTCATTTGGCTTAACAGACAGTCCCTCCCTTTTTATACAACTGTACATGGGTGAGTGCGAATGTCTACCTTGGCAGCCACCTCATCTGTTATGGTGTTGATCTTCTCTTTGAGGTTCTCGGTCAGGCGGTTAAGTTGGCCTCTGACAAAATCTAGACGGTCCTTCTGGTCCTCTCGGTCCTCCAGGGAAAATATCCTGCACACGGAGAGGTCAAAGGGGAAAGAGCAAAGGTTGTCATAGTTAAGAGCAAATTGGAAGGCTTCTCTCTTTCAAGGCTAAATCCTATGCCGAGATGCACATTTGAGTCAGAGTTTTGCGCAATTCATACAGTACATGGATGTTAGTAGGAAGTTAGTGTGAAAATTTGAGGTTTGGATGCACAGATCTAGCGTTTGGACCTTTAAAGGGATACTGCGATATTTAGGTCTTCAATCTATTTATCCATTACTATGAATAGCTTTGTAAGACCTTAAATGACCAACCACCCAGTTTTGGAGTATTTAGAAGGTCTATTCCCCTGCTTTTGAGAGGAGCTGGCTACTGTACTGGAGGACTTCCAGCAATTGCGCTAAACTAACGATATGCTAACTTCAATAATCTCCAAACAGCATGCAGAGACATGACAATGGTATCCATGAGTTCATCGGACTCTGGGTAAGTAGATAAACGGTCTAAATCTTGAAATATCACAGTATCCCTTTAATCTAATGATTAATAATCAATACTGTTTAGGGGCGTATGGCAGAAGCACATTACCAATGCTCCTATAAAAAAAACTGGGGGAGAAACTCACTTCCTTTCGGCGGATGCGATATTTATGGCGTCCATGACTGCTTTGATTGCTTCTGTGATCTGCCACGCCCTGAGCGTGTGCTGCTCAAACTTGGTCTTGACCGCAGAGTGTGAGATGAACTCCTGTGCAGTCGTAAGTACAGCAAGTTAGTGTGACAATGCCACTCAACGTGAAATTGACAGTGATATTACAATGGCCCATGACAATCAGTTATGCTTCAGTGCTTGCCTCAAAAGTCCTCTCGAATCTCTGGAACTCCCTCAGTCTCTCGTGGAATCCCTCTGCTAAAGCGCCACCTGGAAAGACCAGCAGAAGTCAAAATCAAAATAACAATGGGGGACCACCAACATGTTAAGTTATAGTTAATGTGGGCATTCATGGATGGCCGGGTAAGGTGAACAGTTCAAAGCTTTAAGATAGCAATGATGTTTTTGAGGCGAGACAGTAACAGGAGAGAGATGCCTGTTACAGGGCTGATGGAGGAAAATCTGTCAGGAGTGTGCTGGCAACTGCTTGTCAACTTCTTATGAATGCCTATGTATTCAAGTAAATTGTTATGTTGCCTTCTAAATTACCATAACCATATCAATATCGTATAATTATTGTCCCCAAACCTCATCAGCGAGCCAGCCCAGCCAGTCAATCAGCATCATGCAACCTCGCCCACCTAGCCTTTGGTCCCTCCTCGCCGATCTCACCTGTCTCGGGCATGCCCTGGGCACAGTGCATCCTGGAGCTGAGCACCTCCTTGGCCGACACAAAGAAGATCCGGCCTGGCGCCTCCTCTTGTCTCACCACCCTCAGCTCCTCCACCAGGAAACTCACACAGCGGTCCATGTGCTGCTTACGCACCTGAGGGAGCTCATGATCCATTAGGTTTGACATTTTGGTCACTCAAAAAGTAGGCAAATCGAATGACGGGCTCAATGAAGCACCCATAAGCCCTTTATAAGTGGGGCCCATCTTGTTTTTCTCACAGCTAAACTACACAAGACGTGTAATGTAAGCATAGTGTACACAAAGCGCAAGCGTGGATGACTGAGCCACTGTGAGCAAAGAGAAATCATACTCCAGCTGAGCAAGCAGGAAGTGAATGAGGCGCTCTTGCGCTGCTTAAGTGTCTATTTCAAGTATTTCATTCCTGCTTTCAGTGGATTGCACTATTGATTGCGTCGTCCTTTTGCTGCTTCTGGTGTAGCATGGCAAAAACAACGCTTATGAAATGCTTGCACTATGCTTGCAGTGTAGTTTCACAGTCAAACTCACTTCGTCAATGTACTCGGGCTCCCACGCAGAGGCATCCCAGCGGTTGTGCAGGATAAAAATGTTTGGCTTGGATATTCGCTCGCTCACTTTGTGGAAAAACAGCTTCTCCTTTAAAGAGTAATAGACACATCAAGAAACACATATATATGAGTAGAGAAGCAATGGAAAGAAAAAATGGTTTTTAAATTAACAAAAAAACAAGTGCATAAATGCATCATGGGACACACTGAAACATCTAGATACAATATAGTAATTGATTATGCTCATAGTGGTGTCCATAGGCGTAATTTCCAGTAGGAATGGGGTGAATTTTGTAAGAAAAATGCAGAAAATATATTTGAATGGCAAAAAACATTCTTAAAGTTTTCTGTCAATTAATGGTAATGTACGTTAGTGTTAATGCTAAAGAGTTACAAGAGTGGTTTAGTTTTTTTTCTCACTGTGTTCATCAGTGTGGACTCTGCATTGCCCACCAACACAAAGACGTCAGCATCCAGACAGAACTTGTCAATCCAGCTGTCCAGGTAAGAGGTCACATCAGTCCCTGGGCTGCGTGTGTGCATGCACATGCATAATGCAACAATATAAGTAGAATTGATTGATTAGAGGAAGTAAAATAATACATTTTGAACAAGTGAACACAGTTTTCATGAAATACAAAATATACAAACACTGCACAGACAAGTAAGGACAACCCAGAGCCAGTCCAGGTTGTATATTGTTCAGTTCCTTCAGAAAGTAATCATACCCCTTGACATATTCCACATTTTGTTGTTTTACAGCCTGAATTCAAAATGGATTAATTAAAACATTTTTCTCACCCATATATACACACAATACCTCATAGTGACAAAGTGTAAACATGTTTTTGAAAATGTAACAAATGTATTGAAAATGAAATAAAGAAATATCTAGTCTACCCACACCTGATTCAATACACCTTTGGCAGCGATTACAACTGTGAGTCTTTATGGGTAAGTCTAAGAGTTTTGAACACCTGGATTGTACAATATTTGCACATAAAAAAATAAAAATCTTCAAGCTCTGTCAAGTTGGTTGTCGATGGCTAGACAACCATTTTCAAGTCTTGCCATATATTTTTAAGCCCATTTAAGTCTAAACTGTAACTAGGCTACTCGGAACATTCAATGCCGTCTTGGTAAGCAACTCCAGTGTATATCCAGTGTATATTTGGCCTTGTGTTTTAGGTTATTGTCCTGCTGAAAGGTACATTTGTCTCCCAGTGTCTGTTGGAAAGCAGACTGAACCAGCTTTTCCTCTAGGATTTTGCCTGTGCTTAGCTCTATTCCATTTATTTTTATCCCACAAACTCCCTAGTCCTTGCCGATGACAAGCAAACCCATAACATGATGCAGTCACCACCATGCTTGCCCCAAACATAACGCTTTGTATTAAGGACTTAAAGTTAATTTCTTTGCACTTTATCGTTAGTGCCTTCAAGCAAACAGGATGTTTCTGAATATTTTTATTCTGTACAGGCTTCCTTCTTTTCACTCTGTCATTTAGGTTAGTATTGTGGAGTAACTGCAATATTGTTGATCCATCCTCAGTTTTCTCCTATCACCGCCATTAAACTCGAACTGTTTTAAAGTCACCATTGGCCTCATGGTGAAATCCCTGGGAAGTTTAGAAGGGACACCTGTATTTTTGTAGTGACTGGGTGTATTGATACACCATCCAAAGTGTAATTAATAACTTCACCTTGCTTAAAGGGATATTCAATGTCTGCCTTGTATACCCATCTACCGATATGTTCCCTTCTTTGCATTGGAAAACCTCCCTGGTCTTTGTGGTTGAATCTGTGTTAGAAATTCACTGCTCGACTGAGGGACTTTACAGAAGTGTGGAGTACAGAGATGAGGTAGTCATTAATAAATCATGTTAACCACTATTATTGCACACAGAGTACATGAGTACATGCAACTTATTATGTGACTTTTTAAGCAATATTTTACTCCTGAACTTATTTAGGCTTGCCATAACAACGGGTTGAATACTTATTGACTTGACATTTCAGCTTTTTATTTTGTATTAATTTGTAAAAAAAATCTAAAAACATAATTCCACTAATTCAACACACAATCTCAATTTAACCCATTTTAAACTCAGGTTGTAACACAACAAAATGTGGAAAGGGTCAAATGGTGTGAATACTTTCTGAGGACACTACACTCTTAGAAAAACAGGTCCCAAAAGGGTTCTTCAGCTGTTCCCATAGAAGAACCCTTTTTGGTTCCAACATACATTTTATTTGAATCCCATAATTTATCATTTGTATTAGGATATGAATATGAATTGAAAATTGTATAATCTTTAATGGACATATTGAATCATTGAATTCATAAACTGAACTTGTATATTCATACTGTTTAAATATGGTAGATATTGCATTAATTGTCTGTGTATCAAGTTTACTAATTTCAAGTATATCAAAGGTAGATATATTCAACTTCTCAGATGCATGTTTTCAAATTCAGATTCAAAACCAGAGACAACATCCTGGTACTTTGCCAGCCAGGAAAGGTAGAGAACAAATGCTCTCTGTGTTAAAAGAGAAGCTTCTGAAGGTTTCTGAAGCCAATGTGGCGTGTTGAATTTATTTTAGTCAATTAAACTAGGTCAGATAGGGGTGAGGCGTTGTGTTGTGAGGTGTTGTTTAATTTGTTTTTTAAAGCTAATTTTGCTGTTTGCTTGAGTCATTTGAGATGGAAGGGAGTTCCATATGATCGTGGCTCTATATAATACTATGTGTTGCCTTGAATTCCAACTGGATTTGGGGACTGTGAAGGGACCCCTGGTGGCATGTCTGGTGGGGTAAGTATATCTGTCAGAGCTATACGTAATTTGATTATACAGACAATTTGGATATTTGAACACAATAATATTTCTCACAAAAACAAAAATGTATGCAGTCAGCCCTCAACCAGGAAAGCCTGGCTTGCATGTTGTTGATGTTAGTTCTGTATGTGCAGCTAAGGGCAAGGTGTGCTGCTATGTTTTGAGCCATCTTCAGCTTTGCTAGGTCTTTCTTTGCTGCACTTAACCATATTACCGGACAGTAATCAAGATGGGACAAGACCAGAGCCTGAACTAGTAAAAACACAGAACATCTTTTTATAACAGACATACCACTCCCCATCTTCACAACAACTTTGTCAATATGATTTGACTATGATAATTGACCATCCAATGTTATACCTAGGAGTTTAGCTTCCTCAACTTGCTCAATGGTCACACCCACAACTTAATTTGAGGTTTAGGTCTTAGAGAATGTTTTGAACCAAATACAATTATTTTAGTTTTAGCTGTATTTAAGACCAGTTTATTATTAATTACCCATTCTGATACTGACTCTAACTCCTTATTTAGAATTTCAGTGAGCTCACTGACTTTGGGTGCTGACATGTAGAGTGTGGAATCATTCGCATACATAGTCGTTCTAGCTTTGTTTAAGACCAGTGTCAAATCCTTTGTAATAATAGAGAAGAGTAACGGCACAAAACAACTGCCCTGAGGGACACCGCACTGTACATATCTGATGTTAGAGAAGCTTCCAATGAAGAACACTCTCTAGGTTCTATTAGCTAAATAGGAACACCTGCTATTTCCATGACATAGACTGACAAGGTGAAAGCTATGATCCCTTATTGATGTCACCTGTAAAATCCACTTCAATCAGTGTAGATGAAGGGAAGGAGACAGGTTAAAGAAGGATTTTTAAGCCTTGAGACAATTGAGACATGTATTGTTTATGTGCGCCATTCAGAGGGTGAATGGGCAATACTAAATATTTAAGTGCCATTGAACAGGGTATGGCAGTAGGTGCCAGGCGCACCGGTTTGATAGAGTCATGAACTGCAATGCTGCTGGATTTCCCGTGTGTATCAAGAATGGTCCACCACCCAAATGATCTCCAGCATACCTGACACAACTGTGGGACGCATTGGAGATAACATGGGCCAGCATCCCTGTGGAACGCCTTCGACACCTTGTAGTCAATGTCCGGACGAATTGAGGCTGTTCTGGGGGCAAAAGGGGGTGCAACTCAATATTAGGAAGGTGTTCCTAATGTTTTGTATGCTTAGTGTATATTCTCATAGGGGCCAAATCATGCTTTTTGTGACACTTTCTTCGAATGTGTCCTGTGCTGCATGTGATCATCAAAGAGGGGAACAGAAGTCATGTCCATGTTCCAGAGGTCTTAACTTTCAGTTATGGCGTCAAATTACACTACATGACCAAAAGTATGTGGACACCTGTTTGTTGAACATCTCATTCTAAAATCATGGGCATTAATATGGAGTTGGTCCCCCCTTTGTTGCTATAACAGCCTTCACTCTTCTCGGAAGATAACTTCTCGGAAGATAACTTTCTACTAGATGTTGGAACATTGCTGTGGGGACTTGCTTCCATTCAGCCACAAGAGCATTAGTGAGGTCGGGCACTGATGTTGGGTGATTAGGCCTGGCTCACAGTCAGTATTCCAATTCATCCCAGAGGTGTTCAATGGGATTCAGGTCAGGGTTCTGTGCAGGCCAGTCAAGTTTATCCACATCTCGACAAACCATTTCTGTTTGGACCTCGCTTTAAGTAGGGGGGCATTGTCATACTGGAATAGGAAAGGGCCTTCTCCAAACTGTTGCCACAAAGTTGGAAGCATAGCATCATCTAGAATGTCATTATATATAGTAGCGTTAAGATTTCTCTTCACTGGAACTATACAGTAGCGTTAAGATTTCCCTTCACTGGAACTATGTGGCCTAGCCCGAACCATTAAAAACAGCCCCAGACCATTATTCCTCCTCCACCAAACTTTACAGTTGGCACTATGCATTGTGGCAGGTAGCGTTATCCTGGCATTCGTCAAACCCAGATTCATCCGTCGGACTGCCAGATGGTGAACCGTGATTCATCACTCCAGGGAATTAGTTTTCACTGCTTCTCAGTCCAATGGCAGCAAGCTTTTCATCAAATTAAATTTTATTGGTCACATACACATATTTAACAGATGTTATCGCGGGTGTAGCGAAATCTTGTGTTCCTAGCTCCAACAGTGCAGTAGTATCTAAAAACAATACACACAAATCTAAAATTAAAAGAATGGAATTAAGAAATATGTAAATATTAGATTGAGAAATGTCAGAGTGGCATTGACTATAATACAGTAGAATAGAATACATGTGTACATATGAGATGAGTAAAGCAGTATGTACACATTATTTAAACATTATTAAAGTGACTAGTTTTCCATTATTAAAGTGGCCAGTGATTCCAAGACAATGTATATAGGTCAGCAGCCTCTAAGGTCCAGGGTTACGTAACTGGGTGGAAGCCGGCTAGTGATGGCTAATTAAGGCCTTAAGATAAAAGCTGTTTTTCAGTCTCTCAGTCCCCGCTTTGATGCACCTGTACTGACCTCGTCTTCTGGATGATAGCGTGGTGAAGAGGCAGTGGCTCGGGTGGTTGATGTCCTTGATGATCTTTTTGGCCTTCCTGTGACGGGTGCTGTAGGTGTCCTGGAGGGCAGGTAGTTTGCCCCCGGTGATGCGTTGGGCAGACCGCACCACTCTCTGGAGAGCCCTGCGGTTGCGGATGGTGCAGTTGCCATAGCAGGCGGTGATACAGCCCGACAGGATGCTCTCAATTGTGCATCTGTAAAAGTTTGTAAGGGTTTTAGGGCCAAGCCAAATTTCTTCAGCCTCCTGAGGTGTTGTTTCCTACCTTCACCACCTGGGGGCGGCCTGCCAGGAAGTCCAGGACCCAGTTGCACAGGGTGTGGTTCAGACCCAGAGCCTTGAGCTTAATGATGAGCTTGGAGGGTACTATGGTGTTAAATGCTGAGCTATAGTCAATGAACAGCATTCTTACATAGGTATTCCTCTTGTCCAGACAGGATAGGGCAGTGTGCAGTGCGATGACGGTTGCATCGTCTGTGGATCTCTTGGGGCGGTAAGCAAATTGAAGTGGGTCTAGGGTGCCAGGTAGGGTAGAGGTGATATGATCCTTAAGTAGCCTTTCAAAGCACTTCATGATGACAGAAGTGAGTGGTACGGGGCAATAGTCAAACATTTAGTTCAATTACCTTTGCTTTCTTGGGTACAGGAACAATGGTGTTCATCTTGATGCAAGTGGGGACAGCAGAATGGGATAGGGAGAGATTGAATATGTCCGTAAACACTCCATGCAGCTGGTCGGAGCATGCTCTGAGGACGCAACTAGGGATGCCGTCTGGGCCGGTAGCCTTGCGAGGGTTAACTCGCTTAAATGTCTTACTCATGACGGCCATAGTGAAGAAGAGTCCACAGTCCTTGGTAGCGGGCCACGTCGGTGGCACTATGTTATCCTCAAAGCGGGCAAAGAAGGTGTCTGGTTTTCCCTTTGTAGTCTGTGATTGTCTGTAGACCCTGCCACATACGTCTCATGTCTGAGCTGTTGAATTGCGACTCGACTTTGTCTCTGTACTGACTTTTGCCTGTTTGATTGCCTTACGGAGAGAATAACTACACTGTTTGTATTCAGCCATATTCCCAGTCAACTTGCCATGGTTATATGCAGTGGTTCGCGCTTTCAGTTTTGCGTGAATACTGCCATCTATCCATGGTTTCTGGTTTGGGTAGGTTTTAATAGTCACAGTGGGTACAACATCTCCTATACACTTCCTGATGAACTCAATCACCGTATCCATGTATACGTCGATGTTATTTTCAGAGGCTACCCGGAACATATCCCAGTCCATGTGATCAAAACAATCTTGAAGCATGGATTGCGATTGGTCAGACCAGCGTTGAATAGACCTTAGCACGGGTACTTCCTGTTTGAGTTTTGCCTATAGGAACGGAGGAGCAAAATGGAGTCGTGATCAGATTTGCAGAGAAGAGGGCAGGGGAGGGCCTTGTAGGCATTTCGAAAAGTTCAGTAGCAGTGGTCCAATGTTTTACCAGCGTGAGTACTACAGTCAATGTGTTTGTAGATCTTCGGTAGCGTTTTCCTCCAATTTTCTTTGTTTAAATCCCCAGCTACAATAAATGCGGCCTCAGTATATGTGGTTTCCAGTTTGCATAAAGTCAAGTAAAGTTCTTTGAGGGCCGTCGTGGTATCGGCTTGCGGGGGAATATACACGGCTTTGACAATAAACAAAGAGAATTTTCTTTGGAGGTAATACGGTCGCCGTTTGATTGTGAGGTATTCTAGGTCGGGTGAACAAAAGGACTTGAGTTTCTGTATGTTATCACAATCACACCATGAGTGATTAATCATGAAACATACACCCCCGCCTTTCTTCTACCTGGAGAGTTCTTAATTCCAGCTAAGCCATGGAAACCCATTTCACATAGCTCCTGACAAACAGTTATTGTGGTGAAGTTGCTTCCAGAGGCAGTTCGGAACTCGGTCGTGAGTATTGCAACCGAGGACAGATATTTTTTACGTGCTTCAGCACTCGGTGGTCCTGTTCTGTGAGCTTGTGTGGCCTACCACTCCCCTGCTGAGCCGTTGTGGCTCCAAGACGTTTTCACTTCACAATAACAGCACTTACAGTTGACCGGGGCAGCTCTAGCAGGGCCGAAATTTGACAAACTGACCTGTTGGAAAGGTGGCATCCTATGACGGTGCCATGTTGAAAGTCACTGAGCTCTTCAGTAAGACCATTCTACTGCCAATATTTGTCTATGGAGATTGCATGGCTGTGTGCACGATTTTATACACCTGTCAGCAACGGGTGTGGCTAAAATAGCCGAATCCACTAATTTGAAGGGGTGTCCACATACTTTTGTATCTGAGAAGTTGACTATTTGATCAACTTGAAATTAAAAGTTTGATACACAGACAATAAATGAAATATCTACTATATTTAAACTGAATATATAAATATTGAAATTGAACATTCAATTAAATTGAAATCCAATATTCATTCAGTTCAGTTTCAAATCATGAAATACAAGTTCAATTTATGAGTTCAATGATTACATTTGTGCTTCACAAATAAATATTAAAGAACAATTAAATATCCTAATTCAAATTCAAAATTATGGCATTCAAACAATTTCAGTTGGCACTGAAATCACTCCATAGAACATGAACCATGGATATCGCCGCGCTTAATCAATTGCCTGCGAATCTGACTAAGCCCGCCTTGCTCTCACTTTTGAAGTATAACATCATTGAACAATGTTGCGAATGTCTAAGCTATTTCGGACCCAGTGTATCAGACATTTTGTTAACAGTGAATAGCACATTTTGAGCCTCTTCCAGTGCCACACAGCTGGTTTGGGGATTGTCTACCGTAACTGTGTTGACAGGTTGTGTGTAGCCTATTCATGATAGTTAGCAATTCAAGCCATGAACGTAAGTAATATGTTCTATAGGGGACTTAATGTTGAGTAAATATGGTAGGCTACTAATGTTGTGATGACTGGTCGAATGTATGAATGAAGCCATTTGCAGTTATTTGCACCTGCACATTTTGTATTTTTTTTGTGTGGCATAGAAATTCTATATAATTGGTGGGGTTAGGGTTAGGCTTGTTTGGGAAGTCCTGAGATACCGGTCACTGGTATTAAACCCTAGCGCGTACCTGTCCATAATAACAAGGTCATCCCTCAGCAGGGCACACCTGGACTTGGGCCAGAACACCTTCACTAGGCAGCCTGAGTCTAGACTGCGCTCCATATGCAGGGCATGGGCCAGCTGATTGACTGACTGGAAGAGGGGAAGAAAAAGACGCAGAGACATACATGAAGTAGTAGAACAGAGGGAAATATCATTTCTAACAATTGTGTGTTGTACTGCACATCGAAAAGGCAGGTCTAGCGGTAATGCCGCAGCCTCCGACATACCTCAGCCTCCGTCTACATTATCGGCATAGGTTTGAATCTGGCATTTCGGCACAAACTCTTTCTATCTTTCCCCACTTTCATTGTCTCTCAATATCTGTTCACTAAAATTGGAAAAGCCCAAAAATATACAGTGTGTATATATATATACACACACACAGTAGATCAGTCTGCGACCCCCTGGTTTGACCCCAGACCTTGACACTTTTTCTGTCATCAGAGCCCTCGGTGGTGAGGTAGGCATCGTCCCCGTCTGTGCCTTCCACCCTCAAAAAGCAGTTGGTGGTGTGGCCAATGCCGCTGGGCAGCACCCGGTCCCTCAGCATGGCATTGATCACTGTGCTTTTACCGTTACTCGTCCTGCCAGGGAGAGGGAAAGGAAATGTCTCTACTCCTTTGACAAAATGCTTACAATTATGGTCGCAGGGCTAATGTGAACGGCTTTGTTCTAACCTGGGTCTCCTGCCACCACAGTAATTATGTTGAGATAAAGCCTAGGTAGCTCAGCGAGCTAGCACAAATCTTCCACCTCCGTTACACTAACTTTGGGGGAAATAACTCTGCACATCCAAAGTTATGCTACTAATATTTACCTATGCTGTATCAATAGTTACACCATACTATCTAGGTAGTATGAAAAACATCTGGAATAACAGTGAGACTACTTAACTATACCAATCCAGCAACAAACTGTATAATATAAATGTCCTTTACATATGGACCCTCAGTAATGCATCGGTTGATTATTGGGTTCAACTCTATTTCCAATAAACCATTGACTCTCACCTCCCAAAAAAGGCTACCTTCATGTGCCTACGAGCCAGCACCTCCCGAATGGTGGCCAGTTTCCTAGCACAGGTCTGGATTTCAAGGCACTGCTCCTCAACTGCGACCTGCTCCAGATCCGCACTTCGCCATGTCTCTGGGCATCACAGAAGCAGATAGACAAGAATGGATATTGTGGTAAATGACAACTAAAAACCCCCACACTTGTGTAAGGTAGCCCGCCATGTGTACGCGTTAATATGTAATAGGTAGCCACGCAAAAAAAGTAAACAGTTAACAAGGGAATTGTCGTGCCCTTTAAGATGCAGATTATAGCATAAAACCATCTATACCTATGACATTGTGTATACATCTGTATTCAAACTGTAAGATGCCATTGATGCTAATAATCTACAAAACACACTTTTTGTTAAGTAACACTATGTAGACTCACCGTCCACAAACTCTGAGCCCTCTTTGACATACTCCAGCAGCTGATCAAATATACCGTTGATAGTCTTCTTCGCCACCACAAAATGCATGAGGGGCGATGGGCCCCCCGGGTCCATTTCAACTTCCTGAGCGTAGTGTTGAGATTAACTTAATAGGCACAGACAAACTGACTGGCAGGCAGACAGACAGACAGACGGACAGACAGGTGACACACAGGCACACATTATGCAAACACAGTACACACCTGCACACAAAGTCTTTCAGTACCTTGGCTAGGGGAAAGTTGCAGTGAGAGAAATCTTCAGAGGTTCTGGATTAATTTGCTTCCCAGTCAATGCCATTAGAACGTGTTGAGAAGCATAGCTGCAGGACAAGAATTGACAACACCTCCTCTCTCTAAATGATCAAATACACCTGGTTTGCCCAATAAAACACCTTTTCTCCATTATATCATCTGTTTATGCACCCGTAAACTCTCATTTCCACTTCTTTCTATTCTTCATACACAATCTATTTCACCTCCACCCTCTTCCTCTCACTCTCCAGCATACAACCTGGACCTACCTGCTTTCTGTCTAAAGATCAGATCTCTGAAGCGCACTGGACTTACACAGCCTTTCCAGCTGGTGTGTGTGTGTGTGTGTGTGTGTGTGTGTGTGTGTGTGTGTGTGTGTGTGTGTGTGTGTGTGCGTGTGTGCGTGCGTGTGTGCGTGCGTGCGTGCGTGCGTGCGTGCGTGCGTGCGTGCGTGCGTGCGTGCGTGCGTGCGTGCGTGCGTGCGTGCGTGCGTGCGTGTGTGTGTGGAGCCTGTGAATCTCCAATCCTCTTAGCTAGGACTTAATGCATCAGGTGGTTCGGTGTTACACGTCTTGTTTCTTTACCTGCAGCGTCTACTATGAATAATACTATGAGTAATACTATCCTTTAGCGATGTTCACTGAGTTAAACTGGGCCTAACTGCAGATTGGGTACTTGTGTAATGTTTACAATGTTTTAGGGATATTGGCATTTTTATAACTGCTGTTTACCATTCACTTTTGATATCTGCTAATCAAATGGACTATTTGCATTGTCTTATAAGTAAGCATTTCACTTTAAAGTCTACACCTGTTGTATTCGGCGCATGTGACAAATAACATTTGATTTAATTTATCTAACCAATTATTCTAATAAAGTAAACTAGTCTGTGTGTGTGTACGTGGGTGATTACTATATGATTACTATATGATTCCATATGTGTTATTTCATAGTTTTGATGTCTTCACTATTATTCTACAATGTAGAAAATAGTAAAAAAACGAACTGGTATATTTTTCTATTTATGCCAGTTCCTTTCAACCACTTTATATCTTTAATATATGGCAGGCAAACAAGTTCCTTATCTTCTCCCTTTTCCACTTGCCTCCTCCATTTTTGTGGTAGTGCTGCAATCAGTTGGTTGTAAATTCGGATTGAGCACATATTCCCATATTTTTTAACTTGATGTAATCATCTGGGCGAAGCGGAGTCTTGTTTAGACATGCTAGCTAAACAATGAACCGTAATCCTAATCCATAGAGTACTAGCAATACACACCGATTGTTGTAACTAGCTAAAGATAACCAAATAGGTTCAATGTTAGCTAGTTAGCTAGCTAACATTAGGCTATAACTAGCAATGCGAAATGGCATTTTGAGATAACATTGTCACACACAGATCATAAACGTAATGTTGGCTAGTGAGCCTGCCATCTAACGTCAGCTAGCTAGCTACCAGTATGCTTTAACTTGCAATGGAAACAACTTTCTGACAAAATTCAAAATGTATAATATCTGAAACTGTAGCTAGACTCTTACCCGTATACATGGATGAATGCTTCACGGCAGACTGCAACCCCTTTCATTAAATAAGACGTCCTGTGTCGTTTCCGTTGCTTGGCCCATTGTTGTGTCAAGTCACTCTGGGTCACACTGACCGTGTGCAATGCCATAAGAATCATCTTAAGCTTTAGGCCCCACCCAAACTCTGACCATTTTACTCACCCTAGCAGAGCTGATTAGGCTGTTTTCATGTTATCCAGAACGTTGGTGACTGTAACTGTGCTCCTGGCAACAAGCCGGCCCTGGTCTCATCTGTCTGTAGACTTTATCACAGGGTTACATCCATCTCAAGGGCTTACCACTATCCTGGTGGTCGTCGATCGGTTCTCCAAGGCAGCCCATTTCATCACCTTACCCAATCTCATGATTGTCCATGTCTTTCGACTACACGAGCTTCCCCATGACATTGTCTCAGATCATGGGCTCCAGTTTGTCGCACGGTATTGGAAGGCCTTCTGTTCCCTGTTGGCGGCATCGGTGAGTCTCTCCTCGGGGTTCCACCCTCAGGCGAATGGGCAAACTGAGCGGGCCAACCAGCCCAGCAACTGGAGCAAGTTCCTCGTCTGGGCGGAGTATGCTCATAACACACTGCCGAACTCGCAGAAGCCCGCTCCTCGCTACATAGAACCATTCCAGATCCTGAGTCGCATCAACCCAATCACCTATCGTTTCCAGCTTCCCAGGTCCATGAGGGTCGGTCTGTCCGTCCTTTCATGTCTCCCGTCTCAAGCTGGTAAGGACCAGTCAATTCTCTCCCCCCACACCTGCTCCTCCACCCCCCACACCTGCTCCTCCGCCCCCTTGACACGGTCCGGCGTCTGTTGGAGGCTCGTCGGGTCCGAGGGACCCTGCAGTACCTGGTGGACTGGGAGGGCTACGGTCCCGAGGAGCAGGAGTGGGTGCTTGCCCGGGACATCCTGGATCCGGGTCTTGTTAGAGACTTCAAACAACTGATCATCATGGCTCCGCGGCTGGAGCCGCTCCGAGAGAGGGGGGGTGGGGGGGTACTGTCATGGTTCCTCCTGGCATGATAGGGCGGCTAAGACCACCCTAGAGACTTTTATTGGACTCGGGTGTCTTATTATTTCATGATTATGTCCCTGTTAAAAGAGGTGTGTTTTCTGTGGTCCTTTGCAGAAGCTTGAATTGTTTACCGTGTGCGTTCGTTTCTTGAGTGAGTTTGAGACTTAGTGGGGGTTTTTTCCCAAGTGTACTGTGATCCTGCGGCTACCGTATCTCAGTAAAGTATTATGTTTATCCTTAATCACTGATTTCTCGTCTGGTCTCTTCTCTGCACCTGGGTCCAACCTTACCACGTCACATGAGGAGGTTCAGAGCAGGAGGTGCAGCACTGAGGGACAATGTGCCTCTTTCGCCTTTCAATAGTTCCTTTCCCAAGATAAACATTTTTGTTTTCCCAAATTTGGGCATTGTTCAATAATTCTGAACCAAGGACAGTTATCAAGAATCAGATGAATTAGATAAAATACATATAGTTGATCACAAACCCAAGGAAAGCAAGAAGCCAGCAAATCCCTGTCCACTTTAAAATAATACTTTCAAAAGGTATTCACCATACAGTATGTGACCCATTTCAGGAAACTAGGCATATTGTCGCAGGTCACTACTTCACAGGAGAGCCGTTTGAAGATAAACTTTTTTTTTTATCACACTGCATTTTTTTGGCAGAAATGCCTTCTCGAACATGTGAACTTTCATGTGCCTTAATAACAAACTTGTGTATGCCATCCGTAGATATGAATAACATTGTTAAATAACGAGCCTAGTTGGTTAAGTCACATAAAAAGAAAGCGACCTTCCAGGAGTGAAGATTTTTGGACCAGTTCATAAACCATATGAGATGGAATTGGTACATCGGAAATCTCCTCCCATTTATTTTGCAACCTGTATGGCGCAGCCGTCAATTTTTTTTGAAACTGGTATATTTTTCTATTTATGCCAGTTCCTTTCAACCACTTTATATCTTTAATATATGGCAGGCAAACAAGTTCCTTATCTTCTCCCTTTTCCACTTGCCTCCTCCATTTTTGTGGTAGTGCTGCAATCAGTTGGTTGTAAATTCGGATTGAGCACATATTCCCATATTTTTTATAATTGCATATGTGATTTAACTCCTCTGTTCTATTCATAATATCATTAATGAATATAATTCAAAAATTTAGAAGATTTCCATGAAGAATGTTTTTTAAAATTAATCAGTATGTTTGAGTTTAACCACAACATTTGTTCTATCTTTTCTGGAGGATAAAACTGATATTATAACCAACTTTGTATGGCTTGTTGAAGAAAGGGCGATACTTTAAACAAAATTTCATTTTCAATTAGTCAGAAATGAGAAGTTGTAATCTGTATGAAGGCAAAAAGGTAATTTTTTAAGAAAGGATGAGCCTTTCTTAATAATCCACTGGAGAACCATTTTGGGTTTAAGTATAATTTATGTATGTGTGAAGCTTTTAGTGAGAGGTTTAACTTCTTTGGGAAAGGGGCAGTATTGAGTAGCTTGGATGAATAAGGTGCCCAGAGTAAACTGCTTGTTACTCAGGCCCAGAAGCTATGATATGCATATAAGTAGTAGATTTGGAAAGATAACACTCTAACGTTTCCAAAACTGTTAAAATAATGTCTGTGAGTATAACAGAACTCATATGGCAGGCAAAAACCTGAGACAAATCCAACCAGGAAGTGGGAAATCTGAGGTTTGTAGTTTCATTTAAGTGATTGCCTATCCAATATGCTGTGTCTATGGGGCCAGATTGCACTTCCCAAGGCTTCCAGCAGATGTCAACAGTCTTTAGAAAGTTGTTTGAGGCTTCTATTGTGGAAGGGGGTTGAATAAGAGCTGTTTCAACAAGTGGACTAGGCTGAGGCCAATGCGTTGTTTACTGCGCGGTCACGTGGGTGCGCCGTTCCTTCTTTTTCTTCTGTAATGAATACGCTATTGTCCGGTTGGAATATTATTGAAGATTTATTATAAAAAGACCCTAAGGTTTGATTGTAAACATCGTTTGACATGTTTCTACAAACTGTAATGGAACTCTTTTGACTTTTCGTCTGGATTTTGCGCTCGCGCATTGTGCCTTTGGAATAGTGACCTAAACACGCTAACATAAATAGCTATTTGGACATAAATGATTACCGAACAAAGCGAACATTTCTTGTGGAAGTGGGAGTCCTGGGAGTGCATTCCGACGAAGATCAGCAAAGGTAAGTGAAGATTTATAATGCTATTTATGAGTTTTGTTGACTCCTCAATTTGGCGGGTAACTGTATGGCTTCCTTTTGTGGCTGAACGCTGTTCTCAGATTATTGAATATTGTGCTTTTGCCGTAAAGCTTCACAGCGGTTGCAATAACCTTTCTGAACCACCCATCCCGGATCCGGGATAATTGTCATCAGAAACGCTGACTAGCATAGCCTAGCCTAGCGCGAACGGTATATAATAAAATATAATTTCATGAAATCACAAGTGCAATATTGCAAAACACAGCTTAGCCTTTTGTTAATCCATCTGTCGTCTCAGATTTTGAAATTATGCTTCACAGCGCAAGCAATACTTGCATTTGTGTAAATTTATCGATCGCTCGACAAAACAATAAGAACACCTAGCGTCAGGTAACTTGGTCACGAAAATCAGAAAAGCAATCAAATTAATCGTTTAATTTGATGATCTTCGGATGGTTTCACTCACGAGACTACCAGTTAGACAGCAAATGTTCCTTTTGTTCCATAAAGATATTTTTTATATCCAAGTACCTCCGTTTGTTTGCTGCGTTATGCCCAGGAATCCACCGGAAAGAGCGTTCGCGACAACGCCGGAAAAAAATCCAAATTATATCCATAATGTCCACAAAAACATGTCAAACGTTGTTTATAATCCATCTTCAGGGTGTTTTTCAAATATCTATTCGATAATATATCAACCGGGACAGTTGGCTTTTCACTAGGACCGAGAGAAACAATGGCTGCCTTTCACTTTCGCGCAAAAATCACTCGGAGAGCCCCCACCTATCCACTTACGCAATGTGGTCGTTCACGCTCATCCTTCAAAATAAAAGCCTGAAACTATGTCTAAAGGCTGTTGACACCTTAGGGAAGACATAGAAAAAGAAGTCTGGTTGATATCCCTTTATATGGGCAATAGGGATGCATGGGAACAGAGAGGTCTCAAAAACAGGGCCACTTCCTGGTTGGATTTTCCTCAGGTTTTAGCCTGCAATATCAGTTCTGTTTAACTCACAGACAAAATGTTTACAGTTTTGGAAACTTCAGAGTGTTTTCTATCCTAATCTGACTATTATATGCATATTCTAGTTTCGGGGACTGAGAAATAGGCAGTTTCAAATGGGTACGCCTTTTTAGCCAAAAACGAAAACTGCGCCCACTAGTCTTAAGACGTTTTAAGAACAAGTGTATCTTTTACTTTCATCAAAGTTTATGATGAGTATTTATGTTATTTGACGTGGCTCTCTGCAATTTCTCCCGGATATTTTGGAGGCATTTCTGAACATGGCGCCAATGTTAAACTGAGGTTTTTGGATATAAATATGAACTTTATCGAACAAAACATATACAGTGGGGAGAACAAGTATTTGATACACTGACAATTTTGCAGGTTTTCCTACTTACAAAGCATGTAGAGGTCTGTAATTTTTATCATAGGTACACTTCAACTGTGAGATAAGGAATCTAAAACAAAAATCCAGAAAATCACATTGTATGATCTTTAAGTAATTAATTTGCATTTTATTGCATGACATAAGTATTTGATACATCAGAAAAGCAGAACTGAATATTTGGTACAGAAACCTTTGTTTGCAATTACAGAGATCATACGTTTCCTGTAGTTCTTGACCAGGTTTGCACACACTGCAGCAGGGATTTTGGCCCACTCCTCCATACAGACCTTCTCCAGATCCTTCAGGTTTACGGGGCTGTCGCTGGGCAATACGGACTTTCGGCTCCCTCCAAAGATTTTCTATTGGGTTCAGGTCTGGAGACTGGCTAGGCCACTCCAGGACCTTGAGATGCTTCTTACGGAGCCACTCCTTAGTTGCCCTGGCTGTGTGTTTCGGGTCGTTGTCATGCTGGAAGACCCAGCCACGACCCATCTTCAATGCTCTTACTGAGGGAAGGAGGTTGTTGGTCAAGATCTCGCGATACATGGCCCCATCCATCCTCCCCTCAATACGGTGCAGTCGTCCTGTCCCCTTTGCAGAAAAGCATCCCCAAAGAATGATGTTTCCACCTCCATGCTTCACGGTTGGGATGGTGTTCTTGGGGTTGTACTCATCCTTCTATTCCTCCAAACACGGCGAGTGGAGTTTAGAGCAAAAAGCTCTATTTTTGTCTCATCAGACCACATGACCTTCTCCCATTCCTCCTCTGGATCATCCAGATGGTCATTGGCAAACTTCAGACGGGCCTGGACATGCGCTGGCTTGAGCAGGGGGACCTTGCGTGCGCTGCAGGATTTTAATCCATGACGGCGTAGTGTGTTACTAATGGTTTTCTTTGAGACTGTGGTCCCAGCTCTCTTCAGGTCATTGACCAGGTCCTGCCGTGTAGTTCTGGGCTGATCCCTCACATTCCTCATGATCATTGATGCCCCACGAGGTGAGATCTTGCATGGAGCCCCAGACCGAGGGTGATTGACCGTCATCTTGAACTTCTTCCATTTTCTAATAATTGTGCCAACAGTTGTTGCCTTCTCACCAAGCTGCTTGGCTATTGTCCTGTAGCCCATCCCAGCCTTGTACAGGTCTACAATTTATCCCTGATGTCCTTACACAGCTCTCTGGTCTTGGCCATTGTGGAGAGGTTGGAGTCTGTTTGATTGAGTGTGTGGACAGGTGTCTTTTATACAGGTAACGAGTTCAAACAGGTGCAGTTAATACAGGTAATGAGTGGAGAACAGGAGGGCTTCTTAAAGAAAAACTAACAGGTCTGTGAGAGCCGGAATTCTTACTGGTTGGTAGGTGATCAAATACTTATGTCATGCAATAAAATGCAAATTAATTACTTAAAAATCATACAATGTGATTTTCTGGATTTTTGTTTTAGATTCCGTCTCTCACAGTTGAAGTGTACCTATGATAAAAATGACAGACCTCTACATGCTTTGTAAGTAGGAAAACCTGCAAAATCGGCAGTGTATCAAATACTTGTTCTCCCCACTGTATGTATTGCGTAACATGAAGTCCTATGAGTGTCATCTGATGAAGATCATCAAAGGTTAGTAATTCATTTTATCTCTATTTCTGCTTTTTGTGACTCCTGTCTTTGGCTGGAAAAATGGCTGTGTTTTTCTGTGATTTTGCGGTGACCTAACATAATCGTTTGTGGTGCTTTCGCTGTAAAGCCTTTTTGAAATCGGACACTGTGGTGGGATTAACAAGAAGTGTATCTTTAAAATGGTGTGAAATTCTTGTATGCTTGAGGAATTTTAATTATGAGATTTCTGTTGTTTGAATTTGGCGCCCTGCTGTTGTCATATCGATCCCGTTAACGGGATTGCAGCCATAAGAAATTGTGCTTGAGGGTGATAGTTTGTATAATGATTTCCTTTACGATCCATTGAGGTACTTAAAACCGTATTATAATCTCCATACCATAATAATAGATTATTTTGTGGCTTGTGAACACAATAGATTATTATATATATTTTGGAAAAGTGTGGATCATTATATGGCCCATTGATTAATTTGCCAGATCTGTTTTTGGTCCAATAGCATATTTAAAATAATCCATCTTCCTTGCGGATCCGTTTGCACAATCGAATGAAAGTTTGTATTAATTAGTATAATCACCCCTTTAGAGTTTCTTTGCCAATGACAATAATATATTTCTCCCTCCCATTCCGTTTTCCACCCAACCTCATATATATTTGTAGAACGAGTTTCCTGTAAACAATAGATATTATATTCTTTCTCTTTTAGCCATGTATAAATTTACCTGTTAAGCCAATAAAATTATCATTTTTTAATTTTATTTCCCCACTTACCAATTATAAACTCAGCAAAAAAAGAAACATCCTCACTGTCAACATTTATTTTCAGCAAACTTAACATGTGTAAATATGTTGTTTCCCTGAACAAAGGGGGGGTTAAAATCAAAGTAACAGTCAGTATCTGGTGTGGCCACCATCTGCATTAAGTACTGCATTGCATCTCCTCCTCATGGACTGCACCAGATTTGCCAGTTCTTTCTGTGAGATGTTACCCCACTCTTCCACCAAGGCCCCTGCAAGTTCCCGGACATTTCTGGGGGGAATGGCCCTAGGCCTCACCCTCCGATCCAACAGGTCCCAGACGTGCTCAATGGGATTGAGATCCGGACTCTTCGCAGGCTATGGCAGAACACTGACATTCCTGTCTTGCAGGAAATCGCGCACAGAACAAGCAGTATGGCTGGTGGCATTGTCATGCTGGAGGGTCATGTCAGGATGAGCCTGCAGGAAGGGTACCACATGAGGGAGCCCTTTTTGCCAGTCTTGTCCTGTCTGGTACAGCAACGGTGGGTTTGTTCCTGTGATGTCTGGTGAGGACCTGCCTTACAACAGGCCTACAAGCCCTCAGTCCAGCCTCTCTCAGCCTGTTGCGGACAGTCTGAGGACTGATGGAGGGATTGTGCGTTCCTGGTGTAAATCGGGAAGTTGTTGTTTCCATCCTGTACCTGTCCCGCAGGTGTGATGTTTGGATGTACCGATCCTGTGCAGGTGTTGTTACACGTGGTCTGTCACTGCGAGGACAATCAGCTGTTCGTCCTGTCTCCCTGTAGCGCTGTCTTAGGCGTCTCACAGTACGGACATTGCAATTTATTGCCCTGGCCACATCTGCAGTCCTCATGCTTCCTTACAGCATGCCTAAGGCACGTTCACGCAGATGAGCAGAGACCCTGGCCATCTTTCTTTTAGTGTTTTTCAGAGTCAGTAGAAAGGCCTCTTTAGTGTCCTAAGTTTTCATAACTGTGACCTTAATTGCAGACCGTCTGTAAGCTGTTAGTGTCTTAATGACTGTTCCACAGGTGCATGTTCATTAATTGTTTATGGTTCAGTGAACAAGCATGGAAAACAGTGTTTAAACCCTTTACAATGAAGATCTGTGAAGATATTTGGATTTTTACGAATTAGCTTTGAAAGAAGGTCCTGAAAAAGGGACATTTCTTTTTTTACTTAGTGTACTTACCACAACCAATGTTGATAAACTTAACATTAAAAAGCACCATGATGATTAAGTGTCCATATACAGTCGGGAGAACAAGTATTTGGTTTTCCAACTTACAAAGCATGTAGAGGTCTGTAAAAATCCAGAAAATCACATTGTATGATTTTTAAGTAATTAATTTGCATTTTATTGCATGACATAGGTATTTGATCACCTACCAACCAGTAAGAATTCCGGCTCTAACAGACCTGTTAGTTTTTCTTTAAGAAGCCCTCCTGTTCTCCACTCATTACCTGTATTAACTGCAACTGTTTGAAAAAGTTACCTGTATAAAAGACACCTGTCCACACACTCAATCAAACAGACTCCAACCTCTCCACAATGGCCAAGACCAGAGAGCTGTGTAAGGACATCAGGGATACAATTCTAGACCTGCACAAGGCTGGGATGGGCTACAGGACAATAGGCAAGCAGCTTGGTGAGAAGGCAACAACTGTTGGCGCAATTATTAGAAAATGGAAGAAGTTCAAGATGATGGTCAATCACCCTCAGTCTGGGGCTCCATGTAAGATCTCACCTCGTGGGGCATCAATGATCATGAGGAAGGTGAGGGATCAGCCCAGAACTACACGGCAGGACCTGGTCAATGACCTGAAGAGAGCTGGGACCACAGTCTCAAAGAAAACCATTAGTAACACACTACGCCGTCATGGATTAAAATCCTGCAGCGCACGCAAGGTCCCCCTACTCAAGCCAGCGCATGTCCAGGCCCGTCTGAAGTTTGCCAATGACCATCTGGATGATCCAGAGGAGGAATGGGAGAAGGTCATGTGGTCTGATGAGACAAAAATAGAGCTTTTTGGTCTAAACTCCGCTCGCCGTGTTTGGAGGAAGAAGAAGGATGAGTACAACCCCAAGAACACCATCCCAACCGTGAAGCATGGAGGTGGAAACATCATTCTTTGGGGATGCTTTTCTACAAAGAGGACAGGACGACTGCACCGTATTGAGGGGAGGATGGATGGGGCCATGTATCGCGAGATCCTGGCCAACAACCTCCTTCCCTCAGTAAGAGCATTGAAGATGGGTCGTGGCTGGGTCTTCCAGCATGACAACGACCCGAAACACACAGCCAGGGCAACTAAGGAGTGGCTCCGCAAGAAGCATCTCAAGGTCCTGGAGTGGTCTAGCCAGTCTCCAGACCTGAACCCAATAGAAAATCTTTGGAGGGAGCTGAAAGTCCGTATTGCCCAGCGACAGCCCCGAAACCTGAAGGATCTGGAGAAGGTCTGTATGGAGGAGTGGGCCAAAATCCCTGCTGCAGTGTGTGCAAACCTGGTCAAGAACTACAGGAAACGTATGATCTCTGTAATTGCAAACAAAGGTTTATGTACCAAATATTAAGTTCTGCTTTTCTGATGTATCAAATACTTATGTCATGCAATAAAATGCAAATTATTTTATAAATGCATGCTCATATTTTAAAGTCCTAGCAAGGCTATAAGCATGTCAGCCCAGCCTGCTCAGTTCATTGCATTCAATTGTTCAAAACTTTGTCTCTTCATTTTAAAAAAGTAATTTTTTTATTTCCATTACATGCCAGACATATTTCATGGGATCCTCATTATATCCTGTTGTATTCCGACAAAAAAAAGGAAGGAAAAAGAAACAGATTCTAATGGCCGCTAATGACTGCAAGTAAAAATTCATATTAGGCATCACATTATATCCTGTTGTATCATGCCATGGCTGTGCCAGAGCCAAACGCAAGCCAACCCGGGCACTCCCTTATGGGAAGGCATACCCAAGTTCAACTCACAATCGATTCCGACACAGCAACGGCACGGCAGCCAAGAACACACGCAGTATTGACAATCCAAACAGTAAACCTGCAAAAACCAACCCTCTCTCCACCCATACACATTTTTTTATTTATTCCAGAGTCGTTGCTCTATCAGCTCAGCTGTTTGGCTCTCTTGGCTTCTTGAATGGATACCAAGTGCTTATGGTCCATCCAGATTGCGAAAGGATGAGGTGCCCCCTCCAACCAGTGTCTCTAACCCTCAAGAGCCCACTTAACTGCCAAGAGCTCCCGGTTACCTACATTGTAGTTGCGTTCCGCTGGCGAGAACCGCTTGGAGAGAATGGCGCATGGGTACAGTTTCTTGTCCTCCTCGATCCTCTATGAATAGACCGCCCCTGTTCCGGTGTCCGAGGAGTCCCCCTCCACCACCAAGGGACGAGTCGGATCAGCAAGAATGAGAATGGGTTCAGGGGTGAAACGTCCCTTGAGCTCCATGAATGCCCTGTCAGTCTCGGGGGTCTATCAAAAACGGGTCTGGGACTTGTGGGTTAGGACCGCGAGAGGCGCCTCCACCGATTCAAAGTTGCGTATAAAATGTCAGCAAAAAATTGGCAAACCCGAGGAACCGCTGGACCTGCTTGAGTGAGGTGAGACGGGGCCAGTCAACGACCGCCTCAATCTTTACGGGGTCCTTTTGGATGTCTGCGGTAGAGATAATGTGACCCAGGAAGGAAACCTGGGATACGTGGAACTCGCACTTCTCTATCTTGTCATATAGTTGACTCTGCAGGAGGCATCTCAGGACTTGGCGGACATGCAGTATGTGTTCCGGAAGGGCCTTGGAGAAGATCAAGATGTTGTTGAGGTAAACAAAGACGAACCTATTCATCATATCCCTCAGGTTGTCATTGACCAATGCCTGAAAGACTGCCAGTGAGTTTGATAATCCGAAGGGCATGACTAAATACTCATAGTGGCCACTGGGGTGTTAAAGGCAGTCTACCACTCATCTCCCTCCCTGATTCTCACCAGATTGTAAGCGTTGTAGAAGTCCAGTTTGGTGAAGAATTGGGACCCTTGGACCAACTCCAATGCGGAGGAAATCAGGGGTAGTGGGTAACGATTCTTGATCGTAATCTGGTTCAGCCCTCTGTAGTTGATGCAGGGACGCAAGCCTCCATACAATCAGCAAAATATGACACAGAAAATGCCCCGTTATTCTTTCCACCTACACAAAACACCATGCTACATGGGGGCACATCGTGCAAAACCCTTCCCTCCCCAACACATGAACACCCCCCCCCTTCCCTCTACCTGTATTAGCTTCACTGATTAACAACAAAAAAAGAAACAGAATGACCTTCACATTCCATGCTAGAAAATAAATTATTCAACGCAAAAACAAATAATAATAATAATACATTAATGAAGAAAGTAATAATGAGGCAGCTAAGGTGACGTCTCTAGAAACTGCTGAAAGTCCAACCAGACATCAGTAAATTCAAAAACCTGTAGGTACTTGAAGAAATTAGTTTGAGGTAACTGAAAATGAGATGCCAGTTGTTGAAAGGATATTAGCTCACCTTCTCTATAGAGATACCAAATGTTTTAATGCCTTTGTTGAACCAAGAAAATGTAATACCATCTCTCAGGGCTTTGGGTAAGATGGGGTAATTATAGAAAGGTGTTTGTTCACATATAGATCTAAGCCCTTCTGTTTGTTTACAGACTTCCATTCATATATTTAAAGTGTTTTTAATGAAAGGGTTGTTTATGAGACCTAGCAAAGCTTTAGGTGGGCTAATATAAGGTATAGATGCCAATGTAGCAGGGGTCAGACACTCTTCCTCTATCTGTCTCCAAGTGGGTGAACTTGTTGTTGTATCTTGCCATACCCACACAGCCCTTAACCTGTTTTGGAGACTGGTTTTTGTTCGGAATTTCGGGTGACTGATGTGCCCAAAGTAAACTGCCTGTTACTCAGGCCCAGAAGCTAGGATATGCATATACTTTGTAGCATTGGATAGAAATTGGATAGAAAACACTGATATGGCCGGCAAAAACCAGAGGAAAATCCATCCGGAAATGTGTTTTTTTTTAGGTCACAGGCCATTTCAGTTCTAGCCTATGGGAAATACAAATAGATAGGACCCAGATTGCAGGTCCTATGGCTTCCACTAGATGTCAACAGTCTTTAGAAAGGGTTTCAGGCTTGTTTTTTGAAAAATGAGCAAGTAGTTGGAAAAACTACAAGGTGTCTCTCATTAGAAAAGTAGTCTTGTTGGCGCGTGAACGAGGTGCGTGCTCTTCGTTATTTATCTTCCCTATTGAACATACTATTCCCCGTCTTAAATATTATTGTTTATTTAGATATTAGAGTACATGAGGATTTATTAGAAACATCGTTTGACTTGTTTGGACGAACTTTACTGGTAACTTTATGGATTCGTTTGTATGCACGTTGAACGAGTAGATTACTGAGATCATTGGCGCCAACTAAACAGAATTTTTGAATATAAAGAAGGACTTTATTGAACAAAACGACCATTCATTGTGTAGCTGGGACCCTTGAGATTGCAATCAGAGGAAGATCTTCAAAGGTAAGTGATTTATTTAATCGCTATTTGTGATTTTGTAACGCCTGTGCTGGTTGAAAAAGTATTTTGATGTGGGGCACTGTCCTCAGATAATCACATGGTATGCTTTCACTGTAAAGCCTTTTTGAAATCTGACAACCCGGTTGGATTAACAAGAAGTTAAGCTTTTAAATGATGTATGACACTTGTATTTTCATGAATGTTTAATATTACGATTTTTGTATTTTGAATTTCGCGCTCTGCAATTTCACCGGATGTTGTCGTAGGTGTCCCGCTAGCGGTTCATGCGCCCAAACAGGTTTGAGTGCGTGCTTATTAGTAACTGGAATAAGCTATTTAATAAATGTGTCAAGTGCAGCTTCTGGTTGCTCCTCATTACACACCATAGACCAGCAAATATTATTTACATCAACATATGAATCACTACAAAACTTATTGTATGAGCTCTTATACACTATATTAGGCCCAGCCTTTGGAACTTTGGTTTTCCTAGATATGGCTACTATATTGTGATCACTGCATACTATGGATTTGGATACTGCTTTAAAGCCAATTTCTGCAGCATTAGTGAAGATGTGATCAATAAATGTTGATGATTTAATTCCTGTGCTGTTTGTAACTACCCTGGTAGTTTGACTTACAACCTGAACCAGGTTGCAGGCAGGGGTTACAGTTTGCATTTTTCTTGAGTGGGCAGCTTGATGAGAGCCTGTCAATATTTAAAATCACCCAGAAAATATACTTCTCTGTTGATATCACATACATTATCAAGAATTTCACACATATTATCCAGATACTGACTGTTAGCACTTGGTGGTCTATAGCAGCTTCCCACAAGAATGGGCTTTAGGTGAGCCAGATGAAACAGTAGCCATATTACTTCAACAGTATTTAACATGATATCTTCTCTAAGCTTTACAGGAATGTGCTTCTTTATATAGACTACAACACCACCCCCGTTGGCATTTCTGTATTTCCTGTAAATGTTATAACCATGTATTGTTACCACTGTATCAAAGGTATTATCTAAGTGAGTTTCAGAGATAGTCAGAATATGAATGTCATCTGTTACAAGCAAGTTATTGACTTCATGGACCTTGTTTCTCAGGTTGCATATGTTAATATGAACAGTTTTTAGATCTTTTCTGGGTTGCTTGATTAAAAACAATGCTTTACTGGGAAGCTTATCAGAAGTAGACTTGATAGTGCAGGGTGAAATGCACAAAGTGGTCTTCCTACTAGGGCACACCGCCTCAGTGTTAACAGTGTAACTCTGGTTCATAGGCACATGATTACTGCATCCAATAGCTGTAGGATTAACTAAGGTATTCAGGGCAACTAGGGGGACATAAATTAAGTTACTTACATTGTGTCTGCCAATGCCGCTAGGATAATGTACATTTAATGCAGCATTATGATAACTAATTGTCTCAATGGTAGGGATTAGCTCAGCTGGTCTTGGGTCATTGATACGTCATTGTTTCAACGCAGCCTTGAAATGCGTGGACAGGAGCCAAGATGATTTGGATGGACACCGTCATTCCTGTAGAGTATCTTCTGTTTCCAGAAGATGTCAAAGTTGTCTATAAAAGTGACTCCAGCAGAGCTACTATAATCTTTTAGCCAGATGTGTAAGGCATTGAGCAGCTGCACAACATAATGAGGAGAACATGGATCCCCCAGTAAAATCCATCTGCTCCATGTGTGGGATCGAGCCAGAAAGAATATGCACTGACTGTGGGGCTTAGACAATATTTTGCTCTGACTGTGTGGTGGCCACTCATAAATACAAGAACATTGTCCACTACCTGGAGATCTGGCAGGTAATTATCTTTTACAATGTTAGATTATGTGCCCAATTGACATTAAACTAATTTCTCAAACATAAGTCAAGTTAAATGGTCAGTGCCCGAGGTCTTCACAGAGGATAAATCCCACGAATGATCACTGTCATCACCTTAAAACAATGTATTTCTCCTATTTGCAGCTGCACTTAAACTGAGCAACTAAATGTAGTTGCTCTCTATCTCTGTCTCTCTCGGTCTCTCTTTTTATCTGATACATATTTCCATCCACAACTTACTTATTTTCACCAGGTCATGCTTTTTTAGCCATGGTCAAATCACTGAAACCAAGCCCTTAACCAATAGACTTCCTCTGAAGGATGATCAATTTAAAAAGGGTGCTTTCGAATGGCGCTGGAAGTAGAAAGATGGCCATAAGAACTCACTCTACCACAGTAGACTTCTGAGAGTGTTTGTTGACTTTGGTAACTAATAAAGCATTTGTTTATAATATCTTAGACTGAACAAAAACCTTTAAACTTCATCTATATCACCTTTTTAGTGTTTATAATGTGCAAAATTTTGATATTAAGCGACTAGTTCAGGCCACATTTTTTTGCATTTTCTAATTATATGCCTTGATTATGGCTTATGCCTCAACACTAGAACTACCTGGCCTTTCAGCCTATAAGTACCTGCAAGAGAACGTTGTCTGTTGTCCTCTTTAGCATTTACATCAGATTCATATCAACTCGCAAGTTACGCAAACATAAGCAAACGCTTGATAAAAATAAATTCAAGTATTAACTGCATGAAGAAATATTAGTGGAAATATATTAATCATATAAAAATAACAACAATAGTTATTTGTTTAGATGTTTTGTATAATTCTAGAAAAAAATTAGGCCTATGCCTATTTTCGTTTCCCTTACAATAAAAACATAACAGTGTAATCCATTTGATCAACTTTATTTGTAGATTCAATTAGTAATAGAGTTATAGTAATTAATAAAGCCCAGTTACAGCTTCTTTTGACAAAGTACAAATTAAAAAGATGATAATAATAAGAATAATGTAACCAGCCAGTGTAACGATAGTCATTTTCTTCCTCCTCTTCGGACGAGGAGAGGCGAGAAGGATCGGACCAATACGCAGAGTGGTTAGTTTCCATAGTGATTTAATATACAACAAAACAATATGCGATACAAAATAACAAAAATACTACCGTGACAGTCCCGTGTGGCACAACTACTGACACGGAAAACAATCACCCACAAACAAACAGTGTGAACAGCCTACCTTAATATGGTTCTCAATCAGAGGAAACGTAAAACACCTGCCCCTGATTGAGAACCATATCAGGCTAATTGAAAAGAACCCAACATAGAAACACATAACATAGAATGCCCACCCAGCTCACGCCCTGACCATACTAAACAAAGACAAAATAAAGTCAGGAACGTGACAGCCAGGTGCAAACCTGAAATTATTTGCCATATTCCTAATCAAAAGCACCAGTGCATGAACACTTGTAAAGGATGAATTGCATAAAAAAATATTTGTGGAAATATATTCATGACAAAATAAAAAATATATATAATAATTGTTGATTGTGTAGGACACCGTATTGTGCCTTTATACGCGTGCATTTACGCATGTATCAATCTCATTTTCCCTTTGTGCTTTGGGTCCACAATCAGCACACAGCTTTGGGGCTTTGTGGGAGCAAGCCCCATAAACAAATTGGTTACACGACACAGTTTTCATGGGCCTTGTTTCGTGAGCACCTGCCGCAAGTGTCCCATCATTTCTCTGAAGCGGTTGAGTTGCATGGTCTCGGAAAAAGTCCACCCCATACCTATCAGATCTAAATGACTCCACATCCATCTTTTTTTCTGCCTTATAACCCGCGGACATACAGGAGTGCAATAAATGCTTTGAGTTCACCCATAGACATGTCCCATGTACTCTTCCCTTTTCTATTTGCATGAGCAACAATACAATCTCTGATGTGCTGCAACATCTGCACATAAATTCGTCCCTCTTTTCTACCCAAACTGTGCCATCCCTCCCAGACTCTTGTCTCACCGTGGCAGTTGTGACCACCGTCTCAGTTGGCTCTGTACTGGTTTTTCTAAGGCGAGGCTCAGGCATCGGAGTTGGAGGTTCGAAGTCAGACTCAGATGAAGACTCTTCATCAGCAACGTCGATTTCAAGCTCAGTATCTGATCCTCCATCCGACTCCGACTCATCTAAATTTTGCAGCATTTGCAATGCTGTCAGTGCATCCATTCGTTTGGCTTTGTCACACCCTGATCTATTTCACCTGTCAGTGTGCTTGTTTCCACCACCCAACAGGTGTCTCCCATCTCCCCTCAATATCCTCTATTATACCTATGTCCTCTGTTTGTCTGTTGCCAGTTAGTTTTGTTCGTCAAGCCTACCAGCGGTTTCACGTCCTGTCTTTTCTATAGTTCCTGTTTTCTAGTTTTCCGGGTTTTGACCATTCTGCCTGTACTGACCCTGAGCCAGCCTGCCGTCCTGTACCTTGACCCACCACACTGGATTATTGACCTCTGCCTGCCCTGACCCGGAGACTGCCTGCCGTTCTGTACCTTTTGGACTGATCTGGATTACTGACCTCTGCCTGCCCTTGACCTGTCATTTTGCCTGCTCCCTGTTCTAGTAATAAACTTTTGTTACTTCGACATTGTCTGCACCTGGGTCTTCCCTAAAACGTCATAGTACGAACTGGCCATGACCGACCCAGCAGATGAGAGTTTTTTGGACGCTACCCTGGCGCCCGAGGTGGACATCCCCAGTCCGCCCATCTCCATTCCCATGGACGTTAGAGTGCTGGATGGGCGCTCTATAGGCCGGGTCACTCACAATACCACTCCCATCAACCTATGAGTGTCAGGGAACCACAGCGAGGCTATCCAATTTACGCTTACTAAGTCTCCTCAGGTTCCTGTGGTATTGGGATTCTCTTGGCTCCAGCGACACAATCCCATCATAAACTGGACTGCTGGTGCCATTATGGGCTGGAGCCTGTTCTGCCACGCCCATTGTCTGAAATCAGCACAGCCTGCCCCGGGATGTCTTCCTGGGCCATTCCCGCAGAGTACCAGGATCTCCGGGAGGTGTTCACTTCGCTTCCACCGCACCGACCCTATGACAGCGGGATTGACCTTATCCCAGGCACCACTCCGCCGAATGTACTCTCTGTCAGGTCCAGAGACCAAGGCCATGGAGACCTACATTGAGGACTCCCTAGCTGCAGAGTTCATCACTCCTTCTGCCTCCCCTGCCGGCGCAGGGTTCTTTTTGTGGAGAAGAAGGACAAAACCTTGTGCCCGTGCATCGACTACCGGGGCCTCAGCAACATCACGGTGAAGAACCTCGACGACATCCTCGTCTTCTCCCACTCCGCCCAAGAATACGGGGTCCACGTCTGACAGGTTTTCCAACGGCTCATGGTGAACCAGCTTTTTGTGAAAGTGAAAAAGTGCAAATTCCATCGCTCCACCATCCCCTTCCTAGGTTACATCATCCCTGCAGGGAGTGTATAGATGGATCCCGGGAAGGTGAGATTGGTGGTGGTTTGGCCCCAGCCTACTTCCAGGGTGTAGCTGCAACGTTTCCTGGGATTCGCCAACTTCTATTGCCTCTTTATCCGGGGTTACAGCACCCTGGCCTTCCCCCTGTCTGCAGTCACCTCTCCCAAGGTTCCATTGACTTTGTCCCCAGCTGCTGACCGAGCGTTCCGGGATCTCAAACACCTTTTCACCACAGCTCCCATCTTGGTTCATCCTGACCTGTCCCGCCAGTTGATTGTGGAGGCCGATGCTTCGGATGTCGGAGTGGGAGCTGTCCTGTCCCAGCATTCTGCCCTGGATCTCCAGTTACATCCCTGCGCCTTCTCCTCCCATCGCCTCAACGCCACGGAGAGGAACTACGATGTAGGGGATTGTGAGCTTCTTGCGATGAAGTTGGCGTTGTGCCCTGACCCTAAGACCGCCTGCTGTTCTGTACCTTTTGGACTCTGCCTGCCCTTGACCTGTCGTTTTGCCTGCCCCCTGTTCTAGTAATAAAAGTCCTGTAACAGCTACTTTTTAGAAAGTAAAATGTAAAAGAGAATGGTATCACGCAAGGCGTGCAGTCAAATTGTTAACATGAGCGCCAACGTTGATAAATAGGCATAACACAAACTCATCATTACACTTTTTGTCACGCCTGCTCCCGCTCTCCCTCCCTGGCACTCGAGGGCGCCAGGCTGCCCTGCACGACGCACTCCTGCCACCCTCAATGCGCACACCTGCTTCCCTCGTCACGTGCATCAGCGATTTTTTTGGACTCACCTAGACTCAATCACCTGTGTATTTCCTCCCTATTTATGTTTGTTCCCCAGCTCTGTTCCCTGCTTCTGCATTAATTGTCATATGTCTTTGTATTACTCGGTTCTGATGCTGTTCCTGTCCTGTTCCATGTCTGTGCTAATTAAATGTTCAACTCTCCGTGCCTGCTTCCCATCTTCAGTGTCGGTTCTTACAGAATGCAGAAGCCATCAAATGAAGCATCGGGGAGTGCTGGCTGTTCGGTTGATGGTGACATCGGATCCAGGGGCCGCCGCCGATGGAACCGGGGGGGAGGGGGGGCTTCGCTGGCTCATCGGGATTCCACTCTCTAGCCAGCTCGAGAGGTTTCCTTGACCCGGTTGGTTCGGCAGGAGCCCATCCCACGTCAGGCCTCAGCTGGATCGTCAGGTTTTACACCTCAGCTGGCTCATCAGGCGTCTACACCTCAGCCGGCTCATCAGGCTCCCACGTCCCAGCGGGATTATCAGGCTGTCACGCCTCAACCAGATCGTCAGGCTCCTACACCTCTGCCTGTTCGTCGGGCTTTTACGCCCCAGCCGGCTGGTCCAGCACCCATGCCTCGGCCCGGCCCGTCAGGCTCGTCCAGGTGGGATGCCGGGTGGCGCCCCTAGAGGGGGGGGGGGGGGTACTGTCATGCCTGCTCCTGCTCTCCCTCCCTGGCGCTCGAGGGCGCTAGGCTGCCCAGCAATATGCACTTCTGCCACCATCATAACGCACACCTGCTTCCCTCGTCACGCGCATCAGCGATTCATTGCACTCACCTGGACTCATTCACCGTTCACTGTTATTACCTCCCCTATATCTGTCTGTTCCCCAGCTCTGTTCCCGGCTTCAGCATTAATTGTCGTATGTTTTGTATTCTGCCGGCTCGTGAGGTGTCTACGCCTCAGCTGGCTCATCAGGCTCCCACATCCCAGCGGGATCATCAGGCTGTCACGCCTCTGCCGGTTCGTCGGGCTTCTACGCCCCCGCCGGCTGGTCCAGCGACCATGCCTCGCCCGGCCCGTCAGGCTCATCCAGGTGGGACGGCGGGTGGCACCCCTAGAGGGGGAGGTACTGTCGCGCCTGCTCCCGCTCTCCCTCCCTGGTGCTCGAGTGCGCCAGGCTGCCCTGCACTACGCACTTCTGCCACCATCATTCCGCACACCTGCTTCCCTCGTCACACACATCAGCGATTTATTGGACTCACCTGGACTCAATCACCTATGTATTTCCTCCCCTATATCTGTCTGTTCCCCAGCTCTGTTCCCTGCTTCTGCATTAATTGTCATTTGTCTGTATTACCCGGTTCTGACACTGTTCCTGTCCTGTTCTATGTCTGTGCTAATTAAATGTTCACCGCTCCATACTTGCTTCTCATCTCCAAGTGTCGGTTCTTACACTATTGTGGTTTTAAAACAACCTCTTCACCCTCATCATTCAGTTGGGAGTAATTTAAATGTCATTGTGAAGTGCACAATTATTGCCCATTCATCCATTTGTCATTCATTCAGTGAGGAGAGAGAGGCGCATTAGTGCCTAGCTGGGTACCAACGTCCTACAGCACATAGTCTTGGTGGGTTGGAAAGTTGGGAATTGATATGAAAACCACTCTAAAGGCTCTAAATACTGTTTGTGATTTCAAAATTCATTTCAAATGAGCAGTGTAAAATACAAACAATTAGTAAAAGTCAGGGAAGGAGCAGGACATAGCTTTTTTTTAATATGTACAATATCAAAGGTCAGTGGCCGTTGGACTATGGCGGTTCTAGTGTTAATTGTAGTAGAGTACCTGTGTTATGATATCATACCTAGAACAATAAGAAACTATTATTGGATATAATCAATGGGAAAGTTGTTGTCATGGGAGACTTTTAAAAAAATGATGTGGCTGCCCACCCCTTTACAACTCGGAAGGCAAGGTTTTGCAGATAGTAAATGTGAACTACCCAGTTTCAGTAAGCTATTGCCCTCAAACATTTAGTTTCAAGGTGAAATCATAGAAAGAGAAAACCTAAAACCTCAGTTCTGAGTTAGAGCAGCAGACAATCAGCAACGGATGTTTTTACATAAAGCATAATGCACCCATCAACTCAGTGGCCTTGGGGTTAGAGTGTCCGCCCTGAGATTGAAAGGCTGGGTTCCATCCTCAGTTAAGTTGTGCCAAAGACTCTAAAAAGCGGGACCCAATGCATCACTGCTTGGCATTCAGCATTAAGGTGTTGGATTCGGGGTAAGGCATTGCAATAAACTAGGGTTTGGTCCGGGGGATGTACTTGTATATCTAGGACAAGGCTAATTATAATTTACATTTACATTTACATTTAAGTCATTTAGCAGACGCTCTTATCCAGAGCGACTTACAAGTTGGTGCATTCACCTTATGATATCCAGTGGAACAACCACTTTACAATAGTGCATCTAACTCTTTTAAGGGGGGGGGGGTTAGAAGGATTACTTTATCCTATCCTAGGTATTCCTTAAAGAGGTGGGGTTTCAGGTGTCTCCGGAAGGTGGTGATTGACTCCGCTGACCTGGCGTCGTGAGGGAGTTTGTTCCACCATTGGGGTGCCAGAGCAGCGAACAGTTTTGACTGGGCTGAGCGGGAACTGTACTTCCTCAGAGGTAGGGAGGCGAGCAGGCCAGAGGTGGATGAACGCAGTGCCCTTGTTTTGGGTGTAGGGCCTGATCAGAGCCTGAAGGTACGGAGGTGCCGTTCCCCTCACAGCTCCGTAGGCAAGCACCATGGTCTTGTAGCGGATGCGAGCTTCAACTGGAAGCCAGTGGAGAGAGCGGAGGAGCGGGGTGACGTGAGAGAACTTGGGAAGGTTGAACACCAGACGGGCTGCGGCGTTCTGGATGAGTTGTAGGGGTTTAATGGCACAGGCAGGGAGCCCAGCCAACAGCTAGCTGCAGTAATCCAGACGGGAGATGACAAGTGCCTGGATTAGGACCTGCGCCGCTTCCTGTGTGAGGCAGGGTCGTACTCTGCGAATGTTGTAGAGCATGAACCTACAGGAACGGGTCACCGCCTTGATGTTAGTTGAGAACGACAGGGTGTTGTCCAGGATCACGCCAAGGTTCTTAGCACTCTGGGAGGAGGACACAATGGAGTTGTCAACCGTGATGGCGAGATCATGGAACGGGCAGTCCTTCCCCGGGAGGAAGAGCAGCTCCGTCTTGCCGAGGTTCAGCTTGAGGTGGTGATCCGTCATCCACACTGATATGTCTGCCAGACATGCAGAGATGTGATTCGCCACCTGGTTATCAGAAGGGGGAAAGGAGAAGATTAATTGTGTGTCGTCTGCATAGCAACGATAGGAGAGACCATGTGAGGATATGACAGAGCCAAGTGACTTGGTGTATAGCGAGAATAGGAGAGGGCCTAGAACAGAGCCCTGGGGGACACCAGTGGTGAGAGCACGTGGTGCGGAGACAGATTCTCGCCACGCCACCTGGTAGGAGCGACCTGTCAGGTAGGACGCAATCCAAGCGTGGGCCGCGCCGGAGATGCCCAACTCGGAGGGTGGAGAGGAGGATCTGATGGTTCACAGTATCAAAGGCAGCCGATAGGTCTAGAAGGATGAGAGCAGAGGAGAGAGAGTTAGCTTTAGCAGTGCGGAGCGCCTCCGTGACACAGAGAAGAGCAGTCTCAGTTGAATGACTAGTCTTGAAACCTGACTGATTTGGATCAAGAAGGTCATTCTGAGAGAGATAGCAGGAGAGCTGGCCAAGGACGGCACGTTCAAGAGTTTTGGAGAGAAAAGAAAGAAGGGATACTGGTCTGTAGTTGTTGACATCGGAGGGATCGAGTGTAGGTTTTTTCAGAAGGGGTGCAACTCTCGCTCTCTTGAAGACGGAAGGGACGTAGCCAGCGGTCAAGGATGAGTTGATGAGCGAGGTGAGGTAAGGGAGAAGGTCTCCGGAAATGGTCTGGAGAAGAGAGGAGGGGATAGGGTCAAGCGGGCAGGTTGTTGGGCGGCTGGCCGTCACAAGACGCGAGATTTCATCTGGAGAGAGAGGGGAGAAAGAGGTCAAAGCACAGGGTAGGGCAGTGTGAGCAGAACCAGCAGTGTCGTTTGACTTAGCAAACGAGGATCGGATGTCGTCGACCTTCTTTCCAAAATGGTTGACGAAGTCATCCGCAGAGAGGGAGGAGGGGGGGGGGGGGGGGGGACGATTCAGGAGGGAGGAGAAGGTGGCAAAGAGCTTCCTAGGGTTAGAGGCAGATGCTTGGAATTTAGAGTGGTAGAAAGTGGCTTTAGCAGCAGAGATAGAAGAGGAGAATGTAGAGAGGAGGGAGTGAAAGGATGCCAGGTCCGCAGGGAGGCGAGTTTTCCCTCATTTCCGCTCGGCTGCCCGGAGCCCTGTTCTGTGAGCTCGCAATGAGTCGTCGAGCCATGGAGCAGGAGGGGAGGACCGAGCCGGCCTGGAGGATAGGGGACATAGAGAGTCAAAGGATGCAGAAAGGGAGGAGAGGAGGGTTGAGGAGGCAGAATCAGGAGATAGGTTGGAGAAGGTTTGAGCAGAGGGAAGAGATGATAGGATGGAAGAGGAGAGAGTAGCGGGGGAGAGAGAGCGAAGGTTGCGACGGCGCGATACCATCCGAGTAGGGGCAGTGTGGGAAGTGTTGGATGAGAGCGAGAGGGAAAAGGATACAAGGTAGTGTGTGAGGAGGTAATAATGCAGGAGGTAGTGTTATTTCCCATAAATGTTTCACCAAACCTAAACTTCTTAAGCATGTTGATTATGTTTACTATGTGAAATGCAAAGTTTTCTACATTGTTGACCCTGAATGATGGTGAAATGTAATTCCCGACCACAGATACAGTATGTCATAGAAAACGATTGGTATTTGCATGGGACATTTTTTGCTCCATTCTGTTAACAGTTTGTCTGACTTTTTATTGAAACTTTTCATGACTAACATTTTCTTCTTTCAGACCGAGTGCATGATGTGCGAGTAGAGCTCTGCCAGTGTGTGTCGGAAGCAGTGTCATTGGTCAGGTATATGCTCTGGCCTTGTACACTCCGCCAGCCTCAGACTGCAGTGGTCTGCTGACTACACGGAAAGAGGGAGAGCTCGGTTTGTTGGGGAAAGTTTTGACAGTCTCTGAAAAAGTGTTCTATTGAAAAAGTTTGGTTACTAGGCGCTACCTTTTGAGTTTGGATTCTGTGATGCAGTTGGCATCAGTTGTTGGGACTGTTGCTATCTGTCCAGGGATCCTGCCTGGTCTGATGAGCTGCTTGGTTAGCTGCCTATCAAGCTAGCGGGGTTTCCTTGAGGGCTTGAACATAACCCGTGACGCGGTTAGCCCTTGTGGCTGGGACTGTGTATTGTCACATGGCTTATGGCTGTCTAGATCCCTGCTGTTTGTTGCTGTTTCCATCTTCCCTGTGACCTTCCCTGTCTGGAACTGCGTGGACTAACAGCAGCGCCTACGTTGCTACCATGACAAAGACCAGAGCCGGTGGGAGTACCGTTGAGGACAGTGGTGTCTCTCTATCAGAGGTAAAGGATATTTTAAATGAACAAAAATAGTTCTACAAGCAGTTGTTACAACAAGAAGAAAATAGCTTCAAGTGTTTTGTCCAAATACTGGTGGTGTCAACTAATATTTTTATTTATTTTTTATTTCACCTTTATTTAACCAGGTAGGCAAGTTGAGAACAAGTTCTCATTTACAATTGCGACCTGGCCAAGATAAAGCAAAGCAGTTCGACACATACAACAACACAGAGTTACACATGGAGTAAAACAAACATACAGTCAATAATACAGTAGAAAAATAAGTATATACAATGTGAGCAAATGAGGTGAGATAAGGGAGGTAAAGGCAAAAAAAAGGCCATGGTGGCGAAGTAAATACAATATAGCAAGTAAAACACTGGAATGGTAGATTTGCAGTGGAAGAATGTGCAAAGTAGAGATAGAAATAATGGGGTGCAAAGGAGCAAAATAAAAAATAAAATACAGTAGGGGGAGAGATAGTTGTTAGGGCTAAATTATAGATGGTCTATGTACATGTGCAGTAATCTGTGAGCTGCTCTGACAGCTGGTGCTTAAAGCTAGTGAGGGAGATAAGTGTTTCCAGTTTCAGAGAATTTTGTAGTTCATTCCAGTCATTGGCAGCAGACGAGAGTGTACAGGTCGCAGTGGTGGGTAGTATATGGGGCTTTGGTGACAAAACGGATGGCACTGTGATAGACTGCATACAATTTATTGAGTAGGGTGTTGGAGGCTATTTTGTAAATTATTTTGTAAATGATTTTGTAAAATAATGAACGACATGACCAGAGAGGTCCAGGACCTGATGAACAGTTTGCAAGTTCTCCCAGGGTCAGCTCGATGAGTTTAAACAGGAAAACTGCAAGATGACAGCAATCTATGTGTCATTGAGAGAGGACACCAGTTCTGTATGTGAATCCATGATAACAGTGACAGCGAAATCAGATTCAAATCTCAAGGGACAATCCAGGCTGACCAACATTGTTGTGGACGGAATTGCAGAATCTCCACATGAGAACTAGACAGAGTTTGAGGACAAAGTGGGGGAAGTGATCTCGGAGAAACTGAAGTTGGACCACAGGAAGATTGAGGAGGAGCGCACCCACAGGAATGGAAAATCCACCACTGACCCAGGTGACATACCCAGGTGCAAGGTAGCTGTTCTGGAAAGAGCCAAGAACTGTTCTGGAAAAAGGCAGGATAGTCCTCATTGAGGAACGTACATCTTCCTCAACAAGGACTATCCTGAAGCTGTGCGCCAGGAAAGGAAATAACTTATCCCGGCCGTGAAAGCTGCCAGAGCGCGTGGGGACATTGCTCACATCCGCTATAACAGGCTCATTTGTCCACCCTCCATCCCAAAAGCCTGGAAAGGATGAGAGAGCCAAGCCTATGGGTTCGTCGCTTCAACCCCGCAGCACACACAAACAATTACGCACACCAACTGATTAATGGACTGCTTAATATTTGTTACTTTCCAGATTATGTCTATCTCTGAGAAGCTATCCAGGAAAGGGCTGAAAATAGCCCATATTAATCAAATCTAATTTTATTTGTCACATGCGCTGAATACAACAGGTGTATATACCTTACCTTGAAATGCATATTTACAAGCCCTTAACCAACAATGCAGTTCAAGAAATAGAGTGAAGAAAATATTTACTCAATAAACTAAAGTAAAAAACACTATAAAATGACATAACAATAACGAGGATATATACAGGGGCTACCGGTACCGAGTCAATGTGCGGGGGTACAGGTTAGTCGAGGTAGTAAAGTGGCTATGCATAGATAATAAACAGCAAGTAGCAGCAGTATAAAACTGGGGGGGGGTGCAATGTAAATAGTCCGTGTGGCCATTTGATTAATTGTTCAGCAGTCTTATAGCTTGGGGGTAGAGGCTGTAAAGGAGCCTTTGGACCTAGACTTGGCACTTCGGTACTAGTTGCCGTGCGGTAGCAGAGAGAACAGTCAATGACTTGGGTGACTGGAGTCTTTGACAATTTTTTGTGCATTCCTCTGACACCGCCTAGTATATAGGTCCAGGATAGCAGGAAGCTTGGCACCAGTGATGTATTGGGCTGTACTCACTACCCTCTGTAACGCCTTACGGTCAGATACCGAGCAGTTGCCATACCAAGCGGCGATGCAACCGGTCAGGATGCTCTTGATGGTGCAGCTGTAAAACCTTTTGAGGATCTGGGGACCCATGCCAAATATTTTCAGTCTCCTGAGGGGGCAAAGGTGTAGTCGTGCCCTATTCACGACTGTCTTGGAGGGTTTGAACCCAATTCTTTACAGAAATGCAACGGTTCATTGGATCAGTCTAAAACTTTGCACATACACTGCCACCATCTAGTGGCCAAAATCTAAATTGCGCCTGGGCTGGAATAATACATTGTGGCCTTTCTCTTGCATTTCAAAGATGGTACAAAAAAAATACAAAAATACATGTTTTTTTTCATTGTATTATCTTTTACCAGATCTAATGTGTTATATTCTCCTACATTCATTTCACATTTCCAGATCTTCAACGTGTTTCCTTTCAAATGGCATCAAGAATATACATATCCTTACTTCAGGTCCTGAGCTACAGGCAGTTAGATTTGGGCATGTAATTTTGGACTAAGAGAAAAAAATCTTTGTCCAGTTCACGGTGAATAATCGCTGTTCTGATGTCCAGAAGCTCTTTTCGGTCATAAGAGATGGTAGCAGCAACTTTATGTACAAAATAAGTTACAAATAATGTGAGAAAACAAACACAATAGCCAAGTTACATTGGATATTTCTGAGACTAGTTAGATAATTCCTTTGATGATACAGCAGTAGCAATACAAGGATATAACATCTATAGAAGAGACAGGAATGCTTATGGGGGAGGTGTTGCTATATATATTCCATATCCCTGTAATGCTTAGAGAAGATCTCATGTCAAGTGTTATTGAAGAACTGTGGTTGCCGTGCACCTGCCTCATCTAAAGCCTTTTTCTTTTGGGGTGTTGCTATAGGCCACCAAGTGCTAACAGTCAGTATCAAAATAATGTGTGTGAAATGCATGATAGTGTATGTGATGTAAACAGAGAGGTCTACTTTCTTGGGGTGGGGACCTGAATATTAACTGATTTTCAGCAAGCTATCTGCTCAAGAGGAAGCTTCTCACTGTAACCTGTGCCTGTAATCTGGTTCAGGTTATTAATCAACCTACCCAGGATTTTACAAACACTACAGGAACAAGATCTTCCACATGTATTGATCACATTTTTAATAATACTGTAGAACTTTGTTCTAAAGCTGTATCTGTACCCATTGGATGCAGTGATCACAATACAGTGGCTATATCTAAGAGAGCCAAAGTTCCAAATGCTGGGTCTAAAATAATGTATACGAGATCCTACAAAAGAGTGCTATGACTCTTATGTTCACGATGTTAAAAATATTTGTTGGTCTGATGTGATTAATGAGGAGCAACCAGCTGCTGCATTTGATGAATTCATGAAATAGCTTCTTCCAATTATTGATAAACATGCACCTGTTAAGAAAATGACTGGACTGTTAAGGCTCCATGGATTGATAAGGAATTGCAAAACTGTATGGTTGAAAGAGCTGGGATAAAAGGAGTGGCTAATAAGTCTGGCTGCACATCTGACTGACTAGCTGACTTACTGCAAAGTGAGATATTATGTGATTAAATAAAGAAGAAGAAACTGTATTATGAAACCAAGATCAATGATATAAATAACAATTTATTGATATATTTCTTTATACTTAAAGGGGTCTTACATTTCAAAAATCAAATAGCAAAATGATCCTTGGTATGACCTTCGTAAAACAATTCCATATAGCTAAGTAGAACCCTCCCTGTTTAATGCCAAAAATAAGGGGTAAATACATGTAATTTTTTATTTTTTTACTAATATTTCCTGCTCTTTCTTATATCACTCAGGACAGACATTTCTGACTTTTTTTGTAGATACTCTAGATGCCCACGTTTTGGATATGAAAAAGGCTAAACCCCTCTCCCTGACTGAAATTGAAAAAGCATGACCCTTCCCCATTTTCCTCCGGGTAACTATTGCGTACATTTCGACCAGTCCCTTATTAGGATCCCCATCATATGTTACAATGCAGCAGCTACTCTTCCTGGGGTCCAAAAAATGACTAAGTTGTATCCAAGTATATCTCTTTACAGGACAATAGAACAGTGGTGGTAGCAGCAGATGGGTTATTTGGTTTGCATAAGAAAAAGTCGTCGGGATCAAGTTATGAGCCACCAAAACATGAGGAAAAGTACTTTTCAAACCAAGCTGATGTGGGTCGATTCATGTGCAAGCCCATATCACATACAGGGTCACTGCATTTTCAGGATGCATTACTTTTTGTTAAGTCCATTGTTACTTTATGCACAACTGGAAGGGAATGTGAACTAAACAGTCTCAAATCTACAAAGAACAAAAATATAAATGCAACATGTAAAGTGTTGGTCCCATGTCTCATGTGCTGAACTAAAATCTGTTTATATTCCTGTTAGTGAGCATTTATCATTTGCCAAGATAATCCATCTATCTGACAGGTGTGGCATATCAAGAAGCTGTGACCATGTGTATGGCAGTGTTTGGGGCGAGCAGTTTGCCGATGTCAACATTGTGAACAGAGTGCCCCATGGTGGCGGTTGGGTTATAGTATGGGCAGGTATAAGCTACGGACAATGAACACAATTGCATTTTGTCCACTGGCAATTTCAATGCACAAAAAATACAGTGACGAGATCTTGAGGTCCATTTTTTTTACAGGAAAATTCATATCAGATTCATATCTGTATTTCTAGTCATGTGAATTCCATAGATTAGGCCCTAATGACTTTATTTCAATTGACTGATTTGCTCATATGAACTGAAATTGTTGCATGTATAGAATTATTTGAACTCATGAATCTTCTCCATTTCATCTGTTTGAATCTGTGATCTTAAGGTTGGAGACGGTATGTTGTTATTGTGTATGTTGAACATAATATTATTGGTTGTTTCATGCAACATCTATTTAGGCACTGAACCTGGGACAAGTGTGTGTTATCTGATTTGGGAAACAGCTCAGTACGTTATACCTGTACTGTACTTGATATAACTATTGTTTTGTAGGGTTGCCAGGGATTACCCTTACAGAAGAAACAGGCTTCTGGTACACCGTTGTGGCAAACCTTTAGCCAGTTTGCTGAAAATTTGCTCAGACTAAACTAAATTAGGATACTGCAAATAATTTCTAAAAACAATGTATATTATGACATCCTAAAAGGTAGAAATTTAGTTATGCCTAATATGGCAATTCATAATATTTTTCCGAAATGAATTATTGTTACTCAAAAGAATTCCAAATTTGGGTAATTTCGACAACCCAGCACTGGGTCAAAAAGGGCAAAAACAGCATTGGGTTAACCTCTCTAGGCTAGGGGGCGGTATTTTCACGTCCGGATGAAAAGCATGCCCAAAGTAAACTGCCTGCTACTCAGGCCCAGAAGCTAGGATATGCATATTATTAGTGGATTTGGATAGAAAACACTCTGAAGTTTCTACAACTGTTTGAATAATGTCTGTGAGTATAACAGAACTTATTTGGCAGGCGAAACCCCGAGGACAAACCATCCAGGATTTTTGTTGTTGTTGAGGTGACAGTGTTTTCAATGTGGATCTAGATTTCTAAGGCACTTGGTTGCAGTTCCTATTGCTTCCACTAGATGTCAATAGTCTTTAGAAATCAGCCCTAGCCTTAACAGGAAGCCAGTGTAGAGAGGCTAGCACTGGAGTAATATGATCCTTTTTACTCCATACATTTTCCCTAACACCCATCCCTACTGCCTCTGATCTGGCGGACTCACAAAACTCACATGCTTCGTTTGTAAATTATGGTTAAGTGATGGAGTGTGCCCCTGTCTATCCATAAATAAAAAAGGTTAAAGCTGTCAGATCTGGAACGAATGACTCGGGCCTAGTCTGTACCGTCATTCATTTTGGACTCGGGCTGGATCCGGCTGCCAGACCCGGGCCAGTAGGCCAGATGTGGAACAGATGTTTGTGCTACCTGGTCAGCTAGCTAGCTACACGTCTAAACAAAATAATCCACTATGTAAGTAACCATTTCACTATACCGTTTACACCTTCTGTATCCTGTGCATGTGACAAATTAACTTAGAATATATTTGATAGAGTATGTGTTTATCAGACACGGTAATGTGAAGAACAGCATTACCTGCACCAAAGTTAAATTAGTATATAACGTTAGGCCAGTGTCTAAGTAAATAAATTCTCAGGTAGAATGCCCTGCATTTATTTAGTCACACTCACAACTGTAAGCTATTTTCTGTAATTGGCTCGCCATTGACTTGTAAATCATGATCTTGTTGTGAGTTTATTTTTCTGTAATAATGAATACAAATTAGATCATTTGATTCATTAGTTCAAGTTTTTTTAATATATATTTTTTTAACTTTTTCTACATTGTAGAATAATAGCGAAGACATCAAAACTATGAATTAACACATATGGAATCATGTAGTAACCAAAAAAGTGTTAAACACATCAAAATAGCCTTCAAATAGCCACCCTTTGCCTTGATGACAGCTTTGCACACTTGTGGCATTCTCTCAACCAGCTTCATGAGGTAGTCACCTGGAATGCATTTCAATTAACGGGTGTGCCTTAATTTGTGGAATTTATTTCCTTCTTAATGCGTTTGAGCCAATCAGTTGTGTTGTGACAAGGTAGGGGGGTATATTATACCTTTGTTTCAACAAGGAGCACAGACTGAGACCAAGGTCTCTTTTACAGCTGGGCCCTGCGTATACATGTTTACACATACAGTTTAGGTACAATGATTAAGAAATTACACAAGACAAAGAAAACGATCACAGATAAAATAAAATAAATACAGCAGTAGATTGTTACATTTACACACAGGTTATTCCCCTAACAGGACAAGAACCTGCATAACCCGAAGCAGTTACAAGCAATACAAAAATAAAAATCCTCCAATAAATGTTTAAAATGGGCAAGGGGAACAAGAGTCTCAAGTTTGGTCTGCAGGCTTTAAGTCTTTAAGTTTGGTCTGCAGGCTATTCCATAAACAAGGAACGTACAGGAAAAGGCAGCCATACTCAACTCTGTGGCGATCGCAGGGGCCTCAAGTGTAATCCATGCTTGAGACCTGGTTTAATGAATTATAATGTTGATGAGTGATGATAAATAACAAGGTAGTTTATTCAGAAGTGCTTTATAGACAAACACGAGAGCATGTTGTTCTCGTCTCATGGACAGCGAAGTCCAACCCACGTTTTGATATAAGACACAGAGGTGAGTTCTGTAACTAGCACCCGTAATAAACCTAAGTGCGCAATGATCATGAAGTAATGAAGTATCTTCCAGCAGTTTAAGTGTGGATGCTGTAGCATGCATGTAAATAATATCCCCATAATCTATAACAGACAAATGTTTCTTGCACAATTTGTTTTCTATTTTTAGAGGACAAACATGTCCTGTTCCTACAGAGCTTGATTTTTAGCCGTTTACAAAGTTCGTTAACATGATTATTAAAAGACACATATTAAAAAAATATGCAGAGACCTGATTAGTTTGAGAGCCATCTAAGCTCGTAAGTGAAAGTCTATTTTCAACCAACTTTTTGGACCTATTAAGAATCATAAAATGTGTTTTCTTTGCATTTAAAACAAGTTTCAGCTGTAAAAAAAGACCCTTGTAATATCTTAAAATCTGTCTCCAACTGTGATAATGCTTGGTCAGCCGTTGACGCAATAGAGTACATGACAGTGTCATCAGCATATACAGTGGGGAGAACAAGTATTTGATACACTGCCGATTTTGCCGATTTTCCTACTTACAAAGCATGTAGAGGTCTGTAATTTTTATCATAGGTACACTTCAACTGTGAGAGACGGAATCTAAAACAAAAATCCCGAAAATCACATTGTATGATTTTTAAGTAATTAATTCGCATTTTATTGCATGACATAAGTATTTGATACATCAGAAAAGCAGAACTTAATATTTGGTACAGAATCCTTTGTTTGCAATTACAGAGATCATACGTTTCCTGTAGTTCTTGACCAGGTTTGCACACACTGCAGCAGGGATTTTGGCCCACTCCTCCATACAGACCTTCTCCAGATCCTTCAGGTTTCGGGGCTGTCGCTGGGCAATACGGACTTTCAGCTCCCTCCAAAGATTTTCTATTGGGTTCAGGTCTGGAGACTGGCTAGGCCACTCCAGGACCTTGAGATACTTCTTACGGAGCCACTCCTTAGTTGCCCTGGCTGTGTGTTTCGGGTCGTTGTCATGCTGGAAGACCCAGCCACGACCCATCATCAATGCTCTTACTGAGGGAAGGAGGTTGTTGGCTAAGATCTCGCAATACATGGCCCCATCCATCCTCCCCTCAATACGGTGCAGTCGTCCTGTCCCCTTTGCAGAAAAGCATCCCCAAAGAATGATGTTTCCACCTCCATGCTTCACGGTTGGGATGGTGTTCTTGGGGTTGTACTCATCCTTCTTCTTCCTCCAAACACGGCGAGTGGAGTTTAGACCAAAAAGCTCTATTTTTGAATCATCAGACCACATGACCTTCTCCCATTCCTCCTCTGGATCATCCAGATGGTCATTGGCAAACTTCAGACGGGCCTGGACATGCGCCTGCTTGAGCAGGGGGACCTTGTGTGCGCTGCAGGATTTTAATCCATGACGGCGTAGTGTGTTACTAATGGTTTTCTTTGAGACTGTGGTCCCAGCTCTCTTCAGGTCATTGACCAGGTCCTGCCGTGTAGTTCTGGGCTGATCCCTCACCTTCCTCATGATCATTGATGCCCCACGAGGTGAGATCTTGCATGGAGCCCCAGACCGAGGGTGATTGACCATCATCTTGAACTTCTTCTATTTTCTTCTATTTTCTAATAATTGCGCCAACAGTTGTTGCCTTCTCACCAAGCTGCTTGCCTATTGTCCTGTAGCCCATCCCAGCCTTGTGCAGGTCTACAATTTTATCCCTGATGTCCTTACACAGCTCTCTGGTCTTGGCCATTGTGGAGAGGTTGGAGTCTGTTTGATTGAGTGTGTGGACAGGTGTCTTTTATACAGGTAACGAGTTCAAACAGGTGCAGTTAATACAGGTAATGAGTGGAGAACAGGAGGGCTTCTTAAAGAAAAACTAACAGGTCTGTGAGAGCCGGAATTCTTACTGGTTGGTAGGTGATCAAATACTTATGTCATGCAATAAAATGCAAATGAATTACTTAAAAATCATACAATGTGATTTTCTGGATTTTTGTTTTAGATTCCGTCTCTCACAGTTGAAGTGTACCTATGATAAAAATTACAGACCTCTACATGCTTTGTAAGTAGGAAAACCTGCAAAATCGGCAGTGTATCAAATACTTGTTCTCCCCACTGTAGATGAATTTTACACCTTCTTACCTCATCACCGATATTGTTTATGTAGAGAGTGAACAGTAATGGACCAAGTATAGAACCTTGTAGGACCCCTTTAACCAACTCCAATGACTCCGACTGGATGCCGTCGACTCTAACAGCCTGACTTCTATCCTTTTGATAGTCATGAAACCAATGACAGGCATCCGATCCCAGTCCTATTAACGACAGCTGACCCAAAAGTATTGCATAGTCTACAGTGTCAAAAGCTTTAGACAAATCTATAAACAAGGCGGTACAGTACTTAATTATCTAGGGCATTAGTAATATAATTTACAACACGTACAGTGGCCGCAGTGGTACTGTGTTTGGGTCTGAAGCCAGATTGATTGCTAGAAAGAGTATTGTTAACAGTGTAACGAACGTCGTCGGGAGAAGGAGAAGAGGACCAAGGTGCAGCGTGGTAAGTGTTCATTTTTAATGTTATAAAATAAACTGAACACTGAAATGACAAAAACAACAAAGAGAGAGAACGAAACGAAACAGTTCTGTAAGGTATACACACAAAACAGAAAACAATCACCCACAACTCAAAGTGGGAAAACAGGCTACCTAAGAATGGTACTCAATCAGAGACAACGATTGACAGCTGCCTCTGATTGGGAACCATACCAGGCCAAACACAGAAATACAAAACCTAAAGCAAAATATAGAATGCCCACCCCAACTCACGCCCTGACCAAACCAAAATAGAGACATAAAAAAGAAACTAAGGTCAGAACGTGACAAACAGTTAAAAATGATTGTAGTTGCCTATTCACCAATGACTCTAGAATTTCAGCCAAAAAGGAGAGCTTAGACATGGGCCGATAATTATCCAATTCCCTACCATCACCTCCCTTGAGTAGTGGTAAAACAAAATCTGTTTTCCAAGCTTTAGGAATCTTTCCTACGATTAATGTTTGATTGAAGATGTACGTCACTGCACTAGCAGTGATAGGTGCCGCACACTTGAGTAAATATGGCTCCAGATTGTCAGCGCCTAACAATTTCTTAGAATCTATAGCAGCTAGTGCAGATAAGACCTCATCTTCTGTGACTTTTTGGAAATTACTGTTAACCACATCAGCTAAAGGCAGAGGGGGCTGAAACAATAGACCGTTAAGGATCATGTTGGCCATTTTCTCTTTCAAAAAGAAAACTAGCAGAAATAAAATGCTCATTAAAAATATCACAAATTTCAGTTCGGTCACTGATGATCCCAGATTCCAAAGATAGCCCAATTTGGTAAAAGACCAAGTCCATATTATGGCAAGAATAACTCAAATAAGCAAAGAGAAATGACAGTCCATCATTACTTTAAGACATGAAGGTCAGTCAATATGGACAATTTCAAGAACTTTGAAAGTTTCTTCAAGTGCAGTCGCAAAAACCATCAAGCGCTATGATGAAACTGGCTTTCATGAGGAGGTCCACAGGAATGGAAGACCCAGAGTTACCTCTGCTGGAGAGGATACGTTCATTAGAGTTACCATCCTCAGAAATTGCAGCCCAAATAAATGCTTCACAGAGTTCAAGTAACAACACATCTCAACGTTAACTGTTCAGAGGAGATTGTGTGAATCAGGTCTTCGTGGTCGAATTTCTGCAAAGAAACCACTACTAAATGACACCAATAATAATAAGAGACTAGTTTGGGCCAAGAAACACGAGGAATGGACATTAAACCGTGGAAATGTGTTCTTTGGTCTGGAGTCCAAATTGGAGATATTTTTGTCTTAGTGAGACGCGGTGTGGGTGAACGGATGATCTCCGCATGTTTATTTCCCACCGTAAAGCATGGAGGAGGAGGTGTTATGATGTGGGGGTGCTTTGCTGGTGACACTGTCTGTAATTTATTTAGAATTCAAGGCACACTTAACCAGCATGGCTACCACAGTATTCTGCAGCAATCCCATCTGGTTTGGGCTTAGTGGGACTATCATTTGTTTTTCAACAGAACAATGACCCAACACACCTCAAGGCTGTGTAAGGGCTATTTGACCAAGAAGAAGAGTGATGGAGTGCTGCATCAGATGACCTGGCCTCCACAATCCCCCGACCTCAACCAAATTGAGATGGTTTGGGATGAGTCGGACCGCAGAGTGAAAGAAAAGCAGCCAACAAGTGCTCAGCATATGTGGTAACTACTTCAAGACTGTTGAAAAAGCATGCCAGGTGAAGCCGGTTGAGAGAATGCCAAGAGTGTGCAAAGCTGTCATTAAGGCAAAGGGTGGCTATTTGAAGAATCTAAAATCTAAAATATATTTTGATTTGTTTAACACTTTTTTGCTTATTCCATATGTGTTATTTCACATTTTTGATGTCTTCACTATTATTATACAATGTAGAAAATAGTAAAAATAAAGAAAAACCCTTGAATGGGTGGGTGTTCTAAAACTTTTGACCGGTAGTGTATATAAACGGTATATTCAGATGTAAAATTTTTGTGGCCTTTTAAGCATTATAGTACAGTTAAATAGTTAACACACACACATGGACGCAGGGTCTAAGGCACTGCATCTTAGTGCAAGAGACGTCACTACAGTCCCTGGTTCGAATCCAGGCTGTATCACATCCGGCCGTGATTGGGAGTCCAATAGGGTGGCGCACAATTAGCCAAACGTTGTCCGGGTTTGGCCGGGGTAGGCCGTCATTGTAAATAAGAATTTGCTCTTAAATGACTTGCATGGTTAAATAAAGGTTACACACACACATTCACCACACCACACACCGACCCAAAAGTTATTTTGTTGGAATTTACGTATGTCCCCATTATCAGTAAAACATCATCAATACCTATTTCTTTCAGTTACTTGCTGTGCTGTTTCGGTGTTCATTTGTTCAGTCGTTTCATTCTCAACCAGGATTTCATCATACATGTCAAGCTGTGAAGTTTCAGCTCTGTCTGTCTGTGGCCTCTCTTCCTCGTTGCGCACTGTCACTGTATCCGTTTTCATCTTGTCCAGCGGTGTATGTAACATTTCACATAAACCCTGTTTCTTGTCTGCATCGAAGTAGGGGTCCTTGTACCTAGCATCGAGCATGGTGGCGACACAGTAAAGAGGCTCAGAGAGAATACCACCGAATCGCTTGTTCACAGCCTCAAGTACTTTTTGTAAGTTTTCACCCCACGGTCTGTCGGCAGTTGTGTTGAGCAGGCGTTTCAATGCCATGACAGAGGGTATCACGTCTGCTGCAGACGCAGTTGATTAGCTTATTTCTCGAGTCAGTTGTTTGAATGGTGCTAGAAGTGTGTTCATGTTTCCAAGTTTCAAAGATGTTCTCAAATGCCATTGAAATGGCAGCAGCCGTATGAGAACCAGCACATTCTTGAGCATGCAATACGGCTTTCCTCAGTACGAAATCCTCGTCGACCCACTGTGCAGTCAGACTGAGCATGCTCATGGGGCTGACATCGCTGGTCCAAATGTCAGCCGTATCAGCCGTCCAAATGCCCATAGCAAGTAGCATAATGAATTCCATTATCTTGGCATTGATGGATTTCACCTTTGAATTGTCTCGCTGAAATGGTCTTACTCTTTCAAATTACTTGTTAAGTTGTTGGAAGTGTGCGCTTAGTATTTTTCTACTTTTCTTCTGTGTAGCGCTGTATTTTTCGTGGCGTCATAATGTCATCTACTTACGTTATATACATATGCACGTCAGCTTTGACATCGGTTTTGCACATCGGCGTTAAACTAAATATCGGGCCGATGCCAATGTATTTTAGCTAATTTCGTCCGATTCCGATATGCTCACCGATATATCGTGCATCCCTAGTCTTAGTGCCAGCATCGGTTTGTGGTGGTAAATAGACGGCTACGAATAATATAGATGAGAACTCTCTTGGTAGATAGTGTGGTCTACAGCTTATCATGAGATACTGTACCTCTGGCGAGCAATACCTCGAGACTTCTTTAATAGTAGACATCGCGCACCAGCTGTTATTGACAAATAGACTCACATCACCACCCCTCATCTTACCGGACGTAGCTGCTCTGTCCTGCTGATGCACAGAAATCCCAGCCAGCTCTATATTATCTGTGTCGTCGTCGACTCGGTGAAACACAAGATATTACCGTTTTTGATGTCCCTTTGGTAGGATAGTCTCGAACGGAGCTCATCAAGTTTATTTTCCAGTGATCTCACGTTGGCCAATGGAATGCTGGTAGAGGCGGGTTACCCACTCGCAGATGGATTCTCACCCTGATCTGCGTCGCCAGTATTTCCTTATTTTCTTCATGTGAATGACTGCAGAAAAACGTCGTTTTGAGGCCAAAAGCGGGAATAGCAGTATACAAATCAGGGAGCCAAATGAACTGCTCTTTCACCAATGCGATTCGGTTCCCAACGTTCACCAAAAGATCTGTTAAAAAAAATAACTGTTTGTTTGTGAACGACTCATCACTACGCACAAGTCTTTTGTGACTCACTGAACAGAGCTAGCCTAACGTTCGCTAGCTAGTATAGCTAACTGTGACTGGTAGCTAACTAATGTTAGCTAGCTACAGTATGTTAACCGGCTACTATCTTGCCTAGTCTTAGCTATATTACCGATGTTTAACAAACAAAAACACTAGGTAGCTCAATTAGCTAACTAATGGCTAGATCGTAAATATATTCACTTACCTAATCTAACAATTAGCTAAGATAGCGAGCTAGCTAACATTAACATTAGCTGACGTTGACAGTGAAAATTTGACAACAACCATGTACAATCCATAAATTAAGCTAGCTACAATGTCACAATTAACGACTGTGACAAAATACACTACTACAAACACAATAACTACAATGACCTGTTTTGAACTTTTTGGTAACTTCTTTGGCTGACCACGACTGTTAACCAACTGACTGATTCTCACAACGACCGTTGGAAAGTGAGGCGCAGAGGCAGGCTCGAGCTGCAAGCGGCTCAAGCAGCAGATGCCACCGCTGCTGGATCATGTGTTTTTGGTTCCTTTAGAACAGTGGTCACCAATCGGTCGATCGCAAGTCTATCACCAAACATTTCTGTAACAAACCCAACAATAAAGCCTTGAATTCCTTTTTATGGGGGGCGCTGTTGGCGGTAGGTGCACTTGATTCAGCAGTCCTAGTGTCGGGTAAGAAAAGTGTTTCCATTTTTAACCATTTCATTTGTCATGTGTGCTCCCTCTCCGGCCTCTAGGTCACCAGGCTGCTCGTTAGGGCGCACACCTGTCACCAGCGGTACGCGCATAATGACACTCACCTGGACTCCATCACCTCCTTGATTACCTGCACTTTATATGCCACTCCCTTTGGTTTCTTGCCAAGTCGTCATTGTTCCTGTTTCATATCAGTGCGCTGTTCGTGTTTCCTGTTTTGTTAATTTACTTATTACATGTATTCACTCCCTGAACTTGCTTCCCGACTCTCAGCGTACATCGTTACAGCATGTCTGAAGGTATAACTCCGCCTACATGGCAGGCACAGAGAGCAAATCAAGTGCACCTATAAGCTTAACACTGGCCAACCAGACAGCTCAGATCACAGTGTATGCACAATTTCCTGGAGCCATAGACTGTAAAAAGAAGCCTCAAATGCAGATTTCAAAACTTTTAAAAACATGATTAAAGTGAGACTAAACGAACAGCAAGGAGCTGCTGTTTTTATGAGTATGTTCATGTTTAAGTAGTTATTCAGCACTGTCAACCATTTGTTCAACACCTTTATAAGCCATAAAATACAGATTCTCCCAACTTACACTAAAACCAGCACTGCAGCTGCAATGATTGACTATAGCAAAGTGTTCGGATAAGCTTGCGTTGTTTTTATTAGCGGCTTGTCTTTTTTTAATATCAAGGAATATTTCACTTTCTCTGGTCATAGGAGTAACAATTGGAGCATGAGTCAGAAATAATGCAGTGCGACTTGAGTTTTACCATCAGCTGGAAGACTGTGTCTGTCCCCTTTTCTCAGCGGAGGGAGAGTGGAAGCCTCAAGGCTCCTCCCACCCCTCAGACTGACTCTCAGATGCAGGCCATTAGTTCAGTAAAAAAAAGAAGTAATACAACAAATATCTATTACCAGTGTGATCACATACCTACATTTAAAAAATATATATAATTTCAAAATGGCGTGAGAAGAACAACATTGGCAGGGTAATTCAAGTATAGCCAATTCAAACATAGCTAATATGCAGTGATAATGTATAAGGCCTATACCCTACTGCACAAATTGCATTGCAACAGAACTGTTTTTAATTGGTTAATCTTGCATAGGCTTACGTTTTTTTAAGTCATGTTTTAAAGAATCTTTGCGGTAGATCTCGGATTACATTTTGATTCAGAAAAGGTTGGTGACCACTGCTGTAGGCCTATTTTACATTCAGCAATTGTCACGACTTCCGCCGAAGTCGGTTCCTCTCCTTGTTCGGGCGGCGTTCGGCGGTCGGCGTCACCGGTTTTCTAGCCATCGCCGATCCACCTTTAATTTTCCATTTGTTTTGTCTTGTTTTCCCACACACCTCTGTTCCCCCCCATGTCTGTGTGTGGAATTGTTTGTTGTAAACTGTATGTGCACTTCAGACTGGTTTGCGACGGGTTATTTCAACCCATATTTTGTTGTTCTGGGTGGTTGGTTTTGCATCATTAAACTGCTCTGGTTATTACCCAGTTCTGCTCTCCTGCGCCTGACTTCCCTGCAGCCAGTTACGCACCTTTCACAGCAATTAACAAGAGAAAGCCTGCTTCTCTCCTCGAATAGGCTATTAGAACTAGTATAACACATTCTATGAATAAATGTCCCATAGCTTTTGTAGCTATAGCTTTTCCTGCGATTTCACAAGAAGAGAATAACACTGGTATTGCGTAGACTATTACGCACAGCAAAAGCTGAAAGAGAGAGGCTATAGAAATGTGGAGCCAAAGTAAAATGCTAAATAAAAGCTAGATATTAGGCCATTCATTAGCTAATATTACGGCTTTAAATATTTACTTGTAATAGTACAGGAAAGGTAACAGATTATGAAATGACAGATATAGGCTAAGCGTTCCTCTGAGGAATATGCAAAAAGCTCCACTATTGATTAGCCCTAAAAATAATTACAAGAAAATGCTACAGCAATGAGGAATTGATTATTGTTAGTACACAATTATTGGCTAGGCTGTAAACTGCAGTAATGTAGGCTAATTTGAATAACCGCTCAAACATCCTTTTGAATGCATGTTTCATGCCAAAATTAAGCTCCGATTATACAACCATTTGGATCAGCTATGGGTTTATTCTCGACAGTTTACAAAGTCCAGAAAGTTACATTAGTCCACCTATATGGTGTATTTTGTCAGGATGTATTGGCGTTTACAGATACCATAGGAAAATAGGCCATATATGACACTGAGATGTGCTGTCTGTCGTGGATCATCAGTCTCCCAAATCGTACTATAATTAATGTGGCCACCAGTATATTAAAAAAATTGCTGAGCCCATTAGGCTATATAGAATCCAGGATTGGCAGCAGGTCCGAAATTAATATAATTAATGTGAGTGGGGTTCGCCCCCAAAAAATCTGTAGTAAAATCGAATGAATTTATAGCAACAGAGATTCTCTAAATTAGGGTTCTCCTCAATCGATGGAGGTTATGATTTCATTTAGGACCTTGAGCGTGGCTGTGGTGCACCCATGACCAGCTCGGAAACCAGATTGATACTCCTTAATTTTGGCATGAAACATGCATTCAAAAGGATGTTTGAGTGGTTATTCAAATTAGCCTACATTACTGCAGTTTACAGCCCAGACAATAATTAAATAAATAATAAGCCAAGTTAACAAACAGATCACCGACCATTTCGAATTCCACCGTACCTTCTCCGCTATGCAATCTGGTTTCCGAGCCGGTCATGGGTGCACCTCAGCCACGCTCAAGGTCCTGAACGATATCATAACCTCCATCGATAAGAGACAATACTGTGCAGCTGTATTCATAAATCAAATCAAATCAAATGTATTTATATAGCCCTTCGTACATCAGCTGATATCTCAAAGTGCTATACAGAAACCCAGCCTAAAACCCCAAACAGCAAGCAATGCAGATGTAGAAGCACGGTGGCTAGGAAAAACTCCCTAAAAAGGCCAAAACCTAGGAAGAAACCTAGAGAGGTACCAGGCTATGAGGGGTGGCCAGTCCTCTTCTGGCTGTGCCGGGTGGAGATTATAACAGAACATGGCCAAGATCTTCAAATGTTCATTAATGACCAGCATGGTCAAATAATAATAATCACAGTGGTTGGCGAGGGTGCAGCAAGTCAGCACCTCAGGAGTAAATGTCAGTTGGCTTTTCATAGCCGATCATTAAGAGTATCTCTACCGCTCCTGCGGTCTCTAGAGAGTTGAAAACAGCAGGTCTGGGACAGGTAGCACGTCCGGTGAACAGGTCAGGGTTCCATAGCAGCAGGCAGAACAGTTGAAACTGGAGCAGCAGCACGGCCAGGTGGACTGGGGACAGCAAGGAGTCATAGACATAGAGTCATAGACCTGGCCAAGGCTTTTGACTCTGTCAATCACCACATTCTTATTGGCAGACTCAACAGCCTTGGTTTCTCAAATGACTGCCTCACCTGGTTCACCAAATACTTCTCAGACAGAGTTCAGTGTGTCAAATCGGAGGGCCTGTTGCCCGGACCTCTGGCAGTCTCTATGGGGGTGCCACAGGGTTCAATTCTCGGGCCGACTCTTTTCTCTGTATACATCAATGACGTCGCTCTTGCTGCGGGTGATTCTCTGATCCACCTCTACGCAAACGATACCATTCTGTATACTTCTGGCCCTTCTTTGGACACTGTGTTAACTAACCCCCAGATGAGCTTCAATGCCATACAACTCTCCTTCCGTGGCCTCCAACTGCTCTTAAATGCAAGTAAAACTAAATGCATGCTCTTCAACCGATCGCTACCAGCACCTGCCCGCCCGTCTAGCATCACTACTCTGGACGGTTCTGACTTAGAATATGTGGACATCTGCAAATACCTAGGTGTCTGGTTAGACTGTAAACTCTCCTTCCAGACTCACATTAAGCATCTCCAATCCAAAATTAAATCTAGAATCGTCTTCCTATTTCGCAACAAAACATCCTTCACTCATGCTGCCAAACATACCCTCGTAAAACTGACTATCCTACCGATCATTGACTTCGACGATGTCATTTACAAAATAGCCTCCAACACTCTACTCAGCAAATTGGATGCAGTCTATCACAGTGCCATCCGTTTTGTAACCAAAGCCCCATATACTACCCACCACTGCGACCTGTATGCTCTCGTTGGTTGGCCCTCGCTTCATATTCATCGCCAAACCCACTGGCTCCACGTGATCTATGTCTTTGCTAGGTAAAGCCCCGCCTTATCTCAGCTCACTGGTCACCATAGCAGCACCCACCCGTAGCACTCGCTACAGCAGGTATATTTCACTGGTCAACCCCAAAGCAAATTCCTCTTTTAGCCGCCTTTCCTTCCAGTTCTCTGCTGCCAATGACTGGAACGAATTGCTAAAATCACTGAAGCTGGAGACTCATTTCTCCCTCACTAACTTTAAGCACCAGCTGTCAGAGCAGCTCACAGATCACTGCGCCTGTACATAGCCCATCTGTAAATTGCCCATCCAACTACCTCATCCCCATACTGTTATTTTTTTTCTCCTTTGCACCCTAGTATCTCTACTTGCACATTCATCCTCTGCACATCTATCACTCCAGTGTTTAATTGCTAAATTGTAATTATTTCGCCACTATGGCCTATTTATTGCCTTACCTCCTTATCTTACCTCATTTGCACACACTGTACATATACTTTTTTTCTACTGTGTTATTGACTGTATGTTTGTTTATTCCATGTGTAACTCTGTGTTGTTGTTTGTGTCGCACTGCTTTACTTTATCTTGGCCAGGTTGCAGTTGTAAATGAGAACTTGTTCTCAACTAGCCTACCTGGTTAAATAAAGGTGAAAAAAAAGAAGAAAATCTACTAGCCTAATGGACTGAATTTTAGCTCGTAAATGACTGAGCAAATTCGATTAGCCTATTTGCAGTTGAAATCATTAGATTACTTAGTTTTTTATTGTTCCATTACCTGCCGAATATGAACCTAAAAGGGCCCTAGCCTACTCCTTAAAAAAATTGACTTGGCCCGAGTGCAATTAGCAGGAACCCAGAGTAATATGATTCTGCCGGACTCAGGAAGAGCTTGGCCACATGAAGCCCTCCCCGAGTCCCCCAAGTCTCAAACAGAATAGGTCCAAGCCCACCGTGTTGACTGGGATTATGTTAACTGTTAATATTTTGAAATAACACATATTTGTTTGATTGTATATACGTTATATACATAGTCTTAGCGAGCACTTTTGCAGCAATCTAAGCTTTTTTTGCTATAGTATTTAGCTAGCTAGGTTTGCAAATGTTAGCCTAGCTAGCTAGCATGAAGTGTAGGCGGTATAAAAACATCTGTATAAACACCTCTAGCTTAGTTTAGAGGAAAGACTGATGTATATTTTTTTACCAGAGAATTACTTTTGAATTACTTTTGATACACCATAGCAAAGATTTGTATAATTAGCTCCTTGTTCTATCTGTGCCTGTACTGTACAGCAGCTGCCATTACTGCAGTAGCAAAAAAACGGAAACCGGTAATCTCCCCGCAATTTAACACCCCGCAGCGAGAGAGATAGCCTCATTGGGAGATACATTTCCACTGAAACGCTACACTCAACTTCAAAATAACATGTCATCGTCTGGAGAGTGCTGAGTGCTCTCATGCACCAACTTTCCTGACAAATGTCATCATCTTGGCAACATTGAACCAATGTTAGACCACTCCCCTCTCATATCTCTGCTGTGTGTCTCTCCCTCTTCTTCTGTCTCCCTCACGTTCCCCCTTTCTCTCTTTTGCATTGATCCTCCATATCGCCAGATGTTATCGCTTGTGTTGTCAATGGCTCTATTGGTCTGTGTAACCGTGTGTTGTCATTTATGTCAATGTGGTCTGTAAATATTGATTTCTTCTTAACTCGAGACAAATTTGTGAATAAGACCAATAAAGTGGATTCGACTGAACCCTCTCACTTTGACAACTCCAAGTTCACCATAATAAAAATGTATTTAATTTGTCTGACTCTTAAGGATGTAATAAATTCAATTCAACATCCTTGGGTCAGGGTCAAGGAGTAAATGCTACCTTGTTGGCACTAGGACCCAGCAACAAAATAATGACATGTGGGAAGCCATGTAAGTCAGTGCTGGAGAACTTGCAGCAGAGAAGGGAAAATGATTCAGAGAGGGAGGGAATGAAAGAGACCACAAACAAAGAACGGAGACAGGGAAAGAACACAGGGAGGAGGGAGCGAGATAAAGAGAGACAGAGTGACGCGGGGCAGACAAGAGGAACGGGGCTGCAGCTGGAAAGAGTGACAGCTCAAGATCAAGAGGCTGATCGAGGGAGAGTGAAGGAGGAGCCCACTAAGGAGGGAGGGAGGGAGGAGGAGGAGTCTTGAACAAGACTAAGATTTTTTTTAAATCGCTTTGGAGAGAGAAAGGTCTACAAACAGAACCCGTCCAAACACAGCCATTACACTGGAGCAGCGTGCTGAGCCCAAGGAATATGGATTGAAGTCAAGACAAGTTGGAAATCTATCTGGGAACAGGACACCCTAATTAAACCGACAACCAAAGGAACCACTGCTGTAGCGAAGAGAGGGAGAGAAAGACAGACAGTGAGAGGGAGCAAGAGAAGTGAGAGTACAGGGCAGTGAACGAGTAAGGGAAAAAGAGTGGCTAGACAGAGGAAGGCAAAAGAAGAGAATTAATACCACCCACTGTGCCAATACCACACACAGAGTAAAATTGTTACGCACATACACACATTCAAAGACAGAAATCCTGCCTGTGCCACACACACAGTATTTATGTCTCACACGTTGGCTATACCACACACACCGAATTTCTCAAACAGGTTTGCATGCAACATATGCAGTTTGTATTCGACACGCTGAAATCAAAGCGTTTATATCAACAGAAACGGAGAGAAACGAAGAAGATAAAGAGGCATGGAGAGACATTAGAGCGTCATGTGGGTTGGTATTACTACGCACAGAGTGACATAGACAGACAAAACGCAACACAGTGGCATCACGGGGCCTCCACGAGAGCAGGAACTCTTCGAAAACTAACCTGAGGAACTATACTGCCAACTTAACCCCGAACAATAATTACCACAGAACTGAAGGCCGGTGATTCTTCTACACTTCGACTACAATCCTACTACCATTAACCAGCAGCAAAGCAGAGCAACTGTATTGAGGATCTATCACCTCCGTAGGATGGGTGCCTAAGACAGGCGAGCTGAAGAGCTGTGTCCCTGGAAGGAGCACCACCAGCCCTCCAGCCCCTCCCCACCATGCTGCCTCAGACGGCCCAGGGCAGGGGCACCTTAAGCAGGGTACGAGGGCTCCTGCTGCTGCCCCTCCTAATGGTGCTGCTGGTGACTGTATGTGCTGCACAGAGCGAGAAGAGTCAGGAGAACCAGGGAGAGAATAACACTGGCAGTACGGAGGGCCCGGTACGTCTCTATTTTCACACACACCGTTAGCAATACGTCTCTCACATGTACACACATAATCGCACATTAACAGTTAAACACGTTTTTTTTCTCTCCAATTGGCAGTATGTGCCTGACTTGATGAATGACTGTTATGATGGGTATAAGGTAGTGAGTCAGATATAATTGCTGTGGTAAATATTATGATATTGCTGTTCAGTGTGAGGACCAAGTGGTTACAGTCCGTATGGTTTAAGGGGATATTTTTCAACATTCATGGTAGTAGTAACTCATTGTAATTGCAGGAGACTGTCTCCTCAGATGTGGCCATCGTCAGTCCTCGTAACTCCTGGCTCGTCTTCAGACACAACTCCAACAAAGGAGAGAACAAGAAGACCAAGCCCCTAAAGAGGGCATCTAAGGTGAGTAGATATACAAATGGAAACCCACACAGATCTACATAGGTGGCTAATACAAGCCTAGCTAACACAGGTACAAGCTAGTTAACACAGTTACATTCACATTCTGGCTTATATAAGTACTGAACAAAAACATAAACACAACATGCAAAGATTTTACTGAGTTACAGTTCATATAAGGAAATTGGTCAATTGAAAAAAATAAGGCCCTAATCTATGGATTTCACATGACTGGGCAGCGGCGCAGCTATGGGTGGGCCTGGGAGGGCATAGGCCCACCCACTGGGGAGCCAGGCCCAGCCAATCAGAATAAGTTTTTCCCCACAAAAATACTTTATTACAGACAGAAAAACTCCTTAGTTTCATCAGCTGTCCGGGTGGCTGGTCTCAAACGATCCCGCAGGTGAAGAGGCCGGATGTGGAGGTCCTGGGCTGGCGTGATTACACGGGGTCTGTGGTTGTGAGGACATACTGCCAAATTCTCTAAAATGACGTTGGAGGAGGCTTATGGTTAGAGAAATAAACATTAAATTCTCTGGCAACAGCTCTGGTGGACATTCCTGCAGTCAGCATGCCAATTGCACGTTCCCTCAAAACTTGAGACATCTGTGGCATTGTGTTGTGTGACAAAAGTGCACATTTTAGAGTGGCCTTTTATTGTCCCCAGCACAAGGTGCACTTGTGGAATGATCATGCTGTTTAATCAGCTTCTTGATATGCCACACCTGTGGATGGATTATCGTGCCAAAGAAGAAATGCTCACAAACGGGGATGTAAACGTTTTTTGTGGGTATGGAACATTTCTGGGGTCTTTTATTTCAGTTCCTGAAACATGGGCCCAACACTTTACATGTTGCGTTTATATTTTTGTTCAGTATATATACAGTGCCTTCAGAAAGTATTCATACCCCTTGACTTATTCCACATTTTTTTGTGTTACAGCCTGAATTCAAAATTGATTAAATATTTTTTTTCACCAATTTACACGCAATACCCCATAATGACAAAGTGAAAACACGTTTTTAGAAATGTTAGCAAATCCATTAAAAATTAAATACAGAAATATAAAATGTACATAAGTATTCACACCCCTGAGTCAATACATGTTAGAATCACCTTTGGCAGTGATTACAGCTGACAGTCTTTCTGGGTAAGTCACTAAGAGCTTTGCACAACTGGATTGTACAATATTTGCCCATTATTATTTTTACAATACTTCAAGCTCTGTCAAGTTGGTTGTTGATCATTGCTAGACAGCCATTTTCAGCCATAGATTTTCAAGCCGATTTAAGTCAAAACTGTAACTATGCCACTCAGGAACATTTATAGTCGTCTTGGTAAGCAACTTTAGTGTATATTTGGCCTTGTGTTTTAGGTTGCTGTCCTGCTGAAAGGTGAATTTGTCTCCCAGTGTCTGTTGGAAAGCAGACTGAACCAGGTTTTCCTTTAGGATTTAGCCTGCTTTATTCTGTTTCTTTTTATCCTAAAAAACTCCCTAGTCCTTGCTGATGACCATGCTTTAAAATATGAAGAGTTGTACTCAGTGATGTGTTGTGTTGGATTTGCCCCAAAAATAAAGCTTTGTATTCAGGACATAAACTTAATTTCTTTGCTACATCTTCTGCAGTTTTACTTCCATGCCTTATTTCAAACTAGATGCATGTTCTGGAATATTTGTATTCTGTACAGGCTTCCTTCTTTTCACTCTGTCATTTAGGTTAGTATTTTGGATTAATTACAATGTTGTTGTCCATCCTCAGTTTTCTGGTATCGCCAATAAACTGTTTTAAAGTCATCATCGGCCTCATGGTGAAATCCCTGAGCGGTTTCCCTCCTCTCTAGCAACTGAGTTAGGAAGGACATACATATCTTTGTAGTGACTGGATTTATTGATACACCATCCAAAGCGTAATTTATAACTTCACCATATTCAAAGGGATATTCAATGTCTGCCTTTTTTTTTCACCCATCCACCGATAAGTTCCATTCTTTGCGAGGCAATGGAAAATTTCCCTCGTCTTTGTGGTTGAATCTGTGTTTGACATTTAATGCTCGACTGAGGGACCTTACATATAATTGTATGTGGGGTACAGAGATGAGGTAATCATTCAAAATTCATGTTAAACACTATTATTGTACACACAGTATGTCCATGCTACTTATTATGTGACTTGTTAAGCTTTTTTTTCTCCTGCACTTATTTAGGCTTGTCATTACAAAGGGGTTGAATAGTTATTGATTTGACATTTCAGCTTTTCATTTTTTATTAATTTGTAAGAATTTCTAAACATTTTTGTGTGTAGGCCAGTGACACGAAATCTCAATTTAATAAATTTTAATTTCAGGCTGTAACACAACAAAATGTGGAAAAAGTCAAAGGTTTGAATACTTTCTGAAGGCACTGTAGGTTTAATCTATATTAGTTTAAATAAGTATACTGCTAAGCAGGTATGAAGGTAACATAAGCGAAAACAGGTGAAATGGGTTCAAAATAGCTAATGTTAGGCTAACACGCCAAAAGTCATACCAGGTAATACATGTGTAAAGCTGAAGTGTTTAAAATATAAAGGTCATTTCTAATTGAGCCGACATATGCAGCGTTTACCGTGAATACAGTCTCCGCTAAAATGGGAACATTGCCTTAAAATCTGAATCTGAATCTGAACAGCAATGTGGATTGAATAGAGCCCCTAGTGTCAACACAGTTGAATAAATACTCAGCAGCATAGTCACATAGGCTATGTGTGGGTTCCCCTGGATTTACAGTTAGCAGCAGGTGTAGTGCTAACAGCTAAATAAATATACAGTACACGTGTGCAGCATTAAAAAGATGGATACAGGTTAGTTTATATAACGACATAGCTATTGAAAGAGAGGCTGCACTTAATTACCAAAAACCTATATATTTACATGGTAGTTAAGGTATGAACAATGTAATCACTGTAGGTACATATTATTACATATGTATTACAACCGCACAATATCAAGGATTTGGACATAAACTCTCAATGAAGACAACCAAATACTGGTGAGCGAATGGGTCTACAGTAGATGCACTACACTGTGTCTTTGTTGTTCATGTCATCCATTGTAAGTCAAGGTAGATCTCCTTATGTTTCACCTTGGTTGAAATTCAAATACACATGCGATAGGAGGGGTCTGAGCATTGGTAGTTTAGGGCGCCCGCTCAGGAAGAAGTAAGACATCTCTGCTATCTCGTGTTAGATGGTTCGAGTGATAGATTGCTTAATTGTAACAGGTGCCAATTCGACCAAGTTGTCAAAATGATGGGCAATGATTTTAATAAACAAAAGTGGCTAGCTATACCGCATTTAATCTGGATTTGATGATGGAAATTTATAGTCTTAGGATCCCTTGCTTCCTTTTTATCCTGATCCATCGAGAATAACTGTAACCAGTCAGTTTTAGGTGTAGACGCCTATAGATATTCCCGTTTGTCTGAACTCTTTGAGGACTGATCATCGAGGACTGGTTTCATAATTGTTTTTTTGTCTCTGTCTGTAGCATGGTCTACCGGGCCCCCCCGGACCACCAGGCCCTCAAGGGCCACCCGGCCCCCCCGCCCCCCTGTTACCTCAGCAGGAAGAGCTGATGCAGGAGTTCCAGCTACGACTGAGAGGTACGTAAGAACAGACCAATGGCAGACTCTGAAATTAAGGGACAGACCTGGATGTCAACCAGTTATTGGTCTCCACTAGGCTGCGACATAGTGTCAAGTGTATCCTAAGGTTCAAATTTTGTTCAATCATGGCCTGGGGTGGTCTAGCGGTTACAGGCCTATCGTGTCGATTCTGGCCCACGCCCTTCTGGCACAAAGAACTCAATCCCATGATTGGCTTGATATATTTACACATTTAAAATATGGACAGTCCAGGGATATTTTACCCCCGATCTTGATAATAAATTACCATACCAGACACTTTTGGATAACATAAATAGGGAACAATGATAACAATAGGCCACACCAACATGAGTTTCCATTCATACAAAATGTTGGGTAAATTTCCACAGTAGGTTTGCTGTGGTAAACAATTAAATACTTTGTTTCTATTGTATGGAATGCTTGTCAAATAGATACATCGCCATTAGTCTGTTCAAAAAGGTCTAAGTTGTTCCGATTACAATACCAACCAGAGGGCGAACATATCTTAAGACTTTGGTTGCAAGCAGGACTACGGTAATACCGACATAATATTTTAGGAAGCGGTAATGAGGTGACCAATAATGGTGACAGTTGAGATCAGCTGTGCGGGGGAATTTAGAGCGTATTGATAGTTTATTGAGACATCATGTGGCGATAATCTAGTGCAATCGATGGTTGCAATAGGCCCCATATTTGATTATATTCCAATTGGCTACATTCTGTAGGCTACCCGTTAGCCTATTAATCGTCACTTAATTGTGACAATGGTGCTAGTACGAACTCGGACCCAGGCGCAGAGAAACACAGCAGGCAGAGGTAAGGGTACATCCAGAATATTTACTTAACTTCTTATGGCTAGGAGCAGCATTTTCACGTTTGGATGAAAAGCGTGCCCAGAGTAAACTGCCTGCTACTCAGTCCCAGTTGCGAATATATGCATATTATCAGTAGATTTGGATAGAAATCACTCTGAAGTTTCTAAAATTGTTTGAATGATGTTTGTGAGTATAACAGAACTCATATGGCAGGCAAAAACCTGAGAAAAATCCACCAGGAAGTGGGAAATCTGAGGTTTGTAGTTTTTCAACTCTTGGCAGTAAAGGGATTTTCCGAGCCCTCCAACCAGTGCCGCCACTCCTCCAAAGCCAGTTTGACTGCAAGAAGCTCCGAATTGCCGAACATCATAGTTACTCTCCTCTTGAGTGAGACGCCTGGAGAAGAAGGCACAGGGATGAAGCTTTAGGTCTTTCACCGAGCACTGAGACAGAACCGCACCCACGCCAACGTCAGAGGCATACACCTCTACCACGAAGGGAAGAGAAGGATCCACATGAACGAGAATGGGTGCAGAAGAAAACCGACGTTTCAGGTCCTGGAACGCCTTCTCTGCAGCAAGGCTCCAGCATACATGCCCAGCCGAGCCCTTGGTGAGCAGCACTAAAGTTTCTCACTAATTTCCGGTAGAAATTAGCAAAACCCCAAAAACGCTGAACTTGCTTGACTGGATCGCGGCCAGTTGACCACCGCTCCTACTTTTTGGGAGTCCATCAGTACACAGCCCTGAGACACGATATACCCCAGGAAGGAGATCTGAGGAACGTGAAACTCACACTTTTCGGGCTTCACGAACAGGGGATGAGCGAGGAGTCTTTGGCGAACCTGGCGGACATGTTGGACATGTTCAACCATGGACTTGGAGAAGATGAGGATATCATCCAGGTACACAAACACAAACTGGTGAAGGATGTCGCACAGCACATCATTAACCAGGGCCTGGAAAACGGCTGGAACATTAGGAAGTCCAAACGGCATGACCCGGGACTCATAATGTCCATTAGGAGTTTTGAACGCTGTCTTTCACTCGTCTCCCTGTCTGATGCGCACCAGATTGTACGAGTTCCGTAAATCCAATTTAGAGAAAACCGTAGCTTCCTGGTGTCTCTCAAAAGCTGATGACAAAAGAGGAAGGAGGTAACGGTTCTTGATGGTAATGTTATTTAAACCCCGGTAATCAATACAGGGACGTAATCCCCCATCCTTCTTCCCAACAAAGAAAAAACCCGCACCTGCAGGTGAAGTGGATGGCCGAATAAAATCAGCCGCCAGCACCTCCTCAATATAACTGTTCATGGCTGCAGTCTCTGGACCTGAGAGAGAATACAGCCCTCCTCTCGGAGGAGTGGTACCGGACAGGAGGTTGATGGCACAATCATAGAGCCTGTGAGGAGGTAGTTTGCTGGCCCTTTGTTTGCTGAAGACCTGACCCAAATCCCAGTAATCCCGAGGTACGCGGGAACGGTCAGGCTTGTCCACCAGATGTAACTGGATAAGCTCCACATGGTCATCCAGAAGTCGTAGCTGAATAGGCATGGTGAGTTTTTTCACCTTCCCAGAACCTAGAGGTTGACCATCCACCGCAGTGACCGACAATGGAGTGTCCAGCTTAGTGAGTGGCAGCCTCTGTGGGCGAGCTAATGTGCGATCCAGAAAACAGCCAGTAGCCCCAGAGTCTATGAAAGCAGGAATGTCCAACTGTCCATTGTCCCACCGCAGGTTGGCTGGAAGCAAGGTGCGTACCGTATCGGCCGCAGGAGACTATCTGACTCTCCAGAGCGGAAAATCTGGTGCCTCCCAATTGCATCGGCTCCTCTGAAGGATATGAAGGAGAACCATAGCCGAATTGAGAACCCTGACGGGTACAGGATAAGCAGGCCCAGCATATGGCAGTGGAACAAATGAAGAGTCGACTCCCTCAGCAGGGCCCGAAACACTGGAACCAACTCAGAACCCCTCCGTCCTCCCATGACGACGTTCCCGAAGCCGGTTGTAAATCCAGATTGCCAGAACGATAAGCTCCTCCAGAGTGTCAGGGTTGTCCCGGGAAGCCAGTTCGTCCTTGAGAACCTCGCTGAGTCCGTTCAGAAAGACTGAGTGAAGTGCCTCTATATTCCAACCGCTCTCAGCTGCGAGCGTCCGAAAGTCAATGGCGTGATCAGCTATGTTCCGGCTGCCCTGCCGAAGCGTAATGAGTCTTTGAGCAGCGTTCCTGCCACTGATGGGGTGATCAAAAACCCTCATCTCCTGGGTGAAGCTTTGCCAATTGAAACAAATGTCTGATTGCTGCTCCCAGATGGCCGTGGCCCAGGCCAGAGCCCGTCCTGAGAGTAAGGTGATGACATATGCCACTCTGGAATGCTTGGTGGGAAACGTTGATGCCTGCAGCTCGAAGACCAGCAAACATTAAAGCAGGAACCCATGACACCTCCCAGGATGCCCCTCATAGCGCTCCGGTGCTGGGAGATGAGGCTCCCGAGGGGAGGAAGACAATGAGCTGGTAGGAAGCGGAAGGTTAGAAACCGGCACAGGTGCAGCAGCAGTTGCTCCCGTCTGTCCCGTCTGCAGAGGGAACACAAGAGTTCCTAAATCCTCAGACAATGTCTTCCACCGCGCCTCATGGTGACCAATCACTGTACCATGGTGAGTGAGCGCTAACCGTAAGTGGTGGAGCTCGGTGTCCCTCGGACGACGGAGAAATCTCAGCTGGGTACATTTTGTGGCTCAGGTCTACTGTGACAACGGTGCTAGTACCAACTCAGACCCAGGCGCAGAGAAACACAGCAGACAGAGGTAAGGGTACATCCTGAATATTTACTTAAGGTCTTCATAGCAAAGCAACAAAGCAAGGGCACACGAGAACACTGAACAAAACATGAGACCTGAGCAACTGGCCCAGTCCACAGAAGAACCTAAATAGTCATCCAGCAGGTGATCCCAATAAGCCCAATCAGGGTCACCTGGATACTAGAAGTAACCCAAGGGTGCTCTCCAGTGGGAACCTCAGGTAGTACACTCAAGGGAGAAAACCTGACTTGTGACCCTGGCTGAGTTGATGAGCTGATTTGGGCAATCCAAATCAGTTGATTGACTGATGTAGGCCTACTGTAGAACGGTAAACTTTCCTCCAGTGTAAATGCTCATCCACATTTTATAGTTAAATTATACATAGCCTATCATTATAGTTATGTTCTTTGGTGTGGATTTAAAGCCTGTATTGTGTGGATTTAATATTTCATTTCACAAAGCTGTCAAGATATTTATTCATTTGAGCCTATCCAAAGATGATTTCGTTGATATCGAGACACTTTTCTATTCGTTTTACTTCTTTTTATTTCTTGAAAAGATTTAAATAAATGCAATTAACTTGTGGGCTCAGGCTGGTCATGATGTCGCCCAGTTCTGGGTGCAAACTCATGAGGCTCTGAGCCAGAGCTCGCTGCTTAGACCACTGTGTTACGGCAGCTCACAATACTCTAACAAGCATTAAGAATACTATGAATTCTGATGACACATAGGCGGGTCTTTTATAATTATTTAGTTTTAAGCCTTCCCCAAAACATAGTCCTAGTGCTCTATTCAATCCACATCACGGAAGTTCAGCTTTATCTTGTGATTTTAATTTAAAGGCAATGTTCCACTTTAGCGGAGACTGCATTCACGGTAAACGCTGCATATGTTGGCTCAATCGGAAATTACCTTTATATTTCTATTGCGGAATCTGTAATCTGTATCTGTAGCTTTACAGTGTCACGCCTCCTCCTGCTCCCCCTCCCTGCGCTCGAGGCTGCCAGGCTACCCGTCATCATACACACCTGTTATCATCATTAGCTGTTCTCATTGGACTCACCTGGACTCCCTCTCTTTGTTGACTGCCCCTGCATGTATGGCTGCTCCTCTGTGATGTTCCCTGTAGTAGCATTGTTTGTCGTGTCGTGTTTATGTCCGGACGCTGTCCCTATTCCGTTGCATGTCCATCTGTATTAAATGGTTCACTCCCTGTACTTGCTACTCATCTCCTGCATTTGACCTTACAGAATGCTACTAACATTACAAGAAGCATCAGGAGGTCTTTTAGGGTTTTGTTGGTGACGTCGGATCTGGGGGCTGCCGCTGATGGACCCGGGGGTGCCGAAGCTGGCTTGAGAGGTTTCCTTGCCCTGATTGGCTTGGCAGGTTCCCATCCCACGTTATGTTTCAGCCGGTTCGTCGGGCTCCTATGCCTCAGCCGGCCCATGAGTTTTCTTGTTTTGTTGGTGACGTCGGGCTTGGATTCTGCCGCCGATGGAACGGGAGGGGCCTAAGCTGGCTCGTCGGGCTGTCACGCCCTAGCTGGCTCGAGAGGTTTCCTTGGCTCGGCAGGTTCCTATCCCACATCAAGCTTCAGCCGGCCCATGGGCTTCTACGCCGCAGCGGGATTGCCAGGCTACACGTCATCATACACACCTGTTACCATCATTACGCGCAGCTGCGCTCATTGGACTCGGCTGTACTCCCTCACTTTGCTGACTGTCCCTGCATGTATGGCTGCTCCTCTGTGATGTTCCCTGTAGTAGCATTGTTTGTCGTGTCGTGTTTATGTCCAGACGCTGTCCCTGTTCCGTTGCATGTCCGTCTGTATTAAATGGTTCACTCCCTGTACCTGCTTCTCATCTCCTGCGTTGGGCCTTACATACAGATTAAATAGAGCCCCTAACCTTAACCACACTGAATTAATGCCTAAACTGTTAACCTTTTGAGTTGTTTCTGTTTCAACCCTGTAACCACATGGAATGAAAACATCCAAAATAGACGTTCATCCACCATGCAAAGGGCAGCGGGACGGATTCAAACCCATGCCGACTCTGGCATATGTGTGACGTGGACAGTGGCTGTAACCGCTGGACCACACAGGCACTGAGCAAACTAATCATATATTCTGCCTATTGTTTGCCTTCTACATATAATAAAATAATTGGTAAAAAAATATATATATATTTTTTGGGGGTGCTGCCCCATCCCTATTTCCTGCGTCTATGCCTACGGCCCCCTAAATATTTCTTCAGATATTCAAATACTACTGCTGCAGGACTATTTTCCTCCTGTGACGAAAGGGGTGAAATTAAGATCCGACATCTATACAAAACGTACCTCTTGGATACTCCATCTGCGACATTTCAATCTAGCTGTAAAGTGAGCTTACGGTACGCTCTTAACCCCGCTACACTCACCCCTTCTAAACTTCCTACACAGCAAACTACCCCGGCCATTGAGCTAAGCCCAACTGCCAATCCGGGTCACAGAAACCACTGTAACGGGGGTCAGTGTGCTGCTAACAGCTTAGATTCTTCCACTGTCTGATTGCCACAGACTGGGCTCAAACAGGTGATCCTCTGCTTCGCAACATACGTGACCACCCTCTTTGACAATGTTCCAACGGGGTTGAGCAACTCAAAAGGTGCCTCTTGGATGTCTCCATCGATGACGTGTCAAGCTAGCTGTCGTGGGAGCTTATGGTACATTCTTAACTCTGTTGCACAAGTTCTATGACTCCATACTGGCATACAGCTCCACGCAATGCGTTCTCTTATCGTAAAGTGCGGCTTGGAAATAAGATTACATTTCTAAAGTAGGCAAACCCTTAATCAGCATTATGATGTCATCAGTTTTACTTTAGAAGTAGTATAATGTTACATAGTTAAAATTAAGTGAAGAGCATGTTAGCATTGCTAGGTTTTTACGACGATAGTTGCTAGATAATGGCGACATAGATATACTTTAGGCATATGGCTGATGCAGTGGAGGCTCCTCAGAGGAGGAAGGGGAGGACCAGCCTATTCAGTGAAAAACCTTTTTTTGTGAAACGTTCAAAAAGTTATCCTTTTTAGATAAAGCTTTACTAAATACTAAATGTATTCACGTCACCAAATAACTGATTAAAACACACTGTTTTGCAATGAAGGTCTACAGGAGCCTCAACATCGCAGCTGAAAACTGTATGCTGAAAACATGTCATTTTTGACCAAAACACCAATATTCATTAAATATAAATACTGAACTTGTTTTTGCATGGATTAGCATGGATTAGCTTTTAACAGCTAGAACCGCTATTTCATGTCCCAGAATCCTGCTTAACAGGCAGGTTGAAGCCTGCTTGACAGATTTGCTAAGCTGCTAGCCATCAAGCGAACGAAGTTAGTCCCATGAGTTTTACAATGGAGCTCTCTGTCCACAGAAGTAAATGTACAGTTCCAATGCTGTAGGAGCTGTATCTACTACGCTTTGTTTCGGGACAAACTGGATCACTCAGAGTTCCAATGTGGCAATTGTTTGCTTGCCGAGAATTATAGGCTTGAGGTGGCTTCCTTGATCACACAGGTCGCCAGCCTACGTAAGAATCTGGAGCAAACGCAGAGTGGAATGTTTACCTTTTCTACACCGGTGGCTGGGCGGCGTTCACGCTTGTTGGATGCATCTCCGCCTTATCGTTTGTTGTTATCATACTGGCCGGTGTTGCCTGGAGTGCATTCACCAGGGGAGCCATCTCCTGCCTCTCCTCCCCCATCTGATAGCGGAGTCGATGGAGCACAGCAAGAGGAACATGGCAATCAACGATGGTCACATGTCACAAGCTGTGGAAGCCGAAGACAGCGGCCTCTCGCAAAGCAGTCTACACTCCCAAGGAGAGGCCCAAGCGGATACTAACAACGAATAGTTCCGCCGTCCTGGAGCCTGATCTTTCTGCACCTGTGTCTGCGGCCGCAGTGCCTATTTCTACGATTTCGAAGTCGATCTTGGCAACCTGCTCTGCATCGACCGGGGCTTCTCCATCTGTCGGAGGCCTGCACCAGGTGTCAGGAGCAATGGGCTCGGGTTATCCTGCCTCTCGCCCGTCCATAAAGGGTTCTCCAAATCCTGTGGGAAGCGTGGGAGCCGTCGGATTTTCTTGTCCTTCTCACCAGCCATGATTTTGGGCAGCTCTCGGTGCAAAAACAATGTCCTATCCAGGAGCGCGAGTAATTTACATTACTAAACTGCTCCCGAATGTACTACGTCAGGACATGGAAATTGATTCTGTCATAGTCCATGTGGGTTTTAATGACATTATGAAGTGCAGCTCTGAACAGTTGAAACTGGATGTACAAAAGCTGATTGACTCTCTGCTAGACACTAATAAAAGACCCATCATATCTGGCCCTGTGCCCTCTCTGAATTGTGACATTGAACGCTTTAGCGGGATTCTTTCTCTTCACAACTGGCTACGTGATTATTGCAGCTCAATGAGTGTAACTTTTGTTGACAATTTCGATACCTTTTGGGAAAAAAACATGTTTTAAAAGGAAGATGGGATCCATCCAAATCATTTGGGTACCTGGATCCTTTCACAGCATTATAAGGCTACATTGAGACGATGACTTATCAATGACCCATGCCCAGCTCAGTAAATCTCTACAATTGTGACGCAGTTGTCATAATGCTTCAGCAAATGTACATTACACCAGGGGCGTTGGTAGACACAATGTAAGTAACATAATGTATGTACGTCTTACTTCCCTGAATTCCTCTGCTGATCCTACAGCTATTGTATGCAGTAATCATGTGCCTATGGAACAGATTTATACTGTTAGCACTGTGGCGGTTTGCCCTAGTAGGAAGTCCACTATGTGCAGCTCACCCTGCACTAAAATAAAATAAAAACTGAGCATGTCTACTTCTGCTAAGCTTCCCAGTAAAGCAATGGAAACAAGTAAGCATTCCAAAGGTAAAGTGCTCATAATAGCCCACTTTAACATATGTAGCTTAAGAAACAAGGTTCATGCAATCAATAATTTGCCAGTAACAGATGACATTCACATTCTGACTAACCTGGTTCAGGTTATCAGTCAACCTACCAGGGTAGTTACAAACAGCACAGGAATGAAATGATCAACATGTATTGATCACATCTTTACTAACGCTGCAGGAATTAGCTTGAAAGCAGTATCCAGATCCATCAGATGTAGTGATCACAATATAGTAGCCATATCTAGGAAAGCCAAAGTTCCAAAGGCTGGGCCTATTATAGTGTATAAGAGGTCATAGAATAATATTTGTAGTGATTGATATGTTGTTGATGTAAAGAATATTTGTTGGTCTCTGGTGTGTAATGAGGAGCAAACAGACGCTGCAATTGACACATTTATGAAATTGCTTATTCCAGTTACTAATAAGCATGCACCCATTAAGAAAATGATTGTAAAAGCTGTTAAATCCCCGTGGATTGATGAGGAATTGAACAATTGTATGGTTGAGAGGGATGAGGCAAAAGGAATGGCAAATAAGTCTGGCTGCACAACCGATTGGCAAACATATTTCAAACTGAGAAATAATGTGACTAAACTGTATAAAAATAAGAAACTACACTATGAAACAAAGATAAATTACATAAAGAATAATATTTAAAATACCTTAAATAAAATGTTGGGAAAAAAGGCAAACTCATCGCCATCATTAATTGAATCAAGATGGCTCATTCACTGATATTGCCAACTACTTTAGTTGTTAGCAAGATTAGCACATTTAGGCATGACATGCCAGCAACAAACACTGACACTACACATCCAAGTATATCTGACCGAATAATGAAAAATGATTGTTGTCTATCAACAATGACAAGCCACCGGGGTCTGACAACTTGGATGAAAAATTACTGAGGATAATAGTGGACGATATTGCTACTTCTATTTGCCACATCTTCAATTAAGCCTACTAGAAAGTGTGTGCCCCCAGGCCTGGAGGGAAGCAAAAGTCATTCCGCTTCCTAAGAATAGTAAAGCCCCCTTTACTGGCTCAAATAGCCAACCAATCAGCCTGTTATCAACCCTTGGTAAACTTTTGCTTTTTGTTTGGTAAACTTTGGTAAACTTTTGCTTTTTGTTTGACCAGATACAATGCTATTTTACAGTAAACAAATTGACAACAGACTTTCAGCACGCTTTTAGGGAAGGACATTCAACAAGCACAGCACTTACACAAATGACTGGCTGAGAGAAATTGATGATTGTGGGGGCTGTTTTGTTCGACTTTAGTGCGGCTTTTGACATTATCGATAATAGTCTGTTGCTGGAAAAACATATGTTTATGGCTTTACACCCCCTGCTATATTTTGGATTAAGAATTACCTGTCAAACAGAACACAAAGGGTGTTCTTAAATGGAACCCTCTCCAACATAATCTAGGTAGAATCAGGAATTCCCCAAGGCAGCTGTCTAGGCCCCTCACTTTTTTCAATCTTTACTAACGACATGTGTCATTAGTGTGTCTATGTATGCGGATGACTCAACACTATACACGTCAGCTACTACAGCGACTGAAACAAAGAGCTGAAACAAACACTTTACAAAGAGCTGCAGTTAGTTTCAGAGTCGGTGGAAAGGAATTAATTAGTCCTAAATATTTCTAAAAATAAAAGCATTGTATTTGGGACAAATCACTAAACCCTAAACCTAAACCTCAACTGAATCTTGTAATAAATAATGGGGAAATTGAGCAAGTTGAGGTGACAAAACTGCTTGGAGAAATCCTGGATTGTAAACTGTCATGGTCAAAACATTTGATGCAGTAGTAGCTAAAATGGGGAGAAGTCTGGAGGTCCGAGTTTTGAAATCAGTGGAATTCGAGTATGATAGCTAAGAAGATTGAGAAAACACCTGTCTCCAGATTACATCTTCAAACTAGGGGCAACCATGGCATCCATCCATGAATGATGTATTCGGGTAAAATAGTCTACCTAGTTACATTTTCAGATATTACAGGTTTCTAATTTTAACAGAAAGAGCCATTTTCTTGGCTAGCTATATCCAAATTTTAGCTAGCTAACATTCAACCTGGTGGTTAGCTACATGCAGGGTATTTTATTTTACCTTTATTTAACTAGGCAAGTCAGTTAAGAACAAATTCTTATTTTCAATGATGGCCTAGGAACAATGGGTTAACTGCCTTGTTCAGGGGCAGAACGACAGATTTGTACCTTGTCAGCTCGGGGATTTGAACTTGCAACCTCTCGGTTACTAGCCCAACACTCTAACCACTAGGCTACCCTGCCTCCAGTAACGTCATAGTAACGTCATAAGTTGTGATTATGGTTCATTGTTTACCATTGCTAACGTTAGCTGGCTGGCTCACTAGCTAACGTTACATGTATGTATTATTTGTATCTCAGAGCCATTTTCTTAGCTAGCTATTGCATAATGTTAGCTAGCTAACTTTGAACCTGGTTGGTTAGCTACCTGCAGATTCATGCAGGGTAGTAACATCATGAGTTAGGATCATGGTTCATTGTTTACCTAGCTAGATAACATTAGCTGACTGGCTGGCTGGCTAGCTAAAGTTACGTGTATGACCTTATTATTCGTATCTCAGAGCCATTTGCTTGGCTAGCTATAGCCTAATGTTAGCTAGCTAACATTGAACCTGGTTGGTCAGCTACCTGCAGATTCAAGCTGGGTAGTAACTTAATGAGATGTGATTATGGTTCATTGTTTACCTAGCTAGCTAGCTACATGTCTTAACAAAAGACTCCACTACGCAAGTAACAATTTGGGGTGCGTTCATAAATTCAGTCTGGCCATCTACTTCAATTTCAGAGCACTCTCGTCTGAGTGTGCCAGAGCGCAGAATAACTGATGAATTTACGAACTCTCAACATCCGTTGAATATGACTGGTGTCAGTAAACGTAGGCAGAAAAGCGTAATTAAATTGTTGCCAGCAGCACAGTTACAGTCACCAACACTCTGGATAACATGAAAACAGCCTAACCAGCTCTGCTAGGGCGATTCAAATGGTCAGAGTGGGGTGTTCTCTCATTATGTGTCTGGAAGTAGCTAGTAAGTTAGCCCATGTTAGTCAGTTATCTTGGGTGCTTGACTGCCGTTGTGAGGTCAGAACGTTCGTTCGGATCAACCCTACTCATCGGCCAGAGTGTCCGGTGTGAGCTCTGAACGCTCCGAGAACGACACGTTTTGAATTTCCGAACGGACAAGCTGACAGCACAGTTGCAGTCACCAACGCTCTGGAAAACATAACAGCCTAACCAGCTCTGCTAGGGCGAGTAATGTTCAGTGAGCTGTTCTGTCTTTTGTGTCTGGAAATAGCTAGCAAGTTAGCTTGGTTGCTTGACTTCTGTTGTTAGTACAGAGCGCTCGGATCAACCTTTAAGGAGATGGGTGGGGCTAAAGCTGAAGAGTGTGTGAACGATGCTGAATGGGTGTAGACAAAGGAGGGCTCTCCAGTAGTTGTACCAACACATTCAAAGGCCATTTTCTCAAAAGTGAGTTTACAAGTTTATCAACTTTCAAAGCAAAATTCCTTCCCATTGTTCCTCAACTGTAGTGTATGATATGCAATTTTGTAGCTCTGAGTCTCTACATTTTATCCAATGTAAAATACACAATTTCAAATGTTTATACATAAGAGCGATTTGAGCCGGCCGGTCACATTTATGAGAGGTATTGACGTGTTGAATGCACCAAGCTGTCTGTCTAAACTACTGGCACACAGATCAGACACCCATGCATACCCCACAAAACATGCCACAAGAGGTCCAAGTCCAAAACAGACTATGGGAGGCGCACAGTACTACATAGAGCCATGACTACATGGAACTCTGTTCCACATCAAGTAACTGATGCAAGCAGTAAAATTTGATTTTATAAACTAATAAAAATACACCTTATGGGACAGTGGGGACTGTGAAGCAACACAACCATAGGCACAGACACATGCATACACACACACACACAATAACATAAGCACTGTACACACACGTGCACATGGATTTGGTATTGTAGATATGTGGTAGTGGTGGAGTAGTGGCCTGAGGGCACAGTGTGTTGTGAATGTATTGTAATGTTTTTAAAGTTTGTATAACTGCCTTAATTTTTCTACTAATGGGGATCCAGGATAAATACAAACAGCATCATCTAGAGTAGCACCATGGTGTAGCCAGAGGACATTTTGCGACTAAGGCGTATTTTTCTCCGCTAATACAGGAGTAACAAAGGCCTAGTTCACACATTTTGTAGCTTCATTTTTTTTTATAGACTAGGTTGTAGCAACATCATGATGGGTATAGGGCAAATTAAAATATTTGAACTGTGTGAATGGAATATGAATGACAGTCCTCCAATATTATTTTATAGAATAAGGCCATGCTAATAAAAAAAAGATAGTCCTCCCTAATCATAAATGGCACCATCTTCCACTGATCTGAGGACATCATAATGATGACAAGGAGGTGCCTATTAATTATTTGTCTTTTTTAGCAATGACATCTTATTTTTAAGCAACTACGAAATCATCACTAGCCGTTTAAAACTAGTGGACACCACAGTTGGGAGTCAGTGGCCGCTGAGAACGTTCATAACAATGGAGTGACTCGACCATGAAATCCATAAAAAGGTATCAATTTGATATTGAAGAAAAACCACACCCGACTCTAAAGCAGAACCCACAGTGCATGTTGTTTGAATCAAAGATCACAATTGTTTATTTTTTGCAACAGGATTATTTAATTATGACTTATATCTTGATTATCGAATGCAGCCAGAGCTTGAAAACTGTCATCTGATATGGGAAAAAATAGCCCTAACCCTAAGATACTACAATTGCTGCAAACAATATACAGAATACATACTCTGCGGTGCATGCAGTATATTCACACTACAAACACAGCATAACTCAGTACATGCTGCATAACAATGCACAGCCACTACATTTTCTGTATTGGTTACAGTTGGTCTTTCTAAACAATGTGGCTGAATGTAGGCTATAAAATGCTTGGGAGGCTGTTTGTCTGATTGTGGGCTGGTCTGATCTCTTAATAGAGGTAATTTTCCAGGAACGTGGATGTGACTTGGCTGGGCCGTAAAATTCCTCAGATTCCTCCAGACTCGCTAGTGTGTCTTTGTTACTTTGTGTGTGTGCTCGTGCGTGAGTACGTGTGTATGAGGTATTTGTGCATGTGCGTATGTTTCCAGTTGGCATTTGTGTGTTTGTAATAACTGTCCGTGTGTGGAATGAGAGTTGGCAGGCTGCCATGTGAGTAGACACGGGTCTGTTTGTGCTCTCCGGGAACTGCAGGCTGTTCTCACAGCCCTCTAAAACATAAAGACTTCTATTCACACAGCCGAGAAGGGTGGCGCCGTACACACACTCTCGCAGACACTAGCACACAAACTAAAACATACTCTTTAAGACTTAAACTCACACACACACACTGCTGATACTCAAACAAATGTATATTCACACCACTGGTGTACCACACAACCCGACAGACCTTCTGGAGGTCGCCCCCCTCCCCCAGGTAGCATATGAACAAGCCTTAAATATTTACAATTCCAGGAAATGTGCTTTAAAACGGCAACATTTTCTCTCAGCCTCATTGCAAAATGTGTAGAATATCAGGAAATTAGCTTTACAAATGCAAAATCTTCTCTCAGCCTCATGGCAAAATGTATAGAATAGCAAGAGCTTATGCTGAGCGATTAACCGAAATGTCAGTTATTTTTCAGTTTTTAAACAACTAATTGACAGACATTAATGGTTCAATTATTTTCATTCCATTTCATTCAGTTTTTTTCTGTGAGCTCAATGCACACATTTCACTGCAGTTTCACTAGAGACAAATCAGATCATGCCTGAACAGTTGGGAGTTGTAGTATCCAACAGGCCAATGTTCTACATAGTTTAGTGCACAACATGTGATAATTAATTACAATAGCCATAATCCATTGCGCAGCTACTTGTCCGGGTCGGTTTCTTTTATGCCTGCTACGTAAGGGACAGAAGAATGCGTAATCAAGAGGGGATGCATAGAAAGCAGTTTCTTTGAGGTATCTCTACCTGAAAATACATAATCTAAGTGATTGATAGTTGGTATTCAGCAGTCATAAAAGTATGCCTTATTTACTTTGAAGAACTAGTAAAATAGTGATTTTGTCAGACAGCATAGGCAGCAGCTCTATAGAGATGAGATGATGACTTGGAATCAAATAATAAAGTCATCAAATAAAACAAATCTAATATACACAAGAATTTACATATTTTATTAAAGTAAAGTAATATGAATAACTGATGGTTAATAAGTGATAAGCAGTCATGGGCAGTCACTACCATCATGGGACTTGTATTAATTGTTTTATTTTGTGTTACAGCATTTAACCCACAATGCATAATGCATTTAATGTAAAAATATATATATATATTTTAATCGAAAGATTAGCTATATAAAAATGTGTAGAATTGCAGGGAACTTGCTTTAAAACAGCAACATTTTCTCTGAGCCTGATGGCAAATGGGTAGAATAGCATGAAACTACACATTCTTCTCTTTGCCCCATGGTTTAGACCAGGGGTCGGGAACCTTTTTGACTAAGAGAGCCATGAAAGCAAAAAATTTGGAAATTTATTTCAGTGAGAGCCATATAATATATTTTAAAAGTGAATTCAACTAAATGTCAGTATAATAAGCCTCTGAATTTGTAGCATTCCAGAGAGACATCAGGGATTGCAACGTGCTCTGCTTCACGGAAACATGGCTAACTCAAGAGACTCTAACGGAGTCGGTGCAGCCAGCTGGTTTCTTCATGCATCGCGCCGACAGAAACAAACATCTTTCTGGTAAGAAGAGGGGCGGGGGGGTATGCCTTATGATTAACGAGACGTGGTGTGATCATCATAACAACACACAGGAACTCAAGTCATTCTGTTCACCTGATCTAGAACTCCTCACAATCAAATGTCGACCGCATTACCTACCAAGGGAATTCTCTTCAATCATAATCACAGCCGTATATATTCCCCCCCAAGCAGACACATCGATGGCCCTGAACGAACTTTATCTGACTCTTTGTAAACTGGAAACCACACACCCTGAGGCTGCATTCATCGTAGCTGGGGATTTTAACAAGGCTAATCTAAAAACAAAACTCCCTAAATTCTATCAGCATATCGATTGTGCTACCAGGGCTGGAAAAACCCTAGATCATTGTTATACTAATTTCCGCGACGCATATAAGGCCCTCCCCCGCCCCCCTTTCGGAAAAGCTGACCACGACTCCATTTTGTTGATTCCAGCCTACAAACAGAAACTAAAACAACAAGCTCCCGCGCTCAGGTCTGTTCAACGCTGGTCCGACCAATCTGAATCCACGCTTCAAGACTGCTTCGATCACGCGGATTGGAATATGTTCCGCATTGCGTCCAACAACAATATTGACGAATATGCTGATTCGGTGAGCGAGTTCATTAGGAAGTGCATTGACGATGTCGTACCCACAGCAACGATTAAAACATTCCCAAACCAGAAACCGTGGATTGACGGCAGCATTCGCGCGAAACTGAAAGCGCGAACCACTGCTTTTAACCAGGGCAAGGTGACCGGAAGCATGACCGAATACAAACAGTGTAGCTATTCTCTCCGCAAGGCAATCAAACAGGCTAAGTCCCAGTACAGAGACAAAATCGAGTTGCAATTCAACAGCTCAGACACAAGAGGTATGTGGCAGGGTCTACAGTCAATCACGGATTACAAAAAGAAAACCAGCCCCGTCGCGGACCAGGATGTCTTGCTCCCAGACAGGCTAAACAACTTTTTTGCCCGCTTTGAGGACAATACAGTGCCACTGACACGGCCCCCTACCAAAACCTGCGGGCTCTCCTTCACTGCAGCCGAGGTGAGTAAAACATTTAAACGTGTTAACCCTCGCAAGGCTGCAGGCCCAGACGGCATTCCCAGCCGCGTCCTCAGAGCATGCGCAGACCAGCTGGCTGGTGTGTTTACGGACATATTCAATCAATCCTTATCCCAGTCTGCTGTTCCCACATGCTTCAAGAGGGCCACCATTGTTCCTGTTCCCAAGAAAGCTAAGGTAACTGAGCTAAACGACTACCGCCCCGTAGCACTCACTTCCGTCATCATGAAGTGCTTTGAGAGACTAGTCAAGGACCATATCACCTCCACCCTACCGGACACCCTAGACCCACTCCAATTTGCTTACCGACCCAATAGGTCCACAGACGACGCAATCGCAACCACACTGCACACTGCCCTAACCCATCTGGACAAGAGGAATACCCATGTGAGAATGCTGTTCATCGATTACAGCTCAGCATTTAACACCATAGTACCCTCCAAACTCGTCATCAAGCTCGAGACCCTGGGTCTCGACCCCGCCCTGTGCAACTGGGTCCTGGACTTCCTGACGGGCCGCCCCCAGGTGGTGAGGGTAGGTAACAACATCTCCACCCCGCTGATCCTCAACACTGGGGCCCCAAAAGGGTGCGTTCTGAGCCCTCTCCTGTACTCCCTGTTCACCCACGACTGCGTGGCCATGCACGCCTCCAACTCAATCATCAAGTTTGCGGATGACACTACAGTGGTAGGCTTGATTACCAACAACGACGAGACGGCCTACAGGGAGGAGGTGAGGGCCCTCGGAGTGTGGTGTCAGGAAAATAACCTCACACTCAACGTCAACAAAACAAAGGAGATGATTGTGGACTTCAGGAAACAGCAGAGGGAGCACCCCCCTATCCACATCGACGGGTCAGTAGTGGAGAAGGTGGAAAGTTTTAAGTTCCTCGGTGTACACATCACGGACAAACTGAATTGGTCCACCCACACAGACAGCGTTGTGAAGAAGGCGCAGCAGCGCCTCTTCAACCTCAGGAGGCTGAAGAAATTCGGCTTGTCACCAAAAGCACTCACAAACTTCTACAGATGCACAATCGAGAGCATCCTGTCGGGCTGTATCACCGCCTGGTACGGCAACTGCTCCGCCCACAACCGTAAGGCTCTCCAGAGGGTAGTGAGGTCTGCAGAACGCATCACCGGGGGCAAACTACCTGCCCTCCAGGACACCTACACCACCCGATGTCACAGGAAGGCCATAAAGATCATCAAGGACAACAACCACCCAAGCCACTGCCTGTTCACCCCGCTATCATCCAGAAGGCGAGGTCAGTACAGGTGCATCAAAGCAGGGACCGAGAGACTGAAAAACAGCTTCTATCTCAAGGCCATCAGACTGTTAAACAGCCACCACTAACATTTAGCGGCCGCTGCCAACATACTGACTCAACTCCAGCCACTTTAAAAATGGGAATTGATGGAAATTATGTAAAAATGTACCACTAGCCACTTTAAACAATGCCACTTAATATAATGTTTACATACCCTACATTACCCATCTCATATGTATATACTGTACTCTATATCATCTACTGCATCTTGCCATCTTTATGTAATACATGTACCACTAGCCACTTTAAACTATGCCACTTTATGTTTACATACCCTACAGTACTCATCTCATATGTATATACCGTACTCTATACCATCTACTGCATCTTGCCTATGCCGTTCTGTACCACCACTCATTCATATATCTTTATGTACATATTCTTTATCCCTTTACACTTGTGTGTGTGTATAAGGTAGTAGTTGTGGAATTGTTAGGTTAGACTACTTGTTGGTTATTACTGCATTGTCGGAACTAGAAGCACAAGCATTTCGCTACACTCGCATTAACATCTGCTAACCATGTGTATGTGACTAATAAAATTTGATTTGATTTGATTTGATTTGATTTATCTACGAGATAGTAAAACTTGAGGAGCCACTCAGTTTCGGCTAGCTCAGGATGCTCGATGCCTTTCATTTCAAGGAAAGTCCGGATTTCTTTCAGGCAAGCCGCAAAACGGCTAAGCACCTTCCCTCTTGACAACCAACGCACATTGCTGTGCAAAAGCAGACCAGGATAGTTATTTCCAACTTCATCCAGCAGTGTTTTAAACTGGCGATCATTTAAGGCTCGAGCAACAATAAAGTTGATCACACGAATGACCAGCGACATCACTTCCCCAAACTGCCTGTCACACATCTGAGCACAAAGTGCCTCCTGGTGTAGAATGCAATGGAAACTTAGGATGGGTCTATTTTCATGTTCACGGAGAAGCGCCACAAATTCTTTTTTATTCCCCACCATACACGGAGCACCATCAGTACACACTGAGAGAGAGTTTATCCATAAATAGATTTTTTTCTTGAGCAAACTCCATGAAAGACTTAAATAAATCCTCACCTCTTGTGGACCCTTTTAATGGCAGAACTGCAAGACTTTCTTCGCGCAGTGTGTCACCAACAGCATATCTTGCAATCACGCTGAACTGCGACAAATGGCTCACGTCTGTTGACTCATCCAAAGCCAGGGAAAAGAACGGCGCTGCATTTATGTCCTTCACTTGCGTTTCCTCCACTTTGTTTGCCATCACGATGGTACGATCATGAACAGTTCTTGCCGACAGAGGCATGTCTTGTATCCGTTTAATTATCTTGTCTTTGTTCGGAAGATCATCAAAAAGTTCATTGGCTACATCCAGCATGAACGTTTTAGCATACTCGCCATCTGTGAATGGTTTTCCGTTCCTCACTATTGCTAAAGATCCAGCAAAGCTAGCGGAATTATAGTCACCTTGCCGGGTCCATACGCGGAGTTGCTGCTGGCTAGCTTGCACCCTGCTCAGTAGCTCTTGGCACGCTTTCTTTCTGCTGTCTCCCGCAGGGTATTTTGATGCAAAGGTAGCATGGCGCGTGTCGAAGTGCCGCTTTACATTCGACCGTTTCATCGATGTAATTTTGTCATTGCAAATTAGACACACCGCAGAACCTGCTCTCTCCACAAAGGCGAATTCTTCGGTCCATTCGTCCTGAAATGTACGATACTCGTCATCTTTTTTTCTTTTCGCCATCTTCTTCGTCGAAGGGTTAGCTTTGAGCTAATGACCGAGCAGACTGATTCAAAAGGAGGCGTTTACCTGTTTTACCTAGCAACGGCCAACGTAGGCCAGTATCATTTAATACAAATAATGGACAATTGCTCCTGCAGCCCTGAACAGGACATGAGCAGTGAAAAATCGATGGATGGATTAAAACAAGGAGTTGTAGCGATGAGACAAGATAGTAATTACTAGCGATTGGATACCACGAAAATTGGGGAGAAAAGGGGATAAAATTTATATAAAAAAAAAAAAAAAAAATAAAAAGTGAGAATATTTTGTTTTATCTGCGAGCCAGATGCAATCATCAAAAGAGCCACACCTGGCTCGGGAGCCATAGGTTCCCGACCCCTGGTTTAGACTAAAGGGGGGTGGGGCTCTTGTGAGGGGGCCTCATGAAACTGCAGTATGCCACTGATTTGCACACATCCACACAGATCAATCGCAAATATATTTATATTAGGGATGTACACGGCACTCTCCGATTCTTCATTCAAAAAGTAATGTAAGACAGCACCTCTCACACACCACAACTCAAACATATATTCTTTAAGAATATAAACAACACAGAAACAATTCCGTCTGTCACTTCAGAACCTTTTTGATTTTTCTGACGCTCACTCCCTCAATCCACATTAATCTCACTCATCTCCCCTCCTCTTGCCATTACAGAAAACTCATACAGTACCAACATAATCTAAATTGATCCAAGCCTGGACTTTTCAAATACTTTGACAATGCATCCTTTCCTTCTTTCCTTCCTTGAAGGTGTTCACCTATTCAGTCATTGATCTGCCTTGACTGGGTAGGTGAAATCTATGAATAGTCTCTGTGTGCGTCTCAAATAGCACCCTATTCCCTATATAGTGCACACTACTTTTGAACAAAGCTCTATGGGTCCTGATCAAAAGTAGTGCACTAATGAATTGAGGGGAAACTGTCTCTGTCTCTCTTAAAAATAAAGAAATAGGTCAACTGATCACAGGAACTCTCTCCCTCTATCTCAGAGATGGCTGGTGGACCCTGTCTGCTCTGTGAGCGACCTCCCCGTGTGGCCACCGCCTTCCACTGCCGCCTGCACCACCCCCTCACCGTGCCACGCCGCAGTCTGCTAGAGCTGCAGCCATTCAGCAGTGTGAGTGAATCGCTCATACACACACACACACACACACATATCCACACACCCTCAAACACGCATAAAAATGCCAACGCAGGCACACACTCACAAACACACATGCATATGGTTACAGACACAACTCACTGGAGCCCCAGGCCTTCAACTGTATGAGTAGACACACGCTACAATAAACTCATGCACGTGCACACACATGCACAGTAATATTACATCAACAGATATTAGAACACCTTCTATCCCTCCAAAAGCATGGGGGAAAAATGGCCAAATACGACTAGGCTTAAATGGTTTATATTTTTAGTAAAGGCAGTATCACTTGACCATTGACCTTTGTCTCCCTGTTTCACCCCTCCAGGTCTCGGACACTGAGCAGAGCCTCCAGAGGGGCCAGGGCTTCAACTCTAGCAGTGGCCGCTACACGGCTCCCGTCTCCGGGTTCTACCAACTCACCGCCAGCCTTCTCATAGGTGAGACTTCCACACCGGCCCATACCAAAGTGTTCAATTATGGGGGTGAGGGGGTTTGCAGTACATTGGGGCTGAATTGATTCACATACCACAAAAAGAGGGAGGGAGAGGAAGAGGTTCAAGAGGGAGGAGGACAAATAGATAGAAAACTGAGATATAACAAGGGGAAGAAAAGTGGTTAGACAAGGAAATTAGGAAGATAGGAGCTGGGGAGTGGCTAGGGAGTGAGAGAGGGGGATGGCTAGATGGAGAGAGGAGACTATCAAGGAAAGAAGAAAAACGATGGGAAACCATACAAAAGAATGGTTTGTACAAACAAACGCATCTCCACAACAGATCAAATACAAATCAACATTACAATAACTCCATAGCAATGTACAGTATATATTTTTCTCTAAGTAGCTTTTCCCTCGTAACCTAGAAATATACCGTATTTTTTGCCTGCAAGAGGCCAAGTGGAGAAGTGAAGATGGCAGCCAGGCAAAAAACGGTTTGAATGTTTTGGGTGTGTCATTGGCTTACACCAATCAGAAGTGGCCTAGGCACTGCCCTGGCCAATCAGTGTCAGATGTTGAGAAGATAAGGCCTGGCCAGTTCTGAGGAACAGGGGTGGGGTCTTTCCTCAGAAAGTCCACCCAAAGGGAAACCACCCCACACCACCACTGCAATGTGTATGCCTCTGTCAGTGGCCATTTTAGCATGTAATTCTTGGTGGGGCAAAAAAAAAGAAAGAAATGGGATGCATGCCAGCAAAACAACTGCACATAAAAACATAGCTGATATGGCAGACTTGCTTAAACAAATGTGGTTTCTAGTGACAATTGAGATGTACAAACTATGGCATAAGGGGACGACAAGCAGATAACGAGGCAATCCGTAACTCAGATGAAGACATTAATGAGCAATCGATGACAGACGTGGTTAATATAACTATTTGTTCAGCACTTTTGAAATGTACAGCGACAGCGTTCAGAACATGGGCCGTTCTTACGGTGTACTCCCTGTACACGTCAGAACCGTACGATCAATAAATGTGCCATATAAACAGACAATGAAAGCTCTTACAATACTCAATGATTACATTTCTCTAAAACAGGTTATAGGCTATTTGTGCACCACCAAGCTAGAACAGTAGGCAAAATTAAGAGGTGAAAATAGACCAAATTATTAGGGTGAGGCACATTGAACGCCGGTTGGGTCTTTGCATGTCAAAGAAGATGCACATCATATAACACTATTTGACGCCAAGCACCACAAGCCAAGCACCACAACTACTATCAGTAGCACTGTCAAAGCTGTACAAAAAAAAGTTGCCAAACTGGGCCACGAACGATGTGCTTACAATACCACGTTGGTGAAAATAGACCAAATTATTAGGGTGAGGCACATGGGCTACTAACAGCTCACTACACAACATACACTAAGTATTACTTTCTTAGCTACAGTATACATTTCTCCCTTGCGTATTACATCATTTATGCAACAGCATACAATACATTTTTGGACTCGCAGCGGTCGTTTGTTGGCAAATTTTGTCATCAAACTGTCATCAATGTCTGGCATTGAATAGCAGGCTAACGTTAGTGGTTTCTTTGCAACGCTTGCAGTTAGCCACAGATTCCTTCCAAACGACTCATTGTTAAATTTGCGATTTCCAACTTGTTGTGTAATCTTTATGTACAATGGCCGATGAGGACCGATACGTAAGATGTTGACATGATCAGTCCAATCAAAGCTACTGTAGATAGAATGATATCAAATCACGTTATATCTGTGGCCAATGACCTTGAGCCTTCTTGGATGGGCACTTCTAATATAACTCTATGGCAGAACCCAAGGGGATAAAATATATGACAGAAAACTGAGCCAATCAAGCGCAACGCTCTGTGTTTTCTGCTCGCTCGCCCCACCACCACAGAAAGCACTGGGCTAGACTGACACACCTGCATTTACCGTGACACACCTGCCTAACTCAAGAAAGCAAAAAAAGAGACCATGTGTGTATGCGGCTTTATTAACTCAATGACATTTTTTTTTGTTTACATTGTTTGCAAACTGATATGTGACACGTATTAATGCCAAAATAACAAGCAAAACAGGCAAGCCCCACCTGCCCTGAATGATGGGTTGCCACTGGCCACTGTGCATGTGATGTAAATTGTGTGTGTGTGTGTGTGTGTGTGTGTGTGTGTGTGTGTGTGTGTGTGTGTGTGTGTGTGTGTGTGTGTGTGTGTGTGTGTGTGTGTGTGTGTGTGTGTGTGTGTGTGTGTGTGTGTGTGTGTGTGTGTGTGTGTGTGTGTGTGTGTGTGTGTCTGTGTCTGTGTGTGTGTGTGTGTGTGTGTGTGTGTGTGTTCTCAGAGCCCAATGAGAGGTCACAAGCCAGGATGAAGGATAGTGTGAAGGCTTCCATCTGCATTGAGTCCCTATGCCAGAGCAATGTGTGAGTACTAGTACACACACACACACACACACACACACACACACACACGCTGCGTGCACGCACACACAAACAGAGATGTATTCAATCATTGCCAGTTGTTCCTGCCTGTTTTTCCTGAGCTACGCCTCTGAATGTTCCAGGTCTCTGGATTCGGTGACAGGGGTGGGTAGTTCAGGAGTCTTCAGCATCTTACTGACAGGAACCCTTTACATACAGGTAATATACTCTCTCACACACACACACACACATACACACACAGGGTATTATTACACGTTCACGCACACGCAAACACAGTATTGAGTTAAACGTGTATATGGCCACCCATTCACAACAATCTGATATCTGCACACACTCCTATCAACACTCTCATCTCCAGATAAAGACATATACTTTGACAATTATGTGCAATTACCTTGTTTGCCAGGAATGATACTGGCAGTCAGAGTGATAGATGAGCATAAGCACTGCTCTTGGTGAAAGGATTGAGAGTAGAGTGCGGAGTGACTGATGGTCTTTAACCCTTTATGTTCTGGCTTGCAGGCGGGGGAGTATGTGTCCATTTTCGTCGACAACGGAACAGGCTCAGCACTCACAGTCCTCCAGGATACTTTGTTTTCCGGGATACTCCTGGGAGTGTGAACACAGTAAAACAAATGATACACACACATACGTAAGCAGATACACACACACACACACACACACACACCCATAGACTGAAAGGAACAAATATATTAAACCATGTACAGTACCAGTCAGAAGTTTGGACACACCTAATCATTCAAGGGTTTTTCCTTATTTTTACTATTTTCTACATTGCAGAATAATAGAGAAGACATAAAAACTGTGAAATAGCACACATGGAATCATGTAGTAACCAAAAAAGTGTAAAACAAATGAAAATGTATTTTATATTTGATATTCTTCAAAGTAGCCACCCTTTGCCTTGATGACAGCTTTACACACTCTTGGCATTCTCTAAACCAGCTTCATGAGATAGTCACCTGGAATGCATTTCAATTAACAGGTGTGCCTTGTTAAAAGTTCATTTGTGGGATTTATTTCCTCCTTAATGCATTTGAGCCAATCATTTGAGCCAATCAATCTGGATGGAAAATTACTGAGGATAATAGCAGACGATATTGCCACTCCTATTTGCCACATCTTCAATTTAATCCTACTAGAGAGCGTGTGCCCTCAGGCCTGTAGGGAAGCTAAAGTCATTCCGCTACCCAAGAATAGTAAAGCCCCCTTTACTGGCTTAAATGGCCGACCAATCAGCCTGTTACCAACCCTTAATAAACTAATGGAAAAAATTGTGTTTGACCAGATACAATGCCATTTCCCAGTAAACAAATTGACAACAGAATTTCAGCATGCTTATAGGGAACGACACTCAACAAGCACAGCACTTACACACAGGACTGATGATTGGCTGAGAGAAATTGATGATAAAATGATTGTGGGGGCTGTCCTGTTAGACATGCAGCTTTTGACATTATCAATCATAATCTGCTGCTGGAAAAACGTATGTGTTATGGCTTTACACCCACTGCTATAATGTAGATAAAGAGTTACTTGTCTAACAGAACACAGAGGGTGTTCTTTAATGGAACCCTATCAAATATAATCCAGTCAGAATCAGGAATTCCCCAGGGTAGCTGTTTAGGCCCCTTGCTCTTTTTGATTTTTACTAACGACATGCCACTGACTTTGAGGAAAGCCAGAGTGCCTATGTATGCGTATGACTCAACACTATACATGTCAGCTACTACAGCAACTGAAATGACTGCAACACTCAACAAAGAGCTGCAGTTAGTTTCAGAGTGGGTTGCAAGGAATAAGTTAGCCCTAAATATTTCTAAAATTAAAAGCATTGTATTTAGAACAAAACACTCACTAAACCCTAAACAACTAAATTTTGTAATCATGTGGAAATGAAGCAAGTTGGGATGACTAAACTGCTTGGAGTAACCCTAGATTGTAACTGTTATTGTCAAAACATATTGATGCAGTAGTAGCTAAGATAGGGAGACGTCTGTCTATAATAAAGCGATCCTCTGCCTTCTTAACAACACTATCAACAAAGCAGGTCTTACAGGCCCTAGTTTTGTCGCACCTTGACTACTGTTCAGTCGTGTGGTCAGGTGCCACAAAAAAGGACTTAGGAAAATTGCAATTGACTCAGAACAGGGCAGCACGGCTGGCCCTTGGATGTACAAAGAGAGCTCATATTAATAATATACATGTCAATCTCTCCTGGCTGAAAGTGGAGGAGCGATTGACTTCATCACTACTTTTATTTATGAGAGGTGTTGACATGTTGAATGCACCGAGCTGTCTGTCTAAACTACTGGCACACAGCTCGGACACCCATGCATACCCCACAAGACATGTCATCAGAGGTCTCTTCACAATCACCAAGTCCAGAATAGACTATGGGAGGCACACAGTACTACACAGAGCCATGACTACATGGAACTCTATTCCACATCAAGTAACTGACGCAAGCAGTAAAATTTGATTTAAAAAACAGATTAAAAAACACATTGTGGAACAGCGGGGACTGTGAACCAACACAAACATTGACACACACACACACAATACACACACACAATAACATACGCACAATACATACACATGGATTTAGTACTGTAGATATGTGGTAGTGGTGGAGTAGGGGCCTGAGGGCACACATTGTGTTGTGAAATCTGTGTATGTATTGTATGTTTTTAAAATTGTATAAACAGCCTTAATTTTGCTGGACCCAAAGAAGAGTAGCTGCTGCTTTGACAGCAGCTAATGGGGATCTATAATAAATACAAATACAAATATTATGGCAAGAACAGCTCAAATAGGCAAAGAGAAATGACAGTCCATCATTACTTTAAGACATGAAGGTCAGTAAATGCAGAACATTTTAAGAACTTTGAACGTTTCTTCAAGTGCAGTCGCAAAAAGCATCAAGCGCTATGATGAAACTGGCTCTCATGAGGACCTCCACAGGAAAGGAAGACCCAGAGTTACCTTTGCTGCAGAGGATAAGTTCCTTATAGTTACCAGCCTCAGAAACTTTTGCCCAAATAAATGCCCCACAGATTTCAAGTAACAGACACATTTCAACATCAGCTGTTCAGAGGAGACTGCGTGAATCAAGCATTCATGGTCGAATTGCTGCAAAGAAACCACTACTAAAGGACAACAACAATAAGAAGAAGAGACTTGCTTGGGCCAATAAACACGAGCAATGGACATTAGACCGGTGGAGATCTGTCCTTTGGTCCATTGAGTCCAAATTTGAGATTTTTGGTTCCAACTGCCGTGTCTTTGTGAGACGCAGAGTAGGTGAACGAATGATCTCTGCATGTGTGGTTTCTATCGTGAAGCATGGAGGAGGTGTGATGGTGTGGGGGTGCTTTTCTTGTGACACTGTCTGTGATTTATGGCTACCACAGCATTCTGCAGCTATACGCCATCCCATCTGGTTTGGGCTCAGTGGGACTATCATTTGTTTTCCAAGAAGGAGAGTGATGGAGTGCGGCATCAGATGACCTGGCCTCTACAATCACCCGACCTCAACCCAATTGAGATGGTTTGGGATGAGTTGGACTGCAGAGTGAAGGAAAAGCAGCCAACAAGTGCTTAGCATATGTGGGAACTCCTTCAAGACTGTTGGAAAAACATTCCTCATGGAGTTGATTGAGAGAATGCCAAGAGTGTGCAAAGTTATCATCAAGGCAAAGGGTGGCTGCTTTGAAGAATCTCCAAAATAAAATATATTTTGATATTTTTGGTTACTACATGATTCCATATATGTTATTTCATAGTTTTATTGTCTTCACTATTATTCTACAATGTAGAAAATAGTAAAAAATAAAGAAAAACCCTTGAATGAGTAGGTGTGTCCAAACTTTTGCCTGGTAATGTACAGTGAGGGAAAAAAGTATTTGATCCCCTGCTGATTTTGTACGTTTGCCCACTGACAAAGAAATGATCCGTAAATAATTTTAATGGTACGTTTATTTGAACAGTGAGAGACAGAATAACAACAACAAAAAATCCAGAAAAACGCATGTCAAAAAAGTTATACATTGATTTGCATTTTAATGAGGGAAATAAGTATTTGACCCCTCTGCAAAACAAGACTTAGTACTTGGTGGCAAAACCCTTGTTGGCAATCACAGAGGTCAGACGTTTCTTGTAGTTGGCCACCAGGTTTGCACACATCTCAGGAGGGATTTTGTCCCAATCCTCTTTGCAGATCTTCTTCAAGTCATTAAGGTTTGGAGGCTGACGTTTGGCAACTCAAACCTTCAGCTCCCTCCACAGATTGTCTATGGGATTAAGGTCTGGAGACTGGCTAGGCCACTCCAGGACCTTAATGTGCTTCTTCTTGAGCCACTCCTTTGTTGCCTTGGCCGTGTGTTTTGGGTCATTGTCATTCTGGAATACCCATCCACGACCCATTTTCAATGCCCTGGCTGAGGGAAGGAGGTTCTCACCCAAGATCTGACGGTACATGGCCCCGTCCATCGTCCCGTCCATCGTCCCTTTGATGCGGTGAAGTTGTCCTGTCCCCTTAGCAGAAAAACACCCCCAAAGCATAATATTTCCACCTCCATGTTTGACGGTGGGGATGGTGTATTTGGAGTCATAGGCAGCATTCCTCCTCCTCCAAACACGGCGAGTTGAGTTGATGCCAAAGAGCTCCATTTTGGTCTCATCTGACCACAACACTTTCATCCAGTTGTCCTCTGAATCATTCAGCTGTTCATTGGCAAACTTCAGACGGGCATGTATATGTGCTTTCTTGAGCAGGGGGACCTTGCGGGCGCTGCAGGATTTCAGTCCTTCACGGCGTAGTGTGATACCAATTGTTTTCTTGGTGACCATGGTGCCAGCTGCCTTGAGATCATTGACAAGATCCTCCCGTGTAGTTCTGGGCTGATTCCTCACCGTTCTAACGATCATTGCAACTCCACGAGGTGAGACCTTGCATGGAGCCCCAGGCCGAGGGAGATTGACAGTTATTTTGTGTTTCTTCCATTTGCGAATAATCGCACCAACTGTTGTCACCTTCTCACCAAGCTGCTTTGCGATGGTCTTGTAGCCCATTCCAGCCTTATGTAGGTCTACAATCTTGTCCCTGACATCCTTGGAGAGCTCTTTGGTCTTGGCCATGGTGGAGAGTTTGGAATCTGATTGAATCAAATCAAATCAAATGTATTTATATAGCCCTTCGTACATCAGCTGATATCTCAAAGTACTGTACAGAAACCCAGCCTAAAACCCCAAACAGCAAGCAATGCAGGTGTAGAAGCACGGTGGCTAGGAAAAACTCCCTAGAAAGGCCAAAACCTAGGAAGAAACCTAGAGAGGAACCAGGCTATGAGGGGTGGCCAGTCCTCTTCTGGCTGTGCCGGGTGGAGATTATAACAGAACATGGCCAAGATGTTCAAATGTTCATAAATGACCAGCATGGTCAAATAATAATAATCACAGTAGTTGTCGAGGGTGCAGCAAGTCAGCACCTCAGGAGTAAATGTCAGTTGGCTTTTCATAGCCGATCATTAAGAGTATCTCTCCCGCTCCTGCGGTCTTTAGAGAGTTGAAAACAGCAGGTCTGGGACAGGTAGCACATCCAGTGAACAGGTCAGGGTTCCATAGCCGCAGGCAGAACAGTTGAAACTGGAGCAGCAGCACGGCCAGGTGGACTGGGGACAGCAAGGAGTCATCATGCCAGGTAGTCCTGAGGCATGGTCCTAGGGCTCAGGTCCTCCGAGAGAGAGAAAGAAAGAGAGAAAGAGAGAATTAGAGAGAGCATACTTAAATTCACACAGGACACCGGATAAGACAGGAGAAGTACTCCAGATATAACAAACTGACCCAAGCCCCCCGACACATAAACTACTGCAGCATAAATACTGGAGGCTGAGACAGGAGGGGTCAGGAGACATTGTGGCCCCATCCGATGATACCCCCGGACAGGGCCAAACAGGAAGGATATAACCCCACCCACTTTGCCAAAGCACAGCCCCACACCACTAGAGGGATAACTTCAACCACCAACTTACCATCCTGAGACAAGGCCGAGTATAGCCCACAAAGATCTCCGCCACGGCACAACCCAAGGGGGGGGCACCAACCCAGACAGGAAGATCACGTCAGTGACTCAACCCACTCAAGTGATGCACCCCTCCTAGGGACGGCATGAAAGAGCACCAGTAAGCCAGTGACTCAGCCCCTGTAATAGGGTTAGAGGCAGAGAATCCCAGTGGAGAGAGGGGAACCGGCCAGGCAGAGACAGCAAGGGCGGTTCGTTGCTCCAGAGCCTTTCCGTTCACCTTCACACTCCTGGGCCAGACTACACTCAATCATATGACCCACTGAAGAGATGAGTCTTCAGTAAAGACTTAAAAGTTGAGACCGAGTCTGCGTCTCTCACATGGGTAGGCAGACCATTCCATAAAAATGGAGATCTATAGGAGAAAGCCCTGCCTAGAAATTCTAGGGACAATTAGGAGGCCTGCGTCTTGTGACCGTAGCGTACGTGTAGGTATGTACGGCAGGACCAAATCGGAAAGATAGGTAGGAGCAAGCCCATGTAATGCTTTGTAGGTTAGCAGTAAAACCTTGAAATCAGCCCTTGCCTTAACAGGAAGCCAGTGTAGGGAGGCTAGCACTGGAGTAATATGATCACATTTTTTGGGTTTAGTCAGGATTCTAGCAGCCGTATTTAGCACTAACTGAAGTTTATTTAGTGCTTTATCCGGGTAGCCGGAAAGTAGAGCATTGCAGTAGTCTAACCTAGAAGTAACAAAGCATGGATTGATTGATTGCTTCTGTGGACAGGTGTCTTTTATACAGGTAACAAGCTGAGATTAGGAGCACTCCCTTTAAGACTGTGCTCCTAATCGCAGCTCGTTACCTGTATAAAAGACACCTGGGAGCCAGAAATCTTTCTGATTGAGATGGGGTCAAATACTTATTTCCCTCATTAAAATGCAAATCAATTTATAACTTTTTTGACATGTGTTTTTCAGCATTTTTTTGTTGTTATTCTGTCTCTCACTGTTCAAATAAACCTACCATTAAAGTTATAGACGGGTCATTTCTTTGTCAGTGGGCAAACGTACAAAATCAGCAGGGGATCAAATACTTTTTTCCCTCACTGTACGTACACAGAGGTGGGAAAAGATACATTAAAATGTATCTGTTACAAAACATAAAATACCCTAAAGACCAATGTATTGTATTGAACTACAAAATACTGGTGCCAACAAATGTATTTGATGAAAATACATGTATTTTGTATTTTCAAAATACAGAAAATACTTTTACAGGCAGCCCCTTTAAATTAGTTATAAAACAGCCTGTGAACCTTGGCTAACACTCTATGAACAGAATCTATTGCTTAGACAATTGTCACAGTTCTAGTGTTAATCTTCAGAGCTTTGTGGCCGCATATTATTCAAAATTCGCTGCATTGGTGTCAGAAAGGAGATACCATATATTACTACGAGCCTTACATCATCAGAGGGTGTAGGTGGAAGGAAAGTGGGTGTAGGTGGAAAGAAAGTCACTTGCGAATGAGAGTGAGTGTAGTGATAGTGTGGCAATAAAAATCGAATTCACTTTCAGTACTTTCAAATACAAATGACAAAATGCTCAAAAGTCATTGAAATACCTATCCAATCTCTGTATGTACAAACAGAAAGTATTTCTCAAAATTGTAGACTCTCTGTCTGGAGTGGCACACAGCTATATGCCACTCCGGGCAGAGAGCAGAGAATGCCTCACACTGGTACCTACGAGTGGGATGAGTGTGCCATTAGCAAACATCATCAATATTCAGACCGGCCTCTGCAATTATCCATAACAGCATTGCTAAGACAACATTCATTAGTGCACACTGTAGCAAAACATTTTGCAATGTAATTCGTTTCTTATTAGACAACTTCAGGTAGTCCCTCCCAGTTTCGGTCCGTTTTCTTCCGTTTGATTTCTACTGAACACGACCCAGGACATTTTGTTAACAACATTTTAAATAACCATTTTGTCTATATATACTTAGATGTATTTTTCTAGTGCTACTTTCATTGTCGATGATTCGCTTTAACACGCTATTCAGAATATTTATTTTCTTTTTGGATGTGAAATGAATACGATATATGAAAAATTGTGGATATTATTGCTTGTAATAAAACATTTATTGCAATCCAGGTTAGGATATTCTCGCTGGTGTTTGTTTGTTGTGTAAATTTGGAATAATCTGCAAATGTTTTATTTCCAATTTCAATTCCAAGTGTAATTATAGGCTAATTACAGAGATGCATAGATACTCATGCTTTCTTCTGGGCTTTTATTTTAATGTTGTATCAATGTAATTTGTCAACGTATTGTGAAGTGGAATCTATGTGGAAAATACATTGGATTTGAGTAAAATTGTTTTAAGGGTGAAGTTTCAACCACATGATTATGTCATCGTGGTAACCAAATTTCAACATAGACAAACCTTGTATAAAATATGTTAAATTTGTACCTTTAAAACAACGTCAGATCTTCAACGTTATATCCACCATCAGAAAAAAAAACAATAGGCTGGGCAGCACCCACTGGCGTAGCGGAAACCCCTGCAGCCCCTCACACGTCATCTCACACCTATGTCAAAATTGTATAAATGTTTGAAATAAATTATTTTGACTAAATTCAAATCAAATTGTATTTGTCACATGCTTTGTAAACAAAATTTGTAGACTAACAGTGAACTTCTTACTTATGGGAACTTCCCAACAATACAGAGTAAAAAAGTGATGTACTGAGCCATACGCACTGCCCTCTGTAGCACCTTGCGGTTGGATGCCAAGCATTTGCCATAACAAGCGATGATGCAGCCAGTCAAGATTCTCTCAACTGTGCAGCTGTAGAACTTTTTAAAGGTCCATGCCAAATCGTTTCAGTCTCTTGAGGGAGAAGATGCGTTGTCGTGGCCTTCTTCACGACTGTGTGGGTGTATGTGGACCATGATAATTCTTTAGTAATGTGGACACCGAGGAACTCGAAGCTCTCGACCCTCTCCACTACAGCTCCGTCGATGTGAATGGGGCGTGCTTGGCCTTCCGTTTCCTGTAGTCCACGATCAGCTCCTTTGTCTTGCTGACGTTAAGGGAGAGGTTGTTGTCCTGGCACCACACTGCCAGGTCACTGACCTCCTCCCTATAGGCTGTCTCATCGTCATCGGTGATCAGGCCAACTACCGCGTTGTCGTCAGCAAACTTAATGATGGTGTTGGAGTTGTGCGCTGCCACCCAGTTTTGGGTGAACAGGGAGTACAGAAGGGGACTAAGCACGCACCACTGAGGGGCCCCCGTGTTGAGGGTCAATGTGGTGGATGTGTTGTTGGCTACCCTTACCACCTGTGGCCTGTCAGGAATCGAGGATCCAGTTACAGTGAGGGGTGTTCAGTCCTAGGGTCCTGAACTTAGTGATGAGCTTGTAGGGCTCAATGGTGTTGAACGCTGAGCTATAGTCAATGAACAGCATTCTCACATAGGTGTTCCTATTGTCCAGGTGGGAAAGGGCAGTGTGGAGTGCAATAGAGATTGCGACATCTGTGTATCTGTTGGGGCCGTATGTGAATTGGAGTGGATTCAAGGTGTCTGGGATGATGGTGTTGATGTGAGCCATGACCAGCCTTTCAAAGCATTTCAAAGCACCAGTGTCCCGCTCCTTGAAAGTGGCAACTCGAGCCTTTGGCTCAGTGTGGATATTACCTGTAATACACGGCTTCTTGTTGGGATATTTATGGTACATACAGCCACTGTGGGGATGACGTCGTCAATGCACTTATTAATAAAGCCGGTGACTAATATGGTAAACTCTTCAATGCTATTGGATGAGTCCTGGAACATATTCTAGTCTGTGCTAGCTAAACAGTCCTGTAGCTTAGCATCTGCTTCATTGGACCTCTTCCATATTGAGTGCTTCACTGGTACTTTCTGCTTGATTAGTTTTATTTTATACAGTAAATTTGGACTTTTTCCACATTTTGTTACGTTACAGCCTTATTCTAAAGTTAATTAAAAAAAAAAAAATCCCTCATCAATGTACACATAATACCCCATAATGACAAAGTGAAAACAGGTCTTTAGAATGTTGGTAAATGTAATAAAAACAAAAAACAGAAATACCTTATTTACATAAGTATTCAGACCCTTTGCTATGAGACTGAAAATTGAGCTCAGGTGCATCTTGTTTCCATTCATCATCCTTGAGATGTTTCTACAACTTGATTGGAGACCACCTATGGAAAATTTTATTGATTCGACATGAAATCAATAAAAGGCACACACCTGTCTATATATTGTCGCACATTTGACAGTGCATGTCAAAGTTAAAACCAAGCCATGAGGTCGAAGGAATTGTCCGTAGAGCTCCGAGACAGGATTGTGTCGAGGCACAGATCTGGGGAAGGGTACCACATTTTTTTGGCAGCATTGAAGGTCCCCAAGTCCTCCATCATTCTTAAATGGAAGAAGTTTGGAACTACCAACACTCTTCCTATAGCTGGCCGCCCGGCCAAACTGAGCATCATGCTGTGGGGATGTTTTTCAGTGGCAGGGACTGGGAGACTAGTCAGGATCGAGGTAAAGATTAACAGAGCAAAGTACAGAGAGATCATTGATGAAAACCTGCTCCAGAGCGCTCATGTCCTTAACATAACAACAACCAAACATTAATAACAGAAAAAAAGTCCTCACATTTCCAATAATAAAAATAAATACAGATTATAATATGCAATCGCAGATCATGTAGATTACGCTTCAACCACCTAAAAAAATGGAGAATATTCAGATTTACAGTTCCAATGCTTCTACAATATCACCGGTTTACAAAAAATTAAAAATAAAGATCCCAAACACTCTGGGGCAGGTACGCCAAATAAAATGTGATTCAAATAAATAAATACAAATATTCCGATTTTCAAACAGTTCATTTATATTTTCCAACGGAGCTACACATTTGGTTGATGTTTTTTTCTCTCGCCCGAGTAGCCTTGTTTCCCTGCCAAAAATAAAATTAAATCATCTAGTGTTCAGTGAAATAACAACACAATGTCAAATACAGGTAGCCTAGTCAAATAATTAACATCCAATCACATTAACCGTTACTCTCTCGCGGGAATTCCACTAATAGTCCGTATGTAGCCAAACGTAGCTGCTGCTCATTCCGTTTGCTCGAAAATTGATAAATGGTTAAAAAAAAGTAAGGCTCGCGTCCATAGAAACACATACCAGCTCTACTGCTAGTACTGCTACTACCAGCAGCACTACACCTGCACCTGTCGACGACACAAGTTGTTCTGCTTCCACGAGCACATCAAATGCTAGCATCAGTAATTCTACATTTGTTGTTGGCCCAGCTAGCATGGACATTGACAGTTGTGAATCTGATGCAGCCGAAGAGCTACTGCCCCCTTACCCGGGAAAGCCCCGAACAACAGACAGTGACGTTGGACCATCGAAGAGGCGCAAATATGATGATGCACATTTTCTATGATTAAAAGTTGAAGGAAAAAGGAAACCGCACACTGCTCTTGATAGTATTACTGATATTTAATAAGCTTACGTATCGGGCTCACAGCCTTCGTCAGAGCTTTTGTGATTTAAAAAAAAATGTGCACCCTTATGTAGACCTAGCCCCACCCACATCCATTCCACACATCAAAGGGGGTTGGAAGCAAAGGAAAAACAAATAAGTGCTACCAAATATAACAATATGCATTTCATAAATATTACAAAAGTGTAAAAATAAGACGTATTAAACACGTCTGTAAAACCACAATGAGGACATAGCAAGTTTTCATTCGTCATTGGGTACATCGTACGAAAAACATAATCTTAAATAGGCACATAATTCATGTTCAAATTCACAACATAACATACATTGGCATTTCATGATTAATCATCCTTTAGGAAATAATGTCTGGAGGGTGAAAATCCCAAAACATTCTCTTTTACTCAGAGTATTATTAATATCACCTCCCCTGTCTGATATCTTAACTTTCTCTATGCCACAAAATCTAAAGGTAGAAATGTCATGCTTTAGGTAATTAAAATGTACTGTGACTGGATAATCCCTGTTGTTTCTCCTGATTTAACTTTTATGTTCACTAATTCTCTGTTTGAGCTAGCGCTGAACAACAGACAGTGACGTTAGACCAACAGACAGTGACGTTAGACCATTGAAGAGGAGCAAATATGATGATGCACATTTTCTAGGATTAAAAGTTGAAAATGGTGATACAGCGCTAAAATGACCACTTCACATCAAAGTACATAAACCTACGGTGTAAGGGAAAACAGAAACAGACATTTATCTATCGTAATTTACGAGAAATCGTACAACGTCCGTTTGATGATGGTTAAACAAATGTGGGTTTTTTATCCAAAAAAGTTATAGATCCAGTTGCAGGGCTCAACATGATTTCTGGTATTTTCTGTGCTCTCTCACACACACACACACACACACACACACACACACACACACACACACACACACACACACACACACACACACACACACACACACACACACACACACACACACACACACACACACACACACACACACACACACACACACACACACACACACACACACACACACACACACACACACACACACACACACACACACACACACACATACACACACACACACACACAATGTGGAGTGACTCTAGAAGGTTCTCAGGCTGAGAAACAGCCTCGTCCATTTGCAATAACTTAAATAAAAAGTCTATGTCGCGAAGATGACAACATTTAGAAAAGTCCCAGAATCACACAACTAGGTGCACTGAAACCGCCTCAGCCCATAGAGATGGACCCTAAAGTTTCTGTCCAATAGCTCTTTCAGAGACCCCGTAGCTTCGCCCGGAAAAAGTGCATTTTTTTAGGCCTACACATACTGTCAGAACTGGACCCGCAGCTTGAATATAACTATGTTATTTTAATGGTTTTAACAAAAGGCACTATGAATTGTGGGCCTCTGAAATATGTGAGAGTTGGCTTCTAAAAGAGTTGGACAAAGTGAGTTTGGTGTCAATATGATATCTTATTGACTGACAGCTGACTTGATGGCAGTATAATATATCGGCATTGTACATTTTATATTGCAAATGGACAGTGTACATTTCCAATGTATTTAATGAGGGATTTACCATCACCAAATGGACAGGCTGAAATCAACACCAACGAGCGATGGAGAGGAACCACTATTGCTGCTCGGCCATCTCGAGTTCAACGAACCAGTCATTTGGCCATTTCTGCAGTATATTAGAGCATGTCCAATTCGTGATGGTAAATGCCCATTGTAATACATTGCAAATGGACAGTGTACATTTCCAATGTATTTCATGAGGGATTTACCATCACCAAATGGACAGGTTGAAATCAACACCAATGAGCGATGGAGAGGAACCACTGTCACTGCTCGGCCATCCCGAGTTCAACGAGCCAGTCAATTGGGCATTTCTGCAGTATATTAGAGCATGTCTAATTCGTGATGGTAAATGCCCATTGTAAGACATTGCAAATGGACAGGTTACAACTTGTTCAACGAGCCAGAGACAATCTAATGTTAAATACTGTTGAAGTAATATGGCTACAGGTTCATCTGCCTCACCTGCGTGAGACAAATGGTGGTCACACCAGATACTGACTGGTTTTCTGATCCACGCCCCTACCTTTTTTTAAAGTATCTATCATCAAAATATGCATATGTGTATTCCCAGTCATGTGAAATCCATAGATTAAGGCCTAATGAATATATTTCAATTGACTGATTTCCTTATATGAACTGTACCTCAGTAAAATCTTTAAAATTGTTGCATGTTGCGAATATATTTTTGTTCAGTGTAGTATTTAAGTAATCCATGTTCATGAAGTAGGCCTCAGGGGCCTTATCTATTCAAGATGACAATCGTTGGCTATTACATTATTAACATGCTATTATTATGTAACATAAAGATATTATTGTTATATAATAAATATTTGCATCAATTGATGTTCGTTAAATCTGATCAAATAAATAATATATTATTTATGATCTAAAAACCAAAACTGAACAAATTTGAATTATATGTATCTGATCAAGTCAGACAAGACAAAAGTTCTGCAATGGATAGCTAATATGTGGTCATGGTGGATGTTGACAGCTCATTCTCAATGGTGTAAAGGTGATTCAGATCTGAGGCTGTATACATTGAAGCTCCAAATGGTGGTGTGGGGGGATACCACGCTGTGTTGTTGGGCCTGCTTTATGTTATTGGGGGACAGCTTTGGTGATGTAGGACAAGGGCCCCTGCCACACGTTCAAATGTGTTTGCCAAGTGCTGAAACACAGTAAGAAAGATCTTATTTTCACTGCTGAAGATGCCTTTCACTGCTCTTCTCCTCATTTGCTGTCCATGCCACCAGTTGATCTGCAAGCTCGCTCAAGAGGCGGTCAGTCTCCAACTTCATAAACTCCTCAAATTGTTTATTCTGTGTGTCTGCAATTGCTGCCATGGTACTTGGTGTGTCAGGTGCCTTCCTTTTCCTCTTTGTCCGCCTAGCCTCACTTGTGGTACATGTCTCCGCTTGCTGGATAACATCCCCTGAAGTACAAGCAGGATCATCTAAAAAACAAAGGTCAAATCATTTAATACATTTGCAGTATTGGTTACTGTAACCAAAAAAAGTTGGAATGTGACTGAGCTAGCTAGTTATTGTAAGCAATGGACTAATCACAGGCTGATGTTACTTGGTCTAAAGTTATTACTTTTTGCTGGCTAGCTCACGTTAGCTTACAGTGTACCATTGCTATGCATAGCCTACTGTCAACTTACCACTGGGGAAGAAATCATCAATTTCAGATGACAAACTGTTCAGTGTCTTGTTTGCAGCAGCAGGCACATGACTGTCTCTGACGATGTATCCACAGTTCCGACTGGATTGCTTGTTGGTCGTGAGCCAATGATAGTGTCAATCATATCAAAATATTGACACTTGTCCTTTTCATCTGCTGAGCTTCCCGACTTCCTGAGTGCATCCCTCGCTGAAATGTATTGTGAGCGTAGTTTAAAAAAAATCTTTGTCCTACACTGCTCTGCATTCCCTGAATAGCCTTTTGTCGTATTTTTGTGGGTGTTTGCCATTTCTGCCTTGATACTCTCCCCCAGATCTGCAGTAAGGTCTCGGTTTCACAGACGGTCCATGTCACCCCTTTGCCCTTATTTGAAATGTACATTTCTTTCGCTAATTGTCGACCTAACGTTAACTGGATAACAAAAGTTGAATAACCAACAAAAAATAACGAATATCGCTCCAGTTGCAACCTGTATTTTAAAAGTTTTATGACACATGAACATCAGCACAGGGTGTTGCCGTGTCACAATACCTGGTACCCTGGTACTGGATCTCTAACCCACAGCCCTTGCAGGGTCCAGGATTTATTTGTGCCAGGATTCGTTTACGTCTCACATATGCTTTTTAGCGTGGATCAGGATATCAAACGCTCCAGGATCCAGATCATACAGAAATATGTGAAAGCGCCCTCAGTGAGACCTGCTAGGTTGGATATGGGATTTATGGAAGTTGTGTAAAAATTAACAAAATCAAAAATGATCATTTTGAGATATTTATATAAATATTTTTTTATGTTGAATAAATGAATGTGAGCATTTGTATTTCAGAATCTAGACATACTCCATATGTTACAGCACACTACAGTATAAGGAGCATAATGACACCAATATGTTTGTATCATGTATTTAGGGCCTTACAGGAGGCATGTGTAGGGCATAAAATTGTCACTTTCATAATGATTTTCCCCCAAATGGTTTGTGACAACAACAAAAAAACATTTCAAACATCCTCCTAATTTAGTTTCTATGTGAGAATTGCCAGAACAATCTGCAATACCCAAAATATGTTCTGCTTCCACTGGCGTGGAATCATCCAGATTTTCTTTTGATAATGTGCCCTGAGTTGCAAAACCACGCCACTGCAGAAAGGGCCTAGCATTGAGCTGTAAACGTTAAGAACAAAGGCCTCTACATAAAAGGCCTCCTGAAATATAATGATGTCAAACATAATGTCATGGGTACGTCTACACATTTTACACGCTTTAACTTTAAAAGGGTTGATGTTCATATCCAGCAATAAAACAAGGCATTACAAATTACATAAATGCAACAACAACAATCACATACTAAAAAAAAAACTGTAGTTCCAGGCTTAGTCCTTACTGGACATCCTTGAGATAATGTGAATGTGAAGAAGATCTTACTCCACTGTCATGTACAGTTTTAAACTTCAGGAAGAACCTAGGAAAACTCCTAAAGAACAAGATTCCACAGCAGTGAACACAAGCAACAGCCAACAACAATAGTTCCCTAAATGTGTGTTGCATTGTTGTTTGTTTGTGTTTTTCTATTAGTATATATTTTTTTCATCCCACAATTCAAAGATCAATTGTTGAATGTTAATGACTTAAATTAACTTGAACTCCCCTTACAGCGAGAAAGATGGCCATAACAATTCCCTCATTACTTTAGGCAGAAGATTTGCTGTCCGCATTCTTCCTCAGGTAGTGGAATACACATTTTTGTGCAGAGGTGGCGCTGCCAACTCTGGACCACAAAATGCCTCTTAAATGTCCTGTGCTGTGTTTCACCTCAACTTTCTCCCCCTCTCATTCCTATCTGCATTTAAACATAATAATATGGAAGGGGAGTGGAATTCCAATATACTTAAAAAAAAATATATATAATAATAATAATATATATATACAAAACAGTACCAGTCAAATGTTTTGACACAGCTACTCATTCAAGGGTTTTCTTTATTGAACTATTTTCTACATTGTAGAATAATAATGAAGACATCAAAACTATGAAATAACACATATGGAATCATGTAGTAACCAAAAAAATATTATAAACATGTATTTCAAATTAGCCACCCTTTGCCTTGATAACAGCTTTGCACACTCTTGGCATTCTCTCAACCAGCTTCATGAGGTAGTCACCTGGAATGCATTTCAATTAACAGGTGTGCCTTGTTAAAAGTTAATTTGTGGGATTTCTTTGGTGTCTTCACCATTATTCTACAATGTAGAAAATAGTAAAAATAAAGAAAAACCTATGAATGAGTAGATGTGTCCAAACTTTTGACTGGTACTGTATATATATATATATATATATATATATATATATATATACACTGAACAAAAATATAAACGCAACATGTAAAGTGTTGGTCCAATGTTTCATGAGCTAAAACATATACATTTTTTGCACAAATTTGTAGTGAGTTAGTGAGCATTTCTCCTTTGCCAGGATAATCCAACCACCTGACAGGTGTGGCATATCAAGAAGCTGATTAAACAACATGATCATCATTACACCTTGTGCTGGGGACAATAAAAGGCCACTTTAAAATGTGCACTTTTGTCACACAACACAATGCCACAGATATCTCAAGTTTTGAGGGAGCGTGCAATTGGTGTGCTGACCCAAGAAATGTCCACCAAATCGGTTTCCAGATAATGTCTCTAATTTCTCTAACATACACCAGCGTTTTAGAGAATTTGGCAGTACGTCCAACCAGCCTCACAACCGCAGACAACGAGTAAGCAAGCCAGTCCAGCACCTCCACATCCGGCATCTTCACCTACGGGATCGTCTGAGACCAGCCACCCAAACAGCTGATGAAACTGGGGGTTTGCACAACTGAAGAATTTCATCACAAACTGTAAGAAACTGTGTCAGGGTGATCTGCGTGCTCGTCGCCCTCACCAGGATCTTTACCTGACTGCAGTTCGGCATTGTAACCGACCTCAGTGGGCAAATGCTCACATTCGATGGCCACTGGCACGCTGGAGAAGTGTGCTTTTCACGGATGACTACTGGTTTCAACTGTACCAGGAATACTGGTTTCAACTGTACCAGGAAGACAGCGTGTATTGAGTCGTGTGGGCAAGCGGTTTGTTGATATCAACGTTGTGAACAGGGTTCCCCATGGTGGCGGTGGGGTTATAGTATGGGCAGGCATAAGCTATGGACAACAAACACAATTGCATTTTATCAATTGCAATTTGAAACCACAGAGATACCGTGACGAGATCCTGAGGCCCATTGTCGTGGTATTCATCCGCCGCCATCACCTCATGATAAGGCGCGGCTCCATGTCGCAAGAATCTGTACACAATACTCACCAGACATGTCACCAATTGAGCATTTTTGGGACGCTTTGGATCGACGTGTACGAGAGCGCGTTCCAGTTTCCACCAATATCCAGCAACTTCGCATAGCCATTGCAGAGGAGTGGGACAACATTCAACAGGCCACAATCAACAGCCTGATCAACTCATCTGTCGCGATACATGAGGCGAAACGTGGTCACACCATATACTGACTGGTTTTCTGATTCACGCCCCTACCTTTCTTTATGGTGTCTGTGACCAACAGATGCATATCTGTATTCTCAGTCATGTGAATACCATAGATTAGGACCTAATGAATTTATTTAAATTGAATGATTTCCTTATATGAACTGTAACTCAGTAAAATCTTAGAAATTGTTGCATGTTGTGTTTATATTTTGGTTCAGTGTACATATATATAAAGATTATTATTGTACTATATTTCCCTTATCAAATCAAGGCAGGGGACATGCCTGCTTCCCTGGTTTACATCCTCAGGCAGTAGGGCTGTAAGTTCTTCCCTCACATCTTCAGACAGAAAAGCAAACTCCCCTCCCTACTACTTCCTTACAAGCCTACCCTTCTTCAACCTCTTGGCCTGCGACAAAGACGACAACAACGGTGACCCGGGCAACAGCGGTGGTGACCGCTGTGTCCATGATGACCGCAGTGTCCATGGCGACAGGGGCGGCATGGGCGCAGCCACCTTAACCGTATTCTTCCCATAGAGCCTCTTCTCAAACTCTAGTAGCTGCGCCCAGAAACCCGCGTTGAGTCGTACGTACGGCCGACTCTCCTGCACCCATGCGTGGGCCCGGCACAGAGTCACGCCCCGGTAGCGCATTAGGTATGCTATGACCAGGGCCGGCGAGCGGCTCATGCCAGCCGCACAATGCACCAGCGTACCACCCGTCCGGTTGCTGTGGATGCGCTCTGCCACACGGTCAAAGTGGTCGCCCAGACGGGCGCTGGGCAGGTCGGAGACGGGCACACGCAGGCACTCCACGCCTGGGTAGACTGGGCAGGCGTGGTTGAGGGTGGCATTGATGATGAGGGTAATGCCCTTGCGGGAGACCAGGGCCTGGTTGAGGGGGGCGTCTGCTCCACTCAGGAACAGGGTGGGGGTGATCTGAGAGACCGACATGGCTGCCTGCGAGGGAAACAGAAACAAACACCTCATTACCAATACAAGCTTTAGTTCCGTCTCAGCACTAGTAACACATGCATCAGCTTATCTGGGTCCAGACAAAAAAAATAATGATCAGACCATGATATTACATAATGTTATTGATTATTTGAAACAGGTGTGTGATTGGAGGAACAAAACCTTTACACTCTACCACTTAGAACCTGAGTGGGGGATCTATAATATGCCTAATATGCTGTAGCTACTAACCCTGGTCTTGGAGTGCAGGCTTTTGTTCCAGTTCAGCACTAGCACACCTAATGCATCCAAAGTCATATATCGAAATACATAATCAAGACCTTTAGTTAAATCAGGTGTTTTGGCTGTTTCCAAAGCATAACCTGTTCTCTAGGACCAGACTTGGCGACCACTTCATTTCCATCAATACAACCTAGTAAGAGATCATCATTACTAAATTATTGAGTTCAACACAAATATTTTACGAGGACCTGGATAGAAACAAATTGTAGTATGATACGCACTCAAAATACTTGTACCACTTTATCATAGTAAAAAGACAACCTTTTGAACAAAGTGGACGTAAGTTAGTAAGAACCAACCAGTCTTCTATTATTCTATGAATACCCATTCTGCACACTTTCACAATCCTTTACCCTCAGTAAAATGAGCATGTCATGTGGGTGACTAGAAAGACATTGTGGTTCAATACCATTAACATTTTAAACGGTAGGCTTATATGTAGACGCAATGGTGTCATATTCATAAAGTAAAAGCTCTGTGTGTTTAAATGTTTTAGAGTTATTTATGCTTGCCACAGTATGCAAAGCTTGTGCAATTCTCAGTCACGTTTCATAGGAGTGAGCCTATGTGTTGTGTAATGTGTTGTGTAATGTGTTGTGAGACGATGTTAGTCTCAGCTGCCGCCTGTGTTTGTGTGTATAGTGACTCACCTGGTCCTTTAGTAGTAGGCTGCCTCTGTATGTCTGGATCTGTCTCTCAGGTTAGAACATTTCTGGTCACGAGAAGCGAACCCCTGTTGGGGCACTCACATAGCACAAACACACACCCATAAAAAGGCTTTGGGCCTGATGGCCAATAAAGAGAGAGATTAATTTTAGACTACCCCGGCAGCTGGGGTACAGTTCCTGAAAACATTGTCACGTGCACCCACATTTCCACCCCCCCAACACACACCACCCAACACACACACACACACACACATACACAAATGTCCTATATATCTGATAGGGATCCATTTCCATTATCACCAGTCTCTACAGTCGAAATGAAAAGCACTATTAGGCTACATAACATTTGAAGACATTGAACAGTTTCACATAAACATTCAACTTTCTGTTTAACAGAAGTCCCGTCATTGAATGAATGGCATTTGCAGATGTATTTTAGGTTTTGGATGGAATTACCAGGAGAGGCAGTGACATACGTTACTACAGCAGACAAAAGTCAAACGACATGTTGCAATACACAACAGATTGTCCTTTGATCAGTATTTTTTGTGGTTGTAAAATCTCAGTCAAATTTGTATTCAGGCTCTAGACAGCGTACATCTCTCTCTTCATTGGGTGTCAGATCGGTTTGGATGGGGGAAAGTTAACCAATGCCTAACGTTACCCTAATCCTGACCTTAAATGTAGCCCTATTCTTAGCCCATTTTTATCCCTATGCCTAACCTTAACCATTGGATATACCGGTTGAATATTAACTTCCTTTTCTTATTTGATATGGGGTGGGATGCATGGTCAAATAAAATACATTTAAATCATATCTTGTGACATCAACACATAGACCTACATTGACATTACTGGATTAACATGCTGTTCATATTTAGGCTAATATGTTTTCTGGATTATTATAACCCTTGTGAAACATGCAATGAATGCATATAAAATATTAAACTTCGTTTTCTTATTCATGTTTTTGTCAGTCACCTTTCAAAAAGACAGACTCTACTAACAAAGGTGAAACTTTGTCGATACATTAATCATTTTTTGCCAGGACGTATACCTTGAATTGACTATTAATATCAAATGCATTTGGATCAGAGAGGAAGAGGCAAAGTATATAGATGCTCTATGTTTGGAGGCAGAAATGTCTAACGTTATACACAACATCAATGTGCGTTTAAACGGCAAGTGATGTAGTTAGTCTGCACCATATTGTTTTTGCATTCCAACCATAGAGATAGATAGAGGACACATCATGAATATAACCTGTTTTAGCATGGACATTGCAATTGAGGGCTTCCACCATGATTCCGCCATTTTAAATTAGTCAACTGGTAGCCTAGCGGTTAAGAGCATTGGGCCAGTAACCGAAAGGCCGCTGGTTCAAATCCCAGAGCCGACTAAGTGAAAAATCTGTGCCCTTAAGCAAGGCACTTAACCCTAATTGCTCCTGCAAATTGCTCTGGATAAGAGTTTCTGCTAAATTACTCAAATTTAACTGAGTGGGGATTCCTATGGGTTGTAGCCTCAATGGTATAAAGACATGAAGATGAGTCCTCTATCTAGCTCTATGTTTCCAATGCATCGCAAATATTACCTTTCTACTAGCACTACGATCAAGGATCGAGGATCGTCTTTGCAGAGTCCCCCTGCAAAGACATGATAAACTTCCGGCGCCGACAGAGATGGCCGCCTTGATTCGCGTTCCTAGGAAACTATGAGGTATTTTGTTTTTTTTACGTGTTATTTCTTACATTGGTACCCCAGGTAATCTTAGGTTTTATTACGTACAGTCGGGAGGAACTACTGGATATAAGAGCAACGTCAACTCACCATCATTACGACTAGGAATACGACTTCCCGAAGCGGATCCTCTGTTCTGCCCAGCACCCAGGACAATGGATCGGATCCCAGCCGGCGAACCAAAACAACGTCGCCGTAAAAGGGGCAGACGAAGCGGTCTTCTGGTCAGGCTCCGGAGACGGGCACATCGCGCACCGCTCCCGAGCATACTACTCGCCAATGTCCAGTCTCTTGACAACAAGGTTGATGAAATCCGAGCCAGGGTAGCATTCCAGAGAGACATAAGAGACTGTAACGTTCTTTGCTTCATGGAAACATGGCTCACTCGAGACACGCTATCGGAGTCGGTACAGCCAGCTGGTTTCTTCACGCATCGCGCCGACAGAAACACACATCTTTCTGGTAAGAAGAGGGGCGGGGGGGTATGCCTTATGATTAACGAGACGTGTTGTGATCATAACAACATACAGGAACTCAAGTCCTTCTGTTCATCTGACTTAGAATTCCTCACAATCAAATGTCGACCGCATTATCTACCAAGAGAATTCTCTTCGATTATAATCACAGCCGCTTATATTCCCCCCCAAGCAGACACATCGACGGCCCTGAACGAACTTTATTTGACTCTATGTAAACTGGAAACCACATATCCTGAGGCTGCATTCATTGTAGCTGGGGATTTTAACAAGGCTAATCTGAAAACAAGACTCCCTAAATTCTATTAGCATATCGATTGTGCTACCAGGGCTGGTAAAACCCTAGATCATTGTTATTCTAACTTCCTCGACGCATATAAGGACCTCCCCCGCCCTCCTTTTGGAAAAGCTGACCACGACTCCATTTTGTTGCTCCCAGCCTATAGACAGAGACTAAAACAGGAAGCTCCCGCGCTCAGGTCTGTTCAACGCTGGTCCGACCAATCTGATTCCACGCTTCAAGATTGCTTCGATCACGTGGATTGGGATATGGTCCGCACTGCGTCAAACAAAAACATTGACGAATACGCTGATTCGGTGAGCGAGTTTATTAGCAAGTGCATCGGCGATGTCGTACCCACAGCAACTATTAAAACATTCCCAAGCCAGAAACCGTGGATTGATGGCAGCATTCGCGCAAAACTGAAAGCGCAAACCACTGCTTTTAACCAGGGCAAGGTGACCGGAAACATGACCGAATGCAAAACAGTTTAGCTATTCCCTCCGCAAAGCAATCAAACAAGCTAAGCGTCAGTATAGAGACAAAGTAGAGTCGCAATTCAACAGCTCAGACACAAGAGGTATGTGGCAGGGTCTACAATCACGGATTACAAAAAGAAAACCAGCCCCGTCGCGGACCAGGATGTCTTGCTCCCAGACAGACTAAACAACTTCTTTGCTCCCTTTGAGGACAATACAGTGCCACAGCCCGCTACCAAAACCTGTGGACTCTCCTTCACTGCAGCTGACGTGAGTAAAACATTTAAACGTGTTAACCCTCGCAAGGCTGCAGGCCCAGACGCCATTCCCAGCCGAGTCCTCAAAGCATGCGCAGACCAGCTGGCTGGTGTGTTTACGGACATATTCAATCAATCTTTATCCCAGTCTGCTGTTCCCACATGCTTCAAGAGGGCCACCATTTTTCCTGTTCCCAAGAAAGCTAAGGTAACTGAGCTACACGACTACCGCCCGTAGCACTCACTTCCGTCATCATGAAGTGCTTTGAGAGACTAGTCAAGGACCATATCACCTCCACCCTATCTGACACCCTAGACCCACTCCAATTTGCTTACCGCCCCAATAGGTCCACAGACGACGCAATCGCAACCACACTGTACACTGACCTAACCCATCTGGACAAGAGGAATACCTATGTGAGAATGCTGTTCATCGACTACAGCTCAGCATTTAACACCATAGTACCCTCCAAACTCATCATCAAGCTCGAGACCCTGGGTCTCGACCCCGCCCTGCGCAACTGGGTAATGGACTTCCTGACGGGCTACCCCCAGGTGGTGAGGGTAGATAACAACATCTCCACCCCGTTGATCCTCAACACTGTGGCCCCACAAGGGTGCGTTCTGAGCCCTCTCCTGTACTCCCTATTCACCCACGACTGCGTGGCCATGCACGCCTCCAACTCAATCATCAAGTTTGCAGACGACACTACAGTGGTAGGCTTGATTACCAACAATGACGAGACGGCCTACAGGGAGGAGGTGAGGGCCCTCGGAGTGTGGTGTCAGGAAAATAATCTCACACTCAACGTCAACAAAACAAAGGACATGATCATGGACTTCAGGAAATAGCAGAGGGAGCACCAGCCTATCCACATCGACGGGACAGTAGTGGACAGGGTAGTAAGTTTTAAGTTCCTCTGCGTATACGGATCACGGACAAACTGAATTGGTCCACCCACACAGAAAGCGTTGTGAAAAAGGCGCAGCAGCGCCTCTTCAACCTCAGCAGGCTGAAGAAATTCGGCTTGTCACCAAAAGCACTCAAACCTTTACAGATGCACAATCGAGAGCATCCTGTCGGGCTGTATCACCGCCTGGTACGGCAACTGCTCCGCCCACAATCGTAAGGCTCTTCAGAGGGTAGTGAGGTCTGCACAACGCATCACCGGGGGCAAACTACCTGCCCTCCAGGACACCTACACCACCCGATGTCACAGGAAGGCCATAAAGATCATCAAGGACAACAACCACCCGAGCCACTGCCTGTTCACCCCGCTATCATCCAGAAGGCGAGGTCAGTACAGGTGCATCAAAGCAGGGACCGAGAGACTGAAAAACAGCTTCTATCTCAAGGCCATCAGACTGTTAACTTCTTGTGGCTGCAGGGGTAGTATTGAGTAGCTTGGATGAAAGGTGCACAGAGGTGCCCAGAGTAAACGACCTGCTCCTCAGTCATAGTTTCTAATATATGCATATTATTATTAGTATTGGATAGAAAACACTCTGAAGTTTCTAAAACTGTTTGAATTATGTCTGTGAGTATAACAGAACTCATATGGCAGGCAAAGACCTGAGAAAAAATCCAAACAGGAAGTGGAAATTATTAGGCTGGTCGAGTTTCAACCAAGATCCCATTGAAATTACAGCGAGATATGAATGAGTTTTCCTACGGCTTCCACTAGATGTCAACAGTCTGTAGAACTTTGTCTGATGCCTCTACTGTGAAGGGGGGCCGAATGAGAGAGGAATTAGTCAAGTCTGCCATGACCTGACCATGCTTTCACCATGCGCGTTCACATAAGAGGGAGCTCTGTTCCATCGCTCATCTGAAGTCAATGTAATTCTCCGGTTGGAACGTTATTCAAGATTTATGATAACAACATTCTAAAGATTGATTCAATACATCGTTTGACATGTTTCTACTGACTGTTACTGAACTTTTGGACATTTCGTCAGCTTTTAGGGAACGCGCTTCGTGACTTTGGAATTGTTTACCAAACGCACTAACAAAAGTAGCTAATTGGACATAAATAACGGACATTATCGAACAAATCAAGCATTTATTGTGGACCTGGGTTTCCTGGGAGTGTATTCTGATGAAGATCATCAAAGGTAAGGAAACATTTATCATGTAATTTCTGGTTTCTGTTGACTCCAAAATGGCAGCTAATTTGACTATTGTTCTGAGCGCCGTCTCAGATTATTGCATGGTTTGCTTTTTCCGTAAAGTTTTTTTGAAATCTGACACAGTGGTTGCATTAAGGAGAGGTATATCTATAATTCCATGTGTATAACTTGTATTAACATCTACATTTATGATGAGTATTTCTGTTGAAACGATGTGGCTATGCAAAATCACTGGATGTTTTTGGAACTAGTGAATGTAACGCGCCAATGTAAACTCAGATTTTTTTATATAAATATGAACTTTATCAAACAAAACATACATGTATTGTGTAACATGAAGTCCTATGAGTGTCATCTGATGAAGATCATCATTTACATTTACATTTAAGTCATTTAGCAGACGCTCTTATCCAGAGCAACTTACAAATTGGTGCATTCACCTTATGACATCCAGTGGAACAGCCACTTTACAATAGTGCATCTAAATCTTTTAAGGGGGGGGGGGGGGTGAGAAGGATTACTTTATCCTATCCTAGGTATTCCTTAAAGAGGTGGGGTTTCAGGTGTCTCCGGAAGGTGGTGATTGACTCCGCTGTCCTGGCGTCGTGAGGGAGTTTGTTCCACCATTGGGGGGCCAGAGCAGCGAACAGTTTTGACTGGGCTGAGCGGGAACTGTACTTCCTCAGTGGTAGGGAGGCGAGCAGGCCAGAGGTGGATGAACGCAGTGCCCTTGTTTGGGTGTAGGGCCTGATCAGAGCCTGGAGGTACTGAGGTGCCGTTCCCCTCACAGCTCCGTAGGCAAGCACCATGGTCTTGTAGCGGATGCGAGCTTCAACTGGAAGCCAGTGGAGAGAGCGGAGGAGCGGGGTGACGTGAGAGAACTTGGGAAGGTTGAACAACAGACGGGCTGCGGCGTTCTGGATGAGTTGTAGGGGTTTAATGGCACAGGCAGGGAGCCCAGCCAACAGCGAGTTGCAGTAATCCAGACGGGAGATGACAAGTGCCTGGATTAGGACCTGCGCCGCTTCCTGTGTGAGGCAGGGTCGTACTCTGCGGATGTTGTAGAGCATGAACCTACAGGAACGGGCCACCGCCTTGATGTTAGTTGAGAACGACAGGGTGTTGTCCAGGATCACGCCAAGGTTCTTAGCGCTCTGGGAGGAGGACACAATGGAGTTGTCAACCGTGATGGCGAGATCATGGAACGGGCAGTCCTTCCCCGGGAGGAAGAGCAGCTCCGTCTTGCCGAGGTTCAGCTTGAGGTGGTGATCCGTCATCCACACTGATATGTCTGCCAGACATGCAGAGATGCGATTCGCCACCTGGTCATCAGAAGGGGGAAAGGAGAAGATTAATTGTGTGTCGTCTGCATAGCAATGATAGGAGAGACCATGTGAGGTTATGACAGAGCCAAGTGACTTGGTGTATAGCGAAAATAGGAGAGGGCCTAGAACAGAGCCCTGGGGGACACCAGTGGTGAGAGCACGTGGTGAGGAGACAGATTCTCGCCACGCCACCTGGTAGGAGCGACCTGTCAGGTAGGACGCAATCCAAGCGTGGGCCGCGCCGGAGATGCCCAACTCGGAGAGGGTGGAGAGGAGGATCTGATGGTTCACAGTATCGAAGGCAGCCGATAGGTCTAGAAGGATGAGAGCAGAGGAGAGAGAGTTAGCTTTAGCAGTGCGGAGCGCCTCCGTGATACAGAGAAGAGCAGTCTCAGTTGAATGACTAGTCTTGAAACCTGACTGATTTGGATCAAGAAGGTCATTCTGAGAGAGATAGCGGGAGAGCTGGCCAAGGACGGCACGTTCAAGAGTTTTGGAGAGAAAAGAAAGAAGGGATACTGGTCTGTAGTTGTTGACATCGGAGGGATCGAGTGTAGGTTTTTTCAGAAGGGGTGCAACTCTCGCTCTCTTGAAGACGGAAGGGACGTAGCCAGCGGTCAGGGATGAGTTGATGAGCGAGGTGAGGTAAGGGAGAAGGTCTCCGGAAATGGTCTGGAGAAGAGAGGAGGGGATAGGGTCAAGCGGGCAGGTTGTTGGGCGGCCGGCCGTCACAAGACGCGAGATTTCATCTGGAGAGAGAGGGGAGAAAGAGGTCAGAGCACAGGGTAGGGCAGTGTGAGCAGAACCAGCGGTGTCGTTTGACTTAGCAAACGAGGATCGGATGTCGTCGACCTTCTTTTCAAAATGGTTGACGAAGTCATCTGCAGAGAGGGAGGAGGGGGGGGGGGGGAGGAGGATTCAGGAGGGAGGAGAAGGTGGCAAAGAGCTTCCTAGGGTTAGAGGCAGATGCTTGGAATTTAGAGTGGTAGAAAGTGGCTTTAGCAGCAGAGACAGAAGAGGAAAATGTAGAGAGGAGGGAGTGAAAGGATGCCAGGTCCGCAGGGAGGCGAGTTTTCCTCCATTTCCGCTCGGCTGCCCGGAGCCCTGTTCTGTGAGCTCGCAATGAGTCGTCGAGCCACGGAGCGGGAGGGGAGGACCGAGCCGGCCTGGAGGATAGGGGACATAGAGAGTCAAAGGATGCAGAAAGGGAGGAGAGGAGGGTTGAGGAGGCAGAATCAGGAGATAGGTTGGAGAAGGTTTGAGCAGAGGGAAGAGATGATAGGATGGAAGAGGAGAGAGTAGCGGGGGAGAGAGAGCGAAGGTTGGGACGGCGCGATACCATCCGAGTAGGGGCAGTGTGGGAAGTGTTGGATGAGAGCGAGAGGGAAAAGGATACAAGGTAGTGGTCGGAGACTTGGAGGGGAGTTGCAATGAGGTTAGTGGAAGAACAGCATCTAGTAAAGATGAGGTCGAGCGTATTGCCTGCCTTGTGAGTAGGGGGGGAAGGTGAGAGGGTGAGGTCAAAAGAGGAGAGGAGTGGAAAGAAGGAGGCAGAGAGGAATGAGTCAAAGGTAGACGTGGGGAGGTTAAAGTCGCCCAGAACTGTGAGAGGTGAGCCGTCCTCAGGAAAGGAGCTTATCAAGGCATCAAGCTCATTGATGAACTCTCCGAGGGAACCTGGAGGGCGATAAATGATAAGGATGTTAAGCTTGAAAGGGCTGGTAACTGTGACAGCATGGAATTCAAAGGAGGCGATAGACAGATGGGTAAGGGGAGAAAGAGAGAATGACCACTTGGGAGAGATGAGGATCCCGGTGCCACCACCCCGCTGACCAGAAGCTCTCGGGGTGTGCGAGAACACGTGGGCGGACGAAGAGAGAGCAGTAGGAGTAGCAGTGTTATCTGTGGTGATCCATGTTTCCGTCAGTGCCAAGAAGTCGAGGGACTGGAGGGAGGCATAGGCTGAGATGAGCTCTGCCTTGTTGGCCGCAGATCGGCAGTTCCAGAGGCTACCGGAGACCTGGAACTCCACGTGGGTCGTGCGCGCTGGGACCACCAGATTAGGGTGGCCGCGGCCACGCGGTGTGGAGCGTTTGTATGGTCTGTGCAGAGAGGAGAGAACAGGGATAGACAGACACATAGTTGACAGGCTACAGAAGAGGCTACGCTAATGCAAAGGAGATTGGAATGACAAGTGGACTACACGTCTCGAATGTTCAGAAAGTTAAGCTTACGTAGCAAGAATCTTATTGACTAAAATGATTAAAATGATACAGTACTGCTGAAGTAGGCTAGCTGGCAGTGGCTGCGTTGTTGACTTTGTAGGCTAGCTGGCAGTGGCTGCGTTGTTGACACTACACTAATCAAGTCGTTCCGTTGAGTGTAATAGTTTCTACAGTGCTGCTATTCGGGGGCTAGCTGGCTAGCTAGCAGTGTTGATTACGTTACGTTGCGTTAAAAGAACGACAATAGCTGGCTAGCTAACCTAGAAAATCGCTCTAGACTACACAATTATCTTTGATACAAAGACGGCTATGTAGCTAGCTATGTCGCTAGCTACGATCAAACAAATCAAACCGTTGTACTGTAATGAAATGAAATGAAAATGTGATACTACCTGTGGAGCGAAGCGGAATGCGACCGGGTTATTGAGTGCGGAAGTTCTATTCGGTAGACGTTGGCTAGCTGTTGGCTAGCTAGCAGTGTCTCCTACGTTAAGGACGACAAATAGCTGGCTAGCTAACCTCGGTAAATTAAGATAATCACTCTAAAACTACACACTCTAAACTACACAATTATCTTGGATACGAAGACAGCAAAGACAACTATGTAGCTAGCTAACACTACACTAATCAAGTCGTTCAGTTGAGTGTAATAGTTTCTACAGTGCTGCTATTCGGTAGACGGTGGACGTTTGCTAGCTGGCTAGCTGCTGGGCAGATAGCAGTGTAGACTACGTTAGGACGACGAAATACGATAATTACGCAATTATCTTTGATACAAAGACGGCTATGTAGCTAGCTAAGAAGAAATTGCTAAGATTAGACAAATCAAACCGTTGTACTATAATGAAATGTAATGAAAAGTTATACTACCTGCGGACCGAAGTGCGAATGCGACCGCTCGCTCCAACCCGGAAGTCAAAGGTTAGTGATTAATTTTATCTCTATTTGTGCTTTTTGTGACTCCTATCTTTGGCTGGAAAAATGTCTGTGCTTATTGTGGTTTGATGTGACCTAACATAATCGTTTGTGGTGCTTTCGCTGAAAAGCATATTTGAAATCGGACACGTTGGTGGGATTAACAACAAGATTACCTTTGGTATAAAACACATGTATGCCTGAGGAATTTTAATTATGAGATTTCTGTTTTTTGAATTTGGCGCCCTGCACTTTCACTGGCTGTTGTCATATCGATCCCGTTACCAGGATTGCAGCCCTAAGAAGTTTTAAACAGCCACCACTAACATTGAGTGGCTGCTGCCAACATACGAACTCATCTCCAGCCACTTTAATAATGGAAAAATGTATGTAAAAAATGTATCACTAGCCACTTTAAACAATGCCACTTAATATAATTTTTACATAGCCTACATTACTCATCTCATATGTATATACTGTACTCTATACCATCTACTGCATCTTGCCTGTGCCGTTCTGTACCATCACTCATTCATATATTTTTATGTACATATTCTTCATCCCTTTACACGTGTGTGTTTAAGGTAGTTGTTGTGAAATTGTTAGGTTAGATTACTCGTTGGTTATTACTGCATTGTCGGAACTAGAAGCACAAGCATTTCGCTACACTCGCATTAACATCTGCTAACCATGTGTATGTGACAAATAAAATTTGATTTGAACTTTGGGAATATCCATTTTTTTTGCACTCTAGTGCAGTAGAACTGTTTTCACAGCATTGCAAACACAAATGTGTGGTTAATTTGACATACTTTTACTTTGAATGTTGTATTATTTATACCAGTATGTCTTTAGAAAGTTTATACCAATACTGGTATGTTGAAAGCTATTGTGTGAGCTATATTTAAAGAAAAATACACTATCAATACAATTCTCTGTAGGGTCTGTAGAATCTAAATTTGGTGTTATTTCATGGGGACTGTGGTCTAAATAACCAGCAGCACCTTCTACTCCACCCATTCCATTCAATCCAATGCAATACATTGTATATGAAGTACATATTGGTTTATAGAGAAAAAACTATTCTATGTGCCAAAGTAAAAGTGGGTTTGGGATTACTCAGTAGGGTCTGTAGAATCTACAGTGGCAAGAAAGAGTATGTGAACCCTTTGGAATTACCTGGATTTCTGCATAAATGTGTCATAAAATTTGATCTAATCTTCATCTGTCACAACAATAGACGAACACAGTCTGCTTACACTAATAACACACAATTATACATATTCATGTCTTTATTGAACACACCGTGTAAACATTCACAGTGCAGGGTGGGAAAAGTATGTGAACCCTTTGATTTAATAACTGGTTGACCCTCCTTTTTGCAGCAATAACCTCAACCAAAAATGTTTTCTAGCTGCGGATCAGACCTGCACAACAGTCAGGAGGAATTTTGGGCCATTCCTCTTTACAAAACTGTTTCAGTTCAGCAATATTATTTGGATGTTTGGTGTGAACCTCTCTCTTGAGGTCATGCCACAGCATCTCAATCGGGTTGAGGTCGGGACTATGACGGATCCACTCCAGAAGGTGTATTTTCTTCTGTTGAAGCCATTCTGTTGTTGATTTACTTCTGTGTTTTGGGTTGTTGTCCTGTTGCATCACACATAGTGTTACACTCTCCTGCAAAATGTCTTGATACACTTGGGAATTCATTTTCCCATCAATGATAGCAAGCTGTCCAGGTACTGAGGCAGAAAAGCAACCTCAAACCATGATGCTCCCTCCACCATACTTCACAGTGAGAATGAGGTTTTGATGTTGGTGTGCTGTGTCTTTTTTCCCCCCACACATAGTGTTATGTGTTCCTTCCAAACAACTCAACTGTAGATTCATCTGTCCACAGAATATTTTGTGTGGACATCCAGGTGCTCTTTTGCGAACTTCAGACGTGCAGCAATGTTTTTTTGGGACAGCAGTGGCTTCTTCCGTGGTGTCCTCCCATGAACACCATTCTTGTTTAGTGTTTTACGAATCGTAGACTCGTCAACAGAGATGTTAGCATGTTCCAGAGATTTCTGTAAGTCTTATATATTGGGTGTTATTTGAAGGGGACTGAGGTATTTGTATTCATTATGGATCCCCATTAGCTGCTGCCAAAGCAGTAACTACTCTTCCTGGGGTCCAGCAAAATTAACCTGTCTGGCGCAGGCGTTACGCTAGCGACGCACCTCGACAACATCCTGTGAAATTGCAGAGCGCCAAATTCAAAATACAGAAATAGTCATAATAAACATTCATAACAAATACAAGTGTTATACATCGGCTTAAAGATGAACTTCTTGTTAATCCAGCCGCTTTGTCAGATTTCAAAAAGGCTTTACGGCGAAAGCATACCATGCGATTATCTGAGGACAGCACCCCGCTTACAAAAGCATACAAACATTTTACAACCAAGTAAAGGAATTACAAAAGTCAGAAATAGCAATAAAATTAATCACTTACCTTTGAAGATCTTCATATGGTTGCAGTCACAAGAGTCCCAGCAACACAATAAATGTTAGTTTCGTTCAATAAAGTCCCTCTTTATATCCCAAAAACTCAGTTTTGTTGGCGCGTTTTGTTCAGTAATCCACTGGCTCAAAGGCGGTCAAAACATGCAGACGAATACATCCTAATAGTACCGGTAAAGTTCGTTGAAACATGTCAAACGATGTTTATAATTAATCCTCAGGTTGTCAATTGTCTAAATAATCGATAATATTTTAACCGGGACAATAGCATATTCAATAGAAAGGAAAAACAACGAAGGGCGCGCAATCGGTCACGTGCGCAAACCAGCTCTGCGTTCTTCCTCAGTCCACTGAGAGAAAATTCTCATTCTTCTTCATTTTTCAGAAAACAATCCTGAAACAATGTCTAAAACTCAAGTCATTCTGTTCACCTGATCTAGAACTCCTCACAATCAAATGTCGACCGCATTATCTACCAAGGGAATTCTCTTCAATCATAATCACAGCCGTATATATTCCCCCCCAAGCAGACACATCGATGGCCCTGAACGAACTTTATCTGACTCTTTGTAAACTGGAAACCACACACCCTGAGGCTGCATTCATCGTAGCTGGGGATTTTAACAAGGCTAATCTAAAAACAAAACTCCCTAAATTCTATCAGCATATCGATTGTGCTACCAGGGCTGGAAAAACCCTAGATCATTGTTATACTAATTTCCGCGACGCATATAAGGCCCTCCCCCGCCCCCCTTTCGGAAAAGCTGACCACGACTCCATTTTGTTGATTCCAGCCTACAAACAGAAACTAAAACAACAAGCTCCCGCGCTCAGGTCTGTTCAACGCTGGTCCGACCAATCTGAATCCACGCTTCAAGACTGCTTCGATCACGCGGACTGGAATATGTTCCGCATTGCGTCCAACAACAATATTGACGAATATGCTGATTCGGTGAGCGAGTTCATTAGGAAGTGCATTGACGATGTCGTACCCACAGCAACGATTAAAACATTCCCAAACCAGAAACCGTGGATTGACGGCAGCATTCGCGTGAAACTGAAAGCGCGAACCACTGCTTTTAACCAGGGCAAGGTGACCGGAAGCATGACCGAATACAAACAGTGTAGCTATTCTCTCCGCAAGGCAATCAAACAGGCTAAGTCCCAGTACAGAGACAAAATCGAGTCGCAATTCAACAGCTCAGACACAAGAGGTATGTGGCAGGGTCTACAGTCAATCACGGATTACAAAAAGAAAACCAGCCCCGTCGCGGACCAGGATGTCTTGCTCCCAGACAGGCTAAACAACTTTTTTGCCCGCTTTGAGGACAATACAGTGCCACTGACACGGCCCCCTACCAAAACCTGCGGGCTCTCCTTCACTGCAGCCGAGGTGAGTAAAACATTTAAACGTGTTAACCCTCGCAAGGCTGCAGGCCCAGACGGCATTCCCAGCCGCGTCCTCAGAGCATGCGCAGACCAGCTGGCTGGTGTGTTTACGGACATATTCAATCAATCCTTATCCCAGTCTGCTGTTCCCACATGCTTCAAGAGGGCCACCATTGTTCCTGTTCCCAAGAAAGCTAAGGTAACTGAGCTAAACGACTACCGCCCCGTAGCACTCACTTCCGTCATCATGAAGTGCTTTGAGAGACTAGTCAAGGACCATATCACCTCCACCCTACCGGACACCCTAGACCCACTCCAATTTGCTTACCGACCCAATAGGTCCACAGACGACGCAATCGCAACCACACTGCACACTGCCCTAACCCATCTGGACAAGAGGAATACCCATGTGAGAATGCTGTTCATCGATTACAGCTCAGCATTTAACACCATAGTACCCTCCAAACTCGTCATCAAGCTCGAGACCCTGGGTCTCGACCCCGCCCTGTGCAACTGGGTCCTGGACTTCCTGACGGGCCGCCCCCAGGTGGTGAGGGTAGGTAACAACATCTCCACCCCGCTGATCCTCAACACTGGGGCCCCACAAGGGTGCGTTCTGAGCCCTCTCCTGTACTCCCTGTTCACCCACGACTGCGTGGCCATGCACGCCTCCAACTCAATCATCAAGTTTGCGGATGACACTACAGTGGTAGGCTTGATTACCAACAACGACGAGACGGCCTACAGGGAGGAGGTGAGGGCCCTCGGAGTGTGGTGTCAGGAAAATAACCTCACACTCAACGTCAACAAAACAAAGGAGATGATTGTGGACTTCAGGAAACAGCAGAGGGAGCACCCCCCTATCCACATCGACGGGTCAGTAGTGGAGAAGGTGGAAAGTTTTAAGTTCCTCGGTGTACACATCACGGACAAACTGAATTGGTCCACCCACACAGACAGCGTTGTGAAGAAGGCGCAGCAGCGCCTCTTCAACCTCAGGAGGCTGAAGAAATTCGGCTTGTCACCAAAAGCACTCACAAACTTCTACAGATGCACAATCGAGAGCATCCTGTCGGGCTGTATCACCGCCTGGTACGGCAACTGCTCCGCCCACAACCGTAAGGCTCTCCAGAGGGTAGTGAGGTCTGCAGAACGCATCACCGGGGGCAAACTACCTGCCCTCCAGGACACCTACACCACCCGATGTCACAGGAAGGCCATAAAGATCATCAAGGACAACAACCACCCAAGCCACTGCCTGTTCACCCCGCTATCATCCAGAAGGCGAGGTCAGTACAGGTGCATCAAAGCAGGGACCGAGAGACTGAAAAACAGCTTCTATCTCAAGGCCATCAGACTGTTAAACAGCCACCACTAACATTTAGCGGCCGCTGCCAACATACTGACTCAACTCCAGCCACTTTAAAAATGGGAATTGATGGAAATTATGTAAAAATGTACCACTAGCCACTTTAAACAATGCCACTTAATATAATGTTTACATACCCTACATTACCCATCTCATATGTATATACTGTACTCTATATCATCTACTGCATCTTGCCATCTTTATGTAATACATGTACCACTAGCCACTTTAAACTATGCCACTTTATGTTTACATACCCTACAGTACTCATCTCATATGTATATACCGTACTCTATACCATCTACTGCATCTTGCCATGCCGTTCTGTACCACCACTCATTCATATATCTTTATGTACATATTCTTTATCCCTTTACACTTGTGTGTGTGTATAAGGTAGTAGTTGTGGAATTGTTAGGTTAGATTACTTGTTGGTTATTACTGCATTGTCGGAACTAGAAGCACAAGCATTTCGCTACACTCGCATTAACATCTGCTAACCATGTGTATGTGACTAATAAAATTTGATTTGATTTGATTTAAAGACTCTTGACATCTAGTGGAAGCCATAGGAACTGCAATCTGGGTCCTAACCCATTGGAAACTCTATAGGCATTCAATTGAAAAGTACCCACATCAAAAAAATAAATAATCCTGGATGGATTTTTCTCAGATTTTCGCCTGCCATATCAGTTCTGTTATACTCACAGACATTATTTTAACAGTTTTCGAAACTTTATAGTGTTTTCTATCCAATACTACCAATTATATGCATATCCTAGCTTCTGGGCCTGAGTAACAGGCAGTTTACTTTGGGAACCTCAGTCATCCAAACTTCCGAATACTGCCCCCTATCCCTAAGAAGTTTTTAATTTCAATGGGATACAATCCGCACTGCTGCAACTCATCTGCCATACATCTGCTGGACTAGGCTGCCGTGCGTGCATGCTTTGGATATTTCCAACTTGTACAGTGGCCTTTCAATTTACCACAGGTGGACTCCAATCAAGTTGTAGCATGTAGTCTCATAGCAAAGGGTCTGAATACTTATGTAAATAAGGTATTTATTTTTTATATTATTTAATCCATTTTAGAATAAGGCTGTAACTTAGGGGTTCTGAGTACTTTTCGCAGGCACTGTATGTTGCTTTGCCATGTGGTCACAGAAACTGAAGTAGATAAACCACTGAAGAAGGTGCTTATGTGTAGCTTTCAGCTTTGTGTTTATGGGATGGCTACAATATTTTTTTTAAAGGTAAATATTGAATATTTTTTGCGGTATTTAGGGTATATTTGAGAAGGACATTTTCACAGGAAATGTATATATAGGCTATTTCGCTGAAAAGTTTTCATTCATCTACCACAGTAGCTAGGTTTCCATCCAATTGGTGACAGGTTTTCATGCTAATAATCTAATACTGCATAAAAATAATATGCACATTTTCCACCAGAGATGTTTCCACTGACTTGCGTGATGATGTAGTGCTCATGAAAATACATTCATAACTTATTTCATCTGTAACCTAATAAACTGCATGCTTTAGTGGGAGGACCACACAACATGTCATCGCATGTCTCCAAGTTTACTTAGCTTGTCAGTCAATAGATGGGCATTAAAAACATTTCCACTGACATTTATTTAATTTTACCGACCAAAAAATCCCACCTTTTCTAGTGTATTTTGTTTTTTTCAACATCTGGAAAGAAAATGTTTCCATCGGTCCTGTCATGACATTTTTTATCCGACATGTAGGCCTACTTTACTCACATAAAAAGGTTGGATGGAAACTTGGTTAGTTGAGACCGAAGTTTAGGAAGCCACTGCTCCTTGTTTGAGGACAAAAACGCCCGTCGGCGCCCTAGGTCTTTCTGGGTCCAGCTGCTGCTGCAGACCAGAAAGCAGCATGGGGAGTCAAATCGGCTGATCATGGAACTACGCCTTTTTGGAGAGGAATTACAAAGGTACTTTTGACTTGACCAGGGCCAGTTTGACATACTCAACAAGATAGGAGCAAGCATTGGGTAAATTGTGTACACTCATTATGTATTTACTTAATTAATAGTTGGCTGCTGATTACAAAATTGCCAATTGTAAATGAAACTATTGACATTGGAAGCTGAAATCTACCAGCCTATAATGAGTTTGGTATAGCCTATACAAACAATACAGCAAGAAACAATATTTTGCCCATAGTACATGAAACTATCAATGTTGGAAGCTGAAATTGAATAGCCTATAATTTGGTATAGCCTACAATACAATACAATGGATTAAACAATTATTTGCCAAATATTACATCAGTAATCCAGGGCAGTGTCAGAAAGGTACCGAACGGCAGGCAGGGTCAGGGCAGACAGAATGGTCAAAACTGAAAGAACTAGAAAACAGAGACTAGCGCGAACAGGAGTACGGGGAAAAAACACGCTGGTAGGCTTGACGAGACGAGACGAACTGGCAACAGACATACAGAAAACACAGGTATAAATGCACAGGGGATAATGGGGGAAATGGGCGACACCTAGAGGGGGTGGAGATTTGGCATGGGTCCTGAGATCCTCAAAAGGTTCTACAGCTGCAACATCGAGAGCATCCTGACCGGTTGCATCACTGCCTGGTACGGCAATTGCTCGGCCTCCGACCACAAGGCACTTCAGAGGGTAGTGCTTACGGCCCAGTACATCACTGGGGCAAAGTAGCCTGCCATCCAGGACCTCTACACCAGGCGGTGTCAGAGGAAGGCCCTAAAAATTGTCAGACCCCAGCCACCCCAGTCTTCGACTGTTCTCTCTACTACCGCATGGCAAGCGGTACCGGAGTGCCAAGTCTAGGACAAAAAGGCTTCTCAACAGTTTTTACCCCCAAACCATAAGACTCCTGAACAGGTAACCAAACGGTTACCCGGACTATTTGCATTGTGTGCCCCCCCAACCCCTCTTTTTACGCTTCTGCTACTCACTGTTCATCATATATGCATAGTCACTTTAACGATACCTACATGTACATACTACCTCAATAGGCCTGACTAACAGGTGTCTATATATAGCCTTGCTACTCTTTTTTCAAATGTCTTTTTACTGTTGTTTTATTTCTTTACTTACACACACACACACACACACACACACACACACACACACACACACACACACACACACACACACACACACACACACACACACACACACACACACACACACACACACACACACACACACACACACACACACACACACACACACACACACACACACACACACACACACACACACACACACACACACACCTTCTTTTCCGCACCATTGGTTAGAGCCTGTAAGTAAATATTTCACTGTAAGGTCTACCTGTTGTATTCGGCGCACGTGACAAATAGACTTTGATTTAATTTGAGACAAGCACAAGACAGGTGAAACAGATCAGGGTGTGAAACATTTGGTCTATAAACCTTTTTTCCATAACGTTATGGAGCGAATTAAGAAGGAATTTTGATTTAACTTCTAACGACCTAAGAATCAAAATTCGGTTTTCCATTAAAATAATAATTATTGCAGGCTAATGTGCCTAATAAAGGAATTTGAATATGTCGTAAGAGAAAATATCATTCGCCCTTAAGTAATGTTAGGCTATTTTCTGGCAATTGTGCCATTATTATGTGTAAGATGTTAAGTCTACAAACCGTTATGAAAGGCCTATTTGCGAGATTGAATTGTCGTTTCAATAAGCATAGGCTAGGCCAACAGACTAAAATGTGGGTTTATGATTGTAATTAAACTTTGCCATGGTTTGGTTAACTAGATGCAGGTAGCCTTCGGAAAGTATTCAGACCCCTTGACTTTTTACACATTTTGTTAGGTTACAGCCTTATGATAAAATTGATTTTAAAAAATGGTTTTCCTCATCAATCTACACACACTTGAGTCTTCTTGGGTATGACGCCACAAGCTTGGCACACCTGTATTTGGAGAGTTTCTCCCATTCTTCTCTGCAGATCCTCTCAAGCTCTGTCAGGTTGGATGGGGAGTGTTGCTGCACAGCTAATTTTAGGTCTCTCCACAGATGTTTGATTGGGTTAAAGTCTGGGCTCTGGCTGGGCCACTCAAGGACATTCAGAGACTTGTCCCGAAGCCACTCCTGCATTGTCTTGGCTGTGTGCTTATGGTTGTTGTCCTTTCGGAAGGTGATCCTTCGCACCAGTCTGAGGTCCCGAGTGCTCTGGAGCAGGTTTTCATCAAGGATCTCTCTGTACTTTGCTCCGTTCATCGTTCTCTCGATCCTGACTAGTTTCCCAGTCCATGCCGCTGAAAAACATCCCCAAAGCAAGATGCTGCCACCCCCATGCTTCACCCTAGGGATGGTACCAGGTTTCTTCCAGATGTGATGCTTGGCATTCAGGCCAAAGAGTAAAATCTTGGAATGTTGTTTCTCATGGTCTGAGAGTCTTTAGGTGCCTTTTGGCAAACTCCAAGTGGGCTGCCATGTGCCTTTTACTGAGGAGTGGCTTCCATCTGGCCACTCTACCATAAAGGCCTGATTGATGGACTGCTGCAGAGATGGTTGTCCTTATGGAAGGTTCTGCCATCTCCACAGAGGAACTCTGGAGCTCTATCAGAGAGACCATCAGGTTCTTGGTCACCTCCCTGACCAAGGCCCTTCTCCTCCGATTGCTCAGTTAGGCCGGGCGGCCAGCTCTAGGAAGAGTCTTGGTGGTTCCAAACTTCTTCCATTTAAGAATTATGGAGACCACTGTGTTCTTGGGGACATTCAATGCTGCAAAAATGTTTTGGTACCCTCCCCCAGATCTGTGCCTCGACACAATCCTGTCTCGGAGCTCTAAATCAAATCAAATTTTATTTGTCACATACACATGGTTAGCAGATGTTAATGCGAGTGTAGCGAAATGCTTGTGCTTCTAGTTCCGACCATGCAGTAATATCTAACAAGTAATCTAACAATTTCACAACAACTACCTTATACACACAAGTGTAAAGGAATGAATAAGAACATGTACAGAAAAATATATATGGATGAGCGATGGCCGAACGGCATAGGCAAGATGCAGTAGATGGTATAGAGTACAGTATATACATATGAGATGATGTAAGCATTATATAAAGTGACATAGTTTAAAGTGAGTAGTGATACATTTATTACATCCAATCTTTAATTATTAAAGTGGCTAGAGATTGAGTCAGTATGTTCGCAGCAGCCACTCAATGTTAGTGATGGCTGTTTAACAGTCTGATGGCCTTGAGATAGAAGCTGTTTTTCAGTCTCTCGGTCCCAGATTTGATGCACCTGTACTGACCTCGCCTTCTGGATGATAGCAGGGTGAACAGGCAGTGGCTCGGGTGGTTGTTGTCCTTGATGATCTTTATGGCCTTCCTGTGACATCGGGTGGTGTAGGTGTCCTGGAGAGCAGGTAGCTTGCCCCCGGTGATGCGTTGTGCAGACCTCACTACCCTCTGGAGAGCCTTACGGTTGTGGGCGGAGCAGTTGCCGTACCAGGCGGTGATACAGCCCGACAGGATGCTCTCGATTGTGCATCTGTAAAAGTTTGTGAGTGATTTTGGTGACAAGCCGAATTTCTTCAGCCTCCTGAGGTTGAAGAGGCGGTGTTGCGCCTTCTTCACCACGCTGTCTGTGTGGGTGGACCATTTCAGTTTGTCCGTGATGTGTAAGCCGAGGAACTTAAAACTTTCCACCTTCTAGGGGGGTGCTCCCTCTGCTGTTTCCTGAAGTCCACGATCATCTCCTTTGTTTTGTTGATGTTGAGTGTGAGGTTATTTTCCCGACACCACACTCCGAGGGCCCTAACCTCCTCCCTGTAGGCCGTCTCGTCGTCGTTGATAATCAGGCCTACCACTGTAGTGTCGTCTGCAAACGTGATGATTGAGTTGGAGGCGTGCATGCCACAAAGTCATGGGTGAACAGGGAGTACAGGAGTACGGACAATTCCTTCGACCTCATGGCTTGGTTTTTGCTCTGACATGCACTCTCAATTGTGGGACATTATATAGACAGGTGTTTGCCTTTCCAAATCATGTCCAATCAATTTAATTTACCACAGGTGAACTCCAATCAAGTTGTAGAAACATCTAAAGGATGATCAATGGAAACAAGATGCACCCGAGCTCAATTTCGAGTCTCATAGCAAAGGGTCTGAATACTTATGTAAATAAGGTATTTCATTTATTCTGTTTATTTTTTGGCAAAAATTCCAATATCTGTTTTTGCTTTGTCATTATATGGGGTATTGTGTGTAAATTGCTAAAGATTTCTTATTTTTTTAATCCATTTTAGAATAAGGCTGTAACCGAACAAAATGTGGAAAAAGTCAATTGGTCTGAATACTTTCCGAAGTAATTTCAGATAGCCTACAGTAAGTAGCCTTGGTAAAATGAACAATTTCGCAGCTTGCTTAGTTCAAATTGACGGACTCATTTATTCAACATGAACAGCGAGGCGATTTCAAGGTAAGAAACACTTCCGTTGCCCAACAGCCTACTAGAATAGGCTACTAAGGATGGGGTCGTAATTTCAAATCACTGGATCAAATATTAAAATGTGGATATGAACTGAATCGGCCTAAGCTTGTCAACAACAACCAGGTTGTTGTTTTTTTACCTGTAGCCTAATCTGATTGACTGTTACCTTCAATCTAATGCATTCGAACAACAGCTGATCGGCAATTGCAATAGAACTGTGACCATGATCACAATTGATAACTTCCCATTTCATTAACTTAACATAGCCAGTAATAATTGCATAATAACACAAGGCTAAAACAACAATACACTGAAGTTATAGGCTAATTGATGGCCACCAGATGCAAATGTATCATTCTCCACATTTAATATCAGTTTCATTGAGGACTTTTCCCCATAACAGAAGCACTTGAGGGAGTTCCATAACTTCCATTTCAAATGTCCATTTCATGCGTAAAACCTTTTGCTTGATATGGTTTTCCATAAGCAAAGTCGACATTAGAATGCAAATTAAACCCCCTCCAAGCGAATTTAGCCTAAATTCGTTTTCCTGTGCATTGTCACCATTATTTCTTGAGTTCTAGAGCGTTAATATGTTTTATGGAAAAAGGGTTGGAAATATGTGTCTCCATAATGACAATCTTAATAACCTACCCACAACTGGTAAAAAGTTGTTACTACATGCTTGTATGCTGCTCTGTCTCCTTTCACTCACTAGACTCACTTACGTGTACTGTATGGGGGGTGATAGAGGCCTAAATTCAGCCTAGGCAACAGTACCACCGTGTGGCTGTTGCCTACCATTGAACATCTGACTGACATAAAATGATACCAACGCCTTACTAACGTCTGCGTGACGCCTGCATGTTAATTAAAGTCATAAGGTGCATAGTTTATATTTATATTAATTCAATCTAAACCATAAATGTTAGAAACTTACCGTTTTCCCCAATATACATTACTTTTACCCATTTTATAAGAGAATCACTGAAAGTGAAAAATCCAGGCATTTATAAATAAAATCCAGTCTTACTTTATCAAATTCCTTTTCAAAATCTCTATAAATACCAGGCCTGGCTTCTTAGATGTTTCGTGATGTTCTATTATTTCTAGTAGTTATAGTATATTATCTCCAATGTATCATCCATGTAAAAAAAACAGTCTGATCAGGAAGAACAATACCTGGTAAAAAACCTTTTAATTCTGAGTGCTATGCACTTCGCTAGTATTTTTGCATTGAAGTGTAAGGGGCCTCCAGTTTTTTAGATAGACTGGATCTTTATATTTGCCATCTGGGTCTTGTTTAATTAATAGTGAAATCAGTCCTTCCTGCTGATTACCTGACAGACTACCATTTCTATAGGAGTATTTAAAACAATCTAATAATGGAGATTTTAGTATATCAAAAAAGGCTTGATATAACTCTACCGGTATGCCATCAAGCCCTGACTGAAAGGATTTAATAGCCTCAAAAAGTTATTTATCTATAATTTGGCCTTCGCACTGATCTTTCTGTACATTTGTTAATTTTCCAATTGTTGTATTATTTGGAAAGAATTCCTTACTGTAATCTACATTCAGTGGGAGAAGATGAGTTGGAAAAGAGAACATCTGCTTAAAATATGCTAATTATTTTTGTTAGCATTCCTGTGTTGGAGATTCAGGAAGAATTTTGTGCATTTTTCTCCATATTCCATCCAGTTTGCTTTATTTTTGTAATAGATTACATTAGATCGTTCTTGAATAAGTTCCTCAAGTTCTTTTAGTTATTTATTTTGTATCTCTGGAGTATTGTTTATTTGCTACGTACCTGTACTATTAGTTCATGGATTTCCCTTGTTAGTCTTGTCTCTTTAGCCAGAAACGTATTTTTTATTATTGATGAATATTGAATTGAATGACCTCTGAAGGTACATTTAAAAGGTATCCCAAACAAGTAGTGGATTTTCTGTTCCTATATTATACTGGGAAAATGCAGTTATATATTATTTTGTCTTAGTGAAAAATAAGTTGTCCTCCAGTAAACTTTGATAAAATTTCCAATATCCCCGTCCACGAGGAAATTCTATAAGAGTTATGTGAAGGCCAATTAGATGATAATCCGATCGCATTCTGTCTCCTATTGAAACTTTTTTAACCTTTGATGCAAGAGCGAAAGAGACAAGAATGTAGTCAAGATGATTGATTTCCTTAAAAGGGCACGGTGATGATAGTTTGTAGAGTGATTTCATTTACAGTCCATTGAAGTACTTAACACTGTGTTATAGTCTCCTACCATAATGATTTGATAATTTGTTGCCTGTAGGTTCAATAAATTGGTATAAATATTTGAAGAAGTATGGATCATCCTGATTTTGACCATATACTGTAGATTAAGGAAGCAGGGAGTTTAGTGTCACGTGTCATTTCCGGTCAAACTTGCAGACTTGTTCACGTGCTGCTGTGCGTTTTGTTGCTAACCTTACTTTGCTACGACAACTTTACGGTGTTTACTTTTAATTACGTTTATATTTTTAGTTTTTCCCTCACTCAACTTTTTTTTCATTCAACTTTTTCACTCCGGACGCTTTATCTGGACATGGTTCGTCAGGACCTCCACCAGCCGAAGCTAAGTAGTAACATTAACATGATGCCTTCTAATTGCAGTCGCTGTACTCATAATATACAGGAGAACAATGTGTCGGCATCAAGTAATTGTCTCTGGCCCCCTCCCAGTTAGGGAGAGTGATGAGCTCTACAGCAGAGTCTCACAACTCAATCGCTGGTTGAAAACTGTTTTCTGCCCCTCCCAAAATATAGAATTTGTACATAATTGGCCCTCTTTCTGGGACTCACCCACAAACAGGACCAAGCCTGACCTGTTGAGGAGTGACGGACTCCATCCTAGCTGGAGGGGTGCTCTCATCTTATCTATGAACATAGACAGGGCTCGAACTCCCCTAGCTCCACAATGAAATAGGGTGCAGGCCAGGCAGCAGGCTGTTAGCCAGCCTGCCAGCTTAGTGGAGTGTACCACTAGCACAGTCAGTGTAGTCAGCTCAGCTATCCCCATTGAGACCGTGTCTGTGCCTCGATCTAGGTTGGGCAAAACTAAACATGGCGGTGTTCGCCTTAGCAATCTTACTAGCATAAAGACCTCCTCCATTTCTGCCATTATTTAAAGAGATTGTGATACCTCACATCTCAAAATAGGAATACTTAATGTTAGATCCCTCACTTCCAAGGCAGTTATAGTCAATGAACTAATCCCTGATCATAATCTTGATGTGATTGGCCTGACTGAAACATGGCTTAAGCCTGTAGAATTTACTGTGTTAAATGAGGCCTCACCTCCTGGTTACACTAGTGACCATATCCCCCGCGCATCCCGCAAATGCGGAGGTGTTGCTAACATTTACGATAGCAAATTTCAATTTACAAAAAAACCCAGAGGTTTTCGTCTTTTGAGCTTCTAGTCATGAAATCTATGCAGCCTGCTCAGACCTCCTGGACCATATACAGCGTTCCTCACTGAGTTCCCTGAATTCCTATCGGACCTTGTAGTCATAGCAGATACTATTCTAATTTTTGGTGACTTTAATATTCACATGGAAAAGTCCACAGACCCACTCCAAAAGGCTTTCGGAGCCATCATCGACTCAGTGGGTTTTGTCCAACATGTCTCCGGACCTACTCACTGCCACAGTCATACTCTGGACCTAGTTTTGTCCCATGGAATAAATGTTGTGGATCTTAATGTTTTTCCTCATAATCCTGGACTATTGGACAACCATTCTATTATGTTTGCAATCCCAACAAATAATCTGCTCAGACCCCAACCAAGGATCATCAAAAGTCATGCTATAAATTCTCAGACAACCCAAAGATTCCTTGATGCCCTTCCAGACTCCCTCTGCCTACCCAAGGACGTCAGAGGACAAAAATCAGTTAACCACCTAACTGAGGAACTCAATTTAACCTTGCACAATGCAGTCGCACCCCTAAAAACTAAAAACATTTGTCATAAGAAACTAGCTCCCTGGTATACAGAAAATACCCGAGCTCTGAAGCAAGCTTCCAGAAAATTGGAACGGAATTTGCGCCACACCAAACTGGAAGTCTTCCGACTATCTTGGAAAGACAGTACCGTACAGTATCGAAGAGCCCTCACTGCAACTCGATCATCCTATTTTTCCAACTTAATTGAGGAAAATAAGAACAATCCGAAATTTATTTTTGATACTGTCGCAAAGCTAACTAAAAAGCAGCATTCCCCAAGAGAAGATGGCTTTCACTTCAGCAGTAATAAATTCATGAACTTCTTTGAGGAAAAGACCATGATCATTAGAAAGCAAATTACGTACTCCTCTTTAAATCTGAATATTCCTCCAAAGCTCAGTTATCCTGAGTCTGCGCAACTCTGCCAGGACCTAGGATCAAGGGAGACACTCAAGTGTTTTAGTACTATATCTCTTGACACAATGATGAAAATAATCATGGCCTCTAAACCTTCAAGCTGCATACTGGACCCTATTCCAACTAAACTACTGAAAGAGCTGCTTCCTGTGCTTGGCCCTCCTATGTTAAACATAATAAATGGCTCTCTATCCACCGGATGTGTACCAAACTCACTAAAAGTGGCAGTAATAAAGCCTCTCTTGAAAAGGTCAAACCTTGACCCAGAAAATATTTAAAAAACGAATCGGCCTATATCGAATCTCCCATTCCTCTCAAGGAAGACAAACAATGTATACGAAATGCTTCGGTCTGGTTTTAGACCCCATCATAGCACTGAGACTGCACTTGTGAAGGTGGTAAATTACCTTTTAATTGTGTCAGACCGAGGCTCTGCATCTGTTCTCATGCTCCTAGACCTTCCGTGCTGCTTTTGATACCATCGATCACCACATTTTTTTGGAGAGATTGGAAACCCAAATTGGTCTACACGGACAAGTTCTGGCCTGGTTTAGATCTTATCTGTCGGAAAGATATCAGTTTGTCTCTGTGGATGGTTTGTCCTCTGACAAATCAACTGTAAATTTCGGTGTTCCTCAAGGTTCCGTTTTAGGACCACTATTGTTTTCACGGTGAAGCCCCAAAATTGCCCTCGCTGGAAGCCTGTGTTTCAGACATAAGGAAGTAGATGGCTGCAAACGTTCTACTTTTAAACTCGTACAAAACAGAGATGCTTGTTCTAGGTCCCAAGAAAGAAAGAGATCTTCTGATGAATCTGACAATTAATCTTGATGGTTGTACTGTCGTCTCAAATAAAACTGTGAAGGACCTCGGCGTTACTCTGGACCCTGATCTCTCTTTTGACGAACATATCAAGACTGTTTCAAGGACAGCTTTTTTCCATCAACCCAACATTGCAAAAATCAGACATTTTCTGTCAAAAAATGATGCAGAAAAATTAATCCATGCTTTTGTTACTTCTAGGTTAGACTACTGCAATTGTAACAGTATAACTTTAGTACGTCCCCTCGCCCCGACCTCGGGCGCGAACCAGGGACCCTCTGCACACATCAACAACTGACACCCACGAAGCGTCGTTACCCATCGCTCCACAAAAGCCGCGGCCCTTGCAGAGCAAGGGGCAACACTACTTCTAGGTTTCAGAGCAAGTGACGTAACTGATTGAAACGCTACTAGCGCGTACCCGCTAACTAGCTAGCCATTTCACATCCGTTACACAATGCTCTACTTTCCGGGCTACCCGGATAAAGCACTAAATAAGCTTCAGTTAGTGCTAAATACGGCTGCTAGAATCCTGACTAGAACAAAAAAAAATGATCATATTACTCCAGTGCTAGCCTCCCTACATTGGCTTCCTGTTAAGGCAAGGGCTGATTTCAAGGTTTTAACCTACAAAGCATTACATGGTGTAAGAAGTGCGTATCTGGTGGCAGGGAAGTCAGACGCAGGAGAGCAGAACTTGATTATAGCTGGAGCAGTTTAATAGTAAAACCAACGGCATAAGAAATACAAAGTATGGGCACAATAACCCGACGCGCACCAGTCAAACAAAATGTGCACAAGCACTTACAATAAACAATACCACACAAAGACATGGGGGGAATAGAGGGTTAAATACACCACACATAATGAGGGAAATGAGAACCAGGTGTGTGGGAAAATGAGACAAAACAAATGGAAAATAAAAAATGGATCGGCGATGGCTAGAAGACCGTCGACGTCGACCGCCGAACACTGCCCGAACAAGGAGAGGCATCGACTTCGGCAGAAGTCGTGACACATGGGCTTGCTCCTACCTATCTTTACGATTTCGTCCTGCCGTACATACCTACACGTACGCTACGGTCACAAGACGCAGGCCTCCTAATTGTCCCTAGAATTTCTAAGCAAACAGCTGGAGGCAGGGCTTTCTCCTATAGAGTTCCATTTTTATGGAATGGTCTGCCTACCCATGTGAGAGAAGCAGACTCGGTCTCAACCTTTAAGTCTTTACTGAAGACTCATCTCTTCAGTAGGTCCTATGATTGAGTGTAGTCTGGCCCAGGAGTGTGAAGGTGAACGGAAAGGCTCTGGAGCAACGAACCGCCCTTGCTGTCTCTGCCTGGCCGGTTCCCCTCTCTCCACTGGGATTCTCTGCCTCTAACCCTATTACAGGGGCTGAGTCACTGGCTTACTGGTGCTCTTCCATGCCGTCCCTAGGAGGGGTGCATCACTTGAGTGGGCTGAGTCACTGACGTGGTCTTCCTGTCTGGGTTGACGCCCCCCCCCCTTGGGTTGTGCCGTGGCGGAGATCTTTGTGAGCTATACTCGGCCTTGTCTCAGGATGGTAAGTTGGTGGTTGAAGATATCCTTATAGTGGGGTGGGGGCTGTGCTTTGGCAAAGTGGGTGGGGTTATATCCTGCCTGTTTGGCCCTGTCCGGGGGTATCACCGGATGGGGCCACAGTGTCTCCTGACCCCTCCTGTCTCAGCCTCCAGTATTTATGCTGCAGTAGTTTGTGTCGGGGGGGCTAGGGTCAGTCTGTTATATCTGGAGTATTTCTCCTGTCTTATCCTGTGTCCTGTGTGAATTGAAGTATGCTCTCTCTAATTCTCTCTTTCCCTCTCTCGGAGGACCTGAACCCTAGGAACATGCCTCAGGACTGCCTGGCATGATGACTCCTTGCTGTCCCCAGTTCACCTGGCCGTGCTGCTGCTCCAGTTTAAACTGTTCTGCCTGCGGCAACTGACATTTACTCCTGAGGTGCTGACCTGTTGCACCCTCGACAACTACTGTGATTATTATTATTTGACCATGCTGGTCATTAATGAACATTTGAACATCTTGGCCATGTTCTGTTATAATCTCCAACCGGCACAGCCAGAAGAGGACTGGCCACCCCTCATAGCCTGGTTCTTCTCTAGGTTTCGGCCTTTCTAGGGAGTTTTTCCTAGCCACCATGCTTCTACACCTGCATTGCTTGCTGTTTGGGGTTTTAGGCTGGTTTCGGTACTGCACTTTGAGATATCAACTGATCTAAGAAGGGCTATATAAATACATTTGATTTGATTAATGAGCCAAATCTCTTTTTCATCCACTTTCATATTCAAAAATATCCACCTTCCTTGCGAATCATTCCTAACTATTTGCACATTCAGATCAACATTTTTTCCACGCAACTTCATCTAAGGATGTAGAGTGAGTTTCTTGTAAACAGGATATGTTATATACCTTTCCTTTTAGCCACGTAAAGACTGATCTTTTTTTATAATCTGCTAAATCGTTACAATTATAGCTGGCTATACTTATTCACCCCTTACCATAACTAGATCATATTCTCAGTCTAAATTTGCCATAATTAGTGCTTGTAAAGTTACTGCCATCAGAGGTATTATGACGGTCAAAACTAGAGCTTTCAAATGTCCGATATTTTGGATTCAAGAAATAGGTTCTTGCAATATGTTTTATTCCCTTGCCTGTTTGCCTGTGAGCCAATGCCACAGATGTTAGAAAATTGAGACAAGATATTATGTGTGTAGTAAACCTGAGTAAGTTTATGTGTATGATATTGGATGTGATTTAGTGTGTGTGTACGATATCTGTATAAGAGTAAGACTATAATGTCTGATGTACAAAAAAATAATAACCCCGCCAATATGCATGGTTGAGTGTCTATGTGTGTAACATGTAGTGCGTATAGACTTAATATTCATGATGATAATTGTAATCCATATCGTATCACCATCATAGTTGCATCATAATTACATTTAACATAATTGAAAAACACATCCCAGCATTTCCACAGCAATTGACATTTCACATGATCATGAAAGAGACTTTGCATTACTATAGATACAGCTTCACTACAGTACAAATGTATCCTGTACAATGTGTTACTATTTCTTTTTTTCGTAACCTGATGTCCCTGTAGAATTTAGTACAGCCACGGTGTTATGGAGCTGTCTCATTTTGCGATGATCGGTCGGGGACCCTTGGTCTTGTCGCTCCGAGCTCCAAGTCTGTGTACACGGTGGAATGCAACCTTGTTTACAGTCTCTAGAGGAAGTTGAGGCGGATTGCATGAACTCTCTGATCGCGCCCTCTGGATTATTGGATGCCTCCTCAGGAATCCCAGAAAATATTAGATTTTCACGCATGCTACGGCTTTGTATGTCTATTAGCGACTCCTTCATCAACCTGTTTTCCCTGAGTAGACAATCCATTTTAGAATCGTGGATTTTTACCTTGGCTGCGAGTGCCTTGTTCTCTTCTTGGAGCGTGAGAATTTCACTCTGGCTAAACTCCCCCTCAGCCCTGCTACCTTCTCACACAACTTTTCCAGTGTTGCATGGATTCCATGGATTAAACAGACACTTAAACTAACACATGACATGTGTCGGGTTTACACAACGTGAAAGCTTGATGTACACGTAGATGTCATGTAGACGTTAAGGCATTCATGGTGATATCTTTCATAATAAACTTACACAAACTGACGTGTCAGTGCCACGTTACACGACGTGAACACTATGTCAACATGACATGAACGTGGCGTGAACGCGTCGGCAGTTTGACGCCTTAGAACAAAACTTCTCCATTGACAGTCCATGTTAATTCATGACGGTATTTTACGTCGCTAGGAAGATGTTAGGTGACTTAGTGAGAGGTATCAGTAGCTTCACTAGGTTGAATTCTGGCCTGAATCACTCCCCATAAGTACGTGGTAAATTGCAGCATGTCGCTCCTGCCGCCCATAGTGGCTCGCTTGTGGGTGTGCTGGCACCATATAGCAGTACGTTCGATTTTGCGTGAAGAATTTGGCATAGCAAGTTTCAATGAAGGTCTGGTTATTAAATGGGTAAATAGTTTAATCCATTCTCTATTTCATGAATTTATTCACTGGTAAATATTCTCTAAACCAATCTGGTGACAAACAAACTTGTTTCCAATCGTCCACATGGCTGGGAAAACCTATTCAAGTAAGTAAATACTACAGTGCAGGCTAACTCAAATGAGTGGCTAACATAGCTAGCTAGCTATCTAGCCAACCTTACCTAATGTATAGCTAGCTAGCTAGCTAGCTAAGTGAATTAAATATCACCAGCTACCTAACTTCATATTAGCTAACTATCTTGATCTATTTATCATTGTAAAAAACAAACTCCAAATGCATTTGTAGGTAGCTAGCTAACAGCCATGGAGGAGGGTGAAAGGATAGGAGCCCCAACTGTCAAAGGGACAGAGTAGCCTATTCTGGATAGGCCAGGTACTTTTGTGTAATATCAGTCCCTAGAAGTGAGGCCAGAGATAATAGTAACATCATATCCAATGCTGTCTAATTTAAGTATCATGTTTTCTGTCCTCAGACACAGAGAGCTGTGAAAGACTGTCTGCACATGAAGAGGTACCAATGAAGAGTGATGGTTCTCGGTCCTGGTCCTGGGGACTCAAAGGGGTGCACATTTTTGTTTTTGCATTAGCACTACAAATCAAATCAAATTGTATTTGTCACATGCGCCGAATCCAACAGTTGTAGACCTTACAGTGAAATGCTTACTTACAAGCCTTTAACCAACAATGCTTTAAGTTTTAAGAAAGAAAATTGAAATAAGTATTAAAACTTCTTCAGGATCGGTTGGTCCCCCACGGGACGGTTGAGCTAACATAGCCTAATGCGATTAGCATGAGGTTGTAAGTAACAAGAACATTTCCCAGGACATAGACATATCTGTAATGGGCAGAAAGCTTAAATTCTTGTTAATCTAACTGCACTGTCCAATTTACAGTAGTTATTACAGTGAAATAATACCATGCTATTGTTTGAGGAGAGTGTACAGTTATTAACTTGAAAAGTTATTAATAAACCAATTAGGCACATTTGGGCAGTCTTGAAGCAAAATTTTGAACAAAAATGCAATGATTCATTGGATCAGTCTAAAATGTTGCGCATACACTGCTGCCATCTAGTGGCCAAAATCTAAATTGCAACTGGGCTGGAATAATACATTATGGCCTTTCGCTTGCATTTCAAAGATGATGGTACAATTATTTTATTTTTAAACAGTTGTTTTTTTCTTTGTATTTTTTTTTTTTACCAGAAGTGTTATATTCTCCTACATTCATTTCACATTTCCACAAACTTCAAAGTGTTTCCTTTCAAATGGTATCAAGAATATGCATATCCTTTCTTCAATGCCTGAGCTACCAGCAGTTAGATTTGGGTATTTCATTTTAGGTGAAAATTGAAAGAAAAAAAGGGCGGATCCTTTTAAGTAAAATATAGGATATAGAAAATAAAAGTAACAAATAATTAAACAGTAGCAGTAAAATAACAAGCGAGGCTATATTCAGGGGGTACCAGTACAGAGTCAATATGCGGGGGTACCGGTTAGTCGAGGTAATTGAGGTAATATGTACATGTAGGTAGAGTTAAAGTGACTATGCATAGATTATAAACAGAGAGTAGCAGCAGCGTAAAAGAGGGGTCTGAGTAGCCATTTGATTACCTGTTCAGGAGTCTTATGGCTTGGGGGTAGAAGCTGTTAAGCCTTTTGGACCTAGACATGGCGCTCCGGTACCGCTTGCCGTGCGTTTAGCAGAGAGAACAGTCAATGACTAGGGTGGCTGGGGTCTTTGACAATTTTTAGGGCCTTCCTCTGACACCGCCTGGTATGTAGGTCCTGGATGGCAGGACGTACTGGGCCATACGCACTACTGGGCCGTACGATGTACTGGGCCTTATGCACTACCCTCTGTAGTGCCTTGTGGTCGGAGGTCGAGCAGTTGCCATACCGGGCAGTGATGCAACCAGTCAGGATGCTCTCGATGGGGCAGCTGTAGATCCTTCTGAGGACCCATGCCAAATCATTTCAGTCTCCTGAGGGGGAATAGGCTTTGTCGTGCCCTCTTCATGACTGTCTTAGTGTGTTTGAACCATGATAGTTTGTTGGTGATGTGGACACCAAGGAATTTGAAGCTGTCAACCTGTTCCACTACAGCCACGTCGATGAGAATGGGGGCGTGCTCGGTCCTCCTTTTCCTGTAGTCCACAATCATCTCCTTTGTCTTGATCACGTTGAGGGAGAGGTTGTTGTCATGACACCACACGGCCAGGTCTCTGACCTCCTCCCTATAGGCTGTCTCATCGTTGTCGGTGATCAGGCTTACCGCTGTTGTGTCGTCGGCAAACTTGATGATGGTGGTGGAGTCGTGCCTGGCCATGCATTCATGAGTGAACAGGGAGTACAGGACGGGACTGAGCACGCACCCCTGAAAGGCCCCCGTGTTGAGGATCAGCGTGGCGGATGTGTTGTTCCCTACCCTTACTACCTGGGGGTGGCCCGTCAGGAAGTCCAACACCTAATCAAATGGCTACCCAGACTATTTGCATTGACCCCCCCTCCCCTCTTTTACACCACTGCTACTCTCTGTTGTTATCATCTATGCATAGTCACTTTATTAAGTCTACCTACATATTACCTCAACTAACCGGTGTCCCCGGACATTGATCCTGTACTGGTACCCCCCTATATATAGTATCGCTATTGTTATTTTACTGCTGCTCTTCAATTACTTGTTACTATTGTAGCGACCCGCACAGACAGCTGTGTGTTATGTGTTAGGCTAGTAGGTGGTTGTGTTGTACTGACCAGTACCCAGTGTTCGCAGGGTCCGACATGTCAATCAACCTGCTATCTGCCAATCACGGGAATGCCTGGAATGTTCTGATGCCGGGCATCCTGGCGGTTGGCGGAGTGGCGTGGAGGGGGGTTGGGCAGGGGGATGGAGCATTGGAAGTTAAGACCAGGTTTCGCTTTTGTTCTCCCTCTTACGTCTGGGCTTCACAAGAGAAGGTCACGATTGGCTTGTGGGTTATCTGTCATTTATTTGGCGTGTGCTACGGCCCAAACAGTAGCCTGTGTAAAGTTGGTTTAATAAACCGTCAATTCGCAAACTCAAGCCTCTGTCTGGACAATTGTTCATTTATGATCTAGTCAGGTCATTACACTATTATTTCTTATTCTTATCCATATTTTTTTAAACTGCATTGTTGGTTAGGGGCTCGTAAGTAAGCATTTCACTGTAAGACCTGTTGTATTCGGCACATGTGACTAATACAATTTGATTTGATTTAAATGTGACCAATACAATTTGATTTGATAGAATGCCAAGAGTGTGCAAAGCTGTCATTGAAGCAAAGGGTGGCTACTTTCAAGAATCTCAAATACAAAAATATATATTTTGATTTGTTGAACACTATATTGGTTACTACATGATTCCATGTGTTATTTCATAGTTTTGATGTCTTCACTATTATTCAACAATGTATAAAATTGTGAAAATAAAGAAAAACGCTGGAATGAGTGTGTGTCTAAACGTTTGACGGGTACTGTTTATGTTGAAGAAATTGCCATAGCGGTGCAATTTAGAAGTAGCACAAAAACCCGCAACTCGCGACCAATAGATTTTCAATAGACACCCCCGACATCGTTTTCAAAGTAGCCCAATTTCAGGAAAACTGCGGACATGTATGCTTGTCAGGTCTTGAACGCCCTCACTCTATTCCATCGACACAGGCATAGAAGCACTCTTTCTTCCTTTAGCTCTCTCCCTCTCCCTCTCTCGCTCTGAGAAAACTAATGGGGGAAGATTGCAAAATCAATAGACAACCCTGAGTGTGGTTTGAATTGCGACAATTGCGTAATATGTACCATACGGCAACGTGATTACGCAAAATGTGTGCACGCTGTGTCTCTCTATGAGGGAAATGAATGGTTTCTGTATGCGTTTTGGATAAACACCGAAAATAAGTTCTGTGGTAATAACAGGCTTAGGATATCTTACACGTTTTGTTCTATGACATCATATTCATCAGCTAACGTCACTTATTGTACATTTTGACGAATGTATGTAATAATAAAATAAAACTAATCACAAAGGCTTCATAATTCATTAAGGTCATGTTAACAGACTTTTATGTCAGAAAAAACGCATAGGATATCCTAAGCCTGTGTTAACCTCGAAACTTATGTTCAGTGTGTATTGCAAAACCCTATTCTTTCCCAATAGGGATGGCTGAACGAACCAGAGCTAACTCATTTCCGGGATTTAGGACTACAACTATAGTGAAAAAAAATATATAGTGGTGAGTGGTTTCTGAAACATAATTCGAATTGTTTTCGTAAATTCCTTTTTGTATTTGAATATAAGCACAATACAAATTGACATTGATTAAAATGTAATATTTTGAATGCGTTATCCACAATGTAAACGTAAGGTCTCATCATACTAACGTGACGTCATCATTTGTGCTGCAGGCAGAATACTCGTCGCACATAAAGGAAATTTGTCAACATACATGTCGACGAGAAGTTATGGCGGAATTAAATCGAAGTCTTCAAGAATATCTGGCTCAGTCTAAAGGTGGAGCCAAGACGATATCTCAGTCCAGCTCAAGTACGACCATAGATATCGAATCCACTTCAGTAGCTGGGAGCTGGTTCGGTAGCTGGTCGAGCCCGTTCTCTGGCTCCAGCAGTCGCGGCGGAGGTTCGACAGGCCAAGGGTTGGGCAGCGGCTATTCCTGGCCGTGGTCTACGGAGCCAGACCCATGTCTTCCGGGAATGAGTCGCTCGCAACGACTGGTCGCTTTCGGAGTGTGTATTGGGTTCTCAGCGTTGTGCTTTGGACTGTCCGCCCTGTACGCACCCTTGTTGCTGTTGTATGCGCGCAAATTTGCCCTTCTCTGGTCGCTCGGCTCTCTTTTCGCGATTCTGGGAGCAGCGATACTGCGGGGACCCAGCAAGCTCATAGCGAGGCCGACTCCCAGCGCGTTGGTGTATCTGTGCTCTATTGGATGTACACTTTATGCAGCGCTCAGCCTTCACAGCACCATACTCACCGCCATCGGAGCCATTGTCCAGGTTGCCGTAATCGTTGGGTACATCGTCTCTTTGCTGCCGGGCGGTAGCGCAGGAATTCGATTCATGGGAGGGATGGCAGTGTCTGCTATCAAAAGGACTGTCACGGGTAAAACGATGCCAATTTAACCACCACTTCAATTAATCCGAACGGACTTTTGCCCTCTGTTGTGAATAGGACTGAATGACTAGCTTGCTTAGAGTGCACTAGCAAAACCAAGTCATAATGTGGCCCATGACAATGGTGTTAATTCCTTGTTTTCTCTTGTAATTTACTTCTGATGGACCAACATGCCCAGTAATATCAGAATAAGACTCAAATGGAACAGACCAGCAGAGAACTATGAAGCCTCGTGTCTTTTTTTCCCAACTAATAAAATGTACAATCTTATCATGGAATGTCTTCTCTATCCTGAACCAAGGGATAGATTATTGGCCTAGAGTGGATGAAATACTTGGTGCAGGACCAAAAGTGCTAAATCAAGCGTATTTCTAAAACCGTAGGCTATTTGAAAGTCTGTATTCAGGTCTGGCTAATTTCAAATGCATATTTCCTGTCTTTCCTTGAGGTTTTACTTATCCAAACATGTCAGATAATGCATCCTGACTTCCTCCTTTTTAGGTAATCACTTATTGAGAGTATCCAAAAAAGCTATGTATGAAGTTCTGATTTAATATAGCCCTTTAGATTGGCAATATGCTTACGAGTCATTGCAATGGTGTCTGAATTAACAGTTAATGTGATAACGTGGGCACTACGTGACCTGCTGAAGTCTACGGAACACCAGTGTATACTACTAGCCTGGTCCCAGATGTGTTTAATGTCTTGACTTCTATGGTCATTGCCACTCCAAACCAGGGAGATGGCAAGACCGATCTAGGACCAGGCTAAGGGTGTACAAGTACACACTCTTCCTCCACCTCCCCACACTGTCATTGCACAAAGAATGAAAGACCAGAAACGAGGGTGACATTTTGCACACATTTCTATTATAGTCTCATACAAAAAAATGGACAAAAGCAATATGACAATCTCATGACAAACTGTACATTTAGAAAGAGAGGAAGGCCGCCTCGATATTCAGGGGAGCCCGGCGATGAGACAGTGATTCTTCTTCTCTCCATTATTGGACATTTAAAAATGAACTTAAATAAATGGAGCCGAGGACTTGGGGGGAATAACACATTCAACGCCCTGTTCTGTTTGTTAACTACCAGTGACAAACAGGACTGCCGACCATCCCAAATGGCACCCTATTCCCTATATAGTGCACTACTTTTGACCATACCCCTATGGGCCGTGTTAAAAAGTAGTGCACTATATAGGGAATAGGGTGCCATTTGGGATGCACTCGTATAGCCGAGGACCAAATCCTCTCCTGGAATAATGAATCTTGAAACGGTGGGCATTTTCAGTGTGGCGCAACAGCCTCTGAACATTTTCAGATATAAATGTAATGTACAGAGTGGACATGGTTCTCTATTCTCCCCAAAACAAACAAAAGTTGTCTGATCTGTACATTGTATTCCTATCGGCAAAGTTCAATGTGTCCAACTGCGTAAGATCCTGGACTCTTTCTATTATGTGTGGTTGGTACAGTACATGTAGAAAAGAGAAACTATGGGCAGTTCACATTATCACATGAAGTGTGTCCAGGGGTTTATTCAGGAGGGTGCAGCATTACAAAACATTAAGACAGAAATATGTTGAGAACAGACAACTCTTTCTAATGCAGAATGAGGAATCCTACCAATGCCTGTCTGCAATGTTCTAAATGTTGCACCCTCCTGAATAAACCCCAGGTTTCTTGCAATGCTTTGTTCAAACCACACTGACAAAAACCATTCTGTTATGTGGCCCATGTCTGAACTTGGAATGGAAACCTTGACCAATCAGTGATTGCTTCAGCTTGTCGTGTCCAATCAGGCCACTAGACAACACCTGCAGCGACCAATCAGGATGAGTATGGCAAAGAGCCATAGGGCGGAATCTGTCGTCTAAAGGATCCAAATGTAAAGATAGCAACTCGTCCATCCCGTAGTGAGAGACCTGAGGCTTTCGACACATACAGCAATAAAGGCCCTTTCCCACTCCACGAGGCCCCTATACACACAGTAAACAATCCATCCTCCAGCCTTACAAGCAGGCCTGAAGAGGTGTAGTCTGAGCCCAGAGATGATCCACTGATCTGGGGGACAGGAGGTGGCGGTAGTGGTTGTGTATCTCTTTTTGGTCCCTGTCCTCTTTGCAGGGGGGGGGGGGGGGTGAATAGGAGGGAAAAGGGGATGGGGAGGTAAGAGAGTGGAGGTTTGGTGGGGAGCAGGTAGGTCGATTGGTAGTGAGTTGTTCCTTCGGTCCTACCGGCCACGCCCTCCTCCCCTGGGGGCCCCGCGGGGCGCCCCCCTCCAGCCCCCTCTGCCGCCGCGGGTCGAGGGGCCGTAGCCGCCTTCCTCTCTCTGGGGCGGTCGGCCTGGAGAGAGCAGAGGGAAAAGACTAGGGTTGGACTCCGTTCCATTTCAAATTAGGACATAAAACCACTTAACCCTAATACCAACAAAGAATGACATGCAAAGACAGATTATAGAAGTCTCAATACAGTGCATTCAGAAAGTATTCAGACCCCTTGACTTTTTCCACATTTTGTTACGTTAGTCTTATTCTAAAATGTTTTTTTTCTTTCTTTATCCCCCTCAATCTACACACAATACACCATAATGATAAAGCAAAAACAGGTTATACATTTTTCCAAACTAAACTGAAATATACATAGGTATTCAGACCCTTTACTCAGTACTTTGTTGAAGCACCTTTGGCAGTGATTACAGCTTCGAGTCTTGGGTATGACGCTACAAGCTTGGCGACCTGTATTTGGGGAGTTTCTCTCATTCTCTGCAGATCCTCTCAAGCTCTGTCAGGTTGGATGGGGAGCATCGCTACAGAGCTATTTTCAGGTCTCTCCAAAGGTGTTAGATTGGGTTCAAGTCCGGGCTCTGGCTGGACCACTCAAGGACATTCAGAGACTTGTCCCAAAGCCACTCCTGCGTTGTCTTGGCTGTGTGCTTAGGGTCGTTGTCCTGTTGGAAGGTGAACCTTCACCCTAGTCTGAGGTCCTGAGCGCTCTGGAGCAGTTTTTCATCAAGTATCTCTCTGTACTTTGCTCCGTTAATCTTTTCCTTGCTCCTGACTAGTCTCCCAGTCCCTGCCGCTGAAAAACATGCCCACAGCATGATGCTGCCACCACGCTTCATCGTAGGGATGGTGCCAGGTATCCTCCAGACGTGACACTTGGCATTCAGGCAAAAGAGTTCAATCTTGGTTTCATCAGACCAGAGAATGTTGTTTCTCATGGTCAGAGTCCTTTAGGTTACTTTAGGCGGACTCCAAGTGGGCTGTCATGTGCCTTTTACTGGAGGAGTGGCTTCCGTCTGGCCACTACCATAAATGCCTGATTGGTGGAGTGCTGCAGAGATGGTTGTCCTTCTAGAAGGTTCTCCCATCTCCACAGAAGAAATCGAGCTCTCTGTCACCATCGGGTTCTTGGTCACCTCCTGTCCAATTGCTCAGTTTGGCCAGGTGGACAGCTCTAGGAAGTCCCGAATTTCTTCCATTTAAGAATGATGGAGGCCACTGTGTTCTTGGGGACCTTCAATGCTGCAGACATTTGTTGGTACCCTTCCCCAGATCTGTACCTCGACACAATCCGGTCTCGGAGCTCTTTAGACATTTCCTTCGACTTCATGGCTTGGTTTTTGCTCTGACATGCACTGTTAACTGTGGGACCTTATATAGACAGGTGTGTGCCTTTCCAAATCATGTCCAATCAATTGAATTTACCACAGGTGGACTCCAATCAAGTTGTGGAAACATCTCAAGGATGATCAATGGAAACAGGATACACCTGAGCTCAATTTCAAGTCTCATAGTAAAGGGTCTGAATACTTATGTAAATAAGATAATTATTTTATTTTTTATACATTTCTAAAAAGCTTTCATTATGGGGTATTGTGTGTAGATTTTTCTTTAGTTAATCCATTTTAGAATAAGGCTGTAACATTTTTGTTTTTTTATTTCACCTTTATTTAACTAGGTAGGCCAGTTGAGAACAAGTTCTCATTTACAACTGTGACCTGGCCAAGATAAAGCAAAGCAGTGCGACACAAACAACACAGAGTTACACATGGAATAAACAAACATAGAAAAAATAACACAATAGAAAAAGTCTATATACAGTATGTGCAAATGAGGTAAGATTAGGGAGTAAGCAATAGTGGCGAAATAATTACAATTTAGCAATTAAACCCTGAAGTGATAGATGTACAGAAGATGAATGTGCATAACATAAATGTGGAAAATTTCAAGGGGTCTGGATACTTTCCGAATGCACTGTATAATGTAAGAGAAATAAAGAGACATGGTGGGCTAGGCTAGTAGTTCAAAGTCTCCATGACATGACAAGTAATGGATATATGACTCACAGCCTTAGCATCAGTCATTGTCACACAAACACAAATACCCCCCAACCCCTCTCCCCTGTATACCTGTTGTCCTGTCCTCTACCCCTGCTCCCGGGGAGTCTTGGTCTCCGGTGCCCGGGCCGTCGTGCCACGGGCGTTTGCGTGGGGGCAGCGAGGCCATGTCCATGCCCTGCAGGGAGGAGGAGCGCTCACGGCTGGCAGGGGACGGGCTGTCGTGCGGCGGGCCGTGCTCGGAGCGCTGGCCTTCTCTGTAAGCCTCGTGACCTGGGAGCACACAGGCACACACAGGAGCACACACACACACAGGAGCACACACACACACACACACACACACACACACACACACAGAAGCACACACACGCAATTACATGAACACAGTAATTTCCCAACAGGGTCAACATGGGGGAGATGTGGATAAAACGGACACTATTACTCACACTACTTGTGGCACTATTTATTTCATAACCTGGCGCTGAGCTGTCAAAATGAACCCCTAAAAAATGAATTCCTTAGTAGTGTCGCACTAAAAATCCTCTGGGGCTGCCATATACATTGACTAGTCCTTTCACTACCTTGAACGTGTACATTACGTGGAGTGAGACTGGCTGCTAGCCATGATTTCTGTAAGGGTTAGCCTACTATGCTATTATTTCCTTATGGCTAGCGTTGGGAGCTGTTGGCCTGCCACGCAACCCTGGTTCGATAAGACAGCCCCTTTACCTTGATCTTGCCCGCCCTCCCAGGCCTCCTGACTTCTGCCTCCCTCATAGTGTGGGGGGAACTCATCAGGGGTGGGGAGCAAGCCCTGGCGTCCACCTCCACCACCTCCTGAGGTAACAACCGAGGGATGAATGAAAGATAGGACCCATAGATTGATGGACAGATACAGACAGACGAGAAAGAGGTAAAGAGAGAACTAGATGAGGACAGAGACAGATCATAAAAGAGGGACAGACAACACAAACTCAGCTGGTCTCACCTCCTCCTCTGGGTGGGCCCCCTCCTCGGGGGGGTCTCCCCCTCCCACCGCTGTCCCAACCTCCGGCCATCTCATTTGAGGTGTCAAAGTTCTCTTCCGGCCCACCAAACTCATCAGGGAACCCCCTCCCCCCAGGGCGACCCTGTCCAACCCCTCTGTACCTGCACAGAAAAGAGACGCCGTTTGAGTGGCGATACAGAACGCCCGTTGAAACATCCACGCTCCACTGTCCATGCTTTACCCTTTCTTTCGAAAAAAGGAGAGGTTCACACTTCAGGACACTAAGTAAAGGCTATAAAACAAATCACATACGATTGTGCTTACTCTCAGCAGTGTGATATGTGATACTGCAACTGCCAGTCCAAATACATGATTCAAAACAGAATCTCAGCTGCTGTTTTTAGAGGAAACATCCACTAAGAAGATAACTTGGGCAATCCAACGTGCGTTAAAAAGCAGTGCACTAGACAGCCGACAATGCGCCTTTTAAATTCATTTTCCCCAGACGTTTGCAGAGATTGCATTCAGGGTGAGCTATGCACATGTCGGCTCAAGCGTAAATTACCTTTAAAAAGTCTGTTATAATGCGCTGCTCTATAATGTGACTTGGATAGAATCCTGGCCTTGGTATGCATAATGTCTGTGTTCTAGCTTTCACAGTGTATTTTGACAGTAACGTAGTTAGTAGGAAAGTTGGTCTGCGGGTTTGTAGACGAGTTTGTAGGAAGGCTAGGTTGCCAGTTAGGACAGTTTGTGAGTTAGTAGAAAAGCTGGTTGGCGAGTTAGTAGGAAAGCTAGGTGGCGAGCTGGTAGGCAAGTTAGTCAGTGAGTTAGTAGGAAAGTTAGACCCACGTGTCGTCTGAATCCTGGCCATGCCTTGGTGGAGGCAGTCTGTCTCTCTGCCTCTGGTCAAACTCCTCTCCTGGACTCACATAACCACCAAACCTGACATGCACACACGCACATAAGCCGATAGTTTGAGCAACCCGAGGCAGAAGCAACCTATAGATCCACTAATATAGTAAGTTAAGGGTCAGAGCAAAGGTAGGTTTGAAAGACGAAAGTTGGGGTTAAGATGAGAATGATGAAAAAGTAGGTGAGAGGTGAGATTTAAGGTGTAGAGGTACAGGTAAACACTATGAGAGCTAAGGTGAGATTTTAAGTAAGTATAAAGATGTAGGTTAGAGAGCCGGTAGAGGTGGCGGCACAGACGTTAAGTAAAGACAGACGCGAGGTTAAAGGTCACAACCGAAAAGCAAGGTAAGCTCACCTGTCGTCCCTGCGGCCTCGGAACTCTCCCCCATCACGGGGGAATCTTTCCTCAGAAGAGCCCCAGTTTCCCCCATTCCCCCCTCCTCCCCCTTGCCCTCCTCCTCCTCTGTGGCCTCCCTGGTATTCCTGGCTGGACCCTCTCCTCCAGCTCTCCTCCCCCCGTCCGTGGAAGTCCTGGCCACCTTCATTGAAGTCGTTGGATCGGCGCCCCTGCTGAGAGTCTCCCCAGTAAGAACCAGAGCCCTGGTCAGGGCCCCCAGGGCCACCCTGCCCCTGGCCCCCAGGTGGAGGACCCATGTGGTGGTTAGGAGGCCCTCGGGTATCTCCTTGGGAGAATCGGAGACATCAAAACAGAGGGCACATACTGAAATGTAAGTCAGACAAAACATAAAGCTCTTTCAATGGGGAAACGCCATTGAGAATGCTTTTTAGTCCAGGACTAGGCTTAATCTGTGTCTGGGAAACCAGCCCCAAGTGTTTATGCCAGTAAGTATCAACTGTATTTTTTTCTACAGTATGTGTTTGAAAAGTCATCATCCTTGGTTACTTCAGTAATGTTTACATACCGTTTTATCCACTTTACATGTATATACTGTATTTTAGTCATGCCTCATCCTCTATAACTACTGCTGTACACACCTTTACTATTCATATGCTGTCTTTACGCACCATTATATGTAAACTTTGCAAAAAAATAGAAACGTCCTCTCACTGTCCTCTCCCTGTTATTTTCAGCAAACTTAACATGTGTAAATATTTCTATTAACATAAGAATCAACAACTGAGACAAACTGAAATAGTTCCACAGACATGTGACTAACAGAAATTGAATAATGTGTCCCTGAACAAAGGGGGGGGGGGGGGGGGGGTCAAAATCAAAAGTGACAGTCAGTATCTGGTGTGGCCACCAGCTACATTAAGTACTGCAATGCATCTCCTCCTCATGGACTGCACCAGATTTGCCAGTTCTTGCTGTGAGATGTTACCCCACTCTTCCACCAAGGCACCTGCAAGTTCCCGGACATTTCTGGGGGGAATGGCCCTAGCCCTCACCCTCCGATCCAAAAGGCACCAGACGTGCACAATGGGATTGAGATCCGGGGTCTTCGCTGGCCATGGCAGAACACTGACATTCCTGTCTTGCAGGAAATCGCGCACAGAACGAGCAGTATGGCTGGTGGCATTGTCATGCTGGAGGGTCATGTCAGGATGAGCCTGCAGGAAGGGTACCACATGAGGGAGGAGGATGTCTTCCCTGTAACGCACAGCGTTGAGATTGCCTGCAATGACAACAAGCTCAGTCCGATGATGTGACACACTGCCCCAGACCATGACGGACCCTCCACTTCCAAATCAATCCTGCTTCAGAGTACAGGCCTCGGTGTAACGCTCATTCCTTTGACGATAAACGCGAATCCGACCATCACCCCTGGCTAGACAAAACCGCGACTCGTCAGTGAAGAGCACTTTGCCAGTCCTGTCTGGTCCAGCGACGGTGGGTTTGTGCCCATAGGCGACGGTGGGTTTGTGCCCATAGGCGACGGTGAGTTTGTGCCCATAGGCGACTGTGAGTTTGTGCCCATAGGCGACGGTGAGTTTGTGCCCATAGGCGAAGTTTTTGCCGGTGATGTCTGGTGAGGACCTGCCTTTACAACAGGCCTACAAGCCCTCAGTCCAGCCTCTCTCAGCCTATTGCGGACAGTCTGAGCACTGATGGAGGGATTGTGCGTTCCTGGTGTAACTTGGGCAGTTGTTGTTGCCATCCTGTACCTGTCCCGCAGGTGTGATGTTCGGATGTACCGATCCTGTGCAAGTGTTGTTACACGTGGTCTGCCACTGCGAGGACGATCAGCTGTCCGTCCTGTAGCGCTGTCTTAGGCGTCTATTGCAATTTATTGCAATTTATTGCCCTGGCCACATCTGCGGTCCTCATGCCTCCTTGCAGCATGCCTAAGGCACATTCACGCAGATGAGCAGGGACTCTGGGCGTCTTTCTTTTGGTGTTTTTCAGTCAGTAGAAATGCCTCTTTTAGTGTCCTAAGTTTTCATAACTGTGACCTTAATTGCCTACCGTCTGTAAGCTGTTAGTGTCTTAACGACCGTTCCACAGGTGCATGTTCATTAATTGTTTATGGTTCATTGAACAAGCATGGGAAACCTGCCTAGAAGTCCAGCATCCTGGAGTCGCCTCTTCACTGTTGACGTTGAGACTGGTGTTTTGCGGCTACTATTTAATGAAGCTGCCAGTTGAGGACTTGTGAGGCGTCTGTTTCTCAAACTAGACACTCCAATGTACTTGTCCTCTTGCTCTGTTGTGCACCGGGGCCTCCCACTCTTTCTATTCTGGTTAGAGCCAGTTTGCGCTGTTCTGTGAAGGGAGTAGTACACAGCGTTGTTTCCATCTACAATAGTCATTTACAACATTAACAATGTCTACACTGTGTTTCTGATCAATTTGATGTTATTTTAATGGACAAAAAAAAGAATTACATTTCTAAGTGACCCCAAACTTTTAAACGGTAGTGTATATATACATACACACACACACACACACATAAAATACAAACGCCACATACTTCTGCCTCCACTCTTCTGGGAAAGCTTTCCACTAGTTGTTGGAACATTGCTGCGGGGACGTGCTTCCATTCAGCCACAAGACCATTAGAGAGGTTGGGCACTGATGTTGGGCAATTAGGCCTGGCTCGCAGTCAGCATTCCAATTCATCCCCAAAGGTGTTTGATGGAGTTGAGGTCAGGGCTCTGTGCAGGCCATTCAAGTTCTTCCACACAGATCTCAACAAACCATTTCTGTATGGACCTCACTTTTTTCAAGGAGGCATTGTCATGCTGAAAAAGAAAAGGGCCTTCCCCAAACTGTCATTGCATGCTAATTTCCCTTCACTGGAACTAAGGGGCCTAGCTCGAACCATGAAAAAACACCCGCAGACCATTATTCCTCCACCAACAAACTTTACAGTTGGCACTATGCATTGGGGCAGGTAGCGTTCTCCTGATATCTGCCAAACCCAGATTTGTCCGTGGGACTGCCAGATGGTGAAGCGTGATTCATCACTCCAGAAAACGCATTTCCACTGCTCCAGAGCCAACGCTTGGCATTGTGCATCGTGATCTTAGGCTTGTGTGCAGCTGCTCGGCCATGGCTCCATTTCATGAAGCTCACAAAGAACAGTTCTTGTGCCGATGTTGCTTCCAGAGGCAGTTTGGAAATTGGTAGTGAGTGTTGCAACTGAGGAGAGACAATTTTTACGCGCTACAGCACACGGTGTTCCCGTTCTGTGAGCTTGTGTGACTAGGCCACTTCACGGCTGAGCTAGGCTTGTGTGCAGCTGCTCGGCCATGGCTCCATTTCATGAAGCTCACAAAGAACAGTTCTTGTGCCGATGTTGCTTCCAGAGGCAGTTTGGAAATTGGTAGTGAGTGTTGCAACTGAGGAGAGACAATTTTTACGCGCTACAGCACACGGTGTTCCCGTTCTGTGAGCTTGTGTGACTAGGCCACTTCACGGCTGAGCTAGGCTTGTGTGCAGCTGCTCGGCCATGGCTCCATTTCATGAAGCTCACAAAGAACAGTTCTTGTGCCGATGTTGCTTCCAGAGGCAGTTTGGAAATTGGTAGTGAGTGTTGCAACTGAGGAGAGACAATTTTTACGCGCTACAGCACACGGTGTTCCCGTTCTGTGAGCTTGTGTGACTAGGCCACTTCACGGCTGAGCTAGGCTTGTGTGCAGCTGCTCGGCCATGGCTCCATTTCATGAAGCTCACAAAGAACAGTTCTTGTGCCGATGTTGCTTCCAGAGGCAGTTTGGAAATTGGTAGTGAGTGTTGCAACTGAGGAGAGACAATTTTTACGCGCTACAGCACACGGTGTTCCCGTTCTGTGAGCTTGTGTGACTAGGCCACTTCACGGCTGAGCCGTTGTTGCTCCTAAACGTTTCCACTTCACAATAACAGCACATACAGTTGACCCGGGCAGCTCTAGCAGGGCAGAAATTTGACAAACTGACTGGTGGCATCCTATGACGCTGCCACGTTGAATGTCACTGAGCTCTTCAGTACGGGCCATCCTACTGCCAATGTTTATCTATGGAGATTGCATGGCTGTGCACTCGATTTTATAAACCTGTCAGCAACGGGTGTGGCTGAAATAATTTCAATAATAAATTCCATTAATTTCAAGGGTTGTTCAAATACTTTTGGCCATGTAGTGTATTTATATTCCGGTTTCTGACATTGCTCATTCTGATATTTCTTCATTTCAGATTTTTTTTCTGGATTATGTGTATATAGTTTATTTTTTACTGCTAGGTATTACTGCACTGTTGGAGATAGAAACACAAGCATTTCGCTGCAACTCCTATAACATCTGCAAATCTGTGTAAGCGACCAAAAATCGTTGATTTTATCTTAGACTCATGAGAATTTGTGTTCACCTACCTTTGCCATTGGGTCCTTGCTGTCCCATCCCATGCATCATGGGGCCAGTGTTTTGTCCCACCTGTGTGAAGTGTTGTTTTTAGGATTTGAGACTTTTTGTAAACAACACAAAGGGGCGTTTCAATAAGCATTGAATTGAACCATCTTGGATCATTTCATATTGCACACAAACAGCCCTACTGCTTAAATATTGAATTTGAACTCAATGTAGCTAGCAAGTTGGCTAACCAAAAAGACAATGTTGCTACAATTTCCCCAGATTAACATTTACCTCTTTAGATTCAACAAAAGCTCTTGCCACATTCTTATGAAATTAGCATACCTTCATATTTCTGACATTTATTTTGTTTTACAGCTAGTTTGACAATCTCACCTGGTGCTGCATGTAGGATGGAGGCCCCTGCATGTTGCCTGGTGGGCCCTGCATATTGCCTGGGGGTCCTTGCATGTTTCCAGAGGGGCCCTGCATGTTCCCGGGAGGTCCTTGCATGTTACCCGGTGGGGGCCCGTGCATCCCACCTGGGGGTGGCCCCTGCATGTTGCCCATCCCATGCATGCCCCCCATGCTTGGCATGTTGCCGTGTGTCCTGGGAGGGTTCTGCATGGGAGGCCCCATCCCCACCCCGCCCTGCATGGGCCCCTGTGGGCCCATCATATTCCCCTGAGGGGGCATCATGCCCCCCTGTGGTGGAGGCCCCTGGCCTCGAGGAGGGGGCCCCATCATTCCTCCTGGTGGGGGGCCCTGCATGTTTCCGGGGGGGCCCTGCATCCCTCTGGGTCCGGGAGGCATGCCGTGAGGCCCCTGGGGGCCCATGTTTCTGTGGGGGCCGGGGTGCCTCTGCATGCCTTGGGGCCCATGGTCAGGGGGACCCATCATGCCCTGAGGAGGCCCCTGGTGGTGCTGGGACCCTGGAGGGGGGCCCATCTGGCCCGGACGCATGAACGGAGCCTGCATGACGCCAGGGCCCATGGGGGGCCCCATGTTGTGGGGCATCTGCTGAGGGGGCATGGACTGGGGGAAGCCCTGAGGAGGTGGGGGCATGGTTCCTCCCTGACCAGGGAAAGGTGGCATGGGTCCTTGTGGACCTCCCGGGGGAGGCATGTTCCCATCCATCTGATTCATACGGTCCATCTTCATTTGCTGGGGAAAATGATTCAGCCTATCATACCTGATTCAGCGTATCGTTTAAAGGGATAGTTCACGTTAAATCTATATCTGAGTAAAATTACACTTCCCTTCAGTTGTGTGTCTGAAGGCCCATGTTGAAATAATCCATAATAATCTACTCTATTATTTATTTCTAATAATCTATTATTTTCGTCAGATTTCATGAATGGAAACAGCCGAGCTGGAACGTCCTCAAAAACACTAGCGTCGATACTCGCAAGAACCTGTCCATGTTTTCTTTCCCACGAGAATGTTATTTTTGCAATAAAATTCACATTTTTTAATGCTCTGATACTTCTTATGTTCACGGGTCAGTTTTGTTCACATCTGGAAAGCAATACAGGTCTAAGAGCCTGACCCAGGGGATGACGTCTTCACTGGAAGATGCATACAGATGCTCTGTGCTGTGGCTACGTGAGGACATAGTTCCAGTTCTGAGTAACCAAATTCCAGCAATTATTTCAGCAGTATGCACATAAAAAAAATCCCTGCTACCTCCAACTGCCAAACTTAGTTTGTAGTGTTTTTTAGGGAGTTTCGGCTTGTAGTGCAGCTTTGCTAACATCGGTCCGGCCGGTTCCGTTCATGAAATCTGACAACGCTAGCCAGAAGTAAATAATGGATTATTGTGGATTTTGTCACCATGGGCCTTCAGACACAACTCAAGGCCCAAATATAGATTTTGCATGAACTATCCTTTTAATCTGAAACAAATGCCTGTAGCTGCACTGCAGGGCTAGGTTTGTTGACCATTGACCTAAAATGCATTTCTCTTGCAATCGCTCATTCATGTTACACATTTTTGTCACTGACACTTTTGTCACATTTTTGTTGTTTCAAAGAGGACCTCTCACCTCTAGCATCATCGGGTTGGTGTTGGTCTTCCCATCCATTTTCTTCTCATCCATCCTTTCTTTCTTCTCTCCTCCCGGTGGCACGAGAGGCACCTTATTATCCGCCCAGGCCTGAAGGAAGGAAAGGGGGAGGAGACAAAGGAAGGGAGAAAGAGTGAGAAATGTCACGGAGCAAATACTCTAATTTACTCACAACAGACCCGTCTTGCTTCGTTTTTCTTGCTTCTTGTATACAAAACTGACTCAAGACTAAGTTACCTGTTGGAATTGGGCAGGGATGGGTTTGGCGTAGGGGACCTTCTTCTGTGGCACTTTCTTCTGGTCTTTCTGTAAAATCTCCTCAATCCCCCAATCCAGACCTGGGATGCTCATCTCCTCCTCGGCTGCAGTCTCTTTATCTTGAGAAAATCAGACAACGTTACCCATAGTCCACCAATCTACCACTCCAACCTTGCTGGAACTGTATAGACCGTGGAAGTCACAGCCCATTGCTGCAACTTTATTAGAGCTAATTCAACTACAAAACTAAACCTTAACCCCCCCCCAAACCATCTCTTTGACTTAGACGAGACAAGGAATTGTTTGAGAAGTGTGAATGTGTGTACGTGTGTGTCCTCACCGCTTGCCTCTTGTTCCATGGCAGCTTTGAGCTGATCGGGGATCCCCATGCCAGGAATGGCAGCTAAGCTGTTTGGCTCCATGTCATCTGGAAAACAAACAGACCCAGAACTACAAGTCAAATGGTGACACCATGTAACCTTGACCGGACACGTTAAAAAACTTTTTTTCTACATGACTTCAAACACCCACTATAGAAAACATTCTTTAAGGTGATCAACATGTGTCCTCCAAATTCTGCCAAATATTTCTGTTTTTAACTAGATAGTTCAGTCCTTCAGTTTGTTATTGAGGGTGAATACAAGGCTTTCCAATTGATAGCTATACATTTCTTTGCAGCAATAAGACCTAGATTACAAAACTTTCTAGACAAAAATGAAATGATAGCACAATACTGTACATTATCCCAAAATGACCATGCAATAAGAGTTCCTTTTTGCATCTCCAACAGAGATGTGACATTTCTGGGTGCATTACATGCATTCTGGCAGGAGTGCATGAAATGTCCTGTGAATCATCTTAAATTGCAGTAGTTTATGTCTTATGAGCAGGTATGAGCATTTTCACATATCTGTGACCAATGGTTCTCCTCAGTTTTCCATTGTTTCCTTCTAGGTTCTGAACCATCAGCTAGAGTTTCAATCAACCCGTGATATAACTTGGCAATCAACTTCTTTGGCGTAGCAGCTTCTCTCAGGATTGTTTCTATGCTAGATGCCTTCAGTTCATCCAGATTCTGTTGAAGCGATTGTACTTAAAGAAATCAGCCTTGGATAAGCCAACTCTTTCTTGTAATTGATTGAATGACAGTAGAGATCCATCATAGTACATGTTCAAAAGTCATGATGCCACTTTGGTGCCAGGACTGAAAGGTTTTGTCACAAAACACTAGAGGTAAGGTGGGGTTATTCCAAATAGGGGTGCCTGGCAATATTGGTTATTTTCACCTCATGAATTTATATGAATTCTCCCAAACACAAATGGAATTGAGAATCATTGGATTGTCCGTTTCTGTCTTCCACGCCTTGGACCTGAAGTATTGAATCTATTTTAGATCATAAGGTGTAACATTTATGGCTTAGATAATCATCCATGCACAAGGATAATCTGCTGTCTATTGCTTAGTGAACACAGTTGTGCAGCCCAGTAATCGAGTACCACAGTATGAGTCATAATATCCATAAAACCTAGCGGTCAAACAAGGAAATTGTTCCAATAATTTTCCCACCATACATTTTTCCCATAGGGGATTTTAGAAACACTTAAAAATAAGGGCTGTGTTACGTGTAGGCTTACCCTGGCGTGACGTTTTGATAACCGTGTAAATCTCTCTAGGACAAGATGAGTTATCAATATATTCGCCTGTATTTACCCCCCAAAAATCAAACGCTAATTAGCTGCTAATGTGGCCATCAAAGAACTACAAATGCCATGTTGATCTGGCATTTGACTGCCGAATCGAGGCAAAGGTAAGAATGTCTGGATTAACTATCTAATGTTAGCGAAATTGTAATAAATAAACTGGTGAAATTTAATTCAATTGACAATTCTGTGAACTGTCTTGTGCAAGTTTTAAATTGACACAATAACTGTTAGCAAAGGTGTCTGCTAAAGACGACGTGCAGGAGCTTGCAGGGATTTGTAGTCTTGCATGTTGTCTACTTTGATGCTAATTAGCATTTTGTAAATAGAGCCGAACATATTGATAAAAGTCACCTTGTCCTATAGAGATTTACATGGTTATCAAAACATTATGCCATGGTAAGCCTACACTAAACACATTCCTTATTTTAAGTGATTCTAAAATTCCCTACGGGAAAAATGAATTGTGGAAAAAAGATTGGAACAATTTCCCTGTTATGACACATCCACTGTGGGGCTCTATACACAGACAAATTCAAAACACACACACACACAGCATACATACTTACACCTCACACAAAATATTCCTACACATCATACCGTATTCCACTCCATCCTCTGACATCCCAGGTAACAAATTCAGATTGTATCTGTCCCTCATCTTGTCCCCTGGCCGATTCCTCGTCCAGAATTTACTGAAAGGGATATAAATCACGCAGGAAACACTTCAAAGCACACCAGAACAGACATCCAAAATAACAATAATTTGTCCTATTTCACACGTGTGTATTATACTCATGTGTGAATTGGAAATGTGTTTTTTTGCATATCCCAACTACCGTGAGACACCCTTGGAGAGTGGGTTCCGGGCATGGTTTATTATCAACGGCGACCCTGGAGCAATTAGGATTAAGTGCCTTGCACAAGGGCACAGACAATTTTTCACCTGGTCGGCTCATGATTTTGAACTAGAGACCTTTAGGTTAATGGCCCCACGCTCTAAGCCTAGGCTATCTGCCACTCTCGCAACACATTCAGTATGCGGCCAATGTGGAAATCAAACCCAAAACCTACCAACAGAGCCTTTAGCAAACCATGGGACAATAGAAATATGGGAGAAAGGTCTATCAATAGGGGTGTGCAAGACAAGACAATTCAAGAATCATGTCGGCTCCGATATGATACAGGAACGATACGTTTAAGTTCAAAATGATTAGTTGAGATTCGATGCACTAACATTTGTTGCATTAAGACATGAGTTTTCCATTCTAAATGAAGGCCTACCCCTCGCTGGACAGCGCGGGAAGCTGTGCACCGCGCGTAGAAATGTTACAAAGGATAATGACAGCTATTGGGGGTGGCTCGGCATGCAAGATGACTTGTAGATCCATTACTGTCATACACAGTTACACATAGGAAAGGGCGCCCCAGTTCAGTCAGAAAAGACTCAAATAATTTTTGGAAGGGGAAAAGAAAGTAATGCGAGTAAAAAACATTAGTGAACCGGTGGTTTGTAAAGTTAATAGTTTTTCTGACCGATACATGCCACATTTGGATCAGTTAAGAGTCCCACGGACCAACGTGCTCGTATCTTAAACATTTGAACCGGATTCCGATCTATATCAGTGAATTGTTACACCCTCATCAACCCTCATCAACCTTTCAACCTTATGAACAATTCCATTTAGTCTTGGTTCCCCGTCTACACTGAACAAAAATATAAAACGCAACAAGTGTTGGTCCCATGTTTCATGAGCTGAAATAGAAAATCCAGGGAAATGTTCCATATTCACAAAAAGCTTGTTTCTCTAAAATGTTGTACACAAATGTTTACATCCCTGTTAGTGAGCATTTCTCTTCAACAAGGGTAATCCATCCACCTGACAGGTGTGGCATATAAAGAAGCTGATTAAACAGCATGATCATTAGACAGGTGCACCTTGTGCTGGGGACAATAAAAGGCCACTCTAAAATGTGCAGTTTTGTCAAACAACAAGTTGAGGGAGCGTGCAATTGGCCTCCTGACTGTAGGAATGTCCATTGGAGCTGTTGCCAGATAATTGAATGTTCATTTCTCGACTATAAGCCTCCTCCAACGTCATTTTGAAAATGTCCAACCAGCCTCATAACCGCAGACCAAGTGTATGGCGTCATGTGAGCGAGCGGTTTTCTGATGTCAACGTTGTGGTGGCGGTGGGGTTATGGTATGGGCAGACATAAGCTACAGACAACAAACACAATTGCATTTTATCAACGGCAATTTGAATGCACAAAAATAACGTGATGAGATCCTGAGGCCCATTGTAATGCCATTCATTTGCCGGCATCACCTAATTTTTCAGCATGATAATGTACGGCCCCATGATGCAAAGATCTGTGCACAATTCCTGGAAGCTGAACATTTCCTAGTTATTCCATGGCTTCCAGACTTCCAGACAGACATGTCACCCATTGAGAATGTTTTGGATGCTCTGGATCGACATGTACGACAGTGTGTTCCAGTTCTCGCCAATATCCAGCAACTTCGCACAGCCATTGAAGTGGAGTTGGACAACATTCCAAAATCAACAGCCTGATCAACTGTATGCCAAGGCGATGTGTCGCGCCTCATGAGGCAAATGGTGGTCATACCATTTGTTGCGTTGATATTTTTGTTCAGTATACACTCTGGTATGGGTGGAGAGTTAGTGTACGCCCATTGTTGTGATTCTCTATGTCTTGTGTATACAGTGCATTCGGAAAGTATTCAGACCCCTTGAGTTTTCTATACTTTATTATGTTACAGCCTTACTCAAAAATGATACTACAAAATGACAAAGCAAAAAGTTTGGGAGGTTTAGAAATTTTATCAAATGTATTTAAAATAAAAAGCTGAAATATCACTTTAACGTAAGTATTCAGACCCTTTACTCAGTAATTTGTTTTAGCACCTTTGGCAACGATTACATGCTTGAATCTTCTTGGGTATGACGCTACAAGCTTGGCACACCTGTATTTGGGGAGTTTCTCCCATTCTTCTCTGCAGATCCTCTCAAACTGTGTCAAGTTTGATGGGGAGCGTCGCTGCACAGATATTTTTGGTCTCTCCAGAGATGTTCGATTGGGTTCAAGTCCGGGGTCTAACTGGGCTTCTCATGGACATTCAGAGACTTGTCCCTAAGCCACTCCTGCGTTGTCTTGGCTGTGTGCTGAGGGTCGTTGTCCTGTTGGAAGGTGAACCTTCGCCACAGTCTGAAATCCTGAGTGCTCTGGAGCAGGTTTCCATCAAGGATCTCTGTACTTTGCTCGGTTCCTCATTCCCTCGAAAGAGTTCAATCTTGGTTTCATCTGAACAGAGAATCTTGTCTCTCATTGTCTGAGAGTCCTTTAGGTGCCTTTTGGCAAATGTTTACTGAGGAGTGGCTTCTGTCTGGCCACTCTACCATAAAGACATGATTGTTGGAGTGCTGCAGAGATGGTTGTCTTTCTGGAAGGTTCTCCCATCTCCACTCTGGAGCCATTAACCACTGGGTTCTTGGTCACCTCCCTGTCCAAGGCCCTTCTCCCCCAACTGCTCAGTTTGGCCTGGGCGGCCTGCTCTAGGTAGGGTCTGGTGGCTCCAAACTTCTTCCATTGAAGAATGATGGAGGCCATTGTGTTCTTGGGGACCTTCAATGCTGCAGACATGTTTTGGTACCCTTCCCCAGGTCTGTGCCTCGACAAAATCCTGTCTCGGAGCTCTACGGACAATTCCTTCGTCCACATGGCTTGGTTTTTGCCCTGACATGCACTGTCAACTGTGGAACCTTATATAGACAGGTGTGTGCCTTTGCAAATCATGTCTTATCAAACATCTCAAGGATGATCAATTGAAACAGGATGCACCTGAGCTCAAATTTCAAGTCTCATAGCAAAGGGTCTGAATACTAATGTAAATAAGGTATCTATTTACTATTTTTAATACATTTACAGAAATGTATAAAAACCTGTTTTCGCTTTGTCATTATGGGGTTTTGTGTATAGATTGAGGAAAAATGTTGTATTTAATTCAATTTTATAATAAGGCTCTAATGTAACAAAACGTGGAAAACGTCAAGGGGACTGAATACTTTCCGAATGCACTGTATGCAACTTGTAGGCTTACCTGGTGTGGTCGTTGGATCCCGAGCAGAGGATGTGCCCGAGCGGGTGCCACGCCAGGCTCCATATCATGCCCTCATGGGCCATCTCCATTCCGCCCACCTCCTTCTCCACACTGACAGAAAGCACAGTAGGAATAAATCATAAGAGCGGGATGTGACATGAAACGGTCATAATTGGTAATGAACCCAGTCCTTTGTAACAAGTCTAATGTCATGAATACAGGTTTTGTGTAGGAATTATTCACTTTCAGAGGTATCCTGACTACATTTATGAGCATTGCCTCTTACACACGATTAATGCTTGCAATCATACATTTTTTACTTTGTTCATTGAAATGACAGTCCGACAAAGGAATCAAGACTCTGGCAAGTGATTGGTAGAGGAAACGAGATCCTGTGTGTCGATTTGAGGGTTGAGCTGTCACTCTTACCCTACGTTCCAGAAGAGGAGGGATCCGTCTGAGCCTCCGCTGGCGAACAGGCCCTCGTGGACAGGGTGCCACGCTACAGCTGGAGACAGGAGACAAAGGGTTAACACACATATTTCACTAACATAAGTTTAGTGTCTCAAACTCAGGATCACCACAAAAATAAAGTGGTCTGTCAACTCAAGGCGTTTCTCCTGCACCAGTAAAAACGATAGAGGACGTATTCACACCCTTGACAGAGCACAGCAGAAACAATCCATGGACACACACATGCATACACAGGGTAAATAAACTAAGCAACATTTGGCATCATAACATTCCTCTAACTACAGCAGAGGCCATTTGCTGAACTAGGTGCTAAATGGAATAGGCCAAGTCAAGTCAGTCAAGACAAAGCATACCTGTGGCCTCTTTCTTGTGGCCCCGGAACACCTGCAGCTCCTCCTTGAGGTTGCGGATGTCAAAGAGTTTACACAGGTGGTCGCGGGACGCTGTCAGCAGCCAGTTACCGTTCAGGTTCCACTTCACCTCCATCACCGTGTTCTTATGGGCGTGACTGACGGAGAGGTAGGGTGTATATCAGAGCCGTCACAGTACAGATCAGCTTGGCACAGTAGTGTAAAAAGGGTATACGTGTCTTTCTATCCTCCAAGTTGCCTCAAGCATTTTAAAACGGATTGAACTATTTTACAGCTCCCTTTTTTACCATCAGTCATCTACTGAGAAACTACACAGTAACAACAATTTTAACAAGAAAGCACAAATTGTTATGGAGAAGTACCACATTTTGTTAGATAATTTCTCAGGCGGCTCTGGGTTTTGGGGATGAGGTGCTTTATGCCACTTTCCGCTGCCTTTGAGTAAAACTCACAGTGTGGCCAAACTCTGTCCGGTCTTGGGATCCCAGAATTTTATTGGCTGCTGGCTATCTTTGCTCCCAGAAACCACCAGGCCTTTAGTGGGATGCCAGTCCACGCACTTCACGTCAGCTCCGTGACCTGTGGAGGAAGAACACCTTTAGTATCTGTAGGTGTGTGTCAGAGGCAAAAGGACAGAACAAATATACAATCGTTCACTTGTATGTGAATGTAAGAGATGGTGCGGTCTACGGGTGTGTGTGACAAAGACTGTGTGCTTAGGGGAGTCACTCAATTCCACCCTCGCTCACTGTGGGGTGAGTAAACATAAAACTTGGGCAATATACTTGTACCAATGCACATACATTATTATTAAAATAGTAGATGTGGTAGCAGACCAAATCCAAAGTAATTACACATACCGGAAGATTGCAAAGTGTGTGTGTGTATGCCAAGAGAGAGCAAAAGAAGTGAACAAACGTAATTGAGACACCAACAAGGTTTAACAATGTGTACATTTGTGTGTGAAGAGATACATGAGTGTACAAACCATTGGTGATAACATGACTGGTTGACCTTGTAAAAATTTGGAACAAATTAACTAAGCCAATTCCTCTGGGTGTTAGGCACTCAACAATTTTACCTTTTGATTCTACAAGTAGTAAGTAAGTAAGTCCTTCTTCAGGTCTACATAAGCACTACATGACACCAAATAAACGTTGCCTTTGTTTTACCTGATATTGCTATGTGCAGTTTAACATTCTACAAACAAATATGTTGGGATTTATGACAGTTTACATCAAGTGATTTTGAGCAGTGCATTCTTGCGTGTAACCCCTTCAGCCTAAATATTTACGTGAAAGCACACACAGGGGTTCCATTTCAAGAATATGTGCACAGGTAGATATATGCTTGTGATAATGTACCATGTAAAAACAAAACATGGTGAAGGAGTGAGAAGACAATTCACTTTGTCTGGCTTTAAAATGGGTGCAGATTGACTGTGTGTGTGTGTGTGTGTGTGTAAATCATCTGCACACTAGAGATTGGATACCCTGCGATTCAGCATCCTCACAGTCTAAGACACATCTTAGATAATCATGGCTTGACACATTCCACATTCCAACTAGCTTAGATTGACAGCATTTAAAAACATGTTCCAACTTAACTCTAAATTATACAAATACAAGTTACATTGAAAATAATGTCCTCAGTCTGCTGGGTCCTTCGTACCGGTGTTCATGTTTGAATCAACTCCATCTCACATAACACAAATGCTTTGTGGTTCCCTTACTAAACCAGAATAAGATCAGGGGGAGGGGAGGGGGGGGGGTACTTGCTAGATTAAATTTAGTTAAAAGCTGCTAATTTTGCCTTTTGACTATATAGTAAAATAGTACTAAATCCATTTTTACCTAGAAGTGCAGCAAGGCATTTCTGCTGTAAAAGCACATTATTTTAATAAGAACATAAGACAAATGGGTAAATTGATAGCAACATCACCAATCAATTGATTAAAGTGGAAACAAAACTAAGGGAGTAGTGAAATAAACTCAGCAAAAAAAGAAACGTCCCTTTTTCAGGACCCTGTCTTTCGAAGATAATTCGTAAAAATCCAAATAACTTCACAGATCTTCATTGTAAAGGGTTTTAAACACTGTTTCCCATGCTTGTTCAATGAACCGTAAACAATTAATGAACATGCACCTGTGGAACGACCGTTAAGACACTAACAGCTTACACACGGTAGGCAATTAAGGTCACAGTTATAAAAACTTAGGACACTAAAGAGGCCTTTCTACTGACTCTGAAAAACACCAAAAGAAAGTTGCCCAGGGTCCCTGCTCATCTGTGTGAACGTGCCTTAGGCATGCTGCAAGGAGGCATGAGGACTGCAGATGTGGCCAGGGCAATAAATTGCAATGTCAGTACTGTGAGACGCCTAAGACAGCGCTACAGGGAGACAGGACGGACAGCTGATCGTCCTCGCTATGGCAGACCACGTGTAACAACACCTGCACAGGATCGGTACATCCGAACATCACACCTGCGGGACAGGTACGGGATGGCAACAACAACTGCCCAAGTTACACCAGGAACGCACAATCTCTCCATCAGTGCTCAGACTGTCCGCAATAGGCTGAGAGAGGCTGGACTGAGGGCTTGTAGGCCTGTTGTAAGGCAGGTCCTCACCAGACATCACCGGCAACAACGTTGCCTATGGGCACAAACCCACCAGGGGTGGACCAGACAGGACTGGTAAAAAGTGCTCTTCACTGACGAGTTGTGGTTTTGTCTTACTAGGGGTGATGGTCGGATTCACGTTTATCGTCGAAGGAATGAGCGTTACACCGAGGCCTGTACTTTGGAGCGGGATTGATTTGGAGGTGGCGGGTCCGTCATGGTCTGGGGCGGTGTGTCACAGCATCATCGGACTGAGCTTGTCGTCATTGCAGGCAATCGCAACGCTGTGCATTACAGGGAAGACATCCTCCTCCCTCATGTGGCACCCTTCCTGCAGGCTCATCCTGACATGACCCTCCAGCATGACAATGCCACCAGCCATACTGCTCGTTCCGTGCGCGATTTCCGCCAAGACAGGAATGTCAGTGTCAGCGAAGAGCCCGGATCTCAATCCCATTGAGCACGTCTGGGACCTGTTGGATCGGAGGCTGACGGCGAGGGCCATTCCCCCCAGAAATGTCCGGGAACTTGCAGGTGCCTTGGTGGAAGAGTGGGGTAACATCTCACAGCAAGAACTGCCAAATCTGGTGCAATCCATGAGGAGGAGATGCACCGCAGTACTTATTGCAGCTGGTGGCCACACCAGATACTGACTGTTACTTTTGATTTTGACCACCCCTTTGTTCAGGGACACATTACTCCATTTCTGTTAGTCACATGTCTGTGGAACTATTTCAGTTTGTCTCAGTTGTTGAATCTTATGTTCATACAAATATTTACACATGTTAAGTTTGCTGAAAATAAACGCAGTTGACAGTGAGAGGACGTTTCTTTTTTTGCTGAGTGTATATAAATTAAAAGTCAATTCACTCAAGATTTGCACAAATCTGAGTGTCTCTCTAGTTTTGGTACACAAGGCTTCTCAATACCCACAAATCAACACAACCGTTGTCAACCAACGGTAATGCATTAGGTTATATTCAAAATATCAGGGTGTCTACTAGAGGAAAAAGAAACGGCAAACTTGTTAAGTAAAAGTAAAACTCTGCATTTATTCTTCAATGAGCACAGAAAAGTTTAGTTTATTGAAAGGCTAAAAAAAACAAAAGCAAGACAAACTGGTTTCAAGTAGGCTAAGTGATCATTTATGCATTATTCTTCAATGAGCACAGTAAAAATTATTTTGTTTCAAAATAAATAAAGCAAGCAAAAGGGCCTTAACCGAAGTCGGACGACAAGTAAACTTGCACACACGGTACAGAATCTGTGAATAAGCCAATTGCAGATTAGGCCTAAACATTCTGCATGGCCTGTGAATAGTTAAAGTACACAAATTGTCAGACTGCAACTGTGAACATATTAGCATAATACTAAAACAAGATGTTTGCTTTATTCATACTTGGCTGAAAGCATTTTATTCAATTCGCACAAGGATGCAAACATGCACTACAATGAATTACCCCCAGTCCCTTCGATAGTCTGAGTACCTGTCTAACTTCCACTCACTCCTTGTACTCCGTGTCATGTGACAAAGACAAACTACACAGAGTACAAGGAGTGGAACGTAATAGCTGAACACAGACCGGCAACAAGGCTATCCCTTCCCAGCAATTATTAAAAGAAAGCAAAGCATGTTATCAAGGAGGACTGTTTTTTCCTGACTAGGGTGTTTATGCAACAAAGACTTGATGTCTTGATGTGACTGTGAATCATGCTGAACCATCCTGATCCTAACATAGGAAACACTACAGAAAACACACCAAACCGTGTACTCTTATGATGTACTAATATACAAGGAGGTGGGACGCTGAAAACCAGTTCCTGTGGATATAGTATACCATCACTAATAAATCCTGCTCAGCCTACAGTGCATTAGGAAAGGATTTTCCACATTTTGTTACGATACAGCCTTATTCTAAAATGCATTAAATGGGGTTCCCGCTCATCAACCTACACACAATAATGACAATGCAAACACAGGTCTTGAGAAATGTTTGCAAATTTATACAAAATAAAAAAACGGAAATATCACATTTACATAAGTATTCAGACCTTTTACTCAGTACTTTGTTGAAGCACCTTTGGCAGCGATTACAGCCTTGAATCTTCTGGGGTATGACGCTACAAGCTTTTCCCATTCTTCTCTGCAGATCAGGTTGGATGGGGAGCGACGCTGCACAGCTATATTTAGATCTCTCCAGGGATGTTCGATTGGGTTCAAGTCCGGGCCACTCAAGGACATTAAGACTTGTCCCGGAAGCCACTCCTGCGTTGTCTTGGCTGTGTGCTTACGGTCATTGTATAGTTGGAAGGTGAACCTTTGCCCCAGTCTGAGGTCCTGAGTGCTCTGGAACAGGTTTTTATCAAGGATCTCTCTGTACTTTGCTCCGTTCCTCTTTCCCTCGATCCTGACTAGTCTCCCAGTCCCTGCTGCTGAAAAACATCCCCACAACATGATACTGCCACCACCATGCTTCACCGTAGGGATGGTGCCAGGTTTCCTCCAGAAGTGACGATTGGCATTGAGGCCAAAGAGTTCAATCTTGGTTTCATCAAACCAGAGAATCTTGTTTGGCAAACGCCAAGCGGGCTGTCATGTGCCTTTTACTGAGGAGTGGCTTCTGTCTGGCCACTCTACCATAAAGGCCTGATTGGTGGAGTGCTGCAGAGATGGTTGTCCTTCTAGAAGGTTCTCCCAATCTCCGCAGAGGAACTCTAGAGCTCCGTCAGAGTGACCATCGGGTTCTCGGTCACCTCCCTGACCAAGGGGATTCTCCCCCGATTGCTCAGTTCGGCCGGGCAGCCAGCTCTTGGAAGAGTCTTGGTGGTTCCAAACTTCTTCCATTTAAGAATGATGAAGGCCACTGTGTTCTTGGGGACCTTCAATGCTGCAGAAATTTTTTGGTATCCTTCCCCAGACCTGTGCCTCGACATAATCCAGTCTCGAACTCTACGGACAATTCCTTCGACCTCACGGCTTGGTTTTTGATCTGACATGCACTGTCAACTGTGGGACTTTATATAGACAGGTGTGTGCCTTTCCAAATTATGTCCATTCAATTTAATTTACCACAGGTGGACTCCAATCAAGTTGTAGAAACATCCCAAGGATGATCAATGGAAACAAAATGCACGTGAGCTCAATTTCAAGTCTTATAGCAAAGGGTCTGAATACTTACGTAAATAAGGTCAGTTTTTATTTTTATACATTTGCAAACATTTCTAAAAACCTATTTTCGCTTTGTTATTATGGGGTGTTATGTGGAGATTGATGGAAAAAAGTATTTAATCCATTTTAGAATAAGGCTGCAGCGTAACAAAATGTGGAAAAAGTCAAGGGGTCTGAATACTTTCCGTATGCACTGTAGTAGTGCATGTAATGGTGTTGAAAGATGAACAATAAAGGGGAAGTTCAGTATTGTACACCTTAATGTAAGATAGTTGCTCATGAAAGTAGTCGATAGGCCAGTACAAAATGTAATCCACGGTTTCTTTATACAGTAACTTCAGCTAACTTTAGCCATCGTTATCTAAAAATCTAAATGGGAGTGGTTACATGCGGTTCCTGGAAATATTTTTTTTCTCTCTCAAATCACCTTTAAGTAACATGAAACCAAATTATTAAGCTATCTGGCCATTCCATTTTTAACGGGGGCCCCATTACTCCCATTGATTTTTAGCTGGCTGTGGCAAAAGTTACCTCAAGTTTGTGGTAGCTGTTAAAAGAAATATATATATATAAATAAATAAATGAACCATGGATTAGTTTCTCCTGGCCCATAGACTACTTCAGGGGAAGAACCATGAAACAAAAAGCAATATTAAGGAAAACATTAAGAAACCATCTAACATTAAGGTGCAAAATATGAACTTCCATTTTAAACTTCTAGCTAGCTAGATGAAAAGAAGCAGCTGTTCATTACTGCAGATAGTGGTGTGAACTGTAACTGCAGCTTCAAAAACCTAGCTATGGTTTATCTAACGCCATAAGTATGGTGTATCAAAAATAATAAACATGAAATAAATATGCTAATGATAGCATGCTAAACGTCAATGCTTCCGTACTGCAGAGCCCAAAGTATTTCACTAATTCAAAAACGATTGGAATAATAACCTGTTACTAACCAACGTCACCACGTAAAATACATTGTGTACGACATATATGTTTGGAAACTGAACTAGCTTTAGCCTTTATAGCTACATTATATAAAATACAATTAAGTCAATGCTCATGCAACGTGCCTAGTTGGTGTTAGGCTAGGCCTACCTGTACAATCACCAAGGTTTGTGTTCATGGATGGTTCAGACTTATGGTTACAGTAAAGGTACATGTTGCGGTGCAGTCACCTAAAAGTGTCTGCAGGAGTGTCTTTTTCGGGGGGGGGGGGGGATGAGTCAGTGTTCAGTGGCGTGTATCAATGAGGTACAGCTGTATGTGTATTCAACAGAAAACATACCTCTGAGAATTCTCTCCTCGTGACAGCGTAGAAAGTCCCAGATGCGTACGGTTCCGTCATCAGAGCAAGTGGCAAATTTATTATCCGTAGGTGAGAAACTGAAGACAGAGTGAGGCAGGAAGAGAATCAACAATGCAGGAAGACAGTTGGGCTCCCAGGGTTTACAACAGGGTCAAATCCTAGTACAACTTAGTACAGTACAACCACTTAGGGGGGCATCTCCCGGGCACAACAGCAACCTCTCCCATCAAGCTGTGTAGTGGCAATTTAACAAAATTCACAAAACTTGACCGGACCAGTAATGGAAACTCAATACAAATACTATTTCATTCAACAGTCTTTCCCCACAACTAACATGTTGAGTCAATACACTAGCACCTATCTACCCAAAATGAAACACCTACACTATATATACAAAAGTATGTGGACACCCCTTCAAATGAGTGGATTCGGCTATTTCAGCCACGCCCGTGGCTGACCGGTGTATAAAATCGAGCACACAGCCATGCAATTTCTATAGACAAACATTGGCAGTAGAATGGCCTTAAGAGCTCAGTGACTTAACGTGGCACCGTCATAAGATGCCACCTTTCCAACAAGTCAGCTGATCATATTTCTGCCCTGCTAGAGCTGTCCCGGTCAACTGTAAGTGCTGTTATTGTGAAGTGGAAACGTCTTGGAGCAACAACGGATCAGCCACGAAGTGGTAGACCACACAAGCTCACAGAACAGGAAAGCCAAGTGCTGAAGCGCGTAAAAATCGTCTGTTCTCGGTTGCAACACTCACTACCGACTTCCAAACTGCCTCTGGAACCAACGTCTGCACAAGAACTGCTCGACGGGAACATCATGAAATTTGTTTCCATGGCAGAGCAGCCGCACACAAGCCTAAGAACACCATGTGCAGAGCCAAGCGTCGGCTGGAGAGGTGTAAAGTTTGCCGCCAATGGACTCTGGAGCAGTGGAAACGCCTTCTCTGGAGTGATGAATCACGCTTCACCATCTGGCAGTCCGACGGACGAATCTGGGTTTGGCAGATGCCAGGAGAGCGCTACCTTCCCCAATGCATAGTGCCAACTGTAAAGTTTGGTGGAGGAAGAATAATGATCTGGGGCTGTTTTTCATGGTTTGGGCTAGGCCCCTTATTTCTAGTGAAGGGAAATCTTAAAGCTATACAATGACATTCTAGACAATTCTGTGCTTCCAACTTTGTGGCAACAGTTTGGGGGAAGGCCCTTTACCGCTTCAGCATGACAATGCCCTCGTGCACAAAGCAAGGTCCATACAGAAATGGTTTTTTGAGATCGGTGTGGAAGAACTTGACTGGCCTGCACAGAGCCCTGACCTCAACCCCATTGAACACCTTTGGTATGAATTGGAATGCCGACAGAGCCAGGCCTAATCGCCCAACATCAGTGTTCGACCTTACTAATGGTCTTGTGGCTGAATGGAAGCAACGTCTATTGGTTCCAACGTCTATTGGAAAGCCTTCCCAGAAGAGTGAAGGCTGTTATAGCAGCAAAGGGGAGACCAACTCCATATTAATGCTTGATTTTGGAATGAGATGTTCGATGAGCAGGTGTCCACATAAATATGTATAACAATAAAAATGAAAAACACACAATCAGGTCTCAACTGTAACCCAAAAGCAAGCTTCACACTAGACCCAAGTTAAATTAATCTCTCTCAGTTTACACAAGCATTACCATCTATACTCCACCACAAATTACCAATACCTACAATAACTGCATTTGTCTAGGCCTTACACGAAAGCAACAGTAAGCAAGCCAGCTAAAAATCAAATTCTGTTGAAATTCAAAATGAAATCTAAAACCTACCCTTCTTATCAACATGCACGATATCTGCAAGCGATTCATGATCTTCAACAACTCTTAGTCAGTCCCATTGCGGTCCTTACCCACCTCTATTCCTATTCCCGTCAGTGTTTACAGACGGAGGTGATCAGAAAGGTGAAGCCAATATGGCGAACGCTCCGCCTTGCCCTCCACTAGACCTTGTGAAACGGCCACAACGCATGAACTAAATCAGATTTGTGCACACAAACAAGTAGAAGCTAGGGGGAAATGTAACTCGGATGTCTAGTGTGAGATTACAGAGCAGTAGTATTTGACCAACTGGACTTCTGTAGAGATATGTTTTGTGGATCAAGCAATATACACTTTACAAAATGATGGAAATGATAAGCGGTGGCACCATATTATTTCCAGATTTGCTTAGGCCTAGGTCTGAAAACAGACAAACTGATTTATTTTTTACAGCGTCATGAGGTAGTGCATTCCTGTTAGTCAATCAGATAATATGGCTCCATCTGTAGTTGGAGCAACAGTTGTAACATGGTGATGAACTAACATACTAGAGCCCCCCTGACCACCCAGCCTATAGGCCCAAACTTGACTCATACCAACAGCAAAGACAGCCTACACCTGACATAAGACACCTGAGGAACTTCTTGACTAGTTCCCTAATTGCAATCTTCAGTTTCGGAGCATAGCCATCAATGCTTGTATGATGGCAGTGCCCTTTTCCTCCTGTCACAATTTCCTCAGGGCTATGGCCACAGCCCTGAGACGCTTTATTTTCAATTGGTCCTGGAGATTCAATGCACGTTAAACATTAACAAGACAGTAAAAGTGTCTCACAAACATTAACAGTCAAAGAAAATAAGTGGTGGCATTGAGAAATGATGTATTCAACAGTGAAGCTTTAAGTTGTTTTAGGTCAGAGATAAACCCAGCATAAAACCCTATTCATGATCTTTATTGAATATTTTCGTAAAGCTCCATGAAGGCAACCACCCCCAAAGGTAGAAATATACACAATGGCAACCTTTTATTCAATAAATCCCTCTAACTCCACCGCCCCATTCAATGTAGATATTAAAGCTGGAATATGTAACTTTTTGGCTGACCCAACCAAATGCACATAGAAAAGTGTGTCATAGATCTGTCACTCATTGAAAGCAAGTCTAAGAAGCGGTAGATTTGTTCTATGTGCACTATTTCTATACTTCCCGTTCTTAAGTTTCGTTTTGTACACAAGCTTCAAACAGCTGAAAATGCAATATTTCACAGCGGTTTAGATGGTACAATGATTCTCTACACTATACTTGCTTGTTTTGTCACAAACTGACAATTAGTCTAACTATTCGAATTTTAGCAACGAAACAATGGCAGAGCGATTTCTGCATAGTGCATCTTTAACTTTGAATATACCAGGGTTATTGGGGTGGTGGGAAGGTGGGTGGTCAAAGCGACCTTGTGGGTAGCATAAGTGAAGGATGATAGCCAACTGCTCTAAACCCAGAGGAAATTTGGTTGCGTGTTCAACAGAAATAAAGTCTTTATTCAAGAAGCTATGGGGTCACTTGTGGATGTGGGTTTTGTTACTGGGATAAATTAAAAACGGGAAACAACATGGGGGTGGCAATATTGGTGGATTCAAAAGGTGGGAATTGTAGATATGCATTTGCCTACATCTCAAAAAACTTCAAACCAACCATGGGACTGTGGTACAGTGTGTGTATGGAGACCCTATGTGTGTCCATAAGAGGGATAATACTGTCCCCTTGTGTAAGTGCGCCACATTCAAAACTCCCTATGCAGCAACGTCAAGTGCAACCTCTCCAACTTTATTCGGTATTACTCTGTCCCTCTGGGCTCATCTATATAAACCAGTAGTCTTTTAACGTGCGCCAATACCTTTTGAATATAGATATAGATCAACACTTTATTTAACAACACCGTGAAAATCAACCTTTTCTGTACATAGTAGTTATGTATAGAAAAAATCAAGATACACAACTCATCGTGAGCCACAGGCAATGATGATGGCAAGAAGAAGAGATCAGTGCAGTGTTGCGACAGCACAGACGTACAATTATCAACCATTTTCAGGGGAAACAGCAATAACAACAGTAATAGGCTGGGGTTAACTACAGAAAATGGTAGATTGTGTATAGACCTGGCCTCTCTAATCGCCTCCTTGTGAGCCTGGAACATCTTGACGTTGTTCATGTTGGACTGCCAGTACTTGACGTAGCCGCCGTGGTCAGCCGTCAGCATCCACATGTCGTTGTGAGACCAGGTCATGGCCCGCACGGGGCTGTCATGGGCCTGAGGGGTGTAGAGAGACAGACGCAGTCAGAGAGAGCACTAGGACCAAAAAACACAGGTCTGGAGACACATTTCTAGAAGACGGTGGATATACAGCTGACATTTCTTGTGGTTCCAAGAGGTGATTCGCTAACCCCATGCCTAACCTTAAACTTATTTTTTTAAGAAAGTGTATTCAGGCGGCGGAGCCAAAAGGTTAAGTTCATTGTAAAGTGTTGTAGGAGGGTGGATTCAATGTTCACCTGTAAGATGGTCTCAAAGTTGAAGGTGAGTCCGTTCCACAAGGTGAACTCTCCACTGGAGGCTCCTGTGACAAGTCGCCTCCCCTCAGGAGTCCACTATGAACGAGGGATGGAGGAGACATGGAGAGAAAGGGAGGCAAAAATAGGTAAGAAAAGGAAGAGAGTGAGACTGAACTTAGTAATCATATTCTGAAGTGCCCATTTATATTCTGCAGAAAACTCATTTCCTGCTGGGGCCAAGGGTGTGGGTTTTGGCTTATCCCTTGTACTTGATTGATCAATTAAGTGCAAGAGCTATGTTTCCATAAACGTATCCCAATTTTTTTTTGCCGACATTTAAAAAGTTTGCATAGAAAATAGATGCAACAAATGGCTGCTACGTTGCATTTCCATTGAACTGTTGTGTCGATAAAAACAGCTTAACGTAATGACAAAACACCCCACACAAAAAAAGTCAGCTAAAACCTTGAGTGTCGAATAAAAAGGAAGTGGTTGAAGTGTTTCCAAACTTGCACATTAGTGACTGCCCTCCCACCTAACTGTTTCATGTCTCAGGTAGCCCACAAAAGCCAGCATGGACACAATGCAAGAATTGACTAATATTTGCCATATTCTAATCATTCTCATGTGCCAACGTATCGCCACGGTCCGTACCACGGTGTAACTTGCCCTCCCCGGGGCACAACTGAGCAAGAGGACAAGTACATTAGAGTGTCTAGTTTGAGAAACAGACGCCTCAAGTCCTCAACTAGCTAGGTTCATTAAATAGTATCCGCAGAACACCAGGATCAATGTCAACAGTGAAGAGGCGACTCCGGGATGCTGGCCTTCTAGGAAGAGTTCCTCTTTCTAGTGTCTGTGTTCTTTTGCCCATCTTTTTCTTTTCTTTTTATTGGCCAGTCTGAGATATGCCACTTCACTGTTGACGTTGAGACTGGTGTTTGCGGGTACTATTTAATGAAGCTGCCAGTTGATGACTTGAGGCGTCTGTTTCTAAAACTAGACATTCTAATGTACTTGTCCTCTTGCTCAGTTGTGCACTGGGGCCTCCCACTCCACTTTCTATTCTGGTTAGAGCCAGTTTGCGCTGTTCTGTGAAGGGAGTAGTACACAGCGTTGTACGAGATCTTCAGTTTCTTGGAAATTTCTCGCATGGAATAGCCTTCATTTCGCAGAACAAAAATAGACTGACGAGTTACAGAAGAAAGATCCTTTGTTTCTGGCCATTTTGAACCTGTAATAGAACCCACAAATTCTGATGCTCCAGATACTCAACTATTCTAAATAAGGACAGTTTTATTGCTTCTTTAAAATCAGAACAACAATTTTCAGCTATGCTAACATATTTGCAAAAGGGTTTTCTAATGATGAATTAGACTTTTCAAATTATAAACTTGGATTAGCTAACACAACGTGCCATTGGAACACAGGAGTGATGGTTGCTGATAATGGGCCTCTGTACACCTATGTAGATATTTCATTAAAAATCAGCCGTTTCCAGCTACAATAGTCATTTACAACATTAACAATGTCCACACTGTATTTCTGATCAATTTGATGTTATTTTAAATGGGATTTTTTTTGCTTTTCTTTCAAAAACAAGGACATTTCTAAGTGACCCCCAACTTTGAACGGTAGTGTATGTTTTAGCACGATGTTCCAAATGCTTGTATCGCAAGAATCAAGGTATTTTTCTTTGTGTGTCTTCTTGGTCTCGTTTCCTTCGCTCCTTCTGAGCTGTGTGCACCTTCCCCCTCGCACAGACACCAAGCCCCTCCCCCCGACACTCACAAAAAAGGGACGAAAGATCACTTCTTCCTCTCTGACAACAAGCAGTTTCAACTCGCTATTTGCATTTAAGGTATGTCCCAACATGTAACCTTTGTAACGATACCCTTTTTATGTCTCAACTCCCAAAATGCACAACAGAGCAGTCCCTACTAAGACATGAGTATCAAGAATTAACACGATTGTGGAAAATAAACGCTCAGTTTGTCGCCTGCGGCATTGCGGTACCACGCATTGGTAGCACCACTTTAGCCACAGGCTTATGTGCAAGCCGTCTAGTCTGTTTTAAATAAACACGCATTGAGCATTAAAAAATGCATTTGTATAAGGAATTAGCAACTCGTTCACATTCTGAGAAATAAGCATCTTCTTATCCATGTAGCTAGGCCACTTGAGTTCACGACTAAAAGGGAACGGGCTGTGCTGTTCAAACAGTTGGAGACGGACAGGAGGGTGCATTCATAACAGTTCAACTGTTCTACCTTGTTAGCACGCAAATAGATACAAGTTGGCTAGACTTCAAACATAAAGGATTAGCTGGCTACTCACTAGCAGTGGGCTTGTGCTTGAGAGATTGTTTATGAGACCTGTATACATTTTCTACAATGCCTGCTACCAGAAGTTGGTCATTATTAGTGGATGTGCAATGTGCATGGTTCTATTTACATTTGTAAAAAGGGCATTTTCATAGACAGACTTGAAAGCCAGATCAGTGATTATTACAACAAAGCAGGTCATCTATTTTGATCAAATAATTAAATGATTAGTGGGTCTAATGGTTGAAGGCTTATATTTAGCTTAGGTATAATTTTACAAGTCTTCATTGGATAATTCCAGACTGTTTGAAATGCAGTGTATTGATGTTTACTTGTGCAACAAAGCGAATTTCTTTAAATCGGGCTCTACAGGTCATTCACAACATTTTGTTACGTTACAGCCTTATTCTCAAATTTAAATATTTGTCTCTCATTTATCTACACACAATACCCCATAATGACAAAGCGAAAAAAGGTTTTTAGCTTAGCAAATAAAATATTTAAAAAAAGAAAAGATACCTAAATTCAATTGATTGAACATGATTTGGAAAGGCACACACCTGTCTATGTAAGATCCCACAGTTGACAGTGCATGTCAGAGCAAAAACCAAGCCAGGAGGTCAGAGGAATTGTCTGTAGAGCTCCGAGACAGGATTGTGTCGAGGCACAGATCTGGGGAAGGGTATCAAAAAATGTCTGCAGCATTGAAGGTCCCCAAGAACAAAGTGGCCTCAATCATTCTAAAATGATGTTCCTCTGTGGAGATGGGAGAACCTTCCAGAAGGACCACCATCTCTGCAGCACTCCACCAATCAGGCCTTTATGGGAAAGTGGCCAGACAGAAGCCACTCCTCAGTGAAAGAGGCACATGACAGCCTGCTTGGAGTTTGCCAAAAGGCAACAGAAGGACTCTCAAACCATGAAAAACAAGATTCTCTGGTCTGATGAAACCAAGATTGAACTCTTTGGTCTGAATGCCAAGCGTCACGTCTGGAAGAAACCTGGCACCATCCCTATGGTGAAGCATGGTGGTGGCAGCATCACGCTGTGGGGATTTTTTTCATTGTCAGGGACTGGGAGACTAGTCAAGATCGAGGGAAAGATGAACAGAGTGAAGTACAGAGAGATCCTTGATGAAAACCTGCTCAGGACCTCAGACTGGAGCGAAAGTTGACCTTCCAACAGGAAAACGACCCTACACAGGAGTGGCTTCGGCACAAGTCTCTGAATGTCCTTGAGTGGCCCAGCCGGAGCCAGGGCATGAACCCAATCGAACATCTCTGGAGACCGGAAATAGCTGTGCAGCGACACTTCCCATCCAACCTGACAAAGCTTGAGAGGATCTGCAGAGAAGAGTGGGAGAATCTCCCCAAATACAAGTGTGACAAGCTTGTAGCGTCATACCCAAGAAGATTCGAGGCTGTAGTCATTGCCAAAGGTGCTTCAACACAGTACTGCGTAAAGAGTCTGAATACTTATGTAAACGTGATATCATTTTTTTGTTCTAAAAACCTGTTCGTGCTTAGTCATTATGGGTATTGTGTGTAGATTGATGAAAAAATATATACATTAATCAATTTTAGAAAAGGATGTAACGTAACAAAATGTGGAAAAAGGCAAGGGGACTGAATACTTTCCGAATGCACTGTATATTGTGAATTTCCCATTAGTAAAAATATATATTTTTTAAATTAAAATTAAAGCTTTTTAGGCCTTATAGCCCAGCCCTAATTCAGAGGTGAAACTTGCATTGGAAGGTGAAACTTGCATTCAGCCAACCAGAAAAGTAAGGCGAAGATATTCAGGCATTCTTGAAAGCGAGGACAATCCTTCTCCAGCAAATAAACATTTTTATAGTTGAAAAATAATTTGATTTAGCAAGCAGTAGGCATTTAATTTAAAATGTGGACTGGAGCTTTATAGATACCGCGCGTACCTTCAAAACTATTCGGCAATCATTTATTTTTTAAAAACAGTTTCCATCATTTGTCGCAGTGAAGAAAGTCAGACAAAATAAAATCCATCCGCTGAACAGAAGAACTTTGTCCATCTTTAGAACATTTCTCCTATAGCTGCCTTTTCCATTACACATGCCGCAATGTTTTTTTGCAACATTGCTTTTGTCTATGGAAACCTGCCTAATGATTGGTTAGGAACTCCCTTCACCTGGTTGTCTAGGTCTTAAATTGGACACAAAATGAACAGAAATAAAAACCAGATGACACACAGCCCTCCAGGAATTGAGTGACACCCCTGCACTATGGGCTTCACATGGTCTCAGAAAAATACGAGCAGTCTGCCCTGAACAAGTGCAGGAAAGTGTGAGAGAAAAGAAACTTACCCTTATGACAAAGACAGGGCACTTCACTTTGTTCGTGGAAGTTCGGACAAACTTTGTGGTAACTGCATTCATGGGGTTACTCAAGATGCCCACAGGAGGAACCAGCTACAAGAGCCAGAGGAATAAAGGGAGATGACAGAGAAAAATACACACATTTCAGCATATTGTCTACAAATGGGTACAACATTTATCAGATCTAGGCAGGAACAAGAACTTGCTAACACGCGGACACAGATTCATTGATAGCATATTTTCTTCTTAGATTACGGACACCAGGAGGTCAAAAATCCCAGTTTTAACTGTAAATCATAAGCCTAGTATCTGTCCATACTTACATCATTGTAGCATCCTGCATCTGGTTGGATGGCACGGAAATCTCTGTGGTCTCGCTGCCACAAACGATTCTGCAGTCAAGAAAAAGAGAGCATTTAAGGAACCATGAAAAAAAATGGACAAAGGTCTTTGCATTTAAATACATTTCAGCCAAATACATACAGTTCAATCGGAAAGTATTCAGTCCCCTTTACTTTTTCCACATTTTGTTATGTTATAGCCTTATTCTACAATGGATTAAATAAAACATTTTCCTCAATCTACACACAACGACAAAGCGAAAACAGGTTTAGACATTTTTGCTAATGCATTAAAAATAACAGAAATACCTTTCCATAAGTATTCAGCCCCTTTGCTATAAGACTCGAAATTGAGCTCAGGTGCATCCTGTTTCCATTGATCGTCCTTGAGATGTTTCTACAACTTGGAGTCCACCTGAGGTAAATTAAATTGATTGGACATGATTTGAGTGGTGCAATCGGCTCCCGAGAGGCGCAGCAGTCTAAGGCACTGCATCTCAGTGCAAGAGGCAGTCCCTGGTTCGAATCCAGGCTGTATCGCATTTGGCCATAATTGGGAGTCCCATAGGGCGGCGTACAATTGGCTCAGAGTCGTCCGGGTTTGGCCAGGGTAGGCCGTCATTGAAAATAAGAATTTGTTCCTATCTGACTTGCCTAGTTAAATAAAGGTTACATTTAAAACCAAGCCATGATGTCGAAGGTAGATCTCCGAGACATGATTGTGTCTAAGCACAGATCTGTGTAAGGAAAATGTCTGTAACATTGAAGGTCCCCAAGAACACAGGGGCATCTACCATTCTTAAAAAGAAGAAGTTTGGAACCACCAAGACCCTTCCTAGAGCTGGCCGCCCGGCCAAACTGAGCAATCGGGGGAGAAGGGCCTTCGTCTGGGAGATGACCAAGAACCGAATGGTCACTGTCAGAGCTCCAGAGTTTCTCTGTGGAGATGGGAGAACCTTCCAGAAGGACAACCATCTCTGCAGCACTCCAAAAATCAGGCCTTTATGGGAAAGTGGCCAGACGGAAGCCCCTCAGTAGAAGGCATATGACAACCTGCTTGGAGTTTTCCAAAAGGCACCTATTGGACTCTCAGACCATGAGAAATAAGATTCTCTGGTCTGATGAAACCAAGACTGAACTCTTTGGCCTCAACGACACGTCTAGTGGAAACCTGGCACCATCCCTAGTGAAGCATGGGGGTGGCAGCATCATGCTGTGGGGATTTTTTTCAGCGGCAGAGACTGGGAGACTAGTCAGGTTTGAGGGAAAGATGCACAAAGTAAAGTACAGAGAGATCCTTGATGAAAACCTGTTCCAGAGCACTCAGGACAGACTGGGGCGAAGGTTCGCCTTCCAACAGGACAGCGACCCTAAGCACACAGCCAAGACAACGCAGGAGTGGCTTTGGGACAAGTCTCAATGTCCTTGAGTGGCCAAGCCAGAGCCCAGACTTGAACCCGATCGACCATTTCAGGAGACCTAAAAACAGCTGTGCAGCAACGCTCCCCATCCAACCTGACAGAGCTAGAGAGGATCTGCAGAGAAGAGTGGGAAAAACTCCCCAAATACAGGTGTGCCAAGCCTGTAGCGTCATAGCCAAGAAGACTCGAGGCTGTAATAGCTGCCAAAGGTGCTTCAACAAAGTACTGAGTGAAGGGTCTCAATACTAAGTAAATTTAAAAATTAATTATTATAAATTAGCTGATTTTATTTTTACATAAACAGTTCTTGCTTTGTCATTATAGGGTATTGTGTGTAGATTGGTTAGGGGATATTTAAAAAAAATAATAATAAGGCTGTAACAAAACGTGGAACAAGTCTAGGGATCTGAATACTTTCCAAATGCACTGTACATACGTGGGAGTGATTGCTCAAGTACAGCTCTCCACGTTCATTGTCATGTCTGCGTGTGGATATTAGAAACTGGCCGTGTCTGAATAGCCGTACTTGCATTCTAAATAGTAGTAATGTTGGGTACGGGCAAAAATTAAGCTTTTATAACATTTAGAAAATGTAGTATCCGTTAAATGCCAGGATGTCATACTCATTTTGGCTTTTCATATAGTAAAATTTGCTGCACACTATTGAGGAAGAGAAACGTCAATGAAGACAGTTGTCAGCGCATGCTCCGAGTACGCGTCCAGGTAATCCGTCTGGCCCTGCGACCTTGTGAATGTCGACCTGTTTAAAGGTCTTACTCACATCGGCTATGGACAGCGTGATCACTTAGTCCCCTGGACCAGGTGGTGCTCTCATGCATGGTTCCATGTTTGCCTCGAAGCGAGCATAGAAGGAATTGAGCTCGTCTGGTAGGGTCGCGTCACTGGGCAGCTTGTGGCTGGGTTTCCCTTTGTAATTTGTGAGTTTGCAAGCCCTGCCACATCCAATGAGCCAAAGAGCGTCAGAGAAGTTGTAGCAGGATTCGATCTTTCATAATATTTGTCAAACATTACCAGCATTTAGCCTATATTTATGTAATTAAAAGTCTTATTAAAGTTAGGCTACATTTTCTGTCACCTACCTCATGTCAGCATCGGTTTGGACATGACGCTGTAAGCCAATATCACCTGCATATTACCTATTCTTTGACATCCAGGCTTTATTTATTTATATATATATATAAGGCCTACATGAAAAACAGATTTGAATATTATTCCAATATTGGCCTTTGATCAGAATAAATAGTTTGATAGTGATGTGTATTTATTTTATTTTTTGTCTGATTGTTATTTTACTTGTCTTGGAAAATAGGACAAGCGTTAATGTTGAGCTCTGAGCTGCTATCCAATGCAGCGCCATTAATCTGTGCACAAAGTCCAGTTTCTCTAGAAACACGCCTGTGCTTTGGTAGCTGGAAAAAGGTTCATTGAGTGGGTCACAAGAGAACCCAAAAGTTTGGTCACAAAATAACTGATGCTTCATGTCACGTCCATTACCTCCAGGTGTCTAATGACCGAGGGGTTGTAGTCGATGGTCTTGCGGTTGACAGCCTTACGCATGCGCTTGCCGTCGAAGGTGAGCTGCTGCATGGCCTGCTGCTGGGCGAAGTCGGGGCGCTTGTAGAAGAGCTGCCGTGGTGCCTGGTGCTGGAACCGCGGCATGTGGAAGAACCGTGGCGGGGAGCTGGTGTCCGTCGCCATGGTCAATCTGCTGCTCCTTTAAACCTGGGGAGAGATGGAAGATGGGGGCGGAGGTGAGAGGCAATTGATCGGTTGGTTGAAAAGTAATGTGTCATGAGTACAGAGAAAATGCTAAACACAATATTCTCACAAAACACTTGGGCAGTGCTTCTTCAAAATATAACGTACTAAATCTATTTTGAAAGGGCATCAAAGCCATCTCATCGGGTCTAACAGGTTTGTGCAGCCATTATTTAGGAGATTAATTATACTGTAACTACAGATGACAAATTCAGCTTTGGCCCATGTAACTGATTAGGCATGGAATTTGCAACATTCCTCTACCAAGAAGCTTTATCATCACCAACACCCACAATATACAATTCTCAGAACAGTCAACTTATAAGTAGATGCTGTCTAATTGCAGAGTTCTGTCTTTTCAAAAAACAAGGCATGACACCTCCCCTGACTGGACAGGCACAGCTGAAACTGCGAACATACACCACAGGTGGGAAGTGATCACAGTTTTAGACAAATCTAGGATCAGCCGATCCAACCCCAAATTCTAACAACCTTAAAGTAGGCCTATTTACTGGGGCCGGGATGATACCCATTAGTATCGTGGCAAGAAAACAAACAAAGCAGATATGAACTTATTTAGGAAATCAGCCCTAATGTTGGAAACAAACATGTTGTCATCCAGAGTCACATTTATTTAAATTTTCCAAGCTATAGCACAATATTTCACATACAGCAGGTTCTTAAAGAATCAAAGAGTTGTGTGCTTCGTGTTTTCACTTTTGTCATGGGCCTACTATTTAGGTCAATAAAAACATCTGACCCTGGACTAGCAGTGACTGATGTAAATCAGTTCAGATGAGTTCTAGTTTGGTGAGCTTGCAAATATGGGCAAGTCTAAATTAATGAGTGGCAAAAGGGGTGTTGTTGCAACAGGTTTCCAGACTTTCTTTGCCCGTCTCTCATAACAAGAGACATAGGAAACAAAAAAAAAAAACATGGCTTCAGTCATACCATCTTGCAAGCATCAATTATAGGTTTCATTTAAACTTTGTTCTGGCATACTAGCGTGCACAAGCGTATTAATCTATACATTGAACCTAGGTGTACAGCAAACCTGCCATGAACACAATTCAAACTAAGAACGCAACAGTCAGTCTACGCTATTGCACCGTGACATTCATGTATGCCGCATGTAAGCAGTACCTGAGTGAGCTTTGAGCACCCCACTTTCCACACAAACTCAGTTTAGGCAAATTAGCCTATGTAGAGGCCTACTAGAGCAACAACATTCAGTACTGTACACACATTTGCAGAAAACATCTCAATGACGTCAAAGAAAACACTCCCAGCTGCCTTCTGCCTTTTACACACAGCATAGGCAGAAGGCTGGGTTTACATAAAGGAAAATGACCAGAAACATAAAAACACAAATATATCCTACAACTAGATGTGATACTAATATGTTTATCATCAAAGAGTGGGACCACTTATATTAATTGGGCAATGAAGCAATATCCCAACATGCTCTGGTCCCACACTGTAGCCAACTCCTTTATCAATGTCATACATGTTATGTCATACCTGTTTAGCATGAAACGTGTTTGGCATGACAATGACACAGTTGCCTAAAGAACAAACAAACTGTATCACAAGGCTAATCAAAATGCATTTCATTACACTTTCACATGTAAATAACTAAATGAGCAGACATTTTACATAATGTGGTAATAAAAATAGAACCCACTGGCAGTAATACCCTTTATCAAACGTTAAGCTCAGAAACTTCACAAAATGACTCGTATCAAATAGGCTACAGTTGACAAAATGGTTTCATGTCATTCTTTTCAATACATCAACATTTTCCCAACATGTGTCCATAATATAATCCACTTTATTTTGTGCATAAGGACAGTCCATTATAACCAGGACACTAGTGAGGAAATATGCAGTGATTCGGTGTGCAATTGTTCCTTGTTGGATTTGTATAATTGACAACTTTAAAAGTAAGCGATAAAACAGTTTAATTGACAAACATAACTCACTAGCTACCTTGTGAGGGCAACATATGCAACTATTCAAACAACTTTATTTGTACCCCTAGCCCGGGTCCAAAATATAGCTTACTGGGATGAGTGTCCAAAGCCAGCATGGTTGGGAGGTAGCTAGCTAACGTTAACTGGAATCAACTTAAGCTAATTGATTAGCTAACTAAAGTTACCCGAAACGTTATTATGTCCAGAGTCAGAGAGGTAGCTAATTACCAGTAGTTAACTAAGGTTGGTTAGCTATTGGTTACTAAGACAGCTAGCTAAATGTATAAGCTAGCTGGCTACTGTTTCTGTTCTATGAGTCTGAATTTCTTGCCGCGGTAACGTTATCTAGCTAGCAGCACACGAGGTTTCTATGCTAGTTAGCTAACCAGCTAATGCTAGCTAGCGCACAGTAGATCCTGGCAACCAGTGATCGGTTGATTAGCTAAGTTAACGTGAAGTTACACTGGCTGGTTTGGTTGTTATCCAAGTTGTTGACCAACTGCAATAGTTAAGACCCCAATAGTATTTTATTTGTGGGAAACTAAGCCTAAAGTTAGCTAACTAGTTAAGTTGATGTCAACAAGCCATTAACGTTACTAGTCTTGGAAATGGACGAGGTGGTGGCTAGCCAGCTAACGTTAACGCTTGCTAGCCAATTCTTAGCTAACACGCTAACGTAGGTCAATATGAATAACAAAGAAAAACGTTAGTTAGCTGCCAAACTATTAAGGGATTAGTTTACGGCGTATGGATGGATAGTAAGCTATTTCAAGGTTTGTGTCTAACACGAAAATAGACTTCACAATCCGTTCCTCTTCAAATTGATGTTTTGTTCCTGACTTGACAACGTAATTAAATGGCGCCCGGTGGAAGTCGTCTTTACAACAACAACGCGATGCTTAGAAACTCACCAACAATATCCAATGCAGAGTTATCTAGCTATGGATAACTAGATTCTTCTCAGATATACTCTTTTTGAGAATCATAAGCGCCTCAAAGTTTATTGAAAATGTATCGGTTTGTCACTTCTCGTGTTTAGCCACCTACGCCGGCCTCCATTTCGGCGCTTTCTCCTCGTTCAGCTTCTATTTTTTTTCAACATGACTGACTACATTACGCCTGCGGTGGGAGTTTCACACGTCATCACGTAATTAGGGTACTGGTACTACTACTACAACTAATAATAATAATAATAATAACAATAAGGGGATTCGATCATCTGGACCGGGCGCCCGGGTAGGCGTCTATTGCACCGGCGCCCTTACAAAAAAATATTGCAGTTTTAAAATCTGCAGTAACGGCAGTCAACTGTGATATTTTGGACGCATTAATCGCAGTTGAACCGCAGTTATACTGCAAAATTACTGAAGTAAAAAAAAATGTTATTTTGGACGCAGCATACTGCAGTTATACTGCACTCTTATTGCAATCGTTTTCCTCAAGGGTAAAAAGTTGATTACATTTTTTTTCAACATGACTGACTACATTAAGCCTGCAGTTAGAGATTCCTAATGTCATCACATAATTATGGTACTGTTACTACTACAAATAATAATAAGGGCATTCAATTTATTGCGAGTGTAGCGAAATGCTTGTGCTTCTAGTTCCGACAGTGCAGCAATATCTAACAAGTAATATCTAACAATTCCACAACAAATACCTAATACACACAAATCTAAGTAAAGGAAAGGAATAAGAAAATATTAATATAAATACATGGATGAACAATGGCAGAGCGGCATAGGCTAAGATGCAATAGATAGTATGGAATACAGTATATACATATGAGATGAGTAATGCAAGATAAACTCAGCAAAAAAAGAAACGTCCTCTCACTGTCAAGTGCGTTTATTTTCAGCAAACTTTTCATGTGTAAATATTTGTATTAACATTCAACCTCCAAATCGATCCCGCTCCCAAGTACAGGCCTCGGTGTAACGCTCATTCCTTCGACGATAAACGCGAATCCGACCATCCCCTCTGGTGAGACAAAACCACGACTCGTCAGTGAAGAGCACTTTTTACCAGTCCTGTCTGGTCCACCCCATAGGATGTCTGGTGAGGACCTGCCTTACAACAGCCCTACAAGCCCTCAGTCCAGCCTCTCTCAGCCTATTGTGGACAGTCTGAGCACTGATGGAGGGATTGTGCGTTCCTGGTGTAACTCGTGCAGTTGTTGTTGCCATCCTGTACCTGTCCCGCAGGTGTGATGTTCGGATGTACCGATCCTGTGCAGGTGTTGTTACACGTGGTTTGCCACTGCGAGGACGATCAGCTGTCCGTCCTGTCTCCCTGTAGCGCTGTCTTAGGCGTCTCACAGTACTGACATTGCAATTTATTGCCCTGGGCACATCTGCAGTCCTCATGCCTCCTTGCAGCATGCCTAAGGCACGTTCACGCAGATGAGCAGGGACCCTGGGCATCTTTCTTTTGGTGTTTTTCAGAGTCTTTAGTGTACTAAGTTTTCATAACTGTGACCTTAATTGTCTACCGTCTGTAAGCTGTTAGTGTCTTAACGGCCGTTCCACAGGTGCATGTTCATTAATTGTTTATGGTTCAATGAACAAGCATGGGAAACAGTGTTTAAATCCTTTACAATGAAGATCTGTGAAGTTATTGGGATTTTTACGAATTATCTTTGAAAGACAGGGTCCTGAAAAAGGGACGTTTATTTTTTTTGCTGAGTTTTATATAATCATTATTAAAGTGACTGGTGTTCCATTTATTAAAGTGGCTAATGATTTCAAGTCTGTATGTAGGCAGCAGCCAGTCTGTGATGGCTGTTTAACAGTCTGATGGCCTGGAGAAAGAAGCTGTTTTTCAGTCTCTCGGTCCCAGCTTTGATGCACCTGTACTGACCTCGCCTTCTGGATGGTAGCGGGGTGAACAGGCAGTGGCTCGGGTGGTTGTTGTCCTTGATGGTCTTTTTGGCATTCCTGTGACATCGGGTGCTGTAGGTGTCCTGGAGGGTAGGTAGTTTGTCCCCAATGAAGCGTTGGCAAGCCAAATTTCTTCAGCCTCATGAGGTTGCGCCTTCTTCACCACCCTGTCTGTGTGGGTGGACCATTTCAGTTTGTCAGTGATGTGTACGCCAAATCAACTGTGTTTTTTTCGACGCAGTAATTGCAGAATAACTGAAGTTAGACTGCAAAATTACTGCAGTAAAAAAACAGTGTTATTTTGGATGAAGTATTTGCAGCATACTGCAGTTATAATGCACTCGAACTGCATTTATACTGCACACTGACTGCAATCTATTTTCGCGAGGCGGAAAAGTTGATTCCATTCGTTTTGGAACCAGGTTCCCTGTTCAAAGCCCATGGCGAAGTCGTCTCAAAACAAAAATGACGTAAGCATGTGGAGTAATGAGTAGGATTTTGTGTTTTCACATGCAAAAGGGTTTGCTTTTGATATAAACGCTTAATCTGCCATCCCAATGAAAACTAGTTTAAAAATTCAAATTCAATATATTTTATGTGTTTGTATGTTTCTGGACAATGCACCATAATGCCTTGTTGACAACATGACTGAGTGGTGCAGAGAGGTTACTGTTGATTAGGGAAGGGCATTCCTCCCTCATCGCTTTTGCTGTTCATGTCACAAGCCATAGACCAGTGCCCCGCGGCTCAGCATAATCCAATCCGCCCACTGTAAAGTAGAAATGTCCCAATGTATAAAGGTTATTTTGTGGCCATGTTTTTAAACCCGAAACCATTTTTTTTGCATAAACCTATACAACAACCTAGCTGTACTCTTTGAAGATATAATTTTACAGCGCTTGGTTACTAGCCTCTTCATTCATCTCTTTCTCTCTCTCTCGCTCCCTCGCCCTCAGCTAAATATACCTACAGACAACTGAGATCGGTGCGTCTCTTTTCCTCTCTCTCGCCACACGTGTTGGCCCACCAGACTCTTCGCGCATTTGGGTGGAAGTGTCTGGGAACTAAATTAAATCAAACACAACTGAGAACACACATAGACTTCATAGAACAGTGAAAACAGTTTTATGTGTAGGGCAGACTAAAACAACTGACACACATACAGACACACATATATGGAGGTTGAGATGTGCGTGTCCTGGTGAAAGGAGAGGAAGGTTATGTTTTTCGGGATGTTCTTCCTCAGAGAGAGCAGCAGGCTAGAGCCCTCACACACTAACCCCTTCAGAGAGGACAGAGGGTACAACACAGTCCGCCTTCTCACTTCATACACATAGACAGACAGACAGATAGACAGAAAGAAAGAAAGAAAGAAAGAAAGACAGATAAATACTGTAAGCTATGGATGGGCTGGAGTAGGCATCAGGCAATTGCTGAGTCAGTCAGAGTTTCACCTCCAAAGTCCAGTGATGATGAAGCAGGAGGATAGGGTGGTGGTGACACAGCAAACAGGACAGCTGCACAGACTGGCACCAAGTCTGTGTGTGTGCATGTCTCTGAATCAATGAGATTCTTATTAGTTCATAGGATTTCAGTGAATTTATGATTGTGGAATACTGGTGTGTTTATGGTCATAATGAATTGTATTACTCATGTGTTTTCCATCACACATAACCAGCTTCAAATGTGTCCTTTTTTTGTATAGTTCATATCCCCCACTGTGTGAATTTATACTCTTTTAATTTATATAATTCAATCTCCTCTCTAATCTACTCTTCAGATGTGTGTGTGTTGTGCATATGTGTGTGGGTGCACACTGCATGATCACCACACTAAAAATGGCCACCTACTCTATTAAATCTAACCCCAGCACTTCACATAGAATATCAATCACTGTGGATCCTTCGAACGTGATCAAACTGGTGTTAGGACCCAGGGAGTGCCTGACCGTGGACCTGCCTACCCCCTACAATAAATATAGCTTGCTATTGGGACAGAGTCAGATGGCCAGAGCTGACCGACATGACAACCCCCACATGCCATAGCCTGAAGGAGAGACAGTTTCCCTATGAAGAGTGTGTGTTGCAGTAAGAGAGCAAGTGCGTAGACGGTTTTTCGTGAGTGTATGTATGTTTGTGGAATGGATGAATGTCACCTTAAGTGTGATTGGATGTGTTTATATTGTCATTAGGGGGTGCACGAGAAAAGTGTGAATCTACTTGTGTGCAGTGTGTGTAGTGTGAGAATGTCACTGTGAAGTGTTTGTGGGAAAGATACAAGTCGAAAGTGTTGTACGCAAGTGCATGTATGTACGTGAAATAGGAGAAAGTAAAGTTGACATTGGTGCGAGTGAGTGTGTGAGCGCAGCGCAGGGTTAGTTAGCAAAGGTCGACGTGTCACCAGGGTCAAAGGTCATCCGTCGAAAATGCTCCAGCCGCAGCTCCAGCTGTGCAAGGTCACCAACGCGCTGTTCATCAGCAACGCACGCTCGGCCTGCACTGACGACCTCATCCAGCAGGAGGCAGTGACGCTGTGCATCAACGTGTCCAAGCAGCAGCCCTTCCCCGAGTCGTCACGCATCGCTGCGCTGCGTGTGCCCGTCTACGACGACCCCAGTGAGGACCTTTACCGCTACTTCGATAGCTGTGCAGACGCTATCCGGGACGAGGCATCCAAGGGAGGCCACACCGTCGTCTATTGCAAGAACGGCCGCAGCCGCTCGGCCACCATCTGTGTGGCCTACCTCATGAAGTACCGCAAGCTCTCATTGGCTGAGGCGTTTACGGTAGGTGATAAACAAGAGGGAGGGAGGAGTGGATGGGAGTGATGGGTTAAAGATGGCTTTTGGTCTAATTGTCATTTTAATGTAATTGTGCTTCTTTCCAGGGCTAGATGGTTAATAGCTCTGTCAATTCACAAAGTGAATACTCAAAATCCTCATTGACAATAACTGGGACTTTTCCATTGACCTCCTGAATAGACTGAATTTAAATTGAATTCACCCAAACTCAGCCTCTAATGCAAAGTAGAATAATCAACTGATTATCTGTCTGTCTTTGTTTTTCTGGTTGTAAAACGTATGAGTGCATCTCAAAGGCCTCAGCATTCTTCAGTTCTCCCGGCACCTAGCCGAACTCTGATAGGCGAACCGAACCGAAGTGTGCTGGCATGCTCCCCTAAAAGACCTTCACGTGAACAACGAGAAAAAAGCGGCAATGGTACTGTTTGTCCAATTTGAGATGCCGTAGCCAGTATACGCTTCCTCAAAATAGTCAGAATTCATTTATAAGATAACTCAAGAAACCTGACATACATTTTGGAAGTTTTTGCTGAAGAGATCTTAGTTGCGCATTTTAAATGTTTGGTGCAGTATTTGACAATGAAAAATGTGCATGAAAATGAGTCGTCTCTCATTGAATGACAACAAATACTTTATTGAAGAATCCCTACTGTTGACCAATCACAGACGAAGGGGCATAGACTTCTGCTACAGACTTTGGCTTGCCTAGAGAAAAAATGTTGTGTGCCCAAACAGACGAAAAAACCCTTGACCGAAGTCCAAAACGAACAATATACAGTACCGGTCAAAAGTTTGGACACACCTACTCATTCCAGGGTTTTCTTTATATTTACTATTTTCTAAATTGTAAAATAATAGTGAAGACATCAAAGCTATAAAATAACACATGTAGTAGTTGATGACAGCTTTGCACACTCTTGGCATTCTCTCAACCAGCATCATGACGTAGTCACCTGGAATGCATTTCAATTAACAGGTGTGCCTTGTTAAAAGTTAATTTGTGGAATTTCTTTCCTTCATAATGCATCTGGACACATCAGTTGTGTTAAGACAAGGTAGGGGTGGTATACAGAACACCAGTCCCTTCAATAATGTCTACAAATCTTGCATTACCCATCTCATATGTATATACTGTATCCTATACTATTCTACTGTAGCTTATTCTATGACATTGCTCGTCCATGTATTTTTATATTCTTAATTCCATTCCTTTTCTAGATTTGTGTGTATTGGGTATATGTTGTGTAATTATTAGATAGTACTTGTTAGATATTACTGCACTGTCGAAGCTAGAAGCACAAGCATTTTGCTACACCGGAAATAACATCTGCTATACACGTGTATGTGACCAATAAAATTTGATTTGATTTGATTACAGACAGGGTTGGGGAGTAACAGATTACATCTAAAATATTGTAATCAGATTACAGATACTTTTGAAAAACTAGATGATTACTTCAAGTATTACTTTTCAATTCAGAAAGGATGTTTGCGAAAAAAAATCTTTGACAGTTCTCTGTTTTCTCAATGACCTTCAAATCAGCATTGAAAAAAGGCTCAAATTTAAGTTTGTTCCACTTGAGTGAGTCTGACCACGAGTCAGAGAACACTATGATGACACACCAAATGGGTTTGATGGATCGTGGGAAAAGAGTAGGAATAGGCGTGTGGTGTGACTACTGTCGTCATCCAAAGTCAAACTCACACACTTTTGATAGACTTAAAGGGGCAATCTGTAGTTGCTACATCCATTTTTGGACTTATGTAGAAAATAGTAAAAATATATATAGAAAAATATATATATTTACAGTACCAGTAAAAAGTTTGGACACACCTACTCATTCAAGGGTTTTTCTTTATTTTTACTATTTTCTACACTTTCAAATAACCCATATGGAATCATGTAGTAACCAAAAAAGTTTTAAACAAATCTAAATACATTTTATATTTTATATTCTTCAAAGTAGACACCGTTTGCCTTGATGACAGCTTTGCACACGCTTGGCATTCTCTCAACCAGCTTCACCTGGAATGTTTTTCCAACAGTCTTGAAGGAGTTCCCACATGCTGAGCACTTGTTGGCTGCTTTTCCTTCCCTCTGCGGTTCAACTCATCCCAAACCATCTCAGTTGGATTGAGGTCGGGTGAATGTGGAGGCCAGGTCATCTGATGCAGCACTCCATCACTCCCCTTCTTGGTCAGATAGCCCTTACACAGCCTGGAGGTGATGTAATAATGAAACCGTCAACTCAAGTCTTGACTGTTGGGCCGAGAGCCTACCCTTTACAGACCATGCTTAAATACCTGATACCAAGATTGCTCAGTCATAGCTGGTTCAACCCCCCATATAGATTGGGGGCACCATAAGCCACTTTGGGTTCATCTTCTGGTCATCTGCCTCTGGTGTTGTCTCCCAGATACCATGATAAATTGGAATGGGTAATTCCCCATCTTGACACATGACTCACCATAGTGACTGTAAAAACAACACTACTGGTTAAGAAATAAAACAAAACAATTTAAAATAACAAAATCTAATTAGAATCACTACCCATAATAACTCCATAATGTAATGGGGCGGTGAGTCGGAAGCAGGTGCAACGTTTTAATAAAACAACAAAACCAAAAACACGACACTAACATGAGGCAGAACACTGATACACAATAACAATACCAACTGGTGAGTGAACATGGGAGAGTGACATAAAGGGGAGGAGATGAAGGTAATGGAGTCCAGGTGTGATGAATCCCAGGATCGGTGGTTAGTAATCTGGCGACGTCGTACGCCGGAAGGGAGGAGCAGGAGCAGACGTGACACATAAAGAAGAATTTGTACCCATAACTTGATTCAAGGAATAGAAAAATAAACTAGAGACAGGACTATCCTTCTCGTGGTCCGAATTACAAATAGAACAATTAATTATAACCTCCTCCGTAATTAACATCAGTACAAATTACCTTTTTGCTTTCCAGTGAGGATGATCAAACCACACTAGAAAGTCAGGACAGAGGTTAGAGGTCATTCAAACCCTTTAAATAAGTGTTTCTTACTATTTTAGACTAATTCATGAAAAACAATAAATAATTTCATACATTTTGTATCCCAGGTTTACAGTAAGTTTACAGTACATTTCTTATCAGAAGAATTCACATGTGGTCAATTAAAACTCAGGAAAGAAAAACTTCAGGAAATTCCATGTGTATGCCCTTTTAAGATACCTTGGCACTAACCCATATTCATAACCAGTAGGTTGTGTGCCTGCTGGTGTGTGTAAGGTAAATCATTGTCACACCCTGATCTTAGAGATCCTTATTTATTCTCTATGTTTGGTTAGGTCAGGGTGTGACTCAGGTGGGAGAATCTATGTTTTCTATTTCTTTGTGTTTTTGGCTGAGTATGGTTCCCAATCAGAGGCAGCTGTCTATCGTTGTCTCTGATTGGGGATCATATATAGGTTGTCATTTTCTGTTTGGGTTTTGTGGGGAGTTATTTTCTGTTTAGCTGTTTTTGTAGCCTGACAGAACTGTGTGCTTTCGTTTTTTCTACTTTGTTATTTTGTTGAGGTGTTCAGTTTATTAAAAATCATGAATGCCTACCACGCTGCACCTTGGTCTCCTTCTTCATCCGAGGAGTGCCGTTACAATCATATGGCAACAAAAATGGCCAGGCTTTATTTAATTTGGTAGTTTACAGCCTAATCCAGATACTCTTATACTAACTACACTGCAGAATTGAACTCACTGCTCTTTCACAAAAACCATAGCCTTGGGAAAAGTTTCAAAGAGAGAGAAAAAAAATGACTGCCCACATTCTCCTGGAAAAAAGTGTCAATTTATTTAGCATAAGGAATCAGTGATATTTGATCACAGGCATCTATTAAAAAGTTGTTTGAGACGTGGTCTCCTACGTCTCCCTTAACATAAAGAGCGTAATCTTTATGAACCACTATTGATCTAACTGAGGCCATACACCGCTATGTACCATTTTCCTGTCCTGCTGCTTTCAAGAGGATTTGTTGCTGCTCTTTTGAAAAGATGCTAAGGCTTGCATCGCAGCATCCCCCCCAAATGCAATGGGCGCAGTAGTCTCCATTACCACTCTACTCATTATTTAACCTTGTACCTTGTTTTACTAAAACATTGCATCATTAGAGTGCTATCAAAAAACTCACAAATAACATATTACCATTCACATATTGTCAACACTCATTAAGTGTATATCAACCCTCTTTATCAATGTCTTAGTCACTGTCACCCATCGTAAGGTTTAGAAAATAAAAGAAACCAAACCATGATTATTCTCTCCTTACTAGAAGATAATGCGCCAAATGTATAAAATACATCAGCCAATTCATAAGGCAAAAACAAATTTCGGTGGGCACAATATCACAGCCTCTTACCACCCAAAACTTCGATCCATTGCTGTTGTAGCCTTGTTTTATCATGATCATGGTCACAGCTCTATTGCAATTGCCTATCCGCTATTATCAGAATTCATTAGATTTAGGCAACTGTCTCTCCTGAGTAGGCTACAAGTAAGAAAACAAACACTTGCAATTGTTTACAAGCATACATTCAGTTCATGATTCAGTGATTCAAATACGACTCCATTCTCACAAGGTTATTCCAGCAGACCATTTAGGCCACACAACGTATTACATCGAAATCGCCTCGCTATTAAATTAGCCTTTCAATTATAGTCAAAACAAAGATAACTTCTGTTCATAGGGAGGCCACTTTAACATGTTATCTCTTATCCACTGTCCTTGATTCTCACAAGGATTATTCAACCCCAAAATCTACTAAGGAGCAAGGTTGATCTTGATCCAACTCTCATAAAATATAATACTTTTCTTGCTTCACACCCAAGCTAACTGGCTAAAGTTGGCTAGCTTGCTAGCTAACGCTACTTCCCGACACAAACAAGAGAATACGTCTTCACTCTCCATTCTACTCATCTAGCAGAGCTGGCTAGGCTTTTTTCATGTCTTCACTATTTTTCATTGATGTCTTCACTATTATTTCACATTGTAGAAAATAGTAAAAATAAAGAAAAACCCTTGAATGAGTAGGTGTGTCCAAACTTTTGACTGGTACTGTATGCACAAACTCTTCCGAACTGTTTCAGCTGAGAAGCATGCCTTTAGTCTCCTATCCTCGTCTCCTCTCTTTCATCTTCAATGATCTGAAATTAACCACGGCTGAGTTAAAGCTATATCAAGGATGCTTACCAAGACTTTGCTTGCTTGAAATACCTGCCCAGTTCTTTGTCATTGCATCAGGAGGAGAGGAGAGGAAGTCATATTAGAGTATTGAGATGCACCCAATGTGTTGTGTGATTCAGGTACAGTATGTATGTACCAGGGCTGATCAGGTAACTGATTACCATTATACACTCCTTTTCTTCGCCTTCTTCTCCAGAAAGTGAGGACTTCACGCTCAGTGGTGGACCCCAACTCGGGATTCTGGGCCCAGCTGGAAAGATATGAGCAAGAGCTGAAAAAGAGGCGGGGGGAGGTGGACAACGCCCCAACCTAACGTTGTGCCAAATGCCTCGCCCTCTAGGACCCTGCAGCTCTCCACCGTAAACCGACAGTCCTGAAACTCTTTGGGCCAATTTCCCGGACACAGATTAAGCCTAATCCTAGATTAAAAACCGTGGTCAATAGAGCATCTCCATTTTAAATCCAGGACTAGGTTTAATGATACATGCGTTTTACATAGCATTTTTAAAGGACATCTGTGTCTGGGAAACTAGCATTGTATCTAAAAAGGTGGATGGAGCCCCCACCTCTGGAGTTGGTAGAAGTTGCCCCTATAATCGCTGGGCCAGGGTCCGATATTGTCCATCCTCCTAATGGTTGTTATGATTTTAGGTTGGGTAATCTGATCCTAGATCGGTGGTAGGCTAGGGGCTACTTCTACTTCTACATCGAACTCCACCCTGTGCGATCCTGGCCTTCTCTACCCCTTAGAGAACCAAAGAGAAGCGCTACTTTTTACCCTCAAAATGACCCTCCATTTGTTCATTACAAAGCCAATGCGTTACAAAGCCACATGCTTTGTAATGCATTCTAAATTCATTACATGTATGCATTTATATAATTTCTTCTAATAAGCCATATGGAGTCCTTTTAGCAAAAATATGTCTATGTATATGTGTTATGAATACATGTGTAGCCTTTAGGCATTTAAAAAGCCTGCTGAAAGGAGCCATGCACTGCTATGAATGCTTATAGCAAGTCATATAATGGAAAAAAGGTATTATAATGCACAAGTGGGTGATAATAGACAATGTAAGTGCCATCATAATGCATTATGTACAGTTGGTTCATAAATCAACCCAATCTCTTAAATTATATGTCACAATAATGTATATTTCCATGGGGTTGCATAGAGAGTGTTACTCTGGCTCTATAGTCATTGACAGCACGTGCCCCTGTACAAACACTGAAGAGGCTGTTGCAGTGCCACCTTTAACCTCTAGAGGGAAGTATTACAATGGAATAGAGTCAAAAACATGACAAACCAGATGGGCTGCTTTGTGGAGATGTACTACCACAGACTTTTTGCGTTGAAGTCTCTACAGCTCAGAAACTTTTCTCCTCTGCACATGAAATATTTATCTGAGCAATACTGAATCTTAACTCTGCAGGGATTTAACGAGTCTTAGCCGTTAAACGTTAGTTATAGCAGCTAATGTAGAGCAGGTGCAATGACCTGTGCTCAGGTAATACAACAAGTCACAATAGAGGGCTGCTATTGACTAGATAAAGCATCAAATCAAATCAAATCGTATTGGTCACGTGTACACATATTTTGCAGATGTTATCGCGGGTGTAGCGAAATGCTTATGCTCCTAGCTCCAACAGTGCAGTAATGCCTGACAATACAAAACAATACACGCAAATCCCCAAAATAAAAAGAAAGGAATATAGAAATATTAGAACAAGCAATGTCAGAGTCCGGAATATAAATATATATATGAACATGATGGTGTGTATAGACATTATGGACAGTATATGAATAGAAAAGGTGTGTACAGCAGTAGTTATATAGGATGAGCCTTGCCTAGAATACAGTATATACATATGAAGTGGGTAAAACAGTATGTAAACATTATTAAAGTGACCAGTGTTCAATTGTACATAGGGCAGTGTTCTTTAAGGTGCGGGGTTGAGTACTGGTTGGCAGCTGGCTAGTAGCAGTGACAAAAATTCAAGCCAGGATACTGGGTGGAGGCCAGCTAGTCGTGAATATTTAACAGTCTGATGGCCTGGAGATAAAAGCAGTTTTTCAGTATGATGCACATGTACTGTCTCCGCCTTCTAGATGGTAGTGGGGTGAACATGCCGTTGATTGGGTGGATGAGGTCCTTGATGACCTTTTTGGCCTTCCTGTGACACAGGGTGCTGCAGATGTCCTGGATGGCAGGCAGTGTGTCCCCAGTGATGTGTTTGGCTGACCGCACCACCCTCTGGAGAGCCCTGTGGTTGCGGACGGTGCAGTTGCCGTACTGTACCAGGCGGTAATACATCTGGACAGGATGCTCTCAATGGTGCATCTGAAGAAAGTTGTGAGGGTCTTAGGGGGCCAAGCCAAATTTCTTCAGCCTCTTGAGGTTGAAGAGGCGCTTTTGCACCTTCTTCACCACACTGTCTATGTGGATGGACCATTTCAGGTTGTCAGTGATGTGCACGCCAAGGAACTTGAAGCTTTTCACCCTCTCTGGTCGATGGATATGGATAGGGGCGTGCTCACTCTGCTGTCTCCTGAAGTACACGATCAGCTCCTTCTCTTTCTTGACATTGAGGGAGAGGTTCATTTTACTGGCAGAACTCCGCCAAGGCCCTCATCTCCTCCCTCTAAGCTGTCTAGTCATTGTTGGTAATCAGGCCTACCACTGTTGTGTCGTCTGCAAACTAGATGTTTGAGTTGGAGACATGCATGGCCACGCAGTCATGGGTGAACAGGGAGTACAGGAGGAGGCTGAGCACATACCTTTGTGGAGCCCCCGTCTTGAGGATCAGCGTAGCGGAGGTGTTGTTGCCTACCTTCACTCCCTAACTGGGGTCGGCCCGTCAGGAAATTCAGGACCCAGTTACACCTGGCGGGTTTCAGACCCAGGGCTCTGACCTTAGTGATGAGCTTGGAGGGCACTATGGTGATGAAGGCTGAGCCATAGTCAATATACAGCATTCTTACATAGGTATTCCTCTTGTCCAGATGGTGTGCAGTGCGATGGTGATTGCGCCATCCGTGGATCTGTTGAGGCGGTATGCAAATTGTAGTGGGTCTTCGATGCAAGTGGGGACGACAGATTGCTCTGAGGACGCGGCTAGGATAATTTGTAGCTTTGAAGATGCATTAAATGTTGTTTTACTAAATAAACACTTACAGTAATGTAAATGATGATATATACATATACAGTACCAGTCAAAAGTTTGGACACACCTACTGGGGGCTCCCAAGTGGAGCAGCAGTCTGACCCTGCTACCATCTAGAAGGAGGAGACAGTACAGGTGCATCAGAACTGGGATCGAGAGGTTGAAAGACAGCTTTTATCTCCAGGCCATCAGACAGTTAAATAGTTATCACTAGCCGGCCTCTGCCAAGTAACCTGAATTGAACTTAGTCACTGTTACTAGCCGGCTACCACCAGGTACTCTACCCTGTACCTTAGAGACTGCTGCCCTATGTACATAGTCATTGGTCACCTCCCTGACCAAGGCCCTTCTCCCCGATTGATCAGTTTGGCCGGGCGGCCAGCTCTAGGAAGAGTCTTGGTGGTTCCAAACTTCTTTCATTTAAGAATGATGGAGGCCACTGTGTTCTTGGGGACTTTCAATGCTGCACATTTTTTGGTACCCTTCCAGCGATCTGTGCCTCGACACAATCCTGTCTCGGAGCTCTAAAAAATGTCTAAAAACCTGTTTTCGCTTTGTCATTATGGGGTATTGTGTGTAGATTGCTGCTGATTTTTTAAAATACAATACATGTTAGAACAAGACTGTAACGTAACAAGATGTGAAAAAAGTAAAAGGCACTGTATATATATATATATTCTGGATTCTGACATTGCTTGTTCTGATATTTCTTAAGTTCTTTCATTACATTTTTTTCATTTGTGTATGGTTTTATATTGTTCGGTGTACTGCACTGTTGGAGCTAGAAACATAAGCATTTTGCTGCACCTGCGATAAAATCGGCAAAATATGTGTACGTGACCAATACAATTTGATTTGATTTGGCTGTTGGGGTTCTTATATGGCGCTTATATGGGTGCCCACTTTAACATTTTGAACTCAGGGTGCCCTGGCGCCACGGTGCCCTGATTTGTTATTGGGAGTGCATCCCAGCACCCATTTCATGTAAACCTGTTTGCAACCATGATCAGATGTTCCCCTTCCATGGATATGGGGCAAGTGGTAGCTGAAAGGTCACTGGTTCAGTAACTGAAAGGTCACTGGTTCAAATCCCCAAGCCAACTATGTGAAAGATCGGTCGACGTACCCTTAAGGAAGGCACTTTGCACTAATTGCTTCTGGATGACACTGTCTGCTGAATGTATACACGGGGGACATCTTGGGTGCTTTCAGACATTTTTAACACTCTATTCCCTTTGTCAGTGTTGTTTAATGTTGTTCATTGCTATAGGTTAATCTATGACCTGTCTTTGGTATTACATGCATTTTGTTTACATGCATTATGTTCCAGGTGCTGCTTGTGTAGCCTAAAATATTTGAGACTTTACCGAAGCTATGTGTCTGACATGTTTAAGCCATAAAAAAATCAAGACAAGAGACAAAAAAAATCTAGACGAGAGAGAAGAAATCAACCATATGATAATTGAGACTGTATATCTGTGAATTTCAAAAAGAGTGTTGTACAACTGTTTGTACAAGTGCTGGCCTTTAACTGTGATACTGTATGTGCTACAACAAGGTAGAAATAGCCAATAGAAAAAATACTTCTGTATGAACTAGGGCTGAATATTAGGCAACTACAATCCCTTTAATAAAGTATATCACTGTAAATCTCATAGGAAAACCTTAACCCTTATCCTAACCCTGAACTTAACCCTTAACCTAACCCTAACCTTAATCCTTACCCTTTACTCTAAACTTGTAACCCTAACCTTAGCAAGCAATTGCTTATCAACAGATAGTTTTTTTTATAGTATGACCATCTCTAGATCATCTTTATGGGACTATCCAAATAAAGTGTGATTAGAATCTCTCCCTGGTGGTCTAGGGGTTAGGATTTGGCGCTTTCACCATTGCGGCCCGGGTTCAATTCCCAGTCAGGGGATAAATAGCTTTGGGCTCCCGAGTGGTGCAGCAGTCTATCTCAGTGCTAGAGGCGGCGCTGCAGATCCTGGTGTTATTCCAGGCTGTATCACAACTGGCTGTGATAGGGAGTCCCATAGGGCAGTTGGCGTCCCAGCATTGTTAGAGTTTGGCCGTAGTAGGCCGTCTTTGTAAATAAGAATTTGTTCTTAACTGAATTGCCAAGTTAAATAAAAAAAGAATGTGAATTATACCAAAGGCCAGTATTCTACTGTACCTTTGTTTGTAAAGATGACAAAATAATGAATAAGTAACATTAAAGAAAAACTGTGAAACTTGAGATTGTGTTGATTTATTTCACAAAGCATGTTACATATCTGAACTGTAGCCGGGTGGATAGACTCAGTAGGGAGGATGGAGGGAAGGAATTGGAAGCGTAGAGGGACTTGTCTTAGGGCTCAGGAGCCTTGTCTCACCCCTTCCGCACACTCTCAATCCACTCATTGTAGTTGGACACCTTGGTGTAGATGCCCAGTTTGTCCTCGTCACCACAGCCCTCGCCCCAGGACACCAGGCCGATGAGGAACCAGGTATCACGGTACAAGGTGACCATTGGGCCGCCGCTGTCACCCTCGCACGCGTCCTCCCGCCGGCCTAGCACACCGGCGCACAGAACATTGCCTGTCACGTTGTTGACCATCTGACGGGCACACAGCTCATGCTCCACCAGCGGCACCTCGATGAAGTTGAGAGCTGAGGTGAAGCGCTGGGAGTTCTGCTCCTCCTTGCCCCAACCCGTCACCACTGTGCGTGTGCCGTTGAGGTGGAGCACACCCTCGGCCAGAGCACGGCTAGGGAGGCATGCCGGGAGGATGTACTCGGAGAAGGAGACAGGAGAGGCCAGGCGCAGCAGGGCGATGTCGTTGTCCACCGTGTCTTTGTCATAGTTCGGGTGAGAGAAGGTCTTGATCACCTGCAGGGTGACTTCGGTGCCCTCCAACTTATAGCGCTCGTAGTCACCTGTTGTTGAAATAGTAGATGGGTGAAAGTTAAATATGGATAATCAGTGATAAAGAGCTGGTTGCAGCAACATAGGATAAAGTGTTTTACAGTCACTGATAAGAAACACTCATTTTTCATTGCAATAGGTTTTAAACCTTTCCTTTGCATTGAACACTACCCTAATCTGGCCATGTATAGGGAGAAGAAGGTGAGAAGGATTGGTCTGCTGGAGTGTATAATAATAATAATCACAATAATCAACTCACCTTGTATCGGGGTAGTGATGAAGGTATAATGTGACTTACCCAGTCTGACGCTGAAGCGAAGGCTACCGGTCAGGCAATGGGCTGCGGTGAGGACCCAGTTTTCATCAATTAAGACCCCTCCGCAGTGAAACTTTCCCTTTGCATTCAACACAAGAGCCTAAGACACACACAAACAACTTTAGGAATTTTTAAAGCCGTATTACACTCCTAAATGTATGTTCGTCAGATGTTTTCAGATTTCCGCTGTAGTCTAATGTCAACATGATTCCACATCCCACGTCATTGGTTGTATAGATCCAGCTAGATGTTTCAACCCCAAATGAATGAAAAATATAATATTGCCCTGCAAATCTGGAAATGTCTATCTTTTCCCTTTATGGGCTGGGAAGTGGAATCATCTTGACACTTGACTACTTTTGATGTCAGTTGTAGTGCATGGGTACTGAAACAGAATCAATGTATGGGTAGCGTATGGATCAAGGTATGGATGGTACCTGCCAGGGGCTCTCCCCCTTCTTGCCCATTTCTCCCCCTACCAGCCAGGGCAGTAGTCCTTGAATGGGTTTACTGTAGGAGGTCTTGGCCACCCGTATCTGCCCACAGGAGTGGGCACCTAAAGGTAAGAAAGGAATGGAGAGAGACTGTACTGTACACTAAAACACAAGCAGTCATCCTCCTCAGTGAATTTCATAAAGATTTATAAAGTTAAAAAACATTTAAAAAGTTATCATTTTTAGATAAATATAAATATAACAATTTAAAAAATATATAACTTTCAGTTCACAGCTAGCAAATGCAGCTAGCTAGTTTAGCCTACTGAAACACCCCGCTCAAAGAGAGGGGTGCTATGTTAGCTAGCTGGCTATAACTTATTATAATTTTTTTGTTGTATTTTTCACCCCCTTTTTCTCCCCAATTTCATGATATCCAATTGGTAGTAGTTACAGTCTTGTCTCACCGCTGAAACTCCCGTACGGACTCGGGAGAGGCGAAGGTCGAGAGCCATGCGTCCTCCGAAACACAACCCAACCAAGCCGCACTGCTTCTTGACACAATGCCCATCCAATCCGGAAGCCAGCCGCACCAATGTGTTGGAGGAAACACCGTACACCTGGCGACTGTGTCAGCGTGCACTGCGCCCGGCCCGCCACAGGAGTTGCTAGTGCACGATGAGACAAGGATATCCCTGCTGGCCAAAATCTCCCTAACCCGGATGACGCTGGGCCAATTGTGCGCCACCCCATGGGCCTCCCGGTCGCGGCCTGCTGCGACAGAGCCTGGACTTGAACCCAGAATCTCTAGTGGCACAGCTAGCCTTAGACCACTGCGCCACTCGGGAGGCCCTGGCTATGACTTTTCAACACAACACTGGAACTCTTCCAATTCAAGGTAAGCTTTTGGTATTACTAATTTATTGCCATCGGGCCCACCGGTGTAACTGCTTACTGACTGTACACTGTAATGTTACTGCATGATTGTAGCGGATTTACTAATGCGTTAGTTCTATTAGCCATGCTGACCTTGACGTTACTTTAGCTAATATGGTGACAACGATGTAGGCTGTGTGTAGCGGGTTGGCTTGGAAAGTTTTTTTGGCCTGGTCACATACAGCTGATTTTGCATTGAGGTCCACAAGCAAAGGGAAGAGGTGAGAGGAGGAGAGCGCATAGATGCGAGAAGGAATACAACGTGCCTGCTATGAAAGTGAACTGTGTTTACACGTGATCAGGGGTGTATTCATTCCGCCGATTCTGTTGAAAAAGTTTCTTAAACGCAATCAAATGGAACAAAACAGGGATAAACATAGCTGAATTTGTCCAATAGAAACTCTTGTTTGCAACTGTTGGACTAATGATTACACCCCATATCAGCTAGGTGCAGGCAAGAGTGTGCAAGGCGGTATTGAATGTCACTGTGTGCCATGTATCACTCTCTGTTACCTCAAATTTGTCTCTCGACCTGTGGGCACCTACGTTGTAAACTTTCATTCATAGGCTAGGTTGTAGCAACCTCATGATGAGTATAGGGAAAATTGTAGTATCAGGTAGTAGCCTAAACCTATCGCTGTTACATTGAACTGGGTGAATAGAGTATGAATGAGAGTCTTCCAATATGCTGTAATAGAAATAAGGCCATGCTCATGAATTTATTTTGTCCACCCTTTAATGGCACTGACCGCCACTGGTGTGTGTGATTTATTTTAGAATGCATGGTTTTGAATTATAAACTGGGTGGGTCGAGCCCTGAATGCTGATCGGCTGACAGCCGTGGTATATCAGACCATATACCACAGGTATGACAAAACTGTTATTTTTACTGCTGGAATTACGTTGGTAAACAGTTTAGAATAGCAATAAGGCTCCTCTGGGATTTGTGATAGGGCACTCGGCATTGCGTCGAGGACAGCCCTTAGCCGTGGTATATTGGCCATATACCACACCCCCTCGTTCATTATTGCTTAATTATAATGACCCAACCGAAGCACGGTGGGTGGGTTGTTCGCTTTGACGCCTCGCTCAATTAGAACGTATCTCTATCTTTACTTATTTGGGCAACGTAGTCACACAAAACACAAAACATTTTGTCATTATTAACTTTTTTTTGTTGCTCAAATTGAAGAGGTATCTAAGGGTTGAGGCTTTACCATACATGCTAAATTAGACCAATTTATCCACTTATGGAAACACAACGTCGCTGTCAGCAAAGATGGAAACACAACATCGCTGTCCCGTCCTTTCCACCTGCCTCATTCTGCTTTCTCCACCTGCTCGAGTTTTTCGTTTAAGACACACATGGATGAACATTTCCAAAACACTGTGTACTCTTGTACACATTTTTACAACACATACTTACAAATTAGACAATCCCCTACATAAATGTTATCCCGTTTGAGGAGAATTCCCTGTACCACAGAAGAGAGCCAGGCATGGTTCAGAAACAACCCTAGCCAGGGTTGTTTCTAGACAGGGCCCCAGAGTAATTCTTACCTTCGGGGACACAGTGTCTAGAGTTTTGGTGGAGACGGTATCCCCGGACACAGCTGCAGGTACGTCTCAGGCCATCCTTATCGTTTTGGCACTCATGGTCACAACCACCGTTGGCTATTGCACAGTTAGTGGCTGTGCTAGCTAAACACAACAGACAGTATCAAAGCCAAAACACAAAGAAGCACCGACACAAGGAACAGAATCAGAACCAGAGACGTAACAAGTACTCTCCCAGACAAAACACACATCAGAAAAGACGTTTCACATCCCATCACAGACATAACAAACACATGTTAATGTTTGTTTCTCATATATTAGAAAACAAAAAGTTGATCACAGAAAAAAGATACACGACAAACACTCAAAAGTCAAGAACATCGCAGGTGCAAACGTATCAAACACAGCGGTGTAAAGGGGCTCACGTTGGTCGCAGTGTTTTCCCTCAAATCCTGGATTGCAGCGGCAGGCATAGGACTGGTAGAGGTCCACACAGGTCCCATTCACACATGGGTTTGAAATGCACTGATTTCCATCTAAGACACACACCAAAGACAGATGTAACCCTGAACTCCGATAAGCAGGCCAAACAACATGGCAACATTTTCTCTCCATCACAGGACAGAAGCTTTGTACGCTGTGTCTGAGAGGTACAGTACATTGACACAGGGAGACCGACAGTGAAGCTGTTTTGGTGGAAAACATTTGCTTGTAGTTTAACCGTTGTGTAGATATCTGTTTGTTCATTCAACTGATTCCCGAATATGCATGTTTGCCAATGTCCTTACAAAGTGTACAACATAAACAGTATAAAATGCAAGACAGTTAGAAGGATATATGAGTCTATTCGGAACAAAAGACTTCACTGACCTGTATAAACCGTCCAGAATTCCAACTGAAAAGTAGTAGAAAACGGTCAATGTATATTATTCCTTAGCCATACAGAATTGATAAATGGTATACACAAAAACGTAACATTTCATTTAATTAAAAACAGCTTACCGTGGCTTCCCTGGCTATGAAAATCTCCCTTGCCTCCTCAAACTCACATCTCTCCTCCACGCATTCCCGCTCCATTGATGGAGGCTTCAGTTCCTCCAGGAAGGTGTTGGCCCTTTTGGAACGCAGAAGCATGTTGGCCTCAGGACCGCTGGAAAACACTGACCAACAAAACCAGGTATGTTCATTTGGCATTAAGAGGAGGAAAACCGGCTATAACAGGGAGGGACTACTATGGACCAGTGGTGTAAAGTACTTAAGTAAAAATACATTAAAGTACTACTTAAGTAGATTTTTGGGGGTATCTGTACTAAACTTTACTATTTAGATTTTTGACAACTACTTTTACTTCACTACATTCCTAAAGAAAAGAATGTACTTTTTACTCCATACATTTTCCCTTACACCCAAAAGTACTTGTTACATTTTAACAGGAAAATGGTCCAATTTACCCACTTATAAAGAAAACATCCCTGGTCATCCCTACTGCCTCTGATCTGGAGGACTCACTAAACACAAATGCTTAATTTTTAAATTAATGTCTGAGTGTTGGAGTGTGCCCCTGGCTATCAGTAAAGAAAATTAAAACACAAGAAAATGTGCCTTCTGGTTTGCATAACATAAGGAATTTGAAATGATTAATACTTTTACTTTTGATACTTAAGTATATTTTAGCAATTCCATTTACTTTCAATACTTAAGTACATTTAAAACCAAATACTTTTAGACTTTTACTCAAGTAGTATTTCAATGAGTGACTTTCACTTTTACTTGAGTCCTTTTCTATGAAGGTTTCTTTACTTTTACTACAGTAAGACATTTGGGTACATTTTCCACCCCTGCCATCAACTTGTCATGGCGAAACTTTCATTTTTGCGTTGCATTGCAAAATGCAACTTATATTAGACCTCAATGAACTGTCTTGTAAGGTTCGAATGTTATTCAATGTGCTTGTGCAACATGGCACACAAACTTTCAGGAAATGTAACTCTTTAAGCACCAGAACTGTGCATTACTGTAGCCCTGTGATATTTGGAATCACAACACTTTCGCTACCTACACACAACCCAATCACCGGTCTCTCCTATTGCACATGCAGTACTATTATATACTATATAGAAACATGACAAAAATACAGAAACACTTGTTTGTCCGTACAGCTGTGACCTTACTGGTGATCGCATCGTATTGGTGGTGGACAAAATGTTTAATGCCATTGAAAAACGTGCTACTGGTTCTTCAGATGATAATTTTTTTTACCTGATGTGCTGAGAGCAGAAGCCGACCACAAAGCGAGAGCCGCACTCACGCAGAGGAAAAGCTCGCCCATGATATCTACAGACCCTGCAGCCAATGGAAACTGTCAACAGGGAACGCATTTGTGAACGGTAGCATGGAGATTTATGTTGACATCAATCTGATGTTCACACAGTAGCCGAACACTCAGTATTAACACGTTGTATTGGTATAAGATCTATATCTTCATTAAACCACATGAATTATTGCTCAATAAAAATAGAGGTCCCATAACAGATAGTTAAAGACCTACAAACTCAATTATCTCCACTTCAATGTTCTTCTCGAAGAAAACAGAGATTCAAATATCAAACTGGTGTGCTGATTCCCTATGCTTTGGGTTACTTCGGTTGCATCTTTCCTCATGCAACGTTTATAAAGATACGACTAGCGACCGTGGAATCTCTACAAACATGGCCCTGTCCAAATGATAGGAAGAGGGACACATGCCCATAGAGTGAATTAGCATTGAATCATGACCTTGCCATCAACTAATAAAAACATATCATTGATCAAACCAGACAATTTTCCAATGAAAAAGAGAAATGCCAAAACAAAGCATTCATAAAATATATATTTTTTTACTTACATCTTCAGAAACAAGGCCGGGACAGGACTGACGGGATGTGCTGTTTAAACTGTGTTAATGACTAACTACAGATGTTTACTGTGAGTCCACAGTCTGTTTTACTACTGTCTATCTCAGTCAGTGTTCCCTAACACAATACTCACCTCCCATTCTAACCTGAGCACGCACAAATGAGCAAAAGCACAGGCACGCGCACATGAATACACATTAATTAAGGTCATATACATAAAATCAAATGTTATCATTAATGTGTGCATACATGTTGTTATATAATGTACCACATTCTGTTAAATCATTAATAGTTATTAAGTAAGAAACATATAAGAGATACATGACATGCAAAATAGTACAAACAAGCATGCTCCCTGCTCATAATACTTTATGTGTGTAGTTATAGATGCTTATGAGCAGCTATTAGCAACTCTGTCGTTGATAGTGCATTATGCATAGCTCATAAGGCATTGTGAATGTGCTTATAATGCATAATGGGGAAGGAATTCATAAGAAGGGTTACCAATACTTTCTGAAAATTATGTTAAGTTGCGTCAACGGTGGATTACAACGCTGTACGGACAAACTCAAATCATCCCTGTCCATGAAAGGCATGAAGATATGAATGATTCTTCTCATTTTTCAATTATGTAACACACACTCCCATGCAAATTCACAACTCAGAAAGAGGGAAGGCATCAAATAGCCTTCTTAAGATACTACTGTCCTTCTCAACACAATAGCGTGGGAAGCCTCAATTTAAAGCTCAAAATACTCTAAACTTAAACACATAGGACTACATATGGACGAAGAATAGAGCACAGAGAAAAGCATGAGTAAATGTGTGCGCACACGCGCATGCTCACACACGCATACGAGCACACATACGAGCACACATACACACACACACACACACACACACACACACACACACACACACACACACACACACACACACACACACACACACACACACACACACACACACACACACACACACACACACACACACACACACACACAGTCTTGTACAGCTAACCATACAATTCAGTCCCATTCAAAATCCTATTTTCCCTAACCCCTAACCCTAACCCTAACCCTAAACCTAACCCTAATCCTAACCCGTACTCTTACCCTTACCCTAACCCTAACCCTAACCCTAACCCTAACCTTAACCCTAACCCTAACCCAAAAACCTAAACTTTATCCTAACCCTAAACCTAGCTCCGAACGCTAACCCTACAACTAACCCTAGCTCCTAACCTTAATATTTAACTTAATTCTAACCCTAACACTAATTCTAACCTTAACCCTAAACCCCCTAGAAATAGCATTTGACCTTGTGGGGACTAACAAAATGTCCCCAGCTGGTCAACTTTTTGTTCGTTTACTATTCTTGTAGGGACATCTGGTCCCCACAAGAATAGTTAAACACGTCCACACACACACACACACACACACACACACACACGCACATACACACACACACACACACACACACACACACACACACACACACACACACACACACACACACACACACACACACACACACACACACACACACACACACACACACACACACACACACACACACACACACACAGACATACTACACCTTCGATATACTGTTGAAAGGGGCACAAAGATGAGAAAGAGCAGAGGGTACTAGAAAACAGAGGCACGTTGACAACACACCACCTTCGGTTGGCCTGTATTTGTGTCTGAGAGCGTGGAAATGAGGACAGTTATTAGGGTTAGCCATTCATCCTCCATTATCCTCATTGTGCTTGAGCCTTGTGTCTATGGCTCAGGTTTCTGTTGTATCCACGCTGTTGATTTATTACAGAACCGGCCTGGATAATAGAGTTCTGCGGGAGGAACAAAGGTGTTTGGAGCAAAGGTTGTGGTTATTCCCCAGGACACAATGGGTACAGAACTGGCCGTCCCGCTAGACGGTCCCCCACGCGTAACAGGGCCAGGGGTTTGTTTTGTTCGCTAGGGGCCTGTTTTGTGTCCCAGACCAGTTTACCGGTCCACCCTAATCCTCTTTCCCTGAAACACGTGAGAAGCACAGTCATCATTGGTGAGGCTTCATTTGTACCCAAAAAATGTGTATGCGCAGATTTGATCGTAAAGACATAAATCCTCAACTCGTGAAATACGTGATTTACTTTGACTTAATATATTAAAGCTACCAATTATGTAACTTTTGGGCGACCCAACAAAATTCACATAGAAATGTGGGTTATAGATCTGTCATTCTCATTGAAAGCAAGTCGGTAGATCTGTTCAAGCGGTAGATCTGTTCTATGCGTGTTCGTTTTTGCATCTTTTACTTTCGGTTTTGTACACAAGCTTCAAACAGCTGAAAATACAATATTTTTTGTGATTGAAAATATATTTCACTGCAGTTTAGATGGTACAATGATTCTCTACACTATACAGTACTTGCTTGTTTTGTCACATAAACTGAAATGAGGTAAACCATCAGGATTTTAGCAACCATGTAACGTTTGTCGTCGGAAGGAGACCAAGGTGCAGCGTGGTAGGCGTACATTCTTTTATTTAAATGTTCCACCAAGAAAAACAATAAACAATACAACGACCAAAAAGCTTCGTCGTGCAAACTCCCTGCACTCAAACAAAGACAAGATCCCACACTGAAGGAGGGAAAAGGGCTGCCTAAGTATGATCCCCAATCAGAGACAATGAAAGACAGCTGTCTCTGATTGGGAGCCACACTCGGCCAAACACAAAGAAATAGAGAACATAGAATGCCCACCCAAATCACACCCTGACCTAACCAAACATAGAGAATATCAAGGATCTCTAAGGTCAGGGCGTGACAAACCAGGAAAAGAGTGGAGACATTTCTGCATAGTGCATCTTTTATTATGCTTATATGATGGAATTAACATTATTGATGAACATAACATTATTAATCCATATAGACATTTTATAAATAATTGTCACACAAATTATCTGAACTATTGCCCTTAATAAATTTGCCTTTGGGTCATATTTCTACAAAAGTTTCCTTTTCTCTGAAAACCCCAAAGACAAGACCATGTCACCCTTCCTTTACTTTAAACAAGACTTCAACATATATTTCCTCAATAAAATGCAGTGTGTCAATACAATATTTTATTATATTGGGGGATATTGGAAAATATTACAGACATACCAATGTCTTTGAGCAAGTCCTGGATATAAAATAAATATTATACAAGAGACTCCACACACTGCACTTGCTCCAATGTGATTTATCAGAGCCTGTAGTCATAAAGCATCTCAAAGTATGAGTGCTGATCTCGGATAGGGTCACCCCCTGTCCATCCAATCTGATTCAGTATGATCTAAAAGGCTAAACAGATCCTAGATGAGTTATTCTACTCTGAAATGCTTTATGAATATGGGCCCAGGTCCATATTGGGGGGTCCTGACATTTCCTGTTAGGGGCCTACAGCAGTCCAGTCCAGAAACAGACACGAGCTGAAGTAGGCCAGTGGAGCCCCTTGTGTCTCTGGAGTGCTGGTTACAACAGACCCAGTTGTCTGAAATAGATCTGCTTTCTGTCTGAGCTCCTTATCTCTCCATCAACACCTTCTCTGAAACCTCGTAGAGGGGAGAGAGAGAGGCAGAGAATGAGAGGGAAAGGGAGATGGAGAGATAGTGAAAAAGGGGAAGAAAGTAGAGGTGATAGAAAAGGAGAGAGAGAAAAGAGAGAGGAAGACTGAAAAGTGACATTAAGGGAGAGAAGTGAGAGGAAAGGGGAAGACATAGCAAGGTGGAGGGAGTCATGGGACATGGAATAGGGTGGAATATACTGTAGCAACACGGGTGACGCCTCTCTCTCACTTTTTTACCCGTCTATTATTTTTATTATAATTCTGTGGCCCATGCTGTTGATCGCTAATGAGGTCGTCTTACAGGTAGAAGTCCTAGTTACTCTGTCCACAGCACAATGAAGTATCTCTTCCTCCTCCCTCCCACCCTCCATTCCTCCCTCCTATCCTTTGTCTGCAGGTCTAGAGGGTGCGAGGTGGATTGAAAGAAGTGTTTTTTTGGGCAAGGCCTATATATTGATCAATGCTTCTGTCCTGCTCATCATTCCACCAACATCTCTCATCCTGCACATGATGATACAAGACTCCAAAGGAATGGTGAGTGCAACTCTTTAAATTGTGAGTGTGTTCTTTGGGGCTTTTCACACTACTGAGCAGAACTGAGCTGAGCCAAACCAAGCTGTACTGAGTTGGCCTAGTTGTATACATCCACCATAGCTGCTGGAACTTTGCTGAAAAGGACCATGTAAAAATTAAAGAGTCAGCACAGTTTGGTTTGAAATGGCAAGGTAGTGTGAAAAGGATATCTGTGGTGGTTGAAAATCCGCACGGAGCACTCACTGGTAACAGTCTTTTGAGTAATGGAAAACTTCAAAAGACTATTACCAGTGAGTCAAGGCTGTTGGTTAGGACCGTTGATAGTTTGGGCTGTTCTTGTATGAGTATTGACCAATGGGATTGGTGAGTCGTGAATGAGTGATCAGTTTTATGGATGAGTGGTACAATTGATGTGTTGATAAGTGTTTTGGTGATTGATGTGTTATTGGTTGGTAGGGATTGCATGGTCCTATAGTAAGAAGCACATTTCTTTTATTGCATTATCTGTAGTAGATGATAGTCTTCATGGTGAACTTTAATAAACTGGTTAGACATGAGTGTGCAGTGATTGGTAAGGGATTGGTGGATAATTCTCAGGAAACAAGTACATTAGTCACTAATCACTATTATAACTTTGCGATAAACAAAATGAAGTATGGTATAGGTTAACTGAAAACATCCCACTGGGCACACCACATAATTTCAGCATGGAAATGTGGGTAATATTTGGTTGAGATGTTGATCAATGAGATTTCAAGCTTTATTCACACAAAAGACAGCCAGAAGTTTGTTGAATTCTAGTGTTTTATCAAGCACAACCAAATTTCTATGGAAAAACCATGTCTGATTTGTCATCGAAATGTGTTGTCATTGCGGGTTTCAATCATTTAAAAACACAACAACGTTAAAATGGGAATACAATGTCAGATAGATTTACAACAACTTAATGTGTTATCACCATGCTTCATTTAATAGCACAACCAAATCACCTGGATTGCAGTTGAGATTACATCAATGCTGTTCGAGATTCTGCATAGATTACTATAGCAATTGTGAAGCTCTCCACAGACCTGTGACCTTTGCATGCTATGTTGAACATGCACGCTTTCTATGATTACATAAGAAGACATTTATTGTAATCTTAAAATGTGGCCATGGGTGTGTTACTCGTTTTTAAGGTTGAATAAATATTGGCACATTAGTTTGTAAGAAAGTCTTACCTTTACACTATTTACTGTATTGCAAAAGTGATATTGAATTGTGTTTGGTTGTCAACGCAACCTAATATCAACATTTGAAGGAGATGTATATTTTGTGCCACTGACTTAGTCTGGTGTTAATTCAAGTTTGTCTACAAATGAATAATTTGTATGTTGGATACATGTCTCCATCTCAACCAAAAATCTAAATGAAAGAATAGTACTGAGTTAGATTTTTGGCTGAGATAGATAGAACATTTGTAGTAGTCAGTGATAAATATCAAAGCTGGGATTGGTTAAAATCCTGGACGAGAGACCAAATGGATAGCTCTAGATAGAACAGCTTTCCAGTAGGAGGTGCTGCCCAGCCTATTGTTTTTTTCTGATAACGGATATAACGTTGAAGATCTGACGTTGTTTCAAAGGTACAAGTTCAACATATTTTGTACAAGGTTTGTCTATGTTGAAAATTGGTTACCATGATGACATAATCCTGTGGTTGAAGTTTCACCCTCAAAAAAACAGTTTACGTTAAGGACTTTTTTCAAATCCAATGTATTTTTCACGTAGGTGCCATGTCACAAATTACGTTGAAACAATGTTGATTTAACCAGTTTGTGCCCGATGGGATACCACGGTATTTTTCTTCCCATTTTGTAGCAAAAATACGTTTTGGGTCATTGTTTGAAGAAATGAAATTGATTAAGTAGTTCTCTTGAATGATTATATTATACAAAAATCATGAAAACAGCTGGACAAATCTCTCACTCTATCTGTCTCTCTCTTTTTGTCTCTCTGGATCTGTGTGTGTATGTCTGTCTCTTTTTCTGTCTCTCTCTCTCTCTGTCTAGAAGACTACCAGTCTGCTGGGACTGATCCTATGCACCACCATCTCCTCTGCGATGCATACTTCACCCAAAGGGGAATACAACGAGATGCCCCCTCACCCGTTCACAGGCTCCCAAGACAGCCCCATCCCCCCTACGGACCTCCACATGGACCCAATGCGATCTGGCTACCCTATGCCCACCAACAACCAGAACATGAATGCCCACAGTGGTCCAATGCCCCCCTCCGACTACCCCAATCATGGCTTCCCCATGCCACCAAGCCCTCACATGAACATGACTGGGAACCGGCGAACTGGGGAACTGCTGGTAGTTGAGGACGGGTCGGAGCCGGACATGTCGTACTGCCAGACACTACTGGAGGTGCCAGTGCCACCACCCATGGACCAGGTGCCCTGGTTCTGTGTCTGCTCCCGCTGCAAGGCCAGCATGGGACCCAAAGGGGACAGAGGAGACAGGGGCCTGACAGGTATGTAGAAAGGCATAGAATAGTATACATTTTTATTTCACCTTTATTTTACCAGGTAGTTCCATTAGAAGTAGAAAAAGAGATGTACACTCTCTTAAAATGGTTTATCTGAAATGGATCAAAAACATGTCGTTTTTTTCAACCTAATTAGAAGTGTGGACCTTAACTAGCTGCATTCACAGTCTTTGCCTCATTCTCTGTTCTCTCTCTGCCACTCTCAAGCATAGATATAAGATATTAAATACAGTACATTAGCTAGCTACATATTGTTTACGTCATTGTTCTTAACCCACAAAGGTATTCCAGGAAGTCCTGGGAGAAGAGGACTCACAGGGTTCAGAGGTCACCCTGGGTTCGTGGGCCGCCAAGGGCTGAAGGGTAAGTGATACTTGTCAATTCTGTTAAGACTCAAAAAAAAGCAAAAAAGCTGTGTCTGAGCAATGACTGTAAAACAAGCTTGCAGAAAATGATTTGCAACTTTGTTCTCTCTTTCTCTTACTTTCTACCTATTTGTTACAGGTCAGAAGGGTGATGAAAATGAGAAGGGCGAACGTGGGCTAGTGGGTTTCACCGGCACCAAGGGGGCCCGCGGCTTCAAAGGTCAGTCAAACAACAGATGCAGAACTTAAACTCATCTCTCCGTCATCCAACTTTGGAACTTTAGATCTCATCTATGTGTATGTATGCGTGTGTGTGTATGTGTGTTGTGCGCGGTGTGCATTTTTGTGTGTTTCAGGGGACAAAGGGGACCAGGGTCTGGAGGGTGCACAAGGAGAGATGGGGCCCCGGGGAGAGGTAGGGACCTGTCCTGCGTCCTGTGAAAGTGTTCAGGGCCGTGCAGGACAACCAGGGATACCCGGAGTGGCTGGAGCCAGGGGTCTCCCTGGAGTAGCAGGCCCTCCAGGGACTACGGGGTCCAAGGGCGAAACAGGGTACATGGGTTCCCCTGGGGTCCCTGGGACGAATGGTGAGAAAGGTGAACTAGGGGCGAAGGGCGAGTGCAACTGCACAGATGGAGCAGACGGGGCAGACGGTCAACAAGGGATCCCTGGGTCCAAGGGAGTGCAAGGTGAGTTGGGCCCTCAGGGTGCCGTGGGTCTCAACGGTAAAAAGGGAGACCAGGGTGACCTCGGTATGATGGGCATTCCCGGGCCATGCTCTCCAGCCATCCAGTCCTCATTCACCGCCGCGCTCGGCACAATTTACCCGCTACCGGACAAGCCCGTGCCGTTTACCCAAGTCATCAACAACCGGCAGTTTCATTTCGACCCCATCATGGGCATCTACAGGGCACCAGTGAACGGCACCTATGTCTTCAGCTACCACCTGATGGTGTTCAGCAAGGTGCTGAAGGTGGGTCTGTTCCATAATTTCAACTCTATCGTGAAGACCACAGAGCCAGCCCAACTGGGCACCGCTAGCCACCAGGTGGTGCTCCACCTGGTCATGGGCGACCGGGTGTGGCTGCAGGTGAAGGACAACATCTCCAACGGCATGTATGCTGACAACGAGAGCAGAAGCACCTTCTCTGGCTTCCTGCTCTACCCCGACTCCTGCGACTTGCCCTTGTTCCGAGACTTTCCTCCAGCAGGCGCTCCAGGTGGTGACGAGGGGATCTATAGTTGGGGGTAGATAGAGGAACCATCCACCACCCCATCGCCTTAGTCAGTGAGAGTCAGGTACACAGACACAGGTTACACACACATAGAATTTGAAGACACACAATCCACATACACATACATTAACAAGTTCTCGAAGTTAACACCAACAGAGCACCTTCTATAAATCAAAAGCCATTTCCAATGGCCTGTTAGCTCTGGGTAGTTTTCTATAACATGAATGAATAAAATTTCCTACAAAACGACCTATTTGTTTGACTGATTTGTTTATCTTAATGAGTGAGAGTGTGCTCATGATTGTATTGTTTAGCAAAATCTCTTATTCTTGCATAGTGCAGATTTAGGACATTTTATTCCTGGAGCTTTGTGACCTCCACATTCACATATAAGCTCCATATATGAGAACAAAATCTCAGTTAACTATTTTGAATTTATCTGCTTTTTGATACAAAAATCCAACTTCATGTTGCTACTCACATGTTTACAATATTAGCGGTCTGATAATAAGAGCTATATTTTTGGGATTCAACATCAGAGCTATTGTAAAAATAAAAAAAATCTGCATAAGACGGTTAATATTTTCGACTGCATGAATACATTTTCATGTCGTCCACAAGATTTAATTAATGAACAGAGACGGTATAGGTGTAGAGGAGGAGCTGCAACAGGATACTTCTGCTAGCTGTTTTCAAAGTAAAAGCTGTGTGACTATCTGACGTTACCTGACCATCGCTCCAGCTAGCTAGCTTTCGACCAGGTTAGTTATAAACAAGGGCCACCAACAAGCAACGTTCGTTAGCTAGCCAGCTGCTTTCCATCAATACTTGGTGTCTTTATATTTAAAGCATCAAGCTAAAGGCTAAAGCTAGCGAGCTATCATACCAAACAATTGTGTGTGTCTGTAGACTGTACACGGCTCATTCAAGACAATCCAGCCCCAGCTAACAAGGCTTGACATACCAAGTTTTGAGCATCACCATCTCTCTGTCATGAGGTGAGTATTAATTAAGTATCAACAATTGTCTATATGCTGTAGGTAGCTAGCTATAGGTGGTTATTCCCTCCACCTAATAATGGCAGAGATGAAAGGAATTAGGATGGATCGTTCAATCATTCTCAATAATAATTAGTGAGTATAGGTGAGTATATCTGTAGAGGAAAAATAGGTGGGAATACTGAGTATGCCAGCGTATGACCACCAATACCCCTGCACCACTGGGTGAGATTGAAGCTGGCAGTGTTGACAGTGACACTACACATATATATTAAAATCCCAAACAGCAAGCAATGCAGGTGCAGGTGGATAGGAAAAACTCCCTAGAAAGGCCAAAACCTTGGAAGAAACCTAGAAGGAACCAGGCTATGACGGGTGGCCAGTCCTCTTCTGGCTGTGCAGGGTGGAGATTATAACAGCACATAGCCAAGATGTTCAAATGTTCATAAATGACCAGCATGGTCAAATAATAGTAATCACAGTGAACAGGTCAGGGTTCCATAGCCGCAGGCAGAACAGTTGAAACTGGAGCAGCAGCACAGCCAGGTGGACTGGGGACAACAAGGAGTCCTCATGCCAGGTTGTCCTGAGGCATGGTCCTAGGGCTCAGGTCCTCCGAGAGAGAGAAAGAAAGAGAGAAAGAATTAGAGAGAGCATACTTAAATTCACACAGGACACCGGATGAGACAGGAAAAATACACCAGATATTATAGACTGACCATAGCCCCCCCCCGACACAAACTACTGAGACAGGAGGAACTCTAGAGCTCTGTCAGTGACCATCGGGTAGTTGGTCATCTCCCTGACCAATTCCCTTCTCCCCCGTTTACTCAGTCTCCCTCGATTGCTCTAGGAAGAGTCTAGGTGATTCCAAACTTCTTCCATTTAATTAAGAATGATGGAGGCCACTGTGTTCTTGTGGACCTTCAATGTTGCAGAAAGGTTTTGGTACCCTTCCCCAGATCGTGCCTCAACATAATCCTGTCTTGGCGCTCTACGGACAATTCCTTCAACCTCATGGCTTGGATTTTGCTCTGACATTCACTGTCAACTATGGGACCTTATATAGACAGGTGTGTGCCTTTTCAAATCATGTCCAATCAATTGAATTTACCACAGGTGGACTCCAATCAAGTTGTAGAAACATCTCAAGGATGATCAATGGAAACAGGATGCACCTGAGCTCAATTTCAAGTCTAATATCAAAGGGGCTGAATACTTGTATGTAAATATGGTATTTAATTTTTTTTTTTATTACATTTGCAAAAATGTAGAAAACTGTTTTCGCTTTGTCATTATGGGGTTTTGTGTGTAGATTGCTGAATAATTTGTTTTATTTAATCAATTTTAGAATAAGGCTGTAACATAACAAATGTGGAAAAAGTCAAGGGGTCTGAATACTTTCCGAAGGCACTGTATGTGATGGGATGTATAGACATTATGGACAGTTTATGGATACAATATGTAGTATATCTGTAGAATACGTAGGATAGAATGGTATATGTACAGCAAGAGTTAAATAGGATAGGACATGACTAGAATACAGTATATACATATGTGGGTCAAACAGTATGTAAACAATACTAAAGGGACCAGTGTTCCATGACTATGTACTTAGGGGCAGCAACCTCTAAGGTGCAGGGTTGAGGAACTGGGTGGTAGCCAGCTAGTTACAGTGACTAAAGTTCAAGGCAGGGTACTGTTCTGGGCAGAGGCCGGCTAGTGGTGACTATTTAACAGTCTGATGGCCTTGATAGAAGCTGTCTCTCGGTCCCAGCTTTGATGCACCTGTACTGATCTCCCCTTCTGGATAGTAGCGGGATTAACAGGCCGTGGCTCGGGTGGCTGAGGTCCTAGATTAACTTCTTGGCTTTCCTGTGACAGCAGGTCCTGGAGGGCAGGCAGTGTGCAGGCAGTGATGCATTGGGCAGACAGCACCACCCTCTGGCGAGCCCTGCGGTTGCAGATGGTGCAGTTGCTGTACCATGCAGCGATACATATCCCGACAGGATGCTCTCAGTGGTGCATCTGTAGAAGTTTGTGAGGGTCTTAGATGCCAAGCCAAATTTCTTCAGCCTCTATAGGTTGAAGAGGCGCTGTTGCACCTTCACCACACTGTCTGTGTGGGTGTACCATTTCATATGTACACAGAGCAACTTGAAGCTTTTCCCCTTTTTTTGCTAATCTTTTTCAAGGGTGTCAATTGTTGGAACTGATTATATTTTGTCTTGGCGTGAAGTTGTTAATATATTTTTGTTATGTTACAATAAAAACATTGACTTTTTAGTAAATGCAGCGGGTTCTGTACATTTATGAATCATTGTACATATTCGCCAGCTGTCCGTTTTGTAATGAATGAATATGTGTTAGGAGTAGACATGATCATTTCCCTAGGAAATAAGGGCAGTGAAGTTAAACAAACAATCGCATTAGTAATTTTATTCTTACAAATTTATGGGGTGATCACATCAGAGCAAAAGCAAAGTACCAGTTACTAAAATTACCACACTTGAGTATAAAGTTCTTAACAGAAATCAACCATGGAAATATACAAGACATAACTAACTCTTGCGATTGCCATATCAACAGAGTTGATTGGAATTGTTTTCAGTGAAGCTCAGTCATACAATAACGGTAAAAACTATCACACAATTGAAATACAAAACCTCCATTAAAGCGTTCATATTTGATGATCGAGGGCCTCTGTACATAATAATCCATACATAAACACCTCTACTTCCACCCCCACCATTTGCTGTCTGCCATCTGCACCCCATCTGCACCCCAGCTCCCTCTGACCACAGTTTGAGGCGTTAGCCTACCAGAATCTTTGTGCATTTGGGCAGGAGTGTCTGGGAACGAGATCAAATCAAACACAACACAACTGAGAATGCACATCAACTTCATAGAACAGTGAAAACACTTCACACCCACCATTTCTCTAGCCACCCTTTGCCTTGACAGCTTTGCACACTCTTGGCAATCTCTCAACCAGCTTCACCTGGAATGCTTTTCCAACAGTATTTAAGGAGTTCCCACATATGCTGAGCTCTTGTAGGCTGCTTTTTCTTCACTCTGCAGTCCAACTCATCCCAAACCATCTCAATTGGGTTGAGGTCGGGTGATTGTGGAGGCCAGGTCATCTGATGCAGCACTCCATCACTCTCCTTCTTGGTCAAATAGCCCTTACACAGCCTGGAGGTGTGTTGGGTCATTGTCCTGTTGAAAAACAAATGATAGTAACACTAAGCCCAAACCAGATGGGATGGCGTATCTCTGCAGAATGCTGTGGTAGCTATGCTGGTTAAGTGTGCCTTGAATTCTAAATAAATCACAGACAGTGTCACCAGCAAAGCACCCTCACACCATAACACCTCCTCCATGCTTCACGGTGGGAACCACACATGCAGAGATCACCCGTTCACCTACTCTGCATCTCACAAAGACACGGCAGTTGGAACCAAAATTCTCAAATTCGGGCTCATCAGACCAAAGGATAGACTTCTATCAGGTATGAAGGTTAGACCCAGATGCAGACCACGTCAAATAAACAATAGTTTAATATCCCAACAGGGGCAGGCAATAGACTGGTCAAGGCAGGCAGGGGTCAGTAAACCAGAGGTGGGGCAACAGTACCGGGTGGCAAACCCTACCTTGTAACAAAACAACTGATTGTCTCAAATGCATTAAGAAGGAAAGAAATTGGTCAAATTAACTTTTACCCAAGGCACACCTGTTAATTGAAATGCATTCCAGGTGACTACCTAATGTTGCTGGTTGAGAGAATGCTGAGAGTGTGCAAAGCTGTCATCAATACTTGGAAGAATCTCAAATATAACATATATTTTGATTTGTTTAGCACTTTTTTGGTTACTACATGATTCCATATGTGTTATTTCATAGTTTTGTCTTCACTATTATTCTACAATGTAGAAAATAGTTGAAATAAAGAAAAACCATTGAATGAGTTGTGTCCAAACTTTTGACTGGTATGTGGAGGTTGAGATGTGAGTATCCTGGTAAAAGGAGATCAAGGTCATGTTTTTCGGGATGCTCTTCCTCAGAGGGAGTAGCATCAGAAGCAGCAGGCTAGAGCCCTCACACACTAACCCCTTCAGAGAGGACAGAGGGTACAACACAGTCTGCCTTTTCACTTACTACACACACACACGCACACATACACAGGTTAGAGCCTTCAGATACATACCCTCTAACCGAGCACATTGGGAAACACCCTTACGTAGACACACCTTACCTCGCACCACACACAAATGAATCTCATAAGATTCTCGATGCAGACTTTAAGCCTTTCTATCTGGAAATGATGACCATGTGTTTGTTTGTGTGCTCATCGATTCCTGTGTGTGTGTGTGTGTGTTACCTGTAGGGTGTGGTCTAGCTGCTGCAACAGCTCCATGTCTGTTGATGTTCTTCTCTACTGAACATGTGTAGGATGTGAGGGATTGTAAGGTACTGTAATTCTGCATCCAGCTTCTCTATGGAGAAATAATATTCTACACACAAAGTCAAATACATGACATACTGTCCGGGTCCTTCTCTAGAAAAACAGAGGGAAATATGTAATTATACTCTAGTACAGGGGTATTCAACTCTTACCCTATGAGGTCCGGGGCTTGTTGGTTTTCTGTTCTGCCTGATAATTCATTGTACCCTCCTGGTTTCCCAGGTATAAATCAGTCACTCAGAGGGAAAAAAGACAGTGGAACTGGCTTCAAGGTCCAGAGTGTAGTTTGAGATCTCTAGTATATACAACGTCATACCATGCAAGGCAGGGGATGGCAGAAGTGCTGTGCCTGCTTATATGTGTAGTGTCACTGTCAACACTGACAACTTCAATCTCACCCAGTGGTGCAGGTGTAGCGGTGGCTATACGCAGGCATACTCAGTATACCCACCTATTTATCTGAAGACATACTCACCTATACTTACTAATTACCATTGAGAATAATTGAATGGTTGAACAATTGACCGATCCATCTTAATGACTTTCATCTCTGGCATTATTAAGTGGAGGAAAGGACTACCTATACCTAGCTACCTACAGCATATAGACAATTGTTGATAATTAATTAATACTCACTTGATTGCAGTGTAATGGTCAAAACTTGGTGTGCCAAGCTGTGTATGCTGGGGCTGGATAGTCTTGAACAATCCTTGTACAGTGTACAGACGGACACACGCAAGCACACACACACACACCTGTTTGGTATGATAGCTAGCTATCTTTAGCCTTTAGCTCGATGCTTTGTGGCTTTACATATAATCTCCCTGTTGTCTGTCAGTAAAGCCACCAAGCATTGAAGGAAGTCAGCTAGCTAGCTAACTAACATTACTTGTTGGTGGCCCTTATTTATAACTAACCTGGTCGAAAGCTAGCTAGCTGGAGCGATGGTCAGGTAACGTCAGATAGTCACACAGCTTTTGCTTTAAAAACAGCTAGCACACGTATCCTGTTGCAGACCTTCCTCTCTATGCCCACACCATTTTTGTTCATTAATGTATTAATCTTGTGGACGACATAAGAAAAATGTATTCATACAGTCAAAATGATTATCCGTCTTAGTTGTTTAAGTTCGGATATTGATTGACTGAATTTTGAAGTAACCTTACACTATATTTGACTTACACTATATTTGGGTGAATTGAGACTCAGTGAAAGCAAAAGGGTATTGAAACATGTTTTGATGGCATATGGACCTCAGAATAAACTGCATGTCCCTGAATGGCAAAATAATTAGTTTCTTGAAAAAGGCTCCTTGCAATTTAGGAGACATTGGGCTATTATGGAATTTGGTACAGGTGGTTTTTGGAACAGATGTATACTCCTCAATAGTATCTAAAGTGATTGATGATGCATTGTGATACAGGTCGATACAGTATGTTGTTTTGTGATTTGTAGTACATGGATTTTACGGTTGTTGCTTGTGTTTTGTTCTGTATATTGCTCATCCTCGCCTAAATAAAATGTAAACTCTCGGTCTTTGTCTGTTTTTGATTGGTTTGACCGTGCGTCCGTCTGTGTCGTTCATACTTATTTGTGTGTGACTTGTTGAAGCACAAGGGACAAATATGCCCTTAACAACACCTGTGAGGCAGCCCTACACTCTTACAAAAAAAGTGTTCCAAAAAGGTTATTTAGCTGTCCCCATAGGAGAAACCTTTTTGGGTCCAGGTCAAATATTTTTGGGTTCTAGGTATAACCCTTTTGGGTTCCATGTAAAACCCTCTGTAGAAAGAGTTCTACATGGAACTCAAAAGGTTTATTCAAAGGGTTCTCCTATGGGGACAGCTGAAGAACCCTATAAGGTTCTAGATGGTACCTTTTTTCTAAAAGTGTGCCTCCCAGGTAGATTTTAATCCAACCCCCGCTGAGTAAAGCCTGCGTTGACAAAGTATCTTCCCTGTATGAAAGGATGCTATGAAAATGTAATACTATAGCTTTTGTGAGAACATCTCTAGCTTTTAATACCATAACGCCAGTACAAGACAGTTGGTCTTCACTGCAAGCACAAATATATGCCCAGTTATCTAGTGCACTACACTTTTATCTACTAGATAACGCTAATAATAGTCAATGTAACAGAGCATCTTTTACATGACTCAAAATGGCCACCATTCACCTCACAACATCGCTGCCAAACTCTTTATTAAAGACAGGGATGGATGTTACATTACCCTGTGCTCACAGTGACCATAAGAGAGTGAGTGAAATCCTGCAGATTACAAAGCTGAAAGAGTCTACTGATGGTGAGGCTGAAATACAGACCCCCTAAGCTTTGTGAATAAACTATAAATCATCCACCAGCAATGTTCTAAACTACCTCTAAGGGTGACTCAAACACCTAACCACAATTGTTCTGACTGCTATCGTTATACTTTTTACTCAATACTATCTCCGTTTTCCATCCTCATTGCATGGAGTACTGGAGGCAACCACAAGGGGTGCTGTGACCGAGGCTGCCTGGCCAGCGACGAGGGGCCCTGCTCAGGAAGCGGCGTCTCCTGTAGACACGTTGCCCTCCTCTTCATCATCGGGCATCCCCTTCAGGTAGGAGCGCTTGAACTCCTCAAACACCATCTCCTCTTCCAGCTCGCTGCTCCCAACAAATGTGTGGATGGACAACCGGACAGATGTAAAGTCAGAGAGGTGGCAAGACAAGAAGACAGACAGACAGACAGACAGACAGACAGACAGACAGACAGACAGACAGACAGACAGACAGACAGACAGACAGACAGACAGACAGACAGACAGACAGACAGACAGACAGACAGACAGACGTAAAGCCAGAGAGGTGGCAAGACAAGAAGACAGATAGACAGACAGATAAGCAAGAAGGTAGGTGTATGAAAAGACAGACAAGACAGGTGTTTAGACACACACACACACACACACACACACACACACACACACACACACACACACACACACACACACACACACACACACACACACACACACACACACACACACACACACACACACACACACACACACACACACACACACACACACACACACACACACACACACACACACACACACACACACACACACAGAGTCAGGTAGGCAGCCAGAAAGACAGACAAACAGTGATTGGAAATAAGCGGAAATACAGACAGAAAGAAATGAAAGACAGAAAGATAAGAGGAGGAAGACACAGAGGCATGGTCAGAGAGAAACAAGAGAAAGACAGATAGAGAGATTAAATGTGTCCAGGTGCATGTTCAGAATATGACACCCTCCACGGATTAATTGTACTTGCGATCAGAATCGCAATTGATCAATCATGTAATCACATATGACTTCGAAGCAAGACATAGAGGAAAAATAATCCAATTTTACCTTTCCCTCACTTCAGAAGGCAAAAGATAACAACACGAGTGATTAGATTTCATGGGTTAGGTACTTTTGGACTACGGAGTGAAGCCTTGAAAGCTTCAGAAAAATGCAACATACACATGCACTCATGCCCACATCTTGAAATAAAAAGATTTGTACCTAGGTCAGGTTTTGGGTGCATCAGTGTGAGTGGCAGCTCTACTCCCACCTCACTGAAGTAAAACAAATAGGATACAGATTAACCGCACATATAATATAAGCAACCATAACAAACACTCACACAAACACGCGCAACTGCACACACACACTCTTAGAAATGCAATGCTGAAGAAGATAAAGCCCTCATACCTAGATCCCATTATTCTACGAAAGCATAAAAGAGGAAAAAACGTATTAAACATACAAAATAATGAACATAACCAATAACAAACCCAAGCGTCAAACACAAACGCGCCACACACAGTGGACTGACCCGCCGATGATGAGCTTAACCATGACTCTGTATGACACCAGGATTCCTAGAACCTCCTTCAGCACACCTTCTTTAACACTGTAGGGCAGGATAGAGAGAGAGAGAGAAAGAGAGAGAGAGCGAGAGAGAGAAAGAGAGAGAGAGGGTGAGGGAGAGAGAGAGAGAACGAGGTGAAAGGAATGGAAATGAAGAAAGAAGAAAGTGGAGACGTGTAATTAAGTCACCAGTATAAAAAGGCTACTTGTATCACCCGAAAGTGTTGCCACTTTAATACGTTTCAATAAGGGATAACATTTGTGTTCAGGAAGCAACGCCATGAACGTTGCAGATAGAAATGACAAGAATAGAGCTTGCATGATTATTTGTTTAGAGATAAATCCCAGCAAACCGGGAACATTCCATAAGGTTCCCATTAAGTTCTAGTTAGGGTTTTATCTAACATTAGGATAACATCCCATAAACATTCAAAGAATGTTTTCCATTTAAAAAAAAAAATATATATATATAACTGATTTTCTTATATGAAATGTAACTCAGTAAAATCTTTTAAATTGTTGGATGCTGCTTTTATATATATATATTTCAGTGTAGAATGTTTTTATAAAACGTTTGCCTGATGCTGCATGAATGTTCCCAGAAGACATTTTTTATGTTCTTTAAAAGGTTCCCAGAATGTTTCATTAGGTTGTGGGAACAGTCTGGTGAGAACATTATGGGGACATCACAAAATATACTGTTTATATGTTCCCAAAACACAAAAACTCACCTGAATGAAACATTCTGGGAACCTTTTAAAGAACAGAAAAAATGTGTTCTGGTAACATTCATGCAACATCATGTCTATATACAGTACTAGTCAAAGGTTTGGACACATTATGCCCATACCATATATATATATATATATATATATATATGTTGTTGAGGTGGGTCGCTAGTGGAACGCCTGCGCCAGAAAGATTAAAGAAAAAAATAAGCAAACATGTTTGGTGTTCGCCAAAAGGCATGTGGGAGACTCCCGAAACATATGGAAGAAGCTACTCTGGTCAGATGAGACTAAAATGTAGCTTTTTGGCCATCTAGGAAAACGCTATGTCTGGCGCAAACCCAACACCTCTCATCACCCAGAGAACACCATCCCCACAGTGAAGCATGGTTAGGCAGCATCATGCTGTGGGAATGTTTTTCATCGGCAGGGACAGGGAAGCTGGTCAGTATTGAAGGAATGATGGGTGGCGCTAAATACAGGGACATTCTTGAGGGAAACCTGTTTCTGTCTTCCAGAGATTGGAGACTGGGACAGAGGTTTACCTTCCAGCAGGACAATGACCCTAAGCATACTGCTAAAGGAACACTCGAGTGGTTTAAGGGGAAACATTTAAATGTCTTGGAATGGCCTAGTCAAAGCCCAGACCTCAATCCAATTGAGAATCTGTGGTATGACGAAAAAGATTGCTGTACACCAGCAGAACCCATCCAACTTGAAGGAGCTGGAGCAGTTTTGCCTTGAAGAATGGGCAAAAATCTCAGTGGCTAGATGTGCCAAGCTTATAGAGACATACCCGAAGAGACTTGCAGCTGTAATTGCTGAGAAAGGTGGCTCTACAATGTATTGACTTTGCGGGGGTGAATAGTTATGCACGCTCAAGTTTTCTGTTTCTTTGTCTTATTTCTTGTTTGTTTCACAATAAAAAATATTTTGCATCTTCAAAATGGTAGGAATGTTGTGTAAATCCAATGATACAAACCCCCCCAAAATATATTTTAATTCCAGGTTGTAAGTCAACAAAATAGGAAAAATGCCAAGGGGGGTGAATACGTTCGCAAGCCACTGTATACAGGGGGGTACCAAAACAGAGTCAATGTGCGGGGGCACTGTTTTTTTGAGGTAGAATGTACATGTAGATAGTTATTAAAGTGACTATGCATAGATGACAACAGAGAGTAGCAGTGGTGTAAAGAGGGGGTGAGAGGGGCTGAGGGGGGAGGCACTGCAAATAGTCTGGGTAGCCATTTGACTAGATGTTCAGGAGTCTTATGGCTTGGGGATAGAAGCTGTTTAGAAGCCTCTTGGACATAGACTTGGCGCTCCGGTACCGCTTGTTTTGCGGTAGCAGAGAGAACAGTCTATGACTAGGGTGGCTGGAGTCTTTGACAATTTTTAGGACCTTCTTTTGACACCGCCTGGTATAGAGGCCCAGGAAGCTTGGCCCCAGTAATGTACTACCCTCTGTTGTGCCTTGCGGTCACAGGCCGAGCACTTGTCATTCCAGGCAGTGATGCAACTAGTCAGGATGCTCTCGATGGTGCAGCTGTAGAACCTTTTGAGGATCTGAGGTCCAATGCCAAATCTTTTCAGTCTCCTGAGGGGGAATAGGTTTTGTCGTGCCCTTTTCACAACTGTCTTGGTGTGCTTGGAGCTCTCAACCTGCTCCACTGCAGCCCCGTCGATGAGAATGGGAACGTGCTCGGTCATCTTTTTCCTGTAGTCCACAATCATCTCCTTTGTCTTGATCACGTTGATGGAGAGGTTGTTGTCCTGGCACCACACGGCCAGGTCTCTGACCTACTCCCTATAGGCTGTCTCCCTCTCCTTCAAAGCGGCACCTCTAGCCTTTAGCTCAGTGCGGATGCTGCCTGTAATCCATGGCTTCTGGTTGGGGTATGTACGTACAGTCACTGTGGGAACGACGTCATCAATGCACTTATTGATGAAGCCAATGACTGATTTGGTGTACTCCTCAATGCCATCGGAGGAATCCTGGAACATATTCCAGTCTGTGCTAGCAAAACTGTCCTGTAACTTAGCATCTGCTTCATCTGACCACTTTTTATTGATCTAGTCACTGGTGCTTCCTGCTTTAATTTTTGCTTGTAAGCAGGAATCAGGAGGATAAATTTATGGTTAGATTTTCCAAATGGAGGGCGAGGGAGAGCTTTGTATGAGTCTCTGTGTGTGGAGTATAGGTGGTCCAGAGTTATTTTTCCTCTGGTTAACATGCTGATATCCGTTTTACCAAATTTCTGTAAGTTTCCCTGCATTAAAGTTCTCGGCTACTAGGAGCGCCGCCTCTGGGTGAGCGTTTTCTTGTTTGCTTATGGCGGAATACAGCTCATTCAATGCTGTTTTAGTGCCAGCCTCTGACTGTGGCGGTATGTAAACAGCTACAAAGAATACAGATGAAAACTCTCGGTAGGTAATGTGGTCTACAGCTTATCATGAGATACTCTACCTCAGGCAAGCAATAGCTCGAGACTTCCTTTGATATCGTGCACCAGCTGTTTACAAAAATACATAGACCCGCCACCCCTTGTCTTACCAGACACCGCTGTTCTATCCTGCCAGTACAGCGTATAACCAGCCAGCTGTATGTTGATTTTGTCGTCGTTCATCCACGACTCCGTGAAGCATAAGATGCTACAGTTTTTAATGTCCCGTTGGTAGTTTAATCTTCCCAGTAACTCGTAGATTTTATTGTCCAAAGATAGCACGTTTGCTAGCAAAATGGAGGGAAATGGGGGTTTATTCAATCGGGAAGTGGGGGCTTATTCGATTGCACCCTCCCTCAAAACATGAGAATTCTGTGGCATTGTGTTGTGTGCAAAAACTGCACATTTTAGAGTGGCCTTTTATTGTCCACAAGCTGCACTTGTGTAATGATCATGCTGTTTAATCAGCTTCTTGATATGCCACACCTGTCAAGTGGATGGTTTACCTTGGCAAAGGAGAAATACTCACTAAAAGGGATGTAAACAAATTTGTCTAAAATTTGAGAGAAATAAGCTTTTTGTGCATATGGTACATTTCTGGGATCTTTTATTTCAGCTCATGAAACATGGGACCAACACTTTACATGTTGCGTTTATATTTTTGTTCAGTGTATAATCATCAGCACGACTGGACATTTTTTGTGTTTTGAGAACATTTGACATGACCTAACGAGTGACCTAACAATTTTGGTTTGCTGGGATGTCTGTTCTACACAATATATCTGAATGTTCCATAGTCGTGTTCAGTAGGCACAAACGAATGAAAATGTTGCGAAAAGGTAAAGGGGAGGTACTATTTGAATTTGTCCAGTAAGAAGCGTTTCTCGTTTTCCAAATGGTTTTCTACGGAGTGTCCTAATGAACACGACACAGATTGTCCTCCAGCATCACCACTTGTTTAACTAGCTGGCGATGACTGACGGGATACTCACATGCTCGACGATGCCAGATTAGTGTCTTCATGCTTCAACTTGCCATCAAGAGCTATGCCCCGCCTCTCCCGGTTGCAGACCAATAGGGGAGTGAGGGTGTACACTTTCTTCAGGCTTGCACCAGCAGCAACAGCATCCCTAGACCAATGGGAGAGTCCGAGTTAGACATTTTGGGGTGCTTTCCAGGTTGTATGTATTGCAGTCACACTGCATAGCTGATTCCAATGATTAAAATATCATTTCCCATTGTGGTTTAGTGCAGATTAAACATGTATTCACTCAAAGGCTGGATGCTTACCCAGATTCCTCTAAGGCCACTGCCCTCACGTAGCTGTCATTGGAATACAAGACCACAGTGGCCACCTGGTCCACTGAGAAATAAAATATAGAGATAGAATGAGTATGACATCTCCAGTCACACTTTGAAGACTAACTTATAGGGCACGAGTCAGGCTTCATAACATTTTTACATTTTATCAGACATTCTTATCCAGACTTAGTGCTTACATTTTCAAGTTTTTTCGTACTGGTACCGCGTGGGGAATCAAACACATAACCCTAGCGCTGCAAGTGCCATGCTCTACCAACTGAGCTGCACAGGACCCATAAAGTCTTTATAATGCCTACATAGACACTTCACAAATCATTCAGCAATATAATAAGGGTAACATGATGTGTTCTTACATCTGGTGCTTTGCAAATGGCGGGGTATTGCTTGTTACAGTTTTGATATAATATAGAGTAGATATCTTGTTCGTTCGCATGTGTGTCCTTTTTGAAAGTTTGCCACATGTGTTGGTCTTTCCTTACCAGAGACAATGATGTTCTTCACATTCTTGTTGGAGCTGTTTGTGACGTTGACACACACATTAATGGGCTCTCCATGGTAGTAGATCTGCAAGGGAAAGAAATCATGTCAGAGAGGAGGGCTCCTTGTGGCGGCCAATTTTTTGTTGTGGCCATATGACCATATGGAACTCTGAAAAAATCCCAGGCTTTGTCCAAGGTCTATAAATAACATTTATACCAGCAATGTTTGAAATGTTGGACCCCATTGAACAAGCCCCAGCACATGTAAAAGCTGGGGTCGTGTGTATCAAGCGTCTCAGAGTAGGAGTGCTGATCTAGGATCAGTTTTTCATTTTAGATCACAGTGAATAAGATAACATGACAGGAGGGACCTGATCCTATATAGGAAATCCTACTCTTAATACATACGACCGCTGGTCCCACTTTCAACAAACACTATATGTAGTGGATTCGAAAAATATTCAGACCCCTTGACTAAAATGTATTAAATCGTTTTTTTCCCTTATCAGTCCACACACAATAGCCCATAATGACAAAGCAAAAACTGTTTTTTAGAAATTTGTGTAAATGTTTTACGAATAAAAACATGCAATATCACATTTATAAGTATTCAGACCCTTTACTCAGTACTTTGTTGAAGCACCTTTGGCAGCGATTACAGCCTTGAGTCTTCTTGGGTTTGAAGCTACAAGCTTGGAACACCTGTATTTGGGGAGTTTCTCCCATTCTTCTTTGCAGATCCTCTCAAGCTCTGTCAGGTTGGATGGGGAGCATCGCTGCACAGCTATTTTCAGGTCTCTCCAGAGATGTTCTATTGGGTTCAAGTCCAGGCTCTAGATGGGTCACTCAAGGACATTCAGAGACTTGTCCCAAACACTCTCCTGCGTTGTCTTGGCTGTGTGCTTAGGGTCATTGTCCTGTTGGAAGGTGAACCTTTGCCCCAGTCTGAGATTCTGAGCGCTCTTGCGTCAGTTTTCATCAAGGATCTCTCTGTACTTTGCGCCACTTATCATTCCCTCGATCCTGACTAGTCTCCCAGTCCCTGCTGCTGAAAAACAACCCCACAGCATGATGCTGCCACCACCATGCTTCACCGTAGGGATGGTGCCAGGTGTCTTCCAGATGTGATGCTTGGCATTCAGGCAAAATAATTCAATGGTTTTATCAGACCAGAGAATCGTGTTTCTCATTGTCTGAGAGTCCTTTGGTGCCTTTTGGTAAACTCCAAGAGGGCTGTCATGTGCCTTTTACTGAGGAGTGGCTTACTTCCGGCCACTCTACCATAAAGGCCTAATTGGTGGAGTGCTGCAGAGATGGTTGTCCTTCTGGAAGGTTCTCCCATCTCCACAGAAGAAATCTGGAGTGACCATCGGGTTCTTGGTCACCTCCCTGACCAACGCCCTTCTCCCCCGATTGCTCAGTTTGGCTGGGCGGCCAGCTCTAGGAAGAGTCTTGGTGATTCCAAACTTCTTCCATTCAAGAATGATGGATGGCACTGTGTTCTTGGGGACCTTCAAAGCTGCATAAATGTTTTGGTACCCTTCCCCAGATCTGTCCCTCGACACAATCCTGTCTCAGAGCTCTACGGACAATTCCTTCGACCTCATGGCTTGGTTTTTGTTCTGACATGCACTGTTAACTGTGGGACCTTATATAGACAGGTGTGTGCGGAAAAACGATTTAATCCATGTTAGAACAAGGCTGTAATGTAAGAAAATGTGTAAAAAGGGAAGGGGTCTGAATACTTTCTGAATGCGCTGTAGATGCTTCACTAATCATTTATGAGCAAATGCATAAAATCTAAGGCCAGTGATGTGTTGTTGACTCTAATGGTATCCTACCCACCTCCTTGTCAAGACTCGCCTCCAGGTGCAGGGGCTTGTCGGACATGACAAACTCACGGGTGGTCTTCGCAGAGGGAGCCGTCCCGCTATTCTCCGGGGCATACTGCAGCTTCCGGATCATCAGATGCACTGTACTCCTATCGAGGAAGGAGAGAAGGGGGAAGGGGAGAGGAAGGGAGGGAATGGATGAGAAAGAACCATTGTTATGGAATATGTTAGGTAGTTTAGACAGCACGCTACAGCTCACTACCAATTCCACACTCCATTCCCCAAGGGAACCGTGTCCAGGTGCTGAGCCTGGTTGATAAGGAGACAGGTGCTGCCAATTATGCGATTGTCACTGACCCAGCTGGAAAAGCCGTGAGGCTGCTGGTTTAGTTTGGTGTCCATGAGGCCTTTTGTTTGTTTTTGAGTCTTTAGTTTGGGCATGCCTTTTGTATTTTTCCTTTTCTACATATTTCTGTTTTGTCACCAACTGAACAAATAATAATCAGTTTGGACTGGCCGACCAAGAGATCAAGAAGGAGCTGGCCCTTTGCCTAAAGGGCTGTCTCCCTGGGCACATGTGCATCCAACATGGTCCTCAAATGCTGATTTCTCACAAAAATGCACACATTCATTCGAGTTACAGACCATGTAACTAGGCCTAGGACCCCTAAACAAAGCAAGTGCAACAACATTGGTAGGCTAGTTATTGGTTTCGTGACACCGTCCATCAAAGTTTGTTGTGATATAGAGCCACAACCGGCTATTTCTGTTAAAGCAGCTCTCCAGGGCCGATGGTGGAGACTCGGGGTTAGGAATGGGGGTTATTTGGGACAGAGAAAACTCCACTGACCGTTTGCGTACTTTGGCCTCCTGGCTCTCCGCACTGAAGGCTTTGACCTCAAACTCCACGACACATTGCTACCAAGACAACAACAGAGCTTGCTCACAATCAGAGATACATTTTAGATTATATGAACTGTATACGTCAATCGTCACAATGTAAAGATTCTCAGAGTACAAAATACAGTATATGCATTTCAAATATAATGAACAAATATCACATAATAAAATGAAGCAATGTAAGAGACAACCAGGTCAAGGTTCACGATCCTTACCTTCCCAGAATCCTTAGGGCCAGGCTGCAAACCCACTGAACAAGGCAGGTTATCAGGGAACTGAAACACACACACAGACACAGAAAAATGTAATTAAGATGAACGAGAGGCGTGTGTGTGTGTGTGTGTGTGTGTGTGTGTGTGTGTGTGTGTGTGTGTGTGTGTGTGTGTGTGTGTGTGTGTGTGTGTGTGTGTGTGTGTGTGTGTGTGTGTGTGTGTGTGTGTGTGTGTGTGTGTGTGTGTGTGTGTGTGTGTAATGAGGCGAGTAGGCCTATGTGAGTTTTGTGTTTTCCTTGACATGTATATGTGTTTTTAATTTGCAACGTGCATGTACAATAAAAGGTTGGTATCTCTTGAGGTCCTTGGCTCTCACCTCGAAAAAGAAAGGGAAGGCATTGTCTCCCAGTTTGCGCAGCAGTTTGCCCTGCATCTTGGTGTGTGTGGACTGCTCCCTGTCCTGTATGGGCGGATACACCTGACGGATGGCTATGTAGATCTCCCTACGGAAGGCAATTCCCATCACGTCCATATCTTCACGACCGTACCGGAACGTGCAGGACAGCTGGACGAACGCTAGGGGGCGTCAAAGATATATGATTACATTAATAAGTACTGCTATTTTCAATGGCCTATCAATAAAAGTTGAAGTAAAAGCTATTTATTTTAAAAGTTGTTCCATTTTATATGATTTTTTAATTCAAATCACTTTCTGCCTTCAATTAAAATGGAGCCCAACCCTGTTCCACGCACACAAGCACATACACTTGCCCATGTACACACACGCACACGTTTGGTGAGATGCAGACCTTTTTTTCCTTTGAGGACCTCAGGGTCAACCAGTATGACACCATCTATTGTGAGTGAAGAACAGCATAGGTTAGAATTGACAGAATTAGACAAGACAGCGGCCAGGATTCAAACCGATGCAGATTAGCAACGGGTGCACAGCAATGGACTTCTAAAGGCCATTTCTCAGAGGTTTGTGGAGATCACATTGGTTGTTTATCTGCAGGTAGTTTATCTGCGTTTGATTGATTCCTGGCCAAAGGCTCTGAAGAATTAATTACATTGATGTAAGTGTTTATTGCTAAGGCTCTTATCTAAAGCAATACTGTGAATCCAGTAAGCCGTTTGAATGAGGGGTTTCAATTAAAGGGACATTACAATATCTACGTTTGTCAGATGTTTTCTGACCTCAAAAGTGACCTTTGAGAAAATCCGACATCCTAGGTCATCTGTTATGTAGATTCAGCCAGATCTGTCAGCATTTGATCAATTGCGTGTGAGATTGTTTGATGTGCAATGATTGGTTCGTTTCTGACTTGTTGAGTTGCCGATTGGTTCACGGGCCGGGTTGTTTTAATTGACGAAGAGAGCACGAGCTGCGCTTACCCACTGGGTCGACAGAGTCCACACGATCCACAAAGTCCCTCTTCGCCATGTATACTCCAACCTGATCAAGTACAAAACATAAAATCATACCTGAGTCCTTCACTAGGAATTATGTCAACACATTAGCGCATGCATGCACACAACACATAAACACATGTAAACACTTTCACAGCATTCTAAACCCACTTGCAAGCAGTTTATCCTTGGGGGAAATGTGTTGCGTATCCTTTAACACACACACACACACACCTCAGAGGAGTAATACATTAATCTAATCTCAATGTAATCTGTCATACGCATGGCTTCATCCGTGTCACCCGTTAGCGCCATCACTTTGCCAACGACAACACAGTCATGACATTTCTAAGTGAATAGTCTCTTTCCACAGCCGCTTGACACAAGCAACCGTGGAAAGAGACTACTGAGGGATATGTAAGTGCTAAGTGAGCAGAACTATTGTTAGGTTTCCTTGTCGAATACAAGTCCATGTGTGAAATATCAAGAATAGTCATATTTTGTTAGTATTGCATTATGCCACTCTAACAATAATGCTTAGCACACAGACACAGACACACATGCGCACGCATACCTGCAAACACACACACACACACACACACACACACACACACACACACACACACACACACACACACACACACACACACACACACACACACACACACACACACACACACACACACACACACACACACACACACACACACACACACACACACACACTCACCGACTTGTCCTTGGCCATCTTCTTGAAGATGACGTTCTTGGGACTCATGGTGGCAAACTGGAAAAGTATGAGTATGAGATCTATGGGTTTACGGAGAGAGAGGGAGAAAGAGAGAAGAGAGGGAGAGAAATAATTGATTAGACAAATCCCCAATGCTTTCTTTACTAATGCCATTATTAATTTGAACAACCACCCGGTATTTACAGTTAAGTAAAGAATATCCTAATAAATACGATACAATAAATAAATGACATCTCAGCCCTGACAAGCATCCAATACGATTGTTTCCCATCGATCCCCTCCCTGCCTAACTGCTATCCATCATTGTAACAAACTGTTTCATTTACAGTAGCCCAGTGTGACTGCATACACACTTAAAATGCACACACACACACACACACACACACACAAACAGACCTGTGTTGCTAGAGCAGGAGACAATCGGAGGAGAACAGTGGTGGAGGGACTTGTATTTGTACCCTGTGTCCGTCAATGTATTCCCTGACCAATCAGGTGAGTCTCTCTGCCTCACAATGACACTTAGACACACACACAGATATGTTCACGCACACACGTATGTACACACACAGACTTCCTGGGCCCACTGTACCTAGTTGAGCGGATTGGGATTGGTTCCCCTTTGCTCAGCACAGGGTGGGATTAGAGAGAGAGAGACACACACACACACACACACACACACAGATAGTGTGAGGTCCCTCTGGCACGAGGACACACTCTCCAGTATTAGCCAGGAGTCACGCGCTACTCCTCTTCCTCACGTTCTGCAGATAAAAAGCCTCACACCCTCCCCTTATCCCACTGATGTACAACCCAGCATGACTGATTCTACTAATCATCTCATCGTAGTCTTCAATCAAGGCTTTGGTTAGTAGAAACAGTTGTGTTGTTACAGCAAAATGTCTTGCATATGTGGGTGAGGGTTGTTGTTGCTTTATAAAGGATGCAGATACATAAAAATGTTATCCACTAGTAAATCTGACTCTAGGGAAGTAGATAAAGGGCCTCGTTTCCAAAATCCTGAGCTATCCCTGTAAAAAATGGGGCAGTCCCATATTTTTATTGGACGGTGGAGTTAAGAGGAAAGGTAGGAGAAGTTTGCGTAAAAGGGCAGTGGGTTGGATTCAAACCCCTGCCAACTCTGGCTTAGGTACACCAGGTCAGCGGCATTAACCTCTGGGGTTTTTAATGGGCCTTGTCGACTCAAACAAGGATATTTTGACCATATCAATGTGAAAGCTAAATTGTGAAAATGTAAAAAGAGGCTTTGTACACTGCAATATATTCATGTGTGCTTCACTGACAACATTTCAACCCTTCATCGGGTCTGAGATGACACAGAGACAGACAGACCCACAGAAAGAAAGCTGTAATCCTGTGTTCTCTCTGTCTGCAGAGTGAGGGCTAAGGTCTACGGGGAGGCAAAGGGGATTAGTGCCTGCAGAGGAAAATAATCATTGTTATTACACTGGGGATTACATTCACACACCTACACCTAGACACACATACGCCAAAATGGCCCCCTTGTCACACTTTCACTTGCATAATCAGAAGCACACATACAAATGACACACATATAAACACACTACTCCATCTTAATGCCTCTAAAGCCCAGTTCAGATAGAACAGCTGACATGAGACGAGACAAAACAAGCTCGTTTTAGAATGTTGTGTTGTACAACAGCTGACTAAGAGCCAACTTATGCTTGATCCGACAATGTTGTCGGAGGCGCCTTGTGGATGGTGTGACATAATTGCGTAGCCTCCGCATCGCCGTGCGCCTCCCAAATGTTTAAACAATGCGGAAGGCTCCGTATAGATCCGCATTACGTGATTGGTTGACGATAGGCGGTGGGTCCTGTATAAACACAAACTCACTTCCTTGACAACTTCCTTCACAGCTCTGCTCCACGAAGAGCAAGAAGTATGAATGTCCTGACTTCTGCAGAGGCCGTATCACTGTCAATGCTGCACGGCCAATGCAGAAGTCGGATTGACCAGGCAGGGCCTTTAAAGACGGGGCATTCAGATCAAAAAGATGAGACGTGCAGTTGAGACCGTTTCCATGGTTATGGTGCCTCTTTAAAATGACGTGATGAAACAAAGTTGCCACTTGCTGTAGTCAAGTGTTATAGCAAACGAGTGTCCTGAAATAAATGCAACAGAAACTGGGCACACTTTGTGACTTCTCATATAAATATAAGCAAGCTAGGCTAGCTGTGTGCAGCAAAATAGTTAGCTAGCTGCTTGGCTAAAACAGAATGTCAGCGCATTGTTCTCTGATTGGCTAAACAGTTCTGTCTCGTTGCACGTCTTTAGCTAAAAACATGTTGAATCTTGGAAACTCCAGCACCCAACGTGAGATGTTCTAAAACTAAAACCAAACTGCTCTAAAACTGTTCTAAAACCGTTCAAATCAAACAAACATTGTTGTAAAACTCCTTAAAGGGATATTTCACTGCTGCTCTATTTCGCTGGATATGTTCATTCATATGTTCTTAAAATATGCTGTGTCATAAAACTAGAGAATTTCTTCACTACACGCAAATAGAAGCGTTTCTGCATCACAGCGGTAGAAACGGGCCATCTACATTGCCTGGTTTTAAGCAAACCACAATATCCTAAATTCATAGCGATTTCAGGACATAGTACCGCCCCGGTGAAGGTGGATCCAGTTGATGTGGAGAAATATCAAAATGTCTGTATTTGTAGCCAGCACTTTCAGCAAGAGGATTTTCGAAACGGAACTGTAATCTCAATTGATGGGGTTGCCAGGTCGAACGTTGTAAAGTGATGCTATTCCATCAATTTTCCTATTCACTTCAAAGAGGAGGGATCTGATCAGCCAACAGAAAATAAGTATAGCTGAGGTAACATAACTAATGTTACCTAGCTAACGAGCTAGCGATCTAGCTACATTTTTAAAAACTAAACCAAAACCTAGTTAGCTAGCTTTCAGAATAGGCTGTCTAGACATTCCAAAGCAAATCAATGTAATTAGCCAGCTGCGATCTGGCGGTGTGATTTGTAACTTTGCAAGCTAACGTTAGCTTCGTTAGGTTACAGCCTACCGGACCGTATCTCACCGTTAGCTAGCTAACTAACTACCGCAGAAGCTAACGTGGCTATGTGTTCTATTTGGATTTCGATCCCATCAACATCTGCAGCGGCATCAACTAGTTTAATTCACCTTGCTAAATCTTTCCACAATGAGCAAATACATATACTGGAGCTAGGCAATAACATAGTCTGTGTTTCATTTATTTTACTAGGCAAGTCAGTTAAGAACAAATCCTTATTTTCAATGACGGCCTAGGAACAGTGGGTTAACTGCCTGTTCACGGGCAGAACGACATATTTGCACCTTGTCAGCTCGGGGATTTCGGTTACTAGTCCAACGCTCCAAGACCTAGGCTACCCTGCCACACCAAGTCTTGTTGTCATAGTTAGTGTGTTTACAAGTAGGCTACATTGTCTACTGTAGTTTTCTCTGTATTGTTCATGCAAGACAAAGTCTAAATTGGAGAAAAGGAGGTATTAGTAAGAAGGGAATGGTGTGGGTGATGGATTGATGTCTGTTGGGGGTGGGTATTGTGTGTGAAGGTTAGTAGGCATGATTTATTGACATGAGGGGGGTGGGTGGATATAGTACCTTGTTTGAGTGTGTAGTGATGGGGATAAGGTAGTAAAATGTTAGCTAATTACTGACTACTGTGTTTCCTACAGACTAACCCTGCTGCTGATGACGACCTTGACACCAGCTTCAGTAGTACAGAGCCTGTAGACCCATTGGATGAAAGCCTTCAGCCGAGAACAAGCTCAAGCTCAACATCATCTGACTCGGAAACAATCCAGCACAGCCAAAGGTATTTATGAAAGCACAATATCCTATTTAGAAAACAAAATCACCAATACACTAAACTGTCTACAAGCCAAGTGCTCCTAAAACGTTTCACACCCTTGCAGTCAGTTCTTTGGCACGGTGGAAAGCGGCTGTTAGTGTACGCTTCTAGCCTATTTACTCTATGGTTGGCAGTGCTTGTCTACTCAACAGCACAGCTGTTGGTGCTCATACACAACAATACACGACTAGACTGTCAACAAGTCAAGCCCCCCTCCAACTTTACACACCTTTGCTAACAGCTCATCTCAATGGCCCATTATTGACTGAGTGCAACAAAACAAATATCAGTCTACTGTACCATTTTTTTGTTTACAGATGAACATGTATTTTGTATGGTTACACATCCTAATGATCCGTCTTAATGTCTTTCGAGGAGACTTGCAGTACAAACAAATGTTCTGCAAGAGCTCGAAGCAGTTGGTGGTGAAAAAGTGTACGAGCCCAGAACCCACCACTTCAGCGAGAGTCTTGTCCACCTAGCTGTGGAGTGCAGAAAGGACCAGATGGTTGCCTACAAGGAGCCAGAGTCACAGCTCCCTAAACCTAAAATCCTTGCCAACATCGCCATTGCGCCAAAGTCTTCTAAACCAGCTGCTATTAACCAACATAAGACAAGGTTCACAGGCTGAACCATTCTGAAACCTGCTTTGAACAAACAACTAACACAACATCCATATACAGTTAGACTTACTGTATGTTGTAGTACAATATAGAATGCCTAGTATGCCTAGTATTCACAACTGCATTGTGGTATAGATATTGCTAACTCTTGTACATATGTATAATGGTGTTTTATATAATCAATTTTTTATGTTTACTGACAAGTGACTAAATTATACCAGCTGCATCAGAAACCAGTAAAGAGTTGACTTCAACGTCTGGATCAATTTATTGCGATATTCACAAAATGTATTTGGATAAACTAGCTACAATCTTACTGCTAAAACAAATGTTGCAGGGTATCACTTAAACTTTCATTTGTTGGTAAGTAAACTTGTTTCAATAAAACAGTTGATTAGTCTGTCGATATAGCAAAGAAGTAGACATGGCTTGTATTCAAGACAAAGTATTTGCTCTGGAGACTGAGGTGAGTTTACACAGTAGTATGCAGGAACAGTTACGGCAATGTATGACATATATACAGTAGCGGAAAAATATACTACTAACGCCTATAATAAATACTACAGTTCTGCAAAGGGAATACTGATATTTGGTGTTTTTTAGTGGTGCAGTGAGTCATTTTTATTGCGGTTATTGGACCTTTCACATCTTCCCCTGAGTCATCAACTTCTTTGTATCCAAGTACTGTACTGTACTGTCTGAGAGAAAGACTGGTACCAATTATATGCATATCCTGGCTTCAGGGCCTGAGCAACAGGCAGTTTACTTTGGGCATGTTTTCAGACAGGAAGAGGAGAAAAAAGGGGCCTAGCCCTAAGATGTTATGGGACCTTTCACATCTCTTGAGAGTCATCAACTTCTTTGTATCCAAGCTGTATTGTCTGTGAGAGAAAGACAAAAAAACTATTAGACATTCATGGGCAATCATTGTGTACTGTCTGTATTCCTACTGTATCAGCATGATGTAGAATATGAGACATCTCACAGACATAGCTAGCCAGTGTGACGTACACATAATGTATGGTCACATTTGTGTTTATGTATTGTTTCTTTGTATTGGGGAAGAATGCTTTTACTGAAATGTCAGTCCTCCAAGGTCTCGCCATTGCGATGCATTTATACTACTGTTGGCCAGTAGGGGCAGTGAGACGTGTTAGCTTCGCACTGGGACTATATGCGATCCTGCACCTGTGTGTTCTCATAATTGAGAGAACCTTTGAAAGAGAAGCCACGTTCTCCTGTTTCATCATTTATCCTGTGTTACAGGAACTATTATCTGCTGCACCAGTCCCAAAACTGGGACCTGTGACTCTAGCTATAACATACAGGTATAGTCACTCCAAGACTAATATGAGTCATAAAGCCAAAGTCATTCCTTTATTCTTTGTCATCGTCATTAAAACATTTCTCCAGTTTTGCACCTAATGAGATGTACTGAGGCTAGCTAGCTATTCCATTAGACTACAGTACATTTTAGGTATAGCAAACAAAGCTAGCTAGCTAAACTTAGCTAGCTTAGCTTGAAGTGCTACTAGCAAGCCCCGTTACGGCCAAAACGATCATGAAATTGTACTGTACTGAACAACACTGCCTCGTGTAAAAAGAGAGCTTATAATGCTAATAGTGCTGAGCAGTTAGTGCTTTTTGAGATCGGTTTCGTTACGATTATTCAAAAAATATATCAAGGTTTTCAATTTAGGTTTCAATTATTATCTTTTACATTAAATGCTCTACGCATTATGTGGGTTGAATGCTGTAACAACACAGAATTGTCACGTCCTGACCTTAGTTCCTTTTTTATGTCTCTATTTTGGTTTGGTCAGGGCGTGAGTTGGGGTGGGCATTCTATGTTTTCTAGTTCTATGTGTTTGGCCTGGTATGGTTCCCAATCAGAGGCAGCTGTCAATCATTGTCTCTGATTGAGAACCATACTTAGGTAGCCTTTTCCCACCTGGTGTTTGTGGGTAGTTGTTTTGTGTTGTGTCACCTTTCAGGACTGTTTCGATTTTCGTTGTTTCACTTTTGTTATTTTGTATTTAGTGTTCAGTTATAATACATTTAACATGGACACGTACCACGCTGCATTTTGGTCCGATCTTTCCTGTTCTTCAGATGAAGATCGTTACAAGAATATAACAATTAATAAAAGTCCCATGATGGTAGTGACTGCCCATTACTGCTTATCACTTAACTATCATCTATTCACAATAATTTACTTTAATAAAACATTTCAGTTATTGTGTATATTACATTTGTTTTCTTTGATTACTTTATTATATAATTACAAGTAATCACCTCCTTTCTATAGAGTTGCTGGCTATGACTGACAAAATCCCTATTTTAGTAGTTCTTCAAAGTAAATAAGGCATACTTTTATGACTGCTAAATACTAACTATCAGTCATTTAGATCATGTATTTTCAGGTAGAGATACCTCGTGAAGCAACTGCTCCCCTCTCCATCATGCATTCTTCTGTCTCTTTTACATTGCAGGCATAAACTAAAATGGAAAGAGGAATCCTTAGAAGCAGCCATTGTGATTATTTAGCAATCTCGGATAAACAGTGCCGGGTAACAAAGCTCCCGTTAACCTGTAAACTAGTACCACCCCATTTTGAAAAGCCTGCCTTCGAGGGTGAAACAAGGAAGTAGGTCTCCGGTCAGGATGTAGTCTTTACAAAGCCAGGGAAAATGAGTCAACCTAGATAACATGCAATGTCCATGCAGATAGGAACATCTTTGAAATGTCCAATGGCTCTATTGAATAAGGACAACCATATCTATTAGCCACTAGCAATGTCCAGCCAACCTTTTGATACAGTACGCAGTATCAAAACTGTCACATGTAACAAAACAAAGGGCACGATGGTAGATGGCATCCAAAGGTTTAAGAGTAGCATCAGAAGCACTTTGATAAATAATATCACCATAATCAAGAACAGATAAAAGGTTGACTGAATAATCTGCTTCCTACTGCTTAGAGTGAGGATCTGTTTCTGTAGAAAAAGCCAACTTTGAATCTTAGTTTCTTAACCCCATCAATCACGATGGCCTGAGTTCTGTCACTAAGATAATCATGAAACCATGAACAGGCATCAGAGCTCAGGCCCTATTCAATTAAATAGCATGATCAACAGTATCAAAAGCTTTTGACAGGTCCATAAACAAAGCAGTACATTTCAGTTTAGTGTCTAAAACATTGACAAGATCATTAACAATTAAAGTGGCTGCTGTAATCGTGCTATGGCGAGGCCTAAACCCTGATTGGTTTACATTCAAAATACATTTCTCAGATTAAAAAAGAGCAAAGTTGTACATTTACCAAGGATTCAAGAATCTTAGCTAGACCAGGAAGCCTTGAAATGGGGTGATTATTATTAACATCAGTACTGTTATTAAGATCACTACTACTACTATGTAGTGAGACTTGGGGGAAAAAACCCTAATGGATGTCTAGCAGTGAAGTTTCCCTTTAAGACCGCTGCAGTGCGTCTCATCTTATGTATCTGAAGTGGGCTTTAGGCATTAACACATTTTAGTAAAGCAGTTTAGTTGCATGAAATGACGACAAACATCAAAACATATATCAAAGGAATGTTTATTCAGAGGATAGCAATTCCACACAAACAGATCCCATTACCAATAGTTCAACTCCAAATTATTCCAGTTTTTTTTGTTGCATCAACCTCAAAATCCTTCAAAACAATTAGCAAAATTCATGGTGAAAGAGAAAAACAAAAACATGGGTAACAACAGTCAAATATGTGCTCTTAAATGTGAGCGTCGACAATGGTGTTGGGGGCGGTTGAAAAGTGGGAGAGGGGAGGTGAGGCGGTAGGGGAGGGACGTCTTAGACGTAGGCTTTGGTGGAGTCCGGCTCAGACCTGGCGGCAGGTGCGTAGATCGTTTTAGGCTGACTTGTTGCGTAGTACCCTCTGGATTACATCAAAGACAGAACAGAAGGTCAGAGAGGGGCAGACAAACTAAACAACAGGTGAAAAAGTGGCACAAAACGTAAATGAGACAAAACAAGTGGACTGAACAAAATTCAAAGTGAAGCTTAAGGAAAAACAAGGGAGGCAGACAAAACACATGAAACAAGTGAGACACAGAAGTAGAAGACCAAAAAAGGACATGTGACAGTGAGGTAGGTTACAGTAGTGTTTCTCAACTCCAGTCCTCGTGTACCCCACATTTGAGTTTAATGAGGTATGCTTGAGTGGGTCTAGAACAAAACATTTGTAACATGGGGGGGTAAAGAAGTGGAGTTTAAGAACGCTGAACTACAGGGTATGTGAAGGTACTGATGAGAGGCGAAGGAAGTCGAATGAAAGACCTACGCTTTAGGCTTTTCACTTTTTGCCCTCTTGCAGGCACAGCAGAGAAGAGATCCTCCCAGCATGGACAGAGAGGCTGCGCCCCAGCCCAGGAAGAGACCAGTGCCCAACTCAAACCTGCACACAAAAGAAATCAGTAAGGAACAAAACAATATTTATGTAGTTATGTATTATTATGTGCATCAAAGGGTGTGTCACATCTTCTATGTGTATGAATTTAATTTACTTTTGTGGTTGCTGAAAAAATTGTTTTGCTTGGTCTTTCCACTTACTTCACCCCACCAAAGAATGGGTTGTTAAAGTCCTGTACAACTCGGGTGGCGTACCAAGAACAGCAGATCAACTCGCAGAGACCTGTAGAAGAGAAAGACACTTTCTATGAGAGAGATGAAACGCAGAAGAGACATGTGAGGTTAGGGAAGGAGGGAAGGAAGGAAAGAAAGAAAGAGGAAGGTAGACAGAAAAAGGAAAATGTAAAGAGAGAACAGGGAAAGCTGAAACGAAACAGAATGAAGAAACGAGAGGTGAAGGTGTAAAGGGGGTGGGAAGGGAAAAAAATGGGATGATAGCAAGATGAGAGAGAAGTGAACCACGGTGAACAAAATAAAGACGTGAAAAAGGGACCCAATGACAAAACAAGAAAAAGATATCTGACAGGACACCTCTTACTCTGACGCTGGGTAACGTATATCAGAACAGTTAGGGATATCAAATTCTGTTAACTTTTCCAAACGTAATGAGTTTTTCAGAAAAACAGGAACCATAGGAAAGTTTCTGCAACTTTGCAACAATAGGTAGTAAATCTGAACTCACCAGCGAGGATAAAGAGACATCCACCAGTCACGGCAATCTTGGCCTTTGCCTGCTCCGTGGCACTGCCAATCTTAATGCACTTTAGCCCCAGCAGAGACACGATCATAGACACCAGCCCTAAGAGCAGACTGATGATCATCAGGGCACGGCTCGCCTGTACATGGCCTGAGGGGAGGGGAAGGAAGGGAAGAGAGAGACGAGAGGAAGAGTTGCATATTAAAACACAGCTACACATCAGCTACACAACATTAAGTTGGAGAGTAATTTGTCAGCTTAATTTGGAAACTCTATACATACATAATTACTGGTTTGTTGGTGGACTAGACTAAGACAATGGTAGACATTTTCAAAGGAGTACTATCAAATGTCCCAAGAAAGACACAATGCAGAGAACATGTCCTTTATAAATGGCAAGGAACTGTATTTTGAACATGAAAAAATAGCATACTTATGCTAAAGGTGAAACTTAACAAAACATCCCAGGATATGTCCATAGTGGTATTGTAATAAAAATAAGTTTTAAATCCCAGCCCATCACATTTCTAAACTGAATTTAATCTGACCAATTTTCAGCAGTTACTCATAAGGTTGTTATTAGCTAGTTGATATATTTTTGCAATTCAACTGTATACTGTATCAATCTACAAATCACCCTTTAGATTGCAGATAACTGCTATCAAAGCCAAACACCTAATAACCAAGTTTAATTTCTGCCTATAATTAGATCTGCTACTTTGACACTGGCCAAGGTGCAGTAGATTCCCTCCATTTCCTTGTCATAGGAGCACAAAATGTCCACCATTATGACACACCTCATTGGCATTAGGAAGGAGAGAAAGATAGAGATTCAATTCTAGAAGAGAATTCAAATGTGACCTAGCGGTTAAAGCTTTGGGCCAGTAACTGAAAAGTCGCTGGTTCGAATACCCGACACGACAACATCTGTCAATATGCCTTTGAGCAAGGCTGTTAACCCAAATTTGGACCAGGGGTGCTGTACTACTATGGCTGACCCTGTAAACTGCACCTTATCTGAAACTTTCTTAAAGAGTTAACATTATTTTAAAGTTGTAATGTTAAAAACGCCTACATTTGAAGTTACATTTAGGCGGGAAAGCAGTAGGTCCGTAATGCACCCAAAGGATGTTCATATTAGCCTTTTTCATGAAAGCTCACAGAAAACAATGCAAAGATACATTTATCTTCTTACCATGGTAGAAAGTAATTGGACATAATTATTGTTAATAGTTACATTATCTTAATTTAACCATATCAGATATAGGCACAGGTGTGCCCTGACCTCTCCCCACCAAAGATGCCAGTCACTCTAAGACTGGCAATGCTGGGTCTTGTTCAGTAAAGCACACCAAAAGAAAAACATTTTAAAAACATTTTGCAATTGACAACGAGAATTAGTGTCATTTGACCAATTCAGGTTGTACCTCCCCATTTACACTCCGTTTCAAGGTGTTTTCTCCCTGGTTGAAGTGTCTGAGTTGGTGGTAACGGTTAGAACGGTTAGACTACTCGTTCTTACCGGGCAGGCCGAGCAGGGACTCGAAGTCGCGGCACTCGGCGATTCCAGAGCTGTCTTCGGCACAGGAGTGCCACAGGTTCTCATACTGTCGGGTGGAGATGATGACGCTGCCAGAGACGGAGGACACCTTCCAGTAGTCGTTGGCGAGAGCCGTACCAGTGATCAGCCAGCTGGCGATACACATGAAGAATCCGGTTGCCTCCACAGCGGTCGACATGGTCGAAACCTTTCACACCTTTCACACGAAACGGAATGGATTCCCAAAATACACAGAAAATACAGAACTACTAAAAAAATCAAGAAAAATGTAATGATGCAAAAAACGACACTACACTACAGACAGGGTATGACCTAAAAACAACCTTTTAAAATCTTCCAATGTATGCAGAGAGGACTGAAGGTAGAGATGTGTGGGTTGGATGTTAGCTAGTGTCTCTATCTGTTCGTTGTGCTTCCTATATCTCAGGTCCCTGGCTCTGACATGAGGACTTTACACCCTACCAGGGGCCATAAAGTTAGTGGAGCCGCACCCGTATGGGCCCTCTCTACCACCTCCCCCACTTCTCACCAACCCTACTGATTATGATGACGTGATGAGGATGGAAGACCTTAGTGGCCACACCCAAACCAGGCCCTCGATACTCTCGCCTCCTGCTCTGCTCCATTCGCCTAAGTTTGTGTTGACAATGATGATGATGAAGATGATGATGAAGGGAATAGTCACTTCCTCTGTTGTGGTGACAACATGATGTCTGTTTCCTATCGTAAAGGGAAGACATATCTGGCACCTCCTCGTCATGTTTTGGTGTTCTGTAATTGAACCCCCAAATCAAAACTTTGGTGCTGTCACAATAAGTCTAGAAGTCTAAATGCACGTTTAGTAAAAATGTTTTTAATCAATTATTGGACTTAGCTACAACAGCATCGGCTGTCAAAATATTACAGGTTTTGACTTAATTTGACATTAATAACTGACCCATTTGATACATTTACATGTTCTCCTGCTAGAAGATGGTACTCGAAATGGGTCACTGAACAAACTGTCATAGATGAAAACACCACTGAAATATCCTTGCTAATGATTGCCAAGAAACGAAGATAATGATTTTATGACCATATGAATTTCCCTCCTGTCGCTAAGCCACAAAAATGCTATGCGAAACAGCTACTCATTGTTGTGTGTGTGCTTGTGATTCCAACTGTGGGTGACCTTATAAGGAATTAATCGATACTACTACACAGATGAAAAATTGTTTGGTGACCAATGAAATATGTTGCTGCACTGTAGTACATTGTTCTGATATTTAATACTTGTATGGTTAAACTGTAACATAGTCAATCCGTCTTCAACTGCTCCTGCTCTGACAGCTTTCAATGTCAGCTATCAATATTAGTTTGCCCTCTCTTATATCTCAAAGAAATAGTTGGGCATATTTTTTTTCTTCGCACAATATGTGCATGCTTAATGGTGTCGTTCTACATCGACGGGTGTTATTATCGTTTTACCTTCCGCTGTTCATGTTTAGTATTAAAGAGGTTTCTCTTTTTATACCTTGGGTGTGCCTACTGTGGTTTCAGCTTGCAAAGATTAGACCTACATCAAGTTTACAACATAGGTTTCCACAACATAGGCTCAGAACAGGCATGGTGAATTAAATATTTGATACCACATACAATATTTGTTATTTCAAAAAATAGTTGAACCCTTCAACCGAAGAACCATGGTGACATGGTATATTTCTAGTTGTATAGTCAATATAAATCATCCATCGTCTTGATATTCAGACTATAAATATACAAATTGTACAGTACAATACATGTCCATGTCAGTTGAGAACACTGATCATTACAGGGAACTTAAAATGAGATACAAAATCAGTAATCAGCTGAAAAGGAAAAACGCACATATATGGTTCTTCGGTTGAAGGATTCAGTTTTTGGAGTGTGTAGCATCTTTGTAGACTAGCACCCTATCAAAAAATTGAGGAATGTTTTTTTTTGCTTTTTGGGGGTGGCACCAAAGCATTTGAAGTTGTTCCACAGGTCTCCATAAACACCGTTTCAGTGGTTCTTGGGAAACTCAGTATTGCTCGTCTTGCACATATATACATGTGTACAGGAAAAACAGGAAGTTACAAGATCATGTACTCTAAATATGAAGTTGGATGAATCACCTGAGCAATAAACACAATTATGTTCAGTCTCAGTTAAATCATTTGACTGAGACTGAAAACATTTGGTCTAACCGAGAGCTATTCAAAATCTTTGAGCCTGCAATTGTTTCAGAAGAGATGATTTCTCTCTTGAGAACAACTTTTGAAGAAACGCATCTGTAAAAATGTATGTTGGACAATTTCAATTAGAACCATAGGGTGGTGGGGTTTAAAGTGTTCGCTTTGGTTTAGGATATACAGTGCCTAGTGAAAGTCTGCACACCTCTTGCACTGTCTTCACATTTTACTGCCTTAAAATTAAATAAAAAAAGGGATTAAATTAGTGTTTTTCCCTACAGATCTACACAACATACTCCCCATTTTTAACGTAAAATAATAAATATATACATTTTCCCAAATAAAAAAAACAGCAACCTGAAAATGTCTTGATTGTGTATGTCTTCACACCCCAGAGTTAATACTTGGTGGAAGTACCTTCAGCAGTCATTCAAACAATGTCGGCTGAATTGCACAAAGATTCAACTAAGACTTCGGACAAAACTTTTTCAATACCTGGTTTGCATAACCATTGCTGCCTTAGTTAGCATTTACTGCTAGAAATCATAAGTTGAAATATCTTACCTACACTACCGGCAACCGATGTTGTTCAATTCTGTGAGCTGCTCCATGCTACAACCAGTGCTCTTGCTGCCTGATATTCTGCTGAAACTAGTTATGTGTGCGGCGCACATGTAAACATATTTCACGTGCTTTGCAATTGTGTACTTTATGCATGGTTTCTCTATTGTACTACATAATTGATACGGCATATACTGTACCACAAGTATATGCAGAGTAAATGAGTATATGCAATGCCCACAACAAAATGTGGGTATATGGGATGTACCTGTGCAGGTATTCCCAAACTGGGGTACCCCCAGGGGTACGCGCAATGCCGCTGGCATTGACCCCAACGGGGCTATACATTTGGGTGAGTTTTTTTGTTGTTGCCTGAGTAGCCTCGTTTCACTGCCCAAAATAAAATGAAAACATCTAGTGTTCAGTGAAATAACAACACAATGTCAAATACAGCTAGCCTAGTCAAATAATGAACAACCAATCACATTAACCATTACTCTCTCGATGGGAATTCCACTAATGGTCCGTATGTAGCCAAACGTAGCTGCTGCTCATTCCGTTTGCTCTAAAATGTATAAATGGTTAAAAAAAATAAGGTCCACGTCCATAGAGACACATACCAGCTCTACTGGTAGTACTGCTACTACCAGCAGTACTATACCTGCACCTGTCGATGACACAAGTTGTTCTGCTTCCACGAGCACATCCAATGCTAGCATCAGTAATTTAGCAATTGCCCAGCTAGCATGGACACTGACAGTTGTGAATCTGATGCAGCCAAAGAGCTACTGCCCCCTTACCTTCGAAAGAATCGAACAACAGACAGGGACGTTGGACCATCGAAGAGGCGCAAATATGATGAGAACTACATTGATTTGGGGTTCACTTATATTGGGAGTAGTGCCTTTCCTCAGCCACAGTGTGTTATATGTGCAAAAGTACTATCTCACAACTCGATGAAACCTTCACTCTTGCACAGACATTTAGAAACAAAACATACCAATTCGAAAAATAAGCCACGGGAGTTTTTGGAGCGAGAATTAAGACGACTTTCGAGTAGTAAGACATGTATAAACGCAACAGATACCAAATAATAAGAAGGGTCTAGAAGAGTCTTCTATTGTGAGCTACCGAGTGGCTAGGACATGCCCCATACTATTGCGGTGGACTTAATTCTTCCTGCTGCCGCAGATATGGATGGGACAATGCTGGGGGAATAGGCCCAAAAAACTATACAGACAATGCCTTCATCAAACAACACTGTTTCACAACGTATCAGTGACATTAGCTGACATTCCAAGATGGCGTAGCAGTGTAGGCGTGTTTTGTTTCGTCCTCTCGTGTACTTTTGTATTTTTCGTATTTTTTGTATATATTTAAGAAGAAAAAAATCTATCTCTTTTCGATTTTTAATTCGATTATAACTTCCGGTAACCTGCCTCACCCAATGTGATACGGAATCGCTATTATTTTTAACTTTGGAACACATTCAAGAACCTCCAGTAGCTAACCAGCTAATCAGCTACACGCTATTTAGTCATTTTTAGTCACTGCTAGCGGCTTTTACCTTCTGCACAGACACCAGCCCTGTTCTTAGCCTGGATATTACTCGCCAATCTACCAGCATCGGACTGTCTCTCCACAACAACGCCGGATTCCTGCCGTAATCCCTGAGCCACTACTTCTGATCCTCACAGCTAGCTTGCAGCTAGCTAGCTTGCACCCTCCCCTAACGCCACTGCCACGAAGCTAGCACCAGTTAGCAAACAAAATACTACAATACCTCTTTCGCCATCTGGCTTGGATTCTCTGTCGACACGGCGCCCCGCCGCACCACCATGTCTGGTCTGCCGACGAATACTCCATCCGCTGTGCCCTCAACCGGCCTCCCTCTGAGCAGACCACCCCCCGGGCTACTAACTTTAAACGCCGCGTGCTAGCATGGTGACGGCTTCCCTGTCCCATCTACTGCTCCCCCCTGGACACTATGATCACTTGGCTACATAGCTGATGCCTGCTGGACTGTCCATTAATCACGGTACTCCATTCTGTTTATTTGTGTTTATCTGTCGGCCCCAGCCGCGAACTCAGGCTCTGTGTGTAGTTAATCCGACCCTCTCTGCCTAGTCATCGCCATTTTACCTGCTGTTGTTGTGTTAGCTGACTAGCTGCTGTTGTCTCACCTGTTGTTTTAGCTAGCTCTCCCAATCAAGACCTGCGATTACTTTATGCATTACTATATGTCTCTCTCAAATATCAATATGCCTTGTATACTGTTGTTCGGGTTAGTTATCATTGTTTCAGTTTACAATGGAGCCCGTAGTTCCACTCCTAATACCTCTGATACCTCCTTTGTCCCACCAAATTTGCATCCTGTAGCTCTAACTCCAAAAAGTTCTGGTACACTGTAAAGTCCATGGAGAACAAGAGCACCTCCTCCCAGCTGCCCACTGCACTGAGGCTAGGTAACACGGTCACCACCGATAAATCCGTGATAATCAAAGACTTCAACAAGCATTTCTCAACGGCTGGCCATGCCTTCCTCCTGGCTACTCCAACCTTGGCCAACAGCTCCGCCCCCCCCCCGCTGCTACTCGCCCAAGCCTCCCCAGCTTCTCCTTTACCCAAATCCAGATAGCAGATGTTCTGAAAGAGCTGCAAAACCTGGACCCATACAAATCAGCTGGGCTTGACAATCTGGACCCTCTATTTCTGAAACTGTCCGCCGCCATTGTCGCACCCCATATTACCAGCCTGTTCAACCTCTCCTTCGTATCATCTGAGATCCCCAAGGATTGGAAAGCTGCCGCGGTCATCCCCCTCTTCAAAGGGGGAGACACCCTGGACCCAAACTGTTACAGACCTATATCCATCCTGCCCTGCCTATCTAAGGTCTTCGAAAGCCAAGTCAACAAACAGATCACTGACCATCTTGAATCCCACCGTACCTTCTCCGCTGTGCAATCCGGTTTCCGAGCCGGTCACGGGTGCACCTCAGCCACGCTCAAGGTACTAAACGATATCATAACCGCCATCGATAAAAGACAGTACTGTGCAGCCGTCTTCATCGACCTGGCCAAGGCTTTCGACTCTGTCAATCACCATATTCTTATCGGCAGACTCAGTAGCCTCGGTTTTTCGAATGACTGCCGTGCCTGGTTCACCAACTACTTCGCAGACAGAGTTCAGTGTGTCAAATCGGAGGGCATGTTGTCCGGTCCTCTGGCAGTCTCTATGGGGGTACCACAGGGTTCAATTCTCGGGCCGACTCTTTTCTCTGTATATATCAATGATGTTGCTCTTGCTGCGGGCAATTCCCTGATCCACCTCTACGCAGACGACACCATTCTGTATACTTCTGGCCCTTCCTTGGACACTGTGCTATCTAACCTCCAAACGAGCTTCAATGTCATACAACACTCCTTCCGTGGCCTCCAACTGCTCTTAAACGCTAGTAAAACCAAATGCATGCTTTTCAACCGGTCGCTGCCTGACCCGCACGCCCGACTAGCATCACCACCCTGGATGGTTCCGACCTAGAATATGTGGACATCTATAAGTACCTAGGTGTCTGGCTAGACTGCAAACTCTCCTTCCAGACTCATATCAAACATCTCCAATCCAAAATCAAATCAAGAATCGGCTTTCTATTTCGCAACAAAGCCTCCTTCACTCACGCCGCCAAACTTACCCTAGTAAAACTGACTATCCTACCGATCCTCGACTTCGGCGATGTCATCTACAAAATAGCTTCCAATACTCTACTCAGCAAACTGGATGCAGTTTATCACAGTGCCATCCGTTTTGTTACTAAAGCACCTTATACCACCCACCACTGCGACCTGTATGCTCTAGTCGGCTGGCCCTTGCTACATGTTCGTCGTCAGACCCACTGGCTCCAGGTCATCTACAAGGCCATGCTAGGTAAAGCGCCGCCTTATCTCAGTTCACTGGTCACGATGGCAACACCCACCCGTAGCACGCGCTCCAGCAGGTGTATCTCACTGATCATCCCTAAAGCCAAAACCTAATTTGGCCGCCTTTCCTTCCAGTTCTCTGCTGCCTGCGACTGGAACGAATTGCAAAAATCTCTGAAGTTGGAGACTTTTATCTCCCTCAACAACTTTAAACATCTGCTATCTGAGCAGCTAACCGATCGCTGCAGCTGTACATAGTCCATCGGTATATAGCCCACCCAATTTACCTACCTCATCCCCATACTGTTTTTATTTATTTACTTTTCTGCTCTTTTGCACACCAGTATCTCTACTTGCACATGATCATCTGATGATTTATCACCCCAGTGTTAATCTGCTAAATTGTAATTATTCGCTCCTATGGCCTATTTATTGCCTACCTCCTCATGCCTTTTGCACACATTGTATATTGATTCTCTTTTTTTTTTTTTTCTCTCTTTTTTTTCTTCCTACTATGTTATTGACTTGTTTATTGTTTACTCCATGTGTAACTCTGTGTTGTTGTCTGTTCACACTGCTATGCTTTATCTTGGCCAGGTCGCAGTTGCAAATGAGAACTTGTTCTCAACTAGCCTACCTGGTTAAATAAAGGTGAAATAAAATTTAAAAAAATAAACATGGCAGGAGATGTTTTGAAACAGTTACTGCTTCACATACAAGCCAGTGAATTCTATGCGTTACAGGTGGATGAGTCAACAGACGTGGCGTGCTTGGCACAGCTGGTATATGTCCGTTACGTTCATGGGGGGTCAATTAAGGAAGACATCCTCTTCTGCAAACCACTGGAAACCAGGACAACAGGAGAGGATATTTTTTTAAGTACTGAACAGCTTTGTGACATCAAATGGACTTTGGTGGTTAAGGTGTGTTGGTAGCAGTACTGATGGTGCAAAAGCCATGACAGAGAGACATAGTGGAGCAGTAAAGCGCGTGCAAGCAGTTGCTCCCGATGCCACTTCTGTACACTGGAGCATCCGCCACTTCCATACAGTGCAGCATCCACCGAGAGGCTCTTGCTGCCAAGGGAATGCCTGACAGACGTTTTGGACACTACAGTGAAAATGGCTAACTTCGTTAAAGCAAGGCCCCTGAACTCTTGTGTATTTTCTGTAATATGCAATGATATGGGCAGTGACCATGTAACGCTTTTACAACATACAGAAGTGCGCTGGTTATCAAGGGTCAAAGTATTGACATGTTTATTTTTTTAAATTGAGAGACAAGCTTAAAGTTTTCTTTACTGACCATAATTTTCACTTGTCTGATCGCTTGCATGATGACGAGTTTCTCATACGACTGGCCTATTTGGGTGATGTTTTTTCTCACCTGAATTTTCTGAATCTAGGATTACAGGGACTCTCCCCAACTATATTCAATGTGCGAGACAAAATTGAGGCTATGATTAAGAAGTTGGAGCTCTTGTCTGTCTGCATTAACAAGTACAATACAGGTTTTTCCATCATTGTATGATTTTTTGTGTGCAAAGGAAGTCAAGCTTACGGACAATGTGAAATGTGATATAGCAAAGCACCAGAGTGAGTTGGGTGCGCAATTACGCAGGTATCTTCCTGAAACAGATGACACAAACAACTGGATTCGTTATCCCTTTCATGCCATGCCTCCAGTACACTTACCGATATATGAACGAGAGAACCTCATCGAAATTGCAACAAGCGGTTCTGTGAAAATTGAATTTAATCAGAGCCACTGACAGATTTCTGGATTGGGCTGCGCTCAGAGTAACCTGCCTTGGCAAATCGGGCTGTTAAGACACTGATGCACTTTGCAACCACGTACCTATGTAAGAGTGGATTCTTGGCTCACTAGCATGAAAACTAAATACAGGCACAGACTGTGTGTGGGAAATTATTTAAGACTGAGACTCTCTCCAATACAGCCCAACATTGCAGTTATGTGCATCCTTTCAATGTGCATCCTGGTGAGTTATTCACAATTAATGAAGAAATAAAGTTTTATATGTAAGATGGCTAAATAAAGAGCAACATTTTTGATTATTATTATATTATTTTTTGTGCCCTGGTCCTATAAGAGCTCTTTGTCACTTCCCACGAGCCGTGTTGTGACAAAATCTCACATTCATTTTTGTTGAATAAATGTATCATATAGTGTGTGTGTGTGGCAGGCTTACAATGATGGCAAAAAACAACACTTGAGAGTGAGCTGACCCTGGTGCTGGAGCTGGAGCCTGAATGTACATACACCTAGGTTGGAGTCATTAAAACTTGTTTTTCAAGCACTCCACAAAACTATAGTTTTGGCAAGTTGGTTAGGACACACAAAAAAAAAGTACAAGTAATTTTCCCAAAAATTGTTTACTGACAGATTATTTCACTTATAATTCACTGTATCACAATTCCAGTGGGTCAGAAGTTTACATACACTAAGTTGACTGTGCCTTTAACAGTTTGGAAAATTCCAGAAAATTATGTAATGGTTTTAGAAGCTTCTGATAGGCTAATTGACCTCATTTGAGTCACCAGTGGATGTATTTCAAGGCCTACCTTCAAACTCAGTGCGTCTTTGCTTGACATCATGGGAAAATCAAAAGAAATCAGCCAAGACCTCAGAATTTTTTTTGTAGACCTCCACAAGTTTGGTTCATCCTTGGGAGCAATTTCCAAATGCCTGAAGGTACCACGTTCATCTGTACAATCAATAGTACGCAAGTATAAACACCATGGGACCACGCAGCGTCATACCGCTCAGGAAGGAGACGCGTTCTGTCTCTTAGAGATGAACGTACTTTGGTGCGAAAAGTGCAAATCAATCCCAGAACAACAGCAAAGGACCTTGTGAAGAAGCTGGAGGAAACAGGTACAAAAGTATCTATATGCACAGTAAAATGAGTCCTATATCGACATAAAATGAAAGGCCGCTCAGCAAGGAAGAAGTCACTGCTCTCAAACCGCCATAAAAAGCCAGACTACGGTTTGCAACTGCACATGGGGACAAAGATCGTACTTTTTGGAGAAATGTCCTCTGGTCTTATGAAACAGAAATAGAACTGTTTGGCCATAATGACCATCGTTATGTTTGGAGGAAAGAGGGGGAGGATTGCAAGCCAAAGAACACCATCCCAACTGTGAAGCACGGGGGTGGCAGCATCATGTTGTGTGGGGTGCTTTGCTGAAGGAGGGACTGGTGCACCTCACAAAATAGATGGCATCATGAGGTAGGGAAATTATGTGGATATATTGAAGCAATATCTCAAGACATCAGTCAGGAAGTTAAATCTTGGTCGCAATGTCACGACTTCCGCCGAAATCGGCTCCTCTCCTTGTTCGGGCAGCGTTCGGCGGTCGACGTCACCGGCTTTCTAGCCATCGCCGCTCCATTTTTCATTTATCCATTTATTTTGTCTTGTTCCCTGCACACCTGGTTTTCATTCCCCAATCACACTACATGTATTTATTCCTCTGTTCCCCTTCATGTCTTTGTGTGAGATTTGTTTTTGTGTTACGTGTCCATGTTGACGCGCTTTACTGGTATGCGTTTATTCCGTGTTTTATTTCACGAGGTATGTTATTTGTTTGTACATATTATTGTGACTGTTTGCCCGTTTGCACTTTTGCCAATTGGCTGGAGGTTTCGACGCAGTGGCGTCCGTCTGTTGGTTACTCCTGCCTTAATAAAGTGTGTGTATGTTCACAACTCTCTGCTCTCCTGCACCTGTCTCCGCTCCCAGTACGCACACCATTTGACAAGCAAATGGGTCTTCCAAACGGACAATGACCCCAAGCATACTTCCAAAGTTGTGGCAAATGGCTTAAGGACAACAAAGTCAAGGTATTGGAGTGGCCATCACAAAGCCCTGACCTCAATCCAATAGAAAATGTGTAGGCAGAACTGAAAAAGTGTGTGCGAGCAAGGAGGCCTACAAACCTGACTCAGTTACACCAGCTCTGTCAGGAGGAAGGGGCCAATTGTGAAAAACTGAGTTTAAATGTATTTGGCTAAGGTGTACAGTATGTTAACTTCCGACTTCAACTGTATAAAAAGTTTGGGAACCACTGCTGTATAGCATAGGTGAAATTGCCATGAGGGATGGGGACATCCCTCCATCCCCTAATATTTACAACAGGTCGATTAAATAAAATACAAATAAAACGTTTTGGGGAGGTGGGGGCCCTCTGGAGGTTGCATATGAACTCGTCATAAGCAATGGCAAAATGTGTACTTGCAGGAAATTAGCTTTTGTGGTCGACTTTGGGCTGAATGCAACTTCTGGCATTCTGGTCATGCGTGTAGCGACCAACATAGTTATTTCATTAGCTAAGCTAGCCACTTGTAGCTAGCTAGTAACTTTTGCAGTGTGTTTGTTTGTTTTATTTATAGGGGATAATGCACATTAATCATCATCAATATTACAATAATGCAACATCCATGTAAAAATGCCGGGGTTAGCCAAAAGCTAATTTGCACCCGTAGTCCCAAGGCAGCTAAGGACAATTACACAACCACAATACAAATACATTTACATTTACATTTAAGTCATTTAGCAGACGCTCTTATCCAGAGCGACTTACAAATTGGTGCATTCACCTTATGATATCCAGTGGAACAACCACTTTACAATAGTGCATCTAACTCTTTTAAGGGGGGGGGGGGTTAGAAGGATTACTTTATCCTATCCTAGGTATTCCTTAAAGAGGTGGGGTTTCAGGTGTCTCCGGAAGGTGGTGATTGACTCCGCTGACCTGGCGTCGTGAGGGAGTTTGTTCCACCATTGGGGTGCCAGAGCAGCGAACAGTTTTGACTGGGCTGAGCGGGAACTGTACTTCCTCAGAGGTAGGGAGGCGAGCAGGCCAGAGGTGGATGAACGCAGTGCCCTTGTTTGGGTGTAGGGCCTGATCAGAGCCTGAAGGTACGGAGGTGCCGTTCCCCTCACAGCTCCGTAGGCAAGCACCATGGTCTTGTAGCGGATGCGAGCTTCAACTGGAAGCCAGTGATACAATACTCACTAAAACAATACAAAATACATTACATCCAATAATGTATAATATATTATTTAAAAAATCTAACAACAACACTATCATCAACTGTTGTTTTACATATGAGGAACCACAGATAACTCATGTGTACAGGTTTGGATAGATTTTAGCCATGTTTTCAAAACAAATTTTAAAGTATAATAATCAGTGCAGCTTCTCAAGTCCATGGGCGTTGCATTACAGTATATTATATCTCTAACAGAGAAGACTGATTGGCTGATTTTACTGTGTTGAAAAGGGACAACGCAATCCCCTCTAGTTACTGCCCTTGTTATCCTGGAGGTGCTTTCCTTGAGCATGATATGCCGGCATAGATGTGGAGGGGCAAGACCATGCAGGATCTTAAAGACAAGGCTTGCATCTACATACTGCTTAAAACTTTCCAGACGAAATAAATTATGTTTGTAAATGATATGGCAATGGTGGTAACTGTTTGGTTTGTTATCAGAGTGATTCAATTGGTTTCAGAATAGTAGCTGACATCATTTCACAGGATTTGTTTGGGGATGTAAGCTGTAGAGATAGGTAAGAAATGTCACTTTTGCCAAATATTTTATTAATCCATTTTGTTAGTTTTAAGCATCAAATTACCTGGAATGTTGATCAGTTATGCAATTTAAAGCCAATATTTTAGAGTTTTTGCCCAGATTCGACCTTTAAAGTAAGCGTTTCCAGATTTCTATGAAATATGACCTATAATTTCTTACAATATGAGTGAAATAGTTTTCCTTCACAAAAACTGTTATTAAGTATGTTAAAAAAGAGCTTTTCTTTATGAGTTTTAGTTTAGAAAACGATTTCTTCGTAGAAGCGACAGTTACAGGGATGGTAAAAACAGCTTGATTGCCGTAGAAATATCAGGGAAACTGGGAAGAAGGGAGGAGTGCTTTAAATACAGCAGTTCTGAAACATATTTAATTGAGCCTCTTATTCTCTTTAATTGCTGGCCTCAACACGTTAGGGAAAGAGATTAACTGTATAGGAAGCTCTGGGAACAGGTCGTCTGGATACCGTAAAACACGCAAATTCAGACAAACAAAATGTGTAAACAGGTAGACCAGAAAAGCCACATCCCTGACTGGCAGATGAGTGGCATCCCTGATTAAAAGCACCTGCTGCTCATCGGTTGGTCCCTACAAACGCTGTTTTGAATTCAAATAAAATTGTACCTACACACTGCAGAAGGCTATAAAGCCGAAACGTCTGGGTATGCTATCCCTGATGCATTGAAAAGAATAACAAAATCAAAAACTTGAGCAAGCTTTATGCAACATGTTTTTGAGTGTGGACCCATTACACCTTTTGTTTGTCAGGATTAAAACAAACCCAACCTTTATTTACGTTGTGATGTAGACACGACCACAAGTCTCACAAAACTCAGTTTTGGAAGAGACAGACTTTATGATCAAATGTCACGACTTCCGCCGAATTCGGGTCCTCTCCTTGTTCGGTCGCCGGGTCTTCTAGCCATCGTCGATCCACTTTTCATTTTCCATTTGTTTTGTCTTGTTTCTCCACACCTGGTTTCAATTCCCTCATTTACTTGTTGTGTATTTAACCCTCTGTCTTTGTGTGGGATTGTTTATTGTAGTGCTTGTGCACGTTCCCCGTGAGCGCACGACGGGTTATTTTTGTGCCCATTTATCTTGTTGTTCTGGATGCCGTTGGTTTTGCTTAATAAATCTCCGGTTATTACCCAGTTCTGCTCTCCTGCGCCTGACATCTGCCGCCAATTACGCACCCCACTATACCAAACTTATCCTATTTACACTTTGTAGTCAATTTTGACAGTAGAATAAATGTTTCTGACTCATATCGATGCCACATAGGCTGATTTCTAAATGAGAAGTTGTTTTTTATGGGCACTTGATTACCAACCAAATGTACTGAGTTTGAGAAATTTTGACAAAAATTGACCATGGATATAGTTTGCCTTAAGAGTTGTGCAAAATTGGTAGAATCTGAGTAGTTCACAGCCGTAATGGCTGCCAGAGGTTGTTTCACCAAGTATTTACTCTGGGGTGTGAAGACATACTCAATCAAGACTGGTTTGTTTTTTTATATTCATTTAGAAATATTTTCTCAAATTTTTCTTTCATTTTGAAAATCTAGAGTAGGTTGTGTAGATCTTTTGAGATTGAATTTTAAGGCAGCAAAATGTGAAAACTGCAAGGGGTGTATAGACTTTCACTAGACACTGTGGGTAAGGTTAGGGCAAAAGGTATTTTTAGGGTTTTAGGTCAAATCAATGTACAAGTTTAAGACACAGACTGAGGTTAAGAATAGAACAAGGTCAAATAGTTTATTTGAGGCCACACTGAACCTGAGCACAAATAGTAGCCATTCTATGTTTATAATGCAATATGCATGCACACAGTAACTATAAGCACCCCATAGTGCATCATAAAACATGCTATAAGCATCCATAATAGCTCATGGCTCCAGATTAAGCATAATCGTGGACTAAAAAGCAAGCTAAATGGAGAATGTCCATTGAAAATGCTTTTCAAATCAAAAATTGTGACCAAACACATATTTAGCAGATGTTAGTCAGCAGCATGCCACCCTGCATCCCACTGCTGGCTTGCTTCTGAAGCTAAGCAGGGTTGGTGCTGGTCAGTTCCTGTATGGGAGACCAGATGCTGCTGGAAGTGGTGTTGGAGGGCCAGTAGGAAGCACTCTTTCCTCAGGTCAAAAAAAAAAAAAAGAATATCCCAATGCCCCAGGGCAGTGATTGGAGACACTGCGCTGTGTAGGGTGCTGTCTTTCGGATGGGACGTTAAACTGGTGTCCTGACTCTCTGTGGTCATTAAAGAGCCCATGGTACTTATTGTAAGGGTGTTAACCCCAGTGTCCTGGCTAAATTCCCAAGCTGACCCTTATACCATCATGGTCACCTAATCATCCCCAGCTTACAATTGGCTCATTCATCCCCCTCCTCTCCCCTGTAACTATTCCCCAGGTTGTTGCTGTAAATGAGAATGTGTTCTCAGTCAACTTACCTGGTAAAATAACGGTTAAGAACTATTCCCCAGGTTGTTGCTGTAAATGAGAATGTGTTCTCAGTCAACTTACCTGGTAAAATAACGGTTAAAAAAAAGTTATTCTGGGTGTAGTGAAATGCTTGTGTTCCTAGCTCCAACAGTGCAGTAGTATCTAACAAATCTAAAATAATGGAATTAATAAATATTAGGATGAGCAATGTTGGAGTGGCATTGACTAAAATACAGTAGAATATAATACAGCATATACATATGAGTAAAGCAGTATGTAAACATTATTAAAGTGACTAGTGTTCCATTATTAAAGTGGCCATTGATTCAATGTTTGGATTGGTCTAGGATTAGATTTAATTGGTGTGCACGAAGCCGCTCCTATAATGCGTACATACCTATAATCTATTTATATTGTATTACAAATCAGGTGTCTCAGAACTAACAAACTTACTTGTCTATTTCCCCCTTCATTCTTTACACAGTTTGAATGAGACACAGATATGATTCATTCCCGGAGACCAGAAAACTGCTGCCTTACAGCAACAGCTCATTCTTTCGTTCATCACTCATGTGATTGCACTTAGGTAACAGGGAGGAGGGGATTTAGGACACTTTCATCCACACATCCCACCCTCCTGTCTGTGTCCCCCCATGGCGCCCTGGTCAAAAGTGCACTATGTAGGGAATAAGGTGCCCTTTGAGACCCAACCGGCCTCTCAAACTAGTTTCGCGGTAGAAATCTGCTGTAGGCAGATGGGGAATGTGTGTGTTTATGGGCTGTGAGTTTTTATGACTTTATAGATTCATGGCTCTAGTTAATGGTTGATAATCATCAGAGTCCAAAGTCTCCTGTGTTGTTCCTCTCTCTCTCTCTCTCTCTCTCGCTGTTTCTCTTTTAAGTAAAAATTCAAACAGTTATAGGGTACTTTTCACTACTACAATCATGAGATGTGGGATTACAGATGTGGGATTACGTTCACACATATCATGTTACTGCTTTCAGCTAAATGTGTGAAACGTGCTGAAAATAATGTATTACTATTGGTATTGCGTACATTGAAACAATTAATTGAAACCAAAAATGTAACAAATAGTGAGAGGAACTAAAATGTATGTGTTTGCAAATAATCACAACCCTTAATGTCCTACACATACATAATGTAGTGTAATAATTGACATCCATTGCCAATAATGCAACCAAATACTTCTCAATACCAAAAAACACCACCTATTTTTTCATCTGTCCTTCTATCATCCTACATCCCACTCTTCCTAACTCTCTCAAAATGGCTCTTATTACTGATCCAGTCCTTTTTTTTTTATCTGTGTGAAGGATATAATAACAAGGAGAGAGGAAAGGGTCTGAGTTTCATTCCTCCTATACCCCATGAAAGTCCCGCCTACTTCCTGGTGCAAGTTTCCAATTGATATAATCAAATTCATAAAAACATGGTCATTTAAAATATATGTAAAATTATAATTTATTTTTCTTGGATAAATTTACCTGATGTCTTTCTTGAAGGTTTTCGATTGCATATAATTTTTTTCGGAATCGAAGCCTTCATGAAAGGCATTGGGTAAAGTTAAATTAATCCACAAATACGAATATAATTTTCCATATACTGTATTTTAAATGACACCATTTTCATGAATTTCATGTTATTAGCTTGACACCTATTCAAAAACAGTACAAGACTTGCACCAGGAAGTAGGCAGGACTTTCATAGGGTGTTTTCTACATGTGTCTCACTGCCCCCCTGTTGATACAGTGGTTCTTCCGTTAAAAGTTGCTTCATACTGCAGAACACCTTGCGGGTTGCCGCAGAATTCTATGGCACATTATTGAAGTGTCAGCCATTGTTGCCATTAATGCTAGTTAGTGCTAGTTTGACCACCAGAGGGCATATTTGAGCAGCATTTGTCTCCTTTTACTATTTTCTGTACTAGATCATTTAAAACCTTTTTTGTAAGAACATAGTATATGGGATTGATTTTAAGAAATTTAGCTTTATTCATTTGATTAATATTATGGTGTTTATATTCCAAGAAAAACAAAACCCTCAGGGTTTCCGTTAAGAAAATATGGTGCTGTACAGTACAACGTGACCGTTTCCACACCCTAATTGTAGACTAACCAATAGCTAAACGGAGATTCAGTGAAAATAATAATTTATCAACAACAGTCCCCATGCTTGTCTCAGAGCAGCGCGAAGCGGTGCTGAAATAGTTGACCACGCCCGGCTATTGCTTCAAATCCTATTATAACAACTGGATGACTTTGGGTGTTCCAGTAAGCATTCTTAAAAGAACTCCAGCACAGAGAAGAGAAAGGAGCCTTGAATAATTAAACATGTCAGTAAAATACTGTTAGACTTGGAGATTATGGTCACGGACAGTGCTATTCGCCTGTGTTACGCCCGAACGCGAAAGCCCAGGAAAATGAACAGGTACAGTAGGCTACAATACTGTAAAGTAGGCCTAAAATTGCTAAAAAATAATGCTTAAATAAATCGACTGCTGGTCTTTACTGTATGCTGCACATTTTTACATTGTATTCCATTTCAGCGAGACTATTCAAGCCATCGACTCACTGATGGTTGAAGGTGATGGGCGATCGGCAAATGTAGTCTGGATTCTGCTGGCATCACAGCACAACATCAGTATCGCTCTAATCACAGTCAGAAGACAGTTGAAAAAACTTGAGTGGACTTATGGAAAAGCTCTGTAAGACAAATATATATATATATACACACTACTGTTAAAAAGTTTGGGGTCACATAGACATTTTCTTGTTTTTGAAAGAAAAGCTTCTTTTTTGTTTTTACATCAAATTGACCAGAATTACAGTGAGTACATGGTTAATGTTGTAAATGACTATTGTTTCTGGAAACGGCAGATTTTTTATGGAATATCTACATAGGCGTACAGAGGTCCATTATCAGCAACCATCACTCCTATGTTCCAATGGCACGTTGTGTTAGCTAATCCAAGTTTATCATTTTAAAAGGCTGATTGATCATTAGAAAACTATTTTGCAATTATGTTAGCACTGCTGAAAACTGTTGTGCAGATTAAAGCAGCAATAAAATTGGTCTTCTTTTGACTAGTTGAGTATCTGGAGCATCATCATTTACGGGTTCGATTACAGGCTCAAAATGTCCAAAAACAAAGACTTTCTTCTGAAACTCGTCAGTCTATTCTTGTTCTGAGAAATGAAGGCTATTCCATGCGAGAAATTGCCAAGAAACTGAAGCTCTAGTACAGCGCTGTGTACTACTCCCTTCACAGAACAGCGCAAACTGTCTCTAACCAGAATAGAAAGAGGAGTGGGAGGCCCCGGTGCACAACTGAGCAAGAGGACAAGTACATTAGAGTGTCTAGTTTGAGAAACAGACACCTCACAAGTCCTCAACTGGCAGCCTCAAAACACCAGTCTTAACGTCAACAATGAAGAGGCGACTCCGGGATGCTGACCTTCTAGACAGAGTTGCAAAGAGAAAGCCATATCTCAGACTTGCCAATAAAAATAAAATATTAAGATGGGCAAAAGAACACAGACACTGGACAGAGGAAGATTGGAAAAAAGTGTTATGGACAAAGAAGAACATTCATGAGATGCAGAAAAAATGAAAAGATGCTGGAGGAGTGCTTGACGCCATCTGTCAAGCATGGTGGAGGCAATGTGATGGTCTGGGGGTGGTAAAGTGGGAGATTTGTACAGGGTAAAAGGGATCTTGAAGAAGGAAGGCTATCACTCCATTTTGCAAGGCCATACCATACCCTCTGGACGGCACTGAATTGGAGCCAATTTCCTCCTACAACAGGACAATGACCCAAAGCACAGCTCCAAACTATGCAAGAACTATTTAGGGAAGAAGCAGTCAGCTGGTATTCTGTCTATAATGGAGTGGCCAGCACAGTCACCAGATCTCAACCCTATTGAGCTGTTGTGGGAGCAGCTTGACCTTATGGTACATAAGAAGTGCCCATCAAGCCAATCCAACTTGTGGGAGGTGCTTCAGGAAGCATGGGGTGAAATCTGTTCAGATTACTTTAACAAATTGACAACTAGAATGCCAAAGGTCTGCAAGGCTGTAATTGCTGCAAATGGAGGATTCTTTGACGAAAGCAAAGTTTGAAGGACACAATTATTATTTAAATTAAAAATCATTATTTATAACCTTGTCAACGTCTTGACTATATTTCCTATTCATTTTGCAACTAATTTCATATATGTTTTCATGGAAAACAAGGACATTTCTAAGTGACCCCAAACTTTTGAACGGTAGTGTATTTTTTTAAACCTTTATTTAACTAGGCAGGTCAGTTAAAGAACAAATCTTATTTACAATGACAGCCTACGCCGGCCAAACACAGATGACGCTGGGCCAACTGTGCGCCGCCCTCTGGGAGTTCCAATCACGGCCAGATGTGATACAGCCTGGATTCAAACCAGGGACTCTTGCACTGAGATGCAGTGTCTTAAACCGCTGCGCCACTCAGGAGCCATGACCAATATATATATATTTTTTTTTTCAGAACATTAACCATGTGTGTTCTCTTGTTTTGTACTGTTCTGTAGTTTCGACCCAATGATTTGTGTGCCAAACAAAGAACTGCCAAACAAAGCTGGCGAGACATTCAATGACATCATCAAGAGATATGCTGGACCCTATTTCAGAGAGGTGTTTTTGGGACCACATCATTTCAATAGCCCTTGTAAAAAACAAGAGTTTGAAAACATTTTTTCCCCTTCCACTTGCCTCTTCCATTAATTTTGAAAGAGTATTTTTATCATTATTTGATTAAAGAAAGCATAAAGATGTTGATGAAGAAATACTGTCCAGTAGTTGTTCATCTGACATTTTGCAGGTTGCATGAGGTTTGGAGTTAGAAATGTGAAACTTTAGAGTACTTAATACATTGTAAATTGGGCAAAAAAATTTTTACACCTAGCCGAGCTATCCTTTGGTAAAGGTTGAAGAGTCTATTGTCCTGATAATAGTCCATCATCACTTTGATCATGCTGTAACAACATACTGTATGTAGCACCATGACCAGTATCTCTATTCATTTAAGTGAGCAGATTAGGGCTTTCAGGAGGAACGGAAAATTGCGTGTCAATTCATAAACCATGTGCCATGGAATCAGTACATCGAAAATCTCTTCCCAATTATTTAGCTAAGTGATACATCTCATTGATTTATCAAGACCAGTCCCTATGCTGGTCTCAGAGCAGTGTGAAACGGTGCTGAAATAGTTGACCACATACGGAAGGGCTATTGCTTCAAATCCTATTAATGAAGATAGAAGCCGCCTGCATATGTTTATTAGGCCAATGTGCACTCTGACAAGTAAACATAGCCTACAGTACGTAGTAAACATGGTAAACTGCCTAATTCCTTACATAATGGAGAGCAGGCCATGTCCAGACTTTCTCAGTGACCTCAAGTACTCATTAACTCTGTCTTCAATGCTTTTTTGGGTTGCATCAGTCATGGACAGAAACTTCTGAGACACGGTATTAATGATGGACACCCAGAGGTTCACTGGTAAGCCACGTTTGCCTCGGGTGTCACCCCCTGATCTGTTTCACCTGCCTTTGTGCTTGTCTCCGCCCCCTCCAGGTGTCGCCCATCTTCCCCATTATCCCCTGTGTATTTCTACACTGTATTCTCTGTTTGTCTGTTGCCAGTTCGTTTTGTTTGTGAAACCTACCAGCGTTTGTTCCCCTGCTCCTGTCTGTTTCTTGCTCCTGTTTCCTAGTCCTTCCCGGTTTTGACCATTCTGCCTGCCCTGACCATGAGACTGCCTGCCCCTGTATTCAAAATAAAAGTTTGCTTCTTCGACACTGTCAGCATCTGGGTCATACCTGAAACGTGATATCGGGATCCATCCCAGTTGGTATTCTGTGTCCGCTCGTGGTATCTCTCTTTGGTTACACATCCTTGGAATAGCAGAACAGCATAACGGTCCGGGCGGCCCTTGCTGTGCCTGGTGAGCAGTTTGTCAAGTTCTGTTGTCAGAAGAGGAATGGAAATGTCAGGGTGAACCGACGACCTGACGAACCCGCCACGTATGTTGACTCTTCCTGTCAGAGGTGGAGTTCCAGAGTTCACAGGTGTGCCTGGCATGGATTGTGACTCCATCTTATACCTAGCCCTCTTCAATGTGTCATTCTACGCCTGAATCTCTGCAAGTACTGCCTAGCTCTGGACCAATGCATCAGCTGTCACCCATATCTCAGCCCTCAGAGAATGCTTCTCTTTCTGCTGGTCTGCCTTCAATGACTCGATCTCGGTCTTCAAAGTTTGAATCTGATCCATGTGCACCTTCATCAGATGAGCAGAATGGTACCGCCCTGAGCCCCCATCGATTACAGTGGCCTATGGTAGAAACGGTAGATCAATTAAGAATTAAAAGTAACTCCAACACACAAAGGCTGCGTACAGAAACACATTTTAAGAATCTAGCAAAATGAACCGCTTTCTTGGGAACCATGCGTTTTTTTCGGTGCGGCCCGTTGTCCAGCCCTTTGTCAACTGATCTCCACGGATGGTTGTCGGCATGGTTGTATGCTCTGCAAAAACACATTCACGTTTTTAGTGCATAATCATCGATTTTATTACACAGTATGCCTACACATTGATAGGCTATATATATTCTTTTTAAGAAAATGCACTGAAACCAAAATACCTTTAGTTTTCGGGATTTTCTCAGTTCCAGCTCATTTTCAAGTCCTCTGGTGGTTACAGTCCTAACCCTGGAACGGGTAGAACTATAGAAAGAAGCTGGCTTGATGAAAACTATCCATTTAGTCTGTTCTCTTTTTTGATTAACAGCTCATTTTTCAGCTCAACCTTTCCTGGGATTTGCACATTTCTACCGCCGCTTTATTCAGGGCTACCAGCACCCTGGCTTCCCCCCTCTCTGCACTCACCTCCCCCAAGGTTCCGTTTACGTCAGCTGCTGACCGGGCGTTTTTGGATCTTAAGCATTGTTTCACCACTGCCCCCATCCTAATCCAGTGGAACCCGTCCCGTCAGTTGTGGTGGAGGTCGATGCCTCAGACGTTGGAGTGGGGGCTGTTCTGTCCCAGCATTCTGCCCAGGACCAAAAGTTGCATCCCTGCACTTATCGTCTTAATTTCGCTGAGAGGAACTATGACGTTGGTTATCGGGAACTTCTTAAGGTCAAGATGGCCCTGGAGGAGTGGAGGCACTGGCTTGAAGGGGAGGAACCACCCTTCTTAGTGTGGACCGATCATAAGAATCTAGAATATCTTCGCACAGCCAAACGCCTCAACTCAAGACAGGCTCGTTGGGCACTGTTATTCACTCGGTTCAATTTTACCATCTCCTACCCCGGGTGGGCCCAGTTAACCGGATGATCATTACTATTACTGATTCGGCCCGGTCCCCGGTCCTGGAATGGGCTCATTCCTCCAAACTTACCTGACATCCCGGCTCAGGTCGGACCCTGGCTTTCATCCGACAGCGTTTTTGGTGGAGGGAGAAAGAGGGAGAAATCAGCATACCCTCGGCCCAGATGTTCGTCTGCCGCTGTCGGCGTACCTGGAAGAGAGCTCGGTCCACACTTCTTAAGACCCAGATGTTCGTCCGCCGCTGTTGGCGTACCTGGAAGAGAGCTCGGTCCACACTTCTTAAGACCACCTCCAGGTATCGGAGACAGGCGGACCACCGGACCCCGGCTACCCACTATCGTCTTGTGCAGATCCAGAGTGGCTCTCCACTCTGGATCTGTCCCTCAGGGTGGAGTCCCGTAAACATTCCCCCAGCTTTATCCCCATCTCTAAAATCCTTAGCCCCACTGCTGTTTGTCTTCTGTTGCCCCACACCCTCCGTATATATCCCACTTTTCATGTGTCCAAGATTAAACCTCTGTCTCACAGCCCTTTGTTACCTGTTTCCTGTCCTGGACCTACCATTTGCCTACCCATTGCATATATTAAATGTCTGAGACTCGAACCATCTGCCTCCTGTGTCTGCATCTGGGTCTCATCCTGTGTTGTTAAAGCGCTCTGATCCCCTCTGTACAGTGCCTTCAGAAAGTATTCATACCCCTTAACTTAGTCCACATTTTGTTGTGTTACAGCCTGAATGCAAAATGGATTTCTCACCAATCTACACACAATACCCCATGATGACAAAGTGAAAACATGTTTTAGACGTTTTTGCAAAATTTATGAAAATGAAATACAGATATCTAATTTACAAAATATTCACACCCCTGAGTCAATACATGTCAGAATCACATTGGTGGTGATTACAGCTGTAACTCTTTCAGGGTACATTTCTAAGAGCTTTTCACACCTAGATTGTACAATATTTGCACATTATTGTTTAAAAATTCTTCAAGCTCTGTCAAGTTGATTGTTAATCATTGCCAGACAGCCATTTTCAAGTCTTGCCATATATTTTCAATCCGATTGAAGTCAAAACTGTCACTAGGAGCATTCAATGTCGTCTTGGTAAGCAAATCCAGTGTATATTTGGCCTTGTGTTTTAGGTTATTGTCCTGCTGAAAGGTGCAAATTCAAAAACAGAAATACTCATAATAAGAATTCATTAAACATACAAGCGTTATACATCAAAATACAGCTTAACTTCTTGTTAATCCAGCCACAGTGTCAGATTTCAAAAAGGCTTTACGGCGAAAGCAGACCATGCGATTATCTGAGGACAGCACCCTGCATACAAACACAAGAAAATCCTATTTCAACCAGCAGGGTGCGACACAAAAATTAGAAATAACGATATAATTCATGCCTTACCTTTGAAGATCTTCTTCTGTTGGTACTCCAAAATGTCCCAGAAACATCACAAATGGTTATTTTGTTCGATAAATTCCTTCTTTATATCAAATCAAATGTATTTATATAGCCCTTCTTACATCAGCTGATATCTCAAAGTGCTGTACAGAAACCCAGCCTAAAACCCCAAACAGCAAGCAATGCATGTGTAGAAGCACGGTGGCTAGGAACAACTCCCTAGAAAGGCCAAAACCTAGGAAGAAACCTAGAGAGGAACCAGGCTATGAGGGGTGGCCAGTCCTCTTCTGGCTGTGCCGGGTGGAGATCATAACAGAACATGGCCAAGATCTTCAAATGTTCATAAATGACCAGCATGGTCAAATAATAATAATCACAGTAGTTGTTGAGGGTGCAGCAAGTCAGCACCTCAAGAGTAAATGTCAGTTTCTCTTTTCATAGCCGATCATTAAGAGTACCTCTACCGCTCCTGTTGTCTCTAGAGAGTTGAAAACCGCATGTCTGGGACAGGTAGCACGTCCGGTGAACAGGTCAGGGTTCCATAGCCGCAGGCAGAACAGTTGAAACTGGAGCAGCAGCACGGCCAGGTGGACTGGGGACAGCAAGGAGTCATCATGCCAGGTAGTCCTGAGGCATGGTCCTAGGGCTCAGGTCCTCTGAGAGAGAGAAAGAAAGAGAGAATTAGAGAGAGCATACTTAAATTCACACAGGACACCGGATAAGACAGGAGAAGTACTCCAGATATAACAAACTGACCCTAACCCCCCCCGACACATAAACTACTGCAGCATAAATACTGGAGGCTTAGACAGGAGGGGTCAGGAGACACTGTGGCCCCATCCGATGATACCCCCGGACAGGGCCAAACAGGAAGGATAGCCCAGTCAAAACTGTTCGCTGCTCTGGCACCCCAATGGTGGAACAAACTCCCCCACGACGCCAGGTCAGCGGAATCAATCACCACCTTCCGGAGACACCTGAAACCCCACCTCTTTAAGGAATACCTAGGATAGGATAAAGTAATCCTTCTAACCCCCCCCCCCCCCCTTAGAGTTAGATGCACTATTGTAAAGTGGTTGTTCCACTGGACATCATAAGGTGAATGCACCAACTTGTAAGTCGCTCTGGATAAGAGCGTCTGCTAAATGACTTAAATGTAAATGTAAATATAACCCCACCCACTTTGCCAAAGCACAGCCCCCACACCACTGGAGGGATATCTTCAGCCACCAACTTACCATCCTGAGACAAGGCCGAGTATAGCCCACAAAGATCTCCGCCACAGCACAACCCAAGGGGGGGCACTCAACCCACTCAAGTGACGCACCCCTGCAAGCCAGTGACTCAGCCCCTGTAATAGGGTTAGAGGCAGAGAATCCCAGTGGAGAGAGGGGAACCGGCCAGGCAGAGACAGCAAGGGCGGTTCGTTGCTCAAGTGCCTTTCCGTTCACCTTCACACTCCTGGGCCAGACTACACTCAATCATATGACCCACTGAAGAGATGAGTCTTCAGTAAAGACTTATATGTTGAGACCGAGTCTGCGTCTCTCACATGGGTAGGCAGACCATTCCATAAAAATTGAGTTCTATAGGAGAAAGCCCTGCCTCCAGCTGTTTGCTTAGAAATCAGCCATTAGGAGGCCTGCGTCTTGTGACCGTAGCGTACGTGTAGGTATGTACGGCAGGACCAAATCGGAAAGATAGGTAGGAGCAAGCCCATGTAATGCTTTGTAGGTTAGCAGTAAAACCTTGAAATCAGCCCTTGCCTTAACAGGAAGCCAGTGTAGGGAGACTAGCACTGGAGTAATATGAACAAATTTTTTGGTTCTAGTCAGGATTCTAGCAGCCGTATTTAGCACTAACTGAAGTTTATTTAGTGCTTTATCCGGGTAGCCGGGAAGTAGAGCATTGCAGTAGTCTAACCTAGAAGTAACAAAATCATGGATTCATTTTTCTGCATCATTTTTGGACAGAAAGTTTCTGATTTTTGCAATGTTACATAGATGGAAAAAAGCTGTCCTTGAAACAGTCTTGATATGTTCGTCAAAAGAGAGATCAGGGTCCAGAGTAACGCAGAGGTTCTTCACAGTTTTATTTGAGACGACTGTACAACCATCAAGATTAATTGTCAGATTCAACAGAAGATCTCTTTGTTTCTTGGGACCTAGAACAAGCATCTCTGTTGTCTGAGTTTAAAAGTAGAAAGTTTGCAGCCATCCACTTCCTTATGTCTGAAACACAGGCTTCTAGCGAGGGCAATTTTGGGGCTTCACCATGTTTCAGTGAAATGTACAGCTGTGTGTCATCCGCATAGCAGTGAAAGTTAACATTATGTTTTCGAATGACATCCCCAAGAGGTAAAATAAATAGTGAAAACAATAGGGGTCCTAAAATGGAACCTTGAGGAACACCAAAATGTACAGTTGATTTGTCAGAGGACAAACCATTCACAGAGACAAACTGATATCTTTCCGACAGGTAAGATCTAAACCAGGCCAGAACTTGTCCGTGTAGACCAATTTGGGTTTTCAATCTCTCCAAAAGAATGTGGTGATCGATGGTATCAAAAGCAGCACTGAGGTCTAGGAGCACGAGGACAGATGCAGAGCCTCGGTCTGATGCCATTAAAAGGTAATTTACCACCTTCACAAGTGCAGTCTCTGTGCTATGATGGGGTCTAAAACCAGACTGAAGGATTTCGTATACATTGTTTGTCTTCAGGAAGGCAGTGAGTTGCTGTGCAACAGCTTTTTCTATAATTTTTGAGAGGAATGGAAGATTCCATATAGGCTGATAGTTTTTTATATTTTCTGGGTCAAGGTTTGGTCTTTTCAAGAGAGGCTTTATTACTGCCACTTTTAGTGAGTTTGGTACACATCCGGTGGATAGAGAGACGTTTATTATGTTCAACATAGGAGGGCCAAGCACAGGAAGCAGCTCTTTCAGTAGTTTAGTTGGAATAGGGTCCAGTATGCAGCTTGAAGGTTAAGAGGCCATGATTATTTTCATCATTGTATCAAGAGATATAGTACTAAAACACTTGAGTGTCTCTCTTGATCCTAGATCCTGGCAGAGTTGTGCAGACTCAGGACAACTGAGCTTTTGAGGAATACGCAGATTTAAAGAGAAGTCCGTAATTTGCTTTCTAATGATCATGATCTTTTCCTCAAAGAAGTTCATGAATTTATTACGTCTGAAGTGAAAGCCATCCTCACTTGTGGAATGCTGCTTTTTAGTTAGCTTTGCGACAGTATCAAAAATACATTTTGGATTGTTCTTATTTTCCTCAATTAAGTTGGAAAAATAGGATGATCGAGCAGCAGTGAGGGCTCTTCGATACTGCACGGTACTGTCTTTCCAAGCTAGTTAGAAGACTTCCAGTTTGGTGTGGCGCCATTTCCGTTCCAATTGTCTGGAAGCTTGCTTCAGAGCTCGGGTATTTTCTGTATACCAGGGAGCTAGTTTCTTATGACAAATGTTTTTAGTTTTTAAGGGTGCAACTGTATCTATGGTATTGCGCAAGGTTAAATTGAGTTCCTCAGTTAGGTGGTTAACTGATTTTTGTCCTCTGACGTCCTTGGGTAGGAAGAGGGAGTCTGGAAGGGCATCAAGGTATCTTTGTGTTGTCTGAGAATTTATAGCACGACTTTTGATGCTCCTTGGTTGGGGTCTGAGCAAATTATTTGTTGCGATTGCAAACGTAATAAAATGGTGGTCCGATAATCCAGGATTATGAGGAAAAACATTAAGATCCACAACATTTATTCCATGGGACAAAACTAGGTCCAGAGTATGACTGTGACAGTGAGTAGGTCCAGAGACATGTTGGACAAAACCCACTGAGTCGATGATGGCTCCGAAAGTGAGGTACTCAGTGAGGAACGCTGTATATGGCCCAGGAGGCCTAAAAACAGTAGCTATAAAAAGTGATTGAGCAGGCTCCATAGATTTCATGACTAGAAGCTCAAAAGACGAAAACGTCGTTTTTTTTTTTTGTAAATATAAATTTGCTATCGTAAATGTTAGCAACACCTCCGTCTTTGCTGGATGCGCGGGGGATATGGTCACTAGTGTAACCAGGAGGTGAGACCTCATTTAACACAGTACATTCATCAGGCTTAAGCCATGTTTCAGTCAGGCCAATCACATCAAGATTATGATCAGTGATTAGTTCATTGACTATAACTGCCTTGGAAGTGAGGGATCTAAGTGAGTCCCAGAAAGAGGGCCAATTATGTACAAATTCTATATTTTGGGAGGGACAGAAAACAGTTTTCAACCAGCGATTGAGTTGTGAGACTCTGCTGTAGAGCTCATCACTCCCCCTAACTGGGAGGGGGCCAGAGACAATTACTCTATGCCGACACATCTTTCTAGCTGATTTACACGCTGAAGCTATGTTGCGCTTGGTGACCTCTGAATGTTTCATCCTAACATCGTTGGTGCCGACGTGGATAACAATATCCCTATACTCTCTACACTCGCCAGTTTTAGCTTTAGCCAGCACCATCTTCAGATTAGCCTTAACGTCGGTAGCCCTGCCCCCTGGTAAACCGTGTATGATCGCTGGATGATTCGTTTTAAGTCTAATACTGCGGGTAATGGAGTTGCCAATGACTAGGGTTTCAATTTGTCAGAGCTAATAGTGGGAAGCTTCGGCGTCTCAGACCCCTTAACGGGAGGAGTAGAGACCAGAGAAGGCTCGGCCTCTGACTCCGACTCGCTGCTTAATGGGGAGAACCGTTGAAAGTTTCCTACCGCATTTCCCCCCAGAAGCCATGAGAAAGTTGTCCGGCTGCGGGGACCGTGCGAGGGGATTTATACTACTATCTGTACTTACTGGTGGCACAGACGCTGTTTCATCCTTTCCTACACTGAAATTACCCTTGCCTAACGATTGCGTCTGAAGCTGGGCTTGCAGTACAGCTATCCTCGCCGTAAGGCGATCGTTCTCCTGTATATTATGAGTACAGCGACTGCAATTAGAAGGCATCATGTTAATGTTACTACTTAGCTTCGGCTGGTGGAGGTCCTGACGAACCACGTCCAGATAAAGCGTCCGGAGCGATTTTTTAAAATAAAAATAAAAAAAAAAGTTGAGTGAGGGAAAAACTGAAAATATAAACGGTAATTAAAAAGTAAAAACCGTGAAGTTGTCAGGTAGCAAAGTAAGGTTAGCAACAAAATGCACAGCAGCACGTAAACAAGTCTGCAAGTATTAACACAATAGGGATGGTATACTGCGTGCGTACATTTTCAATTACTGATGCAAAGGCCTACACGATGCAACCCTGCATTAAGCAAACTCAGTCCTGTTATTTTTATTGTCCAATCGCAGTAGTCTACTTTTTTTTACCATATGACCTGATTAGAAAAAATCTGATCCCATTATAGCCCATCTAAAACCGTTTTACAGCTGATTTCTTAGTAAGTCATACCTTCCAACTTTGGTCTGGAGTTGCCTGGTTACGTTAGCCCAGTGGTTCTCAAACTTCTCATCAGGGACCCCCAGACATTTCACAGTTTTGTTTTAGCCTTTAAATAGTCCCATTGTCTGTACAACAAATATTGCAGGGAACTATGAAATGTGAGATGATGTATCCATGACTGTTTATTGAAATACTCACCCCCTCCCCCACCACAACTTGGACCTGTAGTTCCACCACTGAATTCACACAATGTTACAAATTAAGAAACGTATCCTATAAGCATGCTCTACTGTCTAAAATTTTGAGTTAATGTCTCGAAATGTCAAGTTAGCATCTCCAAATTTCGACTTAGTATATCAACATGTTTTGATGGTATCTTGAAATGTTTGCTTACGTATCTCGAAAATTTGACTTACTATCTCAAAATGTTTTGAGACATTATCTTGACAATTTTAGATAGTATCGACAATAAAAAAATACAAAACATGGAAGGAATGGGCTTCCATACATATATTTTTAACTGTTTGGGCTAGAAACTAGCAGTTTCAGCTGTAGTAATGTTGCAACCATGACGCTAGTGAATCTGCGGTTGCTTTTTCATTAAAACAATTATTATCTGGGCAATTTTTTTTTCTAGGTGCACTGGTGTTCCCAAATTAGAATTCCAGATCGCCCAACAAAATGTTTAGAAGCATATGCGACCAAAATGGTCACACTTTATAGGCCTACACGCACGCACGCACACACACACACACACACACACACACACACACACACACACACACACACACACACACACACACACACACACACACACACACACACACACACACACACACACACACACACACACACACACACACACACACACACACACACACACACACACACTACAGTCATGTGAGGGAGTGATCATAACCAGTTTGACAGGCTTAACCATAATTTCACATTCAGCATCCAGCCAAGCCATACCAGTCATTCTTTTAGACTCGCATCAGCACATCACACCCTCAATCATATTACACTGCATGTCTTTTACAGGAGACACAGTGGGAAGCAAAGGGAGTGTGGCAGAGGAACCATCACAAGGACTGATAAGAGTGCTAGGATCACAGTCATAGGAGCGGTCCCACTCCGGTCTGGGTAACGTTTAAGTTACAGTTGTAACAGAGTATGGTTGGTATAACAGTCTGCAGTGGTCATGTTATGGTCGCAACAGGGACGATCAACGGACAATGCGGACAACTATATTAAAAACATAAAAGCTTCTGATCACACTAATCCTCATGATTTGTCAACTCGTGCATAATTAATCTGTGCTTCATTCTGATCAACTGGAGCCTACTGATGACAACCACAGCTGCAGGTGGCCTAGAGAAGCCTATGCGCTCTGATCCCCTCTGGCAGGGGAAACGAAGAGGTAGCGTCATGTACAGTGCCTTCAGAAAGTATTCATACCCCTTAACTTAGTCCACATTTTGTTGTGTTACAGCCTGAATGCAAAATTGATTTCTCACCCATCTACACACAATACCCCATGATGACAAAGTGAAAACATGTTTTTAGACATTTTTGCAAATTAATTGAAAATGAAATACAGAAATATCTAATTTACATAAATATTCACACCTCTGAGTCAATACATGTTAGAATCACCTTTGGCAAAGATTATAGCTGTAAGTCTTTCTGGGTACGTTTCTAAGAGCTTTTCACACCTGGATTGTACAATATTTGCACATTATTCCTTAAAAATTCTTCAAGATCTGTCAAGTTGGTTGTTAATCATTGCCAGACAGCCATTTTCAAGTCTTGCCATATATTTTCAAGCCGATTGAAGTCAAAACTGTCACTAGCAACATTCAATGTCGTCTTGGTAAGCAAATCCAGTGTATACAGTGCCTTACAAAACTATTCCCACCCCCTTTGGCGTTATTCCTGTTTTGCTGCATTACAACCTGTAATTTAAATAGATTTTTATTTGGATTTCATGTAATGGACATACACAAAATAGTCCAAATTGGTGAAGTGAAGTGAAAAAAATTACTTGTTTCATAAGATAACAAAAAATATAAATAATATAAAAAGTGGTGCGTGCATATGTATTCACCCCTTTGCTCTGAAGCCCCTAAATAAGATCTGGAAGCAACCAATTACCGTCAGAAGTCACATAATTAGTTAAATAAAGTCCAACTGTGTGCAATCTAAGTGTCACATGATCTGTCACACGATCTCAGTGTATATATACACCTGTTCTGGAAGGCCCTAGAGTCTGTAACACCACTAAGCAAGGGGCACCATGAAGTCCAAGGAGCTCTCCAAACAGGTCAGGGACAAAGTTGTGGAGAAGTACAGATCAAGGTTGGGTTATAAAAAAATATCCGAAACGTTGAACATCCCACGGAGCACCATTAAATCCATTATTAAAACTTCTTGTCAATAGGGGGACGCTGTTTTCACTTTGGGAAAAATCGTGCCCAAATTAAACGGCCTCGTACTCTGTTCTAGATCATACAATATGCATATTATTATTACTATTGGATAGAAAACACTCTGAAGTTTCTAAAACTGTTTGAATTATATCTGTGAGTAAAACAGAACTCATTTGGCAGCAAACTTCCATATAGGAAGTGAAAAATCTGAAAACGAGGCTCTGTTTCAGGGCCTGCCTATTCAACTGGCTTTTATTTATCGATATGTATGCACTTCATAGGCCTTCCACTAGATGTCAACAGGCAGTGGAAGGTTGAATGGGGTGTCTAGCTTGATCTGAGGCCGAATAAGAGCTTTTGGAGTGACAAGTCCGGTATTTTGTTTGTTTTCGACGGCGCGCTGGGGACCTCGACATTGTCTTCTGAAAAGCGTTCGGTATACACCGCGAATTGCTCCGGCTCTGATTTTATTTGATACATATGAGAAACACATCATAAAGTAGGATTTTTCAACCGAGTTTGATCAGTTTATTCAACGTTTATTGGGACTTTTGGAATTATCTGTTCTTTGCGCCAAGAGATGATGGGAATGTTCGCGCCACAATGCTAGCCAAGGTCGCTAATTCGACAGAAGAAATGGACATTCTAAAACCAAACAACGATTTATTCTGGAAATAGGACTCCTTGCACAACATTCTGATGGAAGCTCAGCAAAAGTAAGACAACATTTAGGATGTTATTTCGTATTTCTGTGTAATATGTTGACTCCTATTCTCCGCTGTGTTGGTGAGCGCTGTCTCACAATAACGCATGCTGTATGTTGTGGTAAAGTTATTTTTAAAAATCTAACACAGCGGTTGCATTAACCTTTCACGAGCCTCTACCCCGGGTCCGGGATCACCCCCCACCCCCCCCACACACTGATTAGCATAGCTAGCATAGCTTCACAAGTAGATAGTAGCATCTAAATATCATTAAATCACAAGTCCAAGACACCAGATGAAAGATACAGATCTTGTGAATAAAGCCACCATTTCAGATTTTTCAAATGTTTTACAGGGAAGACACAATATGTAAATCTATTAGCTAAACACGTTAGCAAAATACACCACTTTTCTAACTCCATCAGTTTCTTACTCCTTCAGGTGCTATCACCAATTCGGCTAAACTAAGATATTGATAGCCAATAACCTATAAAAAACCTCTTCAGATGACAGTCTGATAACATATTTATGGTATAGGATAGGTGTTGTTAGAAAAAAGTGCATATTTCAGGTAGAAATCACAGTTTACAATTGCACCGACCATCACAAATCGACTAGAATTACTAGATAGAGCAACGTGTATGACCAATTTACTCATCATAAAACATTTCATAAAAATAGACAAAGCATAGCAATGGAAAGACCCAGTTCTTGTGATTTCAGACCATATTTCAGATTTTCTAAGCGTTTTTCAGCGAAAACACAATAAATCGATAAGTTAGCATACCACATGTGCAAACGTTACCAGAGCATCGATTCCAGCCAAAGAGCGCTATAACGTAATCACCGCCAAAATATATTAATTTTTTCACTAACCTTCTCAGAATTCTTCAGATGACACTCCTGTAACATCATTTTACAACATACATATACAGTTTGTTCGAAAAGGTGCATATTTAGCCATACAAAACCGTGGTTACACAATAAAAATACTAGGAAATCAAGCCTCAATATGTCTGACGTCATCTATCAGAGTGATCTAGTTTAATTGAAAGCTAATCATATACTTGACTAAAAAATACAGGGTTGACAGGAATCGAAAGACAAATTAGTTCTTAATGCAACCGCTGACTTACATTTTTAAAATTATCCTTACTTTTCAATACAGGGTTCGCCAAGTGACGCGATAACAAACAAAATGGCGAAATATGCGTTTAAAATATTTCGACAGAACAACAATTTATCATATTAAATATTGCTTACTTTGAGCTGTTCTTCCATCATATTCTTGGGCAATGTATCCTTTCTATGTTATAAACGTCTTTTGGTCGATAGATGTCCTCTGTCCTTCGAAATGTCCACCACCAACGACCGACACCCCGAAACGTTTCCAAAGCTAAAAAGGGCACGACAAAGAAATTCCTCAAAATCGCACTAAACGGATATAAATTGCTATAAAACGGTTCAAATTAACTACATTATGATGTTTTTAACAACTATAACGACTGAAAACATGACCGGAGAAATCTAACTAGTTAAACAACGATTTGGAATGAGGCAGGTCCGATGCCTATCTTGCTTGTGGCGCGCGGAGAGAGAGAAAGGTAGTCCCACGTTTTGTGGTTTTATATGGGCTGGGATTGTGCAATAGACTCCATTCAAAACGTGATGACGTACAGACACCCAGAGGAAGACGTAGGCAGTGTCGGTTTCTTCATAGCATTCACTGTCGCCTTAAAAACAGACTCCAGATCAGGGGTAAAAAATTCTGAAATCTGACCCCTGTCATGAAAAGTGCTGTAGATATTGTTCTGTACCACTCAGAGACAAAATTCCAACTTCTATAGAAACTAGAAGGTGTTTTCTATCCAATAATAACAATAATATGCATATTGTACGATCAAGAATTTAGCACGAGGCAGTTTAATTTGGAGACCCAAATATGCTAATGCAGAACAGCACCCCCTATAGTTGCAAGAAGTGAGCTAATAGAAATATATATTGTGTTTTCGCTGTAAAACACTTAAAAAATTTGAAATATTGGCTGGATTCACAAGATGTTTATCTTTCATTTGCTGTACACCATGTATTTTTCATAAATGTTTTATGATGAGTATTTATGTATTTCATGTTGCTCTCTGTAATTATTCTGGCTGCTTTGGTGCTATTTGTGATGGTGGCTGCAATGTAAAACCAGGATTTGTAGCTATAAATATGCAAATTTTCGAACAAAACATACATGTATTGTATAACATGATGTTATAAGACTGTCATCTGATGAAGTTGTTCAAGGTTAGTGATTAATTTGATCTCTATTTGTGGGTTTTGTGAAGGCTGCCTATGCGGTGGAAACATGGTGAAAATATGCCGTTGTGTGTTTAGCTATTGAGGTTAGCTAATATAAATACATCTTTTGTTTTCGCTGTAAAACATTAAAAAAATCGGAAATGATGGCTGGATTCACAAGATGTTTATCTTTCATTTGCTGTATTGGACTTGTGATTTCATGAAATTATATTATATGATATCCCTGTCCCGTTAGGCTAGGCTATGCTAGTCAGCTTTTTTGATGAGGATGCTCCCGGATCCGGGATGGGTATGAAGTAAAGGTTAAAAAAGGGAAAGAATATGGCACCACAACAAACCTGCCAAGAGAAAGCCACACACCAAAATTAATGGACCAGGCAAGGAGGGCATTAATCAGAGAGGCAACAAAGAGACCAAAGATAACCCTGAAGAACCTGCAAAGCTCCACAGCGGAGATTGGAGTATTATCCATAGGACCACTTTAAGCTGTACACACCACAGAGCTGGACTTTACGGAAGAGTGGCCAGAAAAAAAGCCAATGCTTAATGAAAAAAATAAGCAAACACATTTGGTGTTCACCAAAAGGAATGTGGGAAACATATGGAAGTAGCTACTCTGGTCAGATGAGACTAAAATGTAGCTTTTTGGCCATCAAGGAAAATGCTATGTCTGGCGCAAACCCAATACCTCTCATCACCCCGAAAACACCATCCCCACAGTGAAGCATGGTGGTGGCAGTATCATGCTGTGGTAATGTTTTTCATCAGCAGGTACTGGGAAACTGGTCAGAATTGAAGGAATGATGAATGGTGCAAAATACAGGGAAATTCTTGAGGGAAACCTGTTTCTGTCTTCCAGAGATTTGAGACTGGGACGGAGCAGGACAATGACCCTAAGCATACTGCTAAAGCAACACTCGAGTGGTTTAAGGGGAAACATTTAAATGTCTTGGAATGGCCTCAATCCAATTGAGAATCTATGGTATGACTTATAGATTGCTGTACACCAGCGGAACCCATCCAACTCAAGGAGCTGGAGCAGTTTTGCCTTGAAGAATGGGCAAAAATCCCAGTGGCTAGATGTGTCAAGCTTATAGAGACATACCACAAGAGACTTGCAACTGTAATTGCTGCAAAAGGTTGCTCTACAAAGTACTGACTTTGGGGGGGTGAATAGTTATGCACGCTCAAGTCTTATTTCTTGTTTGTTTCACAATAAACAATATTTTGCATCTTCAAAGTTGTAGGAATGTTGTGTAAATCAAATGATACAAACCCCCCCCCAAAATATATTTTAATTCCAGGTTGTAAGGCAACAAAATAGGAAAAATGCCAAGGGGGTGAATACTTTCGCAAGCCACTGTATTTGGCCTTGTGTTTGAGGTAATTGTCCTGCTGAAAGCTGAATTTGTCTCCCAGTGTCTGTTGGAAAGCAGACAATCAGAATTTCCTCTAGGATTTTACCTTTGCATAGCTCTATTTCTTTTCCTTTTATCCTGAAAAACTCCCATCCTTGCTGATGACAAGCATACACATAACGTGATGCAGCCACTCCCATACTTGAAAATATAAAGAGTGGTACTCAGTGATGTGTCGTGTTGTATTTTCCCCAAACATTACGCTTTGTATTCAGGACTTAAAGTTAATTTCTTTGCCAGATGTTTTGCAGTTTAACTTTAGTTCCTTATTGCAAACAGGATGAATGTTTTGGAATATTTTTTTTTCTGTACAGGCTTCCTTCTTTTCACTCTGTCCTTTAGGTTGGTATTGTGAATTATACAATGTTGTTGATACATCCTCAGTTTTCTCCGATCACAGCCATTAAAACTTCTTCGGGATCGGTGTCCCTTCCACAGGACGTTTGAGCTAACGTAGGCTAATGCGATTAACATGAGGTTGTAAGTAACAAGAACATTTCCCAGGACATAGACATATCTGATATTGGCAGAAAGCTTAAATTCTTGTTAAACTAACGGCCAATTTACAGTAGCTATTACAGTGAAAGAATACCATGCTATTGTTTGAGGAGAGTGCACAATTTTGAACATGAAAAGTTATTAATAAACAAATTAGGCACATTTGGGCAGTCTTCATACAACATTTTGAACAGAAATGCAATGGTTCATTGGATCAGTCTAGAACTTTGCACATGCACTGCCACCATGTAGTGGCCAAAATCTAAATTGCACCTGGGCTGGAATAATACATTATGGTCTTTCTCTTGCATTTCAAAGATGATGGTACAAAAAAAATACAAAATAACGTTAGTTTTTTCTTTGTCTAATCTTTTACCAGATCTATTGTGTTATATTCTCCTACATTCCTTTCACATTGCCATAAACTTCAATGTTTTCTTTCAAATGGTACCAAGAATATGCATATCCTTGCTTCAGGGCCTGAGCTTCAGGCAGTTCGATTTGGGTATGTCATTTTAGGCGAAAATTTAAAAAAGGTTAAACTCTGTAACTGTTTTAAAGTCACCATTGGCCTCATGGTGAAATCCCTGAGCGGATTCCTTCCTCTCTTGCAACTGAGTTAGGAATGACGCCTGTATCTTTGTAGTGACTGGGTGTATTACACCAAAGTGTAATTGATAACTTCACCATGCTCAAAGGGACATTCAATGTCTGCTTTTCTTTATCCATTGACCAATAGGTGCTCTTCTTGTGAGGCATTGGAAAACCTCCCTAGTCTTTCTGGTTGAATTTGTGTTTTAAATTCACTGCTGGCCTGAGGGACCTTATAGAACATTCTATGTGTGGTGTACAGAGATAGATAGTCATTAGAAAATCATGTCCATTCAACTTATTATGTGACTTGTTAAGCACATTTAAACAAAGGGGTTGAATACCTATTGACTCTAGACATTTCAGCTTTTCATTTTTTGTAAATTTGTAAAAATATCTAAAAACATAATTCCACTTTGACATTATGGCATATTGTGTGTAGGGCAGTGACACAGCATATCAATTTAAACTATTATAAATTCAGGCTGTAACAAAATGTGGAAATTCTTACACACGGACACTCCAAGTCAATTTTAATATGAATCATTGTTTATTGCCAGCTTGCTGGAGAGGTTCCAACCAACTCAATGCACCATAGTACACATGCCAATCAGGAGCTCTGCCTGGGCAGTCCCAGCAGTTGTCTTATATACGGCTATACACAGACAAGTTATATTTGCATGATTTAGCATAATGAATTAATCATTACCGTTTTGTTTCATTCGTGTGACCGACCAGTAGTGGTTCATACAGACCAAAAAGGCTTCTTCTCTCTAAGCTGAGACCTTGAAACTGAGATATCTGTCACGCCCTGACCTTAGAGAGCCTTTTTTATGTCTCTTTTTGGTTTGGTCAGGGTGTGATTTGGGTGGGCATTCTATGTCCTTTATTTCTATGATTTGTGTTTCTACTGAGATATCTGTCACGCCCTGACCTTAGAGAGCCTTTTTTATGTCTCTTTTTGGTTTGGTCAGGGTGTGATTTGGGTGGGCATTCTATGTCCTTTATTTCTATGATTTGTGTTTCTATGTTCTATGTATGGTTCTCAATCAGGGACAGCTGTCTATCGTTGTCTCTGATTGGGAATCATAATTAGGCAGCCCTTTTTCCCACCTGTGATTGTGGGTAGTTGACTTTGTTAGTGGCACTATAGCCCTCGGAAGCTTCACTGTCGTTTATTTTGTTTCTTGTTTTGTTGGCGACATTCTAAAATAAAAGGAAATGTACGCTCACAACACTGCACTTTGGTCCACTTCTTTCGACGGCCAAGACAATATCTTTCGTTCTCAAAACAAGTTCATGGCGTACTGCCAAATTGCAGCTATTGATAGTGACGATTCTTTCAGTCAGCCACTTCCATGAACACAGAAATTGGTTCATAGAACAGCACATGAATCGAACACAGAAATCAGTTATAAGAAAACCACAAACATAAAAATTCCCATTACAACATCAAAATGTGGAAAAAGTCAAGGGGTATAAATACTTTCTGAAGGCACTGTATTTATAGCCTCTATTTTAAGACCAAAATGATTTGTGTTAAATGTGAATGTGATCAAATTATGTTTACATTCAAACCTCAGGTGGCTAGGCTAGCTAGACTTTATCAATCTAAAAATAATGACTGGAATTAATCAATCAACACAATAGGGATGGCATACTGTTCGAGCAACTGTTCAACTGTTCAATTACAGATCAATTACAGATTAATGCAACCCTGCATTAAGAAAACTCAGTCCTGTTAGTTTTATTGTCCAACCCATATCAAATCCAATTTTATTAGTCACATGCGCCGAATACAACAGGTGAAATGCTTACTTACAAGCCCCTAACCAACAGTGCAGTTTAAAAAATACGGATAAGAATAAGAGAAAAAAGTAACAAGTATTTAAAGAGCAGCTGTAAAAAATAACAATATATACAGGGGGGTGCCGGTACAGAGTCAATGTGCGGGGGCACCGGTTAGTTGAGGTAGTATGTACATGTAGGTAGAGTTAATTAAAGACTATGGCAGTGGTGTGGAGGGGGGGGGGGGGGGGCAATGCAAATAGTCTGGGTAGCCATTTGTCTAGATGTCCAGGGGTCTTATGGCTTGGAGGTAGAAGCTGTTTAGAAGCCTCTTGGACCTAGACTTGGCGCTTCGGTACCGATTGTCGTGTGGTAGCAGAGACAACAATCTATGACTAGGGTGGCTAGAGTCTTTGACAATTTGTAGGGCCTTCCTCTGACACCGCCTGGTATAGAGGTCCTGGATGGCAGGAAGCTTGGCCCCAGTGATGTACTGGGCCGTTCGCACTACCCTCTGTACTGCCTTGCGGTCGGAGGCTGAGCAATTGCCATACCAGGCAGTGATGCAACCAGTCAGGATGCTCTCGATGGTGCAGCTGTAGAACCTTTGGAGGATCTGAGGACCCATACCAAATCTTTTCAGTCCCCTGAGGCGTTCATCTGAGGGTATAGCGGGATTTCTTATAAGCTTCCAGGTTAGAGTCCCGCTCCTTGAAAGCGGCAGCTCTAGCCTTTAGCTCAGTGCGGATGCTGCCTGTAATCCATGGCTTCTGGTTGGGGTATGTACGTACAGTCACTGTGGAGACAACGTCATCGATGCACTTATTGATGAAGCCAATGACAGATGTGGTGTACTCCTCAATGCCATTGGAGGAATCCCGGAACATATTCCAGTCTGTGCTAGCAAAACAGTCCTGTAGCTTAGCAACTGCTTCATCTGACCACTTTTTTATTAATCTCGTCACTAGTGCTTCCTGCTTTAATTTTTGCTTGTAAACAGAAATCAGGAGTATGGAATTATGGTCAGATTTGCCAAATGGAGGGTGAGGGAGAGCTTTGTATGCATCTCTGTGTGTGGAGGATAGGTGGTCCAGAGTTCTTTTTCCTCTGGTTTCACATTTAACATGCTGATAGAAATTTGGTAAAACGGATTTAAGTTTCCCTGCATTAAAGTTCTCGGCTACTAGGAGTGCCACCCCTGGGTGAGCGTTTTCTTGTTTGCTTATGGCGGAATACAACTCATTCAATGTGAGTGCCAGCCTCTGACTGTGGTGGTATGTAAACAGTTACAAAGAATATCGATGAAAACTCTCTCGGTAGTGTGGTCTGCAGCTTGTCATGAGAAACTTTACCTCAGGCGAGCAATAGCTCGAGACTTCCTTAGATATCGTGCTCCAGCTGTTGTTTACATAAATACATAGACCGCCGCCCCTTGTCTTACCATACGCTGCTGTTCTGTCCTGCTGGTACATCGTATAACCAGCCAGCTGTATGTTGATATTGTTGTCGTTCAGCCACGACTCCGTGAAGCATAAGATGTTAACGTTTTTAAATGTCCCGTTGGTATTTTAATCTTCCCAGTAACTCGTCCATTTTATTGTCCAAAGATTGCATGCTTGCTAGCAGAATTGAGGGAAGTTGTGGTTTATTCGATTGCCTCCGACTTCTCAGAAGGCATCCCGCTCCCCGACCTCGCTTTCTCTGCCTCCTCTTCAAGCAAATCACTGCGGTCTGGGGGCCTGTTCCCGAGGGAGCTGTATATCCTCCGCCTCAGGCTCGTCAGAGTCGTGAGAGAAGAAAAAGGATTCTGCTAGTCCGTGGTGAGTAATCACAGTCCTCATGTCTAGAAGTTATTTTCGGTCATAAGAGATGGTAGCGGCAACATTATGTACAAAAAAACGCAGATAAACGAACAAAAAAACACAATCGGTTGAGGGCACGTAAAACGTTTGCCTTCTGCTCCGGTGACATCTTGACCTGATTAGAAAAAAAACTGGTCCCATCATAGCCCATATAAAACCGTTTTACAGCTGATTTATTAGTATGTCATACCTTCCTACTAGGGTCGTCCATAGTTTTGCCTGATTAGGTTAGCCCAATGATTCTCAAACCTCTCATCGTGACCCCCAGACATTTCACAATTTTGTTTTAGCCCTGAAATAGTCCCCCTGTCTGTACAACACATATTGCAGGAAACTATGAAATGTGAGATTGTCACGTTCCTGACCTGTTTTCTGTTGTTTTGTATGTGTGTGATGGTCAGGGCGTGAGTTTTGGGTGGGCAGTCTATGTTTTCCGTTTCTATGTTGGTTTTGGGTTGCCTGGTATGGCTCTTAATTAGAGGCAGGTGTTTTGCGTTTTCCTCTAATTGAGAGTCATATTAAGGTAGGTTGTTCTCACTGTTTGTTTGTGGGTGATTGTCGCTGTGTCTGTGTTTGTTGCACCACACGGTACTGTCTCGTCTCGTTCATTCGGTCGTTCCTGTTCATGTGTTCTTCGTTTCATGTAAGTTCGTAGTTTAGGTCTGTCTAGTTCGTTTTGTTATTTTGTTTATTTAGTCAAGTGTATTTCGTGTCTGTCTTCGTCTTAAAATAAAGTCATTATGTATTCATCACCCGCTGCGCCTTGGTCTACTCACTCACCGAGGGACGGCCGTTACAGAATCACCCACCAAACCCAGATCAAGCAGCGGGTTAACGGACAGCCACGACAGCAGCAGTGGGAAAAGGAGGATTGGACATGGGAAGAGATCCTGGACGGTAAAGGACCCTGGGCAGAGCCAGTGGAGTGTCGCCGCCCCAAAGCGGAGCTGGAGGCAGCGAAAGCGGAGAGGCGACGTTATGAGGAGGCAGCACGGAAGCAAGGCTGGAAGGCAGCACTTCCCAGGCTAACCGTGGAGAGCGGGAGTACGGGCAGACGCCGTGTTACGCAGTAGAGCGCACGGTGTCTCCTGTACGGGTGCATAGCCCAGTGCGGGTTATTCCACCTCCCCGCACTGGTAGGGCTAGATTGAGCATTGAGCCAAGTGCCATGAGGCCGGCTCTACATATCTGGCCACCAGTACGTCTCCTTGGGCCGGCTTACATGGCACCAGCCTTACGCATGGTGTCCCCGGTTCGCCTACATAGCCCGGTGCGGGTTATTCCACCTCCCCGCACTGGTCGGGCGACGGGGAGCATTCAGCCAGGTAAGGTTGGGCAGGCTCGGTGCTCAAGGGAGCCAGTACGCCTACACGGTCCGGTATTTCCGGCGCTACCTCCTCGCCCCAGCCCAGTACCACCAGTGCCTACACCACGCACCAGGCTTCCAGTGTGTTTTAAGAGCCCTGTTCCTCCTCCACGCACTCTCCCTATGGTGCGTGTCTCCAGCCCAGTGCCTCCAGTTCCGGCACCACGCACTAAGCCATCTGTGCGTCTCCAGAGCCCTGTACGCACTGTTCCTTCTCCCCGCACTCGCCCTGAGGTGCGTGCCCTCAGCCCGGTACCTCCAGTTCCGGTACCACGCACCAGGCCTATAGTGCGCTTCGAGAAGTCAGTGTGCCCTGTCCCTGCTCCCCGCACTAGCCTTGAAGTGCGTGCCGTCATCCCGGTACCTCCAGTTCCGGCACCACGCACTAGGCCTATTGTGCGCCTCAGCAGGGCAGAGTCGGCCGTCTGCCCAACGCCTTCTGCACTGCCTGTCTGCCCAGCGCCGTCTGAGCCATCTGTCTGCCCAGCGCCGTCTGAGCCATCTGTCTGCCCAGCGCCGTCTGAGCCATCTGTCTGCCCAGCGCCGTCTGAGCCATCTGTCTGCCCAGCGCCGTCTGAGCCATCTGTCTGCCCAGCGCCGTCTGAGCCATCTGTCTGCCCAGCGCCGTCTGAGCCATCTGTCTGCCCAGCGCCGTCTGAGCCATCTGTCTGCCCAGCGCCTTCTGAGCCATCCGTCTGCACAGCGCCTTCTGAGCCATCCGTCTGCCACGAGCCATTAGAGCCGCCCGTCTGTCCCGAGCCATTAGAGCCGTCCGTCAGTCAGGAGCCGCTAGAGCCGTCCGTCAGTCAGGAGCCGCTAGAGCCGTCCGTCAGTCAGGAGCTGCCAGAGCCGCCAGCCAGTCAGGAGCTGCCAGAGCCGCCAGCCAGTCAGGAGCTGCCAGAGACGCCAGCCAGTCAGGAGCTGCCAGAGACGCCAGCCAGTCAGGAGCTGCCAGAGCTGCCCTACAGTCATGAGCTGCCCTACAGTCATGAGCTGCCCTACAGTCATGAGCTGCCCTACAGCCCGGACCTGCCAGAGTCCCTCAGCCCGGACCTGCCAGAGTCCCTCAGCCCGGACCTGCCAGAGTCCCTCAGCCCGGACCTGCCAGAGTCCCTCAGCCCGGACCTGCCAGAGTCCCTCAGCCAGGACCTGCCAGAGTCCCTCAGCCAGGACCTGCCGCCCCTTATCCCGGTGCTGCCCCTTATCCCGGTGCTGCCCCTTATCCCGGTGCTGCCCCTTATCCCGGTGCTGCCCCTTATCCCGGTGCTGGCCCTTATCCCGGTGCTGCCCCTTCATTTAGGTGGTTTTAGTTGGAGGGTGGTCATTGGGAGGGGGATACAGAAGCGGGGAGTGACTATGGTGGTGTGGGGACAGCGTCCGGAGCCTGAGCCACCACCGTGGTCAGATGCCCACCCAGACCCTCCCCTGGACTTTGTGCTGGTGCGCCCGGCGTTCGCACCTTGAGGGGGGGGTTCTGTCACGTTCCTGACCTGTTTTCTGTTGTTTTGTATGTGTGTGATGGTCAGGGCGTGAGTTTTGGGTGGGCAGTCTATGTTTTCCGTTTCTATGTTGGTTTTGGGTTGCCTGGTATGGCTCTTAATTAGAGGCAGGTGTTTTGCGTTTTCCTCTAATTGAGAGTCATATTAAGGTAGGTTGTTCTCACTGTTTGTTTGTGGGTGATTGTCGCTGTGTCTGTGTTTGTTGCACCACACGGTACTGTCTCGTCTCGTTCATTCGGTCGTTCCTGTTAATGTGTTCTTCGTTTCATGTAAGTTCGTAGTTTAGGTCTGTCTAGTTCGTTTTGTTATTTTGTTTATTTAGTCAAGTGTATTTCGTGTCTGTCTTCGTCTTAAAATAAAGTCATTATGTATTCATCACCCGCTGCGCCTTGGTCTACTCACTCACCGAAAGAGAGCCGTTACAGAGATGATGTATCCATTACTGTTTATTGAAATACCCACCCTCTCCCTCACCACATCTTGGACCTGTAGTGCCACCAATGAAATCACACAATGTTACAAATTAAGAAACGTATCCTATAAGTATGCTCTACTATCTAAAAATGTTGAGTTAGTGTCTCGAAATGTCAACTTAGTATCTCCAAATTAGTATATTTTTATTACATTTATTTAACTAGGCAAGTCAGTTAAGGACAAATTCTTATTTTCAATGACAGCCTAGGAACAGTGTTCAGCCTTGTTCACGAGCAGAACGACAGATTTTTTACATTGTCAGCTCGGGGATTCGATCTTGCAACCTTTCAGTTACTAGTCCAACGCTCTAACCCCTAGGCTACCTGCCACCCCAAAATCAAAATGTTTTGATAGTATCTTGAAATTTCGACTTAGTATCTCTGAAGTTTTTTACATTTTTAGATAGTATGGGCTTCCATACATATCTTTTTAACTGTTTGGGCTAGAAACTAGCTGTTTCCTCTGTAGAAATGGTGCAACATTGACGCTAACGAATCTGCGTTCGTTTTTTCATTACAACAATCATTATCTGGGTGATTTTCTTTCTAGGTGCACTGGCCCCCCCCAAATTAGAATTTCAGGTCGCACCAAAAAAGTAATTAGGAGCATATGCGACCAAAATGGTCAAACTTTATAGCCCTACGCGCACGCACGCACACAATACAGTTTTGGGAGCGAGTGATCATAACCAGTCTGACAGGCTTAACCATATTTTCACCCCCAGCATCCAGCCAAGCCATACCAGTCATTCTTTTAGACTCGCATCAGCACATCACACCCTTACTCTCTCAAACACACACACACACTTTTATAAACAGCTTTACCTACATAACCACTCAGACGCACCATAAAATGCAATTGATATGGCTTTCGCATAAAAACACACATTTATAACAACACTATTTATGTACTTTCGCAAACACATTCTGAGGTCATATTACACTGCATGTCTTTTACAGGAGACACAGTGGGAAGCAAAGGGAGTGTGACAGAGGAACCATCACAAGGACCGAGAAGAGTGCTAGGATCACAGTCATAGGAGCGGGTCCCACTCGGGTCCGAGGAAAGTTTGAGTTACAGTTGGTATAACAGTCTGCAGTGATCATGTTACAACAAGAACGATCAATGGACAACGCGATGACTATATTGCAAACGTAAAAGTAGTGAGAGACGGTCAACACAGTGATTGCACACTTGATCACAGCAGTGCTCCTACTCTTCTCCATACAGAGGGGCTATGAGACTGAGAAGGAGCTTTTTTGACAGCCAGTTAATACTTGTCCTCAACATCATCACAAACTGTAAGTACTGCAGCAACACACACTGTCCTGCTGTTTAACAGCGTAGGAAGAAGTGGCCCCAAACTGCTGATGTAGGATCAGATATTATTTTCATCCCCCAATGGTTAAGGTTAGCATTGGGGTAGTGTGATTTGATCCCAGATCTGTAGTTAGGTGCAAATTCTACCTCAAGCCTATTTATCACAGTTATCCTATTTACAGTATGTTCATTTCTAAATGTTATACTGTACACGGAACCAATGGAAAAGAAAGTAACAGACAGCAGAAGCAGAAAAGTGAAGTATGCTTGTATCCTGATATCGGTGTGTCATCCAAGGTTTCGGACGATGACCATGGGAATACATTTATGTTCTCATGTGCCAGATTCATTTTTTCTTTTTTATCATTCTTTAACGAGGCAAGTCAGTTTATAACAAATTCTTATTTTCAATGACGGCCAAGGAACAGTGGGTTAACTGCCTTGTTCAGGGGCAGAACAACATATTTTTACCTTGTCAGCTCGGGGATTTGATCTTGCAACCTTTCGTTTACTAGTCCAACGCTCTAACCACTAGGCTACCTGCCGCCCCCATTAGCATAAGTGAAACCAGAAACACAGGTGAGAACTGCTGTAGGGTATATCAGTGGAAGCTGCTGAGGGGAGGACAGCTCATGATAATGGCTGGAATGGAGTGAATGAATGCCATCAAATATCTGGAAACCATCTGTTTAATGTATTTCATACCATTCCACTAATTCTGCTCCAGTCATTACCACGAGCCACGTCCTCCCCAATTAAGGTGCCACCAACCTCCTGTGGTGCATATATATATAACACGTCCATTAAAGGTAGATGACAATTAACATGTTCTGAAGGAGAAAAACTGAATTTTGCCTGAGGGAGAGGGTGCAGCATACAGTTAATGCCCTGGCTGATATAATTGGAAACTTGAGACTCCTCTGTGTGTGTGTCACAGTATATCTAACACTTTTTTACCCGAGGCTAAACCGCTTGCAAGTGGGTTTAGAATGCTGTGAATGTGTTTACATGTGTGCTAAAGCATTTGTGCACTTCAATCGACAGCATGTGTTTGTGAACAAGACAACAGGGCATCTGTGTGCTTAGAACATGTATTCATCTAAAGACTGGATTCTGTCAAACTTGCACTGATCAAGGAAAGATAGACACATAGCACTCACGCATACCAAAGACTGTAAAAATGGGACCTGGTGCGTCTTTGCTTTGCACTCAGCATTCCCGTCCTGTCCAGGGGGTGCACTTGTACATCCAGCTGCCTCACGCTACAGAAACAGGAGATAGGTTCCTGCTACTACGAGCTGTTCCGGATTGCACAAGCCAAAGCTTGACACTTAATCAGCTTGGAATATTGCAGAGCTTTGTTTTTAGCAAGGGGCTATGTTTTAATAGTGGATTTGATCACTGTTGTAGGCATGTCTGTTTGTCAACCACCAAATCACATTCCATTGTTTTCTATTTACTGTGTATCTGTTTAATTTCAGATGCCTGGCTGCTGCCATCGCCGTGGAGAATTTCCATGGAGTCTGTAAACATGAGGCACTTGCTCAAGTGGCGCCGTCAACAGTCCCCTTGCAGTTCTATCATCTACTCTGTGCAGTTCCAGGGGTGAGTCAATCACTTCTGAAACATTACAGGAATGTTCAGACACATTGACGAGAATACTGCTGTTCCCAATACTGCTAAATGGACTTTCTCTGACTTTTTCCACTGTCATCCTTTTACTCTCGCTGATTGGCGGTGAACTGCACACTGAGAATGCAGCCCAGGCAGTGGGCTAAACACCCCCCCCCTTCTAAATTACCCCCCCCCCCCCCCCCCCTGCTGCTAAATAGCACCAGTTGTGACATTTGTCTCTTCTTAAACCAGGCGCTTTGTCCTCTAAAAAAGTCATAAATTGTGTGATGTCTCAAAAACGTCCGTTTTATCAATGCCAATGAGAAGGAGGCAATTATGCAAATATTAGGTAAACAACGCAATGTTACACTTGCTAATTGCGAGCTGCAGCATTTTTTTTTATTTACAAGACACTTTTATCCAGAGCGACTTACAGTTTAAGGTAGCTAGGTGAGACAACCACATATCACAGTCATAGTAAGAAAACCTTTTCCTCAATAAAGCAGCTTTCTTACTATGACTGTGCAATGTGGTTATCTCACCTAGCTCTGGATAACAGCATCTTCTAAATGACAAAAATGTCAAATGTAAAAATATATATATTTTTTTAAATTAAACAAATTTGAGATATCACACTATTTGTTATTACTTTTTTAGAGGACATTGCGTCTGGTTTACGAAGGGCGTGGTAACTGAGAAAACGTAAAGGGTAGTTAACCACAAGCGTGTGAAAATATGAAACATTCATGTCAAAAATATTTATCATGCAGACAAACAAAAGGACAATAAACATTGGCTCTGGGTATAATGTGTCAATATGAGCTGGCTAATGTATTTCCATGTGTTCCGTAGGGAATTTGAGCTGAGGATCTTGAATGGAAGTTGGGAGGACGCGGTTGGTTGTCAGCGCGTCACGCGGACGGAGTGCGACCTGACCTTTGACCTTGGTTCTGACTCAGACTACAACATCCGAGTGCGGGCAGAGTGCGGAAGGCGTGTGTCACCGTGGGCTGAGCTCGGGAGGCCATTCAACAGGAGAGAGAGTGAGTCATTTTGGGATATCTATGTCCAAACACTCTTTTTTGATGCCATGGCAATAGTTGATCGTTACATTCATTTTATCATTCCTTCATCCATCCAAGGAAAATAAGACAAACTGAAGACAAAACACTTACCCAAGTGCACAACAGCCATACAAAATGCCAAAACATTTAAACAAGCGGCCTTCTGGTCATCATTATGACAAAACAGTGTCCGATTAGTATGTGAAAATTTGTTGGACGTTTTAAATCCAGGATATAATACTTATTTCCATCCCTGTATCACAAATGATTGTGAAATAGACACAAATTGCTTATTGGAAATGGGTGTAATGTACACAAATGCTTTATGAAGAAAGAAAATTGCGTTGTGATGAAAATCCTGTAATACACACGAAAAAGTTGGACTTTTTCATGTGCCTGTCACGAATTTCAAATAAGTTGTCACGCCCTGACCTTAGAGAGACTTTTATGTCTCTATTAGGTTTGGTCAGGGTGTGATTTGGGGTGGGCATTCTATGTTTAGTTTTTCTATGATTTTGTATTTCTATGTTTTGGCCGGGTATGGTTCTCAATCAGGGACAGCTGTCTATCGTTGTCTCTGATTGGGAACCATACTTAGGTAGCCCTTTTCCCTCCTTTCTAGGTGGGAAGTTGTCTTTGTTTGTGGCACTATTGCCTTAAGCTTCACGGCCGTGTTTTGTATTGTTTTTGTCGGCGTCATCCTAAATAAAAGGAATATGTACGCTCACCACGCTACGATTTGGTCTACTTCTTACGACGGCCGTGACATGAGTAATTTGTGTCTATTTGTGATAGTTTGTTGCTTATTTCGGCTTTTCATCTAGGATGAATTTGCTGCACACTATTGAGGAAGAGAGTTGTCTTTTCAGACCCACATGTGTTTGACAAGAGCTGATAATCAGATAAGGCTGTACCAAAATGAACGAATGGCGGGGAACAACCTAATTGCACATTAGACGAAGCCTTCTCAGTATGCATGAGCGTAGTATGTTTCTATTTATTCCGTTTTTACTAAACAGTATGTTATAGGTAGTGTGGTTAGCACACAGTATGTAGTAGGCGAGAACGATTTCAGACACAGCCTATGTTTGTAACTTACTATGACTTTCATCTTCCACACAGCAATCCTGACGGTGCCAGCTATAACTGTGACCACCATGGGAGATGCCCTGCAGGTGACTTTCAAAAGCCTTCCCCTGACCGTTGGAGTGACTGTGACTATCTGGAAGAGAGGCGAGTTGGTCAGGGTGAGGATATTACATGTACAGTATATTATAGTCTTGCAGGGATTTTTCTGCCATTGAAATCCTTGGGCGGGCCTATAAGCATTTTTTCGGGTCACCTATGTTCAAACAGTGTAAAGAAATATATATATAAGATACAAAAAAAATACAAATAATTACCAAAATAAAAGCAATTGTCAGGGACAATTGAAAATTCAAAAAGCAATGAATTTAGCAGTTTTGATTTTATTGTTATGTTTGTGCAAAAGAACACAATGTCAGCCATGGAAAAATTCATAGAATTGCAGGAAATAAGCTTTAAAACAGCAACAACAACAAAACTGCTCTCCTCTCCATGGCAGAATATGTAGTATTGAAGGAAATGAGATTTAAAACTGCACCATATTCTCTCAACTCCATGGCAAAATGTGTAGAATTGCAGGAAATGTGCATTAAAACAAAAAAAACTTCTCTCAGCTCCATGGCCAAATTTGTAGAGTTGCAGGAAATTGGCATAAACATTTTAAAATGTATCTACACAGCCAAGACGGAGACCTCAAAAATGTTCTCTAAAATTCAGCCGCCCCTACGGGACAACAGCGGCCATTGCCACGCCCCCTGCCACACCCAACACCTAAGCCCCTTTTTCATCTAGAGCAGTGGTTCAAACTTTTTATTGTCCCATATCCCTTCAAACATTCAACCTCCGCTGTGTATCCCTTCAAACATTCAACCTCCAGCTGCGTACCTCCTCTAGCACCAGTGCAAACTCTCAAATGTTGTTTTTTGCCATCATTGTAAGCCTGCCACACACACTATATGATACATTTATTAAACATAAGAATGAGTGTAATAATAAATCATTTTGCTCTTTATTTAACTATCTTACATATAAAAGGTGAGCCTGATTGGGCATATTGGGTTCACCTGGTGTATGACTATTTAGGTCCTCTGTGGACTGGGCTGGTTGCTCAGGTCTCTTGTTTTGTTTAGTGATTAAACATTTTAAAATATATTTAAAACATTTTTGGGCTGTGTAAGCTTCAGTAAATGTTCTGGATTTATCCTCATCTCTGCCAGCTGTGTTTCTCTGGACCTGTGTCCAAGTTTGTACGAGACTTATTGTCACAAATTCGATGAGGCTCTCTTGTTCAGATATCGGTAAGTGGACTGGAGGCAGGGCATGAAAGGGATAATGAATCCATTTGTTTGTGTTGTCCGTTTCAGGAAAGTACCTGCGTAATTGCACACCCAACTCACTCAGGTGCTTCGCTATATCACATTTGACATTGTCTGTAAGCTTGAATTAATTTGCACACAAAAAATCATACAATGATGGAAAGACCTGTGTGTTGTCCTTGTTAATGCAGACAGAAAAGAGCTCCAACTTCTTAATCATAGCCTCAATTTTGTCCCGCACATTGAATATAGTTTCAGAGAGTCCCTGTAATCCTAGATTCAGATCATTCCGGCAAGAAAAAACATCACCCTGAAAGGCCAGTTGTGTGAGAAACTCGTCATCATGCAAGCGGTCAGACAATTGAAAATTATGGTCAGTAAAGGAAACTTTAAGCTCGTCTCTCAATTTAAAATAAACGTGTCAATACTTTGCCCCTTGATAACCAGCGCACTTCTGTATGTTGTAAAAGCGTTACATGGTCACTGCCCATGTCATTGCATAGTGCAGAAAATACACGAGAGTTCAGGGGCCTTGCTTTAACAAGGTTAACCATTTTCACTGTAGTATCCAAAACATTTTTCAAGCTGTCAGGCATTCCCTTGGCAGCAACAGCCTCTCGGTGGATGCTGCAGTGTACCCAAGTGGTGACGGGAGCAACTGCTTGCACGCGCGTTCTCGTTACCACTCCACTATGTCTCCCTGTCATGGCTTTTGACCACCAAAGTCCATTTGATGTCATAAAACTGTCCAGTACTTTAAAAATATAATCTCCTGTTGTCCTGGTTTCCAGTGGTTTGCAGAGGAGGTCTTCCTTAATTGACCCCCCCATAAAAGTAACAGACATATACCAGGAGCTGTGCCAGGCCTGCCAAATCTGTTGACTCATCCAGCTGTAACGCATAGACCTCACTAGCTTGTATGCGAAGCAGTAATTGTTTCAAAACATCTCCTCCCATGTCACGGATGCGTTGTGAAACAGTGTTGTTTGATGAAGGCATTGTCTGTATAGATTTTTTTTGCCTTTTCCCCCAGCATTGTCCCAGCCATATCTGCGGCAGCAGGAAGAATTAAGTCCTCCACACTAGTATGGGACTTGCCTGTCTTAGCCACTCGGTAGCTCACCATATAAGATGCTTCTAGCCACTTCTTATTAATGGTATCTGGTTTTTTTATTCATGTCTTACTACTCGAAAGTCATTTTATTCTCGCTCAAAAACTCCTGTGGCTTATAAATGGACTGTTTGAAAATGTGAAAAAAAGTTTTACATCTGAATTACATTTTTATTTGGCGTACCCCCGACGGCGTTGCACATACCCCTGGGTTGGGAATACCCCTGGGTTGGGAATACCTGATCTAGACAACCCTGTCATGTATTGTGTGTTGGGAGAGATTGGAGCTTGTTGTGTGGGAGATGCCTAGGGATTGGAGCAAGGGATTGGTTTGGAATTGGTCCTAAAGGTGACCCGCTAGGTAGAACGATAATGACCTCCTCCTATAAAACTCACTTCAAGCAGTGGTTGAGTTCTCTCTTCAGCAGCGTCTCACTGTGCTCTGTCTTCTAGGGCAAGTCCTCCTTGCGTGTGATCACAGTGCAACAGAATCCGCTCTACATCGACGCCCTGCAGGAGGGAGCAGTGTACTGCGTCAAAGCCCAGGCCCATCTGGACACCCACAGCAATAGCAGCAGCACTGACACACAGTGCGTCTCCATCACAGGTGGGCTGCAAATTATAATACACACTCATAGACACACACGTACAGTACATCTGCATGTGCTCACACATTCTGTTCAATGTATTGATCATTTATTGATCCTTCAAACCAGATAGACCTTTGGCAAATGGTCGTTCGAAACAGATGATGCTTTTTTTTAAACACACACACTGATCAGGCAATGGTATACTTTACCATTATGTGTACCATGGAAAGAGATCCGAAACATAACGTCTTGTATCTAGTTCATGTGCGCATACATTTCAAACACACACCAACCACACACACATAGGGATTCTCGATCGTCTCTGTGCACTTTGTAACAGTTCTAGCTTTCTACTGGAAGAGTAATGCATAAAAAATCTGCAAATCATGGAAACATAACCTTGCGATGGATACAGACGCCTTGACTTTTTCCACATTTTGTTACCTTTTAAAGCCTTATTCTAAAATTGATTAAATCGTTTTCCCCCCTGATTTGATCTACACACAATAACCCATAATGACAAAGCATAAACAGGTTAAAAATAAAGAAAAGAGAAAAAAATACCTTATTTACTACTACTTTGCTATGAGACTCGAAATTGAGCTCAGGTGCATCCTGTTTCCATTGATCATCCTTGAGATGTTTCTACAACTTGATTGGAGTCAACCTGTGGTCAATTCAATTGATTGGACATGATTTGGAAAGGCACACACCTGTCTATATAAAGTCCCACAATTGACAGTGCATGACAGAGCAAAAAACAAGCCATGAGGTCAAAGGAATTGTCTGAGCTCTGAGGGGAAGGGTACCCAAAACATTTCTGCAGCATTGAAGGTCTCCAAGAACAGTAGGCATCAAATCAGTTTAAAGTTTATTTGTCATGTGCGCAGTGTGCAGTGTGGAGTGCAATGGAGATTGCATCATCTGTGGATTTGTTTGGGCGGTATGAAAATTGGAGTTGAGTCTAGGGTTTCTGGGATAATGGTGTTGATGTGAGCCATTAACAGCCTTTCATCATCATTCTTAAATCCATCATCCGTCATTCTTAAATGGAAGAAGTTTGTAACCACCAAGACTCTTCCTAGAGCTGGCCGCCTGGCCAAACTCAGCTGCAGAGTTTGGCCAAGAACCTGATGGTCACTCTGACAGAGTTCCTCTGTGGAGATGGGAGAACCTTCCAGAAGGACAACCATCTCTGCAGCACTCCACCACACAGGCCTTTATGGTATAGCGGCCAGACGGAAGCCACTCCTCAGTAAAAGGCACATGATAGCCCGCTTGGAGTTTTCCAAAAAGCACCTAAAGGACTCTCAGACCATGAGAAACAAAATTCTCCAGTCTGATGAAACCAAGATGGAACTCTTGGGCCTGAATGCCAAGCATCACATCTGGAGGAAACCTGGTGGTGGCAGCATCCTGCTGTGGGAGGGACTGGGAGACTAGTCAGGATTGGGGGAAAGATGAACGGAGCAAAGTACAGAGAGATCCTTGATTGAAACCTGCTCCAGAGCGCTCAGGACCTCAGACTGGGGCAAAGGTTCACCTTCCATCAGGACAATGACCCTAAGCACACAGCCAAGTCAACAAGTCAACAAGTCTGGACAAGTCTCTGAATGTCTGAGTGGCCCAGCGAGAGCCCAGACTTGAACCCGATCTAACATCTCTGGAGAGACCTGAACATAGCTGTGTAGCAACACTCCCCATCCAACCTGCCAGAGCTTGAAAGGATCTGCAGAAAATAATGGGAGACTCCCCAAATACAGGTGTGCCAAGCTTGTAGCATCATACCCAAGACGACTCGAGGCTGTAATTGCTGCTAAAGGTTCTTCAACAAAGGACTGAGTAAAGCATAGGTGTCAAACTCATTCCACGGGGGGCCGAGTGTCTGCGGGTTTTCGCTCCTCCCTTGTACTTGATTGATGAATTAACATCACTAATTAGTTAGGAACTCCGCACACCTGGTTGTCTAGGGCTTTATTGAAAGGAAAAACCAAAAACCTGCAGACACTAGGCCCTCCGTGGAATGAGTTTGACACCCCTGGAGTAAAGGGTCTGAATACTTATGTAAATGTGATTTCCCCCCCCCCCCATAACTTTGCAAAGATTTCTGTAAAGCTGTTTTTTCTTTGTCATTATGGGGTATTGTGTGTAAATTGATGGAAAATGTTTTTAATCCATTTTAGAATAAGGCTGTAACGTAACAAAATGTGATAAAATTCAAGGGGCCTGATTTCTTTCCAAATGCACTGTATTGCGCTCTCGTGCTACATTAAGGCTGTATACTTCACCTTAATAACAGTAAGACAAATATTGTCACTGTGTTCAAAGGTCCTGGACCTACCTGGCTGAAGCCCACTACAGTGACTGTTATCGTGGTGATATTGGCCGGCCTGGTGTTTTTTCTCTCTTGGTCAGTAACCCACTGTAGCCCAGAGGCCTGCTACGCCTATTTCCGCAAGGAGCCACAGCCCACTGCACTGGTGAGTCCTGCAATGATTGGTCATTATCTCTCTCTCTCTCTGCCCATGCAAGGCACTGTTGAGCATGAGTCCAGTGCCTGTAGACATATTGTAAACTTTGATGTTTTCAAAGGAGACCAAAATACAATTGCAATCTCTCTCTTTTCTCGGTTCCTGATATCTGTAGCTCCTTGATTGGCCTCTCACAAGAGTCAAGATCTATCCCCAAGATGAGCTTCGTGAACCAATCCACGCCGTCCTTTTAACTGAGCATCAAAGAGGACTGAGCAGCAGTGAGCCATCCAGTCAATTGGATAAGTGGACACAATCTATATGTTCAGAAGGCACAGACAGACCATATCAAGTTTGATTGATACTGTAGGTTAATAAGAATGGTCAGAAGTGATGAGTCTGGATTGGAGAAGTCAGGAGGCCGGCAGTTGCTCAGAGGGAGACAGAAGGATCCTGTGTGGCTCAGTTGGTTAGGGCAATGACGCTTGTAACTCCAGGGTTGTGGGTTCGATTCCCATGGGGGACCAGTATGAAAAGTGTATGCACTCACTTTTGTAAGTCTGCTAAACTACAATGTACAATTAAGTATTTGTGTTCTAGATAGGTCCGAGATGTATATGGGTGATTCTACAGAAGTGGTGCAAATTGCAGTCCCACCCCCAAAAAAAACTGTTACGTCTCCAAACTTAGGAACTTTATTTACATCATGATATGTTCTAATTCAATCTAAGACAATAACAAACATATTGTTAATTAATATAATACAAAGTCATTGTTTATACACTATTTCTATTGACAGGTGGCTATTCCAAACCATGTCTCCTAAACTCCATGTTTTGAAAATAAAGCAATGAATGATTTTAGTAATTTTTATTTCAGTTGAACATCTTGACTTGTTTTATTGAACGATACTGATCTAATTATTAGTTTAGTTTTCGGTAGAAAAGATACTGATCTCACTACCGAAATACACACACTAAAAGCCTGTAGATTGAATGTGCCTTGAGCTCTACAAATATCACCAGGTGATGGGATTGCACCCCTCTACGTGGCCACATGGTGAGTAGTCTGTCTGCAACGATTTTGGAGAAAATCAGTGAGCAAGTTGGTAAATCTTCATGTATTTTTAAGAAGTGTCACTACCTAATCTAATATATCAACAAATATGTAAAGTACGGTTTTGGGACAGAAATATACAGTATGTTTGCTGGGATGTACATCTGTCCAAATGAAAGATCGCCCTCCATATGTTAGCTATGGGGATTCTTTATTAAAGGCCAAAATAAGTCAAAATTGTCCAAACTGAAATGGTCACAACCCAAACAATTGACACCATTAGTGATGCGTGGGTCAGCTGTTGGGTCAGCTGTTTGTTCACCTGCCCGCAATTGCTAATGTAACGGATGTGAAATGGCTAGCTAGTTAGCGGGTACGCGCTAATAGCGTTTCAAACAGTTACGTCACTTGCTCTGAAACCTAGAAGTAGTGTTGCCCCTTGCTCTGCAAGGGCCGCGGCTTTTGTGGAGCGATGGGTAACGATGCTTCGTGGGTGACTGTTGTTGATGTGTGCAGAGGGTCCCTGGTTCGCGCCCGTGTTGGGGCGAGGGGACGGTTTAAAGTTATACTGTTACATTGATGCTGTTGACCCGGATCACTGGTTGCTGCGGAAAAGGAGGAGGTTGAAAGGGGGGTGAGTGTAACGGATGTGAAATGGCTAGCTAGTTAGCGGGTACGCGCTACTAGCGTTTCAATCAGTTACGTCACTTGCTCTGAAACCTAGATGTAGTGTTGCCCCTTGCTCTGCAAGGGCCGCGGCTTTTGTGGAGCGATGGGTAACGACGCTTCGTGGGTGTCAGTTGATGTGTGCAGAGGGTCCCTGGTTCGCGCCCGTGTCGGGGCGAGGGGACGTACTAAAGTTATACTGTTACACTAATAACCCTTCTGCAACCGGCAGACTGATAAATGTACCTTTTTAGATAGGCTTATGTTTCTGCTTATAATTATAGGCATTTTGGGAGTCAACTTGTCTATATTTAGATACATGCAGCTTCTCTTCTGTCATTACTTGTTGCCCTAGAATACTAAATAAACCCGTGCTCACCTGAAGTTCTCTTTCGTCTCTTCTCTCACGCAAAACGTCCCCAAAGATGTGTACGGACCAGGGAGAAAATGAAGTAAGATTGTCTGTGCGAAAATGTTCAAATGACATCCGTTTGACAGTTTTCAGGAATTAAAAGCTGTGAAAACTACCCAACATGTTTCTGATCAAATGTCAGTATGGCTTGGATGCATATTTTGTGGTTGAAAAATACTATCCGCTTTTATGATGCTGATAAAGATAGCACCTTTACAGACGGTACCTAAGCGTGCATTCATTCTCTCAAGACACTGAAATAAATAAATCATATTTCTTCACTCCATAGTCAAAATGTACATTTGGTGTATAATTTTACTGCAAGAAATGCTTAATTGTGCAGGAGTTAATATTATATTAGGCTACAGTCAGTGTCCAGACTTCAGTTACTTCTATTGAACCCATTTGAACAGTAGCCTACAGTTCCCTTGATGTGCCATTTTGAAGTCCCGTCTTGTGACTGTCAAATTTGTATAGCGCCTCACAATCATCACACATAACATAGCCGGCCGGCACTGCTTTTCACCCTCTTTTGCCACTTCACCAAATATTTCCCAGCCCTCCCTTCTATATATTTGAAATTCTCGATTTTGCAGCTTTTCTCTTATTGAATTAAACGCCAACATTGTCCTTTTTGCCTCAGTGGATCGACCTTAACCTTTTCTGCCCAAGTATTAGGCAATTGGTGTTTATTTGGCGAGTGTACAGTTAGGCCCTAAGCTTAGGCTACACACTAGCGCATGGGACTGAGGGTTTTAAGCCAACCTGTGCATCAGTGGTCTCATCTTTGTATCTGTGCCATTATGGCATTTATGACAGCACGGGCACCGCCATTGAGGCTATCTCCATTTTAAAGTAGCATGCACCATGCTCTACCAACTGAGCTACAGAGGACCACCATGTGGGTAGTGGACTGACGGCACAAAAGCCATGACAGGGAGACATAGTGGAGTGGTAACGCGCATGCAAGCATTTGCTCCTGACGCCACTTGGGTTCACTGCAGTATCCACCGAGAGGCTCTTGCTGCAAAGGGAATGCCTGACAGCTTGAAAGACATTTTGGACACTACAGTGAAAATGGTTAACTTTGTTAAAGCAAGGCCCCTGAACTCTCGTGTATTTTCTGCACTATGCAATGACATGGGCAGTGACCATGTAAAGTTTTTACAACATACAGAAGTGCGCTGGTTATCAAGAGTCAAAGTATTAACACGTTCTTTAAAATTGAGGAACGAGCTTAAAGTTTCCTTTACTGACCATCATTTTCACTTGTCTGACCGCTTGCATGATTACGAGTTTCTCACACGACTGGCCTATCTGGGTGATGTTTTTTCTCGCCTGAATGATCTGAATATAGGATTACAGTGACTCTCTGAAACTATATTCAATGTGCGGGACAAAATTGAGGCTATGATTAAGAAGTTGGAGCTCTTTTCTGTCTGCATTAACAGGGACAACACAGGTTTTTCCATCATTGTATGATTTTTTGTGTGCAAATGAAGTCAAGCTTACAGACAATGTCAAATGTGATATAGAGAAGCACCTGAGTGAGTTGGGTGCGCAATTACGCAGGTACTCTCCCGAAACGGACACAACCAACTGGATTCGTTATCCCTTTCACGCCCTGCCTCCAGTACCCTTACCGATATCTGAACAAGAGAGCCTCATCGAAATTGCAACAAGCGGTTCTGTGAAAATGTTATTTAATCAGATGCCACTGCCAGATTTCTGGATTGGGCTGCGCTCAGAGTATCCTGCCTTGGTAAATCGCGCTGTTAAGACACTGATGCACTTTGCAACCACGTACCTATGTGAGAGTGGATTCTCGGCCCTCACGAGCATGAAAACTAAATACAAGCACAGACTGTGTGTGGGAAATGATTTAAGACTGAGACTCTCTCCAATACAACCCAACATTACAGAGTTATGTGCATCCTTTCAAGCACGCCGTTCTCATTAACCTGTGGTGAGATATTCACAATTAATGAGCAACTAAAGTATTATATGTAAGATGGCTAGATAAAGAGCAAAATTATTGAATATTATTATTTGTGCCCTGGTCCTATAAGAGGTCTTTGTCACTTCCCACAAGCTGGGTTGTGACAAACTCACACTCATTCTTATGTTTAATAAATGTATCGTGCAGTGTGTGTATTGTACAGTGTGTGGCAGGCTTACAATGATGGCAAAAAAACAACATTTGAGAGTGCGCTGACCCTGGTGCTAGTGGGGGTACACAGCTGGAGGTTGAATGTTTTCAAGGGGTAAGGAACTGTAAAATGTTTGGGAACCACTGGCCTACTCAATACCACAGACTATTTCACCAGAATCACAACATTTTCATTTCTTTCTGTGCCACCCTACGTTTGCATAATACTGGTACAGTGAGCAGGTTTATTTAATACTGTAACATTATGGAACAATGTTGTTTAAATTAAGGAAATGGTTAGCCGGGAGAAGCTATACGTACACGGACATACACTGAGTGTTTCAAACATTAGGAACACCTTCCTAATATTGAATTGCTCCCCCTTTTGCCCTCAGAACAGCCTCAATTCAAGGACTCTACAAGGTGTCGAAAGCGTTCCACAGGGATGCTGGCCAATGTTCCCGCTTATCTTTTTCGGCACTGAGCAAATTTCAGGTCTGCCAATGCAAACTTGTTGTGAAAATTCTGTGCAACTTCCAGTTTACTGTGAATACAGGCTGTACCCGATTTAAGTTACAGTTTTAGACAGTGGTTAAGTAGGCTACTGTGGCTATTTGATCATAATGTCGGCCTACCAGGGTGGCCCTATCATCAAAAACAATGGAGAAAATTAATCTCATAACATTTTAAAATAGCTGTTCGAACATTCAGCCTACAGTAGCAACCAATGTGTGGTGTTCAATGTAGGCTTACATCCCATGAGACTTTTGAAAAAAAAACATGCAGGGCTTAACATTAACCTGCTTATCCACTTGTCCTTCAGACAAGGAGGTGACTGAAAATGTTATGTTGTTTGATGCAAGAAAGCACTTTACAAAATGAAATGCATTATTATCCCATAACATTACTACAGAGAATCAGACAAATAATTCTACCCTCTGCCTATTGGCTACTTAGCTCAGGAAGCAATCACTCCCCATTGCTGACTAAAAAGTATTCATAACTGGGCTAATAACTCACTAAGTAGCAAAGGATATGAACAAATGTTCACACTTGGCTACATATTTGCATATAGGCCTACTGCAGTTCTAATTGGTTATGCCACACCGGTCTGTGTAGAGTATGGGCTGAGTTGTGCTTGTCAATGGAATGGAATCCTACTCAGATGCATTCTGCCTACAGCAGAATCTCTTGCATACTTAGCATACTAAGTCTTGTACGGTTCGTTTTGTTTTTGTAAAGTGGCTAATATTGCGTTGATTAGATCACAATTACCACAGTAAAAGGGAAACGTTGACCTCTTAAGGATCGGACCCTTTTTAAAAATGTTCGCCTAAAATGACATACCCAAATCTAACTGCCTGTAGCTCAGGACCTGAAGCAAGGATATGCATATTCTTGATATCAATTGAAAGGAAACACTTTGAAGTTTGTGGATATGTGAAATTAATGTAGGAGAATATAACACATTAGATCTGGTAAAAGATAATACAAAGAAAAAAACATGCATTTTTTTTTTGTACCATCATCTTTGAAATGCAAGAGAAAGGCCATAATGTCTTATTCCAGCCCAGGCGCAATTTAGATTGGCCACTAGGTGGCAGTGTATGTGCAAAGTTTTAGACTGAACAAATGAACCATTGCATATCTGTTCAAAATGTTGTATCAAGACTGCCCAAATGTGCCTAATTGGTTAACTAATACATTTTGATGTTCATAATTGTGCACTCTCCTCAAACAATAGCATGGTATTATTTTACTGTAATAGCTACTGTAAATTGGACAGTGCAGTTAGATTAACAAGAATTTAAGCTTTCTGTCCATGTCAGATATACAACCTCATTCTACTCACATTAGCCTACGTTAGCTCAACCGTCCCGCGGGGGGCAACCATTCTTGATACACACGGGAAACTGTTGAGCATGAAAAACCCAGCAGTGCTGCAGTTCTTGACACACTCAAACCGGTGCGCCTGGCACCTAGTACCATACCCCATTCAAAGGCACTTAAATATTTTGTTTTCCCCATTGGCACGCATATACAATCCATGTCTCAATTATCTAAAGACTTAAAAATCCTTCTTTAACCTGTCTCCTCCCCTTCATCTACACTGATCAAAGTGGATTTAACAAGTGACATCAATAAGGGATTATAGCTTTCACCTGAATTCACCTGGTAGGGCTGTAATGGCAAGATAATGTGTTCCTAATGTTTTGTACACTCAGTGTATATTGGACATGTTATCCTTTATCACATGCCAGTATTTGTTTTATATCCAATGTATTTAGTTAGGATAAAGTAGCCTGGGCCTTCTAATCTGGGTAGATTGCATCCTATCACCTTTCAATATTAGTTATCAACAAATATAAAACCATGTTATCTTGAACATCAGTGTAATTTAATAATATGCATGGGGTGTGATAGTTGTATGAATTCATCAACATGCAAGCCTACTCATCAGAAGAAAGCGGCAGCTCTAATGTAATATTAGGTTAACAGTGAAACACCACTATTCTGGATATTAATCCTTCTTAAATAGTCAGTAAAATAGCTAATTTAGCTATCTCAAAAAATCATAGCCTCTATGACGTCATGTCCACAACGATGGAGCAGCAGACCAAGCAATATGCGAGAGGACTCCATACCGTAGGATCATTTTTTGGAGTCGGTTAAAAATTGATTAATTAACAGGTATTGAGAAGATCGATTATGTTACTTGTTACTTGTGTCAGATATTTCCATTTTGTGATAGTTGCTCACTGAATGGCTAAAACCAGTTGCTCACATTGCTACAGTGGCTACAATGTGGCTACAAACATCTCACGCTCAGTGGAATGTGAATACGTTATTATGGGATGCTGCATTCGAATCCCATCCCAAATGGCAGTAACCTACTGGGAAATTGCTACCTACTACAGTAGGTGCCTTTGGAGACAGGTAGGCAGTAGCCTTTGGAATTGTTAAATAATAACAGTATGCTACACCAACATTAGTTTCCATTCATATAAATTGTCAAAACGGTTGCCCAGCACTGGGCGCGAACTGGTGATGCTCGTGATGAGGTCGGTTGGTTTGCAGAGCCTTCCCTATGCTGCATTGTATAGCCTACAAACATTTCTTCGAGCTGCCCCTTGCGGCGATTATACATTTCTAATATTTATAAAAATGTATACAAATTCAGGATTATTTTACTCCTGCGACGAAATGGGTCATATTAAGATCCGATCTCTCTACAAGCAATTTAGAGCAGACCGAAATGGCTTGTGTCAACTTGAGCTAGGTAACGTTAGCCAGCTAGCTAGCTAGGTAAGCTAAGAAAACATGCCGTAATTCAACGTTGGCTAGCAATAAAGATACTTCTAAACAAGTCAAGGTACCTTAACCAGCTGAAAATATCATTCCACTTCACAGCTGCGTCAAGAAGATATTTACTAAAATAGTCTGAGCTTCATGTGTCTCACCTGACAGCATGAGGTTGGCGCTTGAAACGGATAACTTGAATCTACAGTAGGCATAAGCTATTACTGAAAAGAAATACAGTATGTCAGAGTCATTTTTACAGGAGGCTTCCAATTACAGTTAATAACAGTATTTTCCGATGTGTAAAACACATTTACAGTTTTTTACTGTTGAAAATACAGAAATGTCTTACAGTGTAACCAGCATGGGGGCGCCAACCCTCCAAGAGCCCAAACATTGACATCTATTTGGCCAATAAAAATAAAGAAATAATGTTGCACCCTCTAATTATGCTCCCAAACATTTCAGCATGCAGTACTTTCTTCAGGGTAAGTCACCGCCTTTACAAGACATTTTTGGGTGCATCAGCTTATGCCTTTTATTAATATAGTTGGCCATAACATAGACATATATAATGTGCTATGCTGTACTGTACTCTACTGTACTGTGCTCTACTGTACTGTACTATACCCTACTGTACTGAACTGTACTGTACTGTACTCAAGTTTACTCTTCTTAAGTTTGTTACAATTGATGAAAGGATCTATGGACTCTTGATCTAGTGGTCTTGGCCTTGAGACCACTCAAGACCACATAGATATTTTTTTAACTTGTCATGGTCTCAACTCACTGGGTCTGGAACATATAAATCTTGATCTTGGCTCCTGGATATTACCTTAGTCTTTAGTTTACAAACCATAGCCAACCCAATTTGAACAAGACAATGCTAGCAGAGACTGGAATATGTTCCGGGATTCATCCAATGGCATTGAGGAGCGTACTACCTCAGTCACCGGCTTCATCAATAAGTGCATCGACGACACCGTCCCCACTGTGACCGTACGTACATATCCCAACCTGAAGCCATGGATTACAGGCAACATCCGCACCGAGCTAAAACTGCCGCTTTCAAGGAGCAGGACACTAATCCAGACGCTTATAAGAAATCCAACTAAGAGATCTGACAAGCCATCAAACATGCAAAGCATCAATACAGGACTAAGATGCAATCATACTATGTCGGCTCTGATGCGCAACGGATGTGGCATTCCTTGCAAACTATCAAGGATTACAAAGGGAAACCCAGCCGCGAGCTGCTTAGCGACGCGAGCCTACCAGACAAGCTAAAAACCTTCCATGCTCGCATCGAGGCAAGCAACACAGTTCTGGACGACTGTGTGATCTCGCTCTCCATAGCTGATGTGAGTGAGACCTAGGGCTGTGGTGGTCATGAAATTTTGTAAGCCGGTTATTGTCATGCAAAAGTCTGCCGGTCTCACAGTAATTTACCATTAATTAACATAAAAATGTTTAGCATCTCCAACTCCACTTATACAAGCAGCATACAAGCCTCTGATGAGCACCTTTGGAACATCTACATTGAAAAAAATCTAAGAAATCAATTGAATATACACCCTCAATATCAATTCATTATTTATTTTAGGCAGATCTAAAGAAACATTATAATATGAAGAAAATGTATTTCAGAAGAACAGAATATGAGTTGGCCTACTGCAGTGGCGATTTTAGAATGTAAATCTTGGTGGGGCAAAAATAAATGTAATGAAAGTGGGATGCATGCCGGCAAAGCCACTACACAACCCAACATTAAACAATACATTAATTGCACTATAACGGTGACAAACGGTGCCCACAAACTGTTAGGGCCTACATAAAGCTGTCCTAACATCTTACCACTGCTACACCTCGCTATCAGCGAAGCCTTGTCTGGCAGCGAAACAGTTCATTCAGCCTCATTTACTGCCTTTAAATAAACATTTATGATATGGCTGACTTGCTTAAACAAATGTGATTTCTAATGACAATTGACATGTACAAACTATGGTATAAGGGGACGACAATTGGATAAGAGACCATCCGTAATTTCAATTAAGACATTAATGAGCAAGCTAGGACGGACGTAGTCGATATAACTATTTGTTTAGCACTTTTGAAATGTACAGCGACAGAATTCAGAACATGGGCCCATCTTACAGTGTTCTCCCTGTACACCAAGTCAGAACCATAGGATAAATAAAGGGGGCAAGTAAGCAGACAATGAAAGCTCTTACAATTATCACATCTGCTCCTGCAACGCCCTCTACTGCTCATCCTGTGACTCCTTGACCTGCCACCAGTCCCCCAGTACTATTTCCCTCTCCCTCTCCCTCTCTCTGTGTGATTGTGTGGGTGGAGACAGGTGTGCTGGAGTCAGAGCAGATCCCCACCAGCTGCAATCTGTTCCATAATCAAGACCTCTACAAATACTCAGTCCTGCCACTTCCACACTGCCAGATCATAATCTCTGCTCAGTCAGTCTACGTTCCTAGCCGTTTGTTACTATTCAGATCCTGTTATCCGTTTGTTCCTGTTTTCCCTTGCCTGACTCTGTTTTCCTTTCCGGTCCTGCCCACTCTGACTCTGGTCCCTGTCTCCAGTCCCATGTCTCGTCATTCTGCTACTCTGTCCTGGATTCCCCACTCTACTACTCATTTGGATTCCCCTCCAGACCTGCTTACCCTGTCTCAACCCCTCTCGCTTCAGCCTCCGCACCTGATTTCCAACAACCCGCCCAAGCTTCCCCTGACCTGCACTCCATCTCCCCCTGTGTCTCAATAAATACCTTGGTTACTTCATCCCAGTCTCCTCGTCTGAGTCTGCTCTTGGGTTCCCCTGTTCCACTCTGCATAACAACAATATTCAATGATTACATTTCTCTAAAACAGGTTATAGGCTACATGTGCACCAGCAAGTCAGAACAGTACGTTAAATTAAGAGTGGTAAAGAGACCAAATTATTAGGGTGAGGCACATGGGCTACTAACATCTTACTACACAACCTATACTTAGTATTACTTTCTTAGATACAGTATACATATCTCCCTGGCATATTACTTCATTTATGCAGTAGAATACAATACATTTTTGGACTCACCTTGTTGTGCTGTGCTCACTTGAGCAGGAAGGTGGTGCAGCGGTCCTTCGTGGGAAAATGTTGTCATCAAAGTCTGGCATTCTCTGGATTTTTGGTGCTTTTAAAACAACTGGGAACTCAGGAAAAAAAACAAGGTTGAATCATGATGACGTCATTGATCGTCAGGTCGTAGCTCAAGAAACAGGCCGGATTTACAATTCCCGAGTTGGATGACCGTGCAAAACTTATTTTCCTGACTTCCCAGTTTTCTTGAACTCACTGAAGCCAAGATTTCGCAGTTCAGAGTTAACAGTTGTTTTGAGCGTGACACAAATCATGCTTAATTGACAGCATGGAAAAGAGCCCCTTAATCCCAGATTTGGGATCACACAGCCACTGTCACTGATTCCTTTGAAACCACTGATTGTTGAATTTGCGATTTCCAACTGTTGTGTAATGTTTATGTCCAATGGCCGATGAGCACTGATACATTTTATCTATAATTTCTCTTCATTATTTCTCTTCATATGACAAGGATTTGCCAGGAGATTGTCAATTTGATTCATGATGTATGCTAGGTAAGATTTTGAAAATATGATGTTGACATGATCAGTCCAATCAAAGCTACTGTACATATAACGTGATTTGATGTAATTTTATCTGTGGCCAATGACCTTGAGCCTTCTTGGATGGGCACTTCTAATGTCACTCTATGGCAGCACCCAAGGGGTTACAATTTTATAAGTCTACCCTTAGACTTGGCGGTGACGTACAGTAGTGTCCCCTTGAGTGACAAAACATTGAGCCAATCACGGCGCAACGCTCCGTATTTTCTGCTGGCTTGCCCCACCACCACAGAAAGTACTGAGCTTGGCTGAAGCACAGAGCTACGCTGAAGCACTGAGCCATGAAAAACAGCCCCAGAATAACATTCCTCCTCCACCAAACTTTACAGTTGGCAGTATGCATTGGGGCAGGTAACGTTTTCCTGGCATCCGCCAAACCCAGATTCGTCCGTCGGACTGCCAGATGGTGAAGCGTAATTCATCACTCGAGAGAACACGTTTCCACTGCTCCAGAGTCTAATTGCGGTGAGCTTTACACCACTCCAGCCGACGCTTGGCATTGCGCATGGTGATCTTAGGCTTGTGTGCGGCTGCTTGGACATGGAAACCCATTTCATGAATCTTCCAACGAACAGTTATTGTGCTGACGTTGCTTCCAGGGGCAGTTTGGAAGTCGGTAGTGAGTGTTGCAACCGAGGACAGACGATTTTTACGTGCATCACCACTCGGCGGTCCCGTTCTGTGAGCTTCTGTGGCATACCACTTTGCTGCTGAGCCATTGTTGCTCCTAGACGTTTCCACTTCACAATAACAGCCCTTACAGTTTACCGGGGCAGCTCTAGCAGGCCAGAATTTTGAGTAACTGACTTCTATGAAAGGTGGCATCCTATGACGTTGCCACGTTGAAAGTCACTTAGGATTTCAGTAAGGCCATTCGACTGCCAATATGCAGTTATGCTTATGCATAAGCTCTAATATGGGTGTTTTGAATTAATCATCACCTTAGAAAGCGCTGTCCATTTCGTTGCGTTAGGCTTTGAAAAAACTCCCAAAATGCAAATGCAATCGAAAATCACATCAAACACTTGTCACCAAAACAGTATGTGCTTTTAAAACTAACCTCACTGTGATTGATCAACAATAGGTTGAAACTGAGTGGAAAACATGTTCATGTTAGAGTGGTTAGAGGGTCAAATAGAGCCCTGAGTACCAGGCCATTAGCGACCTGATGATCATTGGCGAGTTGGGTAGGCTACTATTGATGCATTTCCAGAGTGCATAAGAGGACATTACCAGGAGTCAATGGTCATGTAGAATTTTTCTGCGGTCATGACTCATGACTGCCGGGGTGGCGGTAATATGGTCACCAGAACCAGCCCCCTGAAGACCTTTAAACAGGTTAACATTTGCAAGCGGAGCCAGACAGAATTTCAGGGTGTGTACTTAGAGAATGCGCTGACCAGCTGGCAATTGTCTTCACTGACACGGTCTTTAATACCAACTTATTTCAAGCAGATCACCATAGTTCCCGTGCCCAAGAATGCCAAGGTAACCTGCATAAATGACTATTGCCCTGTAGCACTCACATCTATAGCCATGAAATGCTTTGAAAGGCTGGTCATGGCTGACATCAACACCATCATCCCAGACACCCTGGACCCACTCCAATCACTAAAGCTGTAGACTCTTACCTCCCTCACTAGCTGTAAGCAACAGCTGTCAGAGCAGCTCACAGATCACTGCACCTGTACATAGCTCATCTGTAAATAGCCCATCCAATCTACCTCATCCCCATACTGTATTTATTTATTTATCTTGCTCTTTTGTACCCCAGTATCTCTACTTGCACATTCATCTTCTGCACATTCTACCATTCCAGTGTCTAATTGCTATATTGTTATTTCTCCGCCAACATGGCCTATGTATTGCCTTACCACTCTTATCCTACCTCATTTGCACATGCTGTATATAGATTTTTCTACTGTATTATTGATTGTATGTTTGTTTATTTCATGTGTAACTCTGTGTTGTTGTATGTGTCGAACTGCTTTGCATTATCTTGGCCAGGTCGCAGTTGCAAATGAGAAGGTGATTTTATTTTATTTTTTTAAATGTGCTTACCGCCCCAACATATCCACAGATGACACAATCTCTATTGCACTCCACACTGCCCTGACCTACCTGGACAGAAGGAATATATATGTACATCAGCCGATGTGCTATACAGAAACCCAGCCTAAAACCCTAAACAGCAAGCAATGCAGATGTAGAAGCACGGTGGCTCGGAAAAACTCTGTAGAAAGGCAGGAACATAGGAAGAAACCTAGAGAGGAACCAGGCTCTGAGGGGTGGCCAGTCCTCTTCTGGCTGTGCCGGGTGGAGATTTTAACAGTACATGGCCAAGATATTCAAGCGTTCATAGATGACCAGCAGTGTCAAATAATAATAACCACAGTGGATGTAGAGAGTGCAACAGGTCAGCACCTCAGGAGTGCGAGAGAGAGAGACAAAGACAGAGAGACAGAGAGACAGAGAGACAGAGACAGAGAGAGAGAGACAGAGAGAGAGAGAGAGAGAGAGAGAGAGAGAGAGAGAGAGAGAGAGAGAGACAAAGACAGAGAGAGAGACAGAGAGAGAGAGAGAGGGTGAGAGGGTGAGAGAGAGAATTAGAGGGAGCATACTTAAATTCACACAGGACACCGGATAAGACAGGAGAAATACTCCAGATATAACATACTGACCCTAGCCCCCCGACACATAAACTATTGCAGCATAAATACTGGAGGCTGAGACAGGAGGGGTCGGGAGACACTGTGGCCCCGTCCAACGATACCCCAGGACAAGGACAACCAGGCAGGATATAACCCCACCCACTTTGCCAAAGCACAGCCACCACACCACTAGAGGGATATCTTCAACCACCAACTTACTACCCTGAGTCAAGGCCGAGTATAGCCCATGAAGATCTCCCCAACGGCACGAACCCAAGGGGGGCGTCAACCTGGACAGGAATATCACGTCAGTGACTCAACCCACTCAAGTGACGCTCCCCTCCTAGGGACAGCATGGAAGAGCAGTAATAGGGTAAGCATGGAAGAGCAGTAACCAGTAAGCCAGTGACTCAGCCCCCGTAATAGGGTTAGAGGCAGAGGATCCCAGTGGAGAGAGGGGAACCGGCCAGGCAGAGACAGCAAGGGCAGTTCGTTGCTCCAGTGCCTTTCCGTTCACCTTCACACCCCTGGGCCAGACTACACTCAATCATAGGACCTACTGAAGAGATGAGTCTTCAATAAAGACTTAAAGGTCGAGACTGAGTCTGCGTCTCTGACATGGATAGGCAGACCGTTCCATAAAAATGGAGCTCTATAGGAGAAAGCCCAGCCTCCAGCTGTTTGCTAAGAAATTATAGGAACAATAAGGGGGCCTGCGTCTTGTGACGGTAGCGTACGTGTAGGTATGTACGGCAGGACCAAATCGTAAAGATAGGTAGGAGCAAGCCTATGTAATGCCTTGTAGGTCAGCAGTAAAACCTTGAAATCAGCCCTAGCCTTAACAGGAAGCCAGTGTAGAGAGGCTAACACTGGAGTATATTCATACTCATATGATCACATTTTTTGGTTCTAGTCAAGATTCGAGCAGCCGTGTTTAGCACTAACTGAAGTTTATTTAGTGCTTTATCCGGGTAGCTGGAAAGTAGAGCATTGCAGTAGTCTAATCTAGACTACTGAAACACAGGCTTTCAGGGAGGACAATTTTGGGGCTTCACCATGTTTCATTGAAATGAACAGCTATGTATCAACTGCGTAGCAGTGACAATTAACATTATGTTTCCGAATTACATCAAGAGGTAAAATATATAGTGAAAACAATAGTGGTCCTAAAACAGAACCTTGATGAACATCAGAATTTACAGTTGATTTGTCAGAGGACAAACCATCCACAGAGACAAACTGATACATTTCTGACAGATAAGATCTAAACCAGGCCAGAACTTGGCCATGTAGACCAATTTGGGGTTCCAATCTCTCCAAAAGAATGTTGTGAGCGATGGTGTCAAAAGCAGCACTAAGGTCTAGGAGGACGAGGACAGATGCAGAGCCTTGGTCTGACGCCATTAAAAGGTAATTTACCACCTTCACGAGTGCAGTCTCAGTGCTATGATGGGGTCTGAAACCAGAATGAAGCGTTCTGTATACATTGTTTGACTTCAAGAAGGCAGTGAGCATCTAGTCATGAAATCTGTGCAGCCTAACCAAGCACTTTTTATAGCTTCTGTTCACAGGCCTCCTGGACCGTAAACAGCATTCCTCAATGAGTTCTCTGAATTCCTATCGAAACCTTGTAGTCATGGAAGATAATATTCACATTTTTGTTGACTTTAATATTCACATGGAAATGTTCACAGACCCGCTCCAAAAGGCTTTTGGAGCCATCATCGACTCAGTGAGTTTAGTCCAACATGTCTCCGGACCTACCCACTGCCACAGTCTTCTGTCCCATGGAATAAATATTGTGGATCACAATGTTTTTTCTCATAATCCTGGACTATCGAACCACCATTTTATTACATTTGCAATAGCAAACAAATAATCTGCTCGGACCCCAACCAAGGATTATCAAAATTTGCGCTATAAATTCTCAGACAACCAATATTGCTCAATATCTCCCCATGCCTCAAACCAAAAGAGAAAATAAAAGTTTATTAACTCAAACAAACCGGCCATAATATCAACCTGTGCATGAGAGGAAGCCAAGCTTGCCGAGTAGCCTACGCTAACGTTTCAGCATAATAAAGGCACAGGTTATTAATACGGATTATTTCGTAATAACAATATCTTTCTCATTATGTTATCTTTTTCGTAATAACTAGATAATGTATTAGTTCGTTATAACAAGTTATTGAATTATTTCATAACGTGAAAAAAGAGTGGCAGCAATACACCACCGTAGCCGACACATAGCCGAAGCCATCTCTCCTCCATCCCTCGTTAGCACAGAACCATAGACTGTCACAGAACCCTCGTGGTGAGAAGTGTTTACTTCCTGTTATCGCCATCCACGCTGGGCGCAGCGAAAATAGATACATAATTGCCAATCTAACTCACCTGGACAGAATCAGCTACAGCACATTGTATCAGTGGAGTGCAACATTGTAACTAGCATGCCTGCAGCCTTTCTCTGTACCTCTGTTTCTTGTGGTGTTTTGTTTTTTCACCCATTTTTTTCTTTCTTCTCTCAAGTGAAGCTAGGTGGATTGCACCAACCTGCTGTATTTTTTAAATTATAAATAAATAAAATACACATTTCAAGAGACTAAAGAACGTAACCCATTATAACTAAGGAAAATAGGCTGATCTACTCAACTGAGGACTGTTGAAGCACTGTAAAGCCAAGATGCCTGGCAAGGAGGAGGCTCAAACACTGAAGCTTTCTGAAGAGACCCAGCTCCTTCTAAATCACATCTAGGATATAAAGCAGCGACTTCAGACTGTGAAGAAGCACCTAGATGAATGGGATGAGCAACAGAACAAACATCTTGGTGAGGTTGATGACGGTAGAGAGATCCGGGAGGGGGGCCGGCCGATACCCGCCTTTCTACATGGGTGGAATGAGACCATCACTGATGCCACAGCCATTCAACATGCCACTGCCGCAGCCAGTCAGGCCCGTCATCCCACATATCCAGCAGACACCTTCAGCCAGCCCCAAGCCTTGGAGAGCAACCTGAGAACCAACCGCCCAGGAATATCACCAGGATTTGACAATGTCAACAATGTTATTGATATGTACAACTCGCAGACAATTGATGTGGTGGTCACCTCCACTCAGGTGCCCGCAGCGGTAACAGTGACCGTCAACATGGCCTCAGCCCCACGACACTACCTTCTCGCTGGGGCTCGTCCAAGGCACTATGCAGTGGCTCTGGACCCATATGCCCAGCCAGTCAACCCTCTGGACCCAGGCTATACATGACACCAGGGTTACCAGGCTGATGTCTACTCTGGCTGGCCTGTTTCCACGTAAGAACATGATCAGCAACAAAGCCACATATCAGCTACATAGCCTCAATGCCCACCATTCATCATAGCTGAGAATGGCTACTCTCTGCCTAATGCAACGGCCAAACACGATGAGCCCCGTTACCTCACAGACCATGTGAACAATGGACATGGTCAGACTGATGGCATCTCAGCTACTTGCCACCCTAATGGATCAAGGCAGAGGCAGACAAAGTACACAGGCTGCACTTCTGTCTCAGCGGCACTACCAAGTTTGTGTGAGCACTACCAGAACATATCCGGGAGTCCTACCAGAGCCTAACTAGTAACATGGCTACCAGGTTTGGACAGAAAGACCAAGCAACCTCGATGGAGTTTGTGGAGGAGGTACGGCACCTCGCTGCCATAGCCTACCCGGGGATGGAACAGCGGCTGCTCTAACATCTGATGCCTTCCTAAAGGGCCTACGTGATCAAACAGCTGGCTTACGACATCATGCACCCTGAACCCCCTACTCTGCTGCAGTTCATCTCCACCTACGAGCTGAACTTCAAGGGATTCCGACAAATCAAGAGAAAGACGCGTGGCCTGGACAGGCCAACAGGATGACCCCTCAGACCTGGAGGAGGCCAGCTCCACATGCCTACAGCTGGAATCCAGCCAAACGCTTGTAGAAAAGGTGGATAAGCTACACATAAACATTGAAATTCTTTCTGAGGCGGCCAGGCTGGGTCCGCCAACACATGCCCCACTGAGCCAAAAACACACATCTCACCCTCCCCAGAAGGACAGGGATCAACAATATCAGAAAGTCAGGGTCGTGTTCGCTTCAGGTCCCCAGCTTCAACACCCCTATCAGTGCATACTTTCTCTTCGGGGAGGAGAGGCACTACAAGAGGAATTGCTCGTGCTCACCAAGCCCCTCTCACAGAGCAACAATCTAACAAGCCAACCGTAAGCAAGATTACAACTGGAGTGGACAGGATAAAGACAGGTCAGAGATCATACAGGTCCAAGAGAGCACTAAACCATGGTCCAAGCCTACGCGTTGCTCCCTCTGTCGAAGACATGCCCATCCATGCGGTGGTGGAAACAGGCGCCAAAGCTGCTATAATGTCTGAGATGTTCAAGCTGCTGTCACGAAGAGAACACCCTAACGAGAGAACAGTGCATCTCAAGAATGCAGTCTGGCAAGGAAATAAATGCAAAGGGAAGAATCAAGGCCAACTCCCTGCCATGGAAAATCTGATTGGCGCCAATCCAGGACCCCCTTCTGCTTGGGCTGGATCTGATGCAAACATAACAATCCAGGAAAAGTCTGTCAGGACAGAAGCTGTTCCTACATTCGTCAGCGAACAGAGCAGTTTCGACTACTCGATCTCCAGAGTGACCTTGGAGAAAGACACCACTATACCTCTGGGGAGTGAGTAGCTGGTGTGGGGTGAAGTCCACGATACTAAACCTGACCTGCATGCTGTTCAAGAAACCTACAATCCTTGCTGATGGAGTGTAGAAAGGAAGCTCACTGACTGAAATGCAGCTGAGGGTCCCAGTCAGATTGTGCAATCGGTCTCCTACAAACAAGTCTCTCGCAAAGGGCTTCTGCCTCAGCTTCTTGGTGTGGAGGCTATCCCATCTCTGCGCCAACTGAGAAGGGGACGTCACCAGAGGACCCCTCTAGTTTAGTCACAAGAAGACACAACACTACCAGCTCCAGAGATAAGAGTCAGCGCCGTTAGCCTGCTGGATCTTTCAGAGCATCTACAGTCCTTGTATGCCAAGTCCACTGACGCTTTAACGGGGACCAACAAAAGAAGCTGATCAGTCTGCTGATAGTGCACAAGTCTGTGTTCTCTGCCCAGCAACGCAGACTTTGGAAAATTCTCAGCTGTCACCCACCAGATCGATACAGGAGCAGCAAGACCCATTTGCCAACCTGTAAGACGCACACCCTTGGGTTTACAAAGTTAAGAAAAATAACACCTGCAGACAATACTGAATACAGGAGTTGTGGGGCCATCCAGCTCTGAGTGGGCCTCACTAGTCATCCTCGTCAGGAAGAAGGTTGGAGGTGTACGTTGGTGTGTTGACTATAGAGGGATCAACGATTTCACTCTTCAATTCTTTTCCTAAGATTGAAGTATGCCTGGATGTCCTGAAAGGTACAAAGATCTTCTCGACGCTGGACTTACATTGAGCCCCTGGCCTGAGAGGATGGTTGAATTTATGGTTGGATTAGAATTGTGGTATAATCATTGGCCAGAATGGAGAATTGGCTGCAGCGATGGTCAGCAGACTGCACCAAGAGGTGAACGACAGCAGGGGGATCTGATAATTGCTCACCTCTCCTGCAATAAAAGTGTTGAATGCAGAATGGTGATTGAATGAAAAATAAATCCTTGCCACTAGTTGAGAAGAGCTGATGTTGCTAAACTAGTCCCAGATCTGTATGTCCACTCACCCACATCTACTAATCTATAAACCAGGAGGTCAGTCTGAAGTTATAGACAGGATGAGGGAGAGCGAATTCTCCATCAGAGTAGGAGTGCTGATCTAGGATCAGGCCACTCTCCATATAAGACTAGTATTCATTCTTATATTTTGCAAATGCTTAGTCTGGATTGTTGTCTTAGGTCAAAGTGGACCCTGTACATGAATGAAATAGCACTCTAAATCCATATGAACATGTACTGGCTACCTAGCGCTGTAGTAGTAGCAAAAACAGCATACTTGTATCAGCTGTTATACATTAACTTCATGACAAAGAGCTTATACATGGGCTCCAGTATTAAATTTGCCCTCCTATGGCCACCACCACTCCTCCAGCCACATCAGAAACTCCAAGACAGACAGGCTGGCTGGCAGGCATACAGACAGACGCATACACACAGTCAGAGAGCTCGGCAAAATAGACTAATGTAAAACAAATGTTGTTATTCATAGGTTGCACATCCGGCACTGGGTGGCGTCATGCATTCGCAAAGCGGCACTCTGCCGGCAGCGCCAAAGTGGTGCCAAGAAGTCGTGATAGAGGCTAACGACTGTTTTGTCTAAATAACACTATAGTGGCCTGGAAATATGATGCCATTGCTAAAGTGGCAAATGTTTAGTAGGAAACAACTTAGCCATTACTATCATGTCGTCAAATGGATGGTAGAACATATTGCATCCAACATTTCATCAAAAATAGCTAGCTAGCAATACTAACGTTAACTGTTAAAATCCTGTGGTCTCCCCTCAATCCTACCCCGGTCAACAGCACTGCACGCCCCACAGCAACTCGCCCAAGCCTTCCCCATTTCTACTTCTCCCAAATCCAGTCAGCTGATGTTCTGAAAGAGCTGCAAAATCTGGACCCCTACAAATCAGCCGGGCTAGACAATCTGGAACCTTTCTTTCTAAAATTATCTGCCGAAATTGTTGCAACCCCTATTACTAGCCTGAACAAGAAGCGTTTCCGGCGCCGACCGAGATGGCCGCCTCGCTTCGCGTTCCTTGGAAAATATTGGTACCCCAGGTAATCTTAGGTTTCATTACATACAGTCGGGAGGAACTACTGAATATAAGAGCAACGTCAACTCACCACCGTTACAACCAGGAATATGACTTTCCCGAAACGGATCCAGTGTTTTGCCTTCCACCCAATACAATAGATCTGATCCCAGCCGGCGACCCTATGCGACGCCGTAAAAGGGGCAAACGTAGCGGTCTCCTGGTCAGGCTTCGGAGACGGGCACATCACGCTCCACTCCCTAGCATACTACTCGCCAATGTCCAGTCTCTTGACAATAAGGTTGATGAAATCCGAGCAAGGGTAACATTCCAGAGAGACATCAGAGATTGTAACGTTCTCTGCTTCACGGAAACATGGCTAACTCAAGAGACGCTAACGGAGTCGGTGCAGCCAGCTGGTTTCTTCACGCATCGCGCCGACAGAAACATACATCTTTCTGGTAAGAAGAGGGGCGGGGGTGTATGCCTTATGATTAACGAGACGTGATGTGATCGTAACAACATACAGGAACTCAAGTCATTCTGTTCACCTGATCTAGAATTCCTCACAATCAAATGTCGACCGCATTATCTACCAAGGGAATTCTCTTCGATTATAATCACAGCCGTATATATTCCCCCCCAAGCAGACACATCGATGGCCCTGAACGAACTTTATCTGATTCTTTGTAAACTGGAAACCACACACCCTGAGGCTGCATTCATCGTAGCTGGGGATTTTAACAAGGCTAATCTGAAAACAAAACTCCCTAAATTATATCAGCATATCGATTGTGCTACCAGGGCTGGTAAAACCTTGGATCATTGTTATACTAACTTCCGCGACGCATATAAGGCCCTCCCCCGCCCTCCTTTCGGAAAAGCTGACCACGACTCCATTTTGTTGCTTCCAGCCTACAAACAGAAACTAAAACAACAAGCTCCCTCGCTCAGGTCTGTTCAACGCTGGTCCGACCAATCTGATTCCACGCTTCAAGACTGCTTCGATCACGCGGATTGGAATATGTTCCGCATTGCGTCCAACAACAATATTGACGAATACGCTGATTCGGTGAGCGAGTTCATTAGAAAGTGCATTGACGATGTCGTACCCACAGCAACGATTAAAACATTCCCAAACCAGAAACCGTGGATTGACGGCAGCATTCCCGTGAAACTGAAAGCGCGAACCACTGCTTTTAACCAGGGCAAGGTGACCGGAAACATGACCGAATACAAACAGTGTAGCTATTCTCTCCGCAAGGCAATCAAACAAGCTAAGTCCCAGTATAGAGACAAAATAGAGTCGCAATTCAACAGCTCAGACACAAGAGGTATGTGGCAGGGTCTACAGTCAATCACGGATTACAAAAAGAAAACCAGCCCCGTCGCGGACCAGGATGTCTTGCTCCCAGACAGGCTAAATAACTTTTTTTCTCGCTTTGAGGACAATACAGTGCCACTGACACGGCCCGCTACCAAACCTGCGGGCTCTCCTTCACTGCAGCCGAGGTGAGTAAAACATTTAAACGTGTTAACCCTCGCAAGGCTGCAGGCCCAGACGGCATTCCCAGCCGCGTCCTCAGAGCATGCGCAGACCAGCTGGCTGGTGTGTTTACGGACATATTCAATCAATCCTTATCCCAGTCTGCTGTTCCCACATGCTTCAAGAGGGCCACCATTGTTCCTGTTCCCAAGAAAGCTAAGGTAACTGAGCTAAACGACTACCGCCCCGTAGCACTCACTTCCGTCATCGTGAAGTGCTTTGAGAGACTAGTCAAGGACCATATCACCTCCACCCTACCGGACACCCTAGACCCACTCCAATTTGCTTACCGACCCAATAGGTCCACAGACGACGCAATCGCAACCACACTGCACACTGCCCTAACCAATCTCGACAAGAGGAATACCTATGTGAGAATGCTGTTCATCGACTACAGCTCAGCATTTAACACCATAGTACCCTCCAAACTCGTCATCAAGCTCGAGACCCTGGGTCTCGACCCCGCCCTGTGCAACTGGGTCCTGGACTTCCTGACGGTCCGCCCCCAGGTGGTGAGGGTAGGTAACAACATCTCCACCCCGCTGATCCTCAACACTGGGGCCCCACAAGGGTGCGTTCTGAGCCCTCTCCTGTACTCCCTGTTCACCCACGGCTGCGTGGCCATGCACGCCTCCAACTCAATCATCAAGTTTGCGGATGACACTACAGTGGTAGGCTTGATTACCAACAACGACGAGACGGCCTACAGGGAGGAGGTGAGGGCCCTCGGAGTGTGGTGTCAGGAAAATAACCTCACACTCAACGTCAACAAAACAAAGGAGATGATTGTGGACTTCAGGAAACAGCAGAGGGAGCACCCCCCTATCCACATCGACGGGACAGTAGTGGAGAAGGTGGAAAGTTTTAAGTTCCTCGGTGTACACATCACGGACAAACTGAATTGGTCCACCCACACAGACAGCGTTGTGAAGAAGGCGCATCAGCGCCTCTTCAACCTCAGGAGGCTGAAGAAATTTGGCTTGTCACCATCAGCACTCACAAACTTCTACAGATGCACAATCGAGAGCATCCTGTCGGGCTGTATCACCGCCTGGTACGGCAACTGCTCCGCCCACAACCGTAAGGCTCTCCAGAGGGTAGTGAGGTCTGCACAACGCATCACCGGGGGCAAACTACCTGCCCTCCAGGACACCTACACCAACCGATGTCACAGGAAGGCCATAAAGATCATCATGGACAACAACCACCCAAGCCACTGCCTGTTCACCCCGCTATCATCCAGAAGGCGAGGTCAGTACAGGTGCATCAAAGCAGGGACCGAGAGACTGAAAAACAGCTTCTATCTCAAGGCCATCAGACTGTTAAACAGCCACCACTAACATTTAGCGGCCGCTGCCAACATACTGACTCAACTCCAGCCACTTTAATAATGGGAATTGATGGAAATTATGTAAAAATGTACAACTAGCCACTTTAAACAATGCCACTTAATATAATGTTTACATACCCTACATTACTCATCTCATATGTATATGTATATACTGTACTCTATATCATCTACTGCATCTTGCCATCTTTATGTAATACATGTATCACTAGCCACTTTAAACTATGCCACTTTATGTTTACATACCCTACATTACTCATCTCATATGTATATACTGTACTCTATACCATCTACTGCATCTTGCCTATGCCGTTCTGTACCATCACTCATTCATATATCTTTATGTACATATTCTTTATTCCTTTACACTTGTGTGTATAAGGTACTAGTTGTGGAATTGTTAGGTTAGATTACTTGTTGGTTATTACTGCATTGTCGGAACTAGAAGCACAAGCATTTCGCTACACTCGCATTAACATCTGCTAACCATGTGTATGTGACAAATAAAATTTGATTTGATCAACCTCTCTTTCGTGTCGTCTGAGATTCCCAAAGATTGGAAAGCAGCTGCGGTCATCCCACTCTTCAAAGGGGGGGACACTCTTGACCCAAACTGCTACAGACCTATATCTATCCTACCCTGCCTTTCTAAGGTCTTCGAAAGACAAGTCAACAAATTACCGACCATTTCGAATCCCACCGCACCTTCTCCGCTATGCAATCTGGTTTCAGAGCTGGTCATGGGTGCACCTCAGCCACGCTCAAGGTCCTAAACGATATCTTAACCACCATCGATAAGAAACAATACTGTGCAGCCGTATTCATTGACCTGGTCAAGGCTTTCAACTCTGTCAATCACCACATCCTCATTGGCAGACTCGATAGCCTTGGTTTCTCAAATGATTGCCTCGCCTGGTTCACCAACTGCTTCTCTGATAGAGATGTCAGTGTGTCAAATCGGAGGGCCTGTTGTCCGGGCCTCTGGCAGTATCTTTGGGGGTGCCACAGGGTTCAATTCTTGGGCCGACTCTCTTCTCTGTATACATCAATGATGTCGCTCTTGCTGCTGGTTAGTCTCTGATCCACTTCTACGCAGACGACACCATTCTGTATACTTCTGGCCCTTCTATGGACACTGTTAACAACCCTCCAGACGAGCTTCAATGCCATACAACTCTCCTTCCGTGGCCTCCAACTGCTCTTAAATACAAGTAAAACTAAATACATGCTCTTCAACCGATCGCTGCCTGCACCTCCCCGCCTGCCCAGCATCACTACTCTGGACGGTTCTGACTTAGAATATGTGGACAACGACAATACCTAGGTGTCTGGTTAGACTGTAAACTCTCCTTCCAGACTCACATCAAACATCTCCAATCCAAAGTTAAATCTAGAATTTGCTTCCTATTTTGCAACAAAGCATCCTTCACTCATGCTGCCAAACATACCCTCGTAAAACTGACCATCCTACCGATCCTCGACTTTGGCGATGTCATTTACAAAATAGCCTCCAATACCCTACTCAATAAATTGGATGCATATCTATCACAGTGCCATCCGTTTTGTCACCAAAGCCCCATATACTACCCACCACTGCGACCTGTACGCTCTCGTTGGCTGGCCCTCGCTTCATACTCGTCGCCAAACCCACTGGCTCCAGGTCATCTACAAGACCCTGCTAGATAAAGTCCCCCCTTATCTCAGCTCGCTGGTCACCATAGCAGCACCCACCTGTAGCATGCGCTCCAGCAGGTATATCTCTCTGGTCACCCACAAAGCCAATTCCTCCTTTGGCCGCCTCTCCTTCCAGTTCTCTGCTGCCAATGACTGGAACGAACTACAAAAATCTCAAACTGGAAACACTTATCTCCCTCACTAGCTTTAAGCACCAGCTGTCAGAGCAGCTGTCAGAGCAGCTCACAGATTACTGCACTTGTACATAGCCCATCTATAATTTAGCCCAAACAACTACCTCTTCCCCTATTGTATTTATTTAGCTCCTTTGCACCCCATTATTTATATTTCTACTTTGCACATTCTTCCACTGAAAATCTACCATTCCAGTGTTTTACTTGCTATATTGTATTTACTTCGCCACCATGGCCTTTTTTGCCTTTACCTCCCTTCTCTCACCTCATTTGCTCACATTGTATATAGACTTACTGTATGTTTGTTTTATTCCATGTGTAACTCTGTGTTATTGTATGTGTCGAACTGCTTTGCACTATCTTGGCCAGGTCTCAATTGTAAATGAGAACTTGTTCTCAACTTGCCTACATGGTTAAATAAAGGTGAAGTAAAATAAAATCTAATTAGCCTAGATAACAGTTAATGTTATACTGCTAAAATCAATATGGCATCATCAAAATGATGACAAAAGTTTATACTAATTATTTGTCTCCTTTTGCAATGTCATTATATGTCCAAGCCAATTTTGATTAAATCAGAGCTCATTGACAATGTATTGAGTAGAATGCTCAAGGAGTCGGGTATATGCTTCCCAGACAGGGTCTTAAAGTTAACGTAAACTCACCCCATTCCGTACAAATGTGCGTAACCGCGACATTCAAACGAGGCTACAAAGAAAACTAATGGGACTGTAGCGACTGTGTTGACTTCAAAATCGGGGGTGTGAACTAGGTTTCTATTCAAGCGTTGATCGACATGGTAATGGCTCAAAAGTATTGGAGAAAAGTTGAAAAAAAATGTTACATCTTGACGTGTCATGTCGTAACGTACAGCACGCATAAAGCAACTATTTCTGTCTTACAATCTCTCTCCACCAGGTGTAGCACTTCTCTCATCATTTAAAAACAAGAAATGGACAGTGATGGGGGTAAGGGGGGATACCTAGTCATTTTTTTCGTCATCATTGCATGCGATCATCATTCTCAAAGCAGCTGTTTACTTCTAAGATCACTTTAGCACCGCCCTAAAAACCCGATTCAAATTCGACACAAACCTTCAAATAGGTATGTAATGACACATTATATAAACTCTTTATAGTGTTTTAATTACATTTTAGAGGCGATAAGGTGATAAGTTGGACAGATCGAGTGAAAAAAGCAATTTTCCCACACGACATCTGTTCTTCTCACTATGACGCATTAGTTTCGCTTCCCCACCCACCATTTCTTTTTTTTTAAACCCGACGGGGCTCATTGCCTGCTTGAATTATGCAGAAACGGGCAGTGTTTAGGTCATGTAATTGATTTTGTTGGAAAGGGGAGAAATTGTGCTTTACAATGGTACTGACATTACAGTTGATCTGGAAGTATTACGTTTTTGGGGGCGCTAAAATAAGGGCAATTGTACGGACCAAGGCGATGTACGAGTTTACGTGAGTTTACATGACTTGCTCTTAAAAATGGCCATAGCGATCCCCTCGAGAGTAGCTTATTTTATTGTATCATTCATATAGCTTGCAAGCTAGCTAGTTGGCTATGCTAGAAATGATATAATCATGTTAGCTAATTGTTTCAATGCACCTTCCAAATGTGAAATTACAAGACAAAAACGATTCTTACTCTTAATGTTCCTCCATGTCCTCTTCTTGGTTGTGAAGGTAATGTAACGTTAGCAAGCTAGCTAGCTAATCTCGGTCCCAGAGACTTCCGACCAAACGTGCACTCCATGGGGGTCTAAAATATGAAGTAAACACCTGACTGTTATGAGTCACCACATACAGTATCCCGCTTGGGTGCATTAGCTTGTATCCATGAATCTTCACGTCAGCCCAGGTGATGAAGAAAGAGTTCTTCTATGTCAAGGAGGTCCAATGTTTTTTTCCGTCTGTAGAGCCTTTGCTTGAAGGCTGAACATGAATGATGAATAAGAAAAGGGTAACAAACAAAATACGTAACCCGACCTATGAGGAAATTAGATGTGATATGTTAAACTAAAGTTAAACAATTATATAAAATGTTAAAATGCTTGTTCAACGTATCACAGTTGTATGAAGTAGCACCTACAATTCAAGTAGCTCATGTTATATTTCAACATGGTACAATGACCAATGACTTGATAAGGTAGTGATTACATTACCTATACACAAATACATAAACACACAGAACCTGCTACCGGCAAATGGATTTAGACTGCCATCCAGTGGTCACCAAGAGGTCAAATGACTAAACTCACATTTTCTCTGGAAGCAATTTTCAGTGGAAGGCTTGGGGGATATGATTAAAAGTACAATAAGATGTCAAATAAATTATATCTAGCTAATGCATTTGTTATGCTAACTTTAACACATTTCTGGAAGCAATGTTTTTGAGTTTAGCTAACCAAGCTTCTTGGTTACAGCAGACATTCAAATTGTTTTGAATGCCCCTTTCAAGTTATAATAGCGCCCCAGTAATACCAGAAGTGAACAGTATGAAAATCTGAATACTGCCCAGCCCTATTCAGTTGCACTCTGTCAATTGAGTTCAATGTCAGAGGACCTGCCCGAGCAGCATAACTACTTTCAAGTTCCAGATCGAAAGTCTTTTCAATGTTCACGTTACATTCTTGTGGGTGCAGTCATACTCTACTTATCCAGCGAGGCCAAAGAGGTGGTGGTAGGCAATAACTTTTATTTTCTTCTGGAATGTAAAGTAACACATATTACATCCAAAGCTGCCTGACGTACACAACAGTAAAATAATGGCACACAAAATGGTTCTCTTCATGATGTACCTCTTCCTTAAACAGTGTGTGAAACAGATGAAAACATATTTTTCCTGACCAAAGGTTTGGTTGTCTTTTCAAAACACAGCGAGATGAGATATTGGCACGATAACTTAAAAACATAATACCACTTTGAGTGGCTTCATTCTGAACAGACATAGATCACACATTCATCATAGGACCTTTGAAAGAAGTTACCACTATAATCACTTAGTGAAGAGAAAATGTATTCATGTATCAGATCGATCGATATCTATCTAGTCCCATGACTGGATATCCTATTGACACTGGCTAAATTAACAAACTTAGGGATAGAGATGGAGCCTTTTTTCTCTAATAGACTACTTTCATGGGGAGAAAATGCTCAACACAGTGTTACTTGTGAGATACTGTACCTTGTAAATTAGCCTTGATTTGCAGAGCTATTTCAAACACATTTACAACCAACTTTCCTCTGTGAGGACAATGTAACAGACTTAAAAGACTGATCTAAGTCCCCCCCACTGAGTATAGCACTATGCACACAATTCCCGAGACATAGTGATATTAACTGCCCTTATATTGGCTTGATTCGTTTTGATCGGGCATTTAAAGACTTGGTGTACTGTTACCAAGGAGGTGGGTTAGGTTGGGACTAAAACAGGCTCAAGCCGACTGGCACTTACAATGTTTAAAGTCACAACCTGTGGTACAGTGCCCCCGAAATTGGGCATGAAGCCTCCTTGCCCAATCAATGAGCTTTCACTTGACCCTTGTGGATTTGAAATAAACACAACATTAAAAGGATTGGCCCTTGTTCTGACGCCCACAAACAAAGCTTGTCCTTTCCAAACATCCCGTCAACAAAAACACGGTCCTCCATTTTGTTTTTTTTAACTGTAAATCTTGACCAGAAATAAAACATGAAGCACACTGAGGGAAGACAGACAGCTACGCAACACCAAAAGGTTTGACAGACATAAAAAACACATACAGAACACATGCCAATTGACATTTTGCAACAGTTGAACCTTGACCAAAAATAAATGTTCACACTAATCATTTCTTTTTCACTTCTTGGAAGAGAGGAGATGAGAGGGAAAAGACACCGTAATGGCTGACTCGTGATGTGGCCACTTGGCAGGTGAGACACACGGCGCTTGGTCCTGTCAGTTTGAGAAGTGTTTCTCAACACTGCTGGTGTTCCAAGGATGCCTGTGCATGTGGGCTTACAATCAAACTTAAGGCTACATTCTGTTCTAATCAACTAACCATGTTCGATTAATCTATTCCTTCTCCCAGTACCAAGTTCGGTTTGGAATCAAACCTGCAAACACAGGGGTCCTTGGAGACCAGGTTTGAGATCCATCAGTTTAGAGGTCTATTTCCAGCTGGATTTTATGTTCAAAGATTGCGATGAGCAGCATGATGCAGAAGCCCAACAGGATGCCTGCGTTCTGGAGCAGGAAGAAGCCGCAGTGGCTGAAGCCGTGGTCCCCAGCATCGTTGTGGAGCATCTCTGGGACCTGTGAAACGTCAAACATTGGTTTGTACTGAAATGGAACTTATCTGGTAAAGCAGCTTCTAATTCGAGGCATAGAATCAAGTAAACAGGCCAAGCCTGCATCCTCATTCTCCACCCTTCCGCTAAGTACGCAATTTTACACTTTCTTGAAAGAATTTAACAATGGTGGAAACGCTCTCCAACCAATAATTACACCAACCCTTTGCTTTTAAATGCATGATGGTAGGGGCCGCACGATTTATATTGAAATTGCTATATTGACATGTGCAATATCCATATCACAAGAGATCCATATTTTTACTATATTTTGAAACGCCACTGAGCCGCTTGTAATGTACATTTGTGGTAACAGAAGCCTCCGATCACAGACGGACATTAAATTGTATTCCTGGTCGAGAAATTGCTCTTATGCAGCTTTGGAAGACATCCCATGTATTCAACATGTCCACAAGAGGTCAGACTTGAGAGGAATTAGCTGGGCTGTACAACAGTCAGCTGCCTGTGACAGCCCAGTCAGTCCCTACCTGATTCTCTCACGTACGTGTGTGTGTAACTGCTTCTCTCACGTACGTGTGTGTGTGTGTGTATGTGTGTGTGTAACTGCTTCTCTCACGTACGTGTGTGTATGTGTGTGTGTGTGAAGAGGCCATATGGTTCAGAGGGCCACTTATCAGCAAGCTAAGCAAAAGGCTAAGCAACAGTACAACGCTGTTCGCCTTGGTGGGATGGGTATTTTTGACAAGTCCTGCTGAACCAGCATAACAGATGGCAATGACTGTTGGTAAAAAAAAACTCAATGTTGCTCTGTTGGTGGGAGGACAACTGACTACAGCTAAAAACACTGTATGGCCTGAAAATTAGGGGTGTAACAGTTCACCAACCCCACGGTTCGGTACGTATTGCCGTTTTGGGGTCATGGTTTCCGTTTAGCTTTAAAATGAAATGTCAACAGTTAAATAAACAAAAATGTTGTACAGTAAGTAAATGCAAAGTGTTGGTATTCCTGATTCCATACATTATCACGAGACATAATGACTGATGAGAGAACAAAATCAGGAACACCAACACTTTGTATTTTCTTAAATAGTGTGTTAAAAAAACACACTATTACTCATCAACAACACTAAAATAAAGTGCAATATGAGTGTGAAATCAATATGTAAACATGGCTTAGACATTGTATAGGTCTATGCTAAAATGTTTTCTTACAAACAGAAAGAAATATGTGCACTTGTGTGACTTTCATAAAGGGTGTGTAGCACAGTACTTCTCATTTCTCACTCCGGTATAATGTGATGTCACAGTGCCTTCGGAAAGTCTTCTTGGGTATGACGCTACAAGCTTGGCACACCTGCATTTGGGGAGTTTCTCCCATTCTTCTCTGCAGATCCTCTCAAGCTCTGTCAGGTTTGACGGGGAGTGTCGCTGCACAGCTATTTTCAGGTCTCTCTAGAGATGTTAGATTGGGTTCAAGTCCGGGCTCTGGCTGGACCACTCAAGGACATTCAGAGACTTGTCCCGAAGCCACTCCTGCATTGTCCTGGCTCTGTGCTTAGGGTCGTTGTTCTGTTGGAAGGTGAACATTCACCCCAGTCTGAGGTCCTGAGTGCTCTGGAGCAGGTTTTCATCAAGGATCACTCTGTACTTTGCTCCATTCATCTTTACATTTACATTTAAGTCATTTAGCTGACGCTCTTATCCAGAGCGACTTACAAGTTGGAAAGTTCATACATATTCATCCTGGTCCCCCCGTGGGGAATGAACCCACAACCCTGGCGTTGCAAGCGCCATGCTCTACCAACTGAGCCACACGGGACCACTCGTGTGACTGACTGACTCCCAGTCTCTGCCGCAGAAAAACATCCCTACAGCATGATGCTGCCACCACCGTGCTTCACCGTAGGGATGGTGCCAGGTTTCCTCCAGACGTGACGCTTGGCGCTTGGCGAGGTCAATATTGGACCAGAGAATCTTGTTTCACATCGTCTGCGAGCCTTTAGGTGCCTTTTGGTAAACTCCAAGCAAGCTGTCATGCGCCTTTTACTGAGGAGTGGCTTCTGTCTGGGGAGACGAAGTTGTGCTGTTTTTGTCCGGTGGTAGGAATATGTAAACGTGAGGTGTTGGCTGCTGAATAGGATATTCTCGTTGAGCGTTGGCAACATACTCTCTGTCCATCGCCATTGTAATCTACTGGGAAGCCAAAATGTTCCCAAACTGGAGTTTTCAACGAGGATGGAGAATCCTCCAGGTTTATCAACCCCACCATTCACCATCGTGCATAACTAGTCAGTGGTGTAAAGTACTTAAGTAAAAATACTTTGAAGTACAGCTTTTTTTTTTATGTACTTAACTAGGCAAGTCAGTTAAGAACGAATTCTTATTTACAATGACGGCCTACTGGGGAACAGTGGGTTAACTGCCTTGTTCAGGGGCAGAACGACACATTTACATGTGTCGTTCTGCCCCACATTTCACACAAGTGCACATTTTTACATGTGTCGTTCTGCCCCTGAACAAGGCAGTTAACCCAGTGTTCCCCAGTAGGCCGTCATTGTAAATTAGAATTAGTTCTTAACTGACTTGCCTAGTTAAGTACATTTAAAAAAAGTTACGAGTACTTTTGGGTGTCAGAAAATGTTTGGAGTAAAAAGTACATTATTTTCTCTAGGATTATAGGGAAGTAAAAGCAAAGGTTGTCAGCTCAGGGACTCTATCCAGCAACCTTTCGGTTACTGGCCCAACGCTCTAACCACTAGGCTCCCTGCTGCCCCAATATATCTGTACTTTATTATTTATATTTTTGACAACTTTTGCTTTTACTTCCCTACAATCCTAGAGAAAATAATATACTTTTTACTCCAAACATTTTCTCTGACACCCAAAAGTACTCGTTACATTTTTAATGCTTAGCAGGACAGAAAATGGTCCAATTCACACACTTCTCAAGATAACATCCCTGGTCATCCCTACTGCCTCTGATCCGGCGGACTCAAACACAAATGCTTAGTTTGTCTGAGTGTACCCCTGGCTATCCGTAAATAAATAAAAAACAAGAGATAATTGTGCCGTCTAGTCTGCTTAATTTAAGGAATTTGAAATTATTCTTACCTTTTATCTTGATATTTAAGTATATTTTTGCAATTACATTTACCTTTCTATTGGTGTTTTTTATATTTAAAACCAAATACTTTTACTCAAGTAGTATTTCAATGGGTGACTTTCACTTGAGTCATTTTCTATTAAAAGGTATCTTTACTTTTACTCAAGTATTACAGTTAGGTACTTTTTCCACCACTGTAACTAGTTCCCGGCTGCGCCTCACAAAAAAGAAAGTTTGAAACGCAGCAATTAAGATCCAAATTTTGATCACAACGTGAGCATAGGCTCTAGTTGTTTTAACGGAATAGCCCGAAATGTTTGTTTTTTCAGCTCCGATTTACTCAACAGGCACACAACGCAGCGTAGGCATAGCCTATAGGCCTAAAGTTTTTATTTAAAAAAATATTTATGTACAGAGGTCCCTGTATGAACAGTTCGGGTATGAATATGTGTACCGTTACACCCCTACTGAATATGACTATGGCCTGTGCAAAACATATTAAAAAGTATGGCCAATAACGCTATCATTTACAAAGCTACACCATCTTCATTACAATGTCCTTTCAAGAACCTGCGAGGACACAGACATGCATGTTAATAATGTTCAAACCGTGGGACTTACCATGTCCACCAGGGCAACATACATGAAGAGCCCGGCGGTGAGGGCGAAGATCCACATGCAGATGTTGTCAGCGTAGTGCCCAATGAGGATGCCCGTGATCATGCCCAGGTACGCCATCATGGCAGACAGCATGTTGTAGAGAATGGCCTGTCGCACTGTCATGCCAGCCTTCAACAGCACAGCGAAGTCACCTAAGGGGGAGGAAGGATGCAAGGCTTTAGGACACATGGACCGGAGAAAAAGACGCAGCAGTTCAATCAGAGCAGTGCACTGGGGCAGGGCCGAGGCAGTGATTTTTTCTAAATTCCTTTAGCAGCGGCACTGCACCAATGTTAAATTGTTGCCAAACCCCCAAAATATGGAACATGAAAAAATATTTCCGAATAGGCGCACTTTCAAGATGCTAAAGCTGTCCACGTTTACGAAGACAATCCCATAGTAGTAAGCTTTAATATTGGTCAGCTTGTCGTTGTGCGTTCTATGAGAGAAAAAACATTCCTCGAAGTGCTTTCAAATTGCAAGTGCTACTGCCAGAGGGAGAGAAACATGCAAAAGCCCAGTCATTGCACATTTTGATGCAATTGGGGAAAACCACACCTTTGAAAGCAGTGTTGACGGCTACTGTTAAAATAAAATAAGAGGGGGTGTTCATTCAACATCAAAAGTGTCCAACCTCAAGTTAAAATGACAGCTGTAAGTATTGGCTAGGCCGTTTCGTCTTACCCAGCTCGTGAGGCAGTTCATGGCAGAACACGGCTACCGACGTACTGAGGCCACTGGACAGCCCTTCCGTGAACGCCGCCCCTGTCATAAGTCATTAAGAAACATTAAATAACCGTAAAACCCTTCATTATGGGTCATAAAGATTGAGTTGAACAATGTAAACAAAATCAATGTTTATTGGTCGCGTACACAGTTTAGCAGTTGTTATAATCGGGTGCAAAGAAATTCTTATGTTACTAGCTCCTAACAATTAAAATAATAAAAAAAATACAGCAGGGTGATTACTGTAGCAGTAATCAAATGCAATCTATACGCAGCTACAAAAGATAGAGTAAGCCATGTAAAGAATCCAGTGTATAAATAAATATGCAGTGTGTATAAACAGTAACTAAAATGTACAGTGGTAGAAATACTATGATGAGCTGTCAGACACACAGTATTTCAATAGTGCGAAACGGGAAGTGATCAACGGTTAAATGTCTATAGCGTGGGACAGCAGCCTTGGCTGTGGGAGCATGTACGCGAGCGTGTGTGCGTCTTTGTGCGTGTGCTTGTGAGTCTGTGTGTGTGATAGCTTGTGTGTGTGTCATGTGGGAGTGCATCACCTGGTAGACGGCTAGTGATGGCTGTTCAACAGCGATGAACTAGACATAATACTTTAAATATCAGATCTTGACAAAACAGCAGATACAAAAAGAGTGAAGTTTCTCACTCTTAAGCCATGGTTAAAAAGTGTTCAAACCTAAGAGTATGTTAAACCGAAGAATATGTAGGTTCAAATTAAATTTCTCCTAAATCATCACGTATAGTCATGACTAGTACTACTGGCGGTTAAGAGCATTTGGCCAGTAACCGAAAAGTCGCTGGTTCGAATCCAAAGGTGGGAGGAAAAAAAAAATCTGCCGTTCTGCCCTTGAGCAAGACAGTTAACCCAAAAACAACAACTGCTCCCTGGGCTCCAATGATGTGGACTTTGATTAAGGCAGCCCCCCCCCCCGCACCTCTCTGACACAGAGGGATTGGGTTAAATGTGATAGACATTTAGATTGAATGCATTCAGTTGTGCAACTGACTAGGTATCCCCCTTTCCCTTTACAAAAATGTTAAGAAATAATGTTTCTGTAGAGCACTTTGAGAGATCAGCCGATGGAAGAAGGGCTATATAAATACATTTGATTGATTGATTCTATGATAGCGCACACTCATTTCTCTCTTCGTCAACTTATTTATATCATCCTCAAATAGCTGAAAAGAAAAACAAACATTAAAACATTATTATCAAACTGATGCTTTCCCCTTGTATTGAGGTCAAGTTAAAACTTGAACCCACCGATGGCCAGGCCGTCACTGAAGTTGTGCAGCCCGTCGCCCATGATAACCATCCAGGCCAGCGTGGCCACACCCGCCTGCTGGAAGTGTTGTTCCGAGTACGAATGAGAGTGGCTGTGTGGATGGTGGTTCTGAGAGTGGTGGTGGTGCAGGATGTGATGGTATTCGTGGTGGTGGTGGTGCAGGTTGTCTGCCTCGCCCACCGTGTCGTGGAAGTGGGAGTGGCACTTGTTCTCACAGTCCCCTGCTGTGTAGGTGGCAGCAGCCGCCGAGCCCGACACGGAGGCGTAGCCCTCGGGTGAGGTGGCGGGCGCCAGCATTACCTCCTCCTCCTCGCTGCCCCGGTGGAGCCCATCGCTGTGGTGGTCGCCGAAGTTGCCACCTCCGTTAGTATTCACATCTTTGGGGGATAGGGACACGACAGAAGGCAGGGTTAATTGTTTTGTGTGGGGGGTTTTTAGAGTGGGAATTCTCACTCATTTCTGTATTTTTCATGTTTATTGGAAAGAGACAGTGAGAGAAACAAAGTTAGGCGGACAGTGTGTGTTAGAACTCACAAACACTAGCATCAATGTGCTCCGAAGGTAATTGCTAACCAACAACACATGGTCGTTTAAATGTTAATCCTTTGGTCTTTTTGTCTGGGTTCTGACGCAAGGACAATGTCTTACTGGTGAAAATTTGCCTTTGAGCTAAATCTGGCATTACATAAATGCTGATTAAAGTGAATTATCCCTGTCATATAGACGTCATAAAAATAAAGTAAGTAAAAAGTTGGTTGCATGCATTGTCAATAAATGTTAGGATTATAAAAACTAGGAAGTCAAACTTTTGGTCTCTGCGTCTGTGTTTCAACGCACTGAGACAGAGTGAATGTTGTCACATTGTTAAACACAACGATCTCTTTCAGATTGACCTTCAATTGGCTTTAGGTCGTTCTCATCCAGTCCCGGTAGTTTCTCAGGATCCACCTTGTCATCATTCTGGTCATATTTCTTCACCTGTTTGGTTAATAGGAGATGAATAGTGGTAAGAACAAAGATAATCGTCACATTTATGTAAATGATCATTGCTATCCATAAACCAATTCTGCAGATCGCAACATACATGAAATCAAAGGCAGAAATACAAATACAAGATGCTGAATGATGGAACCATGTAGTTGTAACGGGATTTCCCCTAGGATTGTTTTCAGCGGTGGTGAAAAGGGTGAGGGGGCATTGCTACTAGCATAAGTACAACGAGACGCTAGCTGCTCCCATTCATCGAATTGACTATCCATTTAAAAGCGTGTCTCGGCAGAAATACTGTACACGCGTCTTGTGTAACTAACCTTGTGGGGACACACAATTCAGTCCCATTCAAAATCCTATTTAACCTAACCCCAACCCTAAAACTAACCTTAACCCCCTAGAAATAGCATTTCACAGTGTGGAGACTAACAAAAGTTCCCCAGTTTGTAAAACAAGTATAGTACCACAAGTATAGTACCACAAGTATAGTTAAACACACACACGTACAAACATTAAGAACACCTTCCTAATATTGAGTTGCACCACCTCCCCCCTTTTGCCCTTAGGACAGCCCCTACAATAACCCGTTTAAAGGGCACTTCAGTCTTTTGTCTTGCCCATTTACCCTCTGAAAGGCACAAATAGACAATCCATGTCTCAATTGTCTAAAGGCTTAACAATCCTTCTTTAACCCGTCTCCTCCCCTTCATCTACACCAGTGCTTCCCAAACTTTTTATAGTCCCGTGCCCCTTCAAACATTCAACCTCCAACTGCGTACCGCCTCCCCTCTAGCACCAGGGTCAGCGCACTCTCAAATGTTGTTTTATGCCATCATTGTAAGCCTGCCACACACACACTATACGATACATGAGTTTGTCACAACCCGGCTCGTGGGAAGTGACAAAGAGCTCTTACAGGACCAGGGCACAAATAACAATATAATAATAATGTAGCTCTTTATTTAACCATCTTACATACAAAACCTTTTTAATTAATCGAAAATAACTCACCACAGGTCAATGAGAAGGGTGTGCTAGAAAGGATGCACATTACAACCCAACATTGCAGAGTTTTGGAGAGTCTCAGTCTTAAATCATTTTCCACAGTCTGTGCCTGTATTTAGTTCATGCTAGTGAGGGATTCACAGGTACGTGGTTGCAAAGAGCATCAGTGTCTTAACAGCTCGATTTGCCAAGGCAGGATACTCTGAGCGCAGCCCTATCCAGAAATCTGGCAGTGGCTTCTGATTAAATAACATTTTCACAGAACCACTTGTTACAATTTTGATGAGGCGCTCTTGTTCAGATATCGGTAAGTGGACTGGAGGCAGAGCATGAAAGGGATAACGAATCCAGTTGTTTGCGTCATCTGTTTCGAGAAAGTACCTGCGTAATTGCAAACCCAACTCACTCAGGTGCTTCACTATATCACATTTGACATTGTCCGTAAGCTTGAGTTCAATTGCACACAAAAGTATCATACAATGATGGAAAGACCTGTGTGTTGTCCTTGTTAATGCAGACAGATTAGAGATTCTTAATATAGCCTCAATTTTGTCTAGCACATTGAATATAGTTCTGGAGTCCCTGTAATCCTAGATTCAGCTCATTCAGGCGAGAAAAAAACATCACCCAGATAGGCCAGTCATGTGAGAAACTCGTCATCATGGTCAGACAAGTGAAAGTTATGGTCAGTAAAGGAAACTTTAAACTCATTTCTCAATAATAAAAAAGAATTGGCAATACTTTGCCCCTTGATAACCAGCGTATGTTGTAAAAGTGTTACATGGTCCATGCCCATATCATTTTGCAAAGAGCAGAAAATACAGTTCAGGGGCCTTGCTTTATTAAAGTTAACAATTTTTCACTGTGTCCAAAACGTCTTTCAAGCTGTCAGGCATTCCTTTGGCAGCAAGAGCCTCTCGTGGATGCTGCAGTGTACCCAAGTTGCGTCGGGAGCAAATGCGTCCACGCGCATTATCCCTCCACTGTCTCCATGTCATGGCTGTTGCGCCATCAATACAGATACCAACATGAGCAGCAGCTACAGTTGGCTACATACGGACCATTTGTGGAATTCGTGAGAATCGCATTTTTATTTGGGGTACCCCGAACGGCATTGCGTACCCCAGTTTGGGAATATCTGATCTACACTGATTCGAGTGCATTTAATAAGACACATCAGTAATCGATCATTGCTTTCACCAACAGTTGAAGTCGGAAGATCACATACACTTTGGTTGGAGTCATTAAAACTCGTTTTTCAACCACTCCACAAATGTATTGTTAAACAAACTATAGTTTTGGCAAGTCGGTTAGGACATATACTTTGTGCATGACACAAGTCATTTTTCCAACAATTGTTTACAGACAGATTATTTCACAGTATCACAATTCCAGTGGGTCAGAAGTTTCCATACACTAAGTTGACTGTGCCTTTAAACCGCTTGGAAAATTCCAGAAAATGATGTCATGGCTATAGAAGCTTCTGATAGACTAATTGACATCATTTGAGTCAATTGGAGGTGTATCTGTGGATGTATTTCAAGGACTACCTTCAAACTCAGTGCCTCTTTGCTTGACATCATGGGAAAATCAAAAGAAATCAGCCAAGACCTCAGAAATATTATTGTAGACCTCCACAAGTCTGGTTCATCCTCGGGAGCAATTTCCAAACGCCTGAAGGTACGACGTTAATCTGTACAAACAATAGTACGCAAGTATAAACACCATGGGACCACGCAGCCGTCATACCGCTCAGGAAGGAGACGTGTTCTGTCTCCTAGAGATGAACGTACCTTGGTGTGAAAAAGTGCAAATCAATCCCAGAGCAACAGCAAAGGACCTTGTGAAGATGCTGGAGGAAACAGGTACAAAAGTATCTATATCCACTGTAAAACGAGTCCTATATCCACATAACCTGAAATGCCGCTCACCAAGGAAGAACCCACTGCTCCAAAACCGCCATAAAAAAGCCAGACTACGGTTTGCAACTGCACATTGGGGACAAAGATCGTACTCTTTGGAGAAATGTCCTCTGGTCTGATGAAACAAAAATAGAACTGTTTGGCCATAATTACCATCGTTATGTTTGGAGGAAAAAGGGGCAGGCTTGCAAGCCGAAGAACACCATCCCAATCGTGAAGCACGGGGGTGGCAGCATCATGTTGTGGGGGTGCTTTGCTGCAGGAGGGACTGGTGCACTTCACAAAATAGATGGTATCATGAGGTAGAAAAATACTTCCAAAGTTGTGGCAAAATGGCTTAAGGACAACAAAGTCAAGGTATTGGAGTGGCCATCACAAAGCCCTGACCTCAACCCTATAGAACATTTGTGGCCAGAATTGAAAAAGCGTGTGCGAGCAAGGAGGCCTACAAACCTGACTCAGTTACACCAGCTCTGTCAGGAGGAATGGGCCAAAATTTACCCAACTTATTGTGGAAGGCTACCCGAAACATTTGACCCAAATTAAACAATTTAAAGGCAATGCTCCCAAATACTAATTGAGTGTATGTAAACTTCTGACCCACTGGGAATGTGACGAAAGAAATCAAATCTGAAATAAATCAATCTCTACTATTATTCTGACATTTCACAATCTTAAAATAAAGTGGTGATCCTAACTGACCTAAGACAGGGAATTTTTACTTTGATTAAATGTCAGGAATTGTGAAAAACTGAGTGTAAATGTTTTTGGCTAAGGTGTATGTAAACTTCTGACTTCAACTGTATAGTTAAACACACAGACTGAGTGTACCAAATATTAAGAACACCTGCTCTATCCATGACACTGACCAGGTGAAAGCTATGATCCCTTATTGATGTCACTTGTTAAAATCCATTTCAATCAGTGTAGATGAAGGGGAGGAGACAGGTTAAAGAATAATTTAAGCCTTGAGACATGGATTGTGTATGTGTGCCATTCAGAGGGTGAATGGGCAAGACAAAAGATTTAAGTGCCCTTGAGCGGGGTATGGTAGTATGTGCCAGGCGCACCGGTTTGTGTCAAGAACTGCAAAGGTGCTGGGTTTGTCACACTCAACAGTTTCCAGAGAGTATCAAGAATGGTCCACCAACCAAAGGACATCCAGCCAACTTCACACAACTGTGGGAAGCATTGGAGTCAACATGGGCCAGAATCCCTGTGGAACACTTCCGACACCTTGTAGAGTCCATTGACTGATGAATTGAAGTTGTCCTGAGTGCTAAAGCAGGGGTGCAACTCAATATTAGGAAGGTGTTCCTAATGCTTTGTACACACACATATTCAGAAAGTATTCAGACACCTACACTTTTTTCACGTTACAATCTTATTCTAAAATGGATTAAATAAAAAAGCAAAAACCAAGCCATGAGGTCAAAGGAATTGCCCATAGATCTCTGAGATAGGATTGTGTAGAAGCACAGATCTGGGGAAGGGTACCAAAATATTTCTGCAGCATTGAAGGTCCCCAAGAACACAGATCCCCAAGAACACAGCCTCCATCATTCTTAAAATGGAATAAGTTTGGAACCACCAAGACTCTTCCTGGAGCTGGCCGCACATGCAAACTGAGAAATCGGGGGAGAAGGGCCTTGGTCAGGGAGGTGACCAAGAACCTGATGGTCACTGACAGAGCTCTAGAGTTCCAGAAGGACAACCATCGCTGAAGCATTCCACCACAGATCTGGGGAAGAGTATCAAAACATTTCTGCAGCATTCAAGATCCCCAAGAACACAGTGGCCTCAAATCATTAAATGGACAAAGTTTGGAACCACAAAGACTCTTCCTAGAGCTGGCCACCTGGCCAAACTGAGCAATCGGTGGAGAAGGGCCTTGGTCAGGGAGGTGACCAAGAACCTGATGGTCACTCTGGAACTCTAGAGCTCTGTCAGAAGGACAACCATCGCTGAAGCATTTCACCAATCAGGCTTTATGGTAGTGGCCAGGCGGAAGCCACTCCTCAGTAAAAGGCACATGACAGCCAGCTTGGAGTTTGCCAAAAGGCACCTAAAGGACTCTCAGAACATGAGAAACAAGACTCTGGTCTGAAAAAAACAAGAATGAACACTTTGGCCTGAATGCCAAGCGTAACTTCTAAAGGAAACCTGGCACCATCCCTATAATGAAGCATGGTGATCATGCTGTGGGGATGATTTTCAGCGGCAGGGACTGGGAGACTAGTCAGGATCGAGGGAAAGATGAACAGAGCAAAAGTACAGAGTGATCCGTGATGAAAACTTTTTCCAGAGCGCTCAGGACCTCAGACTGGGGTGAAGGTTCACCTTCCAAAAGAACAACGACCCTAAGCACACCGCCAATACAACGCAAGAGTGGCTTCGGGACAAGTCTCTGAATGTCCTTGAGTGACCCAGCCAGAGCCCGGACTTGAACCTGATCGAACATCTCTGGAGAGACCTGAAAACAGATGTGCAGTTACGCTCCCCATTCAACCTGACAGAGCTTGAGATAATCTGCAGAGAAGAATAGGAGAAAATCCCCAAATAAAATGTGTGCCAAGCTTGTAGTGTCATACCCAAGAAGACTCGAGGCTGTAATTGCTGCCAAAGGTGCTTCAACAAAGTACTGAGTAAAGGGGTCTGAATAGTTATGTAAATGTGAGTTGTTATATTTATACATTTGCAGCATTTTTTTTTTTTTTTTTAACAACAGTTTTTGGGAGAAAATAAATAAATATATATTCCATTATTGAATAAGGCTGTAACGTAACAAGATTTTGGAAAAAGTCGAGGGGTCTGAATACTTTCCAAATGCAAAAATATTAAAAATATTAAAAACGCAACATGTAACATATACATACATCTGTTAGTGAGCATTTTATCCTTTGTCAAAATAATCCATTCACCTGATAGGTGTGGCATATCAAAAAGCTGATTAATTAGAATGATAATTACACAGGTGCACCTTGTGCTGTGGAAAATAAAAGGCCACTATAAAATGTGCCCTAAAACACAATGGCACGGATGTCCAAGTCAAGGGAGCATGCATTTGTCATAATGACTGCATTTGTCATAATGACTGCAGGAATGTCCACCAGAGCTGTTGGAAGAAAACTTTACATTAATTTCTCTACCATACGCTGCCACCAAGTCAGTCTCTCAGACAGTCAGTCTCTCAGACAGTCAGTCTCTCAGACAGTCAGTCTCTCAGACAGTCAGTCTCTCAGACAGTCAGTCTCTCAGACAGTCAGTGTCTCAGCGTCTCTCAGTCAATCAGTCAGAATCTCAGTCAGTCTCTCAGTCAGTCAGTCTCTCAGTCAGTCAGTCTCTCAGTCAGTCAGTCTCTCAGTCAGTCAGTCTCTCAGACAGACAGAGTCAGTCAGTCTCTCAGACAGTCAGTCTCTCAACGTCTCTCAGTCAGTCAGTCTCACAGCGTCTCCCAGTCAGTCAGTGTCTCAGCGTCTCCCAGTCAGTCAGTCTCAGTCAGTCAGTGTCTCAGCGTCTCCCAGTCAGTCAGCGTCTCTCAGTCAGTCAGTGTCTCAGCGTCTCTCAGTCAGTCAGTGTCTCAGCGTCTCTCAGTCAGTCAGTGTCTCAGCGTCTCTCAGTCAGCCTCTCTCAGTCAGTGTCTCAGCGTCTCTGTCAGTCAGTCAGAATCTCTGTCGTCAGCCAGCCAGAGCCAGCCAGCCTGTCAGTCAGTCTCTCAGTCTCCCTCAGTCAGTCCCTCTCGCAGTCAGCCTCAGTCAGCTTCTCTCGCTCAGTCTCAGTCAGTCAGTCTCTGTCTCAGTCAGTGTCTCAGTCTCTCTCGCTCAGTCAGTGTCTCAGTCTCTGTCTCAGTCAGTGTCTCAGTCAGTGTCTCAGTCTCTCTCGCTCAGTCTCTCAGTGTCCGTCAGTCAGTCTCTCAGACACACACACACCACTATTTTTGCAGCGGTGGCTACAATTTAGCAGCAGTGAGACACCGCTGCTAAATGAATATAGGGGAAATACCCTGTAACTATACAATATCATTTTTTTATCTTTCATTTTTTGCATTACAAATGAATTTTCACACCTATGTTTCCATACTGAATTATCAAAAATGAATAAACATTTCAGCAAATATATAACATGAAGACTAAAACCACATTCGACACAATAGAAGCCAATCCTCGAAGAAACCCCCTGACCTTCTGTTTGTCCTTGTACATTTTGCCCAGTGTGAGGAAGTGCTCGATGAGGAACATGAAGTAGACTCCGCCCAGGGCCGTCAACCCCTTCCACACCCCGTCCAGGTTATGGTCCTCTTCCTCCTCCCCGTGGAGACCGTGCCCTGATGTCCTGTTCACAGAGTGCTGATAGTGGTGGTGGCCCCCCTGAGACTGGTGGGGGTAGAGGAGGAGATGGGAATGCATGAGTGAGTGCGACTGAAGGATAGGAAGCAATAGGTGCATTTGTTTTAGCTCGCCAGAGCACCGGACGAGCAGATTTTGTTCAGACCATTCAAATTGGTCCTAAAGTGAAGGCAAGCTAAAACTAATGTAACCAATCATTGGGACTTTTTTCCCCCTGATTCATGGCAATCTTGACTTAAGTCCAGCTCAGCACGATTAACAGGCCAGTCACATTGACCGAGCTTCACGTTTAGCTTTTAGAAACTACCCCCATGTTCTGCTCTAATATGTAGTGCCCCAAAGCAGTCATCTAGTGTGACTCACGTGAGGTATGAGGTGCAGGAAGGCGTCTCCGCTCAGCGTGCCCACAGCCAGCGCCACCAGGAAGCTGAGCAGGAACTTGAAGAAGACGCGGTTCATCAACGGGATGAGCACCACGCCAGCCAAGGACAGCAGGCTGATGATGGTGATGGAGACAAAGCCGCCGGCCCACGCTAGAACACACACATTCAAACACATGCACAGATCCGTTTTTGATTAAAAGGTTCATCGATGCGAGTGAAACAGTGACATTTTAGCTCACTGCTAATTGCTGACGCAAAATGTCCCCCCAAAGTATAATAGACAAACTGGTGTAACGGAATGAAATTAGCACAGTGAGAAACAGTTCACGACAACTAATAGATTCATCTCATCTACCACAGAATTGGAGCGGCAGAATACAAAAGGAGGACACAAACACTGAAAATTAACCTGGCGCGAAATAATACGGCGGTTCTTACCCGCTTGAATTGAGCCTACTTTCTTGTTTTCATTCACTTGATGGTCCTCGTGAGTGTGATCGTGGTTGTGATGACCATGGTGATGGGGATCATTATGCTTGTGAACTGGAAGGGATAAAAAAAAAAAAAGTGATTAATACATCATTAGGCATTGCTAAAATGAATGTGCGTAATAGTTTGAATCATTTTCTTTACATTATGCTGTAGTGGAGTGACATCTTCTTCAAAAATGTCATTATTGTCCAGGCACAACTTGTTAACTTCATTAACAAGTTCAGGAGAAGCAACTTTGACTGGATATAAAAGTAACAGATTGTGCCTTGAAAGCAAGCCACAAAAGAGTCATATGAGGAACCATACTCTTCAGACGAGAAAATGGAGCTTGTGCAGATTACCAGTATGCACTATTATCAACCTCGCAGTTAATATTTATCTAAAAGGTACCAAAACGCATGTGAAACTCAAGGTCAAAGTCAAGAGACCTCGGCCACTTGATCGGTACTTGAGTGTCCAACTGACTTGCCATGGAATTCAATCAAAGCAGCTATCGTTACATTACATAAACCGGGGATACTGTAAAAAAGAAGAGATTCCTGCACACTGCTAGCTCACACAGTTCCCCTTTTGTTCTGACAAAGATTGGTTGACTGAAACATTGGCACTTCAAACAATTATTGCATTATGCGAGCACGGGTATCATGTTATATATTCCAAAGCACCTACCCGAGACTCCCGCTAGATTAGCAAGTGTATCCCATTTTTGTTATCACTTTCTGGCTAGACAGTGTAAGATGACTACACTTTCTGTAAGAGGGGATACCGGCTCTGTCGAGATTGTTTCGAAATTCATCCTCTGCTCGTCTCCTCCCCTTCAACAGCACTGATTGGAAAAGACCTGACAGGTGAAATCAATACAGCGCATAGCTGGCTTTTACCTGGACCCGGTTCCCCAATAGCGATGGCACTTAGGCTTACAAGTGTTTTAACCACGCATCTTTCCTACAACAGCGGAAGATGTAACATGCGTTTCCCCAAAGCATCACACAGAGAGAACGGCCACTAAGTGCGTCGTGCGTCGATACCGATGGGATCGAAAGGGAGCGCTGCTCTCGTATCAGCTTTCTCCATTCAAATAGTTCCTTAAGAATATAATTATTTCACAATACTGACGACGGATCAGCTTCAACAGAGATATTACCACCTACGGCTGCAAATATTGAGGCGGCTTATTCTAATGCTTACCCAATAAAAATGAACTAAACAAAAACACAGATTTGGCACATCATTGCGCACGTTAGGCCACACGTCATGAAATATATTGAAAGAAATTAGACAGTAGCCTACGTCTAGCAAAATAGAACTCGATTTGAAAACACCTATAGCCTACTGTTTAGATGTTAATGCAGTCATCTCTGTTTCCATTTGAAGCATCGTTTTATACATCACTTATCTGTATCAATTGCAAAGACATTGTCAACTTCATATACAAAAAATGTTGGTGGTCACAGAGACGGATCAACTATGTGATTTTGTTTAGCGGAGCTCTTGTGGATTAAGTAAGGCGGGGGGGGGGGAGGGGGGGGGTAAAAAAAAAAGCATCTAAAGACGCACTTAGCTGTTCGATGAGTGGTCTGAGCTGGGCGCTAAGATTACAAGCGTTTTCAAGTGCAACATTAATAACGACGGTTGTGCCATCTTATGTAATACATGGACCACTAGCCACTTTAAACTATGCCACTTTATGTTTACATACCCTACAGTACTCATCTCATAGGTATATACCGTACTCTATACCATCTACTGCACCTTGCCTATGCCGTCTGTACCATCACTCATTCATATATCTTTATGTACATATTCTTTATCCCTTTACACTTGCGTGTATAAGGTAGTAGTTGCGGAATTGTTAGGTTAGATTACTTGTTGTTATTACTGCATTGTCGGAACTAGAAGCACAAGCATTTCGCTACACTCGCATTAACATCTGCTAACCATGTGTATGTGACTAATAAATTTGATTTGATTTTGATTTGATTTGTGGTAAACAGCCTGGATATGTAACGATGCTCCCTATGAAGATTCTAACCATGAACTTAGCCTTGAGATGCTTTTGGGAAACCGGGCCCTGGTCAGTTCAATGACATGAAGAGAAGAAGTCCGATTTCCCCCCCCCGACAATTGCGAAAGAGCCATAATCATACCTTTGTTGACATGCTGGGGTGGTTGGTTGCCGTGCAGTATGCAGGACTTGGCATCGATCTGGTTGAGAAGGGCAGGGCACAGGTAGCCGAAGTCACTGAGAGACAGGGCCCCTTCGGCCATCCCGTGGGACGACAGGATACTGGAGGCATTCAAACACTAAAACACACAACGACGATGCAAATTAAGACCCAAAAATTGCATGTGACCAAATACACAAAATAAATACACAAAATAAATACGATGCAAGCAGATACAGTATGACCGCTTGATGATTTGTCTTGACAAAGATATGAGAGAGAGAGAACCCGAGCAGAAAAAAGTTCTGAATATGGGACAATGAAATAACTGGGAGACAGAATTGAGTTCAAGCACATCAGATACCTAAATATCGGAGTGGTATGTGCAATCGGAATTATGAGTATGAGAATGTTTGCGTGGTTTGAATATCAAACACCCCCGAACGCCACATTGCTGCCCAAATCATACCTCTGCTTTCTCCTGTATGTGATCTTGGCTCTGGTTGTGGAGGCTGTCCTGACCATGGCTGTGGTCATCATGACTGTGTTCATGATCATGGTTGTGATCATTATGGTCATTATCGTGGTCATGGTCGTATAAGTGCTGGTTATCCGAGCCCTCCGGCCTGACCATGGGTGGCTGCGTTTGGTTCTCAGCCCCCAGAGAGTTGCTGACCAGTATGACAGTGGTCAGACTAGCAGTGGGTGCTTCCCGCCGACTGCGCACTGCCTCAGTGGTGGTGCTAATCTCCTGCGCCGCGGTGGTTTTCTTCACATAGAGGTTATGGTGGGCATCCGAATTCTCCACTTTCTTCCCCAGGACAGGGTCATCTACTTTGGGCACCTTGGGGGTCTCGGGAACCTTTTTGGGCTCAATGGGGGGGCGGTGGGAGTGCTTTTGACGGTGTGTGCCATTGTGCTCGTCCTCGTGTTGGTGGTTACGGTGGTGGTTGTGGTGTCCATGCCGATGCCCCTCCGCTCCGTCGTCCTCGGGTTGCTCATGGTGTTGCACCATGACCTTTCGTATTCGGTCGAGTCCCACGTTTTCCAACAGCCGCTTCAGGCCTGCCAGCGAAATGGTGCCATTCTCCCCGTACCTGTACAATTTCAAATAATGTATATTTAGGCGTTATGCAGCTGATTCTCATCACCTTTGTACAAAGGTTCACACATTCAGAATGTGAATAAAAAAATTGCTATATTATACCCTATTGAACACACTCAAGGTGTGCATATAGACCAGAAAAATGTTTTGAGCAAAAGTTTTTTTTATTTTTTTACAACTGCAAACTTCAAGGAGTACGGCATTCAAGGAGTCGATCTGGTGGAAATCCATGATCTCGCCAACCTCCCCCTTGCCTAAAGGAACAGTAGAAGAAAAGCCCATGTCTAGCTAAAGAATGGCACTGCGATGGATAGCTGCTGTTTTACGGGCTTGTGTTGCTGATCGTAACTTTTTTTGGACATAATGTTTTCGCCATTGTTTCCTATGACCCAAACTGCTTCTGGACATCAGAACAGTGATCACTAACAATGAGTCAGCAACGCGGGACATTCTGCTCAGGCCCTAATCCCAGAGACTCGGAAAAGACGGTGTAAGAGAGGCCAAAACCACGTCAGCTAATAAATAATGCGCCTCTACCCTCAGTTCTATTGGCGAACATACAATCCCTTGAGAACAAACTGAATGACCTCTGTTCGAGACTATCCTATCAACAGAACCTGAAGAATTGTAACATCCTATGTTTCTAAGAGTTGTAGCTGAAAAAGGACAAGTAGCTGGTTTTTCTTTGCATCATCAAGACCATACAGCAGCGTCGGGTAAGGTTAGCGTGGAGGGGTGTGTCTGTTAGCAACAGCTGGTGCGCGATCTCTAATATTAAAGGAAGACTCAAGGTTCTGCTAGCCTGAGTTAGAATACCTCATGATAAGCCGTAGACCATTACGTTCACCAAGATATTTTTCTATATTTTTTCATAGCTGCCTATTACCGCCACAAACCGATGCTGGCACTAAAGACTGCACTCAACGAGCTGTATCGGGCCATAAGCAAACAAGAAAATGCTCATCCAGAGCCGGCGCTCATAGTGGCCGGTGATTTTAAACTGAAACCTGTTTGACCCAATTTCTACCAGCATGTCACCTGTGCAACTATAGGAGACAAAACTCTCGATCACCTTTACTCCACACAATGGCATTGAGCAGTTTACCACATCAATCACCGGCTTCATTAAGAGCATTGATGACGTCATCCCCACAGTGACCGTACGTACATATCCCAACCAGAAGCCATGGATTACAGGCAACATGCACACTGACTTAAAGGCTAGAGCTGCCACTTTCAAGGAGCGGGACACTAATCCGACGAACCATCAAACAGGCACAGCGTCGATACAGGACTAAGATCGAATCCTACTTCGCCGGCTCTGACGCTCGTCGGATGTGACAGGGCTCGCAAACTATCACGGATTACAAAGGGAGCCCCAGCCGTGAGCTGCCCAGCGACGCAAGCCAACCAGACGAGCTAAACTGAACTACAGGTCTTCTCAAATCCACCCGTATCCAAATATCTGAAATTCGAGCCGGATCCAGAATTCTAAATAATGTCACAGTTCTGGGTCAGATCTGATTAAAACAGGTTTTGGGAATGTGTAATTTTAACTGGGTTGTCCGGAAGGGCCCGTACAGATCCGAACGCGACTGCTGCAGTAGAGAGAGAAATTGCACAATGTATGCTGCTGCTCTTGCTTTCCACAAGAGTAAAGCGTGGCGCATGTACCTTGTTGTTGTTGCTGGCAAATCAAGTCATCAAAGCGGCAACAGGCTACAGTCATAGAGCCTCCGTGTGTGGCAAAAGTTAGGAGATAGATAGGCCTAATCAATGGAAGATGGAAGTAAAATGACATAATTAAAAGGAGAAGGATAGGCTACAAGGACCAAGAGCCAACAGGTAGACTTCTTGCTCCTTAACATTCTGAATGGAGTGGTGGTTATTTGTAACTGTAGGATAAGAAAGTGCATGCACTGAAGCCTAGCCTAGCTAGCTAACATTAACTAGCTTCTCCTAGTTTAATGCCATCAAGACAGGTACTACGTAGTCATATTTTATGATAAATAACATAGTAGACTAATAGCTGCCATGGCTATAGCGCAAGTCGGCTTGGTTGGTTGAAGTCTCTCTTCTCACCCTCCCTCCCTCATCTCTGCGTCACAATACGGCCCCTCTCCCTCCTCTCATTCTGTATCAGCTCCGTTTAATGAAGTAGCTTAAAAATATACTGTATATTTTCTGCTGCTTCCCTCATCTGGATTGGACCGGGTCTGGATCTAACCAGGTCTATACAGAACGGGTATAGTTATCCTCGGGCACATTCGGAACGAGTCATATATATATATATATATATATATATATATATATATATATATATATATATATATATATATATATACAGTGGGGAGAACAAGTATTTGATACACTGCCGATTTTGCAGGTTTTCCTACTTACAAAGCATGTAGAGGTCTGTAATTTTTATCATAGGTACACTTCAACTGTGAGAGACGGAATCTAAAACAAAAATCCCGAAAATCACATTGTATGATTTTTAAGTAATTAATTAGCATTTTATTGCAAGACATAAGTATTTGATACATCAGAAAAGCAGAACTTAATATTTGGTACTGAATCCTTTGTTTGCAATTACAGAGATCATACGTTTCCTGTAGTTCTTGACCAGGTTTGCACACACTGCAGCAGGGATTTTGGCCCACTCCTCCATACAGACCTTCTCCAGATCCTTCAGGTTTCGGGGCTGTCGCTGGGCAATACGGACTTTCAGCTCCCTCCAAAGATTTTTTATTGGGTTCAGGTCTGGAGACTGGCTAGGCCACTCCAGGACCTTGAGATACTTCTTACGGAGCCACTCCTTAGTTGCCCTGGCTGTGTGTTTCGGGTCGTTGTCATGCTGGAAGACCCAGCCACGACCCATCATCAATGCTCTTACTGAGGGAAGGAGGTTGTTGGCTAAGATCTCGCAATACATGGCCCCATCCATCCTCCCCTCAATACGGTGCAGTCGTCCTGTCCCCTTTGCAGAAAAGCATCCCCAAAGAATGATGTTTCCACCTCCATGCTTCACGGTTGGGATGGTGTTCTTGGGGTTGTACTCATCCTTCTTCTTCCTCCAAACACGGCGAGTGGAGTTTAGACCAAAAAGCTCTATTTTTGAATCATCAGACCACATGACCTTCTCCCATTCCTCCTCTGGATCATCCAGATGGTCATTGGCAAACTTCAGACGGGCCTGGACATGCGCCTGCTTGAGCAGGGGGACCTTGTGTGCGCTGCAGGATTTTAATCCATGACGGCGTAGTGTGTTACTAATGGTTTTCTTTGAGACTGTGGTCCCAGCTCTCTTCAGGTCATTGACCAGGTCCTGCCGTGTAGTTCTGGGCTGATCCCTCACCTTCCTCATGATCATTGATGCCCCACGAGGTGAGATCTTGCATGGAGCCCCAGACCGAGGATGATTGACCATCATCTTGAACTTCTTCTATTTTCTAATAATTGCGCCAACAGTTGTTGCCTTCTCACCAAGCTGCTTGCCTATTGTCCTGTAGCCCATCCCAGCCTTGTGCAGGTCTACAATTTTATCCTTGATGTCCTTACACAGCTCTCTGGTCTTGGCCATTGTGGAGAGGTTGGAGTCTGTTTGATTGAGTGTGTGGACAGGTGTCTTTTATACAGGTAACGAGTTCAAACAGGTGCAGTTAATACAGGTAATGAGTGGAGAACAGGAGGGCTTCTTAAAGAAAAACTAACAGGTCTGTGAGAGCCGGAATTCTTACTGGTTGGTAGGTGATCAAATACTTATGTCATGCAATAAAATGCAAATTAATTACTTAAAAATCATACAATGTGATTTTCTGGATTTTTGTTTTAGATTCCGTCTCTCACAGTTGAAGTGTACCTATGATAAAAATTACAGACCTCTACATGCTTTGTAAGTAGGAAAACCTGCAAAATCGGCAGTGTATCAAATACTTGTTCTCCCCACTGTATATATATATATATATATAAAATTGTGCATACCGGGTTCGGGTGGGAAAGCCCCAGGTCCATTTTGGAAGACCTCTAGACTGAACACCTCCCTTTGCAACTGGATCCTGGACTTCCTGACGGGCGACCTCCAGGCAGTGAAGGTAGGCAACAACACATCTGCCCCGCTGACCACTCAACATGGTTGGTGGGTTGGGTGCTTAGTCCCCTCCTGTACTCCCTGTTCACCCACGACTGCGTCGCTAGGCACGACTCCAACACAGTCATTAAGTTTGCTGATGACCCGACGGTGGTAGGCCTGGAAACCAAAGACGATGAGACCGCCTATAGCGAGGTCGTCAGAGACCTGTCAGTGTAGTACCAGGACGACAACCTCTACCTCAACGTCAGCAAGACAAAGGAGCTGATTGTGGACTACAGGAAACGGAGGGCCGAGCACGACGGGTCAAGAGCTTCAAGTTCCTCTGTATCCACATCACTAAGGATCTATCATAGTCCACACACACAAACACAGTCGTGAAGAGGGCACGAGAATGCCTCTTCCCCTTCAGGACACTGACAAGTTTTGGCATGGGCCCACAAATCCTCAAAGTAATTCTACAGCTGCACCATTGACAGTATCTTGACTGGCTGAATCACCTCTTGGTATGGCAACTGCTTCGCATCCTACCTCAAGGCGCAACAGAAGGTAGTGTGTACAGCCCAGTACATCACTGAGTTTGAGCTCCCTGCCATCCAGGACCTCTATAACAGGCAGTGTCAGAGGAAGGATCTAAAAAATTACTCCAGCCACCCAAGTCATAGACTGTTCTCTCTGCTACCGCACGGCAAGCGATACCGATGCACCAAGTCTGGAACCAACAGGATCCTTAACGGCTTCTACCCCCAAGCCATTAAGACTGCTAAATAGTCCAGGTAGCTATTTGGATAACACTATCTGCATTGACCCGTTTTGCACCAACTTTGACTCATCACATAGATTATAAACGGTAGTGTATCTTGTTGCCTAGTCACTTTATTACTAGTTATATGTACATATCTACCTCAATTACGTCGTACCACTGCACAGCGACTCTGCAGGTACCCTGTGTATATAGTCAAGTAATCATTACAGATTGTGTATTTATTACTTTCATATTTTCTCTCTCTGCATTGTTGGGAAGGGCCAGTAAGTAAGCATTTCACTTTTCGTAAACAACCGCTGTAGACTAAACATGTGACAAATAAAAATTGTATTTGATGTCATGACTTACCTGGACTACCTATTGAGATGTGCCTTAAGTTAAGTCAGGTGTTAAATGAGGTGAAAAGGAGACTGGAGCTCCACTTGAAGGATTTACCTGTCGAAGAGAGCTTCCAGGTGCTGCCGCTGGGTCTGTTCTGCCATCTGGGTGTCGATAGTGGACAGAAACTCACTGGCACTTTTACCAGTTTCCCCGTTGACACGAGTGCACTCTGGACCAGTGTCTCCAGTAGAGCAGGGCCAACACATAGCAAGACCCAGCACTGCCAAGGCAGCTGCTGCCCACCTCCTCATTGCCATTCCCTCTACAAGGAAAAGTGAACAACATGGTCATAGGTCAGTTGATTGCTCAAATAACAGCTTGCATTTCGGTAGCTATGACCGATACCATGTTCACACTGTCGTGCTGACCCAAATTATGCAGGCGCAAATAAACTCAGCAAAAAAAGAAACGTCCTCTCACTGTCAACTGTGTTTATTTTCAGCAAACTTAAACATGTGTAAATATTTGTATGAACATAAGATTCAACAACAGGTTCCACAGACATGTGACTAACAGAAATGGAATAATGTGTCCCTGAACAAAGGGGGGGTCTTAAAAGTAACAGTCAGTATCTGGTGTGGCCACCAGCTGCAATAAGTACTGCAGTGCATCTCCTCCTCATGGATTGCACCAGATTTGCCAGTTCTTGCTGTGAGAGGTTACCCCACTCTTCCACCAAAGCACCTGCAAGTTCCCGGACAATTCTGTGGGGGAATGGCCCAAGCCCTCCGATCCAACAGGTCCCAGACGTGCTCAATGAGATTGAGATCCGGGCTCATCGCTGGCCATGGCAGAATACTGACATTCCTGTCTTGCAGGAAATCACGCACAGAACGAGCAGTATGGCTGGTGGCATTGTCATGCTGGAGGGTCATGTCAGGATGAGCCTGCAGGAAGGGTGCCACATGAGGAAGGAGGAGGTCTTCCCTGTAACGCACGGCGTTGAGATTGCCTGCAAATACAACAAGCTCAGTCCGATGATGCTGTGACACCGCCCCAGACCATGATGGACCCTCCACCTCCAAATCGGTCCCGCTCCAGAGTACAGGCCTTGGCGTAACGCTCATTCCTTCGACAAGAAATGTGGATCCGACCATCACCCCTGGTGAGACAAAACCGCGACTTTTTAGTGAAGAGCACTTTTTGCCAGTCCTGTCTGGTCCAGTGACGGTGGAGTTGTGCCCATAGGCGACATTGTTGCCGGTGATGTCTGGTGAGGACCTGCCTTACAACAGGCCTACAAGCCCTCAGTCCAGCCTCTCTCAGCCTATTGAGGACAGTCTGAGCACTGATGGCGGGATTGTGCGTTCCTGGTGTAACTCGGGCAGTAGTTGTTGCCATCCTGTACCTGTCCAGCAAAGTGTGATGTTCAGATGTACCGATGTGTTGTTACAGTGGTCTGCCACTGCGAGGACGATCAGCTGTCCGTCCTGTCTCCCTGTAGCGCTGTCTTAGGCGCCTCACAGTACGGACATTGTAATTTATTGCCCTGGCCACATCTGCAGTCCTCATGCCTCCTTGCAGCATAACTAAGGCACGTTCACGCAGATGAGCAGGGACCCTGGGCAGCTTTCTTTTGGTGTTTTTCCAGAGGTCAGTAGAAAGTCCTCTTTGGTGTCCTAAGTTTTCATAACTGTGACCTTAATTTCCTACCGTCTGTAAACTGTTATTGTCTTTATGACTGTTCCACGGGTGCGTGTTCATTAATTGTTTACGGTTCATAGAACAAGCATGGAAAACAGTGTTTAAAATCCTTTACAGTGAAGATCTGTGAAGTTATTTGAATTTATACTAATTATCTTTGAAAGACAGGGCCCTGAAAAAGTGAGGTTTATTTTTTTGCTGAGTTTATTTCCTTTTCAGCAGGGTTAGAGAAACTATGGTGGATGCATAACCAGGCTTGCCGGCCATCTCAAAACAGCTTGATTTGGCCGTGTTCAGTTCGGCTTAGTAGTGTGAAAAGGATATGATAAAGAAGACTATCGAGACTTTGTATTCAACAGCCCACACAATAAATCTTAGTGTGTGTGTGTTAAGTGAATGAGTGAGTATCAATGTGTGTGTCGGCACCTGAGCTGAGCCATAGAGCAAACTGAGCATTTACCACCCCACTATCGGATTAGGGGTGGGGGCAATTTATGCTTTTTGTCCCGACTTTTTATCTGAAATCCCAATCACCCACTGATTAACTATGCATTTTTGCAGATAGAAAAAAGTTAAGCTAATACTTATCTTTAGAAATTAGCATGGCATTTACTGAGCCAATTAATATAATGCAGCTTTGTATTTTACACCCCATCTCCAAAGCAAATGGTTTAGACCGTTTGGAAACGTATGTAGCTCCCCGACCAATGCGACAATACGCAGTTCACAAAGATGATTGCTGTCCCTTAAGAAATGACCCTAAAAATGAGAAATACAAAAGGACTGCTTAAAGCAAAACTATATTTCTAATGGTGAACCTGAACAATCTAAATAAAATCTATAGGATTGAAAACCCCAATCAGCAGTTGGATGTGTTGTGTGTCCACTCCGCTAGGCTATACCACTCCAGTAAATCTATTTTCTACAGCGAATTTGGAAACAATGACCTGGCAAATTACATTGGTTGACAACTAATAGAAACCAATAGCTTTAGTAGAATAGTAGAAAACCAATAGCGTTTGCTCATGATGAAAATACATTGTATGGTCATCCTCACAAGTCAACCCAGTCCTCCTCGAAAGCAATTCAATGTGTCCTTCTATACACTACACCCCTCAGACCATTGGGGCAGCAGGTAGCCTAGTGGTTAGTGCGTTGGGCCAGTAACCGAAAGGTTGCTGAATCCAATCCCTGAGCTGACAAGGTAAAAATTTGTCATTCTGCCCCTGAACAAGGCAGTTAACCCAGTGTTCCCCGGTAGGCCGTCATTGTAAATAAGAATTTGTTCATAACAGACTGGCCTAGTTAAAGATTACATTAAAAAAATATTATAATAATAAAATAAACTCTGGACCTCAAAGCCAGTTCCACTGCTTCTTTTTCTTCTTCAGTTTTCCCCCTCTAATCAGGGACTGATTAAGACCTGGGACACCAGGTGTGTGCAATTAATTAATCAGGTAGCACAGAAAACCAGCAGGCTCTGGACCTCGTAGGTTAAAAGTTGAATACTCCTGACCACATTTACATTCGCACCAATATCCTGTTATTATTCGGAGTATTCTGTTTGAGTTGACTTATATAAACAGATCCTGTTTAAAATAACCCCAAAAAGCTGGTATCCCGGATAAGATACCTGGGATATGCTTATATTAGACGAGATACTGTGGCATGTAAACATCTTATCCAGTTTACTGTTGTTTTTGTCATTCTCGGCGGGCTCAGTTTCGCATATCATGGGTGGTGTGTGATGTTTTAATCTGATTGTCAAACAAATCCATTCAAAAAGTAGGCTACCGCAGTTCGATCCAGCATAATTCCATTATTTATTTTGCTGATACTCCGCACTGGACAGTATAGCCTACTGTCTACTTTCACCCCTAATTTAGCCAAGTTCCTGCATAATAATTTCCGACATTTGGTAGGCCATTTGTTTGTCAAGTATAGTTGGATAGATGCAGCTTCTCTTTTGTCATAACTTGTTGCCCCAGAAGACTAAATAAAGTAGGACTCACCAGAATAATGTCTTAGGGTGTTTTCATATATAGTGCTCTTTAAAATAACTGATATCAGTCTTTTTTTTTAAGTACTCAGGTTTAAAAAAAAGCTAAACAACTCTGTTCTCTTTGTATTCACACTGCCCTTGCCTTTGAATGAGGATTCAACTGTTTTTGTTTTTGCCAGTTCACCTCACCTATTTTGTGGACCGAGTCCTCTTCGCATACACAATGCTATGTTTAGAAAGGGGCCAAGATCTTTTTTCCCGACATGCACGCTGGGTTTTTACAAAGTGCAGGACAAGCCATTCAAAATGTGTTATCAGACAGCTAGATAACTATTTACATCTTGGAAGCTAATAGATTTAATTTAGTTAAAATATGATACATAAATGGTAATCAGAAGATACTATTAACATGTACATTTAATTGGTAACAGAATAAATGCCGAATAAATAATGCTGTAATTAAAAACAAATCTACACCCAAGATAGGCTACTGCCCCTTTAAGAGCTAGAATAGATTTTGTACCCTATGGTGTGATTTTCACTAAATATATTGTCCTCACACTATTTGAACCCCACAATCAATAAACAGCTTGTGAAGCTCTCTTAGCCTGTAGATCACATTTTGCAAATTCTGTGCGTCCTTGACAATTGCTAATCAAGATCCAAAAATAGCATCCATTTTTTTCCCATGCGTCTTCTCGCTTTTGTGGCACTAATGTGAGGGTTTATGGCAGGGGAAACGCTGTTGCAGTAGTCTAGTGCGTGGTGCGGGAATAATGACAAGCGAACCTAGGGAGCTTTGCGTTCACATTGTCCTAAAAAGGGGAATGGTCTCAGTTCGGGTCGCTGGGCTCTTTTGGAGTGTTCACACTGCACACAAAATTAAGTGAACCGCATGCAGTTCACAAAAAAAACTCTGAAGGGGACCAAGTGTGAAAATACCCTTAAATTAATGAATGTATTAGTAATCTATACCGAACAAAAATATAAAAACGCAACATGCAAGAATTTCAAAAACTTTCCTGAGCTACAGATCATATATGAGAAAATTCAGTCAATTGAAAGATTCATTAGGCCCTCTTCTATGGATTTCACGTGACTGGGAAATACAGATATGCATCTGTTGGCAATATACATCTTAAAAGAAATGGGCCTCAAGATGTCATCACGGTATTTCTGTGCATTCAAATTGACACCAATGAAATGCAATTGTTTGTTGTCCGTAGCTTATGCCCGTTTAATCAGCTTCTTGATATGCCACACCTTCAGGTGGATGGATTATCTCGGGAAAGGAGAAATGCTCAAACATGGATATAAACAAATTCGTGCACAAAATGAGAGAAATAAGCTTTTTGTGTGAAAGGAAAATTTATGGGACCTTTATTTCAGCTCATGAAACATGGGACCAACACGTTACGTTTATATTTTTGTTCAGTGTAGTTAACGCCGGTAAAGTGGTTTCATTTAGGGACCGGGGAGAAAACGCAACTCCAATACACTGGAAAGATTGGTCCTGTGCAAAATGTTATCAGTTTGACCAGTTTTAAGTAAACGAAAAGCTGAGAAAATGATGAAACACGTTTCTGATAAAACTTCAGTACTTGCATAACAGTGTCAGAGACCACACATTACAAGCGCATTTTCTCAAGAAATGCTGAAATAAATATATTTCTCCACTCCTGTTTGAGACAAAATTAACATTAGTTGTATAATTTTACTGCAAGAAATGCATCATTCTGCAGGAGTTAATATTATATTGTGATACATGTGAGATGTTATAGGCCTACAGTCAGTGTCCATATTTCACTTACTATTCCATTTTACCCATATGAGGAATATTCAGTTTATTCCTGGCTACAGGGATACTCGTGAGCGGGATATCAAAGATGGATGTAAAACAGCTTATCCCGAATAAGACCATAAGCGGGATATGAGCTACTATTCGGAATACAGTGCGCATGTACACGTGGTCATTGTGTTTTTAGAACTTTTACCATTTAAGACCATAACACTGAAACCATTTCAACTGCTGCCGCCTAATGGTTTGCTTGTTCACTGGGATTGGTCTAACTAATCCAGACCTTTATTGAAGGGAATAAACCACACAGAGGCCGTTTCCAGGACAAAGAGTACAGTGCTTTCGGAAAGTATTCAGACCCCTTGACTTTTCCCACATTTTGTTACATTACAGCCTTCTTCTAAAATGGATTAAATACAACAATAAAAAAAATCTTCCCACACACAATACCCTAAAATGACAAAGTGAAAACAGGTTTCGTAATGTTTGCAAATGTATAAAAAAATATATATATTTTTTAAACATATTATTCAGACCCTTTGCTATGACACTTGAAATTGAGCTCAGGTGCATCCTGTTTCCATTGATCATCCTTGAGACATTTCTACAACTTGATTGGAGTCCACCTGTGGTAAATTCAATTGATTGGTCTATATCAATGGTTCCCATAGTTTTTTTATAGGCCCGTACCCCTTCAAACATTCAACCTCCATCTGCGTACCCCATCTAGCACCAGGGTCAGTGCATTGTCAAAATGTTGTTTTGCCATCATTGTAAGTCTGCCACACAAACATAAGAACGAGTGTGAGTTTTTCACAACCCGGCTCGTGGGAAGTGACAAAGAGCTCTTATAGGACCAGGGCACAAATAATAATTAATGTTGCTGCTCTTTATTTAGCCATCTTACATATGAAACCTTATTTGCTCATCAAAAATTGGGAACAACTCACCACAGGTCAATGAGAAGGGTGTGCTTGAAAGGATGCACATAACTCTGCAATGTTGGGTTGTATTGGAGAGTCTCAGTCTTATTAAATAATTTCACACAGTCTGTGCCTGTATTTAGTTTTCATGGTAGTGAGGGCCGAGAATCCACTCTCATATAGGTACGTACGTGGTTGCAAAGGGCATCAGTGTCTTAACAGCACAATTTGCCAAGGCAGGATACTCTGAGCGCAGCCCTATCCAGAAATCTGGCAGTGACTTCTGATTAAATAACATTTTCACAGAACCGCTTGTTGCAATTTTGATGGGGCTCTCTTGTTCAGATATCGGTAAGTGTACTGAATGCAGAGCATGAAAGGGATAACGAATCCAGTTGTGTGTCATACGTTTCGGGAAAGTACCTGCGTAATTGCTCAGCCAAATCACTCAGATGCTTCGCTATATCACATTTGACATTGTCCGTAAGCTCGAGTTAATTTGCACACACAAAAAAAAAAATCATAGAATGATGGAAAGACCTGTGTGTTGTCCCTGTTAATGCAGACAGAGAAGAGCTCCAACTTCTTAATATAGCCTCAATTTTGTCCCGCACGTTGAATATAGTTGCAGAGAGTCACTGTAATCCTATATATTCAGATAATTCAGGCGAGAAAAAACATCACCCAGATAGGCCAGTCGTGTGAGAAACTCGTCATCATGCAAGCAGTCAGACAAGTGAAAATTATGGTCAGTAAAGAAAAAGGTTTAAGCTAGTCTCTCAATTAAAAAAACCGTGTCAATACTTTGCCCCTTGATAACCAGCACACTTCTTTCTGTATGTTGTAAAAGCCTTACATGGTCACTGCCCATATCATTGCATAGTGCAGAAAATACACAAGATTAAGAGCCTTGCTTTAACAAAGTTAACCATTTTCACTGTAGTGTCCAAAACCTCTTTCAAGCTGTCAGGCATTCCCTCGGCAGCAAGAGCCTCTCGGTGGATGCTGCAGTGTACCCAAGTGGTGACGGGAGCAACTGCTTGCAAGAGCGTTACCCCTCCACTATGTCTCCCTGTCATGGCTTTAGTGTTGGTATCTGTACTGATAGCACATCTTGACCACCAAAGTCCATTTGATGTCACAAAGCTGTCCAGTGCTTTAAAAATATCCTATCATGTCCTGGTTTGCAGAAGAGGATGTCTTCCTTAATTGTCCCCCCATAAACGTAACGGACATATACCAGGAGCTGTGCCAAGCCCGCCACGTCTGTTGACTCATCCACCTGTAATGCATAGAATTCACTGGCTTGCATGTGAAGCAGTAATTGTGTCAAAACATCTCCTGCCATGTCACTGATGCGTCATGAAACAGTGTTGTTTGATGAAGGTTTGTCTGTATAGTTTTTTGGGGCCTTTTGCCCAAGCATTGTCCCACCCATATCTGCGGCAGCAGGAAGAATTAAGTCCTCCACAATAGTATGTGGCTTGCCTGTCCTAGCCACTCGGTAGCTCACAATAGAAGACTCTTCTAGTCCCTTCTTATTAATAGTATCTGTTGCCTTTATACATGTCTTACTGCTCAAAAGTCGTCTTTATTCTCGCTCTAAAAACTCTGTGGCTTATTTTTCAAATTGTCATGTTTCGCAAGAGTGAAGGTTTCATGCGAGAGATTAACGGTTAATGTGACTGGATGTTTATTTTTATTTGACTAGGCTACCTGTATTTGACATTGTGTTGTTATTTAGCTGAAAACTAGATGGTTCATTTTATTTTTGGCAGTTAAACGAGGCCACCCGGGAGAGAAATAAATAAATAAATAAAATTGTAATAAATAAATAACCCAAATGTGTTGGAAAATATAAATGTACTGTTTGAAAATGTGAAGAAAAATGTATTATTTTAAATGTGAATCATTTTATTTGGCGTACACCCGAGGGCATTGCGCAGACCCCTGGGAGTACGCATACCCCAGTTTGGGAATACCTTGTCTATATAAAATGTCCCACAGTTGACAGTGCATGTCAGAGCAAAAACCAAGCCATGAGGTTGAAGGAATTGTCCGTAGAGCTCCGAGACAGGATTGTGTCGAGGCACAGATCTGGGGAAGGGTATCAAAACATTTCTGCAGCATTCAAGGTCCCCAAGAACACAGTGGCCTCAAATCATTAAATGGACTAAGTTTGGAACCACAAAGACTCCTAGAGTCTAGAGCTGACCTAGAGCTGGCCACCTGGCCAAACTGAGCAATCGGGGGAGAAGGGCCTTGGTCAGGGAGGTGACCAAGAACCTGATGGTCACTCTGACAGAGCTCTAGAGTTCCAGAAGGCCAACCATCGCTGAAGCATTCCACCAATCAGGCTTTATGGTAGTGGCCAGACAGAAGCCACTCCTCAGTAAAAGGCACCTGACAGCCCGCTTGGAGTTTGCCAAAAGGCACCTAAAGACTCCAAGATTGAACTCTTTGGCCTGAATGCCAAGCGTCACATCTGGAGGAAACCTGGCACCATTCGTACTTTGAAGCATGATGGTGGCAGCATCAAACCTGACAGAGATTGAGAGGATCTGCAGAGAAGAGTGGGAGAAACTCCCAAAATACAGGTGTGCCAAGCTTGTAGCGACATACCCAAGAATACTCGAGGCTGTAATCTCTGCCAAAGGTGCTTAAACAAAGTACTGAGTAAAGGGTCTGAATACTTATGTAAATGTGATATCATTTTTTTTTTTTTACAGTTTTTACTTTGTCATTATGGGGTTGTGTGTGTGTAGATTGAGGAGTCAAGTTTTATTTAATCCATGTTAGAATAAGGCTGTAACGTAATAAAATGTGGAAAAGGTCAAGGTGTCCGAGTACACTGTACATATGTAAGTACAGTATTGTAATAATTCATAGTTACACTGTAATAACATGTAACTGGTGTTAAATATAGTCTGTAATTACAGGGGTGTAACAACGAATGCTTGGTACCATGCTTGTTACAAATGTTAAAGTTTCCGATAGCGTCCTAAAGCACCATTTTTCAGCCTGCACAAACCACGTGATAAGTGTTATCCAATTGAAAACCGACCACCTCATTGACACAAGATCTGGAGTCTGATGCCTGGGCCCAGTGGCAAAATTGGCTTCGCGTCAAAAATTACTTTAAATTGTTAAATATTTAATGCTGCATTTGACAATGGGTCAACCACTTTAACCATCAATTAAAAGAGACACGTGAATAAACAGTTAAAATTGAGAGAGAGAGTCATTCGTGCTTGCCAAATTATAAGCCTATTAAGCTTGGTTGAATAAGGGTTTATAAATGCACTTAAAATGGTCATAAGACAAACTCCATCATGTAACCTTACAAGGGTTTCACTGTTGATGAACATTCTCACTTTTGGATGGGATGCATTGGTGCAATTACTTACTTATAACAGGAAATAAGGCATTATGTCAAGATCTGCCCAACACTCAAAATAACTGAGGTCATGCAGCAGTGCGCAAATAACGGGGTTGAGAACGTCAGTGTGTGCAAAATCCAGGCATGAAAGATTGCCTTGACTAGCTAGCTAGGTGCCTTAAAGATGGCAAATATTCTATGGTCCCTACTCGCTAGCTTACTAGCTAGCTAACGTTAGCTGGGCTCGATGGTCTCATCTTCCATTAACCTTTTTCCTCAGGGTATCCGTACCTCAAGGGTATTACATGAGTAAGTCTGTAACGTAACAAAACGTGGAAAAAGTCAAGGGGTCTAAATACTTTCCGAATGCACTGTAAGTCTAAGAGAAGGACAAACTGAATTACTCTCATGGAGGACCGACTTGACTTGTGAGGATGACCACACAATTTAGTTTCATCATGAGCAAAAGCTATTGGTTTTCTACCCAAAGTTGCAAAGACAATTGCCATAAATAAACACCAGCAAAATAGATAAAAGGGTGTGACAGGAATAGCGGCATCTAGTGCGCAAAACCTGGTACTTTCACACTTATTTACAGGGAAAGATAAGTGTGGAACAGGGTGAAAAAACATCACCAAATTCACTGAGAACACATTACATCGAACGAATAAACAATACACCAAGCTTTATACTACTTGTCAAACAGAGAACTGATACTGTATACTGGCTGTTGGAGTGGGCGAGATTTGGTTGGGGAGGCCCCCACCTCACAGGCAAAACATTTTAGTTTCCCCCTTCTTGACGGCAGAGATAACATTGTACATTTTAAAGTTAATTTCCTGCAATTCTACACATTTGGCCAAGATTTACGCCATGTTATTGAGATCTGAGTGAGTGTGATTAATAAAATAAAAAAATGGGGTCACCTGAAGGTCACAGCACTGAGCACATGCCCTGCGTGGCCTGTTGGTATTCAGCCACGCTTATTACAAGTTTAGATAGATGAGCTAAACTAACTTACCAATCTAAAAATTGGTAGCGGACATGGTTAATTGAGTGACTGTCAGTGACTGACATAACAAGAGGAAAGCCTGCTGATGCACAACCAAATTTCGAAATTGCACCTTGTGCATTCTACTATTCTAACTCAACAGTAAATTGAGACTGACTGAAGGACTGGAGACACTAAGCGACCGCTTATGTCTGGAGCCGGCCCTGCGGGTGTGGCCAGTCCGTGGGTGGCTTTTGGCAATTTCTCATGTCTTACTCATTGTTAGGAAGAAGTTTTGTCCAAATCGGATGCTATGTACTATATTTATTGAATATTATAAATTTAAAAAAAATTGCCAATTTGATGCAATCAATTAGATACATTTCTCACAGATCAAATTATATTTCATCTAAACAATGTTGCAGGAATGCTAACCCTATATGTTTCTAACACAAGAAACAATATCAGAATAATCTGAGACGGTGGGTGTTGAAATCCTCTTTCTTGCGCCAAGGTGAATCAGGTGTGCTAGTTCACACTTAGATAGCTACAACAAGCCATTTAAAAAATATTATTATTTCATCTGTGCTATTAGCCAATTAGCTAGCTGGCTAACTAGCATGAAGTGATGCATTGCCATTTCAAAACAACTGTTGCAAGGCAACAGTAAACATGTTTTCCCCCAGAAATGATGCAACCGCTCTTTATACTTCTACTGGTCAATTTAAGATAGGACTCCGGTACACAGGCAAAAGGCGGGGGCGCTCCAGTGACCTAGGTGGCGGTAATGAACATAATTTTGGACGCCAACCAACAAAAAACCCTATATAAGAAGGGGTGGGGGCGGCAATGGTGTCCTTCGCCCCTGCCTGTCGGCCACCGCTTTATTGCGGGTCTGTTAATGACTGCGAGGACAGGTGTTCAGCAGGCTGGAGCGAAAGAAACTGTGTGCTATCTAGCTAGGATTCCAGTACACAGCAGGCGGGATAGCTAGTTAGGACACCGGTAGACAGTGTCCTTTGCCCCCCGCCTGTCGGGCACCGCTTTCCAGCGGTTCTGTTAACGTCGAGGGCAAGAGTTCAGCAGGTGTAAGCAAAGGACACTGTGCTGGGACTCCGTTAAACAGCAGGCAGGAGTGACACCGGTAGACAATGTCCTTCTTCCGCGCCTGGCATGCTGGACAGGGGGCGTTCCTGCAGATGCAGGAATGAAAACATGCAAGAACGCCACGAATTGCTGGCCACAATCACACACACTATTGTATCTTTATGGCAATATGGTCAATATTGCTATCCGGGATCCTTGGTACGTCCCTACACATTCCAAGTTGACATTTAAAATCGTTTCGGTAGGGGTTTAGGGTAGGGACGTCAAAGAAATCGGATTGCACCAACCATGCCAAAACGCATCATTTCCCGTGTTTGATCAGAATCGGGCCAGTGGTGTCTGAGATTAACTAGCTACGTAAATACGAACGTCGACAGATCCATACTACTAGTTCGAGGGGGACAATGAGTCGTGTTAGCATAACCACGACAAATCACTTATCACAAAAGGCCAACATGCAAGTACCCAGACTTATAGCTAGATATTTATTTAAACAGATGCGGCATTTCGAAGGAAGAACATATGGTGGTTGCTTGCAGGCCTTGCCAGGGCCTAGTCAGGGTGTAAATGATAGGCAATCATGCGCAAATGAAAAACAATACAGTTGTGTTTTGTAACGACCACAGGAATCTCGGAGACGAAATACACCGAGTTTACTATCAAAAGAGAGCGCCATGAGCTGAATTTATGCACTCTGCACTAGCAACATCTACGGTGCCGTGTGCATAGAAAACGTCAAGCAGCATAGACCGGAAACTAAACAAACCCATTGAACAAAAACGCAAGGCGGGCGACATACTCCGCCGCTTGATACATGTGTTAAAATCTAGCTAAACATAGCACAAGGAATCTCCTACCTGGAAACCGTAGCGCTTGTAGGATACACGTTTCTTCCAAACCTTCCTTCGAATGAAGTGTGTGTGGTACAGAATAGTGCTGACTAAAGTATTTATCTCGGGAGGAGAGACGTCTGGTGGCCAAAATGTGCAGTAGGGTGCATACCAGTATTAGGTGTCTTACCGCCACCTACCGGGATGGAGTGTGGTGAGACTGGTTGTGTTCTAGATTCTGCACTCTAGTCTACATGACTGGAAGAAGGAAGTTATTGATAAATGGATTACAGTGTGTTCTGGGCGGGTTTTGAGCGAATTGGAATGGGTGAAGCTTATTCCCAGGGACGTGATCATTCTTCTGAGCGTTTGCCTTTGATGTCAAATCAAACTTTATTGGTCACATACACGTGGTTAGCAGATGTTAATGCGAGTGTAGCGAAATGCTTGTTCATAAATTTGACAGTGAAGGAGGATGTGATCTGTAGTTTCTGCTCCTGGACAGTTAGGACAGGACATGAACCTGTGTGCAACTGCAGCCCATAATTTGGGGCGTTCCTGCATGTGGGCATCTGCCTCCCACACAAGCATCCCATTGGTTCCTCCATGAACACCCCCACTCGAGCATCCCATTGGTTCCTTCCCCCCCCCCCCCCCCAACCATCCCGACCTACTGGAGTCCTCTTTGCTAGCTAGCGGTAGACGGTATCCTTCGATCCCGCCTGTCCTCATCGTCATTAACAAAACACACAGGAAAGCAGTGCCCGACAGGCGGGGGTGAAGGAATTTGTCTATCGGTCGCCCCCGCGTGCTAGCTAGCTTGCTAGTTAGTGTCGCCCCCCCCCCCACATCCCGCCTGCTGTGTACCGGAGAAAACCATGCCCGACGGCCAGGGCCGAAGGACACTGTCTACTGGTCGACCCCGCCTCCCGCTAGCAAAACAGGAGGGAGAAAATGGCACTGTCTAGTACCTGTCACCCCTGCCTCCTGCTAACACAGCAGGTGGGAGAGTGTTCAGAATCATTCCGATTTTATCGGAGTAATTGATGTTAAAAAATATATATTTTACTTTAATCACGTAGTTGTACAAGAAATGTACTTTAGCTGTCACCCTGGCTTGATATTCCAACTTCCCTCCTTACTGCAGGACAGCAATGCTCACACTTTAGTCGGGAATCAGGAATGAAGGACACACTGCCCTGTGTTCTTGTGTCTCCCCATTGAGCAGAAGACTGTATCACGGTGACATCCAGATGGTTACTACCAATATTACAAGCTATTTCTCATTTATGCTGGTATCCTACTCAAAATATAATCAAGTGGGACAGAACCAATGATTTATCTATACACTAGATGAATCATTGGGGGTGCTGTGTTAAAGCCAAGTTCCTCCATCTTGGCACTCCTCCACCATTGCAAAAAATATTTTGGAAGCTATAGAAATGAATTTATTAATGTCTACATTCGTTTTTGCCACATTTATTCTATTACAGACACCTTAATGAATAGTTTTAAATTATATTGCGAACTGAACATAACATTTTTTATATATTAAAACATTTTACTTAAAGTATAATTTTATAGATTACTATTGTTACTATCCCCACTACAACAACAAAAATAGTTAAAAACACACATTGTTTTTCTTGAAACATTCTATTCATTTATATGGCGGACTGCTCCTACCGGGGAGTGCCCCTACTGGGGAGGGCTCCTACTGGGGAGTGCCCCTACTGGGGAGTGCTCCTACTGGGGAGTGCTCCTACTGGGGACTGCCCCTACTGGGGACTGCTCCTACTGGGGACTGCTCCTACTGGGATAGTGCTACTACTGGGGAGTGCCCCTACTGGGGACTGCCCCTACTGGGGACTGCCCCTACTGGGGAGTGCTCCTACTGGGGACTGCTCCTACTGGGATAGTGCTCCTACTGGGGACTGCTCCTACTGGGGACTGCCCCTACTGGGGACTGCTCCTACTGGGGAGTGCTCCTACTGGGGACTGCTCCTACTGGGATAGTGCTCCTACTGGGGACTGCTCCTACTACTGGGGACTGCTCCTACTGGGGAGTGCCCGTACTGGGATAGTACTCCTACTGGGGACTGCCCCTACTGGGGAGTGCCCCTACTGGGATAGTACTCCTACTGGGGAGTGCTCCTACTGGGGACTGCTCCTACTGGGGAGTGCCCCTACTGGGATAGTGCTCCTACTGGGGAGTGCTCCTACTGGGGACTGCTCCTACTGGGGAGTGCCCCTACTGGGATAGTGCTCCTACTGGGGAGTGCTCCTACTGGGGACTGCCCCTACTGGGATAGTGCTCCTACTGGGGACTGCTCCTACTGGGGACTGCTCCTACTGGGATAGTGCTCCTACTGGGGACTGCTCCTACTGGGGACTGCTCCTACTGGGGAGTGCTCCTACTGGGGACTGCTCCTACTGGGGAGTGCCAATAGGACAGACTTGTGGCTTCAACGCCTAGTAATGGCCAATACATGCAATCCAGGGTTTATATACACTGTACATCATTGGCTGGAACACATTGGCCATGTTAGCTACCACCAGCAACGTGATACAGCTGCCCGGTGAAGGAAAACAGTGGGAAGCACGTTACGTTAGCTAATTGGCATGTCACAGTGACATCCAGATGGTGACTAATACTACAAGTTATTTCTCCTTCGCCCATCTGAACAAAAAAATAAACGCAACATGCAACAATTTCAAAGATTGTTGCATGAGACAATCCCGCAGGTGAAGAAGCCGGATGTGGACGTCCTGGGCTGGCATGGTTACACGTGGTCTGCGGATGTGAGGCCGGTTGGACATACTGCCAAATTCTGTAAAACAATGTTGGAGGCAGCTTATTGTAGAGTAATGAAAATTAAATTCCCTGGCAACAGCTCTGGTGGACAATCCTGCAGTCAGAATGCCAATTGCATGCTCCCTCAAGACTTGAGATATCTGTGGCATTGTGTTGTGTGACAAAACTGCACATTTTAAAGTGGCCTTTTATTGTCATGCACCTGTGTAATGATCATGCTATTTAATCAGCTTCTTGATATGCCACACCGGTTAGGTGGATGGATTATCTTGGCAAAGGAGAAATCCTCACTAACAGGGATGGAGACACATTTTTGTACAACATTTTAGAGAAATAATATTTTTGTGCGTATGGAACATTTCTGGTACTTTTTATTTCAGCTCATGAAACATGGGACCAACACTTTACATGTTGCATTATATTTTTGTTCAGTGTAAATAAACATCACTTTCCTTTACAAGTTTTAACTAGCGCAATGCTGTTGTTGCAAGCTAGCCAGCATAAACTAACTAGCTGGGAAAGGCACATCAGGACATGTTCATAGCCTCTCCCATTTATCTCTCGACTTACTTGAGCTTGGGTCAGCAGAGGGGACATGTGAGGAAGAAGAAGAGATTTTAGCAATATTTCTGTGGGTTGACAACGTCACAAAATTGAACTTCTATTTGAAAAGGGGAACGAATTATTAAGATGTTACCTTGTCTATAAAGCTGGCCATAGTCTTACTACTTATTGCATATTTTTGGTTTGTGTTACTTGTCCTCCCTGAATTAGTATTTCTGGTTAGGAATGATTTAATGCATTTGAATAACTTATGACTTTGACATCCAATCTTTTCCATTTAATTTTCCATTTTATCAGACTTTTTAGTTTAGTGTTTAGTTTATCAATTTGGGAAATAAAAGAGAGCCGCACACTCTAGGAGCTCAGATGCAAAAATATTTAATTTGAACCCTGATGAAGACAGCTTGCCTGTCGAAACATTGGTAAATTAAATATTTTTGCATCTGAGCTCCTAGAGTGTCTCTCTTTTATTTTCTAGTTTTCTACTCCGCTAGCCAGCACCTCGCCTAAATAGGTGTGCGTTGCTTTTTCTTCTAGATAGTTTATCAATTTGACCATTTAATAAAAACAAGCACACACAAAACTTGAAAAAGCCATACATGCACATGAGTAAAATCATTGAGGATAACACACAATAAAGTCTGGGACTTATTTCCATTGTGCTCCTCTTGAGACAAGATGGCTAGACAAGATCGAACACAGTATGGCAGTGAAATAATAAAACAAAAACAGAGAAGAAGAACATCTATCTCATCATTCCAGTTACATCATAGGGGTTATTAATATGGGCACAGAAGACATCAAACATATTTTTACTTTATTTTTGACCCATTGGGCTGAATCTCAACTGCATCCTCATTGCGTCCTCTCTCCTCCCCTTCTTCTCAAAACCCATTGGACGATAAAAGCCAGAGGTCCCGCCCCTCTGACCTTCTCCTCTAATGGGGTTTGAGAAGGAGTCCAAGAGAGAAGACGCGAGTATGCAATTGAGATTCTCCCAGATCGTTTGCGCCACTGAGTCCAGAAAACAGCCCCGTTTGTGGAAAAACAAGAAGAGGGAAACAGTCGTGGACATGGTGGAGAAATTTGAGGCCTTTACTAGGAAGGTTGAGTTGTTTGATTTGGACTTGTCATCTGGAAGGCTACTGCACTTCAGCACACTGAAGAAACGACAGGCAGAGGGACCAGGCCGCAGCATTGTCACAGAGGTGAGGGAAGATTTCATCAAGCAGCTGAGGGACAACTTCTCCACCAGATTTGAAGACTACAGCATGCCCAAGGATATCATTGCGTTTGTACGTGATCCTCTCACAGTCCGCCCAGGTGGAGAATTCTCCTCCCTTGTTAAGAAAACAATACCCTCCCTGGATGAGGTTTGTTCAATTTAAATGTAACTGTTATTTAACTAAGCAAGAGAGTTAAGAACAAATTCTTATTTACAATGATGGCCTACCCCGGCCAAATCCGGATGACGCTGGGCCAATTGTGAGCCGCCCTATGGGACTCCCAATCGCGGTCAGATGTGAAACAGTAAGAGCAAAATATTCCTAACATTTCCACACCCTAATTGTAGTCTAACCAATACTCAAATGGAGATAAATAAAAAATCTCTGATTTATCAAAGACCAGTCCCTATGCTTGTCTCAGAGCAGCGCTGTCTTTTCCCCCTTCCACTTGCCTCTTCCATTAATTTTGAAAGAGTATTTTCCAGTAAGCAACAATTTGTTTACCTTCATTAGCCTACTTTGTTCCAATAATTCTGTCATTCAGTGATATTTATTCCCATAGTAATTTCGTTATAACGAAATAAACATCTGCATTTTGAAAGACTATTTTTATCATTTATTTTATTAACAAAAGTATAAAGATGCTGATGAAGAAATACAGTACTGTACAGTATATGCTTTATCCAACATTTTGCAGTTCTTTGAGGTCACCCACACGCACTTTAAACATTTTGATAATAAAGCATTTAAAGCATATTGAAGATAGAAGCCGCCTGCATATGTTTATTAGGTCTTTACTGTATGCTGCACATTTTTACATTGTATTCCATTTCCAGCGAGACTATTCAAGCCATCGACTCACTGATGGATGAAGATGATGAGTGCTCGGCATCACGGCACCACATATTTTATTTCAAGGTAGGATTATAGCAATATTTTGCTATGTTTAAGCCTATTTACATCTATATTTCTAGTGTTGTACCTAATGTTGGCTGTTAGGCTAAATTTACTTTTGTCTTTTCCAAATGCAGACAATGACCCAAAACACACTGCCGCCTGGGTTTGCATTGCAAATGAGGGCATAAACTGGGTCAAGACTCCAGCAGAGTAAGTAGACCTTTATGTAGTGAAATAAATATAAATGAATAAAAGACCTACAACAGGCTTAAAGTATCTAAAAATATTTTTTCCATCTCTACATGTATAGGTCTCCTGATTTAAACCTAATCGAACTTGTTTGGCATCAACTGAGGACATTCATCCAGAACTCTGACAAGCCTGCAAGCCACGTTTTGGCTTGAGAAATTGACGATAAAACAATGCAACAAATACATTGATCATGTCAGCAAGGTTTTATCCATGGTCGTGGAGCTGGGGGGGGGAAGTGCAACTAAAATGTAGTTTAAATAAACATCTGCACTTTGAATGTCTTTTTTCTCATTATTTTATAAATGAAAGCATAAAGATGTTGATGAAGAACTGCTAGGTCCAAATTAGGGGATTTTCACACCTACAGCAGCTGGGCTAGGAAGACTTGTGTGTCAATTCAAAAACCATGTGCCATGGATCTCTTCCCAACTATTTTGCAATCTATATGGCTCTCCGACATTTTGCAGATGCATGAAATCTTGAGTTAGAAATGTAACACTTTAGAGTACTTAAGCATCAAATACATTGCAAATTGGGGGATTTTCACACCTACAGTAGCCGGGCTAAGAAGAGTCTATTGTCCTGCTAATAGGAAACAGTGTTTGCATGATGGGCTACACCTGCAGAAATCAAAACTATGAAATAACACATAGGGAATCATGTAGTAACCAAAAAAAGTGTTAAACAAATCAAAATGTATTTTATATTTGAGATTCTTCAAATAGCCAAATATGCCTTGATAACATATTTGCACACTCTTGGCATTATCTCAACCAGCTTCACCTGGAATGCTTTTCCAACAGTCTTGAAGGAGTTCCCACATACAGTTGAAGTCGAAAGTTTACATACAGTGGGGAGAACAAGTATCTGATACACTGCCGATTTTGCAGGTTTTCCTACTTACAAAGCATGTAGAGGTCTGTCATTTTTATCATAGGTACACTTCAACTGTGAGAGACGGAATCTAAAACAAAAATCCAGAAAATCACATCGATCTGTGGTGATCCATGTTTCCGTCAGTGCCAAGAAGTCGAGGGACTGGAGGGAGGCATAGGCTGAGATGAGCTCTGCCTTGTTGGCCGCAGATCGGCAGTTCCAGAGGCTACCGGAGACCTGGAACTCCACGTGGGTCGTGCGCGCTGGGACCACCAGATTAGGGTGGCCGCGGCCACGCGGTGTGGAGCGTTTGTATGGTCTGTGCAGAGAGGAGAGAACAGGGATAGACAGACACATACAGTGGGGAGAACAAGTATTTGATACACTGCCGATTTTGCAGGTTTTCCTACTTACAAAGCATGTAGAGGTCTGTAATTTTTATCATAGGTACACTTCAACTATGAGAGACGGAATCTAAAACAAAAATCCAGAAAATCACATTGTATGATTTTTAAGTAATTAATTAGCATTTTATTGCATGACATAAGTATTTGATACATCAGAAAAGCAGAACTTAATATTTAGTACAGAAACCTTTGTTTGCAATTACAGAGATCATACGTTTCCTGTAGTTCTTGACCAGGTTTGCACACACTGCAGCAGGGATTTTGGCCCACTCCTCCATACAGACCTTCTCCAGATCCTTCAGGTTTCGGGGCTGTCGCTGGGCAATACGGACTTTCAGCTCCCTCCAAAGATTTTCTATTGGGTTCAGGTCTGGAGACTGGCTAGGCCACTCCGGGACCTTGAGATGCTTCTTACGGAGCCACTCCTTAGTTGCCCTGGCTGTGTGTTGCGGGTCGTTGTCATGCTGGAAGACCCAGCCACGACCCATCTTCAATGCTCTTACTGAGGGAAGGAGGTTGTTGGCCAAGATCTCGCGATACATGGCCCCATCCATCCTCCCCTCAATACGGTGCAGTCGTCCTGTCCCCTTTGCAGAAAAGCATCCCCAAAGAATGATGTTTCCACCTCCATGCTTCACGATTGGGATGGTGTTCTTGGGGCTGTACTCATCCTTCTTCTTCCTCCAAACACGGCGAGTGGAGTTTAGACCAAAAAGCTCTATTTTTGTCTCATCACACCACATGACCTTCACCCATTCCTCCTCTGGATCATCCAGATGGTCATTGGCAAACTTCAGACGGGCCTGGACATGCGCTGGCTTGAGCAGGGGGACCTTGCGTGCGCTGCAGTATTTTAATCCATGACGGCGTAGTGTGTTACTAATGGTTTTCTTTGAGACTGTGGTCCCAGCTCTCTTCAGGTCATTGACCAGGTCCTGCCGTGTAGTTCTGGGCTGATCCCTCACCTTCCTCATGATCATTGATGCCCCACGAGGTGAGATCTTGCATGGAGCCCCAGACCGAGGGTGATTGACCGTCATCTTGAACTTCTTCCATTTTCTAATAATTGCGCCAACAGTTGTTGCCTTCTCACCAAGCTGCTTGCCTATTGTCCTGTAGCCCATCCCAGCCTTGTGCAGGTCTACAATTTTATCCCTGATGTCCTTACACAGCTTTCTGGTCTTGGCCATTGTGGAGAGGTTGGAGTCTGTTTGATTGAGTGTGTGGACAGGTGTCTTTTATACAGGTAATGAGTTCAAACAGGTGCAGTTAATACAGGTAATGAGTGGAGAACAGGAGGGCTTCTTAAAGTAAAACTAACAGGTCTGTGAGAGCCGGAATTCTTACTGGTTGGTAGGTGATCAAATACTTATGTCATGCAATAAAATGCAAATTAATTACTTAAAAATCATACAATGTGATTTTCTGGATTTTTGTTTTAGATTCCGCCTCTCACAGTTGAAGTGTACCTATGATAAAAATTACAGACCTCTACATGCTTTGTAAGTAGGAAAACCTGCAAAATCGGCAGTGTATCAAATACTTGTTCTCCCCACTGTACAGTCATTAAAACTCGTTTTTCAATCACTCCACAAATGTCTTGTTAACAAACTGTAGATTTGGAAAGTCGGTTAGGACATCTACTTTGTGCATGACACAAGTAATTTTACCAACAATTGTTTACAGACAGATTATTTTATTTATAATTCACTGTATCACAATTCCAGTGGGTCAGAAGTTTACAAACACTAAGTTGCCTGTGGCTTTAAACAGCTTGGAAAATTCCAGAAAATGATGGTTATGGTTTTAGAAGCTTCTGATAGGCTAATTGACATAATTTGAGTCAATTGGAGGTGTACCTGTCGATGTATTTCAAGGCCTACCTTCAAACTCAGTGCCTCTTTGCTTGACATCATGGGAAAATCAAAAGACCTCCACAAGTCTGGTTCATCCTTGGGAGCAATTTCCAAACGCCTGAAGATACCACGTTCATCTGTACAAACAATAGTACGCAAGTATAAACACCATGGGACTACGCAGCCGTCATACTCAGGAAGGAGACGCGTTCTGTCTCCCAGAGATGAACGTACTTTGGTGTGAAAAAGTGCAAATCAATCCCAGAACAACAGCAAAGGACCTTGTGAAGATGCTGGAGGAAACAGTTACAAAAGTATCTATATCCACAGTAAAACGAGTCCTATATCGACATAACCTGAAAGGCCGCTCAGCAAGGAAGCAGCCACTGCTCCAAAACCACCATAAAAAAGCCAGACTATGCTTTGCAACTGCACATGGGGACAAAGACTGTATTTTTTGGAAAAATGTCCTCTGGTCTGATGAAACAAAAATGTAACTTTTTGGCCATAATGACCACCATTGTTATGTTTGGATGAAAAAGGGGAAAGCTTGCAAGCCGAAGAACACCATCCCAACCGTGAAGCACGGGGTGGCAGCATCATGTGGGGGTGCTTTGCTGCAGGAGGGACTGGTGCACTTCACAAAATAGATGGCATCATGAGGAAGAAAAATGTATGTGGATATATTGAAGCAACATCTCAAGACATCAGTCAGGAACTTAAAGCTTGGTCGCAAATCGGTCTTCCAAATGGACAATGACCCCAAGCATACTTCCAAAGTTGTGGCAAAATGGCTCAAGGACAACAAAGTCAAGGTATTGGAGTGGCCATCACAAAGCCCTGACTTCAGACTCATAGGAAATTTGTTGGCAGAACTGAAAAAACGTGTGCAAGAAAGGAGGCCTACAAACCTGACTCAGTTACACCAGCTCTGTCAGGAGGAATGGGCCAAAATTCACCCAACTTATTGTGGGAAGCTTGTGGAAGGCTACCTGAAATGTTTGACCAAAGTCAAACAATTTAAAGGCAATGCTCCCAAATACTAATTGAGTGTATGTAAACTTCTGACCCACTGGGAATGTGATGAAAGATATAAAAGCTGAAATAAATCATTCTCTACTATTATTCTGACATTTCACATTCTTAAAATAAAGTGGTGATCCTAACTGATCTAAGACAGGGAATTTTTACTAGGATTAAATGTCAGGAATTGTGAAAAACTTAGTTTAAATGTATTTGGCTAAGGTGTATGTAAACTTCCGACTTCAACTATATGCTGAGCACTTGTTGGCTGCTTTTCCTTCACTCTGCAGTCCAACTCATCCCAAACCATCTCAATTTGGTTGAGGTCGGGGGATTGTAGAGGCCAGGTGATTTGATGCAGCACTCAATCACTCTCTTTCTTGGTAAAGTAACCTTACACAGCCTGGAGATGTGTTGGGTCAACATCCTGTTGAAAAACAAATAGTCCCACTATAGTCCCACTAAACCCAAACCAGATGGGACGGCGTATCGCTGCAGAATTCTGTGGTAGCCATGCTGGTTAAGTGTGCCTTGAAGTCTAAATAAATCACAGACAGTGTCACCAGCAAAGCACCCCCACACCATAACACCTCCTCCTCCGCACATGCATCCGTTCACCCACACCACATCTCACAAAGACACGGCGGATGGAACCAAAAATCTCAATTTTGGACTCCAGACCTAAGGACAAATTTCCACCTGTCTAATGTCCATTGCTCATGTTTATTGACCTCAGAAAGTCTCTTCTTCTTATTGGTGTCTTTTAGTAGTGGTTTGTTTGCAGCAATTCGACCATAAAGGCCTGATTCACAAAGTCTCCTCTGAACAGTTGATGTTGAGATGTGTCTGTTACTTGAACTCTTTGAAGCATTTAAATTGGCTGCAATTTCTGAGGCTGGTAACTCTAATTATCTTATCCTCTGCAGCAGAGGTAACTCCAGGTCTTCCATTGCTATGGTGGTCCTCATGAGAGCCAGTTTCATCATAGCACTTGATGGTTTTTGCGACTGCACTTGAAGAAACTTTCAAAGTTCTTGAAATGTTCCTTATTGACTGACCTTCATGTCTTAAAGTAATGATGGACTGTCATTTGTCTTTGCTTTTTTGAGCTGTTTTTGTCATAACATGGACTTGGTCTTTTACCAAATAGAGCTATCTTCTGTATAGACCCCCTACCTTGTCACAACACAACTGATTGGCTCAATTGCATTAAGAAGGAAATACATTCCACAAATTAACTTTTAAGAAGGCACAACTGTTAATTGAAATGCATTCCAGGTGACTATCTCATGAAGCTGGTTGAGAGAATGCCAAGAGTGTGCAAAGCTGTCATCAAGGCAAAGGGTTGCTATTTGAAGAATCTCAAATATTGTCACACCAGCCTTCGCTTTGGCTCCCCCTCCGTCGCTGGCCTTCTAGCTGCTGCCGAACCTACTGCTGGCAAACGCCCTTCACTCATCAACCCCGGACTTGTCTCGTCATCATTACACACACCTGGTTCCAATCCCCACTCTATCACTGTATATATACTCCCTCTGCCATTTGTCTTTGTCGGTCATTGTAAATGTTAATTGTTTTCCTGAGAGGAATCTCGCCTACTATTTCCTGAGTACTTTATATTTTCTACTTTGGGTTCGCCTGTGCCTTTCTGTTTATGAAAATATTTTTTGAGCACAAACAGCGTTTGGTTTCGCTTTGATCTATGGTACTTAAATAAATTCATTAATTCTAAACCTGCGACTGCCTCCTGCCTACTCCTCTCTTTGTTTAACACTTTTTTGGTTACTACATGATACCATATGTGTTATTTCATAGTTTTGATGTCTTCACTATTATCCTACAATGTAGAAAATAGGAAAAATATAGGAAAACCCTTAAATGAGTAGGTAGGTGTTCTAAAACTTTTGACAGGTAGTGTATGTTGTCTTGCCCATTCACCCTCTGAATGCCACACATACACAATCCTTGTCTCAATTGTCTCAAGGCTTAAACATCCTTCTTTAATCTGTCTCCTCCCCTTCGTCTATACTGATTGACTGCAATTTACAAGTGACATCAAATGAAATGTTTTTGGTCACATACACCTATTTAGCAGATGTTATTGCGGAATGCTTGTGTTTCTAGCTCCAACAGTGCAGTAATATCTAACAAGTTATATCTAACAATTTCACAACAATATACACACAAATCTAAAGTAAAGGAGTGGAATTAAGAATATATACGTATTTGGACGAGCATTGTCTGAGCGGCATAGACTAAAATACAGTAGAATGGAATACAGTATATACATATGAGATGCAAAATATGTAAACATTATTGAAGTGGCACGTGTTCCATTATTAAAGTGGCCATTGATTTCAAGTCTATGTATATAGGGCAGCAGCCTCTAAGGTGCTAGTGATGGCTATTTAACAGTCTGATGGCCTTGAGATAGAAGCTGTTTTTCAGTCTCTCAGTTCCAGCTTTGATGCACCTGTACTGACCTTGCCTTCTGGATGATAGCGGGGTGAACAGGCAGTGGCTCGGGTGGTTGTTGTCCTTGATTAACTTTTTGGCCTTCCTGTGACATCGGGTGCTGTAGGTGTCATGGAGGGCAGGTAGTTTGCCCCGGGGATGCGTTGGGCAGACTACACCACCCTCTGGAGTGCCCTGCGGTTGCCGGCAGTGCAGTTGCCGTACCAGGCGGTGATACAGCCCGACAGGATGCTCTCAATAAGGTGTTCCTAATTTTTTGTACACTCAATGTATATCATGTATACCATGACCCCACAACTTATTAATATATATTTTAATATTCCAGTAGAACTCTATCCTTTGTGCTTTGTGTTTTCATAAAAAAAACAAGTGCTTTCATAAATGCATGGAGGGTGTGTAAAATAAATCGATGTCCCAGCCTTAATGCATTTTGTTTATTTACATATCAAATTTGATTGTCCAACATCAGTTTCAGCATTCTTAACTTCATGGCCTGACTAGAGTGGCCTCTTTCCACTGCTGTGGTTCTGAATACTTTTCTGGCTACCCGGATAAAGCACTAAATAAACTTAAGTTAGTGCTAAACATGGCTGCTAGAATCTTGACTAGAACCAAAAAATGTGATCATATTACTCTAGTGCGATCCTCTCTACACTGGCTTCCTGTTAAGGCTAGGGTTGATTTCAAGGTTTTACTGCTAACCTACAAAACATTACATAGGCTTAGTCCTAACTATCTTTCTGATTACTCCATGGGGGAGACCTTCGTGGGCTATACTCGGCCTTGTCTCAGGGTAGTAAGTTGGTGGTTTGAAGATATCCCTCTAGTGGTGTGGGGCCTGTGCTTTGGCAAAGTCGGTGGGGTTATATCCTGCCTCAGCCTCCAGTATTTACACTGCAGTAGTTTATGTGTCGGGGGGCTAGGGTCAGTCTGTATTTATCATGTTATTATCCGGTGTCCTGTGTGAGTTTAAGTTTGCTCCCTCTAATTCTCTCTCTCCTCTTTCTCTCTTTCTCTCAGAGGACCTGAGCCCTTGGACCATGCCTCAGGACTACCTGGCCTGATGACTCCTTGCTGTCCCCAGTCCACCTGGTCGTGCTGCTGCTCCAGTTTCAACTGTTCTCCTTGCGGCTATGGAACCCTGACCTGTTCACCGGATGTGCTAACTTGTCCCGGACTTGCTGTTTTCGACTCTCTCTCTATCGCACCTGCTGTCTCTAACTCTGAATGATCGGCTATGAAAAGCCAACTGACATTTACTCTTGAGTTGCTGACCTGTTGTACCCTCTACAACAACTGTGATTATTATTATTTGACCCTGCTAGTCATCTGTGAACGTTTGTATGTATTGTTATAATCTCCACCCGGCACAGCCAGAAGAGGACTAGCCACCCCTCAGAGCTTGGTTCCTCTCTAGGTTTCCTCCTAGGTTCCTGCCTTTCTAGGGAGTTTTTCCTAGTCACCGTACTTCTACATCTGCATTGCTTGCGTTTAATGTTAGTAGCCCGGGGCTAGTAGGAGCGTCTGCTCCGATGGAGGCCGGTTGAAGGGACAGCGGATGGAGTATTCGTCGGCAGACCAGTCGTGGTGGTGCGGCGGGGCGCCGTGTCGACAGAGGATCCAAGCCAGATGGCGAAAGAGGTATTGTAGAATTTAGTTTGCTAGCCGGGAGATACGCCTGGCTCACGACTAACTGGTGCTAGCTTCGTGGCAGGGGCGTTAGCCACTAGCTAGCTGTTAAGATCAGAAGTGGTGGTCCAGGGATTACGGCAGGAATCCGGCGTTGTAGTGGAGAGATAGTCCAATACTGGTAGATTGGCGAGTATTATCCAGGCTAAAAAACAGGGCTGGTATCTGTGCAGAAGGTAAAAGCCGCTAGCAGTGGCTAACAATGACTAAATAGCTTGTAGCTAATTAGCTTCTGGTGGTTCTTGAATGTGTTCTAAAATTAAAAATAATAGCGATTCCGTATCACATTGGGTGAGGCAGGTTACCGGAAGGTATAATCAAATTAAAATGGAATTAAAATGGAAAAGAGTGAAAATAAAATTTAAATATATACAAAAAATAAGAAATACACAAAAGTACACGAGAGGACGAACAAAAACACGTCTTCACTGCTACGCCATCTTTGATCAGCTGATAATGTGCAAGTAGAGATACTGGAGTTCAAAAGAGCAAGAGGGTGAGTAATAATATGGGGATGAGGTAGTTGGGTGTGCTATTTACAGATTGGCTGTCTAAAGGTACAGTGATCGGTAAGCTGCTCTGTAGGCTGATGCTTAAAGATAGAGAGGGAGATATAAGACTCCAGCTTCAGTGATTTTTGCAATTCTTTCCAGTCTTTTGCAGCAGAGAACTGGAAGGAAAGGTGGCCGAAGGAAGTGTTGGCTTTGGGGATGACCAGTGAAATATACCTGCTGGGGCGCGTGCTACGGGTGGGTGTTGCTATGGTGACCAGTGAGCTGAGATAAGGCGGGGCTTTACCTAGCAAAGACTTATAGATGACCTGGAGCCATTGGGTTTGGCAACAAATATGTAGTGAGGGCCAGCCAACGAGAGCATACAGGTCGCAGTGGTGGGTAGTATATGGGGCTTTCGTGACAAAACGGATGGCACTGTAATAGACTACACCCAGTTTGCTGAGTAGAGTGTTGGAGGCTATTTTGTAGAGGACATCGCCGAAGTCAAGGATTGGTAGGATAGTCAGTTTACGAGGGTATGTTTGGCAGCATGAGTGAAGGAGGCTTTGTTGCGAAATAGGAAGCCGATTCTAGATTTAATTTTGGATTTGAGATGCTTAATGTGAGTCTGGAAGGAGAGTTTACAGTCTAACCAGACACCTAGGTATTTGTAGTTGTCCACATATTCTAGGTCAGAACCGTCCAGAGTAGTGATGCTAGTCAGGCGGGAGGGTGCGGGCAGCAATCGGTTGAAGAGCATGCACTTAGTTTTACTAGCATTTAAAAGCAGTTGGAGGCCATGGAAGGAGTGTTGTATGGCGTCGAAGCTCGTTTGGAGGTTTGTTAGCACAGTGTCCAGAGAAGGGCCAGATGTATACAGAATGGTGTCGTCTGCGTAGAGGTAGATCAGAAAATCACCAGCAGCAAGAGCAACATCATTGATATATACAGACAAAAGAGTCGGCCCGAGAATTGAACCCTCTGGCACCCTCATAGGGACTCCCAGAGGTTCAGACAACAGGCCCTCCAATTTGACACACTGGACTCTGTCTGCAAAGTAGTTGGTGAACCAGGCGAGGCAGTCATTTGAGAAGCCAAGGCTATTGAGTCTGCCGATAAGAATGCGTGATTGACCGAGTCGAAAGCCTTGGCCAGGTCGATGAAGAAGGCTGCACAGTACTGTCTATTATCGATGCCGGTTATGATATCGTTTAGGACCTTGAGCGTGGCTGAGGTGCACCCATGACCAGCTTGCAAACCAGACTGCATAGTGGAGAAGGTAGCATGGGTTCGAAATAGTCGGTGATCTGTTTGTTAACTTGGCTTTGAAGATTTTAGAAAGGCAGGGCGGGATGGATATAGGTCTATAACAGTTTGGCTCTAGAGTGAGTGTAGAGGGGGATGACCGTGGCAGCTGTACAATCTTTTGGGATCTCAGATGATACGAAAGAGAGGTTGAATAGATTGGTAATAGGGGTTGCAACAATTTCGGCGAATCATTTTAGGATTTGGGTGAAGGAGAAGTGGGGGGGGGATTGGGCAAGTTTCTGCAGGGGGTGCTGAGATGTTGACCGGTGTAGGGGTAGGCAGGTGGAAAGCATGGCCAGCCGCAGAAAAATGCTTATTGAAATGACCGATTATCGTAGATTTATCGGTGGTGACAGTGTTTCCTATCCTCAGTGCAGTGGGCAGCTGGGAGGAGGTGCTCTTATTTTCCATGGAAAATTTACAGTCTCCCTTTTTGGAATTAGTGCCGTCTGTTGAAACCCCCTCGGATGATTACATCAGCAGACCAGAGTCATGATGGATCATCATCATCCGTGTCGAAGGGTCCAGGCCAAATGGCAAAAGAGGTTTTGAAGCCCAGGAATTGTCTGATGGATCTCTTCGGCTAGCCAGGAGATGGGCCTAGCTCGAGGCCAGCTCCAGGCTAACTAGTGCTTGCTTCGGGACAGAGACGTTAGCCAGGAGTAGCAACTCGGATACCAGCGAGCTAGCTGCGATGATCCGGTGTAAAGGTTCAGAGCTTGTGGTAGGAATCCGGAGATGTGGTAGAGAAAGAGCAGTCCAATATGCTCTGGGTTTATATCGAGCTGTGCAGACTGGCAGGAATTGACCGGGCTGAGGCTGGCTGATATCCGAGTTGATGGTGATGACCGCTAGCAGTGGCTAACTGACTACTAGCTAGTAGCTAGTTAGCTGGCTAGCTGTTGATGGGGGTTCCGGTTCTAAGTGTAAAAAATAGCAGATCCGTAACACTTTGGGTGAGGCGGGTTGCAGGAGAATATGTTCAGTCCGTAGATGGAAATTGAGATTAAAAAATATATACTAAATATATGCGAAGAAAACAATATGTACACGGAACAAGACAAGACAAAACAAATGTCTGACTGCAAGCCATCTTGGAATCAAAGATGCAAGGAAGTTCCATGCAATAAGGGCTCTATATAATACTGTATATTTTCTTGAATTTGTTCTGGATTTGGGGACTATGAAAATATCCCTGGTGGCATGTCTGTTGGGATAAATGTGTGTGTCAGAGCTCTGTGTAAGTTGACTATGAAAACAATTTGGGATTTTCAACACATTAATGTTTCTTATAAAAAGGTGTGATGCAGTCAGTCTGTCCTCAACTCTTAGCCAATAGATTGGCATGCATCGTATTAATAGTAGCCCTCTGATTACAATTAAGAGCAAAACGTGCCGCTCTGTTCTGGGCCAGCTACAGTTTAACTTCTTTGGGGTAGGGAACAGTATTTTCACGTCCGGATGAAAAGCGTGCCCAGAGTAAACTACCTGCTACTCAGGCCCAGATGCTAGGATATGCATATTATTAGTAGATTTGGATAGAAAAAAAACGCTGAAGTTTCTAAAACTGTTTGAATGTTGTCTGTGAGTATAACAGAACTCATATGGCAGGCAAAAACCTGAGAAAGAATCCAACCAGGAAGTGGGAAATCTGAGGTTTGTAGTTTTTCAACTCTTTGCTTATCCAAGATACAGTGGAAATTGGGTCATATTGCACTTCCTAAGGCTTCCACTAGATGGCAACAGTCTTTAGAACCTTGTTTGATGCTTCTACTGTGACGTGGGGGCGAATGAGAGGGGAATGAGTCAGAGGTCTGCCAGAGAGCCACGAGCTGACCAGGCGCGTTCTTTTTAGAACATTATTGAAGATTTATGTTAAAAACATCCTAAAGATTGATTCTATACATCGTTTGACATGTTTCTACGGACTGTAACGGAACTTTTTGACTTTTCGTCTGCACCTAGTGACCGTGCGTCATGAATTTTGAATACTTGGCTAAACGCGCTAACAAAAAGGAGTTATTTGGACATAAATGATGGACTTCATCGAACAAAACAAACATTTATTGTGGAACTGGGATTCCTGGGAGTGCATTCTGATGAAGATCAAAGGTAAGTGAATATTTATAATGCTATTTCTGACTTCTGTTGACTCCAACATGGCGGATATCTGTTTGGCTTGATTTGTTGTCTGAGCACCGTACTCAGATTATTGCATGGTTTGCTTTTTCCGTAATTCTTTATATCATTGATCTTGGCTTCATATTAAAGTTTCTTCTTCTTTTTGTTGAGTTTAGTCACATAATTTCTCAATTTGCAGTAAGTAAGCCAGTCAGATGCACAGCTATAACTTTTCGTTATTTCATCACTTGGTGTGTGTGTGCTGTGGGGTTGAGGCTATGGTTCATAGGCTTGGTTCTCTCATCCCTGCCAGGCTTCTGGGAGGGAGGGTGGACAATGAGCCTGTCGTAGCGGATGTACGCGCTCTGGCAGCTTTCATGGCTGGGATCAGTTCTTTCCTCTTCTGGCGCACAGCTTCAGGATAGTCCTCGTTGAGGAAGATATACGTTCTTCTCAAGTTCTTAGCTCTTTCCAGAACAGCTACCTTGTCCTTGAACCTCAGGAACTTGATCACTATCGGCCTGGGCCTATCACCTGGGCCGGTGGTGGGTTTTCCAGTCCTGTGGGTGCCCTCCACCTCAATCTTGGTCCATCTTCAATTTCTCAGAGATCATTTCCCTCACTTTGTCCTCAGACTCCATCCAGGTCTCATGTGGAGGTTCTGCAATTTCGTCCACAACCATGTTGTTTAGCATTGATTGCCCCTCGAGTCTGATTTATCTATCATTGTTATCATGGATTCACACACAGAACTGATGTCCTCTCTCAATGATTTACAGATTTCTGTCATCTTGCCATTCTCCTGTTTCAACTCGTCGAGCTGACCCTGGGAGATCTGCAAACTGTTCTTCAGGTCCTGGACCTCTCTGGTCAGGTCATCCATTCTTTTATTAGTAGAATCCCTGAGTATTTGGACAAAACAATTGAAACTATTTTCTTGTTGTTGTATCAACTGCTTATAGGTCTCTTTTTGTTTGTTTAAAATATCCTTCACGTGTGATAGAGAGACACCACTGGCACTGTCCTCAACAGTACTCCCGCCAGCTTTGGTCTTTGTCATGGTAGCTAGCAACGTATGTTAGGCTGTTACTCCTCGCAGTTCCAGACAGGGCAGGAAACAGGGAAAATTGAAAACAACAAACAGCAGGGATCTAGACAGCCACAAACCCGGGACAATCCGCGGTTCCAGCCAAAATGGCTAACCGCGTCGCGGGCTGCGTTCAAGAGCACCTTGCTAGCTTGATTTCCAGCTAGCTAGCAGCTAGGCTAGCTGCGACGCCAAATAGCTCCTCAGACCTGTCCTTGGTCGGCAGGATCACTGGAAAGATACAAGCAGTCCCAGCAACTGATGCCAACTGCGTTGCGTGATCCAACATAAGAAGCTAGGTAGCTACCAAGAACTTTCCAACATACTTTTAAACAACAAACTTTCCAAGCAAACAAAACCGAGCTCTTCCTCATTCCGCGTAAAACAGGAAGTGACGAGTGTGTCTGTGTCTCAGGGAAAGAGAAAGAGCACTTGTTGATTGATTGCGCTTATTGATTGATTGAATAGCAGTCAGCGATGCTTTCTCTCGGTAGCTGTCCAGAGAAAGAGAGAGAGAGAGAGAGCGAGAGAGTAAGACAGAGATTAGGATGTAGTCTATTTACGTCTAAAAATGACTAAGTAAACTCATAGTAAAAAGATGCTAAATGATTAATCTTACAATTTACTCGGCGATAGAATTCTTGTAAGGGTATGATCTATGCCTGAATGCTCAGCATTTAACACCATAGTACCCTCCAAACTCGTCATCAAGCTCGAGACCCTGGGTCTCGACCCCGCCCTGTGCAACTGGGTCCTGGACTTCCTGACGGGCCGCCCCCAGGTGGTGAGGGTAGGTAACAACATCTCCACCCCGCTGATCCTCAACACTGGGGCCCCACAAGGGTGCGTTCTGAGCCCTCTCCTGTACTCCCTGTTCACCCACGACTGCGTGGCCATGCACGCCTCCAACTCAATCATCAAGTTTGCGGATGACACTACAGTGGTAGGCTTGATTACCAACAACGACGAGACGGCCTACAGGGAGGAGGTGAGGGCCCTCGGAGTGTGGTGTCAGGAAAATAACCTCACACTCAACGTCAACAAAACAAAGGAGATGATTGTGGACTTCAGGAAACAGCAGAGGGAGCACCCCCCTATCCACATCGACGGGTCAGTAGTGGAGAAGGTGGAAAGTTTTAAGTTCCTCGGTGTACACATCACGGACAAACTGAATTGGTCCACCCACACAGACAGCGTTGTGAAGAAGGCGCAGCAGCGCCTCTTCAACCTCAGGAGGCTGAAGAAATTCGGCTTGTCACCAAAAGCACTCACAAACTTCTACAGATGCACAATCGAGAGCATCCTGTCGGGCTGTATCACCGCCTGGTACGGCAACTGCTCCGCCCACAACCGTAAGGCTCTCCAGAGGGTAGTGAGGTCTGCAGAACGCACCACCGGGGGCAAACTACCTGCCCTCCAGGACACCTACACCACCCGATGTCACAGGAAGGCCATAAAGATCATCAAGGACAACAACCACCCAAGCCACTGCCTGTTCACCCCGCTATCATCCAGAAGGCGAGGTCAGTACAGGTGCATCAAAGCAGGGACCGAGAGACTGAAAAACAGCTTCTATCTCAAGGCCATCAGACTGTTAAACAGCCACCACTAACATTTAGCGGCCGCTGCCAACATACTGACTCAACTCCAGCCACTTTAAAAATGGGAATTGATGGAAATTATGTAAAAATGTACCACTAGCCACTTTAAACAATGCCACTTAATATAATGTTTACATACCCTACATTACCCATCTCATATGTATATACTGTACTCTATATCATCTACTGCATCTTGCCATCTTTATGTAATACATGTACCACTAGCCACTTTAAACTATGCCACTTTATGTTTACATACCCTACAGTACTCATCTCATATGTATATACCGTACTCTATACCATCTACTGCATCTTGCCATGCCGTTCTGTACCACCACTCATTCATATATCTTTATGTACATATTCTTTATCCCTTTACACTTGTGTGTGTGTATAAGGTAGTAGTTGTGGAATTGTTAGGTTAGATTACTTGTTGGTTATTACTGCATTGTCGGAACTAGAAGCACAAGCATTTCGCTACACTCGCATTAACATCTGCTAACCATGTGTATGTGACTAATAACATTTGATTTGATTTGATTTGATTTGCTTGCCTTTTATTCAAAGTTTTCTCGCCTGGCCTTCCTCGCAGCCAAAGCATGACAAGCATGCACTGCCTCTCGGAGGTTGATTTTGTAAGCCAATTCATACTTAATTGATATGGTGGTCCTTTGAGTCCTTTGAGTCTCTCTTGACTCATAGTACAGCACAGGTAGTTTTTGATGAGTTTGAGCTTGGAGAAGGTGCGCTCTCCAATGGCCACTGTCACAGGGAGTGTGAGAAGAACTCTCAGGGCAACAAAGGCATTGGGGTATAAGGAGGTAATTTGGTGTCTTGGTATGTACTCCAGTGCATCGAGTGGTTTTGCCTCACTCTCCAGTCTCCTGCTCGAGGCTTTGAGCTCATCACACAGCTCTTTTGCATCGATGTCCTGGGAATCCCTGTGCGTAAGGGCCTTCTCCAGTGTTGCAAAGTCCCTGGTAAGCGCTGCATTGTCCTTGTCCTTGATAGTGGGGATGTTGTACAGGATACTGAAAACACTGCTCTGCTCCTCAATCTGCGTAAAGCGCTCATTGGCGGATTGGGTAGAGTGTCAGTTAGAGGCTCATCCTCTCCCTCGCAGCCAAACAGACTCCTCTTCTTCCTGGGATGGACCGTGAGCTGCGCTGGGAAACAGGGTTCAATCCACATCTCCTCTGACAACTCTTTTACGCTTGCTAATGTGCCTGCGAAAGCTGCATCTGAGCGATAGTCTTGGAAGAACTCTTACTGGTTATGTTAACTTTCGAACAAGATGTCATACCAAACGACCACTGCACACATGAAGCCAAAGTTATTAATCTGCAACTTTGTTTTAGCACCACAGTTGCCTGTGAGCTTGGTGTCAGTGGAAAAGGACAACAGGACATCATAAATCTCCCCAAGTTGTTAAAGGGGAATTTCACCCTGGGGGAATCTGGGCTTGTTTTCATAATGTCTGAGACATTTCTAGGAGAGTGAGATGTGTTTCACACATAATTGCACAGGAGGAAGGCAGGTGAGGGCTGCTCGCTGAATGATACACCCTATGACAGCTTCCGGTGTATTGATGATGGAGGGGGGCGAGATCTATGAATAAATGTAGTCCTGCTTTGTGGCATTTCGTGAAGGCTCTATGTTATACTGATCGCACTATACGTTTTTGTGGGTGTAGATATGGTTGTCCTTGTTCGATAGAGCCATTGGACGTCTTTCAGTGATGTTCCCATCGGCGGATTCAACTGACCAGACGCAATGGCTCATCAACACGAATTTCACGATGGAGCATCTCTTATTAACTACATGGTGACATTTAACCATACATGTTTTAACCGGAATAAAGCACAGAGGACTCGAAACAAAAAGTTGGATTTAGCTAATAACACCAAGAGGGCAGATGATAAACATGGTGCCTAGCTAATTAAATACATTTTTCTGCAAGCCACCTAGCTAGATAGCTAACTTTAGTTTATCTACTGAAACCGATACTGTGTATTGCTGGCTAACATACTACTATGTTACAGTGGGGGGAAATCAAATTATTTTTCTGTTTGCTAACTTAGCTGGCTAGCTAATCAACTACCGGTAGCCATATCTATGACTAAAAATAGAAGAGGTTTTACAATCTGAGATATGTTGTATCTTGATTGTAAAACCTGTTCTGGTTTTAGTCGTAGATATGACTAGCTACTAAACAGTAAACTACAACATTACAACCAGCTACTTAAAGCTAGGTTAACCAGCAAACCTTCGCAAATGATTGAAGTTGGCTAGCTAGTTAGCCTGGTGCCCGCTACAGTGGCAAGAAAAAGTATGTGAACCCTTTGGAATTACCTGGATTTCTGCATAAATTGGTCATCACATTGGCTCTGTGTCACGCCCTGACCTTAGAGATCATTTTTATGTCTCTATTTTGGTTGGTCAGGGCGTGAGTTGGGGTGGGCATTCTATGTTGTGTTCTATGTTGTCTAGTTCTATGTGTTTGGCCGGGTGTGGTTCTCAATCAGAGGCAGCTGTCTATCGTTGTCTCTGATTGAGAACCATACTTAGGTAGCCTTTTCCCACCTGTGTTTGTGGGTAGTTGTTTTCTGTTTTGTGTTTTTTCACCTTACAGGACTGTTTCGTGTCGTTCACTCTCTTTGTTGTTTTTGTAATTCAGTGTTCAGTTTATTTAATTAAATTACAATGAACACTTACCACGCTGCGTGTTGGTCCGATGATTCCTATTCCTCATCATCACCTTTCATTCCGTGACATACCATTTCTTCCTATCTTTACAAATCTCCGTTTTGGACGAGAATGACTTTATTACCAGAATTATACTATTTAATACATTTTGACACTAGAATACATTTTTCTGACTCATATCGATGCCTCATAGGCCATTTTCAAAACGAAAAGTAGCTTTTTTACGGGCGGGCAAAGGGGTATCAACCAGATTCCTTTTCCAATGGCTTCCTCAGGCTGTGACCAGGCTTTAGACATAGTTTCAGGCTTTTATTTTGAAAAATGAACGAGATTTTTCAAAAGTAGTCAGGTGTCCTTTGAATAGTTCCTGCGCGCGAGAGGGGAGCTCTCCATTTTCCTTTTCTCTCTTATTGAATAGGTTACGGTCCGGTTGAAATATTATCGATTATGTTTGTTAAAAACAACCTGAGGATTGATTATAAAAAACATTTGACATGTTTCTACGACCATTACGGATACTTTTTGGAATTTTTGTCGAACGGAACGAGGCTGTAGTTTTCTGAACATAACGCGCAACCCAAATGGCGTTTTTTTGTTATAAAAGTAATATTTATCGAACAAAAATAACATTTATTGTGTAACTGGGAGTCTCGTGAGTGAAAACATCCGAAGATTATCAAAGGTAAGCGATTCATTTTATTGCTTTTCTGACTTTCGTGACCATGCTAATTTGGGGCTAGCTGTTGTAGCATTGATTGATACACTCACAAAAGCTTGGATTTCTTTCTCTGTAAAGCATATTTTCAAAATCTGACACAATAGGTGGATTAACAACAAGCTAAGCTGTGTTTTGGTATATTTCACTTGTGATTGCATGATTATAAATATTTTTTGAAATATCTTTGAATTTGGCGCCCTGCAATTCAGCGGTTTGAAGCGAATTGATCCCGTAATCGGGATCTGTGCGCAGAAAGGTTAATCGAAAGGCAAAAAGGCAATTTTAAACAATGGATGAGCTTTTCTTATTAATCTACTTGAGAACCATTTAGGGTTCAAATTAGTACTTTTATATTGACTAATCTCAACCCACCCAATTCATATTCATTATATAGATAGGCTTGTTTTATTTTGTATGGTTTAGCGTCCCAGATAAAGCGAGAAAAAAAATGCTCATATGATTTAAAAAATGAATCATCAGGAGTAGGCAGCGCCATAAGTAAGTGAGTAAACTGAGATATGACTAAAGAGTTAATCAGGGACATTTTTCCATAAATAGACAGGTATTTACCTCTCCATGGTTGCAGGACCTTGTCTATTTTTACAACTTTTCTTTTGAAATTCATTATGGAGAGCTTATTTATATCTTTTGTGATATAAATGTGTCTACTTCACCATCAGCCCATTTTATAGGTAAACTACAAGTTAATGTAAAAGTTGTATTTTTTAAGGATCCAGTACGTAATATTGTACACTTATCATAATTAGGTTTTAGTCCAGAGAGTCTAGAAAAGTTATCGAGATCTTTAATGAGACATTGCAGGGATCTAGCTTGCGGACTTAACATAAAACTTGAGTCATCGGCATACATGGACACCTTTGTTTTTAAGCCTTGGATTTCTAATCCTCTAATGTTGTTATTGGATCTGATTTTAATAGCTAGCATTTCGATGGCCATAACGAATAGAAAAAATCCAGGCATTTATAAATTAAAATCTATATAATCTAATATTATCTCCAATGTATCGTCCATGTAAAAAACATGTCTGATCAGGATGAACAATACCTGGTAAAACCCTTTTAATTCTGAGTGCTATGCATTTTGCTAGTATTTTTGCATCATAACATTGAAGTGTAAGGGGCCTCCAGTTTTTTAGATAGACCGGGTCTTTATATTTCCCATCTGGGTCTTGTTTTAAGAATAGAGAAATCAGACCTTCCTGCTGAGTACCTACAGGAACTTTATTCACACACAGAAGAAGATGAACATGGGTATGGTTCTGTACAGGCACAAAATCAGAGAGATAATGAATATACACATGGAATGCAATGAATAGAGCAGGATGGATGGATGCATATCAAATAAGCTACAACAGTGAATACAAATGGAACAGAACTGGAATAGCACAGTAGTTAAGGACTGTATTTAATATAATAACCAGGTATTACATAAAAGTACAATAATAACATCTTACCTAATACCATACAATGAGGCTATACAAATGGGCAACATAAATAGCAAGTATTACACATATAAATTACACTAAAGGTAATAATACTAATAACAACTTCAGAATATAACATTGTAATAGCTACGTAGTGATATACAAAGCCAAGCTAAACAACATGAGGATAATGGCGCCGGAGGGGATGGCAGCTCTTTTACAGGCTCCTAACCAACTGTGATATTTAGTGTGTTTTTTCACATTGTTTGTACTTATTTTGTACATAATGTTGTTGTTACCGTCTCGTATGACCGAAAAGAGCTTCTGGATATCAGAACAGCAATTACTCACCTCGAACTGGACAAAGATTTTTTCTTTAATGAGTCCGACACAAAGGATATACTGCGTGCTCAGTCCCCTCCTGTACTCCCTGTTCACTCATGACTGCACGGCTTGGCACGACTCCAACACCATCATTAAGTTTGCTGATTTTGCTGATCAGTAAGTCATTAAGTTTGCTTGATCACAGACAACGACGAGACAGCCTATAGGGAGGTCAGAGACCTGGCAGTGTGGTGCCAGGACAACAACCTCTCCCTCAACGTGATCAAGACAAAGGAGATGATTGTGGACTACAGGACCGAGGACGCCCCCATTCTCATCGACGGGTCTGCAGTGGAGCAGGTTGAGAGCTTCAAGTTCCTTGGTGTCCACATCACCAACAAACTAACATGGTCTAAGCACAACAAGACAGTTGTGAAGAGGGCACGACAACACCTTTTCCTCCTCAGGAGTCTGAAAAGATTTGGCATGGGTCCTCAGATCCTCAAAACGTTCTGCAGCTGCACCATCGAGAGCATCCTGACGGGTTGCATCACTGCCTGGTATGGCAACTGCTCGGCCTCCGACCGCAAGGCGCTACAGAGGGTAGTGCGTATGGCCCATTACATCACTGGGGCAAAGCTTCATGCCATCCAGGATCTATATACTAGGCTGTGTCAGAGGAAGGCCCAAAAAATTGTCAAAGACTACAGTCACCCAAGTCATAGACTGTTTTCTCTGCTACCGCACGGCAAGTGGTACTGGAGCGCCAAGTCTACTGTAGGTCTAAAAGGCTCCTTAACAGCTTCTTAACAGACTGCTGAACAATTAATAAAATGGCCACCCGGACTATTTACATTGACCCCCCCTTTGTTTTTACACTGATGCTACTCACTTTTTATTATCTATGCATAGTCACTTTACCCCTACCTACATGTACAAATTACCTCAACTAACCTGTACCCTTGCACATTGACTCGATACCGATAGCCCCTGTATATAGCCTCGGTATTGTTATTTTATTGTGTTACTTTTTATTACATTATTTACTTTGGTTTATTTAGTAAATATTGTCATGACTTTATTTATTGAACTGCATTTTTGGTTAAGGGCTTGTAAGTAAGCATTTCACGGAAAGGTCTACACCCCTTTTTCTATTCGGCGCATGTGACAAATAAACATTTATTTGATTTGAACAGCAACTTACTTTGTGTTCACGTATCCCACGCACATAACTCCACCCACAATAACACTCAAGCTCAGGAGTATATTTATACACTTGAAAGAGCATGCACACGACCCAACTGTCCAGTGCTGGGCTAGCTATGATCATCTGACCAATCACTTGATGCGGTATCAGTGCATGGGCAAAGTGTGGGGTGCATGGGGACAGTCTGATCGGCTGAAGCTACAAGCTGGAGGTGATCGATAACTCTCACAACAACACACACACTGGAAATTTGTCACACAGCTCCCTTGGCAGGGGGATTCTGTAAGACTGTAGCTTGGACTTATTGCAGCCGTTACTGAAATGGTTGTTCCAGTTCAGATATTTAAGGTAGTCTCATATCTTAGTCTTCCCAACTCTGGCAGTCATTCTGAATGCAAGTTGCGGATGAATAAAAATTCAAAATGTTGGAAATGCCCATTCTGTCTGGATTCCAATGGGAATTACACATCACACAAGCCAGCATAATAATGTGGCCTGTACAACTAGGCCCTCAAAATAAAGCCTTATGAAATATATATTGTATTGTCTAAGGAATTAAATTTTAATGACAACATATCTACCATCTCACTTGGTGAGGGCCACAGGACTGAAAATGTATAAATGCAACAACCATGGCTCTATCACTAGCAAATGCAGTCATGTGCGTTCTTTTTTTGTGGTTCTTCAAAGAACCACTATATACTAGGCTGTGAACCATTTGTGGTTCTTCAGAGACACCAAAATTGTTCCCCTATGGTATCGCTCTCAAGAACCTTATTTGTTTCCAACTTGCACCTTTATTTTTAAGAGTGTGGGGACCAGCACTAGCATCCAGCACTAACATCATGATTCAACTCAACTAATCACCAAGCCCATTTTCAGTTGAATCAGCCATGTTAGTGCTGAGATAGACGAGAAATGTTCACCCCCTCGGGGGTTCACCAGGAATGGATTGGCATACAATTCTCACCATGACAGGTTGGGCTCTGATGCTATATGATACTGGCATCCACCCATGTTACGAGACTAATATTTTGCCTTGATCCACAATTTTCCACGACGATCCTACTATTTATGCACTACTTGTTTCTTATAGGTTAACTCTAAGTTGACTTCAAATGTGTAAGTCAGATCAATAAACATAAATTGTCATTGTGAGAGGGGATTTAGGGGGGGATGGGGATCCGGTGAACAAAACCAGGCTGTGGTAGTAGATCGTGTCGATATTGTCACTCTGTACGGAGAAGTGTAGTCCAGCCTTTGGCGGGTCTACTTCATTGATTAATTGACTCCTTGATTGAGGGAATGTCAAAATCAAAACATTTATTCAGTGTTTGAGGTGGGGGATGAATTTCTCCCATATTTCTTGAGCACTACAGTCTCCTAACCCCCTGGGCGCAGATGCAGATCTCTAGAATAGTCTGTTTGAAATATTTGATCAAAATAAATAAAACAATTTTTTGGGGCAAAGGTCCTTTCTGGGGCAAAGGCTCTTTCTGTAATTTGATCAGAATGGATGCTACCCTTTGTTGCGTTCAGAATTGATGAACGTGAAATGAACTCATTGCATTGCCTTAAGGTGGAAGTAGAATAGTCTGTTTGAAGTATGTGATTAAAATATTATTATTTTTTAATTGGGCAGAGGTCTACCTCTCTCTGTAATATGATCAGAATGAATGCTACCCTAGTAATCTCTTCCCAGACGCATACCACCCTGCATACCTCCGCTGGCTTGTTTCTGAAGCTAAGCAGGGTTGGTCCTGGATGGGAAGCCAGATAATGCTAGAAGTGGTGTTGTATTACCAGTAGAATGCACTCTACCCTCTGGTCTAAGGAAAGCACAATACCCCAGGATAGTGAAGAGGACATTGCAGGGTGCTATCTTTCAGATAGGATGTTGAATTTGTGTCCTGACTCTCTGTGGTTATTAAATACCCATGGCACTTATTGTAGGGGTTATAATTGTAAAGACTTAGCAGATAAAAAGAATAGACGATTAGTATTTACCTGGCTAAAAAAGAAGGAATATAATATCTATTGTTTACAGGAAACTCATTCAACAATTTTAAATGAAGTTGAGTGGGAAAAGGACTGGGGAGGAAATATAATTCTCCCATGGGCAAAGAAACTCAAAAGGGATGATGATATTAATTAACAAATCTGATCTGAATGTGCCAATTGTTCAAACAGGGTTAAACCTTTTATACAGGTAACGAGTTCAAACAGGTGCAGTTAATACAGGTAATGAGTGGAGAACAGGAGGGCTTCTTAAAGAAAAACTAACAGGTCTGTGAGAGCCGGAATTCTTACTGGTTGGTAGGTGATCAAATACTTATGTCATGCAATAAAATGCAAATTAATTACTTAAAAATCATACAATGTGATTTTCTGGATTTTTGTTTTAGATTCCTTCTCTCACAGTTGAAGTGTACCTATGATAAAAATTACAGACCTCTACATGCTTTGTAAGTAGGAAAACCTGCAAAATTGTCAGTGTATCAAATACTTGTTCTCCCCACTGTATATTGACTACGCCCTTCCTAGCTCGCTCATTGCCTCTTATCTGCTTGCCATTCGAAACCACATTTGTTTAAGCAAGTCAACCATATCAGCTATGTTTTTTTTAAAGGCAGTAAATGAGGCTGAATGAATTGTTTCGCTGCCAGACAAGGCTCCTCTGATAGCCAGGTGTAGCAGTGGTAAGATGTTGGGACTGCTATTGGGACAGCTTTATGTAGGCCATTTGTGGGCACCGTTTGCCACTGTTATAGTGCAATTAATGTGTTGTGTTGTGTAGTGGCTTTGCTGGCATGCATCCCACTTGATCCCCCCCCCCCCCACCAAGATTACATGCTAAAATTGCCAGGGGTGGTAGGGTTGGGGGAAAATAATATTTGTGGCCTGCTGGAGGTCATTTTGCAGGGCTCAGGCAGTGCTCCACCTTGCACAAAGGCGGAGGTAGCGGTCCTGCTGCTGGGTTGTTGCCCTCCTACGGACCTCCACGTCTCCTGACGGACCTCCACGTCTCCTGATGTACTGGCCTGTCTCCTGGTAGCGCCTCCATGCTCTGGACACTACGCTGACAGACACAGCAAACCTTCTTGCCACAGCTCGCATTGATGTGCCATCCTGGATGAGCTGCACTACCTGAGCCACTTGTGTGGGTTGTAGACTCCGTCTCATGCTACCACTAGAGTGAGAGCACCGCCAGCATTCAAAAGTGACCAAAACATCAGCCAGGAAGCATAGGAACTGAGAAGTGGTCTGTGGTCACCACCTGCAGAATCAGTCCTTTATTGGGGGTGTCTTGCTAATTGCCTATAATTTCCACCTTTTGTCTATTCCATTTGCACAACAGCATGTGAAATTTATTGTCAATCAGTGTTGCTTCCTAAGTGGACAGTTTGATTTCACAGAAGTATGATTGACTTGGAGTTACATTGTGTTGTTTAAGTGTTCCCTTTATTTTTTTGAGCAGTGTATATATTTTATACACAGTAACAGTCAAAAGTTTGGAAACACCTACTCATTCAAGGGTTTTTCTTTATTTTTACTATTTAATTTGTCGTAGCGTATGCTGTCATTAAATTTGAAGACTGTTATATTATCAAATCAATTCTCTATGTGGAATTATTCCATGATTAAATGAATCACGGAAGAGTAATTAAATAGGAAGTCGGGGCACCACGGGAAAATGCTGTTTATAGACTTGCAATTTGCCGAATATAACTCTTCAGATATTTTATTATCTTATCGATACAGTCTTCTATTAATGTATTATTACCTCATCAGTCCTGTTCCTGAACGTCGCAAACCCTTGGATATCTGCACGAACCCTAGCATCATAAATCATGAATCAGCGATATACAAATTGGCTTAATTATTTATTTACTAACTAACTAAGCAATCACAGAATTTCATAAACACACACACAATAGTTGTACATTGGTTACTGACATGATACACGGAAAGTCCCTAGTGGGCTAAGCCGATATGAATGCTTTGTAGACAACGGAAAGGGGTGGGGCCAGCTCAAGAGCTTGAAACTCAGTGGACCCCAGTACATACAGTTAAGAGCTACACTCATGAAAATGCTAATACTTTGAACATGAACAACCACTCATTCAAAAAGAAAATGTAATTTACATATTTACGAGTGTATGCCTTTGTTGTCCCTCTCTACAATCGCCGGTCCGTCTGCTGGATAGATTGCAAGAAAGTCTTTGGTTGTCCACCAGAGATCAAAGTCTTTCGTAGTTGTATCTTGTTATAATGGATATGTCAGAGTACCAGTCAGTCGTTCGACCAGTTGCGTTTACCAGACTAAAGTACTTAAAAAGCTGCAGCCTGAATAAATGTTCTTTAGTTTGTAGATTTCTTAGCCATTTCAACATAGGAATGATCTCCACGTTCTCTGGTCTTGTCCATTGGCAGAGTTGCCAACCATTTCAACATGTAGCGACAGCTTCCATGTTTTCTGGTCTAATGTAAATTTTGTTGGAAGTGGGTTTTATACTTTTAGTAGAAGCAGAGTATTTCCATGACGCCGTGTAACGTCTGTGCTCACGGGGACGTGGCCACTGACTTATCTTAAGTTACTATTTAAAAGAATTCTCATTTAGAAGACTAAGATCACATTGTTATCTTTCCAAAAGCCCAAAAGTATTCTTATGCTTAATCATTTATTTTATACAACATTCAGATGCAAACCCCATAATTGAGAAGTGTATACAAACAAAGAAACAGTCATGTGTGTCTTCTGTCCTTCATGAGGTTTACCAAATGAAACAAACTCGACATGACTGTTCCTTATGTGTCCACAGACCACTCCAACTGCTTGGAATAAAGAAACGCTGTTCAATTATTCATCCTTTGATGTCCAAGTGTCTCTCTGTGTTCCACAGTCACATTCCAATCTCAAATATTACAGAGCCCAGAAGCAGAGTATTTTACGACCCCCATAAAGCAGCCCCCTCCACCTCTGCTTGAGAGAGAGGGAGCTGTAGTGCAGAACCACTGTAACCTGATCCTAAAGATCTTAACAGGAGAGGTTCTCCTGGTCTCCTCAGAGGAGACTGTGTGAATCAGGCAAAGAAACCCCTACTAAAGGACACCAATAATAAGAAGAGACTTGTTTGGGCCAAGAAACAAGAGCTATGGACATTAGACCGGTGGAAATTTGTCCTTTGGTCTGGTGAGTCCAAATTTGAGATTTGTGGGACTGCATAGTAGGTGAACGGATGATCTCCGCATGTGTGGTTCCCATGTGAAGCATGGAGGAGGAGGTGTGATGGTGGGGGTGCTTTGCTGGTGACACTATCTGTGATTTATTTAGAATTTAAGGCACACTTTACCAGCATGGCTACCACAGCATTCTGCAGCGATACGCCATCCCATGTGGTTTGTGCTTGGTGGGACTATCATTTGTTTTCAACAGGACGTTGACCCAACACAGTTCCAGCCTATGTAAGGGCTATTTGATGAAGAAGGAGAGTGATGAGTGCTGCATTCAGATGACCTGGCCTCCACAATCACCCAACCTCAACCCAATTGAGATGGTTTGGGATGAGTTGGATCGCAGAGTGAAGGAAAAGCAGCCAACAAGTGCTCAACATATGTGGAAACTTCTTCAAGACTGTTGGAAAAGCATTCCAGGTGAAGCTGGTTGAGAGAATGCCAAGAGTGTGCAAAACTGTCATCAAGGCAAAGGGTGGCTACTTTGAAGAATCTAAAATCTAAAATATATTTTGATTTGTTTAACACTTTTTTGGTTACTACATGATTCCATATGTGTTATTTCATAGTTTCTACAATGTAGAAAATAATACAAATAAAGAAAAACGCTTAAATGAGAAGGTGTGTGCAAACTTCTGACTAGTACTGTATGTATTTTAAAAATATATATTTGTGGGGTTGGAAATTATGCAGACAATTACATTGATGGAAGCCACAATCTATCTGCAATATTAATGCTGATATACCCCCCCCCCCCCCCCCCCCCCCCCACACACACACACACACACAAAAAGAGTAGGGGTGTTAACCCTGGTGTCATAGCTAAATTCCCACCCTGGCCCCATTCCATCATGGCCACCTAATCATCCCCCTCATTCCTAATTGGCATATTCCACTTGATAGCTGAGTGAGTGTTCTGGCACAAAAATGGTTGCCGTGCATTACCCAGGTGCCACACATTGGTGAATGAGGTGAGTTTCCCCCTTACTATTCAAAGTGCTTTGAGTTGGTAGACAAATGCTACATCAATTAATTGACATCACTCACTGATAACACTATGTAAAAGATTTCTCAGATTTCAACCAGAAATGACATCAATATGACATCCCATGCCAAATGTCTGTTATCTCCACTTGTGTGTCTCGTACACTTTCAATTTCCTTCTTGTTTACCTGATACCCCAAAGCGGGTCATCGATTGTATCTTTTTTTGCGATGCTATGAGATATTGAATGACTGGTCATGCTGGATGAATCCATCTGTGGGGGGGATTAAGGCTAATACAATGCAAGCATGCAGACAGGGGCTTAGCCACACTGGGTTTTACCTAAACTCTGTTAGGATGAGCAACGGTCACCTTTGCCAGTCACAATAGAGAAAGACAGGGGATATGTTCAATCAAAACTGGCAACTAGCTGTCTGGGGTTACATTAAAATGCGTTTTTAAAATGTTCTTGTGCTCAATTACCTAAGTTATTTTCTTTGTTGGGGTGATGGGAGGCAGGTTGACGTTTATTGTCGTAAATCATTCCCTGAAGGCAGAACTGAGTGATATCCGCTAGATGGGCAGTCGCAAAGTCAAAATTGTCTGTATTGTAAAAATTCATGAAATCTAAAATGAGCTTTTTGATGTTAGTTTAAGGTTAGGGTTAGCAGTGTGGTTAAGGTTAGGGTTAAGGTTAGAATTAGGTTTAAAATCAGATTTATGACTTTGTGGCTGTGCAAGCTAGTGACCACTCTGCATATTTTAGAATGTGAAATATTTAATGTAACAAAATTAACAATTTGTACAGACATTGGTAACTTGTCCTACTTTTACCCTAGTAGCCATAATGTCATAATTTTCTTACCTTGTACAATATATTTCAATGCCAATGTCGTATCTAGGTAATTTAACCTGTAATGACACATTTATGTGCCAAAGATTTTGATGGGCAGATTAAATTGATTCATGAATAATTTATGTAGGTCTTCAATATTTTATGTTTTGTTATAGTTGATGAACTTGCACATCATTTTATAGTTAATTTTCATTTTATGTTTGGGGCTGTTATTGACTTATTAAAACATGGTTGGGTCATTACAGTTAGTCAGTAATGCAAAAACTTAACAGCAGTATAGGGCCAACTTCCGCAACTACTAAGAGTGTGAGGCTAAACATCATTAACGCTTAGTCTCAATTTAATTCATTTCAGTAATCAAACATACATGTAATCAGAACTTGAGGGTTTGTAAATATTGCTCTTCCTTTTCCTCTCATGGCCCACACGTAATGACCCATAAAACTGTTATGAATCTAGCAAAACTGCCTTGAATCTTGAAACTGTACGAAATAATATCTACCAGTGGCATCGTTTTTATCCAGCCCCACTTCTTTTTTTTCTTTTTTTTTTACATTTCAGTCTGATAGGAGTTTCCATAAACACCCATCACTTGCACTATGCAGTATTTAAACAAATGTTTTACTGAGACATTGTTATGACAAAAATAAACAATACAGTATACTGTGCTAGGCACTAGCAGGCACTGCAAGAAGCCCCTGGAGCGACAGAGTGCCTGCTGTGATTGGTCTAGATTTCACAATGCAGTGGACCGCTCACGTCTCTTGACCCCTGCCCCACCCCTACAATGTCATCACTTAGCAAAACGCCTGTCACTCAGTCATTGTCTGGATACTGGGAACTTCTTCCAAAAGAATGAGGTGGAGAAGACAGAACAGCCAGAAAGTCAAAGTGCAGCAGAGTTAGCCACAGGTTTGTGCAGGGTTGGTGTAGGCAAACAAGTTAGTCTCCCATCAGCATAAGGGTTGGCTAATGCTAATAAGCTAGCGTTAGTGTTCAGCATCCTTAAACTATTGGGTGTCAGTCAGAGTCATTTAACAGTATATTTAGGGAACGGGCAAGCTAAGGATGTTAATATGAGCCATGATATTAGGAAGTGTTTATTTCCAGCGAGTGTATTTGATGGGTTTCATTTCTGTAGCTAGCTTGACTGGCTAGCCTCTTCGGGTAGCTACTGGCTGGCTAGCTAGCTGAGACCAAAGAAAGGAGAGAACGTTATTCTGACTGAAGCATTATCTTCTGACAGTAACCCAGTGACACCCAGTGGACTGAAGCTGAATTTTACTCCCAATATTATATTGAACCCTGTTTAAAATTAAAGGGGCTATCAGCAGTTGCTACATCCATTTTTAGACTTACAGTATAAAGTAATGATATGTCACCATTGATTCTTATAGAATATTACTTAGAAATGCCTCGTGAGCTTATTTCAACAGTCGTACCCCATCAGAACCCAAAATGTAAGCATGTTTTCCTCCAATGTTTGTAAAACAAAGAAAATGTAAACAAACATTATAGCTTCAACACATGGTTAAAACGATAGTGTTGATATCATGGATGGTCAATCCTTGTATCCATAGCTCTGTCTATGAATTTGAGAGTGAATACATTTCTCCAGAGCCATCCCTCAGCTTTTTACAGAACCAGGGGTGGGGTGCCTGTTTTGTTATTGTTTCTACTGCTGATTGCTGCTTTAAGGTCTTATCGTCTATTACATTCTGCAGGTAAATATGGTTGGCTCATGTATGTTATTTCCATATAAGCTATGTAACTATTTGTAAAATAAATAAATAGTAATAAAACAACAAAAAACAACCCATTGAACTTAGGTTTTTATTCACTTGGCTACTTGCATTGTCGAGAGGTTAACCTTCAAGTAAGCATTTAATTGCACTGTGTACTCCATGTAAATCATGTGTATATGACAAATAAACAAACTTGAACTTAGAAGGGAAGGGGGAGGGCAGCCAGAAATAGAGGGGAAAAGGTGGTTAGATTGTAGGTGAACAAAACATTGAAAATACATTGGCCCTTAAGTTGTGTCCTCAAATGTTATGTAATCTAAAAATCTCACATTAGTTGGAAGAACTGACTAAATGAAATGAATCACTTTAATGTTTACATACTGCTTTACTCATCTCTTATGTATATACTGTATTCTATTCTTCTGTATTTTAGTCAATGCCACTCTGACATTGCTCATCCTAATATTGATATTTCTTCATTCCTTTCTTTACTTTTAGATTTGTGTGTTGTTTTGAATTGTTAGATACTACTGCACTGTTGGAGCTAGGAACACAAGCATTTAGCTACACCCCCAATAACATCTGCTAAATATGTGTATGTGACCAATAAAATTGGATTTTCCATCCAATTTTTTTCCATCCAATTTACTTCAGATTTTCATGTGAGTATTCTAAAAATCTGCGTAAAACAACATGCGCATTTTCCCACCAGAGATGTGTTTCCATCAAACTAACTTTTTGTTGATAAAAGGCTGTGCGTGGTGACATAATGCCCATAAAAATTACTTTTGCCATTAAATTCCTATGTGCCGAATGAAAAATACAAGTTAAATGGCTTTCCATCGCATTTCCAACTCTACTGATGGTTTTGTCACAAAAACTGTTGCGTCATATAGCAAATGTTCCCACTCTGGTTTTGGCACATGCGCTCTAGCTAACAGCTCGCAGATAGATTGGGGGTAGGTTGTCTACATTGAGATTATTACAAATATTATTTGTATTTGTCAAACAGCAGCCAAGCATGGATCATCATGTCACCAGAATAAGACCCTCAATATTTATTGGAAAGGAGCATCAAGCTCATCACTGTTCACTTTCACCACCCTGTGAAGTTCATCATTTATTTAATCTGTAGCCTAAACTGCATGCTTTCCCAAGTCATACTGGGATGGCCACACAACATATTGCGTGACTCCAGGTTTACTTCAATATGATGGTAATTATATCAATATTTGCGCATAAAAGTGTTTCCACCTCCATTTCTCGCATAATTAATTTTACAGACACAAAAAGATCCCACCATGTCTAAAGAACAAATTGTCTGTTGGCATTTATATAACTACCGGCATTTCATGTTACCATCAGCCCGGTTGTGACTTTTTTCATGAGTCAGGTAATTCATCCGCATGAAATGGTTGGATGGAAACGTGGTTATAGAGGTCTTACAACTTATTCCATTTATTGGGCTCATGTCTCTTTATATTCACAAAGCCTAGGAGCTATGTCGTTTCTTATCTGTCATGTTTGGAGTTGTGTTGCGCTGTTATGCAGGCACTTGAATTTTTCTTCACAGTTGAGTTGCCCTGGTCGAGTCAGTATACAGTAACTTTAAAGAGCAACTGCCCCTTAAAAACCTCTCATTTAGAAAACAGGCTATGTGGCATTGACCGGAGTCAAACATTTATTCTCGTGTCAAAATTGACTACAAAGTGTAAATAGGATCATTTTGATCATAAAGTCAGTCTTGTCCAAAACATAGTTTACTTTTTTTTTTAGATTTGTGGTTGTGACTGCATCACAACGTAAATTAAGTTTGGGTTTGTTTAAATCATGCCCACAGCTGGCAGCACACAAGTAATCAGAAATTTGAAATGCAGCTGCAAGCCACCCGATCGTAATGCCCGATCGTAAATTTGGGTTGACTTTGGATTTCCCAATGGGGCTAGTTAGGGACTATCAGTAGTAAACTACACAATGTACATGGGACAATATGTTAACATCCCAATAGCTCCAAATTTCACTGACTTAAAAACCTCAAACTAACTAAATTGTAGAAATGCATATACAAATATTTAAAGCATTTAATGGGAACTAAAATGTGTGCAACGTGAAAATATTGTCTCATTTACAGTACATATTGACGGTCCCTAACTAGCCCCGGAGATAGGCTATCCAAAGTCAGTCAGGTTGCACACCAACCGGCTGAAGCTAATTGGCGAAATCATTTGGCTAACTCTTCCCACATGGGAACACACACACACAAGATACCCACATCAAGCCACACCCGAATTCAGTCATGGCTGCTAGCATTTTATCAGAACTCAGGAAAAGACCCAGATGCCGACAGCTAGAATCACAGATGTTTATTGACCCAAACAGGGGGCAGACAAAAGACAGGTCAAGGGCAGGCAGAGGTAGGTAATCCAGGGCAGAGTCAATAAGGTGCATAACAGCAGTCAGGCTCGGGGTCAGGGCAGGCAGAGGTTCGTAATCGTGTCAGAGTCAGGCAAGTACAGAATGGCAGACAGGCTCAGGGTCAGGGCAGGCAGAATGGTCAGAACCGGGGAAACTAGGAAACAGAAACTTGAGAAAGCAGGAAGAAGGGAAAGCACGCTGGTAAGACCTGACAAGACGAACTGGCAACAGACAAACAGAGAACAAAGGTATAACTACACAGGGGATAATGGGGAAGATAGGTGACACCTGGAGGGGGGTGGAGACAAGCACAAAGACAGGTGAAACCGATCAGGGTGTGACACATTTCTTAATGAACCAGATCTAAAACGAGGCCAAAGCAGGAAGTACAGTTGCCCTTTAAAACAAACTAATGACATGTTGCACCTCTACCTTGCTACCTTTCAGATTAGCCAAGGAGGAGGACCAATGAGAATAGCAGGCCAGTGGAGCACTTAGAACAGCAGCAGCTAGGGCAACTGGTTGGGAAGAAGATGATTTAAGTTACCCAGACACAGGCCCAAAACAAGTTTAGCTACCCCAGTATCCCCTTGACCTTTTGACACACACGAGACAAGACACAGAAAGCAACAGAAGAGTAGATGATGGTGAGAGACACCAGACAAGACACAGAGACAGCAGCAGAAGAGAAGGATATGATGGAGAGAGAGACACCAGACAAGACACAGAAAGCAACAGAAGAGTAGATGATGGAGAGAGACACCAGACAAGACACAGAGACAGCAACAGAAGGATATAATGGAGAGAGAGACACCAGACCAGAAAAAGAGACAGCAACAGAAGGGTAGGTGATGGAGAGACACCAGACAAGACACAGAGACCGCAACAGAAGAATATTATATGATGGAGAGAGACCCGAAGAACAGAACAGGCCATAACAGAAGAGGATAGACAAAGGAGACAGTAACAAACAATATCCTGAGACAGCAACAGACAAGATACAGAAAAAGGGGCAGAAGAGGGCAAATGGAGAGAGAACAGAGGTGGATTTTCAAGCTACTCTATAGATTCTAATTAGTTTTATTTATTTGCACAAATTATAAGAGGTGAAATACCGATAGTGAAATAGTAAAACATGGTTTACAAAGAATTTGCAGGTGAAAAAGCCTGTCTAATTACTATTAAAACAATTGTTTACTTTGACACTTTTTACAACCAGGACAGGACGAGAGAGGAGGGTACACAAAGACAGCAACAGAAGAGGGCAGACAAGCGAGACAACAACAGACAACACAGATAAAGCTATGGAGAGAGGCAGAGGAGGCTTATTGGACAGTTTGGCTCACTGGACAGGTCAGAGTCTGTTTGAAGTTATTGAGTGCTTTTTGACAATACACGATAGATGTGTTCCAAAGTAGAGTGTTCCAGAGTAGAGAGACTCACAGTAGTAACTGTAATTGAGTACTGTGTCTGCTGTGGCAGGTGGGAAGGCAGTGTCAGCAGTGTCTGCTGTGGCAGGTGGGAAGGTGCAAGTTACCTGAAAAATATCTAATTTCTCAAAGTGCACCAAATTCATGCATTTAGCTGTTGAAATTCCTTTTTTTTGGCCGGGGGAGAATGCACTCGGACCCCCCTACTGGATTTGGGTTAAGCCCCCAATGTCTTCAAATCCTAGAAACGCCCCTGATTTCTACCCAACAAATCTCTCAATATCAGTTAACTATCTAAGAAGAGCACTAGGATGTTGTAAGAAGGCAAGTTAACTTGATTTCTTATACATCTAGTATAAACATTACTATAGCACTATACAACCATATCATTTCAAAAGTAACCCTCGTCTCCCGGGTGGCGCAGTGGTCTAGGGCACTGCATCGCAGTGCTAGCTGCGCCACCAGAGTCTCTGGGTTCGCGCCCAGGCTCTGTCGCAGCCGGCCGCAACCGGGAGATCCGTGGGGCGACGCACAATTGGCATCGTCCGGGTTAGGGAGGGTTTGGCCGGTAGGGATATCCTTGTCTCAGTATGTAAAAATGGAATAAAATGTATGCACTCTACTGTAAGTCGCTCTGGATAAGAGTGTCTGCTAAATGACTAAAATGTTTAAAAAAATGTAATAAAATGAAGGATGTAACTACCAAATAACCACAATCTCTACAACTCCCAAGCACTAAGGGTTAACTCCTTCGACTGCAAAGTGTAGTCCTAGGATTACTGCAATAAATCATAACTGGCACGTGGACTGGTAGAAATGGTAGAATAAATTGTAAATTGGCACTCCGCATGAAAAAGGTTGCAGACCTGTGGATTTACACATTAGTTCTCTATTCCCATGCCTTCCGCTCCAACAGATCCATGGCAGATGCCATTTCCATCGCTATTCACACGGCCGTAACACATCTGAACAAGAGGAACGCCTATGTGAGAATGCTGGTTATTGACTACAGTTCAGCATTCAAGACTATTGTTCCCTCCAAGCTCGACACCAAGCTCAGAGCCCTGGGTCTGGACACCACCCTCTGCAACTGGATCTTGGACTTCCTGACGGGCAGACCACAGGCTGTGATCGGCAACAACACCTCCTCCACTGACTCTTAACACAGGGGCCCCCAGGGTTGTGTCCTCAGTCCTCTGCTGTACTCCCTGTTCACACATGACTGTGTGGCTTTGCACGACACCAACTCCATCAAGTTTGCTGACGACACCACGATTGTAGGCCTGATAACCAACAACAATGAGTTAGCCTATAGGGAGGAGGCAAGTGAACTGGCATTGGGAGTCATGACAACAACCTCTCCCTCAACATCAGCAGAACAAAGGTGTTGATTGTTGACTTCAGGAAGCCGAGGAGGGAACATGCTCCGATCCGCATCAATGGGACTGCAGTAGAAAGTCACAAGTTTTAAATTTCTCGGTGTCCACATCGCCAAGGACTTGTCATGGACCAACAACACCACCACCCTTGTCAAGAGTGCGCAACAGCGTCTCTACTTCCTAAGGTGGCTGAAGACATTCGGCATGCTGCCCAGGGTCCTCTCTAAATACTAACGCTGCACCTGTTATGCGGAGCGGAACAGGTGAACCCAAGAGCAGACTCAGACGAGGAGACTGGGATAAGGTAACCAAGGTATTTATTGAAAACCAGGGGGAAGATGGAATGCAGGCCAGCGAAAGGTTGGGCAGGTTGCAGGGAGCCAGGTACTGAGGCTGAGGCTGAGGCTGGAGCGAGGGGAGTTGGGGCTGGGTAAGTAGGTCTGGAAAGGAATCCAAGGAAGCAGTAGAGTGGGAGGTCCAGGACAGGGTAGCAGGACTGACAGGACACGGTAGCAGGACTGACGAGACATGGGACTGGAGACAGGGATCAGAGTCAGAGCGGACAGAACTGTAGCAGAGAGGAAAACAGCGTCAGGGAAGGGAAAACAGGCACAACACGAAAACAGGATCTATACAGGAACAAACGGCTAAAAACGCAGACTGACTGAGCAGAGGTTACGATCTGGCAGCGTGGAAGTGGCAGGGCTGAGTATTTGTAGAGGTCTTGATTATGGAACATGTTGCAGCTGATGGGGATCTGCTCTGCCTCCAGCACACCTGTCTCCACCCACAGAATCACACACACAGACACACACACGCGCACGCACGCATGCACGCACGCATGCACACACACACACACACACACACACACACACACACACACACACACACACACACACACACACACACACACACACACACAGAGAGAAAGAGGGAAAGAGCACAAGGGGAGTGACGGCAGGTTAGGGAAACACAGAATGAGCAGTAGAGGGCTTGGCAGGCGCAGATGTAACAGCACCATCGAGAGCATCCTGACCATCACTGCCCGGTACGGGAATTGCTCCGGCTACGACCGCAAGGCCCTTCAGTGGGTGGTGAAGACAGCCCAGTACATCACTAGGACCGTGCTACCACCCATCCAGGACATCTACTCGAAACGGTGCCTGAGGAAGGCACTCAGCAGCATCAACGACCTATCCTCGTGCAGACAGTATCGAAGCATGAGATCTGATTCCAACAGGCTCAGATAAAGTTTCTATCTACAAGCCATCAGACTGCTGAACACTGGAACTGGCCTGACCACTTGCTCTGATTGTTTGCATCTTAGCACACATGCACACACTCATGCACACACCCACACACACTCATGCACACACCCACACATGTACACACTCATGCACACACCCACACAGACACACACTCATGCACACACACACACACACACACACACACACACACACACACACACACACACACACACACACACACACACACACACACACACACACACATCACAACTGCTGCTACCAGACTCTTATTATACTGCTCAATTTATACACTTGCCCCCCACCCCCCTTTCCCCAATACACATGTAAATATTGGACTATAAATTGTGTCTTCCTGTATTATCCTTATGCTAAAATGTTTATTTACTTTATGTTCATATTCCTATCTTTTATTATTTCTTATTGTTGCATTGTCGAAGGAACCTGAAAGTAAGCATTTCGTTGGACGATGTTACCATGCGTATCCCATACATACGACTAATAAAACTTGAAACTTCATCTGGGGACAAAATACCAAATACCTAAGATTTAGCATCTCTAAAATAGTCTAAAGGATTTAGGGTTAATTCCCCTACTGCAAAGTGTAGCCCCAGAATTACTGCAATAGAGTATGCATTAGTGCTATCTTCCCATTGTTATCTGTATAAGCATAGCTGGAGTAGTCTTAACATAATGGTTAAAGTTGAAGCCTGAAGGGGGTGATTCCTATGTTACAGTACTGTAAGCATTAGGGGATCCACCAGCGGGACACCTTTCAAGGGCTTGGGCTGATTAACTTGAGGGTTAAACTCCTACCACCGGTCCTCCATGATGGCTCGGGATTATCCCCGCTCACTGGTGGTCTGCTGGGATTGGAAGAGGAAGGTCTGGTGGTGCAGATGGTGGGAGTGAATTAGACCTTGCACGCTAGGATGGATAAGGCCCACTGCCCACTGCAGATGCCCCATGCCTTGTAGTAGGGCCTCTAGTCTTACACAGTACGCTGCCATAATGCGCTGTCGCTAGAATCCTAGCAAAATTCCTGCATTGTGTACAGTAGTCTGGTATCCTCTGTCACAGGTCTTTTAGCACTTAATGTTGCTGGCACTTCTACTTTAATGGGGAAGATTTCACTGATGCTGTGATTGACCAATTATGTTGCTTGAGAATTGTGATATAATTAGGAGTCGTCAGTATTGTGTTGGGTGTTTGTCATGTCATTCATGTTGCCATTCTTGTTGTATAGCCCAACAAACCTCACCTCAATAGGATTTTCCCTGAAACTTCTGAATAATATTGTGGACAGACAACATCCCTGCCAATCCTGCATAAATGTAGTAGGCCAATTAGTTGGATGTTAATGGAATTAGCATTGCTGATTTGCTGATGGCTTTATCCATTTAGCCCCTGCAATCCACACAGTATCCCCTTACGCTACATTAAAACCGTTATCCTGGGCAGAGAGGGACCCAGAGAATCGGCGGATTCCACGCTCCATTCATGGCCTTTTACACTCAGCACAATAAATGGCCGTCGTCAAGGATACACTGTATGCCTTTGAGAGGTTCGCATAGCATACTGTATGATTCTGCTGTTCAGCATTGTTGGATTGAAGCAGAGAGAATCGATGGGGGAAAAGGGCAGCAGTACCGAGGAGCTTATTATTGGGTTGTACTGTAGGCTTTGACAATGTAAAATGCTACCCAAGGATTGCAGGCAATGCCACTCACTGTTGTGGGATGGTGAAATATGGAGAAAAGCATTACATTAAAGCTATTACACTGGAGTATAGACAAGGAACTGTGAAAATAGTATAAATTGGTGTTCACTTTTGAATTTGGAGAGAGGAATTGGGGAAAACAGTGAAGTACCGTGGAAAAATCCCACAGGAAGTGACTGCTGTAGTGAAAAATGGATGAACAAAAATTGTGATAACTCAGGGAAAAACCCTACCAGCCATGACCAGTTCACTTACTGCTGTAGGGGTGGAGAGACAGTGAAATTATACTCTTAGAAGAAAGGATCCCGAAAGCGTTCTTTCGGCTGTCCCCATAGGAGAACCCTTTCTGGTTGTAGGTAAACAATTTTTGGTCTTGGGTAGAAAAAATTTGGGTTCAATGTAGAACCATCTGTGGAAAGGATTCTACATGGAACCAAAAGGGTTTTACCTGGAACCAACAAGGATTCTTCAAAGGGTTCTCCTATGGGGACAGCTGAAGAACCCTTTTAAGTTCTAGATTATAAGGGCATAAGGCGAGACCCAAATGCAGACACAGGAGGCAGATGGTTGAGCTCCGATATTTATTATAACAAAAGGGGTAGGCAAAAGGCAGGTCGGGTACAGGCGAGAGTTCATAAACAAGGTCAGAGTCCAAACGGTACAGGACGATAGGCAGGCTCGAGGTCAAGGGCAGACAGAGTGGTCAGGCAGGCGGGCTCAGAGTCAGGACAGGCAAGGGTCAAAACTTGGAGGGCGAGAAAAGAGAGACTGAGAAAAGCAGGCGCTGAGACACAAAAACGCTGGTTGACTTGACAAACAAGACGAACTGGCACAGAGAGACAGCAAACACAGGCATAAATACACCGGGGATAGTAAGCGACACCTGTAGGGGGTGGAGACAAGCACAGGTGAAACAGATCAGAGCGTGACATAGATAGCACCTTTTTTCCTAACACGGAACCCAAACCGGCTGCGCGCGTGCGCCATCGTGCATACATTTATTTTGTCCCCCCACACCAAAAACGATCACGACACGCAGGTTAAAATATCAAAACAAACTCTGAAACAATTATATTAATTTGGGGACAGGTCGAAAAGCATTAAACATTTATGGCAAATTAGCTAGTTAGCTTGCACTTGCTAGCTAATTTGTTCTATTTAGCTAGCTTGCTGTTGCTAGCTAATTTGTCCTGGGATATAAACATTGAGTTGTTATTTTACCTGAAATGCACAAGGTCCTCTACGCCGCCAATTAATTCACACATAAAACGGTCAACCGAATCGTTTCTAGTCATCTCTCTTCCTTCCAGGCTTTTTCATCTCTTGACTTTATATTGCGATTGGCAACTTTCTGAAATTAGGTGCATTACCGCCACTGACCTCGTTCGTCTTTCTGTCACCCACTTGGGTATAACCAATGAGGAGATGGCACGTGGGTACCTGCTTCTATAAACCAATGAGGAGATGGGAGAGGCAGGACTTGCAGCGCGATCTGCGTCAGAAATAGAACTGACTTCTATTTTAGCCCTTTAGCTGTTGGCGCGCGCGAGCAGTGTGGGTGCAATAATTGAATAACATACATTTCTTAATTTATTTTGCAAAGCTCGCGCACGCGACGCGAGCGTTGTAGTCAGTCTGTAAGAGTGTACTCTTACCCAAGACTGTCTTCAACACACTGTGAAAATCACACTTCACTGCTGATGTGGTGTGGGAACAACATGAACAAACAGAAGAAAATAAGACTTGCAGCCCATCATTTTCTTCAAGTTGCTCACTGCAGGCACCCAATACGAAACAGTGAAAAATCCCTTCCCAGAGTAGAGATTTCACATCTGTTTTAGTTGTTCACCAATGTGTAGGGACAGTCACTCCAAGAGAGCTATTAAAGGGATAGTTCACCCAAAAGGGCTAGGAAGGGGGGCATCCTCTCACGTGACTATTCTCTCCAAATCTCTTTGTTGTAGCTGCTGTGGCTGTTTCGCATCCGGCGCCTTTTCTCTTTAATTCCCGGTTATTGAAACCAGATTTGGTTTTATGAACGGAAACGTATCGGGAGTGTAGGACTACTTACATTGATTCAAAGTGAGGTGTTGTTTTGAAAGGAGGGATTTGCCTCGGTGTTAAATCCGGGGCGTCAGATAAGTCATAAAACGACCCAGAGCGTGTTGGAAGGACGGACTGCGAAGATGCTGTTGCTGCTTCTGTTGTCGTCTTGGGGAATTTCGTCAGCCACCGAGGTTTCATAGATGACCACCTCGTTTATTTGGAGTAAAGAGCCTTCAGAATTGTGTGCTCGGCATCTAAGAATACCGCTATATTATTTTTGCATCGCGTCCCGTTGTCATAGTGCGTGTTCCTTCGTGCATGCATCCCTGCGTCTATGCTGTGTTCTTTCATTCAACACAATTTACCCATCAATATTTTCGTCAAGTTGTCGAACTGACTTAATTTTGGATACATTCTTTGACAGTAGCCTTGTTTGGTTATCGTCTCCATCCTTTTCATCATGGTTGGAAGCTTGCGACCTGGTAGGTTGCCCGGACCTTTGGCTGGCTATTCCTTGGCGTTCCTCTGCTTCGTGGCTATCGCTTCATTGCCTGGATCATTGGCATCCTACCTACAAAGTGGTGAATGCAAAGGGAAAGGAAAAGACTGCACAGGTAAGGGTGCTCAAAATATGATGCTGCCGTCTATTTTGCCTATGTTTACGCACGGACTGTGAATGGTGTCACAATGTTTAAATATCTTATTCAAACATGTCGCGGATAAGAAACACCTTGAGTTTGCCACTCAATGCGCTCCCCTAGTAGGCTAGTACATGTTGCTCTGTGTATACCTAGGAATGGGCCATTGAATAGCTCATCTAAAAACGTCACATTTCAGCTGTCATATATGTAGCCTAATGCCTGTCACTCAGGTGTAGCATATTGGAAATAATTGAAGAATGGAACTCCGCCCTTGCCAGTTTGTGTCCCTCTATCTCAACTCTGTCATCAAGCCTTTCATGTAGGGGAAAAACAAATGCACAGCAGCTCTTGCCGTTAGCCCATGCTGGAACATCCGTTCTGTTACAGATTAACAATTTAACAATTTAAGAGGAAGATTGTCTTTTTTCTTCTCGTGCATGGAGATTTAAAGAGGACTCTACTGTAGCCAATTCACTGGAGGGTGTTGGAATAACCTGGTGTACGTGTTTTATTAATGCACCTCAGAATTGCCTTTTCCCATCACATTAAACATTAAGCATTTTCATCATAGACCGATGCACTGTGAACCTACTCCTTCACTCTTTCCAAGCGACCACACATGAGTGGAACAAAATGCCATATCAGTAAAGGCAAATGAGATGTTCTAGTTCACTACCCTAACTAAATAACTGAATTGCTGCACGGAACGCAGTTGCAGTAAGCCTATGCATAGTAATACACTCCCAGCTAACACCCTAGGCCTTGTGTCCGAATCAATTACATTTGTTTCAAAACTATATTTGTATTAATCGTAGAATTTCATTATAACAAGAGTATTAACAGAGGTTTTAGCCCAAACAAACATCTGAGAGCAAAGCACTGGCTTATAGACCAACATTATAATGGGAATTGGCCAGAAAAGGTAGGAAGAAAGCTCTATCAATGGAAGAGTTGAATATTTTGTCGTTTGTGCCACAGAATGTATATCAGGATGTTTATGGTTGTCAGTAAGTACACAAGTGAAGGGAATTATGTGGAAAAATCAGGCCTGAGCCAAGGCTAGAAAAATGGACTGCTGATGGTGATTGCTGATTGGCAGCATTTCAGGCAATTGAGAAATAGATGTACTTCCTCAATTAAGAAAGATAAATCAAGCTACTTTCCAGTTCTATCTCTGACTCTGCTGGTGATCCGTCAACATTTTGGAAAGGTAATGCACTGAAACGTGGAAATACCTATACTTCTCTGCCTAAGCAAGTTGTCATCATTACTGAGAAAACATTGATGAGTGATGCTTTTAAGTAGCATTTAGCTCTGTCGGCTTTTTATATGAAAGAAATGGTGGTTTAATTGACCCTGGTCATTGAGTTGACTGCTCGTCCCTCTCCCAGCCTCCATTTGGCTCAATTGAAATGCAGTCAACTTCTAGTGAATATTTGTGACCTGTGTTACCTAAATAATGATTGCCTCATTCCCAAGCTCTCTTACCGAGCAAATATTCTAGAATCCTTGGTAAATACTCAACTTTGATCCTTTTTAACGACAAAATGTATTCTAAATGTACACCAGTCTGGTTTCACACCAGGTCATAACACCATCTCTGCTACTTCTTTGGTTTTAAATTATGTTCTTAATTGTTTGGATAAGAAGAAACACTGTCCAGTCCTTTTTATTGACACTGGATCACTCATTACTTATTCAGAGACTTTCATCAATTGGCCCGGACCAGGCTGCGTGTAGTTGGTTTCAAAATGATTTAAAGGACAGAACACAGTGTTACAAGTGTTGTTTACTGTTGGTGCTAAATCAGGTTTTCTGGACATAACAAAGGGTGTACCACAGGGATCGATACAGACCTGTTCCTACAGAAGAAGCCCATTTTAATGATATATTTATTAACTCATCAAAATGCTTTTTGAAATAGTTTTTTGTCAATCCAGCAAGGACACGATCAATAAGGGCACCATCCAATGTACGTATGCATAACGGACCTGGGTTCAAATAGTATTTCAAATATCTCAATCGTTTTCACATATATTCAAAGTAAGTATTCTGATTATATTTTATTTGAAAAGACAAGTTGTTGAACATTTTAATCAATTTGGAAATACAACTGGAAAGTATATATTTGTAAAAAAAAAAATATACAGACTCAAATACACCCATGAGTTTAACCCAGGTATTAAGCCAACAAGAGGCTGGGAAGGGGCAGGCAGTCGACTAGCTGACCAGGGTCAGTTCAACCAGCATTTCTTTCAAATAAAAAGCTTCATTTTCCTCATTAATGATACCAGATTCTGACAACTTGCTTACGCAGGGAAGGAGAGGAATTTTCACACTTCAGTGCATTAACTTTTTTCCAAAATTGAAGGATCTCCAGCAGAGTCTTAAGATATAAAGTAGCTAGATTTTGCTTTCTGGATTGAGGAAGTGCATCTATTTCTCTGCTTAGGCGAACTTGTTTCTCACAAGTGTAGCGGGTTGTGAACTCTGCAAACAACGTTTCTATTCCGAGAATGGTAAATTACTAATTAATACACGCATTAACAGAAATGTATGTAACCAAATGACGGGGATTAACGGTACATTTACTTCTGGTGACATATCTAATGGGGGATTGACCAAAATAAAAAATCTAAGGGCAAACAATTCACACAATGAAACAATTAAATCCAGGAGCCTCCCGAGTGGCGCAGCGGTCTAAGGCACTGCAGTGCTAGAGGTGTTACTACAGACCCGGGTTCATTCCTGGGCTGCGCCGGCCGTGGCCTGGAGTCCCATAGGACGGTGCACAATCCGGGTTAGGGAAGGGTTTGGCCGGTGGGGCTTTACTTGGCTCATTGCACTCTAGTGACTCCTTGTGGCAGGCTGGGTGCCTGCAGGCTGAATTTGGTTGCCAGTTAAACGGTGGTGCGGCTGGCTTACGTGTTTAGGTGTTGGGTGTTAAGGAGCGCGGTTAGGCGGGTCATGTTTCAGAGTTCAGTCTTATTTTCTTCAGACCAGAGAATCTTGATTATTTGCCTTTTTGCAAACTCCAAGCGTGTTGCCGTGTTGTCTTTTACTAAGGAGTGGCTTCCGACTGGCCACTCTACCATAAAGGCCTGATTGGTGGAGTGCTGCAGAGATGGTTGTCCTTCTGGAAGGTTCTCCCATCTCCACAGAGGAACTCTGGAGCTCTGCCAGAGTGACCATCGGGTTCTTGGTCACCTCCCTGAGTTTGGTGTTTTTTTGGACCCTTCCCCAGATCTGTGCCCCGGCACAATCCTGTCTCGGAGCTCTACGGACAATTCCTTCGACCTCATGGCTTGGTTTTTGCTCTTACATGCACTGTCAACTGTGGGACCATATATAGACAGGCGTGTGCCTTTTCTAAATCATGTCCAATCAATTGAATTGACCACAGGTGGACTCCAATCAAGTTGTAGAAACATGTCAAGGATGATCAATGGAAACAGGATGTACCTGAGCTCAATTTCGAGTCTCACAGCAAAGGGTCTGAATACTTATGTAAATAAGGTATTTCTGTGTTGTTGTTTTTTTATACATTTGCAAAAATGTCTTAACCTGTTTTCACATGATCATTACGGGGTATTGTGTGTAGATTGATGAGGAATTTATTTTATTTAATCCATTTCAGAATAAGGCTGTAACGTAACAAATGTGGATACAGTCAAGGGGTCTGAATACAGTGTATGTGTGGGGTACAGGGACGAGTTAGTCATTCAAAAATCATGTTCAAGACAATTATTGCACACAGAGTGAGTCCATGCAACTTATTATTTGCCTTTTTAAGCAAATATTTACTCCTGAACTTATTTAGGCTTGCCATAACAAAGGGTTTGAATCCTTATTTACTCAAGACATTTCAGCTTTTCATTTGTAATTATAATTTGTAGAAATGTCTAACATATTTCCACTATGACATTTTGGCGTATTGTGTGTAGGCCAGTGACACAAAACCTCTTTTTAATTCATAAAAAAATGTAGGCCGTAACACAACAACATTTTTAAAAAGTCACGGGGTGTGAATTCTTTCTGAAGGCACTATATATGCGAGCATCTATGAGTAGTTGTGTGTGTGTGTGTGTGTTCATCAAGTCCTTCTGCCCAGCAAATTTTTTTAAGGGTGCTGATCTTGTAAACCAGTTCAGAGCTGGACTGTGTAATTATATGGTTTACAGGGCTTCTTATTAGTGACATATGTTCACTGAAACAAAAGAAGATTTTGCTGTGGGAGTGTCCGCTTCATTCCCTCCATAATGAAACCCTTGCCTCTCAGAGGCTGCATCTAAAATGCCACTTTATTCCCTATGTAGTGCACTTCTTTTGAACAGGGTCCATAGGGTTCGGGGGGAAAGTAGTGCACTACATAGGGAATAGGGTGTCAGTTGGGACGTAAACCCAAGTCTCCACCACTAACAGTTTGAGGTTGTGGTGGATGGAATCAGTTGCCTGGCTATCCAGACTCCTTGCTCCGGCAAGGACTCCTTGCTCCGCTAAGCCACGCCAACGGACGTAAGTTTCTTCTCTGCATCTGAGTACGTCCCTGATCCTTCACCGAATGCGAACACTTTCGGGGTTGTCTGACTAGTCCAGAAACCGATGGGTTGGGCCAGAGGCAGAACACACGTGGGTAAAGCGGTGGTTAGACATTTTTCATTGCTTTGATACTCTGATTGGTTACAGGTGATCCAATCACTAATGACTTTGTTTTGTACAACGGCCCTCGTGCCCATCTTTACCGCAAAAGACTTCAATGAGTCTAAATGATGTAGCGAACGACAGAGCAGCGGAAGAATTTAGTGTGAGTTGTCAGGCTATGGAATCAGTGGCTGCGTCATGAAAGCATTTACACTACATAACCAAAAGCATGTGAACTCGAACAGCAGATGCCAAAATCATGGGCATTAATATGGAATTGGTCCCCCTTTTGCTGCTATAACAGCCTCCACTCTTCTGGGAAGGCTTTCCACTAGATGTTGGAACATTGCTGTGGGGACTTGCTTCCATTCAGCCACAAGAGCATTAGTGAGGTCGGACACTGATGCTGGGCAATTAGGCCTTGCTCGCAGTCGGCATTTCAATTCATCCCAAATGATGGGGTTGCAGTCAGGGCTCTGTATTTATTATGGATCCACATTAGCTGCTGGGGTCCAGCAGAATTAAGGCAGTTATACATTTTAAAAACATTACAATACATTCACAACAGATTTCAAAACATTGTGTTTGCCCTCAGGCCGCTACTCTACTACCACATATCTACAACACAAAATCCATGTGTGTGTATAGTGTGTTTGTATGCATGTGTCTGTGCCTATGTTGTTTCACAGTCCCCACTGTTCCTTAAGGTGATTTTTATGTTTTTTATCTAATTCTACTGCTTGCATCAGTTACTTGATGTGGAACAGAGTTCCATGTAGTCATGGCTCTATGTAGTACTGTGCTTCTCCTGTAATCTGTTCTGGACTTGGACTGTGAAGAGACCTCTGGTGGGGAATGCATGGGTGTCCGAGCTGTGTGCCAGTAGTTTAGACAGACAGCTCGGTGCATTCAACATGGCAATGCCTCTCACAAATACAAGTAGTGATGAAGTCAATCTCTCCTCCACTTTGAGCCAGGAGAGATTGACATGCATATTATAAATATTAGCTCTCTGTGCACATCCAAGGGCCAGTCGTGCTGCCCGGTTCTGAGACGATTGTAATTTTGCTAAGTGTAACGGCTTTCTTCCTGGGATGAAGGAGAGGACCAAAACGCAGCGCGGCTAGTGTTCAACATGATTTAATAAAGATAATAACGTGAACACTACAAGCAACAAAACAATAAATGTGAAAATCGAAAACAGTCCTATCTGGTGCAGAACACAAAGACAGGAAACAATCACCCACAAACCAACAGTGCAAACAGGCTACCTTAATATGGTTCCCAATCAGAGACAATGACAAACACCTGCCTCTGATTGAGAACCATATTAGGCCAAACAACAAACCCAACATAGAAACACAAAACATAGAATGCCCACCCAGCTCACGTCCTGACCAACTAAACAAAGACTAAACAAAGGAAATAAGGTCAGGAACGTGACACTAAGTTCCTCTTTGTGGCACCTGACACCACGGCTGAACAGTAGTCCAGGTGTGACAAAAGTAGGGCCTGTAGGACCTGCCTTGTTGAAAATGCTGTTAAAGGGGAATGGAAACACTAGGATTTAGGACTCCAGCTAACTAAATCGCCATATTGGCATTGTTACGTCACTGGCAGGAGGGAAAAGTTTGGAACTCCCAAAAATGGCTGAATTTACCGAGTCGCTCCGAGTCTGAAGATGAGTTTATAACAGAGAATTAAATAACATTAGATAGGGAGCCAATAAACCTACTGAAGCCGTTCCTGTTTGAGCCGATCGTTGCCCCAGATCAAAGAGTTTGTTCTCGTTGCAGTAACAACACAGATATGCCGCCTGAAACACACCAGCTAGAGGGTCGGCGTAGTGGTGACAAAAAACTGGTGTGAGTGCGGATGCTGCCAGATAATGGCTAGAGAGTATGAGTGTGTGTGTTGTAGAGAGATGGTGGTGATACAACACAAAATCCCAGCGAATGGTGGCTGTATTACATCCAGTCAGAGGTTCCTGTCAGTCTGTCTGGATGGCGATGTATTGGGCGTGTCACTAATCCTTATGAAAGACTTCCTGGCAGAAGAGGTTACTCGACCAGTCAGCAGCCAGTTAAATATTTGCTGAAATGTTGCTTTATTATAAATTGTCTAAAGTTAACATCAGTAGTGGGTAGGTGCTCAATATATACACTACCAGTCAAAAGTTTCAGAACACCTACTCATTCAAGGGTTTTTCTTTATTTTTACTATTTTCTACATTGTAGAATTATAGTGAAGACATCAAAACGATCAAATAACACATATGGAATCATGTAGTAACCAAAAAAGTATTAAACAAATCAAAATATATTTTATATTTGAGATTCTTCAAATAGCCACCCTTTGCCTTGATGACAACTTTGCACACTCTTGGCATTCTCTCAACCAGCTTCACCCGGAATGCTTTTCCAACAGTCTTGAAGAAGTTCCTACATATGCTGAAACGACAGTCCCTGTGTCTCAACCCCGCCCTGCAATTGGGTCCTGGACTTTCTGACGGGCTGCCCCCAGGTGGTGAAGGTAGGAAACAACATCTCCACCCGCTGATCCTCAACACTGGGGCCCCACAAGGGTGAGTGCTCAGCCCCCTCCTGTACTCCCTGTTCACCTACGACTGCGTGGCCATGCACGCCTCCAACTCAATCATCAAGTTTGCAGACGACACAACAGTAGTGGGCTTGATTAGCAACAATGACGAGACAGCCAACAGGGAGGAGATGAGGGCACTCGGAGTGTGGTGTCAGGAAAACATCTCACTCAACGTTAACAAAACTAAGGAGATGATTGTGGTCTTCAGGAAACAGCAGAGGGAGCACCCCCCTATCCACATCGAAGGAACAGCAGTGGAGAAGGTGAAAAGTTTGAAGTTCCTAGGCGTACACATCACAGACAAACTGAAATGGTCCACACACACAGACAGTGTGGTGAAGAAGGTGCAACAGCGCCTCTTCAACCTAGAAGGCTGAAGAAATTTGGCTTGTCACCCAAAACCCTGACAAACTTTTACAGATGCACAATCGAGAGCATCCTGTCGGGCTGTATCACCGCCTGGTACGGCAACTGCTCTGCCCACAACCACAAGGCTCTCCAGAGGGTGGTGCGGTCTGCACAACGCATCACCGGGGGAAAACTACCTGCCCTCCATGACACCTACAGCACCCGATGTCACAGGAAGGCCAAAAAGATCATCAAGGACGACAACCACCCGAGCCATTGTCTGTTCACACCGCTACCATCCAGAAGGCGAGGTCAGTACAGGTGCATCAAAGCTGGGACCGAGAGACTGAAAAACAACTTCTATCTCAAGGCCATCAGACTGCTAAACAGCAATCACTAACTCAGAGAGGCTGCTGCCTACATTGAGACCCAATCACTGGCCACTTTAATAAATGGATCACTAGTCACTTTACGCAATGCCACTTTAATACTGTTTACATATCTTACATTACTCATATCACATGTATATATTTTATTTTATACCATCTATTGCATCTTGCCTATGCTGATTGGTCGGCCATCTGATGGAATGATGGAGCGGAGGTTGCCTTTTTGCCCAAAATTGAATTTAAGGTGCTCCAAAGCTTTTTACTATGAGTCTTTCTGTCATTTATCTTTGTTTCATAGTGTAGTTTCATCTTCTTTTTATTCAGTTTAGTCACATGATGTCTCAATTTCCAGTGCGTTTGTCAAACCGTTGTACAGCGAAACCTACTTGCCATTTATTTTGTCTCATCCCTCAACCATACAATTTTTTAATTCCTTATCAATCCGAGAGGATTTAACAGTTTTTACAGTAATTTTCTTAATGGGTGAGTGCTTATTAGTAACTGGGATAAGCAATTTTATAAATGTGTCAAGTGCAGCGTCTGGTTGCTCCTCATTACACACCAGACCAACAAATATTATTTACATGAACAACATAGGAATCGCTACAAAACTTATGTATGACCTCTTATACACTAGATTAGGCACAGCTTTTGGAACATTTGTTTTCCTAGATATGGCTACTATGTTGTGATCACTACATCCGATGGACTTGGATACTGCTTTCAAACAAATTTCTGCAGCGTTAGTAAAGATGTGATCAATACACGTTGATGATTTCATTTCCTGTACCTTTTGTAACTACCTTGTTAGGTTGATTGATAACCTGAACCAGGTTGCAGGCACTAGTTACAGTTTTAAACTTTTTCTAGAGTGGGCAGCCTGATGAAAGCCAGTCAATATTTAAATCACCCAGAAAATATACCTCTCTGTTGATATCCCATACATTCTCAAGCATTTCACACATGTTATCCAGATACTGACTGTTAGCACTTGGTGGTCGATAGCAGCTTCCCACAAGAATGGGCTTTAGGTGAGGCAGATGAACCTGTAGCCATATTACTTCAACAGTATTTACCATGAGATCCTCTCTAATCTTTACAGGAATGTGGTTCTTAATATAGACCGCCACACCGCCCCGTTGGCATTTCTGTATTTTCTATAGATCTTCTAACCATGTATTGCTACCACTGGATCATCAAAGGCATTATCTAAATGAGTTTCAGAGATTGTCAGAATATCAATGTCATCAGTTACTAGCAAATTATTGATTTCATTAACCTTGTTTCTTAAGCTTCATATGTTAACGTGGGCAATTTTTAGCACTTTTCTTGGATGCTTACTTGTTTTTCTTGCTTTACTGGGAAGCTTAGCAGAAGTAGACATGCTCAGGTTTTTTTTATGTTAGTGCAGGGTGAGCTGCACATAGTGGACTTCCTTCTAGGGCAAACCGCCACAGTGCTAACAGTATAAATCTGTTCCATAGGCACATGATTACTGCATACAATAGCTGTAGGATCAGCAGAGGCATTCAGGGCAGTTAGAGGGACATAAATTATGTTACATACAGTGGGGAGAACAAGTATTTGATACACTGCCGATTTTGCAGGTTTTCCTACTTACAAAGCATGTAGAGGTCTGTAATTTTTATCATAGGTACACTTCAACTGTGAGAGACGGAATCTAAAACAAAAATCCAGAAAATCACATTGTATGATTTTTAAATAATTAATTTGCATTTTATTGCATGACATAAGTATTTGATCACCTACCAACCAGTAAGAATTCCGGCTCTCACAGACCTGTTAGTTTTTCTTTAAGAAGCCCTCCTGTTCTCCACTCATTACCTGTATTAACTGCACCTGTTTGAACTCGTTACCTGTATAAAAGACACCTGTCCACACACAATCAAACAGATTCCAACCTCTCCACAATGGCCAAGACCAGAGAGCTGTGTAAGGACATCAGGGATAAAATTGTAGACCTGCACAAGGCTGGGATGGGCTACAGGACAATAGGCAAGCAGCTTGGTGAGAAGGAAACAACTGTTGGCGCAATTATTAGAAAATGGAAGAAGTTCAAGATGACGGTCAATCACCCTCGGTCTGGGGCTCCATGCAAGATTTCATCAATGATCATGAGGAAGGTGAGGGATCAGCCCAGAACTACACGGCAGGACCTGGTCAATGACCTGAAGAGAGCTGGGACCACAGTCTCAAAGAAAACCATTAGTAACACACTACGCCGTCATGGATTAAAATCCTGCAGCGCACGCAAGGTCCCCCTGCTTAAGCCAGTGCATGTCCAGGCCTGTCTGAAGTTTGCCAATGACCATCTGGATGATCCAGAGGAGGAATGGGAGAAGGTCATGTGGTCTGATGAGACAAAAATAGAGCTTTTTGGTCTAACTCCACTCGCCGTGTTTGGAGGAAGAAGAAGTATGAGTACAACCCCAAGAACACCATCCCAACCGTGAAGCATGGAGGTGGAAACATCATTCTTTGGGGATGCTTTTCTGCAAAGGGGACAGGACGACTGCACCGTATTGAGGGGAGGATGGATGGGGCCATGTATCGCGAGATCTTGGCCAACAACCTCCTTCCCTCAGTAAGAGCATTGAAGATGGGTCGTGGCTGGGTCTTCCAGCATGATAACGACACAAAGCACACAGCCATGGCAACTAAGGAGTGGCTCCGTAAGAAGCATCTCAAGGTCCTGGAGTGGCCTAGCCAGTCTCCAGACCTGAACCCAATAGAAAATCTTTGGAGGGAGCTGAAAGTCCGTATTGCCCAGCGACAGCCCCGAAACCTGAAGGATCTGGAGAAGATCTGTAGGGAGGAGTGGGCCAAAATCCCTGCTGCAGTGTGTGCAAACCTAGTCAAGAACTACAGGAAACGTATGATCTCTGTAATTGCAAACAAAGGTTTCTGTACCAAATATTAAGTTCTGCTTTTCTGATGTATCAAATACTTATGTCATGCAATAAAATGCAAATTAATTACTTAAAAATCATACAATGTGATTTTCTGGATTTTTGTTTTAGATTCCGTCTCTCATAGTTGAAGTGTACCTATGATAAAAATTACAGACCTCTACATGCTTTGTAAGTAGGAAAACCTGCAAAATCGGCAGTGTATCAAATACTTGTTCTCCCCACTGTACATTGTGTCTTCCAACGCCCCTGGGATAATGTACATTTGCTGAAGCATTATGACAACTCAGTGTCACAATGGTAGCGTTTAAATGAGCTGAGCTTGGGTCATTGATAAGTCATTGTCTCAACGATGCTATGAATAGTCTCGTAGGCAGTTATGGAGGGCTAAAAGTCTGTTGAACTGTTAAATGCTACAATTTAGGGAGTGCATAGTGCCAGATATTATGGAGCGTTTGTTGGTGTCAAGTAGTGAACAATCAGTTCTTTACAATCCGTCTTCAGCTGTTCTGAGCTGCCCTTCATAATGTCATTCGACCCCACATGAGCCGTGACAGTATTATCCCCCGGTGACTTGCCTCGGGAAGCAACCTTGTGATATCCTGAACTTTGACCCCAGGAAAACAGTCTTTGCCCCAGGTACAGATATATGCCTCACCATCGAACTCCCTATCACAATAGCCGGAATGATCCGGTCTCTGCCGTGTCTCGAAGCTGATTTCGAGGCCAGAGCCACAGATCTCACCTGAGAAGACAGCTGATTAAACGCCGGCCACAACAAACAAAGGGACAGAACTCTGATCCAAAGAGCACGGCCCAGCGGAGGGAGGGGGGGGCGGGGGGGGGCGCAGTGGTCCAGCTGTGCCCAGGCAATTGATTGACTTGGACAGGGAGAGATAGCTGGAGGGACATCCATACCGATGTGCATGCCAGTCAAGTTCTCCCACACCGATCTCAACAAACCATTTCTGTACGGACCTCGCCTTAAGCACCAGGGCATTGTCATGCTGAAACAGAAAAGGGCCTTCCTCAAACGGTTGCCACAAAGTTGGAAGCACATAATCGTCTAGAATGTCATTGTATGCTGTAGCCCGAACCATGAAAAATAGCCCCAGACCATTATTCCTCCTCCCCAAACTTTACAGTTGGCACTATGTATTGGGGCAGGTAGCGTTTTCCTGTCATCCGTCAAACCCAGTCTGACGGACTGCCAGATGGTGAAGCGTGACTCATCACTCCTTGAGAGCGTATTTCCAATGCTCCAGAGTCCTATGGCGGTGAGCTATACACCAGTAAGGCCATTCCATGGCCAATGTTTTCCTATGGAGATTGCATGGCTATGTGCTATTATTATATATTTTTTTAATACACCTGTCAGCAGCGGGTGTGGCTGAAATAGCTAAATCCACTACTTTGAAGGGGTGTCCACATACCTGTTGTGTGTGTATATATATAGTGTATCTTAGATCACACATGCGGAACACATGCACTGTGTTACACACCGACTGAGAACATAAATCGGGAGTTGTTTCAAAGTCTCAAGTTTGAATCTTAATTCGACTGTCATTGATGGAGCATCACGGCTTCATTACCTCCCAACGTGCTACCTGATTAAGCGATTTTCACATGCCTTTATGATATTCTACGAAGTGGTCCTATCACACTGGTGAATCTGATAGATTTGAACAGGAGCTCCAACATTAGCTTTGATGGATGAATATGAATATTTATTGTCATTTGTGTCTCGTTACATTTACGATTTTTTTGCTGAAATCGTTATTAGACTTGCTTGGAATCCACTGATAGCTTATATTTGTATAGTTTACATGTTCAAATTCCATGTGGGTTCAAGCTCGCCTTCAAGGCTGATCTAAAATCATTGTCAAGTCCTGTAATGGCAGTATTTCACAAAATAGGCTAGTATGCATAGCAGGTCCTAATCTTAAATGGGGCATGCTCTTGTTGTGCCCTTGGGCAACAGCACACTTAGCTTGAATTGCCTCAGTGTGAAATTCAGCTACGACATGAATGACAATTCTAAAACCCCCAGACACATACGCAATTCTAATGGAGAAGTCACCTATTCAATGTTTGGATGAACACGAACATCTCCACAATACAAAGTGAAGGAGATTAGAATTTTCAAACACTGTCTGGTTTATATGGTTAAAGGACCAGTGCAGTCCACAACTGCTCAATCATTTAGCATTTATATGCATTTCCACACTGGTCATGGGTGGTAAATTAGTTAATAGACCAATAACAAAGAGTTCCAAACCTCTCTGCCAATAAAAACTTGTTTTCAGTTTTCCCTTCTCCACTTAGACCACTCTCAGACAGTCCTAGCAAAATTCTTGCTTGAGAAATTGCTAAGAATCTTTTTTTCCCCTTCTTCTTTTTGACAATTTGTATTGAGAACAATCACAGTACTTAATTGGACCTTTTAACAAGAATGATATTCTTGGTAATCGAGCATAAACAGTGGAATGATCAAATATTTGTTCATTTTCTCCTCTTTGAAGGAGAAGGGCGATTTTTATTCCAATCCAATTTGGATGATGAGCAACAACAACAGCCCGTCATTGTCACAAAATATATTTTTTTATATCAGGTAATTGGAAGTTTTTATGGAAAGGCTTTTACAGAGTGATCACATCTCACTCTTTAATGAAGAAGGAAGACTCGAGAACTTGTGTTATTGCATTTATTGTCACAGCTTAAGGGAAAAGCAAAGCTGAGCCCGCATTGATACTTTTGTATATATAGTGTATGTGGATACCCCTTCAAATGATCGGATTTGGCTATTTCAGCCACACCCATTGCTGACCGGTGTATAAAATCGACAAACATTGGCAGTAGAATGGCCTTACTGAAGAACTCAGTGACTTTCAACATGGCACCGTCATAGGATGGCACCTTTCCAAGAAGCCAGTTCGTCAAATTTCGGCCCTGCTAGAGCTGCCCCCGTCAACTGTAAGTGCTGTTATTGTGAAGTGGAAACGTCTATGAGCAACAACCGCTCAGCCGCAAAATGGTAGGCCACACAAGCTCTCAGACCCGGACCGCCAAGTGCTGAAGTGCATAGCACGTAAAAATCGTCTGTCCTCGGTTGCAACACTCATTACCGAGTTCCAAACTGCCTCTGAAAGTAACTGTTCATTGGGAGCTTCATGAAATGGGTTTCCATGGCCATGCAGCCGCACACAAAGCTAAGATCGCCATGCGTAATGCCAAGCGTTGGCTGGAGTGGTGTAAAGCTCACCCCCATTGGACGCTGGAGCAGAGGAAATGCATCCTCTGCAGTGAGGAATCATGCTTCTCCATCTGGCAGTCCGACGGACAAATCTGGGTTTGGCGGATGCCAGGAGAACGCTATCTGCCCAAATGCATAGTACCAACTGTAAAGTTTGGTGGAGTAGGAATAATGGTCTGGGGATGTTTTTCATGGTTCGGGTTAGGCCCTTTACTCCCAGTAAAGGGAAATCTTAACGTTTACTTTACGCTTAATCTTTCTTATTCAAGTAAGGCTAAACATAATGTATGTACATATAGGTAGGGGTAAAGTGACTAGGCAACAGGATAGATAATAAACTGTAGCAGCAGTGTATGTAATGAGTCAAAAGAGTTAATTCAAAAAGGGTGAATGCAGATAGCTATTTGTTGAACTATTATGGAGTCTTATGGCTTTGGGGTAGAAGCTGTTCAGGGTCCTGTTGGTTCCAGACTTGGTGCATCAGTGCTGCTTGCTTTGCGGTGGCAGAGAAAACAGTCCATGACTTGGGTGGCTGGTGTCTTTGACAATCTTTCGGGCCTTCCTCTGACACCGCCTGGTATAGAGGTCCTAGATGGTAGGGAGCTCGGCCCCAGTGATGTACTGGGCCGTACACACTACTCTATGTAGCGCCTTGCGGTCGGATGCCAAGTTGTTGGCATATCAAGCGGTGATGCAGCCAGTCAAGATGCTCTCAATGGTGCAGCTGTAGAACTGTTTGAGGATCTGAGGGCCCATGCCAAATCTTTTCAGCGTCCTGAGGGGGAAGAGGCATTGTCATGCCTTTACGATTGTGTTGGTGTGTGTGGTTTGTGGACCATATTAATTCTTTAGTGATGTGGACACCAAGGAACTTGAAACTCACCTGGGAGGGGCCAATCAGGAGGTCCAGGATCCAGTTGCAGAGAGAGGTTTAGTCCCAGGATTCTGAGCTTAAGGATGAGCTTGGAGGGCACTATGGTATTGAACACTGAGCTGTAGTCGATGAACAGCATTCTCACATAGGTGTTCCTCTTGTCCAGGTGGGAGAGGGCAGTGTGGAGTGCAATAGAGATTGCATCATCTGTGGATCTGTTGGGGCGGTATGCCAATTGGAGTTGGTCCAGGGTGTCTGGCATGATGGTGTTGATGTGATTCATGACCTGTCTTTCAAAGCATTTCATGGCTAGATAGTCATTTAGACAGGTTACCTTGGCGTTCTTAGGCACAGGGATTATGGTGGTCTGCTTGAAACATGTAGGTATTACAGACTGGGTTGCAGAGAGGTTGAACATGTCAGTGAAGACACTTGCCGGCTGGTCAGCGCATGCTCTGAGTACGCGTCCTGGTAATCCGTCTGGCCCTGTGGCCTTGTAAATGTTAACCTGTTTAAAGGTCTTACTCACATCGGCTACGGAGAGGGAGATCACACAGTCGTCCGGAACAGCTGGTGCTCTCACGCATGGTTCAGTGTTGCTTGCCTCAAAGCGAGCATAGATGGCATTTAGCTCATCTGGTAGGCTCCCCTCACTGGGCAGTTTGTGGCTGGGTTTCCCTTTGTAATCTGTTATAGTTTGCAACCCCTATCACATCCGATGAGCATCAGAGCCGGCGTAGTAGGATTAGATCTTAGTCCTTTATTGAAGCTTTGCCTGTTTGATGCCTTGTCTGAGGTCATAGTGGGATTTCTTATAAGCGTCAGATTAGTGTCCCGCTTCTCGAAAGCAGCAGATTTAGCCTTTAGCTCAGTGCGGATTTTGCCTGTAATCCATAGCTTCTGGTTTAGATATGTACATAAGGTCACTGTGGGGATGACGTCGTCAATGAACTTATTAATGAAGTTGGTGACTGATGTGGTAAACTCCAATGTTATCGGATGAATTCTGAAACATATTCCATTCTGTGCTAGTGAAACAGTCCTGTAGCTTAGCATCTGCTTAATCGGACCACTTCCGTCATTGAGCGTCACTGATACTTCATGTTTGAGTTTTTGATTGTAAGCAGGAATCAGGAGGATAGAGTTATGGTCACATTTGTCAGAAGGATGGCGAGGGAGAGCCTAAGCTGCATTTTTGTGTATGGAGTAAAGCTGATCTAGAATTTTGTTGCCTCTAGTTGCGCAGGTGACATGCTGGTAAAAATGAGGTAAAACAGATTTCAGTTTAAATCACCTGCCATTTAAATCACCTGCCATGAGAAGTGCCACCTCTGGTGTGCCTCTTCTTGTTTGCTTAGGTCCTTATACAGCTCGTTGACTACAGTCTTAGTGCCAGCATCAGTTTTTGGTGGTAAATAGACAGCTATGGAAAATATAGATGAAAACACTCTTGGTAAGTAGTATGGTCTGCAGCTTATCATGAGGTATTCTAACTCAGGCGAGCTAAAACTCAAGACTTCCAGCTGTTGTTAACAGAGACCCCCTCCCCATCTTACCTGAGGCTGCTGACTGGTCTTGCCAATGCATGGAAAAGCTATCGAGTTGTATATTATTCCATGTCCTAGTTCAGCCATGACTCCGTGAAACAGAATATTACAGTTCTTCAGGTTTGATAGGATAGTCTCAAACGGAGCTCGTCCAGTTTGTTCTCTAGTGACTGTACGTTTGCCAACAGCGCGGAGGGTAGAGGCAGTTTATTTGCTCGCCAACAAAGTCTCGTCAGCAAGCTTTCATAGTACTATCACGTTTCAGGTACTAGACAGGGAGCACTGATTTCAGTCCTTGAAGAATGCATATTTTTTCTTTTATGAGCCTTTAGAATCATCTGTTAAAACCTCTAGAATATTATCTTACATGGCCTGGGAGGAAAAAATACCTCAGCTTTTGTTTGCAAAATGATGTCTTTTATGGTACTGCCAGGGCTCAGAAGGAGCTTGTGCACCACATTAGGGCTGGGAATTGCCAGGGACCTCATGATATGATATTATCACGATACTTAGGTGCTGATACGATATGTATTCCGATTCTCACGATACTATTCAATACTGTGATTTAATTGCAATTCGATGTTCCAAACATATTGCACACCATATGTCTGCTGCAGAAGAACAAAAGAGAGCCATGAGAAAATGAGTTTTAATCAGTCATGGAAATAATTGCTGAAAAACAAATTGCCTCCATATGTAGAAATAAGATGGAGAACAAGCTATGAAGGAGAAATACTGGAGTTTGGGCACAGTTACAGCCAACAAATGCAAAAATAATTTTGTGATATTGTCAAAACGATACTAGAGGTCGACCGATTATGATTTTTCAATGCCGATACCGATTATTGGAGGACCAAAAAAAGCCTATTTTTATATATATATTTGTAATAATGACAATTACAACAATACTGAATGAACAATGAACACTTTTATTTTAACTTAATATAATACATTTAAAATCAATTTAGTCTCAAATAAATAATGAATCATGTTCAATTTGGTTTAAATAATGCAAAAACAAAGTGTTGGAGAAGAAAGTAAAAGTGCAATATGTGCCATGTAAAAAAGCTAACGTTAAAGTTCCTTGCTCAGAACATGAAAACATATGAAAGCTGGTGGTTCCTTTTAACATGAGTCTTCAATATTCCCAAGAAATAAGTTTTAGGTTGTAGTTATTATAGGACTATTTCTCTCTATACCATTTGTATTTCATATACCTTTGACTATTGGATTTTCTGATAGGTACTTTAGTATTGCCAGCCTAATCTCGGGAGTTGATAGGCTTGAAGTCATAAACAGCGCAATGCTTGAAGCAATGCGAAGAGCTGCTGGCAAACGCAGGAAAGTGCTGTTTGAATGAATGCTTACGAGCATGCTGCTGCCTACCACCGCTCAGTCAGACTGCCCTATCAAATCATAGACTTAATTATAATATAATAACACACAGAAATATGAGCCTTAGGTCATTAATATGGTCAAATCCGGAAACTATCATTTAAAAAACAAAATGTTTATTCTTTCAGTGAAATACGGAACCGTTCCATATTTTATCTAATGGGTGGCATCCATAAGTCTAAATATTCCTGCACAACCTTCAATGTTATGTCATAATTATGTAACATTCTGGCAAATTAGTTCGCAACGAGCCAGGCGGCCCAAACTGTTGCATATACCCTGACTCTGCGTGCAATGAACGCAAGAGAAGTGACACAATTTGCCTAGTTAATATTCCCTCCTAACATGAATTTCTTTTAACTAAATATGCAGGTTTAAAAAAATATACTTCTGTGTATTTGTAACGGCGTTCCTCTCTCTCTTCATAAGAAGAGGAGGAGTAGTGAGGGAACCAAGGCGCAGCGGGTTGTGAACACATAATATTTATTAAAGACAAGACGAAAACGAACTATACTTGATAATGATACAAAATAACAAAACGAAAGTAGACAGACCTGAACGACGAACATACATAAACACGAGAACGCACGAACAGGGAAAAATAGCCTACATGAAATGAACAAACCGTAACAGTCCCGTATGGTGCGACAAACACTGACACAGGAGACAACCACCCACAAACAAACACTGTGAACAGCCTACCTAAATATGACTCTCAATTAGAGGAACGCCAAACACCTGCCTCCAATTGAGAGCCATACCAGGCAACCCTAAACCAACATAGAAACAGACAACATAGAATGCCCACCCAAACTCACGTCCTGACCAACTAACACACAAAACTAAACAGAAAACAGGTCAGGAACGTGACATAACCCCCCCCTCAAGATGCGTACTCCGAACGCATCACCAAAAAGTCCAGGGGAGGGTCTGGGTGGGCATCTGACCACGGTGGTGGCTTAGGCTCCGGGCGTGGTTCCCACCCCACCATAATCAATCCCCGCTTCCTTAGCCTCCCCACAATGACCACCCTCCAAATAACCCCACCTAAATTTAGGGGCAACACCAGAATCAAGGACAGCTCTGGGACAAGGTAGTTCAGGACATAGGGATAGCTCAGGACAGAGGGATAGCTTAGGAGAGAGAGGTAGCTCAGGATAAAGAGGTAGCTCAGGATAGAGGGGCAACTCCGGACTGAAGGGCAGCTCCGGACAGAGAGACAGCTCTGGACTGAGGGGCAGTTCTGAATTACTAGCCGCTTCTGGCTGAGGGACAGCTCATGGCTGACTGACGGCTCTGGACGCTCATGGCAGGCTGACGGCTCTGGACGCTCATGGCAGGCTGACGGCTCTGGACGCTCATGGCAGGCTGACGGCTCTGGACGCTCATGGCAGGCTGACGGCTCTGGACGCTCATGGCATGCTGACGGCTCTGGACGCTCATGGCAGGCTGACGGCTCTGGACGCTCATGGCAGGCTGACGGCTCTGGACGCTCATGGCAGGCTGACGGCTCTGGACGCTCATGGCAGGCTGACGGCTCTGGCTGCTCATGGCAGGCTGACGGCTCTGGCTGCTCATGGCTCTCTAACGGCTCTGGCTGCTCATGGCTCTCTGACGGCTCTGGCTGCTCATGGCTCGCTGACGGCTCTGGCTGCTCATGGCTCGCTGACGGCTCTGGCAGATCCTGTCTGGCTGGCGGCTCTGGCAGATCCTGTCTGGCTGGCGGCTCTGGCAGATCCTGTCTGATTGGCGGCTCTGGCAGATCCTGTCTGATTGGCGGCTCTGGCAGATCCTGTCTGATTGGCGGCTCTGGCAGATCCTGTCTGGTTGGCGGCTCTGGCAGATCCTGTCTGGTTGGCGGCTCTGGCAGATCCTGTCTGACGGGCGGCTCTAGCGGCTCCTGTCTGGCGGACGGCTCTAGCGGCTCCTGTCTGGCGGACGGCTCTGTAGGCTCATGGCAGACGGGCGGCTTTGCAGGCTCATGGCAGACGGGCGGCTTTGCAGGCTCATTGCAGACGGATGGCTCAGACGGCGCTGGGGAGACGGATGGCTCAGATGGCGCTGGGTAGACGGATGGCTCAGACGGCGCTGGGTAGACGGATGGCTCAGATGGCGCTCGGGAGACGGATGGCTCAGATAGCGCTGGGGAGACGGATGGCTCTGGCCGGATAAGGCGCACTGTAGACCTGGTGCGTGGTGCCGGAACTGGAGGCACCGGGCTAAGGACACGCACCTTCATACTAGTGCGGGGAGCAGGGACAGGGCACACTGGACTCTCAAAGCCCACTCTATACCTGGTGCGTGGTACCGGCACTGGTGACACCGGGCTGAGGGCAAGCACATCAGGATTAGTAGGGGGAGAAGAAACAGTGTGTACAGGGCTCTGGAGACGCACAGGAGGCTTAGTGCGTGGTGCCGGAACTGGAGGCACCGAACTGGATACACGCACTATAGGGAGAGTGCGTGGAGGAGGAACAGGGCTCTGGAAATGCACTGGTAGCCTAGTGCGTAGTGTAGGCACTGTAGGTACTAGGCTGGGGCGGGGAGGTGGCGCCGGAAATACCGGACCGTGCAGGCGTACTGGCTCTCTTGAGCATTGAGCCTGCCCAACCTTACCTGGTTGAATGCTCCCGGTCGCCCGACCAGTGCGGGGAGGTGGAATAACCCGCACCGGGCTGTGTAGGCGAACCGGGGAAACCATGCGTAAGGCAGGTGCCATGTATGCCGGCCCGAGGAGACGCACTGGAGACCAGACGCGTTGAGCCGGCCTCATGACACCTGGCTCAATGCCCAATCTAGCCCTACCAGTGCGGGGAGGTGGAATAACCCGCACCGGGCTATGCACACGTACAGGAGACACCGTGCGCTCTACTGCGTAACACGGTGTCTGCCCGTACTCCCGCTCTCCACGGTTAGCCTGGGAAGTGGGCGCAGGTCTCCTACCTGCCCTTGGCCCACAACCCCTTAGCCCCCCCCCCAAGAAATTTTTGGGAGTTACTCACGGGCTTTTCGGGCTTCCGTGCAAGACGCGTCCCCTCATAACTCCGGTTCTTCAACCCAGTAGCCTCTGCTCTCCTCAGTGCCTCCACCTGTTCCCATGGGAGGCGATCCCTTCCAGCCAGGATCTCCTCCCATGTGTAGCAACCTTTACCGTCCAATACATCGTCCCAAGTCCATTCCTCCTTCTTTCGCTGTCCCTTACTCCGTTTACACCGCTGCTTGGCTCTGGATAGGTGGGTGGTTCTGTAACGGCGTTCCTCTCTCTCTTCATAAGAAGAGGAGGAGTAGTGAGGGAACCAAGGCGCAGCGGGTTGTGAACACATAATATTTATTAAAGACAAGACGAAAACGAACTATACTTGATAATGATACAAAATAACAAAACGAAAGTAGACAGACCTGAACGACGAACATACATAAACACGAGAACGCACGAACAGGGAAAAATAGCCTACATGAAATGAACAAACCGTAACAGTCCCGTATGGTGCGACAAACACTGACACAGGAGACAACCACCCACAAACAAACACTGTGAACAGCCTACCTAAATATGACTCTCAATTAGAGGAACGCCAAACACCTGCCTCCAATTGAGAGCCATACCAGGCAACCCTAAACCAACATAGAAACAGACAACATAGAATGCCCACCCAAACTCACGTCCTGACCAACTAACACACAAAACTAAACAGAAAACAGGTCAGGAACGTGACAGTATTGATTTTAAGAAAGGCATTGATGTTTATGGTTAGGTACATTTGTGCAACGATTGTGCTTTTTACGCAAATGCGCTTTTGTTAAATCATCCCCCGTTTGGCGAAGTTGGCTGTCTTTGTTAGGAAGAAATGGTCTTCACACAGTTCGCAACGAGCCAGACGGCCCAAACTGCTGCATATACCCTGACTCTGTTGCACAGAACGCAAGAGAAGTGACACAATTTCCCTAGTTAAAAGAAATTCATGTTAGCAGGAAATATTAACTAAATATGCAGGTTTAAAAATATATACTTGTGTATTGATTTTAAGAAAGGCGTTGATGTTTATAGTTAGGTACACATTGGTGCAAAGACAGTGCTTTTTTCGTGAATGCGCTTGTTAAATCACCCGTTTGGCGAAGTAGGCTGTGATTCAATGATAAATTAACAGGCACCGCATCGATTATATGCAACGCAGGACAAGCAAGATAAACTAGTAATATCATCAACCATGTGTAAACTAGTGATTATGTTAAGATTTATTGTTTTTTATAAGATAAGTTTAATGTTAGCTAGCACCTTACCTTTACTCCTTGCTGCACTCTCATAACAGGTAGTCAGCCTGCCACGCAGTCTCCTCGTGGAGTGCAATGTAATCGGCCATAATCGGTTTCCAAAAATGCAGATTACCGATTGTTATGAAAACTTCAAATCGGCCCTAATTAATCGGTCGACCTCTAAACGATAAGATACAATACATCATCTAAAATAATATCCCAATATGTAAATGTATCGACCCCCCCCCCATAACTACACCTCACAAGCCACTTTTCTGGAACATGAATTTAAAGCTAGTTTAAGCCTATACAGAACCAGGGCTTACTTTAAAGGGTGACAGCTGAATTCACCTCAGTGCTTGAGTCTCTGAAATCTTCGGAGAGAGTTGTTTGAGAGCCTAAAGGCCATAGTCTTGTGCCGAAGTCTGGCCGAGCGGCAACAACTCTCGCCTCCATATGCCCCTCAGCGACAGGGGTTGAGCCTTGATTCGCCCACTGTCGTTGCCTTTCCTATCTGTCATTGTCTGTCCCCTTACCTCCTAACTGTCCTTTCTAAAAAAAAAAATTAAAAAAAAAACTAGGTATGAAAGGATGTTTAAATCTCTAATCTTCTTCTTAAAAAAGGAAGGAGAAAATATACCATAATCTGTATTAGCCTTGTAGTCAGTACCCTGTAATCTCATACAAAATAAATAAGAGTGTGGTGTATAATCATGAGGTCTTGATTTTTGTGCTTGCAGTTACAGTGCCTTCAGAAAGTATTCATACCCCTTGACTTATTCCACATTTTGTGTTACAGCCTGAATTCAAAATGTATTAAATCGATTATTTTTCAACCATCTACACACAATACTCCATAATGACAAAGTGAAAACATGTTTTTAGAAATGTTTGTACATTTATTTAAAATGAAATACAGAAATATCTCATTTACAGTACAAGTCAAAAGTTGTTCTTTATTTTTACTATTTTCTACATTGTAGAATATTAGTGAAAACATAAACTATGACAATGCATATGGAATCATGTAGTAACCAAAAAAGTTTAAAACAAATCAAAATATATTTTATATTGTTCAAAGTAGCCACCCTTTGCCTTGATGACAGCTTTGCATACTCTTGGCATTCTCTCAACCAGCTTCATGGGGAATGCTTTTCCAACAGTCTTGAAGGAGTTCTCACATATGCTGAGCACTTGTTGGCTGCTTTTCCTTAACTAAATCAAAATGTATTTGTCACATACACATGATTAGCAGATGTTAATGCGAGTGTAGCGAAATGCTTGTGCTTCTAGTTCCCGACAGTGCAGTAATATCTAACAAGTAATCTAACAATTCCCCAACAACAACCTAATACACACAAATCTAAAGGGGTGAATGAGAATATGTACATATAAGTAGATGGATGAACGATGGCCGAGCAGCATAGGCAAGGTGCAATAGATGGTATAAAATACAGTATATACATGTGATATGCGTAATGTAAGATATGCAAACATTATTCAAGTGGCATTATTTAGAGTGGTCTTGTATAAAGCGGCCAGTGATTGGGTCTCAATGTAGGCAGTAGCCTCTGAGTTAGTGATTGCTGTTTAGCAGTCTCTCGGTCCCAGGTTTGATGCACCTGTACTGACTTCGCCTTCTGGATGGTAGCGGTGTGAACAGGCAGTGGCTCGGATGTCCTTGATGATCTTTTTGGCCTTCCTGTGACATCGGGTGCTGTAGGTGTCATGGAGGGCAGGTAGTTTGCCCCCGGTGATGCGTTGTGCAGACCGCACCACCCTCTGAAGAGCCTTGCAGTTGAGGGCGGTGCAGTTGCCGTACCAGGCTGTAAAACAGCCTGACAGGATGCTCTCGATTGTGCATCTGTAAAAGTTTGTCAGGGTTTTGGGTGACAAGCCAAATTTCTTCAGCCTTCTAGGTTGAAGAGGCGCTGTTGAGCGTTCTTCACCACACTGTCTGTGTGTGTGGACCATTTCAGTTTGTCTGTGATGTGTACGCCTAGGAACTTCAAACTTTTCACCTTCTCCACTGCTGTTCCTTCGATGTGGATAGGGGGGTGCTCCCTCTGCTGTTTCCTGAAGACCACAATCATCTCCTTAGTTTTGTTAACGTTGAGTGAGATGTTTTCCTGACACCACACTCCGAGTGCCCTCATCTCCTCCCTGTTGGCTGTCTCATCATTGTTGGTAATCAAGCCCACTACTGTTGTGTCTTATTGTTGTGTTTTATTTCAATTTTTTCAATTATTTTTTTTTATTCTAAAACTTTGGTGAAATGGAAATGGGAACAAAATCAAACAAAATAATGGTATTCACTCGCCTTGTCGGTCATCAAGCATTTCTGTAGTCCCACAGTCTTCCTTCCCAGGTGTGTGTAAAGCGTGTTTTACTTGCCTGAGTTATAATACTCCATACCTCCATTCATTTTTCACATCGTGAATTCTAACAAAAATTCAAATTAATTGTGTGTTTGATGTAGGCTTACCTTGGCCTCGCGTTTTTAATAGCCGTGTGGTTCTCTCTAGGACAAGTTGTGAGTTCCCTGTAAAGAGGAGAGACACGGAGGCCCGATTGGCCTCCGTGGACATTAACAAATGCTTTCAACGCTGCAGGAGCTGTTTATTTTGCTTAATTCCGGGACAATGTAGACCGCCCGGACTTTCAACGTAGCAACTGTTTTCTTGCAGAGGACTACAGTGGCTACTCTTAGCAAACAAGTAGCCAACCTGCACAAGCTACTGGGTAATCCATGCCTGCCTACATTTTCTTTCTCTTCTACCTCTGTAGCCGGACGCCACTCTGGCCCGGTGGAATTGTCGCCGCTGTGTTGGCTCTCCACAGCCGGCTGGCCGGTACTCTGCAGGGATCCCTCCCCTAAGGGAGAATGGTGTTAGTAGAATGCTCCTGGATGACTTGGTGGATGTTCTTGATCCTACCAACCAGCCATGGAGATATGTCACTCGCTGTCACACTCGAAAACAGTGTCCTCTGGCAACGGGAGCCTCCTTGGAGATGTTAAACCTGGACCGGACACAGACTAGCCCTGGATCCAGAAGTTCTGGAGCCTTCTTCTCTGGGGGTTTCCGATTTGAGATCGGATCCGGAGGTACCTGCGCCTTCGTCCTCAGTTCTGTCTCCCTCTCTGGTGGTTTCTACCTCGGGTTCAGATCCTCAGACCTCCCACCCTCATCAGACCGTGAGGCTGTTTGAAACTCCGTCCCATTCATCATCCACGGTTGATACTACAGCTGGCTAGGGTCCATCGGTTTGCCAAACCACTCGAGCAGTGTCGTGGTAATTCTAACAAAAGGAGAGAGACTGTATTCTTCAAAACAACTTTATTATAAGATTTGCAAAAATGAAGCAATCAATAACAACCACTCAACAGTGCATCGTCAGGAAAGCCCAACGAACAGAGTTGTCTCTCTCATTTTGTAGAAAAAGTACAACCTATTTTGTCTGTGGCAGTTCATCAGATGGGTGGAAACAAGGATGGAACATGGTGTGTAAAAGATGATTTAGCTTGTCTGTGCAGATTAAAATAGCTGACGTTGCTACCATTGTCTGTTCCTTTCTGCGTGTTTCCACACATCTAAGTTCCTGTAGATTGTAAAAACAGGATGTCACATACTGCAGTCGGACCCAAACAGCTCTTATCTGTACGCCCAGACTTATGACTAAGTCACACAAGACAAGCCTGTGTCAGCAAAATACTAACATAACAACGGACAATTCTCTAAGTAAAAACAGCATATTATGTCTGTCTAGTTAAACAACATAGTAGGTAATTAAATTTCCTCCACAGGCGAAAGAACAGCTGGACCTCCTCAGCCATTGCACCAGCTGTTGTCATCGGCAGTTCTATGGTAAGAAACATCTGGTTCCCGGGGCAAAAACCCTGTGCTATTCTGGAGCATGAGTACAGGACATTACAAGGCTGCTTCCGACCATTCTACGACAGCTGCCGGGAGCTGACGCTGTTGTAGTCCATGTGGGGTCAAACGAAATTAGGAGGGCTAGCTCGGCACGTCTGAAAATGTATTTTAAAGAACAGATTCTAGCACTGAAAGATTCCAAAATGCGGCCAATTATTTCAGATCCGGTACCATCGTTGGATGTGAAAGATTCGGCAGGCTACTGGCATTACACATCTGGCTAAAAGATTACTGTAGCTCTGTTGGAATCACTTTTATAGAGAACTTTGACACCTTCTGGGAGAAAAAGATGCTCTACAGGACTGACGGAGTCCATCCAAATCATCTTGACTCCTGGACTTAGTCCACGCATTTCAAGGCTGTATTGAGACAATGACTTATCAATGACCCAAGGCCTGCTCCGTTAATTCCTACCATTGTGTTGCTGAATCAGCTCAAACATAAATATCATAACAATAACTTCCGATAAGCTTTCCTGTAAAGCAATAAAAACAATCTAGCATCACAGAAAAGTGCACATTAACATATGTAGCCTAAGAAACAACGTTCATGAAATCCTTAACTTGCTAGTAACATTCATTCATATTCCTACTATCTCTGAAACTGTCTTAGATCATGCCTTTGATAATACAGTGGTGGCAATACATGGTTATAACATCTACAGAAAAGACAAATGCCAATGTGTGGCGGTCTATATTCAGAACGACATTCCTGTAAAGCTGAGAGAGGATCTCCTGTTAAATACTGTTGAAGTAATATGGCTACAGGTTCATCTGCCTCACCTAAAGACCATTATTGTGGGTAGCTCCTATAGACCACCAAGTGCTAACAGTCAGTATCTGGATAATATGTGTGAGATGCTTGATAATGTATGTGATATCAACAGAGAAGTATATTTTCTGGGTGATTTTAAATATTGTCTGGCTTTCATCAAGCTGCCCACTCAAGAAAAAGTTTAAAACGGTAACCAGTACCTGCAACCTGGTTATCAGTCAACCTACGAGTTACAAACATCACAGGAATGAAATCATCAGCATGTATTGATCACATCTTTATTTATGCTGCAGAAATTTGCCTTAAAGCAGTATCCAAATCCATTGGATGTAAAGATCATAATATAGTAGCCATATCTAGGAAAACCAAAGTTCCAAAAGCTGTGCCTAATAGTGTATATGAGGTCATACAATATGTTTTGTAGTGATTCCTATGTTGACGATGTAAAGAATATTTGCTGGTCTGTGGTGTGTAATGAGGAGCAACCAGACGCTACACTTGACACATTTATAAAATTACTTATTTCAGTTACTAATATGCATGCACCCATTAAGAAAAGAACTGTAAAAACTGTAAAATCCTCTCGAATTGATGAGGAATTGAAAGTTGTACGGTTGAGAGGGATGGGGCAAAAGGAACAACAAATAAGTCTGGTTGCACAACCGATTGGCAAACATACTGCAAATTGAGAAATAATTTCCAGCTACCCACAGGAGGTTGGTGGCACCTTAATTGGGGAGAATGGGCTCTTGGTAATGACTGGAGCGGAATCAGTGGAATGGTATCAAATACATCAAACACATGGTTTCCAGGTGTCTGATGCCATTCCATTAGTTCCGTTCCGTGTGTGTCCCATTTATCATGAGCCATTCTCCCCTCTGCACTATAACTACTTTAAAGATGTTTTCATTGACAAGATTAGCAAACTTAGGGATGACATGCCAGCAACAAACGCTGACACCACATCCAAGTATAACTGACCAAATTATGAAAGACAAGCGTTGTCATTTTGAATTCCGTAAAGTCAGCGTGGAAGAGGCGAAGAAATGGTTGTCTATCAACAATGATAAGCGACCGGGGTCCCGACAACTTGGATGAAAAATTACTGAAGATAATAGCGGATGATATAGCCGCACCTATTTGCAATATCTTCAATCTAAGCCTACTAGAAAGTGTGTGCCCTCAGGCCTGGAGGGAAGCAAAAGTCATTCCGCTACCCAGGAATAGTAAAGCCCCCTTTACTGGCTCAAATAGCCGACCAATCAGCCTGTTACCAACCCTTAGTAAACTTTTGAAAAAAAAATTGTTGGACCAGATACAATGCAATTTTGCAGTAAACAAATTGACAACAGACTTTCAACATACTTATAGGGAAGGACATTCAACAAGCACAGCACTTAACAAATGACTGATGATTGGCTGAAAGTGTTGATTAAAAGATTGTGCGAGCTATTTTGTTCGACTTCAGTGCGGATTTTGACATTATCGATCATAGTCTGCTGTTGGAAAAAACGCTTGTGTTATGGCTTTATACCCCCTGCTCTATTGTGGATAAAGAAATACCTGTCTAACAGAACACAAAGGGTGATCTTTAATGGAAGCCTCCAACATAATCCATGTTGTATCAGGAATTCCCCATGGGCAGCTGTCTAACATGCTGACCAGACCGGACACGTCGCGTTGCGCGAGCGTCACAAAATAAATTTAGAAATCCATGTTATTCAATTATTGCACCCACACTGCTCACGAGCGCCAACGAGCGTCTGCGACACCAAGGGCTAAAATAGAAGTCGTTCCTATTTCTGACTGAAAGTCATCTCCTCATTGGTTTATAGATGCAGGTACCCACTTGCCATCTCATCATTGGTTATACCCACGTGGGTGATTGAAAGACAAACTTTGTTGCCGGTTGTTGTGGTAATACAATGAAAGTTTAGAAGCGATCACCATATAAGTTCAAAGATGAAAAAGCCTGGAAGGAGGAGAGATGACTAGAAACGATTTGGTTGGCCGTTTTATGTGTGGATTAATTGTCGGAGTAGAGGTCCTTGTGCATTTCAGGTAAAATAACAACTCAATGTTTATATCTCAGGACAAATTAGCTAGCAACAGCAAGCTAGCTAAATAGGACAAATTAACGTTAGCTAGCAAGTGCAAGCTAACTAGCTAAATTGCCATACATGTTTAATGCTTTTCGATCTGTCCCCAAATTAATGTCATTGGTTCAGAGTTTGTTTTGATATTTTAACACGCGTGTCGTGATCGCGTTTGGTGTGGGGGGGGCAAAATAAATGTATGCACGATAGCGCACGATGGCGCACGCGCGCAGCCGGTTTGGGTTCCGTGTAAGCCCCTTACTTTTTTCAATCTTTACTAACGACACGCAGATGACTCAACACTATACACGTCAGCTACTACACAAAAGACGCAGTTCGTTTCAGAATGGGTGGCAAGGAATAAGTCAGTCCATTCACTTTACAGCTCATGTGAATTTGTTTTCATATTTACATAGTTTCATGCTGGTGCTGTCTATGATCTCTTTAGAGATCTTCCCAGAACAGCCCAAATTGGCTCTAGCCAGAATAGAAAGAGGAGTGGGAGGCCCCGGTGCACAAATGAGCAAGAGGACAAGTACATTAGAGTAACTCTGTGTTGTTTTTGTCGCACTGCTTTGCTTTATCTTGGCCAGGTCGCAGTTGTCAATGAGAACTTGTTCTCAACTTGTCTACCTGGTTAAATAAAGGTGAATTTAAAAAAATGTATAAAAACATTCCCGAACAGAAAAACTATGTGCAGTTAGCGCCAAACATTATTTTCCTTGTTATAGCCTAACTAGACGGTAGGCAATAAATGCCTGGGGGAAGCTGTGTAATTTTAAATAAAAACTGAGTGCTGAATCAGCTCAAACATAAATATCATAACAATAACTTCCGATAAGCTTTCCTGTAAAGCAATAAAAACAATCTAGCATCACAGAAAAGTGCACATTAACATATGTAGCCTAAGAAACAACGTTCATGAAATCCTTAACTTGCTAGTAACATTCATTCATATTCCTACTATCTCTGAAACTGTCTTAGATCATGCCTTTGATAATACAGTGGTGGCAATACATGGTTATAACATCTACAGAAAAGACAAATGCCAATGTGTGGCGGTCTATATTCAGAACGACATTCCTGTAAAGCTGAGAGAGGATCTCCTGTTAAATACTGTTGAAGTAATATGGCTACAGGTTCATCTGCCTCACCTAAAGACCATTATTGTGGGTAGCTCCTATAGACCACCAAGTGCTAACAGTCAGTATCTGGATAATATGTGTGAGATGCTTGATAATGTATGTGATATCAACAGAGAAGTATATTTTCTGGGTGATTTTAAATATTGTCTGGCTTTCATCAAGCTGCCCACTCAAGAAAAAGTTTAAAACGGTAACCAGTACCTGCAACCTGGTTATCAGTCAACCTACGAGTTACAAACATCACAGGAATGAAATCATCAGCATGTATTGATCACATCTTTATTTATGCTGCAGAAATTTGCCTTAAAGCAGTATCCAAATCCATTGGATGTAAAGATCATAATATAGTAGCCATATCTAGGAAAACCAAAGTTCCAAAAGCTGTGCCTAATAGTGTATATGAGGTCATACAATATGTTTTGTAGTGATTCCTATGTTGACGATGTAAAGAATATTTGCTGGTCTGTGGTGTGTAATGAGGAGCAACCAGACGCTACACTTGACACATTTATAAAATTACTTATTTCAGTTACTAATATGCATGCACCCATTAAGAAAAGAACTGTAAAAACTGTAAAATCCTCTCGAATTGATGAGGAATTGAAAGTTGTACGGTTGAGAGGGATGGGGCAAAAGGAACAACAAATAAGTCTGGTTGCACAACCGATTGGCAAACATACTGCAAATTGAGAAATAATTTCCAGCTACCCACAGGAGGTTGGTGGCACCTTAATTGGGGAGAATGGGCTCTTGGTAATGACTGGAGCGGAATCAGTGGAATGGTATCAAATACATCAAACACATGGTTTCCAGGTGTCTGATGCCATTCCATTAGTTCCGTTCCGTGTGTGTCCCATTTATCATGAGCCATTCTCCCCTCTGCACTATAACTACTTTAAAGATGTTTTCATTGACAAGATTAGCAAACTTAGGGATGACATGCCAGCAACAAACGCTGACACCACATCCAAGTATAACTGACCAAATTATGAAAGACAAGCGTTGTCATTTTGAATTCCGTAAAGTCAGCGTGGAAGAGGCGAAGAAATGGTTGTCTATCAACAATGATAAGCGACCGGGGTCCCGACAACTTGGATGAAAAATTACTGAAGATAATAGCGGATGATATAGCCGCACCTATTTGCAATATCTTCAATCTAAGCCTACTAGAAAGTGTGTGCCCTCAGGCCTGGAGGGAAGCAAAAGTCATTCCGCTACCCAGGAATAGTAAAGCCCCCTTTACTGGCTCAAATAGCCGACCAATCAGCCTGTTACCAACCCTTAGTAAACTTTTGAAAAAAAAATTGTTGGACCAGATACAATGCAATTTTGCAGTAAACAAATTGACAACAGACTTTCAACATACTTATAGGGAAGGACATTCAACAAGCACAGCACTTAACAAATGACTGATGATTGGCTGAAAGTGTTGATTAAAAGATTGTGCGAGCTATTTTGTTCGACTTCAGTGCGGATTTTGACATTATCGATCATAGTCTGCTGTTGGAAAAAACGCTTGTGTTATGGCTTTATACCCCCTGCTCTATTGTGGATAAAGAAATACCTGTCTAACAGAACACAAAGGGTGATCTTTAATGGAAGCCTCCAACATAATCCATGTTGTATCAGGAATTCCCCATGGGCAGCTGTCTAACATGCTGACCAGACCGGACACGTCGCGTTGCGCGAGCGTCACAAAATAAATTTAGAAATCCATGTTATTCAATTATTGCACCCACACTGCTCACGAGCGCCAACGAGCGTCTGCGACACCAAGGGCTAAAATAGAAGTCGTTCCTATTTCTGACTGAAAGTCATCTCCTCATTGGTTTATAGATGCAGGTACCCACTTGCCATCTCATCATTGGTTATACCCACGTGGGTGATTGAAAGACAAACTTTGTTGCCGGTTGTTGTGGTAATACAATGAAAGTTTAGAAGCGATCACCATATAAGTTCAAAGATGAAAAAGCCTGGAAGGAGGAGAGATGACTAGAAACGATTTGGTTGGCCGTTTTATGTGTGGATTAATTGTCGGAGTAGAGGTCCTTGTGCATTTCAGGTAAAATAACAACTCAATGTTTATATCTCAGGACAAATTAGCTAGCAACAGCAAGCTAGCTAAATAGGACAAATTAACGTTAGCTAGCAAGTGCAAGCTAACTAGCTAAATTGCCATACATGTTTAATGCTTTTCGATCTGTCCCCAAATTAATGTCATTGGTTCAGAGTTTGTTTTGATATTTTAACACGCGTGTCGTGATCGCGTTTGGTGTGGGGGGGGCAAAATAAATGTATGCACGATAGCGCACGATGGCGCACGCGCGCAGCCGGTTTGGGTTCCGTGTAAGCCCCTTACTTTTTTCAATCTTTACTAACGACACGCAGATGACTCAACACTATACACGTCAGCTACTACACAAAAGACGCAGTTCGTTTCAGAATGGGTGGCAAGGAATAAGTCAGTCCATTCACTTTACAGCTCATGTGAATTTGTTTTCATATTTACATAGTTTCATGCTGGTGCTGTCTATGATCTCTTTAGAGATCTTCCCAGAACAGCCCAAATTGGCTCTAGCCAGAATAGAAAGAGGAGTGGGAGGCCCCGGTGCACAAATGAGCAAGAGGACAAGTACATTAGAGTAACTCTGTGTTGTTTTTGTCGCACTGCTTTGCTTTATCTTGGCCAGGTCGCAGTTGTCAATGAGAACTTGTTCTCAACTTGTCTACCTGGTTAAATAAAGGTGAATTTAAAAAAATGTATAAAAACATTCCCGAACAGAAAAACTATGTGCAGTTAGCGCCAAACATTATTTTCCTTGTTATAGCCTAACTAGACGGTAGGCAATAAATGCCTGGGGGAAGCTGTGTAATTTTAAATAAAAACTGAAAGATAGAGGTGAACTTTAGGTTGCTCTGGTGAATTTGCGAGGCATGCGAGACGAGACATTATTTCTGCCTGCCCCCTGTCTCTCTCCCTCGCGCTGGCTCGCCTGCTCTTGCTCTTCGCCAGAGATATGAGATCCTCATGTCTCCGCCTTAATAATGCGAGTCCTCGTCCCAAAGGCGGGAAGGCCAGCTACAAGCTTAGGTCCAAATTAAGGCCCAAAAAACGCATTTTGGTGAGAGTGAAACCTCTCCCTTCACCTCTTCCTCACTGTCTTCGTTAAGGATTCAAGTGTGTGTTCAGTCCTCGGTCTGTTGAGTGTAAGAATTTCCTAACCTATTGATGATAGGCCCTGCTTTACTGAAGTTGTGAGACATTGCATGCCAAGAAATTGCAAGACACAGCATTACATTTTACATTTACATTTCAGTAATTTAGCAGACGCTCTTATCCAGAGCGACTAACAGTTAGTGCATTCATCTTGAGATAGCTAGGTGGAACAACCACATATCACAGGCATAGTAAGTACACTTTTCCTCAAAGTAGTTATCAGAGAAGTCAGAGCTGGAAAGGGGGGGGGGGCTCAATTGCAAGTGTTGGTTCAGGTAAGTTGAGGTGAGGAGGGGGATTATTTAAGATACTGTTTGAAGAGGTAGGGTTTCAGGCGCTTTCGGAAGATGGGCAGGGACTCTGTTGTCCTAGCTTCAGGGGGAAGCTGGTTCCTTCATTGGGGTGCCAGGACAGAGAAGAGCTTGGACTGGGCTGCTTACGGGAGGTCAAGAGACCAGAGGTGGAAGAACGGAATGCTTGGGTTGTTGTGTAGGGTTTGAGCATAGCCTGAAGGTAGGGACTGACAGTTCCTCTTGCTGCTCCATAGGCAAGCACCATGGTCTTGTAGTGGATTCGAGATTCGACTGGATTCGATTGGAGTGTGCGGAGGAGCAGGGTGACATGGCAGAACTTGGGAAGGTTGAAAACCAGATGGGCTGCAGCATTCTGGATAAATTGCAGTGGATAAGTTGCAGAGGTTTGATGGCACAAGCGGGGAGCCTAGCCAACAGTGAGTTGCAGAAGTCCAGACGGGACTGGAAAGGTCTTTGAGCTGGCAGGCCTTCCCAAAGAGCAGCTTCGTCTTGTCGAGGTTGAGCTTGAGGTGGTGGGCCGACATCCAAGCTGAGATATCTGCCAGGCAGAAGGTGGGGAAGGTGAAAAGTACTTGAGTGTCATCCGCATAGCAATGATAGGAGAGACCATGTGAGGATATGACGAAGCCGAGTGATTTGATGTATAGAGAGAAGGGAGATAGTCTAGAATTGAGCCCTGGGAGACACCAATAGTAAGAGTACATGGTGCAGACACAGATCCTTTCCACGTTACCTGGTAGGAGCAGCCTGCCAGGTAGGATGCAATCCAAGAGTATTCAGAGCCTGAGACGCTCAGCCCTGAGAGGGTGGAGAGGAGGAGCTGATGGTTCACGGTGTCGAAGACAGCGGATAGACCTAGGAGGATGAGAGAGAGAGTCAGCTTTGGCAGTGCGGAGAGCCTCCATGACACAGAGAAGAGCAGTCTCGGTGGAGTGACCTGTTTTGAAGCCTAACTGAGTGACCCGTCTTGAAGCATTCCGTTGCGAGATGCAGATTTTGAATGTCGATAGATAGGGTTTCCACTATTTACCACAGCCACAAAATCAAAATTGGCTATACCGTAAAAATGTATGAAAACAGAAATGAGCTGTTTGGTCTTAATTTAAAGTTAGCAGGGTGGTTGAGGTTAAGACCCACTGGTTGATGCTTATTTATAAAACCCTGTTAGGCCTCACTCCCCCCTATCTGAGATATCTACTGCAGCCCTCATCCTCCACATACAACACCTGTTCTGCCAGTCGCACACCAATCCCTGGGTCGCTCCTCTTTTCAGTTCCCTGCAGCTAGCGACTTGAACGAGCTGCAACAAACACTCAAACTGGACAGTTTTATCTACATTTCTCCATTCAAAGACTCAATCATGGACGCTCTTACTGACAGTTGTGGCTGCTTCGCGTGATATATTGTTGTCTCTACCTTCTAGCCCTTTGTGCTGTTGTCTGTGCCCAATAATGTTTTTACCATGTTTTGTGCTGCGACCATGTTGTCATGTTGTGTTACTACCATGCTGTGTTGTTATGTGCATCTGCCATGCTATGTTGTTGTCTTAGGTCTATGTTTATGTAGTGCTGTGTTGTCTCTCTTGTCGCAATGTGTGTTTTGTCCTATATTTATTTTTAATCCCAGCCCCCGTCCCTGCAGGAGGCGTTTTGCCTTTTGGTAGGCGTCATTGTAAATAAGAATTTCTTCTTATCTAACTTGCCAAGTTAAATAAAGGTTCAATTAAAAAAGATAGACAACAAGTGTGCGGGACGCGGCCTGTCTACCACGGCACACTGCCGTGGTGCTGAAGTAACTGCGATGAGAAACCAGTAGTGAATTGATAAGACATGGATACAGCATACTAATACTGTCCATGATATAGCACATTGGCTGTGCCGTCCTGTATGTACACAAGGTCTGTTATCGTATCAGTCTAATGGTGTCCCTTAATCGTCAAGACTTTACCACCCACCAGCGCTTCCTATGGGAGCCTTACTCACCCCTTAAACAGAAGCAATTAAGAGGTGGCGGGGAACCCCCACACTCTGAGTAAATGACAACGATTTTTATAACGGCAGCTTAAGAATGTGTGGTCTGTTATTACGCGTTGTGATACGGTATGTGTCGATGGTTTTTTAGATTATGCACGAATGACAAGTTTATGAAAACAACATGGCTAGTGAAATTGCAATGGCGTCATTTATCAGCATGAGAAAGCATGCTAACTAACACTTTATACCATCCCAGAGCCGCCAGAAAAGACAGGTTTTTCCCCAGTACTTTTCAGACTTTCAAAGCAGCAGCAGCGATCTTGTTAACCAGATATATTCAATAGTTCACGTCGTAGAAAAACGTTTTGCAACGGAAAAGAAAGCACGCGTTTCTTATTGGACAAGTCAACATATTACCTCCCCCAATTGCAGCCCGTTTGCCTCTGTTTTCTCTAGTGAATTCAACCCTGTCCCTGGGATTTCACATGGTAAACTCCACACTCGCTGTGACAGGTGGATTCTAGCTACAGCCTACAGAACCTACATTTTACAATATAGCCAGTTTTGACTTTGTGGCTGTGGTAACTGCCTGCCTGGTTGCCTCACGAGAGAGCAAACACACATTTTCATGGAAAACAAGATACGTGTTAATAAAAGCAGGTTATAAAAGCAGTTTAACTACCTCTTAAACTATCTAGAATGATCCACTTTATCTATAGTAACGTTATCTATAGTAGCCTAGCTAGATAGATATCTAGTGTAGCTAGTTAACATTAGGCAGGTTGATGCAACCAGTTCGTCTGGCTTTATCACTTTTATATGTTAGCAATATATTCAAATAATGATTTACCTTTTTTCATTAAATGGGGGCGCTGTTGTGGCTATTTATGCTAATCGTGTAATTTTTTGAAACGGCTTCCCACAAAGTTCTTGATCGTACAATATGCATATTATTATTATTATTGGATAGAAAACAGTCTATAGTTTCTATAGGAGTTGAAATTTTGTCTCTAAGTGGAACAGAGCCCATTCTACAGCAATTTCCCTGACATGGAGTCTTATTTCAGAAATTTTGGCCACTGTTCTGGAGTCAGTTAAAAGGGCACTGTTATTGCTATGACTATACGGACACTGCTTACGTCTTCCCCTGGATGTCTTTACGTGATGACGATTTGAATGGGGTCGATTGCGCGTTCACAGGCACTATAAATTAAAAAACCCTGAGGCTAGTCACTCTTTTGGAGCTGCGTCATGCGCCTAGAGGACACCGACCCGCACCTGTTCCAAGCATTAGTGGAGGGAGTAATATTACTCTGGTCATGTTTCTACTCGTTATGGGAGTTAAAAACATCATAAGGTAGTTAATTTAAAGCGTTTTATAGCAATTTATATCCGTTTAGTGCGATTTTGGGACATTTATTTCTGAAACGCTGTGAATTGCTGGGCACGCTTCCAGTTCATCCCGAACGCAGTTGGCATTTCCACATGGCAAGAGGACAGCTTTCCACCAAAAGACGATTGGACCCAAGAAAGGATCCTTTGCCCAAGATACTGATGGAAGAACAGCTCAAAGTAGGACATTTTTATTATGATAAATCGTGTTTCTGTCGAAAAATGTTAGTGGCTTAGGACGCCATGTTTTTTGACGTAGCTTCGCTTGGCGCAAGCTGTATTGAAAAGTAAGGATAATTTAAAAAATGTAATTCCGCGATTGTATTAAGAATTAAATTGTCTATCAATCCCTGTCCACCCTATATTTTTTAGTCACGTTTATGAGTATTTATGTATAAGAGTAGATCACTGTCTAAGTGGCGCACAGACTTTTTCTGACCAGCTGAGCTACATTTCACATTGTCTAACCATGATTTTGGTGGCTAAATATAAACATTTTCGATCAAATTCTGTATGGATTGTGTAATATGATGTTACAGGAGTGTCATCTGAAGAATTCTGAGAAGGTTAGTGAAAAAATTAATATATTTTGGCGATGTTTACTTTTATCGCTCACTTTGGCTAGAATCAATGCTGGGCTGCTATGTGCTATGTGCTATGCTAATATAACGATTTATTGTGTTTTCGCTGTAAGACACTTAGAAAATCTGAAATATTGTCTGTATTCACAGGATCTGTGTCTTTCGATTCGTGTATGCTGTGTATTTTTACGAAATGTTTGATGATTAGTAAGTAGGTAAACACGTTGCTCTAAGTAGTTTTTCTATTCCATTTGTGACGGTGGGTGCAATTGTAACCTATGCCATCTACCTGAAATATGCACTTTTTTCTAACAAAACCTATCCCATACCATAAATATGTTATCAGACTGTCATCTGATGAGTTTTTTTATTGGTTAGGGGCTATAAATATCTTAGTTTAGCCGAATTGGTGATAGCTACTGGTGTTGGTGGACAAATAAAAGATGGTGGATTATGCTAATGTGTTTTTAGGTAATAGATGTACATCTTTACATATTGTGTCTTCCCTGTAAAACATTTTAAAAATCGGACATGTTGACTGGATTCACAAGATCTGTGTCTTTCATTAGCTGTATTGGACTTTAATGTGTGAAAGTTAAATATTTAAAAAAAATATTGTTTTTGAATTTCGCGGCACTGGTTTTTCAGTGGGGGTGGGGGGGGAGTGCCGCTAGCGGCACTCTCATCCTAGACAGGTTAAAAACATTATTTGACCATTTTCTTAATACTATTTCATCCTTCCACAAGATATAGCCTTGGCAGCAGCTAATGGGGTTCTTTAATAAATACAAATATACATTCTGTTTCCTCCCCTTTAGCCTCCAACAATGCAGACTTTTATTAGGGACCATTGTTGCTTTTCCTTTGACTTGGCATGTGGTTGTGGATATTCTGTACTTTCTTCTGGTCGGTTGTGCAATAGTAGTGTGGGTTGTACTGGTGTCTATGAAGGAGCTTTGTAGCAAGAGGGTGCGTTTGGACAATAACAGCTGGAAGAAATGGAGATGACTAATGCTCCTGGTATGATTCTGTTACAGATGTCCTTGAAGCCCAACAAAACACAGTGTTGATATTTTCTCATAACAGCCAAAGGATACACACTATAAACTGTTGTCCAGTGCACACACTGAGAGTAAAGGGTTTCAACCAGAACAGGCCCTCCCTTTAGGGAATGCAATGAATGTCGTTTGTGAAAAATGCCTTGGACTGAGATTCTGAATAAGAAATGAAACAGATGCTTTAAAGAGGGCCATTGCTCCAGCACTAAGAAAATGTACATTTAAATATGAACTAGACAAGCTCAAAACCATTTGAGGCATTAGAGTTCATGCATTGTTGTACAGTGTTTGAAAAAATTATAATATGAATGGAAAATAAAACACAGATATATTTTGATTAGATAAGAATTCAACCCACTGAGTCAATACTTTGTAGAATCACCTTTGGCAGTGATTACAGCTGTGAGTCTTTCTGGATAAGTCTCTAAGAGCTTTGCAAACCTGGATTGTACAGTATTTGCCCATTCTTTAAAGTATTTCCGCAGTTTTTCAAGCCGATTTATATCAAACTTTTAACTAGGCCACTAGGGAACATTCAATTTTGTCTTGCTAAGTAACTCCAGTATATATTTGGCCTTCCGTTTTATGTGATTGTCCTGCTGAAAGGTGGATTTGTCTCCCAGTGTCTGTTGGAAAGCAGACTGAACCAGATTTTCCTATATGAATTTGCCTATGCTTAGCTCTATTCCTTGTTTTATCCTAAAAAAACTCCCCAGTCCTTTCCAATGTCAAACATACCCATAACATGATGCAGCCATCACCATGCTTGAAAATATTGTGTGGTACTTAGTGATGTGTTGTGTTGGATTTGCCAATAACATATTCCTTTTTGTATTCAGGACAAAAAGTTAATTTCTTTGCCACATATCTTGCAGTTGTTTGCCTTATTGCATCCTGTTTGACATATTGCAAACAGTGCATGTTTTGTAATATTTTTTATTCTGTACAGGCTTCCTTCTTTTCACTCTGTCATTTAGGTTAGTATTGTGGAGTAACTACAATGTTGTTGATCCATCCTCATTTTTCTCCTGTCGCAGCCATTTAACTCTGTAACTGGTATAAAATCCCCATTGGCCTCATGGTGAAATCCCTGAGAGGTTTCCTTCCTCTCTGTCAACTGAGTTAGGAAGGACGCCTGTATCTTTGTAGTGACTTGGTGTATTGATGAGGGGTTGGTACCGGTTCAGGGAACAGAACAGGAAAATAACAAACATTTTCAAGGAACAGAAACGGAACCTGGAACGAAATTGATCCATACTGTTCCAGAACAGAACCGTTATTTTAAAAGCATGGGAACCAACCGGTTAATAACGTTATTTTACGTTCCAGGCATTGTTTTTCTAGTCCCACATCAAAAAACAACAAAGCGCTTATCCAAAACTCTCACTCTGTCACTCAGAAACTTTATTTGAGTTTCTGCGTGCAAGCTGAAAATCTTTGCCTGTGCTTGTGCGTGTTTAGGCTACCTGCCCCCCCCCCCCCGAAGCGTAGGCTACTGTACGTTGCAAGCTTGATTCAGAAGATGGGGAAAGGGATTTTTTTATTAGCAAGAGAATAATGGATAAACTTTTTCAATGCTAGTTAAGGATACTATAGGTCTAGGTTTCACGTTGGATTTATTAGCTACAAAAAGGTAAGATGGGGTTTTAATTCTGGTGCAACCCTGCACAGTCAAGCTTGCTAGCTAGCTAAACTCAGCAAAAAAAGAAACGTCCTCTCACTGTCAACTGCGTTTCTTTTCAAACTTAACGTGTAAATATGTGTATGAACATAACAAGATTCAACGTCTGAGACATACACTGAACAAGTTCCACAGACATGTGACTAACAGAAATGGAATGATGTGTCCCTGAACAAAGGGGGGGGGGAATCAAAAGTAAGTCAGTATCTGGTGTGGCCACCAGCTGCATTTAGTACTGCAGTGCATCTCCTCCTCATGGACTGCACCAGATTTGCCAGTTCTTGCTGTGAGATGTTACCCCACTCTTCCACCAAGGCACCTGCAATTTCCCGGACATTTCTGGGGGGAATGGCCCTAGCCCTCGCCCGCCGATGAAATAGGTCCCAGACGTGAGATCCGGGCTCTTCGCTGGCCATGGCAGGACACTGACATTCCTGTCTTGCAGGAAATCCCGCACAGAACGAGCAGTATGGCTGGTGGCATTGTCATGCTGGAGGGTCATGTCAGGATGAGCCTGCAGGAAGGGTACCACATGAGGGAGGAGGATGTCTTCCCTGTAACCCACAGCGTTGAGATTGCCTGCAATGACAACAAGCTCAGTCCAATGATGCTGTGACACACCACCCCAGACCATGACGGACCCTCCACCTCCAAATCAATCCCGCTCCAGAGTACAGGCCTCGGTGTAACGCTCATTCCTTCAATGATAAACGCGAATCCGACCATCACCCCTGGTGAGACAAAACCGCAACTCGTCAGTGAAGAGCACTTTTTGCCAGTCCTGTCTGGTCCAGCGGCGGTGCGGTTGTGCCCATAGGCGACGTTGTTTCCGGTGATGTCTGGTGAGGACCTGCCTTACAACAGGCCTACAAGCCCTCAGTCCAGCCTCTCTCAGCCTATTGCGGACAGTCTGAGCACTGATGGAGGGATTGTGCATTCCTGGTGTAACTCGGGCAGTTCTTGTTGCCATCCTGTACCTGTCCCGCAGGTATGGTGTTCGGATGTACCGATTCTGTGCAGGTGTTGTTACTCTTGGTCTGCCATTGCGAGGACGATCAGCTGTCCGTCCTGTCTCCCTGTAGCGCTGTCTTAGGCGTCTCACAGTACTGACATTGCAATTTTTTGCCCTGGCCACATCTGCAGTCCTCATGCCTCCTTGCAGCATCTTTCTTTTTGTGTTTTTCACAAACCTTTCTACTGTGAGTCAGTAGAAAGGTCTCTTTAGTGTCCTAAGTTTTCATAACTGTGACCTTAATTGTCTACCTTCTGTAAGCTGTTAGTGTCTTAACGACCGTTCCACAGGTGGCATTATTCATTAATTGTTTATGGTTCATTGAACATCCATGGGAAACTTAAAGCCTTTACAATGAAGATCTGTGATTTTTGGGGGATTTTTACAAATTTTCTTTGAAAGACAGGGTCCTGAAAAAGGGACTTTTCTTTTTTGCTGAGTTTAGCTCAAAGGACTTTCAAAGTTCCTCCATAGAAACTGCTCCTCCTAGGTTTAATTCTGTGGATCTAATTCAGATAATGCGTGTCATAACAAGATGCCTAGCTCTTCAAGCTTTTTCAACCCTCTCTCCCCACCCGCAGAATTTCAGTCGTATCTTGCGCCGTAGGCTACATTTTCATTTTAGTAGACACTCTTATCCACAGCGACATACAGGCGCAATTAGGGTTAAGTGCACTTGCTTAAGGGTACATTTTCACCGACCTTTCGGTATCTGGCCCAATGCTCTTAACCTACCTCCCCAACACCTGTCTGTCCATCAAACATGTAAACTACTAGCTTGATTGCTCTATCCACACTGATTGGTGAAGTAATTTAATGAGCTAAATGTAAATAAAAATATGTTGATTTCACAGGTTAAAAAATAACAATAAGGAACTATATACACCGTTACTTGTTTTTTTAAACGGTTCAAAACGTTATTTTGCTGATCGGAACAGTGGAACGAAACAAAAATTGTGGTTCTGTTCTCAATGAAACGATTGGAAAATTATTTTGGTTACAACCCCTGGTACACCACCCAAAGTATAATTCATAATTTTAATAATAACTCTACCAATACAGTAGGTGCCCTTCTTTGCGAGCCATTGGAAAACCTCCCTGGGCTTTGTTGTTGAATCTGTGCTCGAAATTCACTTCTCGACTAAGGGACCAATAATCTGTATGTGTGGGGTACAGAGATGGGGTAGTCATTCAAGACCATTATTGCACACAGAGTTACTTATTATATGCAACTTATTCTCTGATTTGTAAAGCACATTTTTACTCCTGAAAATAATTAGGCTTACAATAACAAAGGGATTGAATACTTATTGACTCAAGACATTTCAGCTTTTCATTTTCTTTTTTTTTGTAAAAAATTCTAAAAACATAATTCCACTTTGACATTATGGGGTATTATGTGTACATCAGTGACACAAAATCTCAATTTAATCTATTTTAAATTCAGGCTGTAAGACAACAAAATGTGGGAAAAGTCAAGGGGTGTGAATACTTTCTGATGGCACGGTAGTTTACAGTTTTTCTCCACTTGCACACAGAGGAGTTGCCTTGCCTTGATGTTGTAACACTGAAATCCTAGCCTTGAGCACCAACGTAAAGTATAAAGAAAGCACAAAAAACTACAGTGTCTCCTACAGACTTAATCTCATAATTGTCATTTGTTAGTTTCATTGAACGGTTAAATCTCACCTTTTTGGTAAAAATTGAAGAGATGTGCTCACTTTTAAGGACACAAGCTCAAGTACACAGTACAAATATGAAAATATGACATTTTATGATGTATTTCCTATTCAACAAAACTGTATGAATAAGGCTTGAAATGACATGTGCTTTTTAAATAGTTTAGAATAAAATTATAAAACCATTAACTATAAGATTTCACCTTCCTTATAACTGTAAAATGCATATTTCTACATTTAGTGTGTAAGAAAATTTGCATATTTTCTAATGGTCTCTCTTGATCAAAACTTCTTCCCCACTGCTGTGGATGTCACACAGAGCTCTGGCTTGGCTTCCTGAACTCAATAGGAATTCGCCTTTCATCTTAAATTAATCTTGTCCATCTATGACACATAGTAGTTTTAATCGATGATTTATTTTTGATGAATGGCTATAAATCGATCTCTGAATGTGCTATAGTTATTTAAACCTCTCTCTCTTGCTGCGCTACGATGTAAGGTTTGCAGGCGTGTGCTTTGTCAGTGGCTGTGATGTTGGGTTCAGCCAGGAGATGGACAGTCGGAAGAGCGAATTAAATGGTGGGAGGAACATTCCAGCTGTCCCAAAACCATGTTTTGTGACGAGAGCACTTCCAGTGTCTACAAGACGACAGGGCTGCATTGAGGCCAGTGCACAAAATGTACATATGTCAAAAGAATGGCTAAATTTGTGGAAGATGGCATCCTGTCTTTTTGTCTATGCAGCCGGTTTGTTAAACTGAGGGTACGGTCTAGCTCTAGCTACTGCATATATTGATGTGCTTTTTGATAGCAAAATAACTTATTTTGGCCTCTATTATACGTTAATTTATACCTGACAAGGTGATATTTTCAATGAGACGTGTTTAGTATTTCGATTCCATATATTCACATATTTCTTATTGATAGCAAACTTATTGGGATGCATTTATATGCTTGGTTTGACCAAGGGGTCTGTAGAATAAGTTTAGAGGTTGCAATACAACACAATGCAATGTAATATTAATCTACAATATAGGCTACTCTTATATGCACACAGGGCCTGGGAGGCTCGCAGGGATCCACAGTACTCAATCAATGATACAGTTTTCAACTCAATACTTCTTGTATACCCTAAACTGTTTACATAACTGCACTGTAATTTTAAGCGTTTCAACAGTTAATTGTTTCCCTGCCACAAGGGAAAATGTGTTGAATTACAGGAGACCTTAAAACTGCAAAATAGTCTCTCCGATTTGAAGATGGGGGCCTTTAAGATGTTCTTTCCCAGGGCCTGAGACTTGGGGCTCTATTCAATCCATATTGCGGAAGTCCAGCGCTACTGAAATTTAAAGGGAATGGACACCTCATTCACGGTAAACGCTGCATACGTCGGCTCAATCAGGAAATTACCTTTACATTTCTGTCACGCAATCTGTAATGCTTCAGCGATACAGATTGAATAGAGGCCCTGGTTTGTCCAGCCAGGTGCTGCAGCAGTCATAGTAAAACTCCTTGTGTGCTATTTTTAGCGCATTCTAAAGTCGAGTTGTATTCTGATTTTGAAAGGTCCCTGATGAATTTGCTATCACAAAAGGGGTCCCCTTACCCAAAAAGCTTTGGAACCCCTGATCTATGGCAGGCTTTTGTTTCTTTCCTCTCTAATATTGACCCGTCCAAAGCAGCTCATATTGGCTGTAGGGTCTGTTATGCAGTCATTAGAGGCATTGGGTTGGGGTTTTAGCTTTCCTTCCCATTGATTGTGGATAGACAAAAGAAGCACAAGAAGGATGGCCCTGTCGGTCCCTTGAACAGCGGCAGTCGGATCTGCCATCTCCTCTTACACAGCTAAAGGAAGCAGAATTTAGAATATGCTAGATAGAATGGGCCTATGTTAAGTAGAATGCATCAAGTTGGGCGTCCTCTTGTGTGTGTGCCCAGAATTGTAATGAGGGCCTGATTATTCTCGTATCACTGAGTCCTTGGCCAAATTCATTCAACAGCATTCCATGTACCAGCAGAGCAGAAAGGGTTTTGCCTCAAAAAGTGTCTCGTGCTATAGACAGGTAGAAAATATCACATATTGCGCAAACATTCTGGCCATATTATCATTATATATATTATTGTATTTTTTTCCTGATTGTGATAATCTTGTGGTGTAGCCTAGCGGTTAAGAGCATTAGGCCAGTAACCGAAAGGTTGCTGGTTTGAATCCCTGAGCCGACTTGGTGAAAAATCTGTTGATTTGCTCTTGAGCAAGGCACCTAACCCTAATTACCCCTGTAAGTTGCTCTGGATAAGAGTATCTGCTAAATGGGTACTTTGATCGTACAGGCCTTACAATAAATACTGATTTGTTTTATGGATGTATTTGTGATTCAGTGGTAGGCCTACATCACTGCATCGCAGAAATTGATGTACCTTTAAAATGTAGTTTTACATCACCTACTTTATTGTTGTTTATCACTGTAACTCACTCGCAAATGCTGCCTCTCTTGTTCTGCTTTTCCGGCTCCGATTGCAGCAGCAAATTGTGCAGTCTTGTGGATCTGCGGAGGGGCAATACTCACCGCTAAATCTGTTTAGTGTTACAGAAGAGAGTGATGTCGCTTGTCACAAGAAGTAGTAAAATCAAATCGAACAGCACTTGAATCGGTTGGGTCTCTGCTTTAAATCAATAATGGGCGAGAATTTCCCTCCTCCGTAACACGCTCACTTTGAGATTTATGCGATTGCATGGATCGGGAGAAGGCACGCTCAAAGACTGCAGTAAGATGGTGGAGGGATGTACAGACTGTGACAACTAGTTACATTTGAGGACAGACACAGGCAAATGAAATGAAATGAATATGAAGACAATCTACTAGAGTTATAGACTATTCACTAGGGTTAGAGGATGTGTGGCAAAATCTGCATTGCTTGTCATTTCATCTCTGGCATTCTGCATGTTAGTGGTGGTTGCTGTGCTCCCTTCCAGTCTCTCCCATAAGGCTCCCATAAACAATAAGAACATGCAGAGAGGATATTAACACTCTTCATGAGGGACTGTGAGAACTGCCTGAGAGAAGACAAAAGCCCTTTCCATTGACTTTCAAAACAGACATTTATGAAGCCTCTTTGAGCTCCATGCCCCACTTTAAGACAAAAGCAACTTCCAGAACGAACCACTATAAGGAAGGACAGTTTTGTGGCGATCTAGAAAGGCAGTGCAACATATAGAGACTGCAGTGTTCACTCAGTGGCTGAATGGCAGATATCATTGGGAGACCAAACAAACTGTATTGAATTGTAGTACAGTAATAATGCATATAGTTACACCAATGGCAGGGGGAAGGGATTATGGATGTTGACATGGGGTTGTTGACATGGGGCCGGAGATTGATAGTAGGCTGGTTGGTGTCCAATTGGTGACCACGCCATTTCCCAGTTGTATTGGCCTCCCAGCTGCACCAAAGGCTACACTGCCAAGTCTGATGCCTCTGGAGGCGAAGTCTTTCTTACCCTGTCTTTAGGGTGTGTGTGAGAGAGAGAGGGGGCGAGAGAGCAAGGGTGTGTGTCTGTGAGAGAGAGCAAGGGTGTGTGTCTGTGAGAGAGAGAGCAAGAAAAAATGTGTTTGTCATATGTTTGTACATCTCTATGTTTGCCCATGTATACCTGTCCAAGTCTGCGTTTGAGTGTTTGCATGTCTGGCAGGGAGACAGAGGAGGCGGAGAGAGGGAGGCAGGGCAGGCCGCATTAGAGGATGTTGGCTGGTCCATAGGGAGAGGTTTGGGAGTCTCTGCCAGTAGGTCTCATTTCATCAGGAGCGGAACCAGCAGACACATCCAGGTAGGGAGGAGGTGAAATCCATCAGATTAATGGATAAATAAGGACATGGGATATCAGAGTGGTTTTGCTTGGCTATTCCCTACATTTAGGTCTGCCGTTTCTGGCAGATGGATCCAGGGATAGGCTGAGAGGGTGTGAATACTAGGTAGTTTCAGTAATCGTTAAATGAACTCTCTTGTTCGATGTGTTGCAACTGAAATGGAGAATCTAACACGAGGCAGCAAACGTCACTGAATCTGGAAAACAAAATATAGCCATGATTGTATGGAGCCATTTCAGTGTGATTTCAACCCACTGGGCACACCATGCCATTTCAGCATGGACAATTGGGTAATATTTATTTGAGATGTTAATCAATAAGATTGATGACTTTTGCAAATCCGATGTATTTTACACATATATTCCACGTCACAATGTGCTGACAAATTATGTTGAAGCAATGTTGATTCAAACCGTTTTTGGCCAGTGGGAAGTAACTCAAAGAAAATCAATCTAAACGGCATATATGAACGCCTCAAAGATCTGAAAGCATCTCAAATACCGGAACAATGGCCAAAACTTGGACAGTCTGAACAATGTCAGGAAACTGGACCATTTGAAGATACAAATGGTCTCAACAATACTTGTGTTGCCTTTTAGGATCTGACGTATACAGTACATTAGCCGTTAGTCACTCAGGAAAACTAGGAGGCCTAGGACCGACCCTGGGGGGACACACCATTGTTTTTGCTACTGCCTTTAATTTTCTATGTAGACCTAGCCTACCCTCACCACGGTTTATCTGAGGTTATCTGCACTGGCTGGGGTCAGAGGTTTGCCTTAACCCGGAACATGGCAGGGGGGTCGGTGGACTGTAAAGTGAAGCAAAGACTGAATACAGTGTATTACTTGTGTTGATTGTGTGAGGAGACACACATTGGCTGAATGGAGGGGAATCGCAGTATGGAGTGGATCTTTGGTTGGCTCTCCCTGATTGAGGGCCTCGTCCATCCAGGCTCTCCCAAACCCTGAGGTGGCAGATGGTCCTCCTCGAGAGGTTCTTGTTGTGCTTCTGAAAAGGCCACTGGGTCTTTTGTCTTGTTTACACAGACAGATGGAAACCTCTGGAAAGAACACCCATTGAGGGCACTGCATGATGCCTCGCTCTCTTTCGCTCTGTCTTCTTCTCCTCTAACAGTTTGTGAGGGATGGTGGCTGTTTCAAATGTTTGTCTATTTGAGGACTGGAAAATAAAACATTTTAGTCCTGAAGTGATTGGATTTTTTGTTGTTGAGTCAATTGGTGTCAAAAGTTGTGTTTCTCTCTCTCACATTACATCTCTTTCCATCTCTCTCCATCTCTCTTGCTCTCCCTCTACCCCTCTGTCTCACCCCCCTCCCTCTTTCTCTCTCTCTTCTCTCTTCTCTCTCACACTCACACCAACAGCGCTTGCGTGCAGCTTACAGGCTGAAAGGCCTGGGGTCACTCAGCCTTTGAATTCCCCCAGCACTTAAATCTTTCATCGCGTCAGGCTCTTCATCCCCCTGTTCCTTCGCCGCCTGCTGAGAAGCTCCTGCTCTTTCTCTGTGGTTTTAGTTAGTTATTTCATCCCTCCCCCTGTAAAATTTCTGTCCCCTCCTCCTTTGTAACCGTGTGCTGGGATAGATATTCATGCCTCTTTGAAGCAAGAGGACACAATCACAATATAGTTTTTTCTTCAGGAGTGTGGGGTTTGCTGTCCACCAAAGGAAGAAAGTATACTGGAGTTTAGTGTGAAACACAGATTGCAATGTCAGTTTTCTATTTGGTGAATGTTTCTGAATGTTGAATTCAGTGCAAACTGGAGTGCTGGAGTGCTGGAGGGCAATACGTTTATTTACGGCACGGACAGACCGGTATGATTGCAGGCTGAGAGTACTTAGCACCTCTAAACCGAGTGCAAACCGACTCTACATGTAGAAACGGGCGACAATGACATTCGTCAGTCGCCCAGTGGTCCCTATAACACACCGCGCCGACAGCAAGCGGACGAACCGCCCCCCTAGTGTACAGAACGACAATCGGTCTGGTGAGTTTTCTCCTTTAAAGTTTAGAAATGTCAACTTTGGATGAGGGTTAAGTTAGGTACAGTAGGTTAAGGTAGGAAGGTTAACAAGGCTCTGCTATTTTGACCCAAACTATGAACGTGCACTTATCAAAATAATAATGAATTCTTAGTCATTACAAAAGTTTACAGTTGCCAATTTATATTGCAAGCATATACAGTTTCTCTTACCTATGTGTCCTCTAGTTACTCGCTGGCATTATATTTCAATTATATTTGTTTCAAAATAGAAAATAGATCCACCTTTGGTAAGCAGGAAATTGTAACATTTACTGTATCTGCACAGTATCCTCTCAGGTTGCGTTCAGTTGACATGGCAAAAGTCATTTGGTTGTGCTTTTTAGTTGTAAACCAGGCTGTGGGATTGGAATTTGGATTTGTTTTGACAGAGGCACCGCCTTGGCTTTGGTGTTTTGAAGCTGAAGCTGAACTTATTTGACTAAAGTCCCAAACTAAAGTCCCATTGCATTGTCTTTGACTGAAGCAGTCACGACTTCCGCCGAAGTCGGTCCCTCTCCTTGTTCGGGCGGCGTTCGGCGGTCGACGTCACCGGCCTTCTAGCCATCGCCGGTCCACTTTTCATTTTCCATTTGTTTTGTCTTTGTCTTACACACCTGGTTGCAATCCCCCAATTACCTGTTCATTATTTAACCCTCTGTTCCCCCACGTTTGTTTGTGAGTGATTGTTTCTATGTAGGAAGGTCCGTTATTGTGGGCTCTGTTTTTGTATTGCATTTATTATATGTTGAGTCAAATACGTTTATTTACTCATCTCTGCTGTCCTGCGCCTGACTCCTATACACCAGCTACACATAGACCTCCTGACAGAAGCTTAGGTTTCTGATGCCTGTGGTTTCATGTTGTGTTATTTAGGCAATTGTCATGTTATGAGACTGTAAACAAAGTATGTATTGCTTCAAATCAAGTAATATTGCTCATGGAACGTCATTCCTTGAGCACTCCAGATATATCTTAGAAATCAAGTGCTATTTGAATGTGAACACTTTTTTGGAATGGATTTGCATGGTTGTTTGTAAAAAATAAAAAAAAGTATTGGTGGTCCACACTTTGATGACATGTAGGCTACATCTGTTGCTTTAAATTGGGCATTTGACACTTTGGGCATTTGACATTTCAAAGCTGTTTTGACTGAAAGAGAACTGTTTACTTGGTATTTGACGTTGATTCGACCGAGGTCAAAAGCAGTACGAGAGGTCTGTGCCACACAAGCCAATCTTCTAGCATCCCACGTTTGTGCTCACCTCGTAGAAAGACAGACACGTTCTCCTTCACCTGTGCTGTCTGCACACTTAGTATAGAAAGAGACACACTCATTTAGACACCTCCACAGGAGTCGCGGATCACTGGGATGACTTGGCAAACAGGCCCGCACTGTAATAAGCAAAGCCTTCTGTCTGCAGGAGAGGGGGTTCTTCCTGAGGGAGCCATCTTGGATTTGTTCAATATTTATTCATCTAGCCTAATGAATTCCAAGGTGGATGAATCTATTGCGTTGCTCTATTCCTATTCCTTGAAATGACATGGCATAAAATGTTGATTTACCATATACCAACACTGTATGACATGAAACATTTCGGAATAGGTAAATTCATATTACACTAATTGTCTGAGGGTGATTGTAGACATTTCAGAGTGCATGACTACAGCACATTGTAAAACACTGATGCCGTAAATGTTCAGGAACTCTTATCAAGCCAAAGTACCATGTAAAGCTCTTGGAAGCATTGTAACACAATGTTTGTACCCATTTACCTTAAAGTCTCCAAGATTATCCTTTGTCACACAGAGACAAGAGAGAGAAAAAAGCTACGGACAATACGAGTCTAATTTTACCATGTAAAAAATTGCCCAAATCGATGTTCCATTTTGTCATGGTTGGTGCATTTTTCTGTGTTGCCTGTAGCAAATGGGCCCAAAAAAGACTCAGAGTGAAAAATGGAAAATATCATGTTTTATTCAAAAACCAAAATCAGGCACTTTTGCTCGTGGTGTGAAGGGAACAGCGAAAGGCTTTTTAGAGGATGGTAAACAAAAGTGCTAACTAATCTTTCTTTTGAGGTCAAGCTTTTTTTGGTCTCGAAAACAACAGACAATAGACAATAGAAAACAATAGACAATCACATTTCGCTCCTCATTGTTCATCAATTTGTAAAGCAGCTTCTCTAAGGTGGCATTGTCTTGATTTGGTTCAAAACAACGGTTTCCTCATTATCAACATTTTGTTTTTGAGCATGTTTTGCAGAGGAAGATATAAAGTCCTTGTAAATATTCACACCCCTGAAAGTGAGTCAGGGGCTGAACAATGTCTGTCGTTGACAATGGAAGTAGAAATAAAGGTTTCGCGATTCTACACTTCCAGTATAACAATCTTAGTAATTGAGGCTTAATTACAACATACCTGTGTTCTACACTAGTGTTTACACCTTAAACAACTACTCCATGTGGACTTCCTTGCTCAAGACCCAAGCCAAAGCATTTGCAAAGGGCGTGCGTGCGTGCGTGGAGGGGATGAAGTGGGTTTAAGCCCTCAAGGAAGTCATCCAGGAAGTCACCTAATCAACCCAGCAGTGAATGGCAATGAACGATTGTGTGTGTGTCTGTCTGCACTCTGCATGGTGTGTGATGTCTGCTTTGTGTGTGCATCTACACACTGCATGTGAGCGTGTGCGTGTCTGTTTTACATGTTCGTGTGTGTTAGTGGGGGATGGGAGATTAGATGTGTCCCTCTATAAATCTCGGGTCAAGGGTCTGAAAAGAGACCGGCTATCGCTCAGCTACCCGGGTGGCAGGTGGAGACTGTGCTTCCGAGCCAGAGCCTGTTATTCAAATGAAGTAATTAGACAAACCCAGCAGTCGTCCTGCTGCACTTACATTTAAAATGTGAAAGACTGTATGTAGTAGGATAGCAGTTTAAAGTGGTTTTCACTGATTATGTGATTGGGAAAGCCTCTTTTTGCTGTGTGTCACAGAAGACTAATATAACAAAACCATTATATATATATATACACACATACACACACTACTGGTCAAAACTTTTAGAACACCTACTCATTCAAGGGTTTTTCTTTATTTTTACTATTTTCTATGTTGTATAATAATATTGAAGACATCAACATGATGAACTAACACATGGAATCATGTAGTAACCAAAAAAGTGTTCAACAAATCAAAATATATTTTATATTTGAGATTCTTCAAATAGCCACCCTTTGCCTTGATGACTGCTTTGCACACTCTTGGCATTCTCTCAACCAGCTTCACCTGGAATGCTTTTCCAACAGTCTTGAAGGAGTTCTCACATATGCTGAGCACTTGTTGGCTGCTTTTCCTTCACTCTGCGGTCCGACTCATCCCAAACCATCTCAATTTGGTTGAGGTTGGGGGATTGTGAATGCCAGATCATCTGATGCAGCACTCCATCACTCTCCTTGGTCAAATAGCCCTTACACAGCCTGGAGGTGTGTTGGGTCATTGTCCTGTTGAAAAACAAATGTTAATCCCACTAAGCCCAAACCAGATGGGATGGTGTATCGCTGCAGAATGCTGTGTGCCTTGAATTCTAAATAAATCACAGACAGTGTCACCAGCAAAGCACCCCCACACCATAACACCTCCTCCTCCATGCTTTACAGTGGGAAATACACATGCGGAGATCATCTTTTCACCCACACAGAACCAAAAATCTCCAATTTGGACTCTAGACCAAAGGACAAATATCTACCAGTCTAATGTCCATTGCTCGTGTTTCTTGGCCCAAGCAAGTCTCTTCTTATTATTGGTGTCCTTTAGTAGTGTGACCTGATTCACGCAGTCTCCTCTGAACAGTTCATGTTGAGATGTGTCTGTTACTTGAACTCTGTGAAGCATTTATTTGGGCTTTAATTTCTGAGGCTGGTAACTCTAATGAACTTATCCTCTGCAGCAGAGGTAACTCTGAGTCTTCCTTTCCTGTTGTGGACCTAATGCCAAGAGTGTGCAAAGCTGTCATCACGGCAACGGGTGGCTATTTTAAGAATCCCATATATAAAATATATTTGGATCATTTTTTGGGTTACTACATGATTCAATATGAGTGATTTCATAGTTTTGACGTCTTCACTATTATTCTACAATGTATAATAGTAAAAATAAAGAAAAACCCTTGAATGAGGAGGTGTTCTAAAACTTGACCTGTAGTGTATATTTATTATTTATGAAATCAATAGCTGTTTGGGTATTAAGTCCCTATAATGTATTTCTGATGGTGACATTTTACATGCATTGCTCAGCGCCCCCCTCTCGTGTTTCTTTTCAGAGAATGGCATCGCAGACGCTCCCTACAGTCTCCCGTTGCGTTTAGACAATATCAATATGATACAATCGTCCTTGAAAAGGTTTTGCTATGAAATGAAAACCGTTTTACTTCTGCCATGAGTTCTGTGTTGTGTGCATGTCTGTGTTTGTGTGTGTTTCTATGTGTACATGCTCACGTGATTGTATGTATTTGAGGGCAGCACCTATCTCTTTTTCACGAGTACGAATGCTACTCAACTGTCAAGTTGTGCACAATGTCAAACATCCAAGGTTCTCCTTTGGAAATGTGCTGGCTTGCAAGGAGTGAAGGGGAATGGAGGTTTGTCCATGATTAAACTGTAAAGCGAAGAGGCGAGGCTCCCTACACAATATTCCATTTGATCTGACAATGTTCAACACAACAGGGAGGAATCCATAGACACTTTGAGCCATCCTTGAGCAAAGTCTAAATATACATTCAAAACATATTTATGTCCAACTATGAATGGCGATGAATAAGAATGGTCTGAATTCAGTATCATAATATATCATATTTGCCATTAAGAAGACGCTTTTATCCTAAGCAACTTAGTCATCTGTGCATACATTTTCATATGGGTGGCCACAGCTGGAATCGAACCTTTAATCCTGGTGTTTCAAGCCGAAAAACAGTTTCAAGCTGAAAGGGTTAAAAGCTAAAAGACCCTTTCTGTCTGAGCTGAGGAAAACCAGTGAAGTGTAGGCCCCAGTCTACCAGACAGGAGTTGAAGTATTGACGTCTACTAGCCTGGAGTCAGGGGGGCCCGGCATAGATAACGACCCAGGAGACAGACCGCTAGGTGGGCATGACGACTCAGGCAAGCGGGGGGGATTTGAGACAGAGGTTGATCTGCGCTCGGCCCAGACAGACACGGACCACTGAGTTCTCTCCAGTTCTGGCTGAATAAGGAATGATGTTGCATTTCTAGTAGGGCTGGGAAATGCCAGGGACCTCACTGTACAATATTATCATTATACTTAGGTGCCAATACGATATGTATTGCGATTCTCACAATTTAAAAAAAAATCTAACGATTCTATATGTATTCTGATTCGATTCTGCAGTTGTATTGCGATTTGATACTCCAAACATATTGATCACTATTTCTTCTGCAGAAATACGATAGAACGTGAGAAAATGAGTTTTGATCAGTCAGAGAAATAAAAGTGCTGTAAAAACTATTTAAAAAGTGTTTTTTAAAGATGGAGAACAAGCTATAGGATGAAAAATACAGGTGTTTGGTGCAGGTACAAATCGATACTTGGAGTCAAATATAGATATAATATCGTCCAAAAATAATATTGTGATATATATAACTGTATATAAAAAATCTATTAAAAAATCACAAATTTCTAGTGAGTTTCTTGGAATATATAGCCTATATTCCAGGGAAAATATCAAATAGATACACAGTGCTCTGTTGTAAACAAGCACCCACACAGATATACGCAGAAATCTCTGTTAATAGATACATTTGACGTCTATGTATATTAAGTTAAGCACACAAATGCCTGCAACTGAAATGTTTACTCCCAAATACACTCAAACTCAGACACACATGCTTCCTCCTCAACCGCACCAGGCACAATCTACCCTGATGGATGGGGCGATGGCTTGGCTTAATTAGCCATGAAAGGCACACTAGCCAGCGGAAGGAAGGAAACAATGAGAGATTGAAGCCGGCCAGCAGTGGACAGCTGCCGTAAACAGCTGTTGTTGACAGCCCCTCCCCGGAACAAATTAAACTACACAGACGGTTCAGGGTCCTGGCCACCTCAACGCACTCCTCTTTCTGCTCCTCTCCGCCTTGCTATGACGTCGACAACCGGTCAGAAGTAACGTCGCGTAGTCAAACGAGAAAAGATACAAATCAGACAATTTTGTGCTGGTCGGGAGAGGTTCGCTTAAGCAACGTGTATCTCTTTGAAGCTCTATGAAATTGTCTCATTTGGCTCAGTCTGGAAAGATAAGTGTGGCTAAGTAACACTATTTCTAGTACAGGAGACAAGGCCTATACACTGAGTGTACAAAACATTGACATAGACTGACCAGGTGAATCCAAGGTGAATAGCAAAGATAGAATATTTAAGTGCCTTGGAACAGGGTACGGTAGGTAGTAGGTCGAAGGTATAACGGTTTGTTCAAGAACTGCAATGCTGAGACGAAGATAAACGATTTAGATATGCAACCATCTTCTAGAAAGTTCTGGAACAAGACATTTTGTACAATATATGCAAGGCGTTATCCATTCCAATGGGTTTAACATTGGAATATCTTACATGGTTCTCTGTCTATGTGGTCGGTAAGCCCAGACAGCAGCTTCTCTAACTTAGGACACAAATGGCACCCTATTCCCTATAAAGTGCAATACGTTTGACCAGGGCAAATACGTTTCTGGTCAAAAGTACTGCAATATGTAGGGAAACGGGTTGCTATTTGAGATGAAGAGTTAGACTCTGTGAGATTAACAAATAAAATGGGGACATGTTTTACATTACGTGTGCATTACTTATGCACCAGTTTACTTACACACCAGCTTGTCGTTCCTGGAAAGCTGAGTTTACTTTGCGCATCTAAGGCTGTCGTCATTCTGATTTCTAAATCAACCCCAAGCCCCTACTACACTCTTATAAAAAAGGGTTCCAAAATAATGTGGAAAGGGTTCTACATGTAGAACTGTAGATTCCAAACAATTGGATAGGTATAAGCAATAAGGGGACACATTCCACCCAGTCTAGGGCAAGGTAATCTTGGAAACTCATAAGTAAAATCGTGTGTAATTGTGTCAGATGCTCAATTAAATTCTGGGGGAGATGTGTTAGAAAAGATACTACGGACGCTGGGTGGTAGCTCCACGCTGGGTGGTAGCTTCTTTCCAGGTTTCGGGCAAGTCTTTGGGTGTCACGCCCTGACCTTAGTTATCTCTGTTTTCTTTATTATTTCGGTTAGGTCAGGGTGTGACGAGAGTGGGTATGCTTGTTTTGTGTTGTCTAGGGTTTTGTGTATGTCTAGGGGTTTTGGTAAATCTAGGTATATGTATGTCTATGGTGACCTGAATTGGTTCCCAATCAGAGGCAGCTGTTTATCGTTGTCTCTGATTGGGGATCATATTTAGGTTGCCATTTCCCCTTTTGGTTTTGTGAGTTCTTGATCTATGTTTAGTTGCCTGTCTGCACTATCCATATTAGCTTCACGTTTTGTTATTTTGTTCGTTTTGTTCAGTGTTCGTTCTTTTAATAAAGAAGAATGTACGCTTACCACGCCTTGGTCTCCTCCTTACGACGGCCGTGACATTGGGCTAAATTTGAAAGATGCAAGCACCTGTGAAATCGCGATTTCCCCCCCCCCCCCCCAAATGATCAGTGACAAGAAATCAGGGCACAGGAACAAAGTTCATTGTTAGCTGCCGCATCCCACAGTCTGTTGACAGATGCTACGATACCATTTATATTACGTGCGTCTGTCCAAGAGATTATGGGCAAGGTGATGCAAATATCGCTTAAATGTATCAAATAATTTCAGATCTACATGAGGGGCTAGACATGGCATAGGGTTAGGCCTTTGGGTCGACTTGAAATGTAGACATAGTGTAGTCTTACTCACTAACACAGTAGCACTGTGTTTTTGTGTCTCGTTCTGGGAGCAGCATTGAAAGCCTGGTCTGGTTAGCGCAGATAGTCGTTAGCTAGTCTAGGCTGGTCCAAAAGTGGTAATTACAGACCATAACATGGCTCTTCAAAGCCCACTCAGGCATGGTGTGTGACACATACAGAGGCATGACTGAGTAATACACTGCTACCGCTACATAATTTTGTGCAGATTTCCTCCCTTTGATCTCTGCTGAGTTTGTTGCTAAACGTCGCTAATTTAGGTACTCTGCACATTTTTGTAGTCACCGGCCCTATCATTACTATAGAAGCAGTGGTGTAGTGGTGCCTGGAGAAGAGGGAATACTCTCATTTTGACAAGCATTTCCCAAACGCCCCGCCTTCTAAAGGAAAGGCGCCCTGTGTGAAAAATTCTATGAGAAACACTAACCCCTTTTACATCCACAGTTTTTATGCGTGTCAGGTCATACCATATATTGTTTTTAAAGCCGGAAAGCTGTGATGGAAACCGGTCATTTCGGTACAATTTTATAAATGCAGACAGATATTTGTTCGTTCGACATGGTGGGGTCTTTGTGTGTATGTAAAATTAATTCAGTGAGAAATGGTGGTGGAAATGCGCAAATATTGATATAATAACGGTCATGTCGAAGTAAACTTGGAGTCACGCGATGATATGGTGTGTGGGCCTCCCATTATGACTCGGGAAACCATGCAGTTTATTAGGCTACAAATGAAATAAATGATGATGCACTTCGCAGGGTGGTGAAAGTGCCCGGTGATTGATGCTCCTTTCCAAAAAATATTGAGGGTCTTATTCTGGTGACATGATGATTGATAATTAACTGCTGTTTGACAAATAAAAATATTCGGACTTATCCATAATATTCTCCTTATGTAGACTAGTTTACCAGCACAGCCTGCCTGCACTGTATCTGCCAGCTGTTGGCTAGAGCACAAGTGCCAAGACTAGAGTCGGCACATTTGCTATTTAACGCAACAGTTTGAGACAAAACTATCGGTAGAGTTGAAAATGCGACGCAAGCACATTGAACTTTAGATTTTTATTCAGGACATGAAATCTTAAGCGAAAAAGTACATTTTGTGTGCACTACGTCATCACGCTCTGATTTTTATCCGCAAGAAGTCCATTAGGTGGAGACACCGCTGGTGAGAAACTGAGCATATTTTCGTCATGCTGATTTTTGAATATTCGCATGATTGCATGGAAACCGAGCTTGTGACACACTCTTGAATGACCTAAAATGATTAATCCCATATTGGGTATTTCACAGTCAGGCTAACCCAAGCTGTACTGTGTAAGTAGGCAAATTGTAGACCTGCTATTGAAACGGATAAATGAGTCAGAAATTCACAGGTTTCTGAATTGTCCCATTTTAATTCACACCTTTAAATAGAACATCCAATTCTGTTGTTTTTCTAAGTCCACAACAATTCTTAAACCACATCAGGAGACTTTTGAGGTCTAGACAAATTGTTGTTCAATATTTAGTTTATCAATAGATCATTGGGTTTATACACTATATATACAAAAGTATGTGGACACCTCTTTGAATTAGTGGATTCAGCTATTTCAGCCACACCCATTGCTGACAGGCGTATAACATCGAGCACATTAGCCATAGACAAACACCGTCATAGGATGCCACCTTTCCAACAAGTCAATTCATCAAATTTTGCCCTGCTAGTGCTGCCCTGGTCAACTGTAAGTGCTGTTATTGTGAAGTGGAAACATCTAGGATCAACAATGGCCAAATGTGGTAGGCCACACAAGCTTACAGAAAGGGACCACCAAGTGCTGAAGCGCATAGCGAGTACAACTCGTCTGTCCTCGGTTGCAACACTCACTACCGAGTTCCAAACAGCCTCTGGAAGCAATGTCAGCACAATAACTGTTCGTCGGGAACTTCATGGAATGGGTTTCCAAGGCCGAGCAGCCGCACGCAAGCCTAAGATCACCATTCGCAATGCCAGGCGTCGGCTGCAGTGGTGTAAAACTAGCCGCCATTGGACTCTGGAGGAGTGGAAACGCTTTCTCTGGAGTGATGAATCATGCTTCACCATCTGGCAGTCCGACAGATGAATCCAGGTTTGGCAGATGCCAGGAAAACGGTACCTGGCCCAATGCATAGTGCCAACTGTAAAGTTTGGTGGAGGAGGAATAATGGTTGGAGCTGTTTTTCATGGTTCGGGTTAGGCCCCTTAGTTCCAGTGAAGGGAAATCTTAATGCTACAGCATACAGCGACATTCTAGACAATTATGTGCTTCCAACATTGTGGCAAAAGATTGGCGGAAGGCCCTTTCCTGTTTCACCCTGACAATGTCCCCGTGCACAAAGTGAGGTCCATACAGAAATGGTTTGTTGAGATCGGTGTGGAAGAACTTGATCTGCCTGCACACAGCCTTGACCGCAACCCCATCGAACATCTTTGGGATGAATTGAAATGACTGCGAGCCAGGCCTAATCACCCAACATCAGTGCTCGACCTCACTAATGCTCTTGTGGCTGAATGGAAGCAAGTCCCCACAGCAATGTTCCAACATCTAGTGGATAGCCTTCCCAGAAAAGTGGAGGCTGTTATAGCAGCAAAAGGGGGAACGAACTCCATATTAATGCCCATGATTTATCTGGAAAAGGACTGTTCGTTTCTGAACGAGAAAACAATGTCAAATTGTTGTGGACCTGTCAGCAACACATTTTATATCGACTTTTCCACCAACCGAACTATGATGGACTGCCCATGAATTCTGTCACATTGTAGGGCAGGCTACTAAATAAAAATGCAATTACAGTACGTGTGTTTTTTGTTCTACTAGACTTTTAAATGTTTTAATTTTATAGTACTACTGGTGTTCATTACTGCAATGTTGCGAAAGAGCAAGCAAGAAAGGCATTTCACTGTACTTGTGCACGTGACAATAAATACTTGAAACTTGATACATAGGCCTACATCAATGTCAAAGATACGCTGTTAAATTCGATTGTATGCCAGTATTATAAACCATGCTGCTAAGGATCTCGCAAAACTAGAGATACATATAGCCTATTTACTAGGCTGAGAGATGCACATGGTCATTTGTTGTATGGCTCCTTTGGGAAAATGAACCCATCACAGCCAGAAAAGGTGAGGAATATATTCTGCAATGGTTATGAAGATAAAATAAATAGGAAACAAATTCCTATGTCTAATTTTAAGATGCCTATTTCAAGGAAAATACTATTCTAATAAACATATTTTCACTCTTCTCAGTAATGGCAAATGGCTACATTCTTGTTAGTAATGTTTTTTTGTTTTTATGAATAAGATTTTCATCATATCCCCGATTTGTACAAAATACTTGCCAGCTTGTAATACAATATTTCAACCACTAGCAGATGTGCGTACGCATGGTCTAAGGTTTGCGGGGAGGTTAGTCCATTCTCACGTCAAGTAAAATTGTTTTAAATACCAACTTTTGCGTGAACTGGTGCACGCATATTTTGCGGTATATTTTATACGTACATACGGTTTATAAATGAGGCCCCATGCACCTACCACGGTTGTTTGGTTAGTGGTGTTTCTGTAACACATGGGATGGAGTTTGGAAAACAAATGGCCACTGGATTGATGCAAATAATTGATATCATTCTGCTAGGTAGGCAAATGCTACTTTGTAACTAGTTAACATTTAATTGAGAAGGTTTCTGGGGAAGCCTTTCCATCTACCAGAAGACAGTTATCATTAGCATGGCCATAATTAGCGTTACTATATTTTTCCTGTTCCTTAATCGTTTGAAACCTGGACATTTACTTCGTATTATGAATAATTTCTTACCTTGTTTCAAAGTAGCCTAGAGCCAAATTCCCACCATAGAAATGTGGAGGCAATTATTTTTTATAAAGACTTCATATGTGTTCTCCTGTTCTATTGGTATTCTTTCAGCTTTCTTTCATTGTCTAGCGGCCAAAGTCATTATCCCAGTCATATTAGCAACGATAATTGTTGCATCTTTAGATCTCCCTTCCCTCTCTAAATCACAAATAAATACTTCCATCTCCGTCCATGAAACCGCTCGCACGTGCGGTGTGAATTTTAGAGCAGTGTTTTTCCCACAAAATGTTTAACGTTCGCACCATTCTAGGCCTACCACCATGTGTGCACATTGCTGTGCTGAAAATTGAATAAATAATAGTTGATCAACATTTTAAGCTAAACATACTGATCTGTTCAATCAGCCTTATTCATTGAAACTGCATATACTTCCACTTGACTAATTTGCTACACATCCTGGGGATTAAGAAGTGAGTATACGCAATGCTCACTGAAAATACGTGGGTATACCGCGTATGCCTGCATATACCCTCCATTACACCTGTATAGACCTGGGAGGGGAGTCCAAGGGACAAATGAACTCCTTACCAGAACCAACAAAAGCAATGTACTTGGCTTACCATGTGTTAACTGTGTTGCTTTGAAGTGGCTGTGGTATTGTTAATGTGAACCGTAACAACTACAGGACCCGGAATCGACCCGTGTGGGACACCTTTCGTAATATCCAGGAAATCTTATTTAACAGCATCAGCAGATACACAATGAGTTGTGTCTGTCAATTAATTACATGCAGCCTGGTCTATGACAACGCCTCTGAATTAGCAGTGAGTAATCAACAGTATCAAAAGCCTTTGACAGGTCAATGGAGATTCATACAGGAAACTACATAATTTATAACTAATGTAAGATGCAACAGAGATAATGCTATGACCTGGTCTAAAACCCGACTGATTTACATTTATAATACATTTCTAAGATAATAAAAAAAGATCTTAGCAGAGAATTATTCAAGGATTGTAATATTTTAGCTAGGCAAGAAAGTTAAGAAATAGGGCGATAATTATTTAGGTCACAAGGGTCACCACCTTTTGTGAAGGGGGAGTACATGGGCCGCCTTCCAAACCTTGGGGATAGTACCAGATTTAATCATCAGGTAAAAGGATTCAGCTGTCAGGGTGGCAGAGAGCTGCAGTAAAAGTGGATCAAACATTATTTTATTTTAATTTTTTTTACATCAATCTTAAGCAAAGCATCTAGAACATCACAGATAGTAAATTGTTGAAATGAAAACAAAGATTCACTACATGTTGGGTAGTAGTGAACACGTCATGTTGGGTTATTTACGCAGCCCAACTGACTGGGTCAAAATAACCCAACATGTGTTCTGTCCAGTATTTACCCAGGGCTGGGTTACCAAATAACCCAAATAGGGTTGTTTTTCATGCAACATTTTTTTGAGTGGATGGGACTTGGTCAAAGTAGTGCACTAAATAGGGAATAGGGTGCCATTTGGAACGCACAAAGATGTGTAGCCTACATTCGAAATGAATGAATTACCTTTTTTTCTTCTTTGTCTTACTAGATCTGTCGGAGAAGAAGAGCGACCTACGAGTGTGTGACGACTCCAGCTGCCGTTTTGGAGGTGTCTGTAGGGATGACGGGGCCACGCTGAAGTGTGTGTGCCAGTTTCAGGTATGTGGTGTAGTTTCTACCATATTTTGTGTGTGTGTGTACATGTTTACCTACGTTATCAGGATCAGAATGTCCTGACAAGGTAGGAAAACACGAGCCTGCAGTGTGTCTACTTTTATGTTGAAGAAATTATGCTTGGCAGAGGTGGGTAGAGTACTGACAATCTGGATTTAAGTGAAGGTACTGTTACTTAGATTGTAATTTACTCAAGTAAATGTAAAAGTAGCCCTCTTAAGAAACTACTCGAGTAAAAAGGATCCGGTCAGAAAACTAGTTATACTAGTTACACATTTAGTTCGGTAATTTTTTTACACCTTATGGTAAAATGTGACAGCAAACAAAGATAACAACTTAGTGCAATTGACTTGAAATGCATTATTTAAGCCTGCTAGCACCATCTTGCAGATGTCCTCCAGCACAGTTACTCCCTTCACAGAACAGCGCAAACTGGCTCTAAGCAGAATAGAAAGAGGAGTGGGAGGCCCCGGTGCAAAACTGAGCAAGAGGACAAGTACATTAGTGTCTAGTTTGAGAAACAGACGCCTCACAAGTCCTCAACTGGCAGCTTCATTAAATAGTACCTGCAAAACACCAGTCTCAACGTCAACAGTGAAGAGGCGACTCCAGGATGCTGGCCTTCTAGGCAGAGTTGCAAAGAAAAAGCAATATCTGACTGGCCAATATAAAGAAAATATTAAAATGGGCAAAATAACACAGACAATGGATAGAGGAACTCTGCCTAGAAGGCCAGCATCTCTTCACTGTTGACGTTGAGACTGGTGTTTTGCGGGTACTATTTTTAATGAAGCTGCCAGTTGAGGACTTGAGGCGTCTGTTTCTCAACCTAGACACTAATGTACTTGTCCTCTTGCTCAGTTGTGCACCGGAGCCTCCCACTCCTCTTTCTATTCTGGTTAGAGCCAGTTTGCTCTGTTCTGTGAAGGGAGTAGTACATAGCGTTGTACGAGATCTTCAGTTTCTTGGCAATTTCTCACATGGAATAGCCTTCATTTCTCAGAACAAGAATAGACTGACGAGTTTCAGAAGAAATTCTTTGTTTCTGCCCATTTTGAGCCTGTAATCAAACCCACAAATGCTGATGCTCCAGATACTCAACTAGTCTTAAAAAAGGCCAGTTTTATTGCAGTTTTCAGCTGTGCTAACATAATTGAAAAAGGGTTTTCTAATGATCAATTCACCTTTTAAAATGATTAACTTGGATTAGCTAACACAACGTGCCATTGGAACACAGGAGTGATGGTTGCTGATAATGGGCCTCTGCACGCCTATGTAGATATTCCATTAAAAATCAGCCGTTTCCAGCTACAATAGTCATTTACAACATTAACAATGTCTACACCGTATTTCTGATCAATTTGATGTTATTTTAATGGACAAATTTTTTACTTTTCTTTCAAAAACAAGGACATTTCTAAGGGACCCCAAACTTTTGAACTGTAGTATATAATATTACAAAGGCAGAAGGTAATTAATGTGCAATTTAACTCTGTGGTGGAGATACAGGGTTTGATGGACAACTGAGAGTCAATAAATGTATAATCACAACAGTCACTAGGTTTTCATCTGACAGCGACAGTAGAGTAATATAAATCTATGTAACTGAAGTGATTTGGTAAAATGTAACAGAGTAAAAGGTAAGTTACTTTCTTCAGAAAATACTTGAGTAAGAGTACAAGTACAGCCCACAGAGAGTAACTAGAAAAGTACTCGTTTTTCCACAAACTGACTTAAGTACATGTAAAGCGTTACTTGTTGTGCGTTACTACCCACCCCCGGTGCTTGGTATAGCTTCGGAGAGGAGTGCTGTTGTTTTCGCCCTCTAGTCTAGGTTGCTTTCTGTAGTCTGAGTTGCTGAATGAGAAGGGCACCATATTTCTCTCTAATGTGACTGTAATTGCAACAGAAGGAGGACAGGTGTGTGTGTGAAGAGACCAGAATACATTTACATTTACATTTAAGTCATTTAGCAGACGCTCTTATCCAGAGCGACTTACAAATTATATATATATATATATATATAGTATATATATATAATATAATAATAGTAATACCTTAGAGACATAGTCTAATGGGGAGACTGAGCAATAGCCTAGAGTATGTCTTCAATCAGTCCTTGCCTGCAAAGCCTTTATGAAGCCTCCTAGATGCGACATGACATAGGTTATAACCATTCATGACATTCCCTCATAATGAATGATAAATGACTAGAATGTACAGTGCATTCGGGAAAGTATTCAGACCCCTTGACTTTTTCCACATTTTGTTACATTACAGCCTTAATCTAAAATTTATTAAATAGTTTTTTTCCCTCATCAATTTACACACAATACCCCAAAATGACAAAGTAAAAACTGTTTTTTAGAAATGTATAAAAAAAATAAAAAATGAAATATCACATTTACATACGTTTTCAGGCCCTTTACTCAGTACTTTGTTGAAGCACCTTTGGCAACGATTACAGCCTCAAGTCTTGTGTATGACGCTACAAGCTTGGCACACCTGTATTTGTGGAGTTTCTCCCATTTCTTCTCTGCAGATCCTCTCAAGCTCTGTCAGGTTGGATGGGGAGCGTTGCTGCACAGAAATGTTCAGGTCTCTCCAGAGATGTTCGATCGGGTTCAAGTCCGGGCTTCCCTCAATCCTGACTAGTCTCCCAGTCCCTGCCACCACTATGCTTCACCGTAGGGATGGGGCCAGGATTCCTCCAGACGTGACGCTTGGCATTCAGGCCAAAGAGTTCATTCTTGGTTTCATCACACCAGAGAATCTTGTTTCTCATGGTCTGAGTCCTTTAGGTGCCTTTTGGCAAACTCCAAGCGGGCTGACATGTGCCTTTTACTGAGGAGTGGCTTCCGTCTGGCCACTCAACCATAAAGGCCTTATTGGTGGAGTGCTGCAGAGATGGTTGTCCTTCTGGAAGGTTCTCCTATCTCCACAGAGGAACTCTGGAGTCACCATCGGGTTCTTGGCCACCTCCCTGACCAAGGCCCTTCTCCCCCGATTGCTCAGTTTGGCCGGGCGGCCAGCTCTAGGAAGAGTCTTGGTGGTTTCAAACTTCTTCCATTTAAGAATGATGGAGGCCACTGAGTGGGGGAACTTCAGTGCTGCATACATTTTTTGGTACCCTTTCCGGATCTGTGCCTCGACACAATCCTGTCTCGGAGCTCTACGGACAATTCCTTCGACCTCAGGGCTTAGTTTTTGCTCTGACATGCACTGTCAACTGTGGGACCTTTTATATAGACAGGTGTGTGCTTTTCCAAATCATGTCCAATCAATTGAATTTACCACAGGTGAACTCCAATCAAGTTGTAGAAACATTTAAGAATGATCAATGGAAACAGGATGCACCTGAGCTCAATTTCAAGTCTCATAGCAAATGGTCTGAATACCTATGTAAATAAGGTATTTCTGTTTTTTATTTTATAAGGCTCTGACGCAACAAAATATGGAAAGGGGTCTGAATACTACCTATTTCACGTTTTCTTGTTGTGAAAGTATCTGCACTTTTATATTGCCTCTTTGCATTATGTAGACGCACTCACTTTTTTGTTTTGTTTTCTGCTTTGAATTTCAGTGCCACAAAAACTACATCCCTGTATGTGGCTCCAATGGTGATACCTACCAGAATGAGTGCTACCAAAGACAGGCCTCCTGCAAACAGCAGAGGCTCATATCACTCTCATCTGATGGGCCATGCACTGCAGGTGAGTGTTTCCACTTCTACTTTACAATCAGAGAAATATCATTTCTTGAAGGAAAAAAAATCTAAATTCCTTCAGACCACAGCAATTTGACTCATATGTCCACTGGTCAACCCATCACAGCCCAGAACAGAACATTCACTTGACTGGAAATGTCTGTTCAAATAATTGGATTTATGTTATTACAATAACGTTCAATGGATGTAGACTTGTTCAGGGCTGCAGTCTGATTGTCTACCTGTCACCCCGATGTGTGCACTCCTTCACTCCCCTCGTGGATTTAAAAGGAACAGACTGGTGGAAGAAATGTGGTAGAAACTCTTTCAGCACTAGTTCGAGCTGATGCCAATCCAATTAGCTTTGACGTCCATGTGGGGGAGTGAGCAAGCACATACTTCAGGGAGAAGTGTAGGGAATTTGAACGCAACCCAGGTTTTCTCAATCCCAGTCCTCAAGGGCTGCCGTGTCTACAGGGTTTCTACTCTCCTCAATACTTTATTGATTACACTGGTTGGTTTGAGATTCCCGCTCGCACCTGGTTTCTCAGGTCTACATCAATTAGCAATTGAAGACAATGATGGAAAGCAGCTGGTTCTGTTGGGGATACCTGTTGTCGAAATCACAATTTCAGAATAGGTGTATTTGGAAGTGTTAGTTATTTGCTTGTCATTCATCGGGGTATGGCTTTGAATAGGAAATATCTGACTGGTTCACCAGGTCTAACCCAGAAGCCAATTCTGAGGCAGAAACAAAAGCCCTGCACAGATTGCCCACAGACACACAAACACACACTCACACACACACACACGTCACTGGTTCACCTGTGCCTACACTAAGACAGACAGGTTTTCTCATCGAGTATCACAGACATCCCCTAAGACAGCCAGGGGTCACATTGTCATCACACATAGCAAACGTGTGAGAAACTTTGAGCAACAGTTTCCAGCTCGTGTCGTGAACCCAATCTCTCGGGGCGGTGGCGTGGTTTCCCTGGTGACGCACCGCAGCAGTGCACTCTTTTTACGACTTACCGAGCGTTCCTGCGCCGCAATATGCCCTCTGCGTCCTTCCCCTATGCTTCCTTCCCCTCTGCTTCCTTCCCCTCTGCTTCCTTCCCCTCTCTCCTTGCTTAGTCCCATTTCCTCTTGCCTATATTCATGCTTTCTGTCATTGAAGCGTTTGGCGGCTACGAGCCGACTTCCGAGGCAACCCCATGACTACTAAGGACCCTGATAATGGCACGCTATTCACTATTTAGTGCACTACTTTTGACCAGAGCCCTATGGGCCCTGGTCAGAAGTAGTGCTCTATAAAGGGAAAAGGGTGCCATTTAGGATGCAGGAATAGGGCTAAGCACTTTTTGCAGTAGTGGTAAAAGTAGTTACAGTAGTGTCCGTGTAGGCCGGGATGAATAGGATTGCCCTCCACTGTCCAAGAACACATTAAAAGGGGCATGGATAGAGGAGACATCACACATCGTTTATGATAAGCAATAAACATTTGCTGGGATCAGGGGGTCAAAATTGGTACCAAAATTGGTCAGAGTCAACGGTGGGTCAGAATTCGGATAGGAAAAAACGTATTGTTTGGGTTACATAATAGAATTAGCATTCAGTATAAGAGTTGTTAAACAATGTATCAAACCCACACCAAGAAGTGTGTCAATGTTACTTAGGATCAAGTTTTTCACTCAGTAAATGTTAGCTACCTACAGTGGAACAGTCATTTTTCTGCAGTATGGATTTGATCAAATCAAAGTTTATTTGGCACGTCCGCCGAATACAACAGACTCTAACCAATAGTGCAAAAAAGGTATTAGGTGAACAATAGGTAAGTAAAGAAATAAAACAACAGTAAAAAGACAGTGAAAAATAACAGTAGCGAGGCTACATACAGGCACTGGTTAGTCGGGCTGATTGAGGTAGTATGTACATGTAGATATGGTTCAAGTGACTATGCATATATGATGAACAGAGAGTAGCAGTAGCGTAAAAGAGGGGTGGCGGGACACAATGCAGATAGCCCGGGTTAGCCAATGTGCGGGAGCACAGGTTGGTCGGCCCAATTGAGGTAGATTGAACTACAGTCAATGTTTCTGCAGTCAAGACTGGGCTGTGGTTTTGGGTTGAGTAAACCTTGAAGCTGATATTTGGTCGTTTCTAGAGAATTTAAGTCCGGTCCCTCTGTTTTTCGTGAACTATGAATTTGGATAGAGGTGCTGTAAAAGAAAGCTGTGGGGAACTTTAATTAAACGATGCAGCCAATATTCATCTCCTAATGCAACAATACCATGCCAACATCTTGGAAGCATGTTTCCATTTCTTAATTCAAGCCCACTGTGCCAAGATGTGTTGCCAGGGTCCATTTCTTAATGCAACAACACTATGCCAAGAAATATAGGGAAGCAGTGTTTTTGAAGGGCATACACCATGTGTGGACTATAATTGTGACAACGTCTTTCCTGTCTTCACAGATACTGGCTCCGGCTCTGGAGACGGAGGTACGTGGTATACTCTATGGTTAATCCTGTGTTAAGCATATGCATCAGATATGGTTTCATAACTACATATGTAATATATGATAAAGCATTGAAATAATTTGCACATACAGTCATTTGTTCTGTGACTTAGGCAAATATATCAGTGAAACATACTTGCATACCTCAAAGGCCCCAAAATGACCACATTGGACAAGAAATCGGGCACACCTAAAACCACGGATTGTGCGGTTTCACAAGTTAAGTATGACGGTCATATGTGTATATGAACCATTTAGGTAAAATGTGAGGTAAACAATTGGCAAATAAACTTCCGTACTGCCTCTAACTTTTAGCCCTTTTTGAAGATTTTGGGTGTACCAAGTCCTAGGAAGTACACAGGCTTGATACACCAACCACTTATTTCCCATTCTGTTCATGCTGAATGCTAATGCAGTCCCTTGACTGTGACAATTGGTTTGTCGGCCATTTCTGGAAATGCCTATTTAGATTGCAGTTTAACTTTAAATCCCCCTGCTTATTCCCTCCTTCTGAAGCTTCCAACTCTGAGTTTGTCTCGGAATACATTTCAGACAGTACACAACAAATTCCTTTAATGAATACTCAAGGTGATTTTTGGATGATTTATGAATGGGGGTTACGCAAGCCAGTGAACCACCCGGCTTTGTACACAGTCTGTAAGCGAGCTGGAATATTAAGTCCCGAATAATGGTCTGAGAGAAAATGGCCGTTCGTTCGCCCCATTAACTTCTCCTGATGGAGGCATTGATATTTCAGTAACACTATTTGGATAGTCCATCTATAGACTATTAGTAACATTTCAATTGTCTTTAGCGTTTCAGTAGCATCTCAACAGTATATATCATCATTTTCAACAAGCTATAGATGCTCAACAAACCATCTGTAGACTATCAGCACCGTTTTCAACAGCATATCTGTAGCCTGTCAGTAATATTTGAACAGTGTATCTCAGTAATATTTGAACAGTGTATCTCCTCACTTGCACAAATGCCAAGCCCATCGAGACATTTTGTGACCATCTGCATGTGGCGACCGCAGCGTTTGTTGTTTAATGTGGTTTTAATTGGAAAGCAGTGACTGGGGACCCAATATCTCTACCATCTGCACAGGACTGGATAGACGTGCATAATCCCCTACAGGCGATTGGCTGAGCTGTTTATGATATAAATTATTAAAGTGCAATTGAGCTCTGATGCTTGTGTATCTGTCTGTGTGCTTTGGATGTGTTTTGCTGTCCCCTTTGAACACGGTTGGGTGTTCACAGTGGTTCTCTGTAGGGATAGTGATTGTGTGGGTGTGTGGTGTGTGTGTGTGTGTGATTGCTGTGTGTGTGTGATTGCTGTGTCTGGTGTGTTTGAGGATTGTCTGGTGTGTGTACCTAACATGTTGTGTATCAGAGGTGGTTGGATGGGAGGACAAGCTCATGGTAATGGCTGGAACGGAATTATGGAATGGAACCATGTGTTCGATACCATTCCATTTACTCAATTCCAGCCATTATTGTGAGCCGTCCTCTCCTGACCAGCATTCCTGTGGTGTGTGTGTGTGTTTCCGTGTGTGTGAGCGAGATGGATAGAGAGAGCGAGGGAGAACTGAGAACAGAATGTTTGGTACACTCAGCCTTTGTGTGTGCCTCTGTGGATGGCTCATGGCTGCTGTGTGTTTGCGCACAGGCGTAGGCGTGTTGTAATAATGTAAAAAGATGGATATAAGGTAACACGTACACTGGCACTGATTGAGTGGGGATGCACAGTGTGGTACTGTACAGCCATTTCCATGGAATGGTAGGTTGCTAGCAATGTGAAAGGGTTATTGTGGGGTGGTAGGGTTGTGTTCACTTCAGGTGTATAATATCCTGCTTTGGCAAAGCAAAAAAAATCTAATCAAAACAAGGACTGGCTGACTGAGTGTCATAAAGCTAATATATTCTATCTAGAGAATGGAGAATTGCTGTTAGTTTGGGCGCACTTCTGGATGTGGTCATACATCCGTTAAACCCATTTGATAGAAGGATACAAATAATATTCACGTCTCTGTTTTATCACACAAGTAATGCATACGAAACGAATCTGTAATGACGTGCTCCAATTTAAGGGGAAATCTGGGATGTTAAAGTAATGATATAGACTACTGTATATAAAGTCACTTGTTCTTGGAGAATATAACGTATCAATGCCTCATGAGCTTTTAATGTGGTACATATCATTTCCTGGGTAATGCTGACAAAGTCTGGTGACACAGGTTAGCCTAGTAGTGACAACAAAGCCTTAGCAGATCTTTATCTATTGATCCTGTGTTCCTCCCGACTAAACACAACTGAGCACCACAGGCAATACACGCATAAACAGCGGGTCAATCTGTCAGTACAGAGCGATAACCCATATTCCCCCCCACGACGGCCGCCCTGGTTTATTGCATTTGATCAAATATGGGTTAATTGTAATCCGCTTTGACAGTGGTGGGCGTGTTTTACATTAGGAAATTACACCGGATGAATCCCTAAACGGCCCTCTGAATACAGACCCAATCATCTGCACACAGATGATAATGCCACCTCACCTCGTTGATATCTGCATTTGGGTGTTGTTGCCTTGTCCGTAGTGAACGGTCCGCTTCACTGGAAAAGCACTACTCCACTGCCAGATAATAGTAATGCATCACTATAATTGCAAAATACCATGTTTTGTCTTGATTATCGGGGTTTTGTTTTCACCGTCATTATATAAATCCCTTTACCCATTCAAGCTGACGTAATAGAACGTGTGAGTCACTGGTGTCTTTTTTCCCCTTTTTCCGCCTCCTGTAATGAGAGTGATAGAAACAGGACTTTTCAGTACAATTGAATAAATGACGGCAGATCATTTGTTCGTTCGACATGGCGGGATCTTTGTCGGTAAAATGTATTATGCGAGAGATGGCAGTGGAAACGCCTTCAAATATATGATATATTCACCATCATATGGAAGTAAACTTGGAGTCACATAATGATATGGTGTGTGTCGCCAATTGAATTGAAACCTAGTGAATGATACAGTCATGAAAAACCCCTGGCCAGCCTGTCACGCCCTGACCTTAGATATCTCTGTTTTTCTATATTGTTTGGTTAGGTCGGTGTGACTAGGGTGGGTACTCTAGTTTTTGTATGTCTAGGGGTTTTGTAAGTCTGTTGGCCTGATATGGTTCCCAATCAGAGACAGCTGTTTATCGTTGTCTCTGATTGGGGATCATATTTAGGTAGCCATTTTTCCTCATTTGGGTTGTGGGATCTTGACTATGTCTACCTTGAGTTGCCTGAGTGCACACCGGTAGCGTTTTGTTTGGTTGTTTGTTGTTTTGTTAGGTGAGTTTCAGTTGATTAAAATGATGTGGAACTCTACTCACGCTGTGCCTTGGTCTCATCCTTTCAACGAACGTGACACAGCCCCTAGGCCTTACCCCTTAGGCGCTGAAAAGATTGGATTAGAATATGGCAAAACATCCTACTTGCCTATCAGAGGGCAAGGGGAAGCTACTACCACACCTAATTATTTTGGTTCTACATAAAGTGACAAGGGGCTAGGGGTTTGCTTCTGTACTGAGCCATTGCCTGAACAAGAGAGAGTCGAATGGGAATAAGTAAGCCATGGTTCAGGATGCTGTGAAACAAACTATGAATGAAACCCAAATAGCTGGTAACACCACTCTGCTCTTCCAGAATACGAAGGCTCAGGCACAGACGCGGGGAAGAAGTTCACTAAGTGCGGCAAGTGCAAGTATGGAGCAGAATGCGACGAGGACTCTGAGGACGTTTGGTGAGTTTCTGTAAAATAGTAACGATCTCATCTAATATATTTTTCATATCATACAATAGGTCATAGAATATTGAACTTGAGCGTTGATGAGTTGTCTCTGGCCTCATTGTAGGACCAACAATATTAAACACATTGTCATTATAATCTAAAACACATTTTACATTTCAATACTATATCATACTGCATCAATATACAGTATTGGTATCCATGGAGTATAATCGTACATAATCACCCTCTGAACCCACACGTCCAAGAGATCTTCCTGATATACTGTAGTCGACGCTGATGGATGAAGACCAGCAGTTTGGAGTGAAGCAATAAGGGTTAAACATTCTCCTCTTTCTCTGTCAGGTGCATATGTAACATTTACTGCAGTGGACACAATGAGAACCCTGTGTGCGCCACGGACGGAAACTCCTACAACAATCCCTGTCTGGTCCGAGAGGCCTCGTGCATGAAGCAGGAGCAGATCGACGTCAAGCATCTTGGGAGATGCCCAGGTGAGACTGAGCACTACGCTCTGCACCTAGTAAAACTGGTTGACTGCTTTCCATTTGGGGACACAAACTCACAACCTACTGTACACAACTGGGTTGGATTGGTGTGCTTTTAGGTTATGGCTCAGCTTTTCAAAGCCCAGCAAGACCAGATTTGGCGATTTTCCCGTTTTGACATAGTAGTTTTGACATCAACTAAAATTCCAAACTTTGAACAAGCATAGCTCCTGTCCCATTTGAACTTGTTTTTAATTGTTGTCACTAATTGGCCCGGGCCAAACCTACAGTATACAGCTAGCCTCCATAATTATGGTAGATGCCATAGGAAGCTAGCCATATTAGGGCTAGGGCAATGCCTCACTTTAAACAGTATGTTCGCATTTTAGTCAACCGTTTGAGTCTCTCGGGGAAGTGTAATTACACTAGTTCCAGGAACAATACTGTTAGCTTCACTCATCTCACCTGGAGACTTTCTTACAGTTACCCTATGCTACTACAAATGCTAGCTAACCCTCTGCTAGCTTACCCCAAAAGCTGTAGTCCCATTGTAGCCTCATCACACAAGTTATACAAAGTCACAAGTCACACTTGACACAAAGCTCTGGTAATGCTAGGCCCCATTTCCACTCGTAGAGTCCTTCATGCTCGCCTGACTGAAGCTGCTCGCAGCCAGATAAGCCTCACCAAGCAGACGCCCGTCGTCAGCACTGAGCCGATCGATCAGTCACTAAAATCAATGAGCACTAGGCAAGCGTATCAAAGCCTCAGAAGTCTGTCAACAAATGCACAAGCCCTGACCAGTGCCTCAAAAGGAATAACATTTATTTATACTCCCCCGCCGCCACTCCAAACCCCTGTCACGTCGAAACCTTCCCAGAATTCAATTTACTCAGCCGTGATTGAAGCTCGCTTCGTCTTGTGTGTTTCAGAGGCATCTTTTGAGGGGGGAAAAAGCTCAAATTAGTTCTGTTATCCCAGGTCACGGTATGAGAAGTTTTGATCTAGCCACTGCTGGATGACGTTTTGGGGGGAAGTAGGGTAGAGAGGCTCATTTGTAGTCCTGTGTTGTAGTCAGATGTTTCCAGACTCTGGGGTTGCTAAGCTATTTCAGAAAACCATCTTCAGAGTATATCTTCTTAGACTTGATTCACTCAATAACCCCCCCCCCCCCCCCCCCCCCAGAATTCTATATGCCTACTTATTTTTTACACAAAACTTGGCCGACAGCCTAAAACGAGTGTTCCCACAGGTCCTAATAGAAAAAATGCAGGACCTTTTATGGATTTCTTGTTGGTTGTTTAAGGCAGTCAAATGTCCAGACTTGGGATCAAGTAGTATTTGTTTTCTTTCAAATACGTTGAGCATCTGAGCCTGTCTGTATTGCCAGGTGGGAGGGGTTTGCATTTGGGGTTTGCATTCCATTGGTTCTGTTGTGCCAGACATGCTCAATCAATCCCAGGTCAATTATTTGAATGAAAGCATAATATTATTTGGAACCTGGTTTGCAAAATGTCAGGAGCAGCTGTGACAAAGCTACTGATTGCCTCTGTGGGAGAGAAGTCTAAGCGACAGTGTGCCTCGCAGGGTCTGCGAGGAGGAGCACCTGCCTCAGTATGTCGACCAACTTGCCAGGATCGCGCCGGTTTCCTTGACACAAACAGGGATTAAGATATTTTATGACGCTCGAAAGCCCATATGCCAAATGTTATCGCGGTATCAATTAATACTTTCCCCATGATTTTATTTGAGCAGATTCGTTCGTTCAACCACAGTGTCATTGATTAGAGTCGATACATATTTGATCATATTTAAACTCCTGTAGGTTGTACACTAACTCAAGGGTTAGTAAACCCGACAGCTTCAAAATAAAGCACAAGCATTTGTTTGCAGGTGGCACTACATATTTAACCACTGTTGCATGTTAGATCTTTACACATCAAAGAAACAGCAAGGTAAATCTGTAGCTATCTCAGTAATGCTACATCTCACAACAATTCTCTCATAATCAGGCACACACATTTTCTTAGGTTAAAACAACCGGGATTATCCCTCTAGCATTTTCTACAATCACTGACTTCCCACTGTGGCTGCATTGTGAGCCACCACACAGTGCAACATCGAAAACAAACACAAGAGAAAGAAGCACTGTCAATATTTCCGGAGGAAGGATAGAATCTAAAAAATGGATGAGTATGTGCTGCTGTGTTTACTTATTCACAGCCCCACTCTATTCCTCTTTTCCTCTCATCTTCCTGTTTAGCATGCACCGCACCAACCGCTCTCGTCCACGGGCCATCGCAACAAGACGAGAGCGGCATTGTGTCAAGCTAGCGTTAGCTGTCGACTGTTTTGTATGATAGGAAGACTACAAACACAGAGACACAGATTGACACACAGACACATACAGACACACCACAATCACACACACTGTCACAACTCCCTGCACTCGCTGTCACAGACCGGACTCACCTCACCTTGAAAAGGCCCGTAACACATAGTAGCTTTGTCACAGCTCTTTACGCCTCCGTTCTGACGGATAGATATCCCCCATCAGACAGAGAGCAAACATCTCCCACTTCCTTCGAAACCCTAGGAAATAATTATCCTCCAAACATCCATGAAGAGAAACAGTCAGCCAGTTTGTATGTTTGAGACAGATCTATAGCCAGACAGATGGACAGGACCTGTGTCCTGTGTCCAGACTGACAGACATGCAGCCAAGATAAACAGGCAAAAAGACAGTCAGACAGGCAGGCAGGCAGAGACAGGCAGGCACACACAGACAGATGGGCAGGCACACACAGACAGGCTGACTGACGGGCAGACACAGACAGGCTGACTGACGGGCAGGCACAGACAGACTGACTGACGGGCAGGCACAGACTGGCTGACTGACGGGCAGGCACAGACTGGCTGACTGACGGGCAGGCACAGACAGACTGACTGACGGGCAGGCACAGACATGCTGACTGACGGGCAGGCACAGACAGGCTGACTGACGGGCAGGCACAGACAGGCTGACTGACGGGCAGGCACAGACAGGCTGACTGACGGGCAGGCACAGACAGGCTGACTGACGGGCAGGCACAGACAGTCTGACTGACGGGCAGACACAGACAGGCTGACTGACGGGCAGACAGACAGGCAGAGACTGGTAGGCAGACGGACAGATATACAGACAGGCAGGTAAACAGATAGACAGACTGACGGGCGGGCACAGGCGGACTGACGGGCGGGCACAGACGGACTGACGGGCGGGCACAGACGGACTGACGGGCGGGCACAGACGGGCTGACGGGCGGGCACAGACGGACTGACGGGCGGGCACAGACGGACTGCCAGACTGACGGGCGGGCACAGACATACTGACGGGCAGGCACAGAGAGGCTGACAGACTGACGGGCAGGCACAGAGAGGCTGACTGACGGGCAGACACAGAGAGGCTGACTGACGGGCAGGCACAGACAGACAGACTGATGGGCAGGCAGGCAGGCAGGCAGATGGACAGATATACAGACATGCAGGTAAACAGATAGACAGACAGATAGACAGACTGACGGACAAACACACACAGGCAGAGATGGGCAGACAGATGGACAGATATACAGACAGGCAGGTAAACAGATAGACTCACGGGCAGACACAGACAGACAGATAGACAGAACTCCAAGTCCTCACAGGCAGACATAGGGCCCAATCCCAAACTCATTAGTCCCACCTCGTGGATCTGAGAGGACTTAACAGACAGACAGAGGCAGAAACTCCATCCAGCATACCAGATGGGTGATGGCTATATATCCAATCCTGATAAGATCAGGAAGTAGGCACCAACACAGACCGAACAGTAGCATAGGCTACATTTACCAACTCTTAAAAAGACCTCAAGAGGAATGCGTATCCAGAACCTTGGTCATATTCTGATGACTGTATTCACGATGAACAACATAAGTGAACGAGTGTGTGTATGTGTAATCATGTTATTAATTATAATTTGGTGGGTGCTTATGTCTGTCCTATTTCACACATATACTATATATACACTGCTCAAAAAAATAAAGGGAACACTTAAACAACACAATGTAACTCCAAGTCAATCACACTTCTGTGAAATCAAACTGTCCACTTAGGAAGCAACACTGATTGACAATACATTTCACATGCTGTTGTGCAAATGGAATAGACAAAAGGTGGAAATTATAGGCAATTAGCAAGACACCCCCAATAAAGGAGTGATTCTGCAGGTGGTGACCACAGACCACTTCTCAGTTCCTATGCTTCCTGGCTGATGTTTTGGTCACTTTTGAATGCTGGCGGTGCTTTCACTCTAGTGGTAGCATGAGACGGAGTCTACAACCCACACAAGTGGCTCAGGTAGTGCAGCTCATCCAGGATGGCACATCAATGCGAGCTGTGGCAAGAAGGTTTGCTGTGTCTGTCAGCGTAGTGTCCAGAGCATGGAGGCGCTACCAGGAGACAGGCCAGTACATCAGGAGACGTGGAGGAGGCCGTAGGAGGGCAACAACCCAGCAGCAGGACCGCTACCTCCGCCTTTGTGCAAGGAGGAGCACTGCCAGAGCCCTGCAAAATGACCTCCAGCAGGCCACAAATGTGCATGTGTCTGCTCAAACGGTCAGAAACAGACTCCATGAGGGTGGTATGAGGGCCCGACGTCCACAGGTGGGGGTTGTGCTTACAGCCCAACACCGTGCAGGACGTTTGGCATTTGCCAGAGAACACCAAGATTGGCAAATTCGTCACTGGCGCCCTGTGCTCTTCACAGATGAAAGCAGGTTCACACTGAGCACATGAGCACATGTGACAGAGTCTGGAGACGCCGTGGAGAACGTTCTGCTGCCTGCAACATCCTCCAGCATGACCGGTTTGGCGGTGGGTCAGTCATGGTGTGGGGTGGCATTTCTTTGTGGGGCCGCACAGCCCTCCATGTGCTCGCCAGAGGTAGCCTGACTGCCATTAGGTACCGAGATGAGATCCTCAGAGCCCTTGTGAGACCATATGCTGACACATGCACATTTGTGGCTTGCTGGAGGTCATTTTGCAGGGCTCTGGCAGTGCTCCTCCTTGCACAAAGGCGGAGGTAGCGGTCCTGCTGCTGGGTTGTTGCCCTCCTACGGCCTCCTCCACGTCTCCTGATGTACTGGCCTGTCTCCTGGTAGCGCCTCCATGCTCTGGACACTACGCTGACAGACACAGCAAACCTTCTTGCCACAGCTCGCATTGATGTGCCATCCTGGATGAGCTGCACTACCTGAGCCACTTGTGTGGGTTGTAGACTCCGTCTCATGCTACCACTAGAGTGAAAGCACCGCCAGCATTCAAAAGTGACCAAAACATCAGCCAGGAAGCATAGGAACTGAGAAGTGGTCTGTGGTCACCACCTGCAGAATCACTCCTTTATTGGGGGTGTCTTGCTAATTGCCTATAATTTCCACCTTTTGTCTATTCCATTTGCACAACAGCATGTGAAATGTATTGTCAATCAGTGTTGCTTCCTAAGTGGACAGTTTGATTTCACAGAAGTGTGATTGACTTGGAGTTACATTGTGTTGTTTAAGTGTTCCCTTTATTTTTTTGAGCAGTGTATATATATGTGTATTATATGCATATATGAATGTGTGTGTGAGAGAGAGAGAGCTTCAACTTATCTTGTCTTATTTCTATCCAGCAGATAAAGAGAAAATGGGGAAGAAAGATGACGGCAGTTCGTACAATCTTTTAGGCAAGCATACTTTCAATCGACTCTATTTAATCTACCTGTCATTGTGTTGCAATTGTTGCTTTATGTAGTAGCATTGAAGTCGTAATCCCACCATAAAGCTACAGTAGATTTAAAAAAACGCTCGGCGGACATACTGTAATACAGTATACCAAAACACCAAATTTACACCGCTTCACCTACTTACTGTAGCATAGGAGCAGATCAAAAGAAGAACAGATTAAACAGAATTCAAACAGCACCCAGGACTGTATTTTACACCTCTTCATTTTGTGCATTGCTATCATAATCAACTCAATCTCTCTTCATTCCCGTAAAGCTCTGAGCATTTTTGAATCAATGGCTTCAGTGCCGATACAATTCATAATACTGTGCAATCAAATGGTACTGACAAAGGTTACTATGACAATGCCTAACATACACATACACATAAAACTGTTCCTAACGAGAGAGGGAACCGAATAAAAACAGGAATGTGATTTCATCACATATCATTACCGCAAATGCCATTCTCTCCTTATTTTTTGGGAATGTTTCTTTTCATTTGAAGATTTAGTCGTTTATTTGATTTTGACGTACACATTCGCAGCTGACGGCTAAATTGCTGTACACCACAGTAGCTTACATGTCCTAGGCCGAAATAAATAAACAGTTGTGCTCAAAAGAAGTCTACAAATAATTCGGGATCTGTCTATTGCTAGGAATAGTTTGCAAAGTTACTTGGGTTATGTCTTTTCTTCTCAAATCCAATTTCTCAGACACCGCAGACCCGGGGGATGGCCTCTACGCTGGGATGCACATCCCTTGTGCGGAGAGCTACGCTGGCTTCTGTGTACACGGGAAATGCGAGATCAAGTACAACATGGCCACCTGCAGGTCCGTCTCATATCTCTCATGGCTCCTCCCTTCCTTTCTTCTTTCCCTCTTTCACGTTCACATGCTGTAGGCAGATCGCTGACAGGCTAGACGCCCCCGCTGTTTAGATAGAGTATGAAACGGTCTGATAATCTGTATGTCATGTGTCTGTCATAAATGGAAGGGTCAGATCATTTTGTTCAGAATAGAAATGGAGCATTGTGACATTGTACAGCATTCCTGGTATTAATGTCATTTCTTTTCATTATGGCTCTGTCTCCTTGTGATGGCGCCAACAGGTGTGACTCGGGCTACAAGGGGGCGCAGTGCGAGGAGCCCCAGGACTTCAACATCCTGTATGTGGTGCCCAGCGGCCAGAAGCTCCACTACGTCCTCATCGCCGCCATCATTGGCGCCGTACAGATCGCCGTCATCGTTGCCGTGGTGATGTGCATCATGAGGTAAGCAGCTAGGTGTCACAGCTCTCACGGAGGGTGTGACGTTTCGGTCTTTCACGTTGTCGTCAAGTTCAGCGACGGAGAGGGTTGAAAATAACCCGAGGCGTGAGGTGTGAACGGCTTAAAGCCAAGGAAGCCGACCGTATGTGTGACTGACGAGGGTTTAAACCTGGGTCTCCGGCGTGGCACAGGACTGTTAGTCCGTCGAGCTAAAGCCTAGCTGTTCAAATCTTAGGCAAGGTTACTCATCTTGTGATAGTAATTCCGTGGAGTAGGTGTATGGATGCTAAGAAATAACATCTGGATCAAAGGCAATCAATTAACTTGCTGTCTAGTTTTATTAAGTTATTCAGTGCTTAGAAGAGAATAGAATATTAATGTGTGTGGGGAAAGTTAATCTTCCCTAGCCGACAGTAAAACAAATCATCCATCATTAAACAAAACCACATGAATCTCTCATAGCTTAGTTTTAAGCACCGACTTAGAATCTGAGGCTCAAAACTAATTTCCATTTTTGTACTTACAGGAAATGCCCGAAAAACAACAGGGGCCGTCGACAAAAGCAAAACCTCGGACACTTCTCATCAGACACTAACTCCAGGATGGTATAGCTCGTGTTTTTAAATCTTTTTTTCTTACAACGTGGAACACAATTTTTTTTCATGTAAGATGTGTCATTTTATTATTTTATTCTTCCAAAAATATAGAAGAATGAGGATATTTATTTCAGGGACCTTACTTTTCTGTTTCTCTGGTGGATATGTAGCGTGTATTGCAACGTTATTTTTACATTTTCCAGCCACATACTGGTATGAGGAACCGTCGACCAAGCCGCTCGTCGCTTACCCTTATATCGGCATTTTTGTTTCGTTATTTTTTATTCCTGTTTGTTTACTTTTTGCTTTTTTCGGAAATACGGTACCTTCGGCGAACTGGAAAATGAATCCCAAGGAAACATGTACAGCGTCTGCCTATATGGAATGTGCTACGTATTGGAAACAATTATTTCCAAGACTCTCTCTTTCTATCTCTTTTTACAAATGATGTGCAGCTGATCACCAAAATGAAGTTTTTATTTATTGGGTGAGGGGTCAGCCAGCAAGGTGGATAATATGTTTACACTTATTCTTTGATATGTAATTACAATTTTAAAGAATACACTGTGTTTAACTAGCTAATCATTTATTTTGTCATTTTATTCATGGTTACATTTTTTACGTTTACATTATTATTACGAGGATTCTTTTTCTAATTCTAGTTACTGTACTGTATATTGCATGACTTGTGAAACTGTGTTCTGTGATGTAGTTTTAACTTAAAGAAAAGATGACAAGTCTCTAAGCTCTCATCTCAGCAGCTCGACCAGTCCGATTATCCCAGCACATTTATGATAGGCCTCCATGTAAAATAGAATTCGGATGGTAGATTGATTGATTTGTCAGTGGAGGGGGAAAAAAGGATTGTGCAATGTTTCATATAAGTCTCCTGTCAGTCTTCTCAAACCAGTCATACTGGGTTACATCAATGTATCTATGACTGGAGTTTGACTTCGATGGTGGAGACATGAAAGTGGATTGTAATGCGTTGGGGCAGCATTTTTGGGGGGGTCTTTTAACTGTCTTACAATCACATGATTGTAATGAAAGAGCTGTTGACTTTGGGGGAGCAGTGGTATTTAATTGAATGATACAAAATGAAGGACTACACATTGAGATACTACTATCATCCCTTTATGATACTTACATGTAATTAAAAACGTATTGGTTGCCGAAATGGATGTAATCAAGGGTTTTCTTTGAATGTGAGGATGTAATGCTGTTGTTTCTCCACAACACGTGACTTACATTTGCTCCTCAGCAAGACATTCCAAATACAGAGAAAATGTTGAATGGACGAATGAATAGGATGAAAAAGAACACTTGCGAGGTCCAAAGTGTAATGCTTAACTGCCAGTTTTAAGTAGATATGTTTTTCATCACTGGGGCCTTTATGTAAATGTCTTTAGTCTGCCTTCATCTGGTCGTAGGTCTTTGAGCGAGAGCGTTTCTAATTGTTCTTTACCATCTCAGCCGTGACTATAAATGTGACTAGAATGTGTTTGACATGTCGTTGATCTTCTGCATGTAGGACTTCATAGGCAATTTGTCCCCCAAAAAATAAAATGAAAATGTTTTTTAATGTATCATGTCATGGTTTGGAATGCATCATTTGGAATGAAATGTCCTGTTTTACTACACTGTCATCCCTCAACAGAGAGGGAAGGGTAAAAGCATGGCGTCAAATCAGCTTCTATTACATGCTGACCACTTCTTTTTGTGACGCTTGATGCGCTGCAAGTCCCGCCTTTCCCATCTCCTCATTGTTTTTTTAGGAGAACATACCCACGTGGGGGATTGAAAAATGAACTGAGGTCCGTACTCCAGTCCAGTTGGTGGTAATAATGCACCTTAAAGTTGGTTGCCAACCGTCATATAAAGTCCAAAGAAGAAGCCTGAAGGAGGAGAGATTACTAAAAATTAACTCAATTTACCTTTTTTATCTCTGGATTAGTAGAGGACCTTTTGCATTTCAGGTAAAATAACAACACAATGTTTATATCCCAGGACAAATTAGCTAGCAACAGCAAGCTAGCTAGCTAAATTTCCATAAATGTTTTACTTTTTGACCTGTCCCCAAATTAATATAGTTGGTTCAGAGTTTGTTTTGATATTTCAAACTGCGTGTCCTGATCACGTTTGGTGTGGGTGGACAAAATCAACATGCGCATGAGGGCGCACGCGGACGCATGCTCGCGAGCGGTCTGGTCAGCAAGATGAAACATAATTGAGCAAGCAAACACTGAGTTGAGAGCACAGAGGATGTGTCCCGCGAGCAGAGGATGAGTGCCGCGAGTGCACAGGTCAGTCGAGAGAGCTGAAATTTGGTCAAGAGAGCGGAGGATGTGTCCCGCGAGCACAGGCCAAACTTGAGAGCTTGCAAGTGTGACGTTGGGCGAGCAGAACATCATCGCTGCAGAGGCAGATGCGTGTCTAGAAACCTTAGATTGGTCACATTCACTGGAGTGATGGACGAATTAACAAATGCTAGTCGACACCATCATCCCAGGAACCCTAGACCCACTCCAATTTCCAACTTAAAATCCTTGTAGCTCAAATTTTTATGCAAGTGACCAATGCATGATTTACGCAAAAGTCCCAGTTGTGTCTAGGTGTTTAACAGTGTGTGCGGGAACTAACCGAGTTGATGAGTGTGTATGGGGACTGGACATGACAGAGTAGAGGGACAAGCTCAGACCAACAGTGTAGTCCATCCCTGCCTCAAAACACTGTTCTGGGGGGATGGAGGTAGGGAGGGAGGGAGAGAGATCACAAAACAAAACACTGCAATAAATAAGACACAAGAAAAGTGTGTGCAAACAAAGCACAGGCATGTAATACAGGGTGTATACCAGTGGCGGTCAGTGATGTTTAAGATGAGGGAGGATTATTTATTTTTTATTATAAGCATGGCCTTATTTCTATCACAGCATATTGGATGACTGTCATTCATATTCCATTCACCCAGCTCAATGTAACATCGATAGGTTAATTAAGGCTACTACATGATACAAACATTTTCCCTCTAACCAACATGAGGTTGCTACAACCTGACCTATGAATGAAAGTTTACAAAGTAGGTGCACAGGTCGAGAGACCATTTTTATATTCAAGGTGACAGGTGACACATCCAATATTGCTTTGCACACTCTTGCCTGCATCTAGCTGATCTAGGGTGTAATCATTAGTCCAACAGTTGCAAACGAGAGTTTCTATTGTAAAAATTCAGGTATGTTTATCCTCGTTTCATTCCATTTGCTTATGTTTTAGAAACGTTTTTTCAACAGAATCGCTGGAATGAATACATCACACAGTTCACTTTCATAGCAACCACATACAAACAACATGAATGTTTTGCTTGTTGTATAATGCCTTCTCACATCTACCTTTAGCTCCCTGCTCTCCTCCTCTCACCTTTTCCTTTCACTTGTGGACTTCAGCACAATACATCAGCTGTCTGTGACCAGGCGAAAAAACCTTTCCAAGTCAAACCTTCATATAACTGCTAACCGCTACACACAGCCTACATTGTTGTCACCATATTAGCTTAAGACGTTAGTAACTTCATAGTCAACATAGCTAATAGAACTAACACATAAGTAAACCAGCTGCAATCATGCAGTGTAGTGTGCAGTCACAAGCAGTTTAGCAGTTACACCGGCAGGCCCTGATGGCAATAAATTAATCAAACCAAAAGCATACCTTGACTTGGAAGAGTTCCAGTTTTGGATAGCCATAGCCAGCTAGCTAACATAGCATCGCTCTCTGTTCGAGCCAGGTGTTTGAGTAGGCTAAACTAGCATGCTGCATTCACTAGCTAAGTGAAAGTAAAGGAAATACAACTATCTCTCTATCTCTTGCTTCTCCTTAATTTTTTTAGAAATACATTTGTTAAAAACTTTTCAATTGTTGAAAAGTTGTCTTTCTCTCTATTTGAGTCAACTACTCACCACATTTGATGCACTGCAGTGCTAGCTAGCTGTAGCTTATGCTTCCAGTACTAGATTCATTCTCTGATTCTTTGATTCGGTGGACAAAATGTCAGTTCATGCTGCAAGAGTTCTGATAGGTTGGAGGACATTGAGTTTTCATAATGACCGTGTGAGTCAATGAAAAGGGGTGAGAACCATAAGAATCCTAGGTTTTGAATTGAAGTCAATGCACCCAGAGGAGGATGGAAACTATCTGTGCCCCGGATACACCACGGCGCTACACTACAGAATGCTGTTGAGGCTACTGTAGACTTTCATTGCAAAACAGTGTGTTTTAATCAATTATAATGTGACGTGAATATATTTAGTATAGTTTTAGTATAGAAGGATAACTTTTTAAATGTTTCACTATTTACATTTTTATGAAATTCATGGTCCTCCCCTTCCTCCTCTGAGGAGCCTCTACTTGTGTATACAAACTGAAAGTAGACTCATATGTGACTCGTTTCAGGAAAGTTGGTTTTATGAACCAATCTTTGGTTGTACACTACCATACTCACTGCTTAGCACATGGCCTCACATCTGAATCCTTAAAGAGATGGGTGGGGCTAAGGCTTAAGAGAGTGTGAACGATGCTGAATGGGTGTAGACAAAGAAGAGCTCTCCAGTAAGTGTCCCAAAACATTCAAGGCCCATTTCCTCAAAAGTTTATCAACTTTCAAAGCAGAATTACTTTCCCATGTGTATATTAACTGCAGTGTATGATATACCATTTTCTAGCTCTGAGTCTCTACTTTAAACCAATGTAAAAAACACATTTACAAATTTTGCTACATAAAACCGAATCAAGGTGGTCGATCACATATACACAAAACGTATATCCTACACAACACACACGCTTGCATATATAGACTCATTACTCACCCTCTCACGCAGAACAAACATACACCAGGAGAGAGACTAAGTGTGTGTTTACCGGGGTGGAAGAATATCATCTGGTTGTCGTCATCAGGAATAGTGTTGACACAACAGGTGTTTGTTTAGATCACACTGGTATGCATCACTGTCATCAACACTTCCCCCCACTGGTCCAGTAACTTTACCAACGCAACAGGTACATATACATTGGAGTTTGATAACCTAGCCAGAACTCCACTGAGGAAGGTGGAGGGATACGTACACTGAGTGTACAAAACATTAAGAACACCTTCTCTTTCCATGACATAGACTGACCAGGGGAATCCAGGTGAAAGCTATGATCCCTTATTGTTGTCACTTGTTAAATCCACTCCAATCAGTGTGGATGAATGGGATGAAACAGGTTAAAGAAGGAGTTTTAAAGCCTTGAGACATGGATTGTGTATTTGTGCCATTCAGAGGGTGAATGGGCAAGACAAAATATTTAAGTACCTTTGAACAGGGTCTGGTAGTAGGTGCCAGGCGCACTGGTTTGTGTCAAGAACTGCGATCGTGTATCAAGAATGATCCACCATGCAATGGACATCCAGCCAACTTGACACAACTATGGGAAGCATTGGAGTCAACATGGGCTAGCATCCCTGTGGAACGTTTTCGACACCTTGTAGAGGTGGCTTTTGAGGCTGTTCTGAGGGAAAAAGGGGGTCCAACTCAATATTAGTATTAGTGTCAGTGTTCTTAACGTTTTGTACACTCAGTGAATGTGCTGAGTTGTGTAAGGCACAAGATAAGTTAGGGAACACCCATGACTCCAAAAGGCTGAGAAGAAAGTTATGTCAAGGTCAAAGGTGACTCACAGGTCCAAACTCGGTGTCCTCAGCCTCGTAGGTGTAGTGGTCCGGGACGATGAAGTCGAAGCCTGACTCCACTTTGTCAGGCATATGTTCTCTTCACACACTGACCCGTCTCCTGAGAACAACTGCAGTGTGAGAGAGTAAAAATAGGATGTCAGGAAATTGGTTTTAACTTTAGAAAAAGTTTTAACATCTTAGTGTATACAGAAATGCATTGAACTATGGATAATCATTTAGCCAAATAAGTGATAACATACCATGTGGAGCTGAGCTGTACCAATCCACGCCACTCGTCAGTCATTATGCTCACTATTGAACAGCCTGCTGTCATTTCATGTCCAATTCTCATCATGGAGAGCTATCCTCCTATAGGTTTTCACTTCATCCCTTACCTAACCTACTTGTACACCTTCTGTATAGAACCATCCTCTACATAGAAGCACCTTTCTAACCAAATAAATAGCAGTTAGTCACAGTCAATAACAAGTCATCCTCTCTACGTGACAAATGTCCCAATAACAACGCTTCGATACAGTGTCAAAGCAATTAGAGGAGCTCTCAGTACCACTAATGATTAAGTTACGGGGTTGTTTGACAAAAGTCATGGTTACCTGCAGGAAGTTCCCAGAGTGCTTTGAATAGAGGAGGACCAAGGTACTTGGAACAGAGGGGACTCCTGTATCTCCTATCTCTGTCAGCTAAGCAGAGAGCAACTTCCCTACCACATAGTGAAAGTCGGCCTGCATGAAGAGAGGGACGGAGAGAGATAAACGGTTAGAGGTCATTCTTTTTTTTGTAACTGCACAAAAACTGCCAGAGTAAAAGTAATCATACATGTATTTCAAATAGACTGTATCTAAAGGTATGCAGTTAGAGGTTTACAATATTGGCTATTTAGTTCTGAGTTTAATCTCTCTTGGCCCCCCCTCATCTAATCTCAATCAAGGGCCTCTTCCCCAGTGAGGGCCTTCCCTGTCTGTTCTCACTCTGCCTCTCCCTCCTCCTTCATTCCCTCCCAGTCATACTGGTCTTCCAACTCCTCCTTCTCTACTAACCCTTCCCCACTGGGCACAGACATCAATTCAACGTCTATTCCACGTTGGTTTGATTTGGAAACATTATTGATTCAACCAGTGTGCCCCGTAGGTCGTTAACTTAGCTAGCTACAATGGTCTTGGTTAAACCAAAGATACTGGTAACTTTTATATGTGGTTAAACGTAGTTAGCTTCCTAGCTAGCTACCAGCTGACACACCTAGCTTGCCTAATCAATAGCCAGCTCTAATAACAGAATACCAAATAACTACCTAGGTTCTTACTGAAAAACTATAGAGCTTACCTTTTCATCCTTGGCCATCGTCCTTACTTCACTACCACCGTTAAAATCTGCTTTCCACTAGATAACGCATCCACATCCAGTCAAAATTGGTTGTAATCATAAAAATGTAGGAAAAAATGATTTAAGGTTAGGGTTTAGGCATAAGGTCAGCAGTGTGGTTAAGGTGAGGTTTAAAATCAGATTTTAAGAAGATAAATAGTAGAAATAGACAGGGTTTAGACATAATAATTATGACTTTGTGACTGTGTTAACTAGTGACGACCATATTCATTGACTCGAATTTTCACCTGTAATAAAATGATGGCTTGTGAGAGTAAGATTTCTTTGGTGTGTGAGGAGAAATCTATGTGGAGATGTGGTGTATTTGTGAGAGCGCAGTAACTTCTGAGTCTTGACATGTAATATCTATAGCTAACTAGAGCATATTGGACTGTTAGCTGATCCATCGGCCAGTTTCTTGGACCACTATACCCATTTTGCCAATTGGACTTGGACCCCTCTGCTACTTTGAACCCTACTAATTCCACGAATGGTCTATCGACGTCACAGCACGAGGAAGCAAAAACAGACTTTCCCCCATCGCGACGTCCCTCTAAGGCCCTTATGCTAGCTTGCTAGCCCCGGCCTGCTAACTGCTAGCTTGCTATCCCCGGCCTGCTAACTGTCTGAATCGCCGTGTCCCTAGCCAGCCCAACCACTCACTGGACCCATACGATCACTTGGCTACGCATGCCTCTCCCTAATATCAATATGCCTTGTCCATTACTGTCCTGGTTAGTGATTACTGTCTTATTTCACTGTAGAGCCTCTAGCCCTGCTCAATATGCCTTAACCAACCATGTTGTTCCACCTCCCACATATGCGATGACATCACCTGGTTTAAACGTCTCTAGAGACTATATCTCTCTCATCATTACTCAATGCCTAGGTTTACCTCCAATGTACTCTCTTCCTACCATACCTTTGTCTGTACATTATGCCTTGAATCTATGCTATCGTGCCCAGAAACCTGCTCCTTTAACTCTCTGTTCCGAACGTGCTAGACGGCCAGTTCGAATAACCTTTAGCCGTACCCTTATCCTACTTCTCCTCTGTTGACCTCTGGTGATGTAGAGGTTAATCCAGGACCTGCAGTGCCTAGCTCCACTCCTACTCCTCAGGTGCTCTCATTTGTTGACTTCTGTAACCGTAAAAGCCTTGGTTTCATGCATGTTAACATTATGGTGGTGAGGAAGGCACTTTTAAAGAATAACCAGGCATCTTCTACTGACAGGATGAGGTCAGTGTCATTCCAGGATACCCCGGCCAGGTCGATTAGAAAGGCTTGTTTGCTGAAGTGTTTTAGGGAGCGTTTGACAGTGATGAGGGTGTCACGCCTTAGACCTTAGACCTTAGAGAGCCGTTTTATTTCTTTATTTGGTTAGGTCAGGGTGTGATGTGGGGTGGGCATTCTAGGTTTTGTTTTCTAGGTTTCTGTATTTCTATGTTTTGGCCTGGTGTGGTTCTCAATCAGGGACAGCTGTCTATCGTTGTCTCTGATTGAGAATCATACTTAGGCAGCCTTTTTCCCCCCATCTAATGTGTGGGTAATTATTATTTTCCGTGTGTGTTTGTGGGCACCTCGGTTGCGTCACGTTCATTGCTGTTTACCTGTTTGTTTTTGTTTGTTAAGGTTTCACTCCTATTAAAAGTTGTGGAACGACATGCACGCTGCGCCTTGGTTGATTTATGACAGGGAGTTTGAGGATAGCGAGCGTGACAGAGGGGTGGTCGTTTGACCGCAGACCCATTACAGATGCAGGCAATGAGGCAGTGATCGCTGAAATCTTGGTTGAAAACAGCAGAGGTGTATTTGGAGGGCGAGTTAGTTAGGATGATATCTATGAGGGTGCCCTTTGAAGAGGGGGATGACCGCGGCAGCTTTCCAATCTATGGGAATCTCAGACGATACGAAAGAGAGGTTGAACAGGCTAGTAATAGGGGTTGCAATAATTTCAGCAGATCATTTTAGAAAGACAGGGTCCAGATTGTCTAGCCCGGCTGATTTGTAGGGGTCCAGATTTTGCAGCTCTTTCAGAACATCAGCTATCTGGATTTGGGTGAAGGAGAAGTGGGGTAGGTTTGAGCGAGTTGATGTGGGGGCGCAGGGCTGTTGACCGGGGTAGGGGTAGCCAGGTGGAAAGCATGGCCAGCCGTAGAAAAATGCTTGTTGAAATTCTCCATTATTGGTATTTATCGGTAGTGGCAGTGTTCCCTAGCCTCATTGCAGTGGGCAGCTGGGAGGAGGCGCTCTTATTCTCCATGGACTTTACAGTGTCCCAGAACTTTTTTGAGTTTGCACTACAGGATGCAATTTTTTTTTGAAAAAGCTAGCCTAAGCTTTCCTAACTGCCTGTGTATATTGGTTCCTAACTTTCCTGAAAAGTTGCATATCACAGGGGCTATTCGATGCTAATGCAGAACGCCATAGGATGTTTTTGTGTTGGTCAAGGGCAGACAGGTTTTTTTTTTATGGAGCATGCTCTTCAACCGATCGCTGCCTGCACCTGCCCGCCTGTCCAGCATCACTACTCTGGACGGTTCTGACTTAGAATATGTGGACAACTACAAATACCTAGGTGTCTGGTTAGACTGTAAACTCTCCTTCCAAACTCACATTAAACATCTCCAATCCAAAATGAATCTAGAATCGGCTTCCTATTTCGCAACAAAGCATCCTTCTCTCATGCTGCCAAACATATCCTCGTAAAACTGACCATCCTACCGATCCTCGACTTCGGCAATGTCATTTACAAAATAGCCTCCAACACTCTACTCAACAAATTGGATGCAGTCTATCACAGTGCCATCCGTTTTGTCACCAATGCCCCATATACTACCCACCACTGCGACCTGTATGCTCTCGTTGGCTGGCCCTCACTTCATACTCGTCGCCAAACCCACTGGCTCCAGGTCATCTACAAGTCTCTGCTAGGTAAAGCCCCACCTTATCTCAGCTCACTGGTCACCATAGCAGCACCCACCCGTAGCACGTGCTCTTCCTTTGGCTGCCTCTTCTTCCAGTTCTCTGCTGCCAATGACTGGAACGAACTGCAAAAATCTCTGAAGCTGGAGACTCTTACCTCCCTCACTAGCTTTAAGCACCAGCTGTCAGATCACTGCACCTGTACATAGCTCATCTGTAAATAGCGAATCCAATCTACCTCATCCCCATACTGTATTTATTTATTTATCTTGCTCCTTTGCACCCCAGTATCTCTACTTGCTCATTCATCTTCTGCACATCCTACCATTCCAGTGTTTAATTGCTATATTGTAATTAATTTGCCACCATAGCCTATTTATTGCCTTAACTCTCTTATCCTACCTCATTTGCACATGCTGTATATATATTTTTCTACTGTATTATTGATTGTATTTGTTTATTCCATGTGTAACTCTGTGTTGTTGTATGTGTCTAACTGCTTTGCTTTATCTTGGCCAGGTCGCAGTTGCAAATGAGAACTTGTTCTCAACTAGCCTACCTGGTTAAATAAAGGTGAAATAAAATAAAATAAAAATAAGTATCTCTGCAAAACAAAACAAAATTCTCTGCTCTCAAATTAATATTTTGCATGCGACAATGATGTTCTGTTTTCTCAAAGTCACACTTGCAATTCAGTTTTAATTTGCACCCCCACCTCCCACGCTGCCTGGGCCCTAGTGAGACCCATCCTATGCGCTGTCGTCTCAGTGCTTGCTTTCTCAAGGATCTTGCTCGACAGCGCCATCTTCGGGCGCAGTGGACTTTAGAGGCTGATTTGATGCCATATAAAAGGGGCCATGATGCATTTAGGTTTTTTACTGTCACTGGGGTTAATGAGTATCTGTGTATGCAAGTGAGCATATGAGTGAGACTGAGAGCAAATGTGTTTAATGTGTTAAGCAAATGTGCTGTGCAATTGGTGTGAATGCATGCATTTGGAGTTGGTGCATGGGTTTGTTTGTGTATGCGTGTTTGTTTGCGTGTGTTTGTGCATGTGTATGGTAGAATGGTAGCAGTGACAGAGATGAATGAGATGACCTTCTCTCTGCCCATGTGACTGCTCACCAGAGACTCTTCTTCCCTGTTTGCACACACACACACACACACACACAATAGACTAAGGTTGATCTCCTGTTGTTCTGGTCAATACAGATACAGGCTACAAATCAGTGTGCCACCCCCAGAGAGACACAAAATAACTCTGTGTGTCATATTTTAGTTTTGCAAAGGAAAATAAAAGTTCAGATAGTACATCCCAGTTTCTCTCCGTTTGGGACAGTTTTCTTCCATTTCGTGCGTATTTGATCATGACCCGGGTGCTGAACACAACCCGGAGGTGATGTTTTGTGTACAAGGATGAACATGGCCTCCAGCGATGTCATCAGAAACCCCCTCGCCATTCATTTGTAGTTCCGACCACAGTGGGAGGGGGATTGGATTATTAATTGGCACTCGAATCTAATTAAAAACTGCTCGTCTGCAGAAGCCCAGAATGGGAGCAGAGGTCAGAGCCTCTCCTCGTGAAAATAAACCAATGCGTGGGCATACATTTCGGAAGGGTGGTGGTGGAGGGGTACTCTAATATGGAAGGGGAGATTGAGGGGGTGGTAGGCTCACTGGCTCAGCCACTATGCTGCTGTGTAATTATAGACAGTGGAGAAGCTGTGGTGGGGGTGGGGGTTTTCGAGAGCAGAAGCAGCTGCTGGCATCAGTTGAGGCGATTCAGCAGCGCCCCCGGCACACTCCCCAAGGGATGAGAGTAAATGGGACCAGACCCTGATTGGGAAAGGGAGGTTGGTCCTCAAGGCAGTCTCAGCCCACTGGTTTTCGGGAGGCAGCAAGATCGTGACTATCGGACCTCTTACTATTCTGAGAAGAAATCAATGGAAGCTGGACCTCCATGGAAATGGGGACTACATATAATGAAGCGTAGGACGAGTTGGGATAGTAAGGAGATCAGGTGGTGCAGAGGCAGGCCAAAAGTGCTACTGTTAATTATTGTCAGGGCTTTGCTGCCACAGGAATTTAGATGAAATGATAGAACAATGCACCAGAGAGTAGAGGAAACGTTGTCATATACAGAAACTCTCGTTTGGTGGTATGGTACGCTTGAAAGATTCCCCATTCACCAAGTTTTCCCATTTGCCAAGTATGGGATAAGGTTGTTCATTGTGATTTGTGTTCATTGTTATATTGAAAACAAATAATATAGAATAAATAAGTGATTTACAGCAACACACAATATGGATTTCAGCACATTAACAAATCAATAGGGGAACAGTAAGTAACACACAAGTACTTCACTTCAACAGCTGCTCAATGCTCATAATTCCGATATGGCGCCACTTTGACACTCACTGCAATACAATGTTGCTGGTAGACAATATAAATGGCTCCTGATCTCACTGCCACTCAATGTGTGGACTTTGCTGCACCGGGGGGACTCAAAAAGGGCAGCTCCGACTATGTTTACTCCTCTCAACATTCCTAGGATGGGTACTCAAGGCAGATGACCAAAGCGTTGTCTTTCCATCTGTCACTACAAATGAGTCAGAATTTGACATACAGCTGCATCGTCGAGCCATGCCTAGATAGATCCATTCAACCACTTGTTGAATGGAAAATTATAAATTAATCGGGGTGTAACAGAGTGGGCTAGAGGGGGATTTCCATCCATCCCCCTGCTTTGCATCTTCCCAAAATGTCAGTGTCAGCTTACCAAAATAGTATTTATATCTATGTGGTGCGAGCTGGCTACGCCACACCCCTTTCAGTCTATCTCCTGCCCTCTGAGCGCTTGTTTTGCAGGTCCCCTCTTGATCCTGCAGCCTATTCTAAAAGGGCAGGAGAAGTCTGCTTCCTCTTTTGCACCAGACCTGAGTTGGGTCACTGTGGTAGGGAGTCGCGTCTCTGGTCTCTTAGTCGGTGGTACCTCAATGGTCTTGGAGCTATCCCAATAAACCCAAGTCTAACCAGATATCCTCAAGTTCTCTGCACTCGCATCAAAGTTCTTCAGCGTTGTTCCCTAGGCTTCTTCTTCACCCAACGTCCAAGTTTCCCTTTCGCCTTTCGAGGAACGCTTCCATGGATCAGCCAAAGTACCGCATGACGGGCGTACAGAACAAGCTGGAGGTGCTGGGGGTGGAGGACGATGCGGGCAATCCCATCAGCGCCCTGACCATCCTGTCGCTGCTGGAGCGTGTGGCAGGCATCATCGACAATGTCCAGGCTGGCCAGCAGCGCATGGAGGAGCAGCAGCTGGACCTGGAGACCAACATCAAGACCATCCAGGGTGACGTCCTGAAGCTAGCCAAAGAGCACACCACCACCAGTGGCACCGTGGAGAAGCTGCTCCAGAAGACGCGCAAGGTCAGCTCCAATGTCAAGGAGGTGCGCGCACGCGTGGAGAAGCAGAACGTGCGCGTCAAGAAGGTGGAGACCACACAGGAGGAGCTGCTGACCCGAAACAAGTTCCGTGTCATCATTTATCAGGTAACCGTGTTCACCATTGGGTTGCACTTGGTAGTGAACTGGGTAGTCAAAAAAATGCACTGTGAAAAGGGGTGTGGAGTGTGCGTTCACTAAATGTTGCTAGTCAAAAAAAGCTGGCCTCAATCTTCGGTGACAAAAGATGTCAGCAACTCCAGTTCCAATAATGATTTGTGGTTTTCTGAAATAACAGAATAAAGAGAGTAATTAGTATGCAATGTAAGCAATACCAGGATGCAATGATACAACATTACCATGAAGTAATATAATAAGCTGCAAACATAATAACTGATAACATTCACAATCAGCTGTAGAATGCACTGTTAGGTTACATAAGGAAACCATAACTGAAAAGCTCCACAAGGATGTAGGGCAGAGCTACAAATAAAGAGGCCAATGATACTCAGGCCAAAGGGCCATGACGGCCACTTCAAAAATTGATGAGAAATGGCTAGCAATTCTCCATTGTGATTAGCATACAAGTTACAGAACTAATGGGAAAAAGTACATGAGCACATGAACGAAAGAGGATACCATAAAACCTATAGAAATAATACCTTGTGGTAATAAGACCTTGCGTGTCCGCGGTTACAATAAAAGAATAAACATTGTACACATTCTCTATACAGATACCAATTACAGGGCATAAGGCTTCAATGAGTAATAGAAAATAATTTAACTCTGTGTGCTAAAATAGCAAACAAAATGACACAATATGCAATTAAGAAAATATGATAAGGTGCTTACTGTTGTGTGAACGCACACATGTACAAACTTAGGTTTAGTAATTAAACAACAGGCACAGGTACGCCAGGGGGGAGATATGCTAATGCCTACAACAAGTTCGGACAGGTTCTGACCGGAGAATATGCAAATGCACTTATGCAGAGCAGGTGAGTATTGTACACAATGGGTGCACCAGAAGTTACACTATGCTCAGTGGTCTAATATACCTCCATGATGCTCTATAAACAATTGATACTATGTGTGTATAAAGTATTAATGATACATCAGCGAACTATCATCTGAGCAAGTCCATTTATTGGCCAGTGGTGCAAGTCAGTGAAGATATACTGTACTAGGTCAGTTTTAAGTCGCTGGATATTACAGTTAAAGCGAATTAGAGAGGGTTCACATCTTCTTTGGTTGATATTAGAGCAATTTCAAGACAGTAACAAATTCAAGCGCTGACTCTGTTAAGTACGAGCTAGATGCATTGAGAAATGGGTACCATTTAAGGGCCTTCAAGTACTACTGCCAGGTAGCCTAGCAGTTAAGAGCATAGGGACAGTCAGGAAAAAAACATGCCTCACTCTAAGACATTGGCATGAGTGAAGTTATAGTATGTCTTTGATGAAAATAGATACTATGTACCCTAAAAGAGACTTCAAGCCTTCTGTATTAATAGGACATATAGCTCCCGTTAAAGGGACTTCCGGGGGCAATGAAAGCTCTGTGTGCTTTCCACTGAAAGAAGCAGCTGCTGTGTGGCCGTGAGTCCTATTCTAGGAGCATGGTATGCTCCCCGCTGCCAATGGGGACACGATAAACTGCCTTCTTATGTGGCAGCGGACTGTTAGGGCCAATCTGAAGAATGAGGGTCTGCCAATCACGTGGCCCTGCTTTGGGGCAACCTCTTACTAGGCTAACGAGAAAGCGATATCAGCAGTCAATGGGTGTCACATGTATTTATTGTAAAAGACTGAAGACGGTAGTGATTTCCTCTGTAGCGATCAATGTTGGAAAGCCAACATTTTTTATGGGGCCTTTAGCTCTCAGATAAGTCATGGCATTTGAAACACCATTGCTTTAAATCCCCCTGAAGTTGATGTCCGCGCCCCCGCATAAATGTAATTAGCATAATTAAAAAATCCCCCCCAAAATCTGTCAGTTTAAGCATTGGATGCATCTCAATCCACCGCATCAATCGATGTCGCACTTCCACATCTGCGGTGAAAGGTGACAGAGCTAGAGCTGTGTTTGTCAGACCAAGAGACATCTCGCAAAACACCAGTCTCAACGTCAACAGTGAAGAGGCGACTCCGGGATGCTGGCCTTCTAGGCAGAGTTGCAAAGACTGGCCAATAAAAAGAAAAGATTAAGATGAGCAAAAGAACACAGACACTGGACAGAGGAACTCTGCCTAGAAGGCCAGCATCCCAGAGTCGCCTCTTCACTGTTGACGTTGAGACTGGTGTTTTGCGGGTACTATTTAAAGAAGCTGCCAGTTGAGGACTTGTGAGGCGTCTGTTTCTCAAACTAGACACTAATGTACTTGTCCTCTTGCTCAGTTGTGCACCGGGGCCTCCCACTCCTATTTCTATTCTGGTTAGAGCCTGTTTGCTCTGTTCTGTGAAGGGAGTAGTACACCGCGTTGTACGAGATCTTCAGTTTCTTGGCAATTTCTCGCATGGAATAGCCTTAATTTCTCAGAACAAGAATAGACTGACGAGTTTCAGGCCATTTTGAGCCTGTAATCGAACCCACAAATGCTGAACCTCCAGATACTCAACTAGGCTAAAGGCCAGTTTTATTGCTTCTTTAAATCAGCACAACAGTTGTCAGCTGTGCTAACATAATTGCAAAAAAAAGGACATTTCTAAGTGACCCCAAACTTATGAACGGTAGTGTACATGTCGGTTGTTTTGCTCTAGGATGCCCACAGGCCTCACAAGACTCATTTTGAGGGTCCCCCGTACCAGTTGAAAAAATGAATGGAAGTATACAGTACCAGTCAAAACACACCTACTTATTCAAGGGTTTTTCTTTATTTTTTTACTATTTTCTACATTGTAGGATAATAGTGAAGACATCAAAACGATGAAATAACACATATGGAATCATGTAGCAACCAACAAAGTGTTAAACAAATCTAAATATATTTTATATTTGAGATTCTTCAAAGTAGCCACCCTTTGCCTTGATGACAGCTTTGCACACTCATGATTCCATATGTGTTATTTCACATTTTTTACGTCATCACTATTATTACACAATGTAGAAAATAGTAAAAAAAATATTAAAAAAATAACATCCTTGAATGAGTAGGTGTTTACAAACTTTTGACTGGTACTGTATATGGAGACTGTTTCGTGCCAAAAATAAGTGGTTAAATACAAGTTTAAAAAAATCTTTCTTATATCTCAGATATAGGACAGACACTTTTTGAGGGGGACTATGTGTAGTTCCATCTAGTGAATCTGTTATGCAATGCGTTTGTATAGGCTAATATCAGTAAGGCCAAATAAACATTTTCATCAAACAGTGCTTATACTCTTATGGGTAATGGCAAATCATTATATATGACTGAACTTTAAAGGCCTAGGGGCTAGCTTTTCAGGGAAATATTTGAGGGTAATTGTGAATGGCCATGAGCACAAATGCCTGTCAGTCTCTGTAGTCGACATTGAAACGTGGCTTCTGAAGATGATAGTTATACTACACTTTACAATAAGTGTTTAGTGAATCTCATCTTTCCTCTATGATGATCCCTGGGATGGGCTTCATTTCCCTCTTGCCTGAATAGGACAGTCTGAGTGTAGGATTTCCAGATGACTGATTTACTGTCGGTTATTCTGAGGGCCTGGCTAGCAGGGCAGAGATCTCCTAATATAGTGCTTTTGCCTCTGACGCAGCAATGGCTGCAATGGCCATTTAACTTTAGTTAGGAAGCAAGCACTGTTTGTTATAGAGACAGTCATTGCCAGTGGCAAAGCATGGCAAGACTGAAAAATGTGACACAACAGCTCACTATGGGCCAGTAATAGGACACAGATAAATGGCCGTAGATTTTGTGGGGGTGGCATTGTTTTAAGGATAGATATTGGGCATGTACAGCCAAACTTTCATTCCAAGCTAGAATTAACAAACACAAGGTAACAACATATTTGTCAAAGTAATGCATTTTCTGTATAGTGGCAAGGTCTTTGTTGTAGCAGTCAAGCTGTCGTTATCCCTTGTTTTGGGGTTATACATTATAGGACTTTCTAAAGCGTGACTGGCTGATAAGCCAATCACATGGACATCATCAATCTTATACAGGCACTAAATGACCAGCTACTGCTGCTGGGTTGACAGAGAGAATTCAGAACATGTTGTGCAGTCTCCTACTCTGTACCACGCGCCCGATCCGTCCATGTACTGTTATGTAACCATGACAACAGAGGCACCAATAAGGTCAGATTTCAACATGAATAAAGTAGCATCGAACGCACACCATCCCGTTGACGGAAGCACGAGCCCAACGTGGTTGTGACCAATGACTGTCATCTTATGGGTGGTTGCCATGTCGGTCGGCCAATAATCTATTATTATTGCCGGGCAACATCACGTATGAAAATGAAAAAAATCTGCTGGCCCACATTCCCTGGTGGTGTAATTGTTGGGTCATTCACAGAGTCTGGGCATGTTCAGACGACTCCCCCTCTTGATTAATGAGAGTGATTGTTGGAGGTGGCTGAGTCTTTATTAGAATTAATTGGGTCTCAGATTCAAAGTCACCTGCAGAACCCAGCAGGTTGCCCAGTCATCAGAAGGGGGGTCACTACCACTTTTTAGGAATGCATAATAGAGAGGGAGATTCAGCAATTAGGCCTCGTATCACATAGTGCTAGTAATGTACGTTTTAACACTAAACGGGTTTGGTGGAAGTACTCGTTAATGGCACATCTTTCGATGCTATTCTTGGGTTTATAATGTATCATGTTTCTCATACTTTTCTCATGTTGTGGGCTAAGTTGTCTGAGTTATTTGCTGAGAACACCCACTCATAGATGTCCATATCTTGCGGATTACAATGATACAGTGTGGTTTAGGCAACCGTTGAGAAACTGATCTTTCCACCAAGCTCTGTGATCCCTGTAGAAAAATTGCCCACGGAATTGAGTGGTTACTGGCATGTAATATATAGCCCGACGGGACATATACTGTTGCAACCTCAAAGGGCAAACTCAAAGACGTAGCAACCGTTACAAAACCAAATGTCTGATAGGGAGAGAAGAGAACGCTTGTAGAATTTCTCCATAATTGCCCAAAAAGTGAAAAGTCAAGCAGACCTGGTTTCAAAATGTATGTTTTTCCTTTCAAAGACTTTGAGCATTTGATTGAGAGTTTCTGCAGGCCACATGGTTGGCATTTTTGGGACTATTCCATTGCACCAGAAAAACGTAATCAAGTAAAAAATAAAATAAAAAAAATACTAATACTATTTCAACCCAAGTCTGCACTCAACCATTGGCTATATAACTTAAGAAGCCAACCCATATTATTGTACTTTAAAAGAGTTCATTTGCCTTTCTTTAGGGGGAACATGAGATCCCTTCGGTGGCCGTGACAAAGACCCCAAAAGGAGCTGTTGGTATGGAGGGGTTGGTGATCGAGCCAGACACCTACGATGTCCCCGAGGACATCTCCTCAGACGAGGAATACATGACAGTGGACGAGACTGAAGGAGGCTCCAGAACCGCCCGCTTGAAGGCGTCAGGCATGAAGGGCATTGAAAGCATCAAGCAGGCCTTCTCCAAGGAGACCATGACCAAGACCAAGGACAACTTGGGCACCAAGTTCCACAACATGGGAGATAAAATGGTGCCCCCCGAAAGACGGGAAAAGATGCACCAGGCCAGCGAGCGCATCAAGCACTCTGGCGAGAGGCTGAAGGAGAACATCGCCAAGAAGGCCCCCACCAAGGAGTCCTTCCGCATCAAGCTGAAGAAGGAGAGGACCGTGGCCGAGGGCCAGGAGGGAGCTGAGGCTGATGGGGAGGTCGATGAGGCGGTGACCCCAGTCAAGGGAAGAAAAAGCCCGGAAGTCAGTAAAACCCCGGTAGTAACCTACACGGAGGTTGTAACGGAAAGGGAAACCAAGAGGGAGGGTCCCGTGGAGGAGCCGGCCGCCATCCGGATAGGGGAGGTAGGGAAATTCACTGTGGAGGCAGTGGAAGAGGGCAAGGAGGACGAATACGACAGGAAGTAGATCTCCAGCATGTTGCCGCAACACAACGAGAAGTCACCAAAATAGGAAGTGAAGCCGGGTAGGAAGAGAACTTGCGATGTCTTGCAAGAGAGATGGTCTGTGACAAATCAACATCGACGACAGACAATTTACATTATCAATCCGTTTAAAAATCAAAGAGATACTTCTGTTGGATATACAGTACCAGCCAAAAGTTTGGACACACCTATTCATTCAAGGGTTTTTCTTTATTTTGACAATTTTCTACATTGTAGAATAATAGTGAAGACATCAAAACCATGAAATAACACATATGAATCATGTGAAAGTGGTTGATAGAATGCCCGGAGTGTGCAAAGCTGTCATCAAGGAAAAGGGTGGCTACTTTGAAGAATCTCAAATATAAAATATATTTTGATTTGTTTAACACTTTTTTGGTTACTACATGATTCCATATGTGTTATTCCATATTTTTGATGTCTTCACTATTATTCTACAATGTAGAAAATAGTAAAGATAAAGATAAACCCTTGAAAGAGTAGGTGTGTCCACACTTTTGAACTGTACTGTGTATACTGACCAGTCTACAGAGGAGTGGAAAGAGTTCTGTGACTGACCTGATAATCTACAAAGATTGTGTTTCTGGGGTGTCAGATGTTGGTAGGTTAGTGACCCACTGTCACGTGTCATTGAAATTGGCTGTTATTATTTTCAACTTTGGAATGATTTTTAACGATATGGGTTGTAATGTACGTGGACACATTCACACACGAACACAGAGAAATGTGTAAAATGTAACATTTTCATGGAAAAATATATTGTGATGAATTCAGGTCAGGGGTTGTTTGGGGCATCAGTACATAAATATTGGGCACATTGGTAACTAATGTACATGAACTGCTATGTTGAGTTTGCAGTTGGTTTAGGCGTAAAAGTTAAGTACACACAAACACAAATTGTTCCCAGATGTTTGGTTGCTAATCGATTTCTTTGACTAGTCAAGAAAAAACGCTCGCAAGTTAGAAATTAATTTCCACAAAGTGTTTGGAAGGGAAAAAGAGTTGAACTGAAAGGAGGAAAGAGAGATTGCAAAGTACCTTTGAGATGATTCTGAATGTTGAGGAAATTTGTGTATGATATTGATCTTAAATCGGAATGTAAAATGTTGTACATATCATAACCAAAATCATGATATTGGTCAACACAGATCTCAGCTGGTCTCTGAAGGGTTTGAAGAAGTAAAGCTATACAGATATAAAACTACTGTATAGATATGAATGACAGACTGGGTTCTGTGTGTTTCAAAATCCAACAAGGATTGACCATTTGGTTACAATGGTTTCTATGGCAAGGTCACAGACAAGATACAGTAGGTTACTTTACATTTTTTTCCGTTAACAAGCAGACGCATCGTAATAACAGTTGAGGATTGTGTTGAATCAAAATGTATCCATATGGTGAAAAGCAGACTAACTATTTAGCCGAGAATAAAATGCTTTTTTATTACAAGAGGTTATGCAAAGCTTGAGAGTTAAATGTCATTTTTCAAATGAACTATGTGCTGTGAATTTCATTTCAGTGGTCTGAAGATAACGAGATCGTAGTGTGTATGATTGTGTAGTGTACTAGTGTTAAGAAAATAAAAATATATATTTGAGGAAAACATTAGGTCATGTAAATGGCTTTAGGCGTACCTGTAACGTTTATGGCACTAGAAGGTTTTGAGCACTGATGTAATTCTGTGCAATAATATGAGAATTTCGACAGAAAATGTAACACGTGTATAAAGATTACAAAGCAACCTAATATTTCAAAGTCATTTCAAAGTCATTTCTTTCTGAATACAGTTTACAGCATGTTTATGCACTTCTTTTGATAACCTAGAGATGCATTGCTTTCATTTGTGATGTTAATAATGGCATCAACTATCCAAAGGGCAATGTACATTCTGCTGTGCTCACATATCTGTGGGCTGAGTCTAACTTGTAGACCTACAGTAATTAATGTTCAACCGCAAAGAAACGTGTATGTTAATATACTACTGCATTAGGCCTAAGTAATGTGGATTTGACTGATTTGAGCCCAAAGTATTGATGTCAATGAGTAATGAGAAGTACAATAGGTAGTGGTGGGTAGTTTAATTGTTTCTTACTAGTTCACAGGAAATGAAGTATGTGTGCCACATAATTGACAAAAATGTGTAGTCACTTTTTTATTATCTTTTGCCAAACCCCCTGCCAAATATTTCCTAAAAGTGCCAATGTTTTCTTGAGATCACCATCCAGGCATTGTCGCTGTTCTTAGCAAATTACCAGCTACATTGATTCTGGGATTGTAGCCTGCAATAAGGCACATCCTTTTATTCGTTGGCACTATAATTTTATTTATTTGTTTGTTTTCTGTGTAGTGATACATATACTTTAGATAAAAGGACATTAGCCTATTTTGTATTGAAATTCTCATTAATATGTGTAACTATGCAAATGAAGAACAAGAAGTAAGTTTATGTTCTAAATCAACCTCTTATTTAGATCATGTAGCCCAGTGCTAGACCGATTGAATCAAAACTGGCAACTGGATCTCCAAAAACCTCTCCTGCGTGGCCTGCTATTGTTAGATAAAAATAGGGTTGATGAAAGTCGAATGGGTATGCTACATTGATGGAAAACAGTAATTGTCATTGATATGCATTGTGGTATGTGACACGTGCAAGCAGCAACACATATATTCATGATTGTTTTCTTTTTGTTTTAATAAAGGCCTAATGCCACCTGTATTAATCAAAACAATATCCCTTCACTGTCTTCGTGACAGGACAGTAGGCTGTTGTCCATAATGTTCAATCTTCACAAACGTCTAGACAGAGTGAACTTCAGTACCTCCGTGACTTTGGCACTTGCTAGAACTTGCTAGAACCCATAACAGCATGCCGATCTCATCTACAGTTCAAATGAAATCCCTAACTTGATGTAGACTCGAAGCAAAGTTCAATCAGTCAAGTCAGTCAGCAATGTCCTGAAGATTCACGTCTGCCCTTTGCATTGAGCTATAAATGAAATACCACTCAAACCAGGCAAGTCCTCTGTGTGGTGAGAGGTCAAAGTTGCAGTTTGTCAGTGTAAATATATTGCCCTAAACAAAAGCTCCTCACTACCGTGTGCATGTGGTACAGGAATGGCACAGCTCTCAATGCAATCCTTGCTGATCCTAACTAGATGGACAGCCTATATCCTGGGGAAACTCTTTAGTGAATGTGGATTAATGATCCATGACTATCGACAATACAACTCAAATCTGCATTATCCAATATATACTGTCACCAAAGGTATCTTATACAGACTGCGCAGGCTTCCTGTTTTTGTTCGCGCACGGCTTTCAAACCGTTCAAAGAGTGTTTCTTACACATATGACCCGTGGTGGGCTATATCTTCCCTCAGTGTCTGCTTTGCTGAGGTTACACACAGTAAAGAGGGTTGAGAGATTTGAATTCATCAGCAGTGTGCTGCGCTCTCAGTCAGCTGCTCGGTCTTATTTCAGTCAGCTCTTTTTATAGCTCCTGCAAACTCTGAAAGGTGACACCGCCGGCACTTTCATGACTGATTACAGAAGCCTTTGCTCACCTGTGTGGCACAGCTCCACGGTTGTCAAAGCAACTGAGAACATCAGCTTGATGATAAAGGTCAGAGCTGTGAAATGAAGCGGCGTCAATTTGAATTTATTGAAGCACGTGTTGTTTTGAGTCGGTCCTAATCCGGTGGCCTGCCAGACAGATATTGTTCTATTTCGGTAAGGCACTGTGAAAAAGCTACCATTTGATTCACGAGAGAGAGGAGAGAGCGTTGACTCTTAGAGTGATCGCAGTCAGTTCCAATTGTTTATCATGCATTAACCTACCGCATTTAGAGTCCTCAAACAATCTGCAGAAAATAAATGCTCTTGGATGATTCAAGTATTGAGAAGGAAAAACAATCTCTAGCGATGTGGCATTTATGCTTAAATTAGGTCTTTCCAATTGCGAAAAAAAGATTGCAGTAATTTTGTAGTGTAACTGTAGTTATTCTGCAATTACTGAGTCCAAAGTACCACAATAGACTGCAGTTGCAACACAGCATGCATTTTACTTTTGTGTGCCAAATAATACAATAAATTGCTGATGAAGGATACCCTGTTTCTGTTCTTCACTCAAATGGGAAAGTATATAGTATATACACTACCAGTCAACAGTTTGGACATCCCTACTCATTTAAGGGTTTTTCTTTATTTGTACTATTTTCTACATTGTAGAATAATAGTAAAGACATCAAAACTATGAAATAACACATATGGAATCATGTAGTAACCAAAAAAGTGTTAAACAAATCCAAATATGTTTAATATTTATTAAACATTTATAATATCGATATTTTGATTTTGTTTAATATTTTGGGGGGGTTATTACATGATTCCATATGTGTTACATATTTTTTTTAATGTTATTTTTAAGTACTACACTTTGAAATGCAAGTCTTTACTGGTGTCAGAAGTGGGATTTTGACTTCTGTATAAGGGTCTTGACTAGCCGGTGACATAACACTTACTAACCTATTGCAATGCCATCATCACTGGTGCCAGAATTGGGATCTGGGACAACATGTAACATTGGTGTCAGAAGTGGGATCTGGGGCAATATGTAACATTTGTTACATTGATAAGAGAAGTGTAACACTGGCATTGGGGTATTTGAGGCTGTAAGTAACCCTAGTGTCAGATGCAGTTTTCATGTGTAGGTTTTTATACCCTCGTGACAGAGTTTCTAATAGCAGCACTATGAAGATTATGTTTTGCCAGTAAAAAGGTTGTTTATGCCCACAGACAATGAGTGAACACTCCACTGAGGGCATATACAGGATCACTGTCAAGCTTTCAATCAGGCATGTGTGTCACGACTTCCGCCGAAGTCGGCCCTTCTCCTTGTTCGGGTGGTGTTCGGCGGTCGACGTCACCGGCTTTCTAGTCACCACCGATCCATGTTTCAGTTTCGTTTTGTTTTGTCTGTATTACACACACCTGGTTTCAATTCCCATATCATGTTCCTTATTTAACCCTCTGGCATACCTTTCTGTTCTGTCCGTGATTGTTGGTGTCTTTAGTGGTTGTTGTATGTGCTAGTGTGTATGTATGTTCCTATTTGGAATTTTGCTTGACTTTTTGAGTAAACTCCATTGTGTTGCTCAAAATCCTGTGTCCTGCGCCTGACTCCGCTACATCTCTGCACCCAATCGCTGACAATGTGCCACTATCAGCCTGACAATTTCCACTTCTAATCATACTAGAAGTGCACAAAATAAATATTTTAAACATACTGAACAAAAATATAAACGCAAAAGTGTTAGTCCCTTGTTTCATGAGCTAAAATAAAAGATCCCAGAGATTTTCCATACGTACAAAAATATTATTTGTTTACATCCCTGTTAGTGAGCATTTATCCTTTACCAAGATAATCCATCCACCTAACAGGTGTGGCAAATCAAGAAGCTTATTAAACACCATGATCATTACACAGGTGCACCTTGTGCCGGTGACAATAAAAGGCCACTCTAAAATGTGCGGTTTTGTCATACAACACAATGCCACAGATGTCTCAAGTTTTGAGGGGGCATGCAATTGGCATGCTGACTGCAGGAATGTCCATCAGCGCTGTTGCCAGATAATTTAAATGTTAATTTATCTCCCATAAACCGCCTCCAACGTTGTTTTAGAGAATTTGGCAGTACGTCCAACCGGCCTCTTATCTGCAGACCATGTGTAACCACGCCAGCCAGGACCTCCACATCTGGCTTCTTCACCTGCGGCATCATCTGAGGGGGTGCTGAGGAGTATTTCTGTCTGGAATAAAGCTCTTGTGTGGGGAAAAAATTATCCTGATTGGCTGGGCCTGGCTCCCCAGTGGGTGAGCCTAAGCCCTCCCACGCCCACCCATGGCTGTGCCCCTGCCCAGTCATGTGAAATCCATAGATTAGGGCCTAATTTATTTATTTAAACTGCCTGATTTGCTTATATGAACTGTAACACAATAAAGTATTTGAAATTGTCCCATGTTGTGTTTATATTTTTGTTCAGTATAGATCGGAAAGCACTTTAAGTTAGCAATTCTGCCACTTGCGAAGCACCACGTACAATGTATTTTTGCAATATGTAAAATCCTCATTTAATTAACACTAGCTGAGGGACTTCATGGAAGTTTTTCGGATAACGTCCACTGCAAGTTGTAATTTGGCATTTTTGTGCATTTCGGTGCTGTTTAGACTAAAGGACAGAAAAGTATGTAGGATGTGGTGGCAGGGCTTTATATAAAGACAATAATACAAAAATATCTTCTAATCAGCTCTTGATTATCAGTGCATTGTTGGTCTATTCCTATTACCATAGGAGCTGTTAATCTATTATCGGGTTGTCAATGCCAGTAGTCTGTACACAGCATTGTATGTCTCACACATCTCTCTGTCTTTCACACACACACACACACACACACACACACACACACACACACACACACACACACACACACACACACACACACACACACACACACACACACACACACACACACACACACACACACACACACTCTGCAGGGTCATGGTAAAGCATACATCTTCTCATGAGCAAAAGGTCTGTTTGAGATAAGAAATTAAAATGTCATACAAGTCTATTATTGGATACTAGTATGGTATAATACATGTTTTATTTCATGATCCTCACCCTTTCTATGTCAAATTATATTGAGATAGGAGGCTACTTGCTGACACTTTCATAAAACATCAAAAACAGTATTACTGCAATATGCTTTTTGGTTATTAAAGTCATAAAATGGAGCATTAAAAGAGTTATGATAATTGTTTCTGAGACATAAACTTGGCTCTAATGTGACTATGTGACAACGAACACCTCCTCAATGCTAATTTCACAGTTTATAAACATAAATCCGTGTTGAGGAACGTACACTAGCTTAAATGTGGTGAACCACCTCGCGACCATTGCGAAAACCCCCAATTCTATATACACTGAGTATACAAAACAATAAGAACACTTGCTTTTTCCATTATATCCTGCATCCTTTGACTCTCTATGTCCCCTATCCTCCAGGCCGGCTCGGTCCTCCCCTCCTGCTCCGTGGCTCGATGACTCATTGCGAGCTCACAGAACAGGGCTCCGGGCAGCCGAGCGGAAATGGAGGAAAACTCGCCTCCCTGCGGACCTGGCATCCTTTCACTCCCTCCTCTCTACATTCTCCTCTTCTGTCTCTGCTGCTAAAGCCAATTTCTACCACTCTAAATTCCAAGCATCTGCCTCTAACCCTAGGAAGCTCTTTGCCACCTTCTCCTCCCTCCTGAATCCTCCTCCCCCTCCTCCCCCCTCCTCCCTCTCTGCTGATGACTTCGTCAACCATTTTGAAAAGAAGGTCGACGACATCCGATCCTCGTTTGCTAAGTCAAACGACACCGCTGGTTCTGCTCACACTGCCCTACCCTGTGCTTTGACCTCTTTCTCCCCTCTCTCTCCAGATGAAATCTCGCGTCTTGTGACGGCCGGCCGCCCAACAACCTGCCCGCTTGACCCTATCCCCTCCTCTCTTCTCCAGACCATTTCCGGAGACCTTCTCCCTTACCTCACCTCGCTCATCAACTCATCCTTGACCGCTGGCTACGTCCCTTCCGTCTTCAAGAGAGCGAGAGTTGCACCCCTTCTGAAAAAACCTACACTCGATCCCTCCGATGTCAACAACTACAGACCAGTATCCCTTCTTTCTTTTCTCTCCAAAACTCTTGAACGTGCCGTCCTTGGCCAGCTCTCCTGCTATCTCTCTCAGAATGACCTTCTTGATCCAAATCAGTCAGGTTTCAAGACTAGTCATTCAACTGAGACTGCTCTTCTCTGTGTCACGGAGGCGCTCCGCACTGCTAAAGCTAACTCTCTCTCCTCTGCTCTCATCCTTCTAGACCTATCGGCTGCCTTTGATACTGTGAACCATCAGATCCTCCTCTCCACCCTCTCCGAGCTGGGCATCTCCGGCGCGGCCCACGCTTGGATTGCGTCCTACCTGACAGGTCGCTCCTACCAGGTGGCGTGGCGAGAATCTGTCTCCGCACCACGTGCTCTCACCACTGGTGTCCCCCAGGGCTCTGTTCTAGGCCCTCTCCTATTCTCGCTATACACCAAGTCACTTGGCTCTGTCATATCCTCACATGGTCTCTCCTATCATTGCTATGCAGACGACACACAATTAATCTTCTCCTTTCCCCCCTCTGATAACCAGGTGGTGAATCGCATCTCTGCATGTCTGGCAGACATATCAGTGTGGATGACGGATCACCACCTCAAGCTGAACCTCGGCAAGACGGAGCTGCTCTTCCTCCCGGGGAAGGACTGCCCGTTCCATGATCTCGCCATCACGGTTGACAACTCCATTGTGTCCTCCTCCCAGAGTGCTAAGAACCTTGGCGTGATCCTGGACAACACCCTGTCGTTCTCAACTAACATCAAGGCGGTGACCCGTTCCTGTAGGTTCATGCTCTACAACATTCGCAGAGTACGACCCTGCCTCACGCAGGAAGCGGCGCAGGTCCTAATCCAGGCACTTGTCATCTCCCGTCTGGATTACTGCAACTCGCTGTTGGCTGGGCTCCCTGCCTGTGCCATTAAACCCCTACAACTCATCCAGAACGCCGCAGCCCGTCTGGTGTTCAACTTTCCCAAGTTCTCTCACGTCACCCCGCTCCTCCGCTCTCTCCACTGGCTTCCAGTTGAAGCTCGCATCCGCTACAAGACCATGGTGCTTGCCTACGGAGCTGTGAGGGGAACGGCACCTCCGTACCTTCAGGCTCTGATCAGGCCCTACACCCAAACAAGGGCACTGCGTTCATCCACCTCTGGCCTGCTCGCCTCCCTACCTCTGAGGAAGTACAGTTCCCGCTCAGCCCAGTCAAAACTGTTCGCTGCTCTGGCACCCCAATGGTGGAACAAACTCCCTCACGACGCCAGGTCAGCGGAGTCAATCACCACCTTCCGGAGACACCTGAAACCCCACCTCTTTAAGGAATACCTAGGATAGGATAAAGTAATCCTTCTAACCCCCCCCCCTTAAAAGAGTTAGATGCACTATTGTAAAGTGGTTGTTCCACTGGATATCATAAGGTGAATGCACCAATTTGTAAGTCGCTCTGGATAAGAGCGTCTGCTAAATGACTTAAATGTAAATGTAAATGTTATATATATTTATTTTTTATTTTTTATTTAACAAGGCAAGTCAGTTTAGAAAAAAAATATTATTTACAATGACTTGAAACTTACAAGTTAGACATCAAATGAATCAAACTTAATGACAACCGAGATCACACTAATGTTACATTAGTATATATTCAAAACACTACTATCAGAACCTATTTCAGTGTAAAGACTAAGATTTTGTTGTTATAATGTATATTGTTTGTGTGCACTCAAACAAGAAAGGAACACAAATGCAAAAATGTACGTTTTATATTTCAACATGACTCAATACATGTCAAACAGCATACTGTAAGCATACATACAGTAAAATTGCAAACATAAAGTAAATATATTTTGCATATGCAAAGGAAGAAAAATAGGCCTATTTGTATTACTGTATTGTATGTTAGATCAATTGTACAGAATAGATAAAGAAACAGTGAAAGACATTGTAAAATATAAATCATGTCAAGAAACAAATGATCCATTGCGGAAAAATAAAATCTCCTCCTCGTCTTCGCTAAATTGTATCCAGCCTCATCTATGAATATGAGTTCCTGAGGGATAGTACTTGCATCCAACTCCATGATTCTCTGAAATGACAATAAATACTGTAATTGCTGTATAGTCAAATTCACGGGTAACATCAATGAGTCTGTAATGTTTCAAGAGTGTAATACTAGCACATTACTTACTTGCACATATTCAGACCGTTTATCCTTCACTCTTTGGGAATTCCTTTCAAACGGGACTCTGTAGATGTGCTTCATCCGAAGATGGTGTTTCTTAAGGATGCGGGCCATGGTTGATGAGCTCACTCTGATGTTATGGTATGATGGCAGGGTTTTCAATAATCTGTTGTTGGATTTCCCACAGTTTTATGGCATTATTTTCAACTACCATTTGCACAAAGGCAGACTCCTGTTCGTCTGTAAATAGACTCGTTCAGTTCTACAAAAACAAAATAGCATGCAGTACAGTAAACACTACACTAGTACAGTATACAAGATAAACCTGTTACAAAGTAGTATAGCTCCCAATTTCATACATACAGTAATACATGAAACATTTACTTTGTTTCCCCTTACAGTATGTATTGGAATCTATAGTCTTTACTGTGCTTTATGTTGTACTACTGTCAAGTATTAGATACTGTAGATCCAATGTCTGCTGTGCATACCTATTCTCGTGTTGGAACGTCCGGATGATGGATGCTACGGTGAAGCGGCTCAGATAGGGCTGCACTCTCTGCCCAGCCTCTCTCTCAAGGACAAACCATGGTTGACCACATGGTCCACCACAGTCGCCTGAATTTCATCAGATATTACTCTCCTTGTTCTTGATCTTCCTCCACCCCAACCTCCACCTCTACCTCTACCTCTACCCCCACCTCCACCTCCACCTCCACCTCTACCTCTACCCCCACCTCCACCTCCACCTCTACCTCTGCCTCTGCCTCTACCCCAACCTCCAACTCCACCTCCACCTCCACCTCCACCTCTACCTCTACCTCTACCTCTACCCCAACCTCTACCTCTACCCCCACCCCCACCTCCACCTCCACCTCCACCTCCGCCTCTGCCTCTGCCTCTGCCTCTACCCCAACCTCCACCTCCACCTCTACCCCCACCTCTACCTCTACCCCCACCCCCACCCCCACCTCTACCTCTACCCCCACCCCCACCCCCACCTCCACCTCCACCTCTACCTCTACCTCTACCCCAACCTCTACCTCTACCTCTACCTCTACCCCCACCTCCACCCCCACCTCTACCTCTACCCCCACCCCCACCCCCACCTCCGCCTCTACCTCTACCTCTACCTCTACCCCAACCTCTACCTCTACCTCTACCTCTACCTCTACCCCCACCTCCACCTCTACCTCTAGCTCTACCTCTATCGCTCTCTGCCAAGTTTGCTTCCATCGTTCTCCAAACACAAGAGCACTCTCCTGTGGCCTTTTTATCCAGACCAAAGTTCTGATTGCAAAGTGAACATTTACGCAATTAGTGTTTGAACATGTGAAGGGTGAAAGTGATCAATCGGTAATTGAGCTTAGCTTGTTGAAGAGTGTTGCTTCTTTGTTGTTGTGAAGGTTGTGCCAAAGGTAGAGAATTGTGTGTTGTGTTCTTCCAAAAAGTTTGTTATAGAATTACAATCAGAGTGTAAAGCAAAACATGTACCAGTAGTCTTGCAGATTTGGTGTATGGTTCTGCTAAATGAGTGACCGGTTTGCGTCATTGTGCCTCATGGGACAGTTTTAGTGTGTAAACAATAGGGAAGACCTGTAAGTGCCTTTGAACGGTGTATGGTAGTAGGTGTCAGGCGCGCTGTCAAGAACTGCAACGCTGCTGTGTTTTTCATGTTCAACAGTTTCCCGTGTGTATGAAGAATAGTCCGCCACCCAAAGGACATCCAGCCAACTTGACACAACTGTGGGAAGCATTGGAGTCAACATGGGCCAGCATCCCTGTGGAATGCTTTCGACACCTTGTAGAGTCCATGACCCGACGAACTGAGGCGAGGGTGAAACTCTATATTAGGAAGGTGTTCCTAATGTTTATATACTCAGTGTATTTCGCCATGGGGTGCTATTTGTTTTTTTGCTGTAAGAAATAAAATGTTTCCTGCAATTCTACAGATTTATCCATGGGGTGCATGGATAATTTAGCAGTTTTAAAGCAAATATTCTGCAGTTCTACACATTTTGTGTAGAGTGACTTAAAGCTGCAGTATGTAACTTTTTGGGCGACTGACCATATTCACATAGAAATGTGTTATAGATCTGTCGTGTGCTAATGTGTGCTAATGCGATTAGCATGAGGTTGTACGTAACAAGAAAAGTTCCCAGGACATAGACATATCTGATATTGGCAGAAAGCTTAAATTCATGTTAATCTAACTGCACTGTCCCGATTTACAGTAGCTATTACAGTGAAATAATACCATGCTATTGTTTGAGGAGAGTGCACAGTTATGAACTTGAAAAGTTATTAATAAACCAATTAGGCACATTTGGGCAGTCTTGATACAACATTTTGAACAGAAATGCAATGGTTCATTGGATCATACACTGCTGCCATCTAGTGGCCAAAATCGAAATTGCGCTAGGGCTGGAATAATACATTATGGCCTTTCTCTTGTATTTCAGAGCTAATGATACAAAAAAAATACAAAACAATAGTTGTTTTTTTCTTTGTATTATCTTTAACCACATCTATTCTGTTATATTCTCCTACATTAATTTCAAATTTCCACAAACTTCAAACTGTTTCCTTTCAAATGGTATCAAGAATATGCATATCCTTGCTTCAGGTCTTGAGCTACAGGCAGTTAGATTTGGGTACTTCATTTTAGGCGAATCCTTAGATTCGTTTTTGCGTCTTTTACTTTCGGTTTTCTACAACAGAGGTTTAGATGGTAGAGTGATTCTCTACACTATACTTGCTTGCTTTGTCACATAAACTGAAATTAAGTGAACTATGAGAATTTTAGGCACCAGGAAATGGCAGAACAGTTTCTGCATAGTGCATCTTTAAAGAGTAACTAACGTTAAAAAAAAAAATTCGGTGGACACCAAATGTTTTAGGCTTAGTTATGATGAAACATGTAAATTCTGGTCTTCATTTTAACAGTTCATTGCAAAAGTGATATATTTGGGCCTTTTAGTAGTAAATCGAGCTCTTTTTGCACATAGCGGTTCAACTCTGCCATTGAAATTCATGGCATGGAAGTACCTTGCAAATGTGCTCCATTCTCATCTAAGGGAGGGGTTCTGTATGAAGTATATGCCCTTCTAGATGTGTCGGATAGTACAGCCTCAAGGCTAACTATAAAAGCAAGTGACAGCGGCGCCAATTTGACTGTTGGAGAAGATAGTAATTGAGAGTCATTGTAACATTAGCATTAGTAATTAGTAAGCCTAGCATTATTAGCGTTTCCAATTATTATATAGATAAGTAAGGTAGCTGTTATTTTTTAAATTAGAGTGTGTTAAATTGTTATAGTTATTTATATTATATTGATATGGTGTTAAGTTAGTTAGTCTAGCTAAGTTAGTTACAGTATATTCCAATGTCGTTTTTCTAATTTGTTTTTTCAAATTGAACAGCCTGGCTTAACTCAGAAGCCGCCAGATGGCAATATTGAGTTGGTTCATCTTACCGGCCAAAGGGAATGCTTGCAACCGGCTATACACTCGTATCAGCCGTGGACCGGTACGTATATAAAATATTCTCCATTCAGGCTGAAAATGTGTGCATTTCCTCCTTAACTCGATTTAATGGCGAGAAGGCGGCAAAAAGAATGGGGGAAATATGGGCAATTGGGTGCCAGATCGCATCTGAAGCACTCTAAAAGAGGCAAGGGTGCGTATCAGCTCTCTGTAGCAAGCAAGAGGCAGGCTATGATGGTGTTGTCTGTCGCAAGAAAGTGTTGCGAATGAGATATTGATATGCAGTTATTGTATTTGATGCATTTTCTCACTGTAGCCTGTCAGGTCAGGATACCAAACAAGACTGTGTCTTGAGATACAAGCACTCGTGACCACCCTTGAACCTCCTCTGGCAAACTCTACCCGCCTGAAACGGCCCAGATGTGAGGTGCTCACAGACGATGCCAATTTCTGCCGAGATAACAGAGAGCACCATCAACTGTGACAGGTAATGGAAAATATATGCTATACCATTAACAGTCTTGTAATAAGAGGGATCTTCATCTCACACCCTTTTTGGTTTTGTCGCAATTCATTAGACTTGGCCTATATGTTTCTAAGTGTTCTTTCTCACTTGGTAAAACACATCCGAGGTGAAGAAGTACATTGTGTATGAGGACAACCTGATGGAACTCTTCCAGACTTGTCCAGTTTGCAGCAGGACATGTAACATTGACCAAAGGGTTCTAGGCACAATGTTGCATGTTGAGCAGAGCTTTGCTCACTGTGAGCATTCACTGAAATGGAGGAATCAACCGTATGCGGTCAAAAATACCAGCTGGAAACCTGTGTCTCTCTGCCGCTGTTGTCTTCACCGGATCCTCATTGGTTCAGATCAGGAAGGTGGGAAATGACATAGTCTTTTAGTAATGGTTAGAGTGAAGTAGGTTGAACAGTACTCAGTGACACCTTTCCCCACTAAACAACAAAGCTGCTATGTTTTTCTTCTTTAGTCCATGGCTGCGTTCAATGGTCACGGCATCTCTGATGCAATGTTTCACAGGCACCAGGTGAAGCTTCTTCATCCCACAATCCACTGGCAGTGGAACCAGGACCAAACATAACAGATCTCATTCACTTTTTAAAAATGTATTTTACCTGCACTGTTGGAGTTCAGAGATATATGCATTTCCCTGTGTCCTGCGATTATATCTGTGCATGTGACTAATAAACTCATCTAATCCGATCCAGCATACCATTGAATGTGGTTACATGCACACAATAATGCGATTGTTGTGGATAGTCAGATTAATATAATAGTTCGATTAAAATATGTACATGCTTTGGAAGAAGAACGATTTCCCTAATAATCCTGTTTACATGGACTCATCTGAAATCAGGATTCCTGATGGCAAATCGCCAATCAAAATAAACGTTCTACCACAGCGAACATGTTATTTTTTGGGAAGCATATTTTATTATGAGTTCGGACATACAGTAAAGTTTGGACATAAAGTGGGTATATCCGGCACATATATTCAGTTGTTACGAACACACTTCGCTTATGTTAGGGAGGCTCGCTTGGCTGGTGCTAGCGTATGCTCAGATCGGCATGAAGTCAATATCGAAGTAAGTATGCCAATTAAAACACCAATTTTTTTCTGAGCAGTCTTTCTAAATATTAGGACATGTAAACACCTTAATCGGTGTTCGAGCGGTGTATTAATTGGCATACTTACTTCGATATTGACTTTTGGCCGATTAAGATAAACAGGGTTCTTGGTGGCAATATGAGGTTAGACACTCCAGGTTTGTTTTGTTTTATTTTGATTAAAATGTTTTATTCCATATGATAATCTTGTCACTGTCATATTACTGATAGTGCAGAAATCATATGACTGTGTTTTAGGACATTGCGCAAAGTATTACAGTTCCACAATGCTGAACGTAAAAGCCAACAAAATATACAACAAAACTTGATATAGCATCATCACTCACCATTAACTCTTAACATTAAGTTATGTCCTGTAGAGCAACGAGGTTGGAAACAGCCAGCGGGTGGAGAAGGCAGGCTTTGGGCGTGGCCTCGGCGTCCTTAAGAGTAGGAGGGGGGGGGGGGTCACAATCAAGACCATTGCTACGGACAGACATCCCTCTGTGCAGAAGTTCATGTGAGAGAAGAGACCCTTGATTAGCCACTGCTATGACTCATGGCATCTGGCTAAGGGTATGTGTTTTCTCATTCAAAATGACTAATATCAAGTACATTCCTATTAAATAAACAAATGTACCGTTTACTATTTGTCACATTGTAAAATCCTTCCCGAAGAGCTAATTATTATTTTTTTTACCTTTATTTAACTAGGCAAGTCAGTTAAGAACAAATTATTATTTACAATGACGGCCTACAGGGGAACAGTGGGTTAACTGCCTTATTCAGGGGCAGAACGACAGATTAGTACCTTGTCAGCTTAGGGATTAAATCCAGCAACCTTTCGTTTACTGGCCCAACACTCTCACCACTAGCCTACCTGCCGACCCCTAATACCCTTCTGCTTTGAAGTTGGTGATTTCTTTATTTTTTCGGTGTCAAGGGATAGGTAAGAAAGTTGATGGACTGGCGAAGGTGAAGAACTGTGAAGAAGTAGGGCCTTGGAGGAAAAGTGTTGTGAATCAGGTTCACTGGTCAGCCTCAACATCAATCTCAGGGAAGGAGGCAGTGGCCAAGTGAACTGGCCATGCATTGGCTTAAGCCAAGTAAGTATAATTAGGAGAAATACATTGCATTTAATCGGTTGTACTGTTTTTCTATTTCCTGTGTACTTCTGTATTATGATATTAAATATTTTTTTACAGAAATTGACAGCCTCTTTTAGTCTTCTTTGGAATAGGCACAGACACATGAAAGAAGCTGACCGCATTACTCCTGGCACCAAGACTCCCGAAGGACATCGAGAAGATGAGTCCACATTACCAGACTTCATGCATAGAGACCTTCCATAGCATTATTCTGAAGTTTGCTCCTAAAACTGTGGCCTTTTCCTCTCTTGGAATGTTGTGCAGGTATGTAATTAGAGGGTCATTGCAGTTAACAAAGGCCATTAGTACAATGCTTTGCTTTTTGCAACGGTTGCTCACGTTCCTGACCTTGTTTTCCTTTTGTATAGTTGTGTTTAGTGGGTCAGGACGTGAGCTGGGTGGGCAGTCTGTGTTGTTTGTTCTATGTTAAGTGTCATTGTTAATTGACCTTGTATGGTTCTCAATCAGAGGCAGGTGTTTGACGTTTCCTCTGATTGAGAACCATATATAGGTAGGTTGTTTCACATTGTTTGTTGTGGGTGGTTGTCTTCCGTGTCTGTGTATGTCGCACCACACGGGACTGTTTCGTTTTCGTTCGTGTATGTAGTCTGTTCCTGTTCGTGCGTTCTTCGTATATTGTAAGTTCGTTTGTTCAGGTCTGTTGACTTCGTTTATTATTTTGTAATTTCTCAAGTGTTCTTCGTGTTTCGTCTTTGTTTAAATATGGCGAGAATCTGTCTCCGCACCACGTGCTCTCACCACTGGTGTCCCCCAGGGCTCTGTTCTAGGCCCTCTCCTATTCTCGCTATACACCAAGTCACTTGGCTCTGTCATATCCTCACATGGTCTCTCCTATCATTGCTATGCAGACGACACACAATTAATCTTCTCCTTTCCCCCCTCTGATAACCAGGTGGTGAATCGCATCTCTGCATGTCTGGCAGACATATCAGTGTGGATGACGGATCACCACCTCAAGCTGAACCTCGGCAAGACGGAGCTGCTCTTCCTCCCGGGGAAGGACTGCCCGTTCCATGATCTCGCCATCACGGTTGACAACTCCATTGTGTCCTCCTCCCAGAGTGCTAAGAACCTTGGCGTGATCCTGGACAACACCCTGTCGTTCTCAACTAACATCAAGGCGGTGACCCGTTCCTGTAGGTTCATGCTCTACAACATTCGCAGAGTACGACCCTGCCTCACGCAGGAAGCGGCGCAGGTCCTAATCCAGGCACTTGTCATCTCCCGTCTGGATTACTGCAACTCGCTGTTGGCTGGGCTCCCTGCCTGTGCCATTAAACCCCTACAACTCATCCAGAACGCCGCAGCCCGTCTGGTGTTCAACTTTCCCAAGTTCTCTCACGTCACCCCGCTCCTCCGCTCTCTCCACTGGCTTCCAGTTGAAGCTCGCATCCGCTACAAGACCATGGTGCTTGCCTACGGAGCTGTGAGGGGAACGGCACCTCCGTACCTTCAGGCTCTGATCAGGCCCTACACCCAAACAAGGGCACTGCGTTCATCCACCTCTGGCCTGCTCGCCTCCCTACCTCTGAGGAAGTACAGTTCCCGCTCAGCCCAGTCAAAACTGTTCGCTGCTCTGGCACCCCAATGGTGGAACAAACTCCCTCACGACGCCAGGTCAGCGGAGTCAATCACCACCTTCCGGAGACACCTGAAACCCCACCTCTTTAAGGAATACCTAGGATAGGATAAAGTAATCCTTCTAACCCCCCCCCCTTAAAAGAGTTAGATGCACTATTGTAAAGTGGTTGTTCCACTGGATATCATAAGGTGAATGCACCAATTTGTAAGTCGCTCTGGATAAGAGCGTCTGCTAAATGACTTAAATGTAAATGTAAATGTAAATAAATCATTATGTATTCATCACCCGCTGCGCCTTGGTCCAATCTCTCACCTAAAGACGACCGTTACAGTTTCCCTTTGAACTGCATCTGGCAGCGATGCGTTATAACGACAATGCAGAGCGAGCCCATGCATCCACCTTGAAAGGAGAACTCCGATACGCCATCTTGTACCCGAAATACAAGCAGGGAGACTACACTGTGCAGGCCTTGAAGAGACATCCAACTTACGGTGAGTTATTATTGACACCAATGGTCATAACAAATGGCTAGTCAATGAAAAGAAAATGTATCAACTCTGCTTTCTCTTTACACCCTCCTGGACCTGCATTTGCGAGATTTTGTGGAAGGCCACGTCCCTATCAGGAGCTGTTGGAGAAGGTGCCTATTCCTGAATACCTCTGCACCAGTGGAGGCTGCTGAGGGGAGGACGACTCCTAATAATGGCTGGAACGAAGCAAATGGAATTGCATCAAATACATAGAAACCATGTGTGTGATACCATTCCACTCATTCACTCCAGCCATTACCACAAGCCTGTCCTTCCCAATTAAGGTGCTACCAACCTCCTGTGCTCTGTGCCCAACTCGAGAGACCTGACAACCAGTGAATCATAAAGGAGGTATGTTTATCTGCAAGAAATGTGAATGTTTACTGCGTGTGCGTGTGCGTGTGTGCGTGTGTGCGTGTGTGCGTGTGTGTGTGTGTGTGTGTGTGTGTGTGTGTGTGTGTGTGTGTGTGATTTTTCCATTCATATTTAGAGGTTGGGCGTTGGCACTTTAGCACATGAAGCGCACCAATTGGTGTCACCTTGTTACTCAGTATGTGTTACACCTGTGCCGGCACAGGTGATATTTAAGGGCGGCTGGCCCAGTGGTCCATTTGGCTTGAGAGATATGGAGGGTTAACACCTTTAGTTGGCTCTCCCCATTTGATTTAAAAAAAAATGATCCTTTATCTGATCTTCCCTGTTTTTGTTTTGTTCGACTTTTTGGTTTGCTGTCTTCCTTTTAAGGGTTTTATTTTGTTTGCCTCATCTTGGCCAAATTTAGTGGGCGTTCATGGTGGGTGTCTTTTAGGTCCCAGTTGTTGTAGCTAGTCAACTTTCAGTAGAGTACACCCCATAGAGGGAGGAGGATGAAAAGGGTCCTACGGCTGGTAGAGGACACCCCATAGAGGGAGGATGATGAAAAGGGTCCTACGGTGGTAGAAGACACCCCATAGAGGGAGCATGATGAAAAGGGTCCTACGCTGGTAGAGGACACCCCATAGAGGGAGGAGGATGAAAAGGGTCCTACGGTGGTAGAAGACACCCCATAGAGGGAGCATGATGAAAAGGGTCCTACGGCTGGTAGAGGACACCCCATAGAGGGAGCATGATGAAAAGGGTCCTACGGGTGGTAGAGGACACCCCATAGAGGGAGGATGATGAAAAGGGTCCTACGGGTGGTAGAGGACACCCCATAGAGGGAGGATGATGAAAAGGGTCCTACGGGTGGTAGAGGACACCCCATGATGAAAAGGGTCCTACGGGTGGTAGAGGACACCCCATAGAGGGAGCATGATAAAAAAGGTTCCTACGGGTGGTAGAGGACACCCCATAGAGGGAGCATGATAAAAAAGGGTCCTACGGGTGGTAGAGGACACCCCATAGAGGGAGCATGATGAAAAGGGTCCTACGGTGGTAGAGGACACCCCATAGAGGGAGGATGATGAAAAGGGTCCTACGGGTGGTAGAGGACACCCCATAGAGGGAGGAGGATGAAAAGGGTCCTACGGGTGGTAGAAGACACCCCATAGAGGGAGGATGATGAAAAGGGGCCTACGGGTGGTAGAGGACACCCCATAGAGGGAGGAGGATGAAAAGGGTCCTACGGGTGGTAGAGGACACCCCATAGAGGGAGGAGGATGAAAAGGGTCCTACGGTGGTAGAAGACACCCCATAGAGGGAGCATGATGAAAAGGGTCCTACGGCTGGTAGAGGACACCCCATAGAGGGAGCATGATGAAAAGGGTCCTACGGGTGGTAGAGGACACCCCACAGAGGGAGCATGATGAAAATGGTCCTACGGGTGGTAGAGGACACCCCACAGAGGGAGCATGATGAAAAGGGTCCTACGGGTGGTAGAGGACACCCCATAGAGGGAGGATGATGATAAGGGTCCTACGGGTGGTAGAGGACACCCCATAGAGGGAGGATGATGAAAGGGTCCTACGGGTGGTAGAGGACACCCCATAGAGGGAGCATGATGAAAAGGGTCCTACGGGTGGTAGAGGACACCCCATGATGAAAAGGGTCCTACGGGTGGTAGAGGACACCCCATAGAGGGAGGATGATGAAAAGGGTCCTACGGGTGGTAGAGGACACCCCATAGAGGGAGGATGATGAAAAGGGTCCTACAGTGGTAGAGGACACCCCATAGATGGAGGATGATCAAAAGGGTCCTACGGGTGGTAGAGGACACCCCATAGAGGGAGGATGATGAAAAGGGTCCTACGGGTGGTAGAAGACACCCCATAGAGGGAGGATGATGAAAAGGGTCCTACGGGTGGTAGAAGACACCCCATAGAGGGAGGATGATGAAAAGGGTCCTACAGTGGTAGAGGACACCCCATAGATGGAGGATGATCAAAAGGGTCCTACGGGTGGTAGAGGACACCCCATAGAGGGAGGATGATGAAAAGGGTCCTACGGGTGGTAGAAGACACCCCATAGAGGGAGGATGATGAAAAGGGTCCTACGGGTGGTAGAGGACACCCCATAGAGGGAGGATGATGAAAAGGGTCCTACGGGTGGTAGAAGACACCCCATAGAGGGAGCATTATGAAAAGGGTCCTACGGGTGGTAGAGGACACCCCATAGAGGGAGCATGATGAAAAGGGTCCTACGGGTGGTAGAAGACACCCCATAGAGGGAGCATGATGAAAAGGGTCCTACGGGTGGTAGAAGACACCCCATAGAGGGAGGATGATGAAAAGGGTCCTACGGGTGGTAGAGGACACCCCATAGAGGGAGCATGATGAAAAGGGTCCTACGGGTGGTAGAAGACACCCCATAGAGGGAGCATGATGAAAAGGGTCCTACGGGTGGTAGAGGACACACCATAGAGGGAGGATGATGAAAAGGGTCCTACGGGTGGTAGAAGACACCCCATAGAGGGAGCATGATGAAAAGGGTCTTACGGGTGGTAGAGGACACACCATAGACATGCAACTGTGAGAGGTAGAGAGGTCCTACGGGTGGTAGAGGACACCCCATAGAGGGAGGATGATGAAAAGGGTCCTACGGGTGGTAGAAGACACCCCATAGAGGGAGGATGATGAAAAGGGTCCTACGGGTCCTAAGGGTCCTTCTTAGCACTCCCAGAGTGCTAAGAACCTTGGCGTGATCCTGGACAACACCCTGTCGTTCTCAACTAACATCAAGGCGGTGACCCGTTCCTGTAGGTTCATGCTCTACAACATTCGCAGAGTACGACCCTGCCTCACGCAGGAAGCGGCGCAGGTCCTAATCCAGGCACTTGTCATCTCCCGTCTGGATTACTGCAACTCGCTGTTGGCTGGGCTCCCTGCCTGTGCCATTAAACCCCTACAACTCATCCAGAACGCCGCAGCCCGTCTGGTGTTCAACTTTCCCAAGTTCTCTCACGTCACCCCGCTCCTCCGCTCTCTCCACTGGCTTCCAGTTGAAGCTCGCATCCGCTACAAGACCATGGTGCTTGCCTACGGAGCTGTGAGGGGAACGGCACCCCCGTACCTTCAGGCTCTGATCAGGCCCTACACCCAAACAAGGGCACTGCGTTCATCCACCTCTGGCCTGCTCGCCTCCCTACCTCTGAGGAAGTACAGTTCCCGCTCAGCCCAGTCAAAACTGTTCGCTGCTCTGGCACCCCAATGGTGGAACAAACTCCCTCACGACGCCAGGTCAGCGGAGTCAATCACCACCTTCCGGAGACACCTGAAACCCCACCTCTTTAAGGAATACCTAGGATAGGATAAAGTAATCCTTCTAACCCCCCCCCCCCCCCTTAAAAGAGTTAGATGCACTATTGTAAAGTGGTTGTTCCACTGGATATCATAAGGTGAATGCACCAATTTGTAAGTCGCTCTGGATAAGAGCGTCTGCTAAATGACTTAAATGTAAATGTAAAGGTAGAACTAAAGGCAAAATGGGAACAACAGAAATTAGTGCTTGAGCACAAGGAAAGAGAACAGGAACTTGAGCATGCCATTCAATTGAGAGATAGATCAGGAAGCACTTCGGGTCAGGTCAGTTAATCCTGCACCCTCAACAAAGTCTGATCTTGGTCAGAACAGCTGACTTGTACTGCCTTTTCAACGAAAAGGAGGTGGGTGTATATTTTACTCTGTTTGAGCGGATTGCCACATCCCTAAAATGGCCATGAGACATTTGGTCTCTGCTCCTCCAGTATTCTTGTGCGAAAAGCTCAGAAAGTGTACACCACTTTATCTCTTGTTCAGATTATGACACTGTTAAAGCTGCTATCCTTCAGGCTTACGAGCCGTTCCTAGAGGCATACAGACAACAGTTCCGTGAATTATAAAAGACAGAATCACAAAGCCATGTTGAGTTCGCAAAGGAACAAGTATGTCTTTTTGATCGGTGGTGTGGTACTCAAGAGGTTTTAAGGACCTTAAGGATTTGAAGACACTCATACTTCGAGCAGTTCAAGAATTGCCTTCATGAAAGGGTTGCTACCCACATTTATGAGCACAAGGATCTCACTCTTGAGAAAGCTGCAGTCCTTATAGATGACTTTGTGTTGACACATAAAACTACCTTCACAAACAAAGTACCCAGTAGTTATCTTCATGCAAAAAGCAATCAGGAGAAGTCCTCCCCTACTGCTAGGTTTCAGTCTTTTTTTACAGTGCCCAAAGATAAAGATCGGCAGAAAACTTTTTTACATATCCGCCAGTTTGTCATTACTGCCGTGAGAAAGGACACATTGTCTCTCAGTGTCCTAAGTTGAAACTGAAAAATTAGAGAGAGAAAAGGCTGTTTCTTCTTGTGGGAGCACTCCAGCCCATTACATCTCTGGTTGGGATTGGTGTATCTCCTTAACAAGATTTTGGATCAGATGTGTATTAGATTTTTTAGATGGGTTCGTATCTATACCAAGTGGTGATTCTTAGGCAGCCTGTGAAGGTACACTAGGGCAGCCCAATCCTTCATTTTGAAGAGTGTTTTGCCTTTGTTGGTGACACTTCAACAACTGGTTACAGTGTGTTAATACAAGGCGTGGAGATAAGTTGCATGGAAGTTCCTTTTGTATAATGCTGAACTCAAGTCTGATCTTGTCTGTGGTATCGTTGTTGTTGGAGTGAGGCCTAGCCTACTGGTGAAGGGGGTCTCATTCATTTTGGGAAATTATTTGGCTGGAATGAAGGTCGTGCCAAATTATGTTTTTTGTAAGTATCCCAGAGAAGAGGAACCTGATGGGTCGATACAGATTGCACTGCGCCTGTGAGTTTGCCAGTGAGATTCTGGAGAAGCGCAAACGAAAATGAAAGTTTGGCACGATCGAAAGGCCAGAAGCCGCACCTTCGATGTGGGTGACCAAGTCTTGGTTTTGTTGCCCGTTCTGGGGTCACCGTTGCAAGCTTGCTTTTCAGGCCCTCGCCCCATAGTGGAAAATGTTTATCGAGCATCTCCCAATGTTTTGTAATCTAGATTGCCTAATCGCCATCACCGGTAGTGATCTTCTGCGCAGGAAAACAAAATAAAAATTGGTGTCTTGTCAACATGTTGAAATCCTATTTCACCCTCTATGATCGGGAGGAGAAGTCGGTTTAAACCGGTAGTGATCTTCTGACTGTGGCCACTGCTGTCACCGTTGACTATAGTCTTCCTCAAGAGCACGAGGTAAGCCCAATACACCCTCTGTCTGTGGGATGGCTGAGTAACTCGGAGATTCTAGAAAAATCTGATGCCTTTTTGGTGCACTTGTCTCCGGAGGAAAAGGTGACATTGTTGCACTGATTTTAGAATATCAGGGTTTATTCTCAGATGTAACAACTCACACAAATGTACACTGAACAAAAATAGAAGATTTTACTGTGTTACAGTTCATATATGGAAATCAGTGAATTGAAATAAATGCATTTGGCCCTTGTCTACAGATTTCACATGCCTGGGAATACAGATATGCATCTGTTGGGTCACAGATACCTTAAAAAAAAGTAGCGGCGTGGATCAGAAAATCAATCAGCATCTCGTGTGACCACCATTTGCCTCATGCAGCGTGACACATCTCCTTCGGATAGAGTTGAGCAGGCTATTGATTGTGGCCTGTGGAATGTTGTCCCATGGAGTCCTGGTGAGTCTCATGAGGAGCAGGTGCACATAACGATGGTGACATGTGTGCGTAATAATGAGTTAACTGAGAGGAGGAGCGGGAGTAGACGTGACATGGGAAGTGAGAAGTGAATGGATATTATCAGCATATTATACAGGGGCTCAAATTGGGTTTAGACGTACACTGTTGTCTTCAAACATACCTTTGCGACTTCCCTACAGCTTTTTGCAGTGCCCACAAGTACACCTTCTAAAAACAAATGTTGTACTGTATATTATGGGGAAACGAAGTGCTTGGGTGACTACAGCTCTAATATTTTGACTCCTAAATAAAGTACCACTCGGACAGGTCCCCCATCCTCTCTGCCTCCTCCATTGCCTTGACTCCACCCGCTCCGTCTTTGGCGTCAGGTTGGGCTAGATCTGGTGCCAACAGTTCGAACTGTTACGTCTCTAGACCAGCTGGGCCTTGGCCATCAATTGAAAAGGGGGATTCAAGTTGGGAGAAGTCCTCGACCTCATACGAACATTCAGTCGCAAAGGTTGCATTTGATTGCACGGACTCACCAGCACTCTCCATCTTTGACTTAGTGCAGATAGCAGAGCCAATCAGACACTGAGAAATTTGACCCACATAGAAATTGGGCATATCCTCCAAAACGGAATATTAATGAGCAATTCCCCCCACCCACAACTTTTCACCTGAATGCATTTTTTTTTATATGAAAGGGTTGAGCAAAGGCTAAAATTGGGGTATAGAGTTGTCCTTTAAACATTATAACAAATCACTGGGGGCCTCCTGATAGATACTAGCTTGCTAAGGTCTGTTAGTGAGTGACATAACACTAGCAAATTTCAAAATTGCAACTTGTGTATTCCACTGTTCGAATTCAAATTCCCTATTAAGTTTGTAAAAAATATATATAATTATTTTAGTGCCCTAGCAGCCGCTGGGCCCTAAGCGACCACTTATGTCGCTTACTGGCTGGGCCGACACTGAAGGATCCATAAAAGTCCACACCAATTTCAGAGTTTCAGAAAGACACCCTTTGAGGTTTGAGTATAGCGGCGAACAAACCAACCCCCTCTTCCCCATCCCCTCTATTCCTCTCCTGTATCCTCCCGCCCCTACGGCATTAGCATCTCAGCAGAGAGCTCTCATTAGGGTGTCAGTCAGGCTGAGCTGTGGATCCACCTCTCTCTGTCCTCCCAATTACCTCTCTATGGAACGGCCCCCACAATACTGTCAGGGCCGAGGAGGGCAGGCCTGCAATTGACATGTTTTGCTGGCGGGAGAAACCCTATCATAAAGAGTGCTGGGGAAATGAGGCTCTTCAGTGTGTTTAATGGTGCTGAAAACAGTGACTGGTGTGTGGATGGTCACAGGTATAATCATACACATCCAAAGACTAGACTACATTGTCTGTCTTGTGTGGCCGCTATTCAGTCTGTAGGATGCAATGGACGCTGTTAGCAGACACAGTATAATGACTGGTGAGTCTTTTAAAACTATATTTGTTAAGACTATGGTATGGGCAATAATACCTTATTCCTCCCCTCTGCACTGACAAAGACCACACTGATGTCCGGTCATGGGTGCACACAGACATGCGCATACACACACACATACTGTACGTAGGCATGAACACAAACAGCCACACACCACTGTGTGCCTAGTCTAGTGCCTACTCTAAAGGCAGCAGCACGCTTCAGTTCGGCTGGTGCCTAGCCGACGCCATAGCCAGACCAGTCATTGCCTGAAGCCTTCTCATCCCAGAATGCTTTGTTTCTTTATCAACATGCACACCATGGGAGTTACATTTAGACAAAATCTAGGTTCTTCAACTCCGGTTCTGGAGAAATACTGAGTTTGCAGGCTGTTGTTATTCCACATTACTAACAAATTCTGGCCCTGGATTCTGATTAGTTTGATCTGTTGTCAGATTTAGAGATGTCCATCAAACGCAAACAGAATATTTGTTCCTGAAGTGGTCTAGTGGTTAACGCCACTACCTTCAACACATACATGCACTTTATTATGATTGGTTCAGATCCTGGACCAACCACAAACAATTCTTAAAAAACCTAAATAATATTAGTTCCAACATGGGAGAAGACACTATCCACTGAACTCCCCTACTAAAACTTACATTACAATTCATTTGAATGTGCTGCAAAGCTTTGTCTGCAGATGCAGTCAGCCTACCGGTATATGCATGCGGCCCAGCAGTGTTTCTCTCACACAGATGCTGTCAGTCATGGGGGAGCACCGGTCCGTGCATTGCAGACATGGACTAGCATGCAGATCAAACACACACGCATCCTCTCATCTGGCCTTGTCCGCCTCATTACGGGAGTATGTGTGCAAACATTAATTATTTACAGCTAAGCCCCCCACCACCACCACAACCCCCCCTAATGCCTGCCTTTGACATATGGTATAGCTGTATGTGTGCCCAGCATGCGTGCGTGTGTGTGCACTGCAGTTATATGTTCTTGTTGGGTGGTAAAGAGCAGACACTGCTGGAGACTGTGTGATTGTATACTATCATGTGCGGTCATGTGTGTTACTGTGTGCTCCAATAGATAGGTTCATCTGAGAGAGGGAGGGAGAGAGAGAGGAGGAGGGAGAGGGAGAGAGAAGGAGACAGAGGAGAACCTGGAAAAAGCATAGTATTCTATGTCTATTGTTGCACACTTTAAGAAAATGTAGGTTTCTATGGAAGAGGTAGCTCAGTGGTGATGGGTCAATAGAAAAAGGAAATGAAAATGATCTACACATAGCCACCATCAGTCAACCTGTTACAAATCCAGGCAGCTCAGAATTCCCCAATAATTACCTGAAGCACTAGCTACTCCCTGTGCTCTCAAGCGAGAAAAGGTGCTGCATCCGCAGCAGCGAAAGGCAGGGGTAGGATGGGCATTTGCATGAAATAAACACAAAAACACAACAAATGAGCATAAACAAGCACAAAGCATGTGAAGAATGTGCAATGAAAGAGAATCTGGGGGGAACAAAGGAAGAGGAGTGAATGCAAGGGAAAGGCAATGGTGATGGATGGAAGCTCGAACCGATAGGTGACATGGGTTTTGAAGGAGGAGGGAATGGGGGTAATTTCACCATCTCTTGGCCTGAAGGGCTGCACAAGGAGAACAATTGGTATTGTATTGTATTGTAAATAATGTATTGTATGTACACATAGTACAGTATATGCAGGGGAATTCAAAATATACAGTACCTGCGGAAAGTATCCAGACCCCTTGACTTTTACCACATTTTGTTACGTTACAGCCTTATTCTAAAACGTATTAAATAAAATGAATTTCTCAGCAATCTACACACAATACCCCATAATGACAAAGCAAAAACATGTTTTAGAAATGTTTGCAAATGTATTAAAAATAAAAAACAGAAATACCTTATTTACATAAATATTCAGACCCGTTGCTTGAGCTCTGGTGCATCCTGTTTAAATTGATCATTCTTGGTGTTTCTACAACTTGATTGGAGTCCCCCTGTGGTAAATTCAATTGATTGGACATGATTTGGTAAGGCACACACTTGTCTATATAAGGTCCCACAGTTGACAGTGCATGTCAGAGCAAAAACCAAGCCATTAAGTCATAGGAATTGTCCTTAGAGCTCCGAGACAGCATTGTGTTGAGGCACAGATCTGGGGAAGGGTACAAAAAAAATCTGCAGCATTGAAGGTCCCCTAGAACACATCATTCTTAAATGTAAGAAATTTGGAACAACCAAGACTCTTCCAAGAGCTGGCCGCCCGGACAAACTGAACATTCGGGGGAGAAGGTCCTTGGTCAGGGAGGTGACCAAGAACTCCATGGTTACTCTGACAGAGCTCCAGAGTTCCTCTGTGGAGATAGGAGAACCTTCCAGAAAGACAACCATCTCTGCAGCACTCCACCAATCAGGTCTTTATGGTAGAGTGACAAGACGGAAGCCACTCATCAGGAAAATACACATGACAGCCCGCTTGGAGTTTGCCAAAAAGGCTCATAAAGACTCTCAGACCATGAGAAACAAGATTCTCTGATCTGATGAAACCATGATTGAACTCTTTGGCCTGAATGCCAAGCGCCACGTCTGGAAGAAACCTGGCACCATCCCTACGGTGAAGCATGGTGGTGGCAGCATCATGCTGTGGGGATGTTTTTCAGTGGCAGGGACTGGGAGACTAGTCAGGATTGAGGCAAAGATGAACAGAGCAAAGTACAGAGAACTCCTTGATGAAAACCTGCTCCAGAGCCCTCAGGACCTCTGACTGAGGCGAAGGTTCAACTTCCAACAGGACAACAACCCTAAGCACACAGCCAAGACAATGCAGGAATGTCCTTGAGTGGCCCAGCCAGAGCCCGGAGTTGAACCCGATCTAACATCTCTGGATAGACCTGATAATAGCTGTGCAGCAACGCTCCCCATCCAACCTGACAGAGCTTGAGAGGATCTGCAGAGAGGAATGGGAGAAGCTCCCTAAATACAGGTGTGCCAAGCTTGTAGGTTCATACCCAAGAAGACTCGAGGTTGTAATCGCTGCCGAAGATGCTTCAACAAAGTACTAAGTAAAGGGTATAAATACTTATGTAAATGTGATATTTCAGTTTTTTATTTGCAAACATTTCTAAAAACCTTTTTTTGCTTTGTCATTGTGGGTTGTGTAGATTGATGAGAAAACAATGTAATACATTTTAGAATATGGCTGTAACGTAACAAAATGAGGGAAAAGACAAGGGGTCCGAATACTTTCCGAATACACTGTATTTAAATATGTCCAGCATATATTTATGAAATATATAACTTGAGCAAATAGAATATGCATGTAAATATATGGTCATTAAATATATGTTTGCGACACATGTATCATGCTGCATTGTAACGTTGAGTCTAGCATCCTCTGGTACCCTGACATTACGTTCCCAAACTGGGGTTTGCATAGAAAAGTTGAAAATAAATGATGCTGCTATTGAGGCTACCTGCCACTTATGAAACCCAGTAAGATTTTAGCTATGTTTATTTTGAAAATAGATATGTCTCCAGAGCTGTCAGTCACAATTCTAAATGTTTCCAAGCCCAGCCCACCCTCCAACTGACAGAGCAGCCGTTGCAATTTCACATTTTCTTCAGATGATGGTGAACAGCAGCTGTCAGAGCCAAAAATCTTTCTTGTTGATAACGACATTTTAATTGATTAAATAATAACATTGATTTAAAATGTTTTCAACTGAAGATATTTTCTTCAACTGCCTGCAAGCAAGAGTTTTCACCAAGCTTGCTAACACAGCTAGTTAACTAGCTAGCTCCTTTATCTTGCCACCCCAACATGCAGAATGACTGACGAAGGTCATTATTTTGAATATTTCATCTGAGTTAATGTTATGTATGTAGCTATGTGTTAGATATAATTTAAGTGCCAAAGCTAGCTAGTTATATCAGACTGCTTTTCTCCACCACATCACCGGATTCCTGCCGCAAGCTCTGGGCCATTACACCGGATCATCGCAGCTAGCTGCAACCAAGTAGCTACTGCTGGCTAACGCCTCTGTCACGAAGCAAATACCAGTTAGCCTTGAGCTAGCCTCGAGCTAGGCCCATCTCCCGGCTAGCCGAAGAGGTATACCCGCTAATTCGTGGGCTACAATACCTCTTTTGCCAATTGGCCTGAACCCTTTATTGCCAACATGGAGCCCCACCAATCCATCACGACTGGTCTGCCGACGTAATTTTCCGATGTGGTTTCAACGGGCTTTTCCGTTGCGATGTCGCCGAAGACCCATCTGCTATCCCCGGCCCGCTAGCTTTCTGAACACCGTGCCTCCCGCTCGCCTAGCATAGTAAAGACTACCGATCGGCTCCCTGACTGACCTATTGCTGCTCATCACTCGGCTACATATGCCTCTCTCTAATGTAAATATGCCTTGTCCTCTGTTGTTTCAGCTAGTTATTACTGTTTTTATTTCACTGTAGAGCACCTAGTCCAGCTCAACATGCTTGGATAGCTCTTTTGTCACACACCCCACACATGGGGAGACCTCACCTAGCTTCACTGGTGTCTCCAGAGATGCAAGCTCTCTCATCGTCACTCAATGCCTAGGTTTACCCCCGCTGTGCTCACATACTACCATACCCTTGTCTGTACATTATGCCTTGAATCTATTCTACCACTCCCAGAAATCAGCTCCTTTTACTCTCTGTTCCCAATGCACTAGACAACCAGTTCTTATAGCCTTCAGCCGTACCCTTATCCTACTCCTCCTCTGTTCCTCTGGTGATGTAGAGGTTAACCCAGGCCCTGTAGCCCCCAGCTTTACACCTATTCCCCAGGCGCTCTCATTTGTTAACTTCTATAACCGTAAAAGCCTTGGTTTCATGCATGTTAACATCAGAAGCCTCCTCCCTAAATGTGTTTAATTCACTGCTATAGCACACTCCGCCAATCCTGATGTCCTAGCCGTGTCTGAATCCTGGTTTAGGAAGGCCACCAATAATTCTGAAATGTCCATCCCCAACTACAACATTTTCTGTCAAGATAGAACTGCCAAAGGGGGTGGAGTTGCAATCTACTGCAGAGATAGCCTGCAGAGTTCTGTCATACTATCCAGGTCTGTGTCCAAACAGTTCGAGCTTCTACTTTTAAAAATCCACCTTTCCAGAAATAAGTCTCTCACTGTTGTTGCTTGTTATAGACCCCCCTCAGCCCCCAGCTGTGCCCTGGACACCATATGTGAATTGATTACCCCCCATCTATCTTCAGAGTTCGTACTGTTTAGGTGACCTAAACTGGGATATGCTCAGCGCCCTGGCAGTCCTACAATATAAGCAAGATGCCCTCAATCTCACACAAATTATCAAGGAACCTACCAGGTACAACTCTAAATACGTAAACATGGGCACCCTCATAGATATCATCCTGACCAACTTGCCCTCTAAATTCACCTCTGCTGTCTTCAACTAGGATCTCAGCGATCACTGCCTCATTGCCTGCATCCGTAATGGGCCCGCGGTCAAACGACCACCCCTCATGACTCTCCCTAAAACACTTCAGCGAGCAGGCCTTTCTAATCGACCTGGCCCGGGTATCCTGGAAGGATTTTGACCTCATCCCGTCAGTAGAGGATGCCTGGTTGTTCTTTAAAATTACTTTCTTCACCATCTTAAATAAGCATGCCCCATTTAAAAAATGTAGATCTAAGAATAGATTTAGCCCTTGGTTCACTCCAGACCTGACTAACCTTGACCAGCACAAAAACATCCTGTGGCGGACAGCATTAGCATCGAATAGCCCCCGTGATATGCAACTTTAAGTCAGGAACCAATATACTCAGTCAGTTAGGAAAGCTAAGGCTAGCTTTTTCAAACAGAAATTTGCATCCTGTAGCACTAATTGCAAAACGTTTTGGGACAACGTAAAGTCCATGGAGAATAAGAGCATTCCTCCCAGCTGCCCACTGCACTGAGGCTAGGAAACACTGTCAACACCTATAAATCTATGATAATCGAGAATTTCAATAAGCATTTTTCTACGGCTGGACATGCTTTCCACCTGGCTACACCTACCCCGGTCAACAGCTCTGCACCCCCCGCAGCAACTTGCCCAAGTTCCCCCACCCCCACTTCTCCTTCACCCAAATCCAGATCGCTGATGTTATGAAAGAGCTGCAAAATCTGGATCCCTACAAGTCAGCAGGGCTAGACAATCTGGACCCTCTCGTTCTAAAATTATCCGCTGAAATTGTTGCAACCCCTATTACTAGCCTGTTCAACCTCTCTTTCGTATCGTCTGAGATCACTAAAGATTGGAAAGCTGCCGTGGTCATCCCCCTCTTCAAAGGGGGAGACACTCTAGACCAAAACTGTTATAGACCTATATCCATCCTGCCCTGCCTTTCTAAAGTCTTCGAAAGCCAAGTTAACAAAAAGATCACCCACCATCCCACAGTACCTTCTCCACTATTCAATCTGGTTTCCGAGCTGGTCATGGGTGCACCTCAGCCACGCTCAAGGTCCTAAACAATTTCATAACCGCCATAGATAAAAGACAGTACTTTCATCGACCTGGCCAAGGCATTCGACTCTGTCAATCACCTCATTCTTATTGGCAGACTCAATAACCTTCTCAAATGATTGCCTCGCCTGGTTCACCAACTATAGATATAGTTCAGCGTGTCAAATCGGAGGGCCTGTTGTCCGGACCTCTGGCAGTCTCTATGGGGGTGCCACAGGGTTCAATTCTCGAGCCAACTCTTTTCTCTGTATATATCAATGATGTCGCTCTTGCTGCTGGTGATTCTCTGATCCACCTATATGTAGACGACACCATTCTGTATACATCGGGCCCTTCTATGGACACTGTGTTAACAAACCTCCAAACGAACTTCAATGCCATACAACACTCCTGACGTGGCCTCCAACTGCTCTTAAATGCTAGTAAAACTAAATGCATTATCTTCAACCGATCGCTGCCCGCACCCGCCCGCCTATCATCACTACTCTGTACGGTTCTGACTTAGAATATGTGGACAACTACAAATACCTAGGTGTCTGGTTAGACTGTAAACTCTCCTTCCAGACTCACATTAAGCATCTCCAATCCTAAATTATATCTAGAATCGGCTTCCTATTTCGCAACAAAGCATCCTTCACTCATGCTGCCAAACAATACCTCGTAAAACTGACTATCCTACCGATCCTTGACTTCGGCGATGTCATTCACAAAATAGCCTCCAACACTGTACTCAGCAAATTGGATGTAGTCTATCACAGTGCCATCCGTTTTGTCACCAAAGCCACATATACTACCCACCACTGCGACCTGTATTCTCTCGTTGGCTGGACCTCGCTACGTATTCGTCGCCAAACCCACTGGCTCCAGGTCATCTATAAGTCTTTGCTAGATAAAGCCCCACCTTATCTCAGCTCACTGGTCACCATAGCAACACCCACCCGTAGCACGCGCTCCAACAGGTATATTTCACTGGTCATCCCCAAAACCAACACATACTTTGGCCGCCTTTCCTTCCAGTTCTCTGCTGCCAATGACTGGAACGAATTTCAAAAATCACTGACACTGGAGACTTTTATCTCCCTCACTAACTTTAAGCATCAGCTGTCAGAGCAGCTTACCGATCACTGTACCTGTTCACAGCCCATCTGTAAATAGCACACCCAACTACCTCATCCCCATATTGTTATTTATTTTGCACCCCAGTATCTCTACTTGCACATCATCATCTGCACATCTATCACTCCAGTGTTAATTGCTAAATTGTAATTATTTCGCCAGTATGGCCTATTTATTGCCTTACTGCCTTACCTCCCTAGTCTTACTATATTTGTACACACTGTACATAGATTTTTCTATTGTGTTATTGATTGTATGTTTGCTTATCCCATTTGTAGCTCTGTGTTGTTGTTTTTGTCGCACTGCTTTGCTTTATCTTGGCCAGGTTGCAGTTGTAAATGAGAACTTGTTCTCAACTGGCCTACCTGGTTAAATAAAGGTGTAATAAAACAATAAAATAAAAATTGTAAGTATCAATTTGATTTTCATGAACATTATCTCCTACAATGAGTGTATAAAACATTAGGAACACCTTTTTCCATGACATAGACTGACCAGGTGAATCCAGGTGAAAGCTATGATCCCTTATTGATGTCACTTGTTAACTTCTTGCCGCACGGATCCCTTTTACAGGATCATTTTCGTAAACAACCGCTGAATTGACAGCGCGCCAAACTTCAATCAGTGTAGATGAAGGGGTGATGAAATGTTAAAGGATTTTTAAGCCTTGAGACAATTGAGACATGGATTGTGTGTGTGTGCCATTCAGAGGGTGAATGGGCAAGACAAAAGATTTAAGTGCCTTTGAACAGGGTCTGGTAGTAGGTGCCAGGCGCACCTGTTTGAGTGTGTCAAGAACTGCAATGCTGCTGGGGTTTTCACGCTCAACAGTTTCCCGTGTGTATCAAGAATGGTCCACCACTCAAAGGACATCCAGCCAATTTGACACGACTGTGGGAATCATTGGAGTCAACATGGGCCAGCATTGTAGTCCATACCCCGACAAATCGAGGCTGTTCTGAGGGCAAATGGGGGTGCAACTCAATATTAGGAATGTGTTCCTAATGTTTTGTTCACTCAGTGTAATTCATTGGAGCCCACCAAATCAGGTAGCCCGACCTCATTAGGCAGTCACACAATAACCCCTAATTCTTCATCTTGTTTGGATCTTTTTCACTTACTCTCTGTCGCATTATCCTCAGGGTATTTGTCAACCTGTTTAAATACTGTATTTTCAAATACAGATGATAATTGTGGTAATTTGTACATTATATTTTGTTTTTCAGATACAACCTTCTGAGCTCACAAAGGGAAACAATACATTGTTGAGTCTTTATTGTTTGTGTTGTGTGCCTTTTGTCTATTGTATTTGACTTGCATTTATTTACATTTCTTGTGCATACAGTATATCACCATATATTATGAACTAGATGTGTTATTCATATATAAATATAGACCATAAATAATCATACATACTGTTAAATATATATTTTATAAGTACATATATTACATGTATATATAAAAAATATATGTCAATATATTAGGCTTTGGTCTGAGCAACATTGGGCGGAGTGAGGAGGCCGGGAATGAAGAATGGGTAGTTTCATGCTACAAAACTTAAAATTAAAAACAGCGTGTGTGAGAGTCAGCCTTTTCCCAGGTAATTCTATAACGATCCACGTTTAACAAAGAAATAAAATAAAAGTTTATTGTTCACATACACAGATTTGCAGATGTTTTCACCGGTGCAGCGAAATGCTTGTGTTTCTATTTACAACAGTACAATAATAATACCTAGCAATGCAAAACAATACGCACATAATCCAAAAATTTAAAATAAATAAATAAATAAAAATCAGAAGGAACAATGTTAGAGTCCGGAATATATACAATACCAGTCAAAAGTGTGGACACATCCACTCATTCAAGGGTTTTTCTTTATTTTTACTATTTTCTACATTGTAGAAAAATAGTGAAGACATCAAAACTATGAAATAACACATATGGAATCATGTAGTAAGGAAAAATGTGTTAAACAAATCCAAATATGTTTTAGATTTTAGATTCTTCAAAGTAGACACCCTTTGCCTCGATGACAGCTTTGCACACTCTTGGCATTCTCTCAACCAGCTTCACCTGGAATGCTTTTACAACAGTCTTGAAGGAGTTACCACATATGCTTGGCTACTTTTCCTTCAGTCTACGGTCTAACTCATCCCAAACCATCTCAATTTGGTTGAGTTCGGATGATTGCGGAGACTAGGTCATCTGATACTGAACTCCATCACTCTCCTTCTTGGTCAAATAGCCAAGCCCTTACACAGCCCTTGTCCTGTTGAAAAACAAATGATAGTCCCATTAAACGCAAACCAGATGGGATGCCTTGAATTCTAAATAAATCACTGACAGTGTCACCACCAAAGCACCCCCACACCATCACACCTCCTCCTCCATGTTTCACGGTGGGAACTACACATGCGGAGATAATCCGTTCACCTACTCTGCATCTCACAAAGAAACAGCAGTTGGAACCAAAAATCTCAAATTTGGACTCATCAGACCAATGGACAGATTTCCACCGGTCTAATGTCCATTGGTCTTTTTTCGTGACTAAACCAAGTCTCTTCTTCGTATTGATGTCTTTTAGTAGTGATTTATTTGCAGCAATTCGACCATGAAGGACTGATTCATACATTCTACTCTGAACAGTTGATGTTGAGATATGTCTGTTACTTGAACTCTCTGAAGCATTTATTTGGGGTGAAACTTCTGAGGCGGGTAGCTCTAATGAACGTATCCTCTAAAGCAGTGAAGAGGCGAGTAGAAGGGAGTAGTACACAGCATTGTACGAGATATTCAGTTTCTTGGCAATTTCTCACATGGAATAGCCTTCATGTCTCAGAACAAGACTAGACTGATGAGTTTCAGAAGAAAGGTCTTTGTTTCTAGCCATTTTGCACCTGTAATCGAACTCACAAATGCTGATGCTCCAGATACTCAACTAGTCTCAAGAAGGCCAGTTTTAATGTTTCTTTAACCAGCACAACAGTTGTCAGCTGTGTTAACATAATTGCAAAAGGGTTTTCTAATGATCAATTAGCCTTTTAAAATGATAAACTTGGATTAGCTAACACAATGTGCCGTTGGAACACAGGAGTGATTGTTTCTGATAATGGGCCTCTGTACGCCTATGTAGGCGTTCCATAAAAAATCTGCCGTTTCCAGCTACAATAGTCATTTAAAACATTTGTAACGGTTTTCTTCCGTTGATGAAGGAGAGGACCAAAATGCAGCGCGGCTAGTGTTCAACATGATTTAATAAAGAATCATTTAAAACAACAAAACAACAAAACAAGAAATGTGAAAACAGAAACAGTCCTATCTGGTGCAGAACACAAAGACAGAAGACAACCACCCACAATCCCCAACACAAAACAAGTCACCTATATATGATTCTCAATCAGGGACAACGATTGACAGCTGCCTCTGATTGAGAACCATATCAGGCTGAACACAGAAACAGACAAACTAGACACACAACATAGAATGCCCACCCAGCTCACGTCCTGACCAACACTAAAACAAGCAAAACACATAAGCACTATGGTCAGGACGTGACAACATTAACAATGTCTACACTATATTTTTGGTCAATTTGATGTTATTTTAACTATATTTTGGGTCAATTTGATGTTATTTTAATGGACAAAAATGTTGCTTTTCTTTCAAAAACAAGAACATTTCTAAGTGACCCCAACTTTTTGAACGGTAGTGTACATTTTTTAAATGGTTGATTATTTGTGTACTTGTTGACACATTACTGCATTGTTAGGAGCTAGTAGCCTAAGCATTTCACTGCACCCCTTATAACATCTGCTAAACTGTGCTACGCGACCAATAAACTTTGATTTTGAACAAGTGTAACTATATTGGCAAAGTGAAATGTTACATGTCCACATGAGGACAGTTATATCTCATTCTAAGATCAATAGGATTTTTTTTTTCTTCCGGAAATCAAGTTTTCAATGTCGGACACATTTTAATTACCTTTCAGTGAGATTTGCTTATTTTGTATCACAAGACAAGACAACTGGACATAAATGCAGAGCTGCGCCCCACTTTGGCTATTTCCTCTTTCTGTGTACATTTACTGCCGTCCAGTAATTACGAAATGCACATATCTCAAATGCCCCTGGAACACAGCAGGCTGAGCCTGATCTCTCTCATTAACTGGCACACACATGATGCGTTGCACCCTATGATACGTGCAAAGGAGCAGGCGGTTTTAGGAAATAGCTGCCGGACAAGTCATTATTATACAGCCATGGGCAACAGTCTAATGGCAAACCATTATATACCTCCAGACACAGCTGTGGTTCAGCTAAAATTGACCCCACAAGCCCAAAATATGTCTCTAATCAAAGAGGGTGTTATATAGTTTTGCCTCCTGCTACAATCCAGGAAAATTATATTCCATTTGTGAATATATAAAAATTAGATTAAGGTTAGGGTTAGCGTTAGGGTGAGGGTAAAGTCCTGCATTTCGGTCCTTTTGTCGAAAACAATCATGTTCCGCATTTTATCAACAAATTCAAACACCACTAGTTCAGAAAAAAAGGTGGATTGTTCTGTTTTTCAGACATACATGCTGACCTGTCTCTTGCAGTCATGTTGCACTTCTGAAAATATATATATCATAAGGTTGTGGTAGCATAAGCCTACTGGTGATGTTAAACACTTCTCCAGTCGTTGTCGAGATCTTCTGTGCAGCGCAACTCAGTTTAATGTTTTTGCTTGATCTGTTTAAGAGTCAGCTTAGTCCTTATACTCTCTCATTACAATGCACGTATATATTAACTGTTTCTATTAATTTCCCCGGGAGTAGTTTTTCATCCACTGCAGTAGGTGGCAGCAAAACCACGACACGCGTGATAACTCTGCACTGGAACGTAAACGAAAGGTTGTTACGTAAGGACGCAAATAAAGTTACGTTAGGACGCATGTCGCCTGCTCTAGCAAAATATGTGCAAGAGTTATTGATACAACTACTTGAATATTCATCTCAATACACAGGTACTAACTGGATATATTTAATATAAGGATAATCGTTCAAAATGTATAGCTGGCTTTTTAGTTTACCAAGAAACTGTTAACTTAGCTAGCTAACGTTATCTGGCTATATTAGGGTTGCTTGACAACACAGATGGTAACCAAAACAAGCTGAAGAAGACTGCGCTGATCTGCATCAAAAATTGGTCAAGCACAAATTGGGTTGTTGTTAGCCTGCAAGAAGTGCCAAGAGCGAGATGGTAGATGACAATAGACGAGGGGACGATGAACGGGGTCCTGGAGAAGCATATCAAATGTTCGTGGTTATGGAGGACCTGCTGGACAAATTGAAGCTTCTGGATTACGAAGAGGAAGTTCTGGCAAAGCACAACATGAAAGCTCTATCCAGGTTGGCAAGTAGCAACTAGCTAGCTATTATTGATGTGCAAAGTTTCCAAAGTGATATTACAGTTCAAACTGCTAGGTATGACTGTCAAAATACATTGCAGTCAATTCTGGTAAGAGATTGTCAGTCAGGTAATACGTTGTTCCCCCATATAGGCATTACTTTGCATCCAGTGCCTACATGCCATCAAATCCAGGGGAGCAATTCTTCATGTTTACCATAATCGCGTCTTGGCTCATCAATGCAGCAGGGAGACCCTTCGAGCAGCCTCAGGAGTATGACGACCCCAACGCCACTGTGTCCAACATTCTCTCACAGTTGAGAGCTTTTGTAAGCACAACTCAACATACTGTACACGTTGGTGTCCCCATTGTTGTCTACCGTTTTGAATTGCAGACAACAGGGGGATTTGTTTATCAACAACCTGTATTTGTTATTTTTTCATTTCCATTGCATAATATATCACATGACATTGCTGTGAAACTGTAAGGACCTATACTAAGCTAGATGGTCCAACTTTAGTATAAGACATATTTCAGACATTGCATCTTTGATCAAAATATTGCTCTCTCCTGACCCAGGGAGGACTGGTAGACTTTCCTCCCTCCAAACTAAAAGCTGGTTCAGGGGAACATGTGTGCTATGTGCTGGATCGGCTGGCTGAAGAGGCTCTGAAGGAGAGAGTGTTTTCCTGGAGAAGGTAAGTTAATGTCAATGATGTATATAAATTCTGGTTTGCTGATTATTACATTTTTTAAATGTAACCTTTATTTAACTAGGCAAGTCAGTTAAGAACAAAGTCTTATTTACAATGACGGCCTACCAAAAGGCAAAGGCTTCCTGCAGGGACGGGGGCTGGGATTAAAAATACAAATATAGGACTAAACACACATCACGACAAGAGAGATACCACAACACTACATAATGAGACCTAAGACAATAACATGGCAGCAACACAACATGACAACAACATGGCAGCAGCATAACATGGTAGCAGCACAAAACATGGTATAAACATGATTGGGCACAGACAACCGCACAAAGGGCAAAAAGGTAGAGACAACAATACATCACACGAAGCAGCCACAACTGTCAGTAAGAGTGTCCATGATTGAGTGTTAGAATGAAGAGATTGAGATAAAACTTTCCAGTTTGAGTTTTTGTTGCAGCTCGTTCCAGTCGCTAGCTGCAGCGAACTAAAAAGAGGAGCAACCCAGGGATGTGTGTACTTTGTGGACCTTTAACAGAATGTTACTGGCAGAATGGGTGTTGCATGTGCTATGTATTGGCCATTGAGAGGCTTTAAAAACCACCGGTCGGCGATATTGGCACTCCCCGGTAGGCGCAGTCCTCCATAGGAATTAATGTAATTCTACAGTATTTCAATTAAATGTTTCAAGAACATAATTAAATGTATTTAAGTATTTTTTGTTGTTGTAGTGGGGACAGTAACATTACTAATCTAAAAAAAATATACTTTAAGAAAGTTTTAATATATACACTACCGGTCAAAAGTTTTAGAACACCTAATCATTCAAGGGTTTTTCTTTATTTTTAGGATTTTCTACATTGTAGAATAATAGTGAAGACATCAAAACTAGGAAATAACACATGGAATTGTGTAGTAACCAAAAAAGTGTTAAACAAATCAAAATATATTTTATATTTGAGCTTCTTCAAATAGCCACCCTTTGACTTGATGACAGCTTTGTTCACTCTTGGCATTCTCTCAACCAGCTTCATGAGGTAGTCAACCTGGAATACATTTCAATTAACAGGTGTGCCTTCTTAAAAGTTAATTTGTGTAATTTCTTTCCTTAATGCCTTTGAGACAATCCGTTGTATTGTGACAAGGTAGGGGGAGTATACAGAAGATAGCTCTATTTGGTAAAATACCAAGTCCATATTATGGCAAGAACAGCTCAAATAAGCAAAGAGAAACGACAGTCCATCATTATTATAAGACATGAAGGTCAGTCAATACAGAAAGTTTCAAGAACTTTGAAAGCTTTCAAATGCAGTTGCAAAAACCATCAAGCACTATGGTGAAACTGGCTCTCAGGAGGACTGCCACATGAATGGAAGACCCAGAGTTACCTCTACTGCAGAGGATAAGTTCATTAGAGTTCCCAGCCTCAGAAATGGCAACCCAAATATAATGCTTCACAGAGTTCAAGTAACAGAGATATCTAGACATCAACTGTTCAGAAGAGACTGTGTGAATCAGGCCTCATGGTCGAATTGCTGCAACAAAACACAACTAAAGGACACCAATAAAAAGAAGAGACTTGCTTGGGCCAATAAATGGACATTAGATGGATGGAAATGTGTCCTTTGGTCTGGAGTCCAAATTGGAGATTTTTGGTTCCAACCGCCATGTCTTTGTGAGATGCAGTGTGGGTCAAAGGATGATCTCCGCATGTGTATTTCCCACCGTGAATCAGGAGGAGGAGGTGTTATGGTGTGGGGGGCTTTGCTGGTATCTTTGTCTGATTTTATTTAGAATTCAAGGCACACTTAACTAGCATGGCTATTCTGCAGTGATACGCTATCCCATCTGGTTTGTGCTTAGTGGGACTATAATTTGTTTTTCAACAGGACATACCTCCAGGCAGTGTAAGAGCTATTTTACCAAGATGGAGAGAGATGGAGTGCTGCATCAGATGACGCTGGTTGAGAGAATGCCAAGAGTGTGCAAAGCTATAGAGGCATAGTGAAGCTATTTGAAGAATCTCAAATATAAAATATATTTTGATTTGTTTAACACTTTTATTTTTTTAGTTACTACATGATTCCATATGTGTTAGTTCATAGTTTTGATGTCTTCACTATTATTTTACAATGTAGAAAATAGTCAAAATAAAGAAAAACCCATGAATGAGTAGGTGTTCTAAAACTTTTGACCGGTAGTGTATATTTGTATGTTAAGCTAACATAATATAATTTCAAAAGTTCGCATGAATGTATCTGTAGTAGAATACATGTGGCAAAAAACGAATGTAGACATTAATAAATTCATTTCTATTGCTTCAAAAATATTTTCTACAAAGGTGGGGGAGGCGGCGGAATGGTGGCTTCAACAGTGCCCCCTATCAGTTATCTAGTTTATACAGTGCATTTGGAAAGTATTCAGAAAAAGTAATCCATCTACACACAATACCTCATAATGACAAAGAAAAACAGGTTGTTAGATTTTCTTGCAAATATCACATTTACATAATTCATTCAATAATTAATCATAATAATAATTCAGACCCTTTACTCAGTACTTTGTTGAAGCACCTTTGGGAGCAATTACAGCCTCAAGTCTTCTTGGGTATGAACTTACAAGCTTGCCACACCTGTATTTGGGGAGTTTCTCCCATTCTTCTCTGCAGACCCTCTCAAGCTCTGTGAGGTTGGATGGGGAGCGTCGCTGCACAGCTATTTTCAGGTCTCTCCAGACATGTTCGATCGTTTTCAAGTCCGGGCTCTGGCTGGGCCACTCAAGGACATTCAGAGACTTGTTCCAAAGGCACTCCTGCGTTGTCCTGGCTATGTGCATAGGGTCGTTGTCCTATTGGAAGGTGAACGTTCGCCCCAGTTTGAGGTCCTGAGCGATCTGGAACAGGTTTTCATCAAGGATCTCTCTGTACTTTGCTCTGTTCATCTTTCCCTGGATCCTGACTTGTCTCCCAGTCCCTGCTGCTGAATAGAATCCCCGCAGCATGATGCTGCCACCACCGTCCTTCACTGAAGGGATGGTGCCAGGTTTCCTCCAGACGTGACGCTTGGCATTCAGGCCAAGGAGTTCAATCTTGTTTCTCATGGTCTGAGAGTCCTTTAGGTGCCTTTTGGCAAACTCCAAGCGGGCTGTCATGTGTTTTTTTACTGAGGAGTGCTGCAGAGATGGTTGTCCTTCTGGAAGGCTTTCCCATCTCTTGGTCACTTTCCTGACCTAGGCCCTTCTCCCCCGATTGCTCAGTTAATCGTGCGGCCAGCTCTAGAAAGAGTCTTGGTGGTTCCAAACTTCTTCCATTTAAGAATGATGGAGGCCACTGTTTTTGGGGACCTTCAATGCTGCAGAAATGTTTTGTTACCCATCCCCAGATCTTTGCCTTGACACAATCCTGTCTCGGAGCTCTACGGACAATTGCTTTTGACCTCATGCCTTGGTTTTTGCGTTGACATGCACTGTCAACTGTGGGACCTTATATAGACAGGTGTGTGCCTTTCCAAATCATGTCCAGTCAATTGATTTTACCACAGGTGGACTCCAATCAAGTTATAGAAACATCTCAAGGGTGATCAATGGAAATAGGATACACCTGAGCTCAATTTTGAGGCTCATAGCAAAGGGTCTGAATACTTATGTAAATAAGGTATTTCCGTTTTTTTTAAAGTTTTTTTTATAAATGTGCAAAAATATCTAACATGTTTTTGCTTTGTCATTATAGGGTATTGTGTGTAGATTGACGAGGAAAAAACTATTAAATTCATTTTAGAATAATGCTGTAACGTAACAAAATGTGGAAAAAGGGAATGGGTCTAAATACTTTCAAACTGCATTGTATATGTCACTGGTTAATGTATGCCTTTTGTCCCTCCACTTTTGATCTAAAATCACCATTACCCACTAATTAACTTGTCCTTTTGGCAGTTTGAAAGTGTTGGCGCTCGTAATGTGTCAATATTTATCTTTAAAAAAAAATCTATAACATAGCCAATTTCACCCCCGTCTCAAAGTCGGATTTGACAGTTTTGAAGTTTCTATGGAGTGAGCTCCTCAGCTCTTCCCGCTTTGGCCATGCAGTGCGACTCCCTAAAGTGATTGCTGTACTCGTTATGAAATTATCACCTTTACCTTGTATATCTAAACATGACCATATGCACTGATTGTTTCAAGCAAAACTACCAAAACTATTGCTGATGGTGAACCTGAACAATCAAAATAAAATCTAATGTAAGCCCTGATCAGCATAGGCTATAGCCAGAAAAGATTTGTCTCTGGTGGCTTAGCCTACTTTTATTCCAGTAAAACACAGTTTTCAACAGTGCATTTAATAACAGTAACCAAGCAAATTACATTGGTTGTCCCTCAACTAATAAAGCCTAATATTAAGCAAGCCATTTTACAAGCCTTTCAAGAGGTCTTGCAATGTGCACGTTTTGTGCTCTTGTAGGAAGCAATCACTCCCCCATTGCTGACTACAAATGATCTATAACTGGGCTAATAACTCACTAACTAGCGAAGGATATGAACAAATGTGCGCAAGTGGCTACATGCAGCTCTCGCTTTGATATCAAAACAGGTTCACCTACTCACAACCACTCATGCTGTAAACACAGTCCAGTTCAAAGTGAATGGCACAGATCCATATATGGCAGCAGACTTGTTTATCGGCCTACTGCAGTTCTGATTGTTCATGCAGCACTGGTCTGTGTAGAGTACAGGCTGAGTCATGCCTGTCAATGCATTAGAATCCTACTCCGATGCCTTCTGCCTAAAACAATATATCTTGCATAGTTTGTTTTGGTGTTCCTTTGAAAGCAGCTAATATTGCGTTGATTTGATCACAATTCCCACAGTAAAGGGAAACATTGATAGTGTTAATAACTAAAGGGGAAAACTATCAAATTGATTTGAAGTTGCTACTCTGCGCAGGCTGATATGTCTTCTGCGAGGCAGTCCCGGGTAGCTGCGCGCATACAACTTAGAGGGAACATTGATTAGAACGTTAGCTAGCTACAGTGCACTGGATTTTAGCTAGCTAAAGTTCGCATAGGTAGGTATTTCTTGTCAAACTTTAGGTGCGCTCACACTGCACTTTAGACCAGAGCTAAGAGCCTCCTTAGCTCCAGGGATAAAATCTCCCTTAGCCCAGGGCTAAGTGAGTGTTCACACTTGCACATTCAAAAGTGTGCTAGCACCAACCTTAGCCCAGGGCTAGCTGGCTCTGCTCCAGAGCAGGGTTAACACCGACTTTTCGGGGTTAGCCCCAAAAACACGTTGCCAAAATAGCCAGTGGGGGTCAAGAACAATGCCTATAATGCTCACTGTCCAATCACAAAAGCAGCACTTTCACCTAATTTACATATGCTGGTGATGCCTGTAATGTGTTCTGTGAGTTATTTTGACAAGTAAATTCATACTATTTAATCCTTCCATCTGAGGACCAAAAAACAATATACTTTCATCAGTGCAAAAACATTGGTTGGTTGCTATGTCTATCAAAAATGGTTGCTATGCAGGCTGGCTAAAGTCTTCTCACTTAGCCAACTAAAACTACAAACCCTACAGCTGGAAATGCAGCAAACGCTCCATGTTCCTCAATTTTCGTAGCTTTTCTATTGACATTTAATTGCATATATCCATGCTAATAATATTGTTGCATGATTTCGTCTGAATCAGAAAAGTCTTTGGTTCATAGCATTCTCTGTACAGGGGTGAGATCGAATTTCAAAAGTGAAATATTGTTTCCGATGTTGGACAGGTAGAAGGCAAGGTTTATACAAACCATCACTGTTGGAAATCAAATGCTAGGCTAGAAGCATGAGGAAATAATGTGTTAATAAATGTGTTATTGTTTATAGCATTGGTCACGAATCAGAGATAAAATGTTGGTCGCATGTTGGGTTTTATCCGTTAGCCCAGGGTTTTGGAATACAAGTGTGAATCCTTAGCCCAGGGCTAAAGCTTAGCCCCGGGTTACCAAATGCTTGAACACAGGCTAAGTTAGCCCAGGGCCAGTCTAGCCTGGGGCTAAGAACAATGTCAGTGTGAAAAGGCCTTTTACTAGCTATGGAAACATTACTCCACAAATGTCATTGTATTTCGAAGCTGTAATTTAGGCTAAATGGTCATTAGCCCCCGTCACAACATCAGTGATACAGGTCGGAAAGTTGGAGCTCTAGAAAGACGCCCGAGTTCCCGACTTGGAATTCCAAGTTGTATGACCATTCAAAACAATTTTTCCCAGTCGGAGATCGTTAGTCGAATATTGTTTTATTCAGAGTTCCAGGTTGTCTTGAACATACTGAAGTCGGAAGTCTGAGATTTCCAAGTTCCCAGTTGTTTTGAATGCAACATTAGTATGGCTGAGAGCCTCTTGAGAACATTTATAACAATGGTGTGATGTGATGTAGGTGCAACCAATGAAAAAGTTGAACATAGCTGGCCTCGTGCAATCCCTATTCCCCTGTCTTTTCCCAGACCAAACTACCCTACAGAGGAGATGGAAGAAGAGTCTGTGATGGAGGATGACGCAGAGCTGACTCTCAGTAAAGTGGAAGATGAGATGACAGTGGGTATCCCCATCGAAGTGTCCCCTGATGATAGGCCTATTTGTATATATTGTACTCATCACTTTTTAAAAATATGTCTATTTAAAAATATAAATAAATCCCTTAATAAAGGAGGAACCAGACGACTACGAGGAAGAAAACGTCATGGATCTAGAGGCACTTAAATCAAGGACCAATCAAAGTGTGAGTTGCAGTTGCTGTAACGTTATGCTAATAGCTGGATACGAACAATGAACTGTAATGGTGTACATATTTACTGTCCCAATAAGAGTTCTGTTTGGACATTGTGGATACATTGTTACTACACATACATTAGATGTGCTGCTGTATTGTCTTTTTCATGTGTGGTTAATACTAGGCTACATGTAGGCTACTGCTGATTTTTAAATCAGATTTTTCATTTCTATGCCGTACCCTGTCTGTAGATGTAGAAAGGCTAGTCACCAGTGGACTCAAACAAATATAAAATACATATTTACCTTATTTTTTTAGCTCTTGCTCATTCCCTCATGGTGTACATACTATCATTCCTAACGCTAACCCCTTCCCTCTCTCAGGAGACCAGACTATCTTCAAAGCCAGACAATATACTGGAATCAAACATGGACGCTGCCGAATGGAATCTAGAGGTCGAGCGGGTTCTCCCACAACTGAAGGTCACAATCAGAACAGACCACAAGGTAAAGATTGCTACAGCTGTAAATTCTGGCATTGCTCTCTCAAAATCAATGCAGGGCCGGGCAATAGCCTAAAACATGAGTGTTTGTAACAAGACTATGTCCACTACTAGGACTGGAGGATCCACGTGGACCAAATGCATCAGCACAAAGACGGGATCAAATCATCTCTCAAGGAGGCCAAGGTGGACTTTAGTCCTTTACACTTGGACTCAGTTTTCTCTGTCTAGGTTACATCACTTTGATACCATCTAGAAAGATGTTGTAAGACACATCTTGTTTAGACTAGCAACATGGCCCTCTCACCAGAGCTGGGTTCAAATGAGGGTTGGGGTCAGTTCAGGACGTAAACAAAAATTCCCATTCAATAATTTAAAGGGCATCCATTTTCAATAGCTTCTCAATAAACTGACATTTCTAAGCTATTTATTTCAAAAGTTGTTCCACTTTTTATTTTTTAAATTCAAATCACTGCCTTAATTTGATTGGCCCCAAACCTGGTTCAAATAGACAATTATTTATTTTCTTTCAAATACTTTGAGTGTTTGATTGAGACTGAAGGGAGTGCCAGGTGTGTGGGTTTGGCACTTTTGTGACGAATCCGTCGGTTCCATTATGCCAGGTAAGCTCAATCAAGCCCAGCTAAAGAAAGAAAACATATTCATAGGTTGCGCCACCTTCGCTCGGTTGCGTCATGCCGTTGTTATGAACATTCTCAAGCCGCCTTTTACCGGGGGCGCCATAGTGGTGCCCTAAAGTGGATAAAAGCCCAGTCATTCTGGGCAAAGGCTAACTACTGTTTAGTCTAAATTAAACTATAGTGTGTGGAAATAAAGTAGTTGCTAAAGTAGTAAAAAATTTAGTAGGAAACAATTTTGCCAGCATTATCATGTCGTCTAATTTACTTTAGACAGATGGATGGCAATGTTGTTATTAGCTAGCAAAATTCGTAGAAATAGCTGGAAATGGCTAGTAAATATCTGGTGGTCTACCCTCAATCTTAGCTAGCTAGCTAACGTTATACTGCATTTAAAGTCAATCTGATGACATCAAAAGGTTTCCCCACTGATTATTTGACTCATTTTGAATGTCATTGTATTTCCAAGCCACTGTAATGCGCTTTTGATGATCTTTATCAGCGCTCATTGACGATGCATTGAATAGAATGCTTAATCCGGCATCAGTCCAAAACGAATGTTCAAAACAATATTGTGACGAAACATGCAACCCGTGAATAAGCTACTTTATCTGAGTCTCACTGTCTGACAAGACTAGCACCTATCACACAGCCAACCTCCCATGTCATTCTATTACTTTACATTTAGTATGCTAGTAATGTATTATAGAGCGAAAGCTGCTATGTGTACCTATTTGGTAGGGCTACCTAGACAAGCTGCAGGAGGAGATCGGTAAGACCCTGGAGAAGGTGGGCAGCAGGGAGAAATACATCAACAACCAACTGGAACACCTTATCCAGGACTACCGCAGCGCCCAGTCCAAACTCAGCGAGGTAAGCATCCATACAGTGGTGTAAAAATACTTAAAGTAGTTTTTGGGGGTATCTGTACTTTACTTCACTATTTATTATAAAAATTAAAATTATATTATGTTAGCTTAACATACAAATATACACTACCGGTCAAAAGTTTTAGAACACCTACTCATTCAAGGGTTGTTCTTTATTTTAACTATTTTCTACATTGTAGAATAATAGTAAAGATAACAAAATTATGAAATAACACGTATGGAATCATGTAGTAACCAAAAAAGTGTTAAACAAATCAAAATGTATTTTATATTTGAGATTCTTCAAAGTAGCCACCATTTTGGGTTGAGGTCGGGTGATTGTGTAGGCCAAGGAATCTGATGCAGCACTCCATCACTCCTTCTTGGTCAAATAGCCCTTACACAGCCTGAAGGTGTGTTGGGTCATTGTCCTGTTGAAAAACAAATGATAGTCCAAATAAGCGCAAACCAGATGGAATGGTGTATTGCTACAGAATGCTGTGTAGCCATGCTGGTTAAGTGTGCCTTGAGTTCTAAATAAATTACTGACCGTGTCACCAACAAAGCACCATCACACCTCCTCCATGCTTCACGGTGGGAACCACACGTGGAGATCATCCGTTCACCTACTCTGCTTTTCACAAAGACACGGCGGTTGGAACCAAAAATCTCAAATTTAGACTCATCAGACCCAAGGACAGATTTCCAACAACTAAATAAATAACTCTAAATTAAGGATATAGGAGTACCTATTTCTTTGTTAACCACTCAACACAGAATAGCCGCATGTGCGCACTCCCTCAAATCGTTTAGAGAAAATATTTATATTTTATTCAGCTTTGTTCAATTGTTTTCTTCATACTATAAAATAATATAAAATAATGCCACGGAAATATAAGCAAATATTATTTGCTAAATGAACAAGTGTAGCCGTCAGCCATTTGGCATAGCCACATCAGGACCTAACATAAGGACAACAGAGTTTGATATTTTCTTCTGAAATAGACAAAATGTTCTTCATATCATGCTTCTTTAGAGTGCTCTAAAATAAATAATGTATTTATTGTGAAGGTGTAGGCTATATACTTTTTAAAAATGGCTTGTAAGGCTATGTGTGGAAGCCAGGAGATGCTAAATGTGTTTATGTTAATTAACGGTCAATTACCATGAGGCTGACAGTTATTTGCTTGACAATCACCGGCTGACCAAATTTCATGACCGGCACAGCCCTAGTCATACCCATGGTATACGGTCTGATATGCCACTGCTTTCAGCCAATCAGCATTCAGGGCTCGAACCAACCAGTTTATAAAATAGAATATCCAATACTAGTATACAGTATTTTGTTGCTGTGGTATGCGTTGGTCAGCAATGCAAAGGCACAACTAATTGGCTTATTTGGGGTGGAGGGACAAGCATACAGACATGTTGACCTTTTTGTATTCCAAGGCAAGGGAGTGCTACCAGCAGGGAAGTGGTGGAGTTACAGAGAGGACCAGAGTTCTGGCTGAGGTCAGTGACCACATCACACACAGTAAACCACATTATGCAGGTCATTCTCGTACCATGTTCTCAACCCTAGCCAATCATTCTCATAACATTCACGCTATTCTAAAAAAAAATATTCTCATTCACATTACGGGCATGTGGTTTTTGGACCTGTCATTCTTTCCCAATTTGTTCACGTAATAATTTTACACCAACATCATGATATAGTTCTAAATGGCCATATATGTTATATTACCTATCTCTTATCCTTTGTAAATATGCTCATTTGCACGTCACGTCAATGATATCATGTCACTGTGTGAGACTGTGGGTCGGAGTGGGCGCCCTGGGCGGCTGCCCATGTCGCCTATACCTACAGTGGGGAGAACAAGTATTTGATACACTGCCAATTTTGCAGGTTTTCCTACTTACAAAGCATGTAGAGGTCTGTAATTCTTATCATAGGTACACTTCAACTGTGGAAGACGGAATCTAAAACAAAAATCCAGAAAATCACATTGTATGATTTTTAAGTAATTAATTTGCATTTTATTGCGTGACATAAGTATTTGATCACCTACCAACCAGTAAGAATTCCGGCTCTCACAGACCTGTTAGTTTTTCTTTAAGAAGCCCTCCTGTTCTCCACTCATTACCTGTATTAACTGCACCTGTTTGAACTCGTTACCTGTATAAAAGACACCTGTCCACACACTCAATCAAACAGACTCCAACCTCTCCACAATGGCCAAGACCAGAGAGCTGTATAAGGACATCAGAGATAAAATTGTAGACCTGCACAAGGCTGGGATGGGCTACAGGACAATAGGCAAGCAGCTTGGTGAAAAGGCAACAACTGTTGGCGCAATTATTAGAAAATGGAAGAAGTTCAAGATGACGGTCAATCACCCTCGGTCTGGGGCTCCATGCAAGATCTCACCTCGTGGGGCATCAATGTTCATGAGGAAGGTGAGGGATCAGCCCAGAACTACACGGCAGGACCTGGTCAATGACCTGAAGAGAACTGGGACCACAGTCTCAAAGAAAACCATTAGTAACACACTACGCCGTCATGGATTAAAATCCTGCAGCGCACGCAAGGTCCCCCTGCTCAAGCCAGCGCATGTCCAGGCCCGTCTGAAGTTTGCCAATGACCATCTGGATGATCCCGAGGAGGAATGGGAGAAGGTCATGTGGTCTGATGAGACAAAAATAGAGCTTTTTGGTCTAAACTCCACTCGCCGTGTTTGGAGGAAGAAGAAGGATGAGTACAACCCCAAGAACACCATCCCAACCGTGAAGCATGGAGGTGGAAACATCATTCTTTGGGGATGCTTTTCTGCAAAGGGGACAGGACGACTGCACCGTATTGAGGGGAGGATGGATGGGGCCATGTATCGCGAGATCTTGGCCAACAACCTCCTTCCCTCAGTAAGAGCATTGAAGATGGGTCGTGGCTGGGTCTTCCAGCATGACAACGACCCGAAACACACAGCCAGGGCAACTAAGGAGTGGCTCCGTAAGAAGCATCTCAAGGTCCTGGAGTGGCCTAGCCAGTCTCCAGACCTGAACCCAATAGAAAATCTTTGGAGGGAGCTGAAAGTCCGTATTGCCCAGCGACAGCCCCGAAACCTGAAGGATCCGGAGAAGGTCTGTATGGAGGAGTGGGCCAAAATCCCTGTTGCAGTGTGTGCAAACCTGGTCAAGAACTACAGGAAACGTATGATCTCTGTAATTGCAAACAAAGGTTTCTGTGCCAAATTTTAAGTTCTGCTTTTCTGATGTATCAAATACTTATGTCATGCAATAAAATGCAAATGAATTACTTAAAAATCATACAATGTGATTTTCAGGATTTTTGTTTTAGATTCCGTCTCTCACAGTTGAAGTGTACCTATGATAAAAATGACAGACCTCTACATGCTTTGTAAGTAGGAAAACCTGCAAAATCGTCAGTGTATCAAATACTTGTTCTCCCCACTGTATATCCGCCACTGCAAATGATATATATTTTTTGTACGTTGTTTGCACACTGAAATGTGGCACGTATTAATGCCAAAATAACATGCAAAAAATACTGCCAATCGCTTATCCTCTGTAGATACTTCTTAGTGCCATAGATGACAGATGAGTTTTGATGTCAACTATCTCAGTGCTGTCTCATTCTAACCTAGATCACAGAGGAGTTGGAGAAGGTGAAGCAGGAAATGGAGGAGAAGGGCAGCAGTATGTCTGATGGAGGTGAGTCTGTAAATGAAAACATACCAGACTAGGGAATCTACACAGCACTATAAGCTTTAAGCCCTTTCCACTGCAAGCTGGACAAAATAGTGAATATGACGCAATACCCACATGAAAAAGTCAGAGGGGATGTCACATCCTATTGTGTTACATACGTCATTAGGTTGGGCACCTTGCTGTGGCCTGGCTGGTCTAGCAGTAATGCCACAGCCTCCGGCACACACGTCTACGGTGTCGGTATATGTTAGAATCTGGCCTACTGCCCTTTGACACCGCCTCTTTACCTTTCCCCACTGTCATCCTCTGTCGTTCAATATAATCGGAAAGTACCTTAAATGTATATATTTTTTTTAATTGGGCACTTTGCAAACCCATGCATTTTTTGGGGTCTTGATGGGTGAAGCAACAGTTCTTGATTTAAAATACATTATATGGTGACAGTTCTCTTATCATTGAATCTATTGAAGAAAGGTTATAAATCAAGTTGTTAGATCATTAAAAACATGATATATTTTGGAATCTATCCATGTATAATGATTATGACAAATAGTTTTTGAAAATGTTTGATATTATTCGTTTTCTTACCCTTTTGAGCTTCTTGAATTACAGCCCCGGTGGTGAAAATCAAGCAGAGTCTGACCAAGCTCAAGCAGGAGATTGTTCAGATGGACATTCGGATAGGAGTGGTGGAGCACACACTACTGCAGGCCAAGCTAAAGGAGAAGTCCAACATGACTCGAGACATGCACGCCACCAATATCCCAGAGCCTGCCATCGGCGCATACTGAGATATACACAGTATGGCATTATCTATCATTAGCTTACTGAACTTTATATACCGATACATTATGCCTGTACAATTATATTATTTACATGGTATGGCATCTGCTATGAGAAGGCAAGCAGTGGATTACATCCTGACTACAGCCAATTTACCAAAGTCCTTAAATTATTCTAAACGGTCTGTTTAAGCAGACACATAGAGAGATATCTGTATTGTTCTGACATCGACTGTCATATGTTTCAAATCATTTTTTGATTGCATTCTAAGGCTTTGTTGGTGTGGTTGAATTAAAGTTTCTCAATATTTACATACATTGGAATTATAAAAGACAGATTTGAATGCCCATATGTTTTACATGCAGGGTTAAGTTTGCTAATTGCCATATTTGTAATGGAGATAATTAAACTGAGATTCTTTTTACAAATAAGAAGTTGTATAATTACGTGGATTTGATGAGGATGAATGAATGAAACATGCATCCAGCCATTTGTAACTAAAATAATTGTTCCATATAGAAAAGTGGAAATAGTTACACAGTCGGCTGAGATTGATTGCCAGCAATGTGTGCTATGTCAGGGTACATTATGAAACATGAATATAAAAATCCAAAAGTAACTTTGGAATTCATAACTTTTAAGCAGGTTTATTCAGAGGGGTTGGGTTAAATGTGGAAGACAAAACTGTTAGGGCCTACATAAAGCTGTCCCAACAGCAGAGTCCCAACACCTTACCACTGCTACACCTGGCTATCAGCGGAGCCTTGTCTGGCAGCGAAACAGTTTATTCAGCCTCTTTAAAAAAACATAGCTGATATGGCTGACACGCTTAAACAAATGTGGTTTCTACTGACAATTGAGATGTACAAGCTATGGCATAAGGGAACGACAAGCGGATAAGAGGCCATCCGTAATTTCGATTAAGACAATGAGCGAGCTAGGACAGACATAGTGTAACTATTTGTTCAGCACTTTTGAAATGTACAGCGACAGAATTCAGAACATGGGCCATCTTACAGTGTTCTCCCTGTACACCAAGTCAGAACCATAGGATAAATAAAGGAGATGTATAAGCAGACAATGAAAGCTTTTACAATTTTCAATGATTACATTTCTCAAAAACATGTTATAGGCTACATGTGTACCACCAAGTCAGAACAGAAGGTGAATTTAAGAGGTGAAAATAGACCAAATTATTAGGGTGATGCACATGGGCTACTAACAGCTTAATACACAACATACACATATTACTTTCTTAGCTACAGTATACGTATCTGCCTGGTATATTACAGAATTTATGCAGCAGCATACAATACATTTTTGGACTGTGCTCACTTGAACAGGAAGGGGGCGCGGCGGTCCTTCGTGGGGAAATTTTGTCATCAAAGTCTGGCATTCTCTGGATTTACTGGGAACTCCAACAACAACAAAAAGTTGAATCATGATGACTTCATTGATCTTCAGGTCGTAGCTCCCGAGTTCCCGATATACAATTTCAATTTGGATGAAAGTTCAAAATGTATTTTCCCAGTCGTAGCTCATTTTTCCCGAGTTCCCAGTTGTCTTAAACTCACAAAAGTCAGATTTTGCAGTTCCGATTTAACAGTTGTTTAGAGTGTGGCACAAATCATGCTTCATTGACGGCATGGCCAACTCCAATGAAAAGCTAATGATTGCTTTGCAAACCACTCATTGTGGAATTTGCGATTTCCAACTGGTTGTGTAATGTTTATGTCCAATGGCTGATGAGCACCGATACGTTTTATCTATAATTTATCTTAATTATTTCTCTTCATATGACAAGGATTGAAAAGGATTTGCCAGTAGATTGTCGAGTTGATTCATGATGATGACTGCCAGCTAAGATTTTGAAAGTAAGATGTTGACATGATCAGTCCAATCAAAGCTACTGTAGATATAATGTGATTTGATTCCATTTTATCTGTGTCAAATGACCTGGAGCCTTCTTGGAAGGGCACTTCTAATGTAACTCTATGGCAGCACCCAAGGGGCTAGAATTTTAGAGCTCTACCTTTAGAATTGGAGGTGACGTAGTGTTCCCATGAGTGATAGAACAGTGAGCCAATCACAGTGCAACGCTCTGTATTTTCTGCTGGCTTGCAGCACCACCACAGAAAGCACTGAGCTAGGCTGAAACACCTGCATTTTGGAGCTGCCTTACTCAGGAAAAGAAAAAAGAGACCATATTTGTATGCGGCTTTATTAACTCAATGACAATGGCGGTTCTAGCTTGTATGGCTCCCTGGGCGAACCCCCCCCTTCAGACTCCCCGCTCCCCCAAAAATAACAACAATATGTCTGTGAAACTATATATTCACAGTATTATGAATGAGTTGAGGTTTATTTGGTAGCATTTCGTAGTGTGACATTTTACTAATTGCATTAGTACTGTACAAAGTTAGAGGTGCGCTATTTGATAGATTCCCCCCGCTCCCTCTACCTCAGGCTTCCAGTGGGGAGACCTGATGTCAACCTACCCCCGCCCCCCTCCCCATCTCGTACTTCTGAGTGGGAGGCCTTCCCAGGCAGGAGCCTGCCTAGCTCACAAACTAGAATCAGGGCGCCCACTCTGACAAGGTTAATTAACCCACAGTCCCACACGGTGACATGATATCATTAACGTGACGTGCAAACGAGTGATAGAAAACCGATCGCACAAATGTCACCATTCTGATTTTTTTGTGCGGGCGCCCTGGAAATCGGAGTGGTGACATTTGCACGATTGGTTTTCTATCACTCATTTGCATTAATGGTCAATTACCGTGAGACCGACAGTTATTTGCTTGACAATCACCAGCTGACGAAATTTTGTGACCCCCACAGCCCTAGTCATAACCATGGTATACGGTCTGATATGACACTGCTTTCAGCCAATCAGCATTCAAAGCTCGAACCACCCGGTTTATAAAATAGAATATCCAATACCAGTATACAGTATTTTGTTGCTGTGGTATGCGTTGGTCAGCAATGCAGAGGCACAACTAATTGGCATATTTGGGGTGGAGGGACAAGCATACAGACATGTTGACCTTTTTGTATTCCAAGGCAAAGGAGTGCTACCAGCAGGGAAGTGGTGGAGTTACAGAGAGGACCAGAGTTCTGGCTGAGGTCAGTGACCACATCACCCACAGTAAACCACATTATGCAGGTCATTCTCGTACCATGTTCTCAACCCTAGCCAATCATTATCATAACATTCACACTATTGTAAAGAAAAATATTCTCATTCACATTACGGTCATGTGGTTTTTTGGACCTGTCATTCTTTCCCAATTTGTTCACGTAATAATTTTTTCCATTGCTCCTGATAATTTTACACCAACATCATGATATAGTCCTAAATGGCCATATATGTTATATTACCTATCTCTTATCCTCTGTAAATACGCTCATTTGCACGTCACGTCAATGATATCATGTCACCGTGTGGGACTGTGGGTCGGAGTGGGTGCCCTGGGCGGCTGCCCATGTCGCCTATACCTAAATCCGCCACAGCAAATTATATATATTTTTTGTACGTTGTTTGCAAACTGATTTGTGGCACGTATTAATGCCAAAATAACATGCAAAAAAAAATATATATATAATAATTAGTTTGCCTCTTCTTGGGCAAATGTAGTGGGCGCTCATGGTGGGTGTCTTTTAGGTTCAAGTTGTTGTAGCTAGTCAACTTTCAGTGGACATTCCCGTGAGTGTCTTTCAAAACCCCTCCTAAAACCCCACCTGTTTTCTTGCTGGGGAACATAACAAAATGGGGGCTCGTCCGGGATATTGTTTCCCATGGTAGTCGCCCTAGAGGCTGTTTTGCAGCAAAGGGGATGTTCGACGAGCAGGTGTCCACATACTCTTGGTCATGGAATGTATGTTGTCAAGGGGGAAGGATAATGACGATTAAAAGATGACATATACAGAAATACAGTAAAAACATAGTTTTAGTAAGTGAGACACTTGTTTTGCTATGCCACTACATGTCATCTTAATGGGTAGTGCTGGTAGTCACTGACCTGTGTGTTCCTCCTCAGCCGGCAGCACGTAGCTTCTACAGGGTGGTCTGGCTGGGAGCCTCCTAAATGGTCCCCAGTTGGCGATGCCTTGTGACAGACCACCGCTGTGGCATTAAACGCTTGCTGCAGGAGCAAACACTTTCCCACCAGAGACATATTCATTTATAAATGATTCATTAACCATTCATAAACTAATTATAAATCCTTGTAAAGGGAACCTTATTGTAAAATGCCATTTTGCACCATAAAGCTCACAAAATGTTACATGAAGTTATAATAGTTGATAGCAGGAGAGTGCAGTAAGAGTAACCCACCCTCCAATTGCTCTTGGCAAAGTTATTCTTGATCTGGGCACTGACAGACTCATGGATGTTCTTATCCAGGGCTGTGTCTTCAGCAATCCTGAGGGAGGGAGAGAAACATGAGGGCCAGGCTCTGTTAGGGGGCACAACAATATGTGAAAGAAGGTGTGTGTGTGTGTGTGCGCAAGAGCCTGGTCACATGTGTAGCGTATCCTTGGGTCCTTATCAATCAGGTGGACTATAACATCTTCAGCTAAAAAACACCACAGGGACACACACACAACGGAATATGTCTCTCTCATCTGAGAGTGGGGGACTACAGTAGCTGAGTGGAAGATATCGTCGAGAAAGGGTGTGGAAAGAGAGGAACATGTGAAATGTCATAATAATGATAGACGAATAGTGCAAGCTTAACAAGATGTAAAAGACTGAAGACTGGACATAGTTAAACCAGCAGCAGTGATGGGTGGGGGAAAAAATCCATTCAGCCACATTCGGGATATTATTTTTGACGATAGATCGTATCGTATAATTTTGACAGTGTTGCAATATTATTTTTGGACTACTTAAATGTACCTGCACCAAAACACCAGTATTTTTCCTTCATAGCTTGTTCTCCATCATCGTTTTAAATTGGAAGCCAATTCGAGTTCAGCACTTATTTGTTTCCATGACTGATCAAAACTTTCTCATGGCTCTCTCTTGTCCCTTTGCAGCAGACATATGGTGAGCAACAGGTTTGGAACATCTTAACCCAATAAAATCACAGTACCGAATGGCAATACAGTTGAAGTCGGAAGTTTACATACACTTAGGCTGGAGTCATTAAAACTCGTTTTTCAACCACTCCACAAATTTCTTGTGAACAAACTATAGTTTTGGCATGTCGGTTAGGACATCTACATTGTGCATGACAAGACATTTTTCCAACAATTGTTTACAGACAGATTATTTCAATTATAATTCACTGTATCACAATTCCAGTGGGTCAGAAGTTTACATACACTAAGTTGACTGTGCCTTTAAACAGCTTGGAAAATCCTAGAAAATGATGTCATGGCTTTGGAAGCTTCTGATAGGCTAATTGACATAATTTGAGTCAATTGGAGGTGTATCTGTGGATGTATTTCAAGGCCTACCTTCAAACGCAGTGCCTCTTTGCTTGACATCATGGGAAAATCAAAAGAAATCATGTCTGGTTCATCCTTGGGAGCAATTTCCAAATGCCTGAAGGTACCACGTTCATCTGTACAAACAATAGTATTCAAGTATAAACACTATGGGACCACGCAGCCGTCATACCGCTTAGACAGGAGACGTGTTCTGTCCCCTAGAGATGAACGCACTTTGGTGCGAAAAGTGAAAATCAATACCAGAACAACTGCAAAGGACCTTGTGAAGATGCTGGAGGAAACAGGTACAAAAGTATCGATATCCACAGTAAAACAAGTCCTATATCGACATAACCTGAAAGGTCGCTCAGCAAGGAAGAAGCCACTGCTCCAAAACCGCCATAAAAAAAGCCAGACTACGGTTTGCAACTGCACATGGGGACAAAGATCATACTTTTTGGAGAAATGTCCTCTGGTCTGATGAAACAAAAATAGAATTGTTTGGCGATTATGACAATCGTTATTTTTGGAGGAAAAAGGGCGAGGCTTGCAAGCTGAAGAACACCATCCCAACCGTGAAGCACAGGGGTGGCAGAGTCATGTTTTGGGGGTGCTTTGCTGCAGGAGGGACTGGTGCACTTCACAAAATAGACGGCATCATGAGGCAAATTATGTGGATATGTTGAAGCAACATCTCAAGACATCAGTCAGGAAGTTAAAGCTTGGTCGCAAATGGGTCTTCCAAATGGACAATGACCCCAAGCATACTCCAAAGTTGTGGCAAAATGGCTTAAGGACATCAAAGTCAAGGAATTGGAGTGGCCATAACAAAGCTCTGACCTCAAGCCTACAGAAGATTTGTGGGCAGAACTGAAAAGGCGTGTGCGAGCAAAGAGGCCTACACACCTGACTCAGTTACATCAGCTCTGTAAGGAGGAATGGTCCATAATTCTCCCAAATTATTGTGGGAAGCTTGTGGAAGGCTACCCGAAATGTTTGACTCAAGTTAAACAATTTAAAGGCAATGCTCCCAAATAATAATTGAGTGTATGTAAACTTCTGACCCACTGGGAATGTGACGAAAGAAATAAAAGCTGAAATAAATCATTCTTTCTACTATTATTCTGACATTTCACATTCTTAAAATAAAATGGTGATCCTAACTGACCTAAGACAGGGCAGTTTTACTTGGATTAAATGTCAGGAATTGTGAAAAACGGAGTTTAAATGTATTTGGCTAAGGTGTATGTCAACTTTCAACTTCAACAGTACATACAGTACTAGTCAAAAGTCTGGAAACACCTACTCATTCAAGGGTTTTTCTTTATTTTCACTATTTTCTACATTGTAGAATAATAATGAAGACATCAAAACCTTGAAATAACACATATGGAATCATGTAGTAACCAAAAAAGTGTGAAAATGAAGTTTAGATTTTAGATTCTTCAAAGTAACCACACTTTGTATTGATGACAGCTTTTCACACTCTTGGCATTCTCTCAACCAGCTTCATAAGGTAGTGACTTGGAATGCATTTCAATTAACAGGTGTGCCTTGTTAAATGTTAGTTTGTGTAATTTCTTTCTTTAATGCGTTTGAGACAATCAGTTGTGCTGTGACATGGTAAGGTTGGTATACAGAAGATAGCCCTATTGGGTAAAAGTACATATTATGGCAGGAACATCTCAAATAAGCAAAGAGAAACGACAGTCCATCATTACTTTAAGATATGAAGGTCAGTCAATCCGGAAAATGTCAAGAACTTTTAAAGTTTCTTCAAGTGCAGTCGCAAAAACCATCACACGCTATGATGAAATAGGCTCTCATGAGGACCGCCACAGGAAAGGAAGACCCAGAGTTACCTCTGCTGCAGAGGATAAGTTCATTAGTGTTACCAGCGTCAGAAATTGCAGCCCAAATAAATGCTTCACAGAGTTCTGACAGATCTCAACGTCAACTGTTCAGAGGAGACTGCGTGAATTAGGCCTTCATGGTTGAATTGACGCAAAGAAACCCCTACTAAAGGACACCGATAATAAGAAGAGACTTGCCTGGGCCAAAAAACATGACCAGTGGAAATCTGTTCTTTCGTCTGATGAGTCCAAATGTGAGATTTTTGGTTACAACCGCCGTGTCTTTGTGAGATTTTGAGTAAGTGAACGGATGATCTCTGCATGTGTGGTTCCCGCCGTGAAGCATGGAGGAGGACTTGTGATGGTGTGGGCGTGCTTTGCTAGTAACACTGTGGTTTATTTACAATTCTAGCCACACTTAACCAGCATGGCTACCACAGCATTCGGCAGCAATACGTCATCCCATCTGGTTTGGGCTTAATGGAATTATCATTTGTTTTCAACAGGACAGTGACCCAGCACACCTCCAGGCTGTGCAAGGGCTATTTGACCAAGAAGGAGAGTGATGGAGTGCTGCATCAGATTCCCTGGCCTCCACAATCCCCTGACCTCCACCAAATTGAGATAGTTTGGGATGAGTTGGACTGCAGAGTGAAGGAAAAGCTGCCAACAAGTGCTCAGCATATGTGGGAACTCCTTCAAGACTGGTGGAAAAGCATTCCAGGTGAAGCTGGTTGAGAGAATGCCAAGAGTGTGCAAAACTGTCATCAAGGCAAAGAGTGGCTACTTTAAAGAATCTAAAATCTAAAATATATTTAGATTTGTTTAAAACTTTTTTGGTTACTACATGATTCCATGTGTTATTTCATAGTTTTGATGTCTTCACTCTTATTCTACACTGTAGAAAATAGTAAAAACAAAGAAAAACCCTTGAATGAGTAGGTGTGTCCAAACTTTTGACCTGTACTATATAAATGAAATGTATAGTCCTATTTGATCCGACCCCCTTTTGAGTATTTTTTTGAAGTTGACAACTACCATAACTCCCCTCCTTCCCATCCTGACTGATTTACATTTTAGTCATTTAGTAGACACATTTATCCAGAGCGACTTACAGGAGCAATCAGGGTTAAGTGCCTTGCTCAAGGGCACAGACAGAATTTTCACCTTGTCGGCTCGGGGATTGGAACCAGCGACCTTTCGGATACTGGCCCAACGCTCTTACCGGTGTTGTAAGATTCCTTCCTCTTCTATCTTCTTTAACATACTAGAGGTTAGTCAGATAAATCATTGATGTGACTGAGGGGAGCAGAGATTATTTACCTTGTCTGAAATATTTCCCCAGAGGGGAAAGAAGTCATGGCAACACAGATAGGAGAGATATCTTCCACTGTTATGATCTCGCCACAGCATGCTCTTCTGTACACTCTCTCTCTCACACTCTCTCTCTCCCTCCCCTTGCTGCTGCATAGTCTGACTCCCAGTCTGTTTGTGCCACAATGCCAACTACTTGTCACTCATGGTGACAAGTAGTTGGCCTGCAAGCCTGCTGTTTGAATTCCTGCTCTTTTTCTATCTGCTGGTGGCACTGTTCATTCAGTACATTAACATCTAAAGGATGGTAACACTTTACTTGATACACAGAGTTATAACCATCTCATATGTCATGACAGCTTATCATTTCAGCTTGTCAAGGACATTTCTAAGTGACCCCAAACTTTTGAACGGTAGTGTATTCAGTACATACGGAAAGTTTTCAGACCACATTCTGTTACGTTACAACCTTATTCTAAAATGGATTAAATTGTTTTTTCCCCCTCATCACTTTACACACAATACCTCATTATTACAAACCAAAAAACAGTCTTTTTTCATTTTTAGCAAATTTATTAAATAAAAAATGGAAATATCACATTTACATAAGTATGCAGACCATTTACTCAGTACTTTGTTGAAGCACCTTTGGCAGTGATTACAGCCTCGAGTCTTGGATATGACGCTACAAGCTTGGCACACCTGTATTTGGTGAGTTTCTCCAATTCTTATCTGCAGATCCTCTCAAGCTCTGTCAAGATGAATGGGGAGCATTGCTGCACAGCTATTTTCAGGCCTCTCCAGAGATGTTTGATCTGGTTCAAGTCCGGGCTCTGGCTAGGCCACTCAACGACATTCAGAGACTTGTCCTGAAGCCACTCCTGCGTTGTCTTTGCTGTGTACTTAGGGACGTTGTCCTGTTGGATGGTGAACATTCGCTCCATTCTGAGGTCTTGAGCAATCTGGAGCAGGTTTTCATCAAGGATCTCTCTGTATTTTGCTCTGTTCATCTTTCCCTCAAACCTGACTAGTCTCCCAGTCCCTGCAGCTAAAAAACATCCCCACAGCATGATGCTGCCACCACCATGCTTCAACATAGGAATGGTGCCAGGTTTCTTCCAGAAACATCCAGTGATGCTTGGCATTCAGGCCAAAGAGTTCAATCATGGTTTCATCAGATCAGAGAATCTTGTTTCTCATGGTCTGAGAGTCTTTAGGAGCCTTTTTTGCAAACTCCAAGTTGGCTGTCATGTGCCTTCTAATGAGGAGTGGCTTCCCTCTGGCAAACTACCATAAAGGCCTAATTGGTGGAGTGCTGCAGAGATGGTTGTCCTTCTACAAGGTTCTCCCATCTCCACAGAGGAACTCTGGAGCTGTGTCAGAGTTTCCAACGGGTTCTTGGTCACCTCCCTGACCAAGGCCCTTCTCCCCCGATTCCTCAGTTTGGCCGGGCGGCCAGCTCTAAGAAGAGTCTTGGTGGTTCCAAACTTCTTCCATTTAAGAATGACGGGGGACACTATGTTCTTGTGGACCTTCAATGGCGCAGACATTTTTTGGTACCCTCGACACAATCCTGTCTCGGAGCTCTTTAGACATTTCCTTCGACTTCATGGCTTGGTTTTTGCTCTGACATGCACTGTTAACTGTGGGACCTTATATAGACAGGTAATGCCTTTCCAAATCATGTCCAATCAATTGAATATACCACAGGTGGACTCCAATCAAGTTGTAGAAACATCTCAAGGATGATCAATGGAAACAGGATGCACCTGAGCTCAATTTCAAGTCTCATAGCAAAGGGTCTGAATAAACCAAATTTAAATGAAACTAAATTAGCCTGTTTTTCTAACAATATTCTAATCATGTTTTTACAGAGGCTCAATTGGGCTACTTTGAAAACTAAGTCACGGGTGAAAATGTATTGGTCACCGGTTGCAGGCTTTAGGGCTACTTCTGAATTGCACCGCAGCCATCATGGCAATTTCTTGAAAATATATATTTCACTGTGACCTGCTGCTGCTGACTCCGGCAGTGAGGCAGCCTGTTGCTAAGTGAGTGAGTGGCCATGTGTGTGTTGAGACTGAGCGCTGCAGCTGTCACGATCGTTGGAATAAATGGACCAAGGCGCAGCGTGCGTAGAGTTCCACATGTTTTAATAAATGAAACTCACCAAAACAAATACCGAAACAAACTAAACGTGAAGTAATGGAGTGCTCACAGGCACTACACAAAAACAAGATCCCACAAACAACAGGTGGGAAAAGGCTGCCTAAATATGATCCCCAAATCAGAGACAACGATAGACAGCTGCCTCTGATTGGGAACCATACCAGACCAACATAGAAACGGAAAACTAGAATGTCCACCCTAATCACACCCTGACCTAACCAAATAGAGAAATAAAAGGATCTCTAAGCTCAGGGCGTGACAGCAGCAGGCAGCTGAGTCACGAGACTAGCAGCATGTGTGCACGTCGTGACAACTTTTTACCAGTTTAGGTAGGCTATTTAGATTGTCATTATGGAGACACCTTTTTCCAAGCCTTTTTCTATAAAACATATTAACACGCTAGAACTTATGCGCATCAAGAAATAACAGCGACAACAGGAAAACAACTTTAGGTGCTCTATAGCGCATTAGATATGTTATGTTTATACAACGGGTGGGTCTAATCCTGAATGCTGATTGGTTAAAAGCCCATTCCAGCCGGTGTCCATTCCACAAGTTCCCACCTGCTAAATCTATGACGTTAAAATGCCCATTTACTCTGTTCCATATGACAGAGCAATCCTTTGTCTCATCAGCCCAGCCAAGCAATTTATAATTTTTATTCAACCTTTATTTAACTAGGCAAGTCAGTTAAGAACAAATTCTTATTTACAATGACGGCCTAGGAAAAGTGGGTTAACTGCCTTGTTCAGGGGCAGAACGACAGATTTTTACCTAGTCAGCTCTGGGATTTGATCTAGTAACCTTTTTGGTTACTGGCCCAACACTCTAACCACTAGTCTAACTTAATCTCTACTATAAAAAGCATCTAGACATTATCTCACATTTCTTTTAGACTAACATTTCGTTTTCAGCAGCGGAGATTTGTGTAAACCTTGCTGTTTGTCGCTCCGACATTTGCAACATTGCTTCAATATTCAAATTCGATCTCCAGCTGTCCAATAGTAATGAACGTGTCGGGAGTCGGGACGAGACAGACAGGCAGGCAGCTTTTCTCAGCAATTCAAAATCATGAATCAGCCGGCATCATTTTTATGGATATATACAAAGAAATGTCAATTGGAAAAAGGTCAAACGAAATTAAGTGCAGCTAGTTTGCAGTCTTTCCAGTTTAAGATTGAAGTGATTGTGTTAGCTGTGTTGTTGGCTAGCTCCTCTGAACAACAGTGTTCTGACGAGAAAGCACATTTTCCGCGCCTCATTAGCTCATTGTTATAGATGCATCCAAATAAATGTCACTAGAAAACAGCTTAAACACATGCAAATGCAGATACTGTTGTTATTCTGGATGCACTGTTTGATGTGACTAAGTTAGCTGTAGTTGGCTAGCTAGCAAATAAGGGATAAGAACGTTGCCAGCCAGTATGGCAATGGAACATTTAGAAAGAACGACTGGGTCGTGTCCATAGATACAGAACAAAAAGACTGAATGACTGTATCGTATCCATAGATACAGAACAAAAAGACTGAACGAGTCTCTGGCAACCGAACCAGCCAGCTTGGGTATCAACCCTAGATTTGTGTCAGGACTATATCTTGTGGAAGGATGAAATAGTATGAATAAATTTGTGAAAATAACGTTTTTATATAAAAATGTCAAACATTATTTGAATATGTTGGTAACCCGTTGTATAAAAGTGATAATGCCCTAGAAGCCAGTGTTTGGAGGATATATTGGCACGGTTCGCTGGCCCTCGACTTCGTCTCGGGCTTAACAACACCAGTGCCAATATATCCTCCAAACACCGGCTTCTCAGGCATTATCACTTATCCCGCCCCGGAGGGCATGCAGATGTCTAGAGATTTGTGCAAAAACTGGGAGATATTCAGAGCTGAGTTTGAGGACATGTCGCTAGCAACGGGGCTGGAAGAAAAATCTGCACAGGTACAAGCGGCTACGCTGAGGAGACCAATGGGCAGTGAGTGTTGGCATATTTACATGGATAACCTCACATTGACTGCTGATCAGAGAAATGACCATACTGCTATACTAGATGCTTTGTAGGACTATTTTAAGGCCACGTAATAAATGAGAGATACCTCTTTGGCTGCTGCAAACAGGATACAGATGAGTTTATTGACAGTTTTATCACACGATTGCGGGAGAGAGCAGCGACATACGAGTACCGCGGTCTGAGGGACAAGACGATACGGGACCGGCTCATATTAGGCATTGCAAGTGAAGGAACGAGGGCGCCAATTGCTACGAGAACGGGATCTTAGCTTTTCAGAGGCTGTGGAAATATGCCTTGTAGCTGAGTTTACTGAAAATCGCATGAGGAGATAGATGGTATACAAGTGAATACAGTGAATGCAATGCAGAGACAGCGGAGGTACAAACCAGAGGAGAGCACAGCCACGAAAGGTCAGGTGACATTACATGACAAAAACGATAAATACTGCGGTAACAATCACATGCAGGGGAAGAAAATAATGCCCAGTGTAAAGAAAGTGCATCTTGTGGAGGATAATATACAGAGAGATGGAGTCTCTGACAATGAGGAACTGGTCTACACCACGGAATTGATCAATGCAGCTCACTTTCAGGGACAGAAATGGTTGGTGCAGCTACGACTGAATATTAAAAGACAAGAATGCCAGCACAACACAGGGGCAACATGCAATGTAATGAGCAAGAGAATGAAACAGAGAATATCACCAAATACCCCACTACAAGCAAGCAACACACTACTGAAGCTGTACTCAAGAGAGTTAATGAGATCAATGGGGCGGTATCACACAGACTGTGTCATTAAGGGGGTTAAGCACAAACTAGTCTTTGACATTGTTGAGACGGACCAAAATCCATTACTCTGGTTTCACATGTGAGCACTTAGGACTCCTGACTGTCACAATACTAAACAAAGTGAAGCAGTGCCTCAAAGGACCTTTAACCAAATAACAGCTGCTGAGTGCATATTATGACATTTTCAACGATCCAGTGGAGTCTGTGTCAGGAGTCTGTACTGGACCCAAGTTGCACCCCTGTACAATGCGCACCACAGAATGTGCCTGTAGCCTTGAAGGCGCGATTGAAAGCTCAACTGGAGAAATATGAACGTGATGGACATATTACCCCAGTGACTGAGCCGACGCCCTGGATAAGCAACATGGTTGTAGTAGCTAGAAAAGATCAGATTATGTATGGACCCGAAACCCCTTAATCAAGCACTGAAAAGATCTCACTAACTTATGCCAACATTAGAGGACTGCCTAAGGTGCCTTTCTCCAGTGTAAACTTGATGAGGACAGCAGCAGGATGAGGACATTCTGGACGCCATGGGGGAGGATGAAATGGCTGAAACTTCCCTTTGCGGTCTCCGTGGCCTCTGAGATTTATCAACGTAAGCAACATGAACTGCTGGGGGCCCTCAGAGGCATCGAGCCGATCGCAGATGATATTCTTGTTGTCGGATGCAGGGACTCTGATGAAGAGGCGTAGCGTGACCATGACAACAATCTGCACGCACTGATGGAGCGGTGAAGGGATGCGAGAATCGGGCTCAGTGTGCAAAAGCTGCAGTTCGAGCTGAAAGAAGTTCAGTTTCATGGACACATACTATCCTCCGAGGGACTGAGAATACATCCAGAGAACACCAGGGTTGTACTGAACATGCCGACACCCACTGATGCCAAGGCAGTACAGCGTTTCATTGGATTTGTGACATACCTAGCCAAGTTTCTGCCCAAGCTGTCTGAGGTGTGTGAGCCTCTTCGCCGGCTCCTGGACAAGAACAGTGTGTGGCAATGGCTGGCTAAACATGACCTAGCTGTACAGGAACTAAAGAGCCTGGTGTATGTCACGCCTGTTCTGAGGTACTACAACGTCTCGAAACCGGTCACTGTGCAGAGTGACGCAAACAAGAATGGATTAGGGTGCTGCCTAATGCAACAGGGACAGCCCGTGGCATTTGTTCCACGAGCATTGACGCCAAGAGAGAAAAACTATGCTCATATAGAAAAGGAATGTTTGAGTATTGTATTTGCTTGCCAGAGACTTCATCGTTCTCTGTATGGCAGAGAGTTAATAACAGCCGCTCCTCTGTGCCCCTAAGCGTCTCTAAGGTATTTTAATGCCGCTGCAAAACTACAACTTGGGTTTAATCTATACAAGGCAGGGGGACAGATGCACAACATGCACAGCACACTGTGTGTAACATAGAGCGTGAGCAGGCTGCATTCACACATATTGACCAGGCACAGCATCTCAATGTCACAACCCACAGGTTCCGTCAGATATTACAGTACACTGAGGCCGATGAAGACCTACAGGATTTAAAGTCAGTTGTTCTCTCAGGATGGCCTGCTGTGAAAGAGGACACCTCTCTGAGTGTGAGATTATTGGCCCTTTAGTGATGAAATCAATGTGCAGAACGGGATGCTGTACAGAGAACAATGTGTTATTATTCCAAGGGCACTGAGGGCGGTAATGCTTAGCCGCATACATGCTAGCCACATTGGCGGGAGGCATGCTATAGACAGGCAAAGGACACACTTTTCTGGCTGAACATGAGAGGGGAAATCAAGTACTATGTATCCAACTGCTCAGCCTGTAATGAATATGCATGAGCACAGAAAAATAAATCAATGATGTCACATGACATCCCATGGCAAACAGTGAGCATGGACCTTTTTGCCTATGCAGTGAAGTACTTCCTGATCTCGGTTGATCATTCCACCTCCCAGTAATCCACTGCGAGACGTGTCAGTAGACACTGTAGTCACACGCAGCAAAGTCCTGTTTGCCCGCCAAGTGCAACCAGACTGTAATCACAGACAATGGGGGGTGCTATGAGGGGATTCACTCACATCACGTCTTCCCCTCACCATCCACAAGCCAATGCAAAGGTAGACTCAGCGGTCAAGATAGTGAAAGGCTAATGCAAGAGGGCCAAGCTAGACGGTACGGACGTATGGTCAGCTATACTGCAGTGGCGCAGCACAGGATGGACAGTTGCCCCGCACAGAGTCTCATTTCACGCAGCCTCAAGTCATCTCTGCCGGTGGCACACAGCCTGCTGCAGCCATCTGTGGTTGTGCGTGTCACTGAAAAACTCAGACAGAAAAGGAGGATTGCCAAATCACACTATGACGTGGCATCCAGAGTGCTCCCTGACTTAAACAATGGAGATCAGTGCAGAATGCGACCACTACCAGGTGACCGCACAGGATGGTGCGGTCACCTGGGCACCCCGGGCGCTCCCCGGGCGTTTCTTGTGGATGTCGACGGGACACTCTAGTGACGCAACAGAGTGGACCTTCGAGTGGCAGAACAGGCTGTACAGAGGCACAGAGATGAAACTCATCCAACGCCACAGCATGATAAATTTGAGCATGGTCAGTAAGACCCTAACAGGGCACTGGGTACTGGAAAGTCAGGAAATGAGGCTGAGAAGCTGAAGGACTGTGGGGAGGAGCATATGGGTGAGCCACATAACACACAGGCATATGTGCCGCGAGCACATTGCTCACCTGCACCAAAAATAGACACTGAAATACCCGCTGTGCATCTGCGTAGTGGCCGTTTGTCACGACCACCCAAAAGACTCAATCTATAAGTGACAGGTTTCACTGACCTAAATCTGAAAGGCTATGGACTTTGGGGCGGACATACAGTTTTACTATTGTTGAAGTGTCAAGTTTTATTACATTGTGTAAAACATTTTTAAATAAAGACAATATATTTTCAGTTCAGCATGGTAGGCAAGAATGTTGGATCGATTTGTTATCTGTTGTGGTTCAAAACTTAAACATTTAAAGGAAAGGAGATGTTATGTGTAAGGCTTGGATGCCACCTGTTGGTATGGTGCTAAACTGTTAGGTTATAGACCGGACGAACTCTAGTCTCCATGATGAATCAGCTTACACAAATTGGCTTAATTATTTATTTACTAACTAATGAAATAATCACACAGAAATACATAAACACACACACAGTATAGTATTGAATATTAACATAATGCAATGAAAAGTCCCTAGTGGACTATCCCGATACGACGACTTGGTACACAATGAAAAGGGGTGGGGAAAGAAGGAGCGGGAGAAGAAGAGACAAAGGAATTCAACTATCGTATGTACAGTTGAATAATACGCTCATCGTAAATATGGATATTTAGCACCCTAACAACCGTTCATTCAGATTTAGAAATGCAACACATATTTATGCTTGTATGTCCTTGTTGTCTCTCTGTTGAAATCAACCGGGCCATCTATGGAGAGTAGTTCAGAAGTCTCTGGTTGTTGTCCACAAGAGGTCACCATGTCCTTAGTAGTTGTAGTAGGTTGGTCTCGGAGTGTTTGTTGGAACGGATCTCCCAGAGGTGTACCACGCGCTGTTCAGCGGGCCTCGTCCTTCACTCTGTTTGTTTAGAATAGATACCCTAGAGATACGTATAGAGGTGAGAGAAAGTTGTTCTTTGTCTCTCGTCTTCGGTTGAGCTTCCTAGGCTAACAGTGCATAATTAGCTGCAGACTGAATGTTCCTGTGTAGTCTTCTTCTTCTTCTTCTTCTTCTTCTTCTTCTTCGAGAGAGAGAGAGAGAGTTTCAGAGGGTCTTACAATTTTCTGATATTGTAGTTTCAAACCATTTTGCCATATCCAGCTCGCGCTGTACTTCGGCTGGTCTTAAGTTTTAAACCATTTCTCAGCCATGTAGCCACCGCTTCACGCTGTCTGGTCTGGTAGAGATTTTATCTTCTCTGTTGAAAGTTTCAGAGTTTCTAACCGTTTCGTACCTTTCAGCTCACGCTGTCGGTCACGCTGGTCTGGTAGAGTCTAACCATTTTACACGTCCGTCTTACTGTCAGTATACTGGTCTGTAGAGATTCCAACCATTTCAACGCGTGGATGGTCCTCACGTTCTCTGGTCTAATGTAAATGTTGTTAGTTGTCCTTCTATGTCCTCGCCTTGGAGGGCGGTTCCATAACGTTGCCACAGGGTCTGTGCTCACGTGGGTGTGGTTACTGACTGGGTAAAACTTTACATGAAAAACAATTCTCTCATTTAGAAGGCTAAAATCACATTTCATTTTCTCACAAATAGTTTCATATTTAATCATATAAGTTCCATTACATTTAGATGTAAATCTGATAACTGGGACGTATACATTTGCGAGTTACCGTTATTTGGTTGCTACTCTCTGTTTATTATCTATGCATGGTCACTTTAACTCTACCTACAGTACATGTACATATTACCTCAATTACCTCGACTATCCGGTGCCCCCGCACATTGACTCTGTACTGGTACCCCCTGTATACAGTGGGGCAAAAAAGTATTTATTCAGCCACCAATTGTTCTCCCACTTAAAAAGATGAGAGAGGCCTGTAATTTTCATCATAGGTACACTTCAACTATGACAGACAAAATGAGAAAAAAAAATCCAGAAAATCACATTGTGATTTCATTTTGATTGTTGGAAATCAGCTCCAAGTGATTTTAATTTTGGAAATCTGTTCCCAAGTATTCCCACACACAATAGAGAGACGTGATTATATACAAATGTAAGCAAGGTTTGAAATGATTATGTTTTGGTCAAATATTATATATGGTTGGGATTCTTGGGGTCAAATTGCAGTCCACAAATGATTTGTGATTATGTTCCAGCCCCCCGACCTTCCACTCAAGAAAAAATCATCCCGCGGCTGAATCTAGTCGATGATCCTGCAATACACTGTAATAGATTGTACATGGAATACATATTGGCTTCTAGAGAGAAAATGTTTCCACCTGTCTCAGCTAAAGTGGAGTGGGAAATACTCAGTAGGGTCTCTACTGACCAAATTAGTAGTTTTGGAGTGGAACCGCATCATACATATCCAGCAGAACTTCGTTCTCCACCCCCTCTATACAGTGCAATAGACTGTAAATGGGATCAGGGTTTCCGCAAGCCCCGGAGAAAAAGAAATCCCATTGCAAAATAATGCTTTTTACTCATTAATCATAAAAATCTGAATTAAAATGTGAAAAATCTAAAAGTTAAAAGACAACTAATGCGAGGTCACCAACCTCTGCGATATGGACACATTTATAAAGGGTGATCCATTGGCGGTCTGCAAACAACGTTTCCACTAAGAGAAAGAGAACGGTAAATTACTGTAATTAATACATGCATTACCAGAAATGAATGTAACCAAATTATGGGGATTAACGGTACATTTACTACTGGTGACATATGTAATGGGGGATTTATAAAACATTTAAAATTAAAGGGCAAACAATTCGAACAATGAAACAATGAATGCACAAGAATTGGCGGGAGAGAACTGAGCCATTCTAAGGAGAGACTTGCCTATATCTATGCCACACACCCTTCCCCGTGTTCTTGTCTCAACATTTTATATTACACTCAAGACACATTATCTTCACACATGAACTCAGCAAAAAAATAAACGTCCTCTCACTGTCAACTGCGTTAATTTTCAGCAAACTTAACATGTGTAAATATTTGTATGAACATAACAGGATTCAACAACTGAGACATCAGGTGAACAAGTTCCACAGACACATGACTAACAGAAATTGATTAATGTGTTCCTGAACAAAGGGGGGGTCAAAATCAAAAGTAACAGTCAGTATCTGGTGTGGCCACCAGCTGCATTAAGTACTGCAGTGCATCTCCTCCTCATGGACTGCTCCAGATTTGCCAGTTCTTGCTGTGAGATGTTACCTCACTCTTCCACCAAGGCACCTGCAAGTTCCCGGACATTTCTGGGGGGAATGGCCCTAGCCCTCACCCTCTGATCCAACAAGTCCCAGACGTGCTCAATGGAATTGAGATCCGGGCTCTTCGCTGGCCATGGCAGAACACTTACACTGACAGTCTTGCAGGAAATCACACACAGAACGAGCAGTATGGCTGGTGCCATTGTCATGCTGTAGGGTCATGTCAGGATGAGCCTGCAGGAAGGGTACCACATGAGGGAGGAGGATGTCGTCCCTGTAACGCACGGTTTTGAGATTGCCTGAATGACAACAAGCACAATCCGATGATGCTGTGACACACCTCCCCAGACCATGACAGACCCTCCACCTCCAAATCAATCTCGCTCCAGAGTACAGGCCTCGGTGTAACGCTCATTCCTTCGATGATTAACGCGAATTCGACCATCACCCCAGGTGAGACAAAACCGCGACTCGTCAGTGAAGAGCACTTTTTGCCAGTCCTGTCTGGTCCAGCGACAGTGGGGTTGTGCCCATAGGTGACGTTGTTGCCGGTGATGTCTGGTGAGAACCTGCCTTACTACAGGCCTACAAGCCCTCAGTCCAGCCTCTCTCAGCCTATTGTGGACAGTCTGAGCACTGATGGAGGGATTGTGCGTTCCTGGTGTAACTTGGGCAGTTGTTGTTGCCATCCTGTACCTGTCCCGCAGGTGTGATGTTCGGATGTACCGATACTGTGCAGGTGTTGTTACACGTGGTCTGCCACTGCGAGGACAATCAGCTGTCTGTCCTGTCTCCCTGTAGCGCTGTCTTAGGCGTCTCACAGTACGGACATTGCAATTTATTGCCCTGGCCACATCTGCAGTCCTCATGCCTTCTTGCAGCATGCCTAAGGCATGTTCACGCAGATGAAGAGGGACCCTGGGCATCTTTCTATTGGTGTTTTTCAGAGTCAGTAGAAAGGCCTCTTTAGTGTCCTAAGTTTTCATAACTGGGACCTTAATTGCCTACCGTCTGTAAGCTGTTTGTCACGGCCGTTAAAAGAAGAGGACCAAGGTGCAGCGTGGTGAGGGTAAATTTTATTTTATTTAATAAAAATGACGCCGAACAAAAACAATAAACACTACCAAAAACGGTAGGTTCTCAATCAGAGACAACGATAGACAGCTGCCTCTGATTGAGAACCACACCCGGCCAAACACAAAGAAATAGAAAACATAGAAATAAAGAAACTAGAATGCCCACCCTAGCCACACCCTGGCCTAACCAAAATAGAGAATAAAAGCCTCTCTATGGCCAGGGCGTGACAGTACCCCCCCCCCAAAGGTGCGGACTCTGGCCGCAAAACCTGACTCTAAAGGGGAGGGTCCGGGTGGGCCTCCTTTACGGCGGCGGGTCTCGTGCGGGACGTAGACCCCCCTCCGCCTCTGGCTCCCCCCACTTTGGTGGCGCCTCTGGTGCGGGGACCCTCGCCGCCGACCCCGGACTGGGGACCCTCATAGCGGGCCCCGGACTGGGCACTCTCGTAGCGGGCCCCGGACTGGGGACCCTCGTTGCGGGCCCCGGACTGGGCACCCTCGTTGCGGGCCCCGGACTGGGCACCCTCGTTGCGGGCCCCGGACTGGGCACCCTCGTTGCGGGCCCCGGACTGGGCACCCTCGCTGGAGGCCCTGGACTGGAGACCGTCGCTGGAGGCCCCGGACTGGAGACCGTCGCTGGAGGCTCCGGACTGGAGAACATCGCTGGAGTGACATATAAAGGGAAGGTAATCAAGGAGGTGATGGAGTCCAGGTGAGTGTCATTATGCGCGTAACACTGGTGACAGGTGTGCGCCCTAACGAGCAGCCTGGGGACCTAGAGGCCGGAGAGGGAGCACACGTGACACTGATTATTTTCCCTAACCATACCACCCCTCTCCTACTTGGAGTCAATTAATGGACAACAACACTTAGGCTTCTACTTCCAGTCTATACATACAATATACATTTTACAGACACACTATATTTTGCATAATTTATCTATTGTTTGTTTTTAGTCCCATCTTTCAGCACCCCTCAAATCTATCTCTGAACACCATCCAGTTTTATTTACCATATATTTTTCAACTGTGGGGTGTTTCACAAAAGTTCTGAACCTTTCTATACTCATTGTTTCTACAGATTGGAAATTAAAGATAAACATATTTGCTAAGAGTATTATATTATTGATTGATTTACTATGACATTTCAGATCACCCAGCAGTGCTATTTCTCCAGGCAAATGTTGCAATTCTTCAGCCATTCCTGAACATGCGAATTATCTAATGATTCTGTCTCTTCGCAGCAAAATCTGCAGAGCTGGGATGGTTGTATCCCCCATATACAGTATATAACATTCTATTGGTTGCAAGAATTTTGTATAATCATTTAAATATAAAAACTCAAAGTTTTGAATCCGGTGTCATTTTGCGTGTCAGTTCATAAACCATGTGCCATGAATTCAGTACATATAAAATCTCTTCCCAACTGTTTTGCAATCTGTATGACACAGCTGTCAATTTTTGGGTCCTTAAATGAAACTGGTACTTTTTTTTAATAACAATTTTCTTTAACCAATTTTGGTCTTTAATGCAGGGCCGACAAGTTCCGTACTTTTTCCCCCTTCCACTTGCCTCTTCGATTTTTGCAGTAATGCTACAATTAGTTGGTTTTAATTTTGGATAGAGCAGATATTTTCATATATTATTGTTAGCTGCATTTGTGACATAACTCCACCAGTCCTATTTATGATATAATTTACAAAGATTATATCGTTTTGGGGGTTTTTTCTTCTTCAAAATAATGTTATTTTTTAAAATCAAGTAGTATATTTGAGTTTAACAATAATATTTGCTGTAATATTTGTTATGTCTTTTCTGGTGGATTAAAATTGAAATTGCTACCAACTTTCTATGGCTTGTTCCAAAAATAGCTATATTTTGGAGAGGATTTCATTTTCAAATAACCGAAAGTGAGAGGTTGTAATCTGAATAAAGGGAAAAAGGCCATTCCTGAACACAGTTGAGCCATTCTTACTAATCTCCTAGAGAACCAATCCGTATTCAAGTATAGCTTTTGTATGACTGAAGCCTTTAGTGAGAGGTGTAATGATTTAATATCTAATAATTTATACCCTCCAAATTCATGTTCATTATATAAATAGGCTGGTTTAATGTAGTCTGGCTTGCCATTCCAAATAAAATAGAACATTTTTGGCTCATATAATGAAAAAAAAAGTTGGGAGGTGTAGGCAGAGTCATAAGCAACTAGGTAAACTGGGATATGAGTAAAGAGTTAATCAGGGTGATTTTTCCACAAAACAGGTATTTTCCTTTCCATGGTAGCAAGATCTTATCTTTTTTGCCAACTTTCTATAAAAATGTATTGTAGTGAGACAATTTCTTTCCTTCAGGATATGAATACCGAGTATGTCAACATCACCGTTAGATAATTTTATTGGTAAACTACACAGTAATGTAAAGTTGTATTTTTTTGTGATCCAATACGTTATATAGTACAATTAACTTGGTTGTATTCCAGCGAGGTTAGAAAAATTATCCAGATCATCAATGAGGCTATGGAGGGATCTAAATTGCGGATTTAAGAGAAAACATGAATCATTAGCGTACAATGATACCTTTGTTTCTAACCCCTGGTTTTCTAGCCACTTGATATTATTGTTGGATCTGATTTGAATAGCTAACGTATCGATTGTCATATAAAATAGATATACCGATATTGGACAACCTTGTTTTACTCCTCTTGACAGTTTAACACTTTCTGAGAAGTAGCCATTATTTACTATTTTACAGTGCATTCGGAAAGTATTCAGTGCCCTTCACTTTTTCCAAATTGTGTTACATCACAGCCTTATTTTAAAATAAAATAAAATAATTGTTTCCCCTCATAATTCTACACACAATACCCCATAATGACAAAGCAAAAACAGGTTTTTGACATTTTTGCAAATTTATTAAAAATACAAACTGAAATATTATATTTACATAAGTATTCAGACCCTTTACTCAGTACTTTGTTGAAGCACCTTTGGCAGCGATTACAGCCTGTAGTCTTCTTGGGTATGAAGCGACAAGCGTGGCACACCTGTATTTGGGGAGTTTCTCCCATTCTTCTCTGCAGATCCTCACAAGCTCTGTCAGGTTGGATGGGGAGCGTCGCTGCAAAGCTATTTTCAGGTCTCTCCAGAGATGTTCGATCGGGATCAAATCCGGGCTCTGGCTGGGACACTCAAGGACATTCAGAGACTTGTCCCGAAGCCACTCCTGCATTATCTTGGCTGTGTGCTTAGGGTCGTTGTCCTGTTGGAAGGTGAACCTTCACCCCAGTCTGAGCTCCTGAGCGCTCGGAAGCAGGTTTTCATCAAGGATCTCTCTGAACTTTGCTCCATTCATCATTCCCTCAATCCTGACTAGTCTCCTTGCCGCTGAAAAACATCCCCACAGCATGATGCTGCCACCACCATGCTTCACCGTAGGGATGGTGCCAGGTTTCCTCCAGACGTGATGCTTGGCATTCAGGCCAAAGAGTTTAATCTTGGTTTCATCAGACCAGAGAGTCTTGCTTCTCATGGTCAGAGTCATTTAGGTGCCTTTTAGCAAGCTCCAAGAGGGCTATCATGTGCCGTTTACTGTAGAGTATTTGTATTTAATATGGATCCCCATTAGCTGCTGCTAAGGCAGCAGCTACTCTTCCTGGGGTCCAGCAAAATTAAGGCAGTTTATACAATTTTAAAAACATTACAATACATTCACAGATTTCACAACACACTGTGTGCCCTCAGGCCCCTATTCCACCACTACCACATATCTACAGTACTAAATCCATGTGTATGTGTGTGTACAGTACGCATGTTATTGTCTCTCTCTGTGTGTGTGTGTGTGTGTGTGTGTGTGTGTGTGTGTGTGTGTGTGTGTGTGTGTGTGTGTGTGTGTGTGTTTTTTTTATTTTTTTTATTTTACTGCTTGCGTCAGTTACTTGATGTGGAATAGAGTTCCATGTAGTGATGTCTCTATGTAGTACTGTACACCTCCCATAGTCTGTTCTGGACTTGGGGACTGTGAAGAGACCTCTTGTGGCATGTCTTGTGGGGTATGCATGAGAGTCCGAGCTGTGTGACAGTAGTTCAAACAGACAGCTCGGTACATTCAACATGTCAATACCGCTCATAAATACAAGTAGTGATGAAGTCAATATCTCCTCTACTTTGAGCCAGGAGAGATTGACATGCATATTATTAATATTAGCTCTCTGTATGCATCCAAGGGCCAGCTGTCCTTTTTTGTGGCACCTGACCACACGACTTAACAGCAGTCAAGGTGTGACAAAACTAGGGCCTGTAGTGACAGTTGTTGATAGTGTTGTTAAGAAGGCAGAGCAGCGCTTTATTACGGATATACTTCTCCCCATCTTAGCTACTGTTGAATCAATATGTGGCTTCCGTCTGGCAACTCTACCAAGAGGCCTGATTGGTGGAGTGCTGCAGAGATGGTTGACCTTCTGGAAGGTTCTCCCATCTCCACAGAGGAACTCTGGAGCTCTGTCAGAGTGACCATAAAGGTTTTTGGTCACCTCCCTGACCATGGCCCTTCTCCCCTGATAGCTCAGTTTGGCCGGGCGGCCAGCTCTAGGAAGAGTCTTGGTGGTTCCAAACTTCTTCCTTTTACGAATAATGGACGCCACTGCCTTCTTGGGGACATTCAATGCTGCAGAAATGTTTTGGTACCCTTCCCCAGATTAGTGCCTCGACTGAATCCTGTCTCGGAGCTCTACGGACAAATCCTTCAACCTCTTGGCTTGGTTTTTGCTCTGTGGGACCTTATATAGAAGGTGTGTGCCTTTCCAAATCATGTCAATCACTCCAATTGTCACGCCCTGACCTTAGTTATCTATGTTTTCTTTATTATTTTGGTTAGGTCAGGGTGTGACTAGGGTGTGTATGCTGGTTTTGTATTGTCTAGGGTTTTTTGTATGTCTAGGGGTTTTGGTAGTCTAGGTATATGTAGGTCTGTGGTGGCCTGAATTGGTTCCCAATCAGAGGCAGCTGTTTATCGTTGTCTCTGATTGGGGATCATATTTAGGTTTCCATTTTCCCTTTTGGTTTTGTGGGTTCTTATTCTATGTTTAGTTGCCTGTCTGCACTATCCATATTAGCTTCACGGTTCGTTTTGTCATTTTGTTCAGTGTTCGTTCTTTTATTAAAGAGGAATGTACACTTACCACGCTGCGCCTTGGTCTCCTCCTTACGACGGCCGTGACACCAATCAAGTTGTAGAAATCTCAACATCTCAAGGATGTTCAATGGAAACAGGATGCAACTGCGCTCAATTTCGAGTCTAATAGCAAAGGGTCTGAATACTTACGTAAATAAGGTATTTCTGTTTTTTATTTCAATACATTTGTCAAAATTTCAAAAACCTGTTATTACTTTGTCATTATGGGGTATTGTAGAATAAGGCTGTAATTTACAAAATGTGGAAATATTCAAGGGGTCTGAATACTTTCCGAATGCACTGTACACCTATATTTACCACCTGGGTCCTGTTTAAACAATAGTAGATTTTGTTGACTATCTGATAATCTACCATTTTTATAGGAGTGTTTATAACATGTAACTAACGGTCCTCTAAGTACATCAAAAAAGGTTTGTTATACGTCAACTGGCATTCCATTCAGCCCTGGAGTTTTCCTGGATTTGAAGGCTTTAATTGCATCAAGAAGTTCTGCCTCCGTAATTTGGACTTCACTTGAGTGTTTCTGTACAGCTGTTAATTTTACATTATTCATAGAAGAAGAAAAAATCCTTACATTTAACTTTGGTTTGTGGAGATGGAGGAAACTGAAACAAAAATATATGCTCCAAGTTCTTTGCTTCCTCTTTCAAAATATTGTGTTCTGTCCCCTATAAGCACTAACTTTTGGTACCAGCGAGAATGACATAAGTAGTCAAGACGACTAGCTTGATTGAGCTTCTGCCATGTCTATCCCACTAGGTCAGGATATTTAAGCCTCCATACTGTATATTCAATTTATCCATGATTTCCTTAAGTGCATGAGGGTGATTCTTCGTTACAATTACGAACTCACATGGAGTCAGGAAGCAGGTGCAGTCGGTGAGTTTAATAAGAACAAATCGAGTAGATACAGGAACAAGAGTAGTGTCTGAACATAACACAGAAACAATACTGCCTGATGATGGGTTGCTAGGAATGGTGGTTAGTAGACCGGGGATGGCAAGAGTCGGAGAGTGGGAGCGGGAGTAGACGTGACAGTACCCCCCCCCCCCCCCCCACCGGGCCGGAGGAGGGACTTTGAATGGCGCCAGAAACCAGGGGCTCAGCTTTTGGCAGGGCAGGCGGAGCAGGTTACTGGTGGAGAGCCAGACGAGATCACCAGGATGGAAAACGGGTGCCTCACTGCGGTGGCAGTTCACCTGCTCCTTCTGATGGCAGACAGCGCATTGGAGCCTCACGTGGCCAGCGTCCCAAACCTCCTCTGCACGCCGGAATCCCTCATCCACTGCAGGGGCTTCGGTCTGGCTCAGGGTCCACGGAGCAAGGGCCAGCTGGTACCCCAGGAAACAGTGGAAGGGAGAAAATTCAGTGGTGGTGATGAGGTGAGTTCTGGGCGTATTCCACCCAGGGAAGAAACCAGGCCCACTTCCTCTGCCGGTCCTGATTGTGACTCCTCAGGAACCTCCCCAGCTCCTGGTTGGTCCTCTCCACCTGCCCGTTGGACTGAGGCTGGTGCCCAGATGTGAGGCTGACCGTGACCCCCAGCTTCTCCATGAAGGCTCTCCATACTCACAGCATGAATTGGGGGACCACGGTCGGAGACGAAGTCCTTCAGAAGGCCATCGTGCTGAAGACCTGCTTGAACAGTGCCTCAGCGACCTGGAGAGAGGTAGGGAGACCAGAGAAGGAAAAAACGGCAGGATTTGGAGAATCTGTCAACAACAACCATAACAGTGGTGAAACTATCAGACAGGGGAATATCAGTAACAAAATGTATAGACAGACGGGACCAAGGTCGCTGAGGCACGAGAAAAAGGAAGGAGTTTCCCTGCTGGAGCGTGCCGGGGAGACTTGGTTTGAGCACATACGGAGCAGGAGTTGACGTAGCGGGCAAAGTCCTGCGCTAAGGTGGGGCACCAGGACTTAAGAGGTGCGGGTGATACCTGGGAGTCCAGCAGTAAGGGATGTGTGCACCCAGGTCAATAGACAATCCCTTACCTCTGTGGGAATGTAGCAGGCACAGGTTCCAGCTCCACAGCCTGGCAGATGTCACGTCTATGTCCCAAAGCATGGATGCAACGATTCAGGAGGGTGGTATGAAGGGCGCACTCAGGACCGGAACATCTCCCCAATCGTGGAGACGGGACATCGGCTTTGATGTTCTTTGAACCTGCGCTGAATGAAGTTGATTCTAGCAAAGAAAAGGACGGCCCCCACGCCCACTTCAGAGGCTTCCACCTCCACCTCAAAGGTCAGCGTAGGATCTGGGTGTTTCAGCAACGGGGCAAAGGTGAAATGCCCCTTCAGTATGTGGAAGGCCTCATCAGCTGCAGGATTCCACAACAAATTACAGGGACCAAACTTTCAGGAGAGATGAGAAATGGAGCTGAAGTTCCTAATGAAGCGGCGGTAGAAGTTGGCAAACCCCAAAAAACTTTGGAGTCCGTTTATGGTGGTTGGGACTGGCCATGACCTGACTGCATCTACCTTCCTCTCCTCCATAGCCACTCCCTGCGAGCTGATCTGATATCCCAAGAGAGAGATGTCGGTTTGATGGAAATGGCACTTCTCCGCTTTGACGTACAGGTGGTTCTCCAGGAGGCGTTCCAGGACTACCCGGACTTGGGTGATGTGCTCCAAGGTGGCCGAGTAGATCAGGATGTTGTCGATATACATGACCACCTGATGCCCAAGCATGTCCTGAAACACCTCGTTCACGAATGCCTGGAACACTGACGGAGCATTGGCTAATCCATAAGACATCACTAAGTAGCCCCGACATTGTGCTGAAAGCTGTCAACGGGAGGGGCGTAGTCGTACTTGGTGGTGATGGCATTGAGACCTCTGTGGTCAATATATGGATGAAGCTTCTTGGCCACAAAGAAACCTGCCGAAGGGGAGGTGGATGGGCAACTGAAACCCTGTTGAAGAACCTCCTGGATATACTCCTCCATAGCCTTGGTTTCAGCCACCAACGGGGGTAGATGCGGCTGCGCAGAGTCTGTTAGAAGGTTGATGGCACAGTCTCAGGGGAGATGAGGGAGTCGGGTGGCGTGGGTCTTGGAGAAAACCTCCCGGGGATCCTGGTAAACCTCTGGGATGTCGGCCTGGAGGGCAACCAATAGGACTCTCAACCAACGTGGAACCACAGGGTAAGGGAAAGCAGGTCTTCTGACATCCGGGTGTCCATTTGGATGGAGTCCCGTCTTTTGTCCGGGAGGAACAAACGGGCATCACTGACCTGGGTAGACTGCTGAACAGGCTGGGGTGCTGGCTCGCTGGGTCGACTCATGGTAGAAGATCCTCCGCTAGTTGGGGGTGATACCCCTTGAGGAAGATCTAGACGTTGAAGAAAGCGGAGGACCTCATCCATAGCCGTCCACAGTTGCACCAGGTAGACGTGGTGTTGGCGAAATAGGTCTCCCTGTTCGCCGACCATCTGGTAGATGTCTCGGTTGGCTGCTGCTTCCATTCGGTTAGGCAGTATTCTGTAACGAAGATGCAAGGGAGTCACTAAGCAGGTGCAGTCAGTGAGTTTAATAAGAACAAACATAGAATGGATACAGGCACAAGCGTCGCATCTGAACATAACACAGAAACAATATGGGTGATGGGTGATAACAACAACGGAGTGCTAGATAAAGGGGGAGTAATCAGGGAAGTGACAACGTCCAGGTGTACCTAATGATGAGGCGCTCGTGTGCGTGATAAAGGTTGCCAGGTGTGCGTAATGATGGTTTGCTAGGACAGGTGGTTAGTAGACCGGTGACTTCGAGCGCAGGAGGGAGGGAGCGGGAGTAGACCTGACAGTAATGTGATTTCCTTTAAGATCCATTGAGGTATTTAAAACCATATAATCTCCCACCAAAATAATAGTATTGTATTGCTTGTAGGCTTGATAAATTCTTATATATATTTTCAAATAAGTGTGGATCATAACATATGTGACCCACCAGCTCGATTTGGTTCCACATACAGTACCAGTCAAAAGTTTGGACACACCTACTCATTCCAGTTTATTTTTTATTTTTACAAATCAAAATATATTTTATATTTGAGATTCTTCAAAGTGGCCACCCTTGGCCTTGATGACAGCTTTTCATAAATTACTTTTTGCATTTTCTTGTTGGCACTATAAAAGTGGGCATTGATATAAAATTATATTTCTGTTGAATTAGTTATCCACACTGCAATGTTTTGAAATGCGGGCTTTTATTTTGATGGTTTCCTCATTACCATACAAACTGACGTCTTAAATTGTGCTGCTGGTAGAATACTAGTCTATGTAGCCAGGCAATATCAACACGGCTTGCATGTTGAATTTGTATCTTAACGTTTAGAATAGATTGATCCTAAGTAAAACATATGCAGTTTATGTACAGCCTACCGCTCTCCGGGACATACAGAAAGACTTCGATTAGCGAGAGAGTTTGTAAGTAGCCCTATCGCTTTTAACGAAATATTTTATTTTATTCTTCTATCTATTCCACCAAACAGCTATTGTTTTCTCTCTGCTTGACTTTGAACTTGATAGATCTACACTGAAATGTTATAAGAAATTCAATAGACACACAGTATTTATGTATTTTTGAGTGTTCATTTCAAATCTTGGTTGAACTTAACACCTATATGAATATTGTTATTTTATGATGAACGGTATCGTTATAGCCTACTCATTCTTAGCATTCTTCAAGGACAGTATTAGTCTATAATCAGTGGGCTATTTCTGCAACGCTATTTGCTAGCACCCTGTATCCGCAAATAGCCTTTTCTATGTAGGCCCTTTCCTCCAGCAGCATAAGCTCCAGCATCATCAGATCCTGCATCATCGGTCGGGGCCTACCGGTAGTCAACCTGCTAGGTTCCGTAGATGACAGACTTTCATTTAGAATTTTTCGGGAAGCGGTGAAAGTCCCTTATGCACAATAGGCGATAACAATAGTGAATTGCAATAGTATTTTCTTTTTCTTCAATTGAAACTCAAATGTTAAATTCAGATAAATTCAGATCAAATGTATCATATGGCATGCAGTCCTGAGGCAAAACTGGGATATATAGTATAAGGGTAGGTAGCGATGGGGTCTTAACGGTAAATGGAATTTGCACTTCTCAACAGGTCTGAAAGACACCAATTAACGTATGCTTAATTCAAGCTCTGCTCTAATAAAGCAATTACAGTATTTATGGTTACTCATACAGTACCAGTCAAAAGTTTGGACACAGCTACTCATTCCAGGGTTTTTCTTTATTTTTTACTATTTTCTACATTGTAGAATAATAATGAAGACATATAAACTATGAAATAACACACATGGAATCATGTAGTAACCAAAAAAGTGTAAAACAAATCAAAATATTTTATATTTGACATTCTTGAAAGTAGCCACCCTTTGCCTTGATGACAGCTTTGCACACTTTTGGCATTCTCTCAACCAGCTTCATGAGGTAGTCAACTGGAATGCATTTCAATTAACAGGTGTGCCTTGATAAAAGATAATTTGTGGAATTTCTTTCCTTAATGCGTTTGAGCCAATCAGTTGTGTTGTGACAAGGTAGGGGTGATATACAGAAGATAGCCCCATTTGGTAAAAGACAAGTCCATATTATGGCAAGAACAGCTCAAATAAGCAAAGAGAAACGACAGTCCATCATTACTTTAACCCTTGTGTAGTCTTAACATTCTGTATACCTTGTCCTAAGGGTAAAAAATTACCCGCCTTCACTAAACCCCTAAAATAAAGCAGCTTAATTGAAATTTAATCCCCAAATCTATTTTGCATGAAGAAACAACCTGCCATTCTTCAAACTTTGTGAATATCTGGGTTTTCCCTCTTCACAATGCAGAAAGACTGCATTTAATCCAGTGCTTCTCAATTATTTTCTGTCACGCGGAAGAAGTAAACATTTCGCGCCCCCCAACTCTCCGCCGCGACTGTAAATAGTATCATTTGTCTATAAAATTGTTAGAAGTACACCTCTGCATAACATTGTATCCTTATTAACATTAAAGAAAAGAAAAAAAGAAAAAAATATAGATCAACTTACAACAAAGAATAACTTTATTAACATTGTTTTTTAGTCTGTAACAGAAAAGACGTAAAGTGCATCAATTTGCCTGAAATGTTTTTTAAAAAATCAAGCCTTATTTAAACTGTAATTTTTTTTGACCATTTGATACTGAAAAATAAAATATAATCAATAAATAATAATACATTCAAATTGATCAGCAACATTAACTCAGGAGCACAATATATGAAACACTGACCTATAAAACAAAAATGAATAAAACAATTTGTGCTGATTTAAAAAAAATCTAAATGAGGAAGTCATAGTTTTTATTTTTGCAGCACTTGCGTCATCCAGCATGACAGAGACCATGTCTAATGCTGCAGGCAGTATCAGCTCCTCTGCTATGGAGTGGGGGTTTTTGCACTGAGCAATTTGGTACGCCACTTTATATGCCAGCAGTTCTCGCTGGTTTACTGAAGTAGCATTCACAAAGCGGGACGATTGTTGGCAATATTCGGCACGTTTTCGCTGAAAAAACTCAAGCTGCTTATCAGCGTGATTGGGGTGTAATGTCTTTAAGTGACGCCTTAATTTATTTGGCTTCATGCTGTCCGCTGCCAACATTTTTAGACACAGTAAACATACCGGTCTTTCCTCGTCTCCCACGGTAGTCACAGTGAAGCCAAGCGCTACATACGCGTCGTCATATTTCCTCGTCTTAGCTTTCGGGAGACTTACGTTTGTCTCATTATCTCCGTCTCTCTCCGACTTTCTTTTCATCCCTGTTAAATATTTCCCCATGGTGTCTATTAAGGGTTTGTTATCTGCATTTCATATATACTGCTCTGTGCTGTGTGCTCTTGTTCGGTGCAAAAAAAAACTACTCCCTGCGGCAAAAAAAAGCATGTTCCCCGGGGTCACACGCGCCCCCCCTGGCATCGCTCCGAGCCCCCCCAGGGGGGCTTGCCCCACTATTTGAGAAGGACTGATTTAATCAGTGGAGACAACTCGTTTTTTTTTACAACACACCTGTCATAATTGTTTTCTTTACTAAAGTAGAGGTGTATTATTATTATTATTATTGCTAAAGGTACTGCATAGGTGTAAACATACATATATTATTTTTTAGCAAGAGATAGCACTTGTATAGCCTAAGAAAGTAGCAGAAATTTGCAGAAAGTAGTTTTGAATGCATTTTATTGAAGGGAAACAATAAGTCTTGAACTTTTTTGGCAACATAGTGATATATTCTTATATAATGTACAATGAGGAATTCAACTACAAAATATTAGTCTTCTCCCATTTTTTTTAACCATTGCCCCCACCCACAAGGTTTATAAACAACAACAATAAATAAGATAATAGATACAGAACAAAAACGTGAAGAACATAAATCAATCAACTCTAATTAGCACATGTAGGACAGTATGCAAGTGTGTGTGCATGCACGTCTCCTTTGTTGTGGTTGTAGTCCAGGATAATGGCTGGCTTCCTGTCCTCACGATCACTGATCTCAGCTGTTTTGTGCAGTGTGCTCAGGAGGACCACATTCTTGTTCTTCTTTGGGAGGTCAGAAACTAGAGTGGTGGTGGGGGTGAAGGCAAACTTTGACGAGAAAGCCTCTCTCCCCCTTGTTGCGAGGAGTGCAGGGGGGAGCTCAGGCTTGTTCTTTCTAACTGTGCCAACCATGGTGATCTTCCTCTTCAGGAGCTGCTGGCTGAGTTCAATCAGTAGCACACATAATCTCAATTTCTCGTGTGTGTTTTTGTGTGTGTGTGTAAATGATTTTATAACTGCCTGGTCAAAAATGACCCTAAGAAAATCTTTGTACCCTGGTGGTGTACAGCTTTCATGGAAATATGAACAAAGACGATGTTTCACTTTTTCTAATGTTAGGATCACTAAGAAAAGTCATACAATTTCAAGTTGAAAAAATATAATTTGGGGTTTTGTTTTCTCTGCTGTTAAACATAGTGGCGGGTCAGTCAATCTGGAGAATAACAGAACTTTGAAAATGACAATATATTATTTACCATTAATTTCTATTGGGCACAAAATAATATGAAACAACCAAAACAAACTGCAAATGCATCCAACAAGTTTCAGTCACAAGCTTGATGTAGACATTGCGTGCTAGAAATATGGGAACAAATACAAAACTTTTGACAACTTCATAATTTTTTGCGTTGTCAATCATTTTGACCACTGCCTTTTTGGAAAAAAATACAAATATTACTTGTTAAACAAAATCTCTTTCTTTGAGAAATTGTATTAGTATAAAGTGTAATTTCCCAACGTTTTTTTGCATACAATATAGCTCAGTATTTTAATTATTTTATACAGAAGGGTGTCAATCATTTCCGACCCCACTGTATATCATTGACATTATTTGTAGGTAAATGTCTAAAATGCCAGCACTGAATATATATTGTAGACATACAATTAAATAGTAATTAAGATAATGTCACTCATCAATTGTAGTGTAAAACATGTAGTGTTTTTTGTTTTTGCCACCATTTCATTTGTTGTAAACTAATGGCTTTTATGTCTATTACGTAATTTTAAATTTCCTAATGATGGAAGATAGTCAGTGCACAAGCGGTCTTTGGCTTGTGGTGGGATATGTATCTACCCTTTAACCACTTCAAGTACTCAAATATAAATTTATATTATATTGATACATGGCTCATCAAGAGAAACTTGATGAAACAGAACATGGAAAAGTGTTGATTCAATTTTACTTGTCACATCACCTATCACTACTTAGCTTTGTGAATTGTTGAACTGTTGTCATTGTAACCAATGATGGCTATTGTGTAAAATCATTATATGACCATGATTCACTTTACTGTTAGGTACTTTGTAAGACCATAATCAAAACCATTGTAATGTACACTAACAGTCAAAAGTTAAAATTTTTACTATTTTCTACTTTGTAGAATAATAGTGAAGACATCAAAACGATGAAATAACACATATGGAATCATGTAGTAACCAAAAAAAGTGTTAAACAAATCAAGATGTATTTTATATTTGAGATTCTTCAAATAGCCACCCTTTGCCTTGATGACAGCTTTGCACACTCATGAATGAGTGTGTTCTAAAACTTTTGACCAGTAGTGTATTGCCATTGTATTATACATTTTCATACCCATGTTTGTCTAATGTTGCTCATTCTACACAGAGCCTCTACTTTTACTGTCAAATGAACACACAGGAAGAAAGATGGCTGCCCGTCACTTCCTCAGGAAATCTGGGTCGTGTATGTTGTGGTTGAGCGTTCACTCTTTTTAAATGGTGTTTCAAAACAATGACAACTTAAGCCACATGACTAAAGAGGCCTGCTGGCTTTTGTCTTCATTGCACAGCGCAAAAGACACAAGCGACTGTCCATATCAACAACCCTTGGCTCTCTAGCATTGTTCCACTGCTGGCTCACACGACATCCATGTATCCCTTTTTTAGTTCTGGGAGATATGCACGGCTCTCGGGATGGGGGGCCTTAAGGGTTGGTTTCACTCTGTGGCATAAGGACCCGTGATAGATTTGAGATAAACACGTGACTCGGGAACACGGTATGTTGACGTCCATATTGCGAGGTAAAATGCCATCCCTGTGCCACAAGAGACCAGACAGAATGTCAGCCTTTTATTTGAACCATATTCAAACCAACAAAAAGGCAACGTACGCTTTTCGGAACGGCTTTATACTAGTAACATCAAAAGACACTTCTCAAAAGGTCCCTTCAACCTGGCTTCAGAAAGCTACACACCTACACACAAACCATTTCTGTATCGACCTCGCTTTTTGCACGGGGGCATTGTCATGGTGAAACAGGAAAAGTCCTTCCCCAAACTATTGCTACAAAGTTGGAAGCTTAAAATCTTCTAGAATGTCATTGTATGCTGTAGCATTAAGACTTCCCTTCACTTTAAACTAAGGGGCCTAGCCCGAACCATGAAAAACAGCCCCAGACCACTCCTCCACCAAACTTTATTTGGCACTATGCATTGGGGCAGGTAGCGTTCTCCTGGCATCTGCCAAACCCAGATTCATCCGTCGGACTGCCAGATGGTGAAGCGTGATTCATCACTCCTTTCCACTACTCCAGAGTCCAATGGCGGCGAGCTTTACACCATTCCAGCCGACGCTTGGCTTTGCGCATGGTGATCTTAGGCTTGTGTGTGGCTGGTCGGCCATGGAAACCGATTTCATTAAGCTCCCGATGAACAGTTATTGTGCTGACATTGCTTCCAGAGGCAGTTTGGAACTTGGAAGTGAGTGTTGCAACCGAGGACAAACGATACGCGCTACTTGTTCAGCACGTGGTGGTCCCGTTCTGTGAGCTTGTGTGGCCTACCGCTTCGCGGGCTGAGCCGTTGTTGCTCCTAGACGTTTCCACAATAACAGCACTTGCAGTTGATCAGGGCAGCTCTAGCAAGGCAGAAATGTTACTAACTTGTTGGAAAGGTGGCATCCTATGACGTTATAGGATGCCACGTTGAAAGTCACTGAGCTCTTCAGTAAGGCCATTCTACTGCCAATGTTTGTCTATGGAGATTGCATGGCTGTGTGCTAGATTGTATACACCTGTCAGCAACAGGTGTGGCTGAAATAGCCAAATCCATTCATTTGAAGGGGTGTCCACATACTCTTGTGTGTGTATGTATGTGTGTGTTTGTGTGTGTGTATTGTGGAGTATATATATACACACACACTAGTGTAAGTATTCAACTCCCTGAGTTGGGGCCTAGCCCCAGACCATTAACATGTTAGAATCACCTTTGGGAGCGATTACAAGTCTCGAAGTGCTTTCCACACCTGGATTGTGCAACATTTGCCCATTATTTTCTTAAGAATTATTCTAGCTCTGTTAAATTGGTTGTTGATCATTGCTAGAAAACCATTTTCAGGTCTTGCCATAGATTTTCAAGCAAATTTAAGTCAAAATTGTAACTCGGCCACTCGGGAACATTCACTGTCTTCTTGGTAAGCAACTCCAGGGTAGATTTCGCGTTTATGTTTTAGGTTATTGTCATGCTGAAAGGTGCATTCATCTTCCAATGTCTGGTGGTAAGCAGACTGAATCAGGTTTTCTTCTAGGATTTTGCCTGTGCTTAGCTCCATTCTGTTTCTTTTTATCCTGAAAAACTCCCCAGTCCTTAACGATTACAAGCATACCCATGACATGATGCAGCCACCACTATGCTTAAAAATATGGAGAGTGGTACTCAGTAATGTGTTATATTGGATTTGCCCCAAACATAACACTTTATATTCAGGACAAAAAGTTAATTTACTTTGCCACATTTTTGCAGTATTACTTTAGTGCCTTGTTGCAAACAGGATGCATGTTTTGGAATAGTTTTATTCTGTACAGCTTTACTTCTTTTCACTCTATCAATTAGGTTAGTATTGTGGAGAATTTGTATTTATTATGGATCCCCATCTTCCTGAGTACCCTGATGAATACAGCTTGGCTGTCAAAACTTTGGTTATAAAGTGTTTGCATCTGAGTTCCTAATGTGTGCAGCTCTCCTTTCTTTTTCTAGTATAGTGGAGTAACTACAGTGTTCCATCCTCAGTTTTTTCCTATCACAGCTATTAAACTGTTTTAAAATCACCATATGCCTCATGGTGAAATCCCTGAGCATTTTTTCTTCTCTCTGGAAACTGAGTTAGGAAGGACGCCTGTATCTTTGTAGTGACTGAGTGTATTGATAATGCTTCCAAAGTGTAATTAATAACTTTACCATGCTCAAAGGGATATGCAATGTTTGCTTCTTTTTTTTTTTTACCCATTACCAATAGGTGCCCTTCTTTGCGAGGCATTGGAAAACCTCCCTAGTCTTTGCTGTTGTATCTGTGTCTGAAATTCAATGCTTGACTGAGGGACCATACAGATAATTGTGTGGAGTACAGAGATGAGGTAGTCATTCAAAAATCATGTTAAATACGATTATTGCACATAGTGAGTCCATTTAACTTATTGTGACTTGTGAAGCAAATTTTTACTTCTGAACTTATTCAGACTCGTCATAACAAAGGGGTTGAATACTTATTGACTCAAGATATTTCAGTTTTCTAGTTTTAATTCATAATAAAATGAAAGACACAATTCCACTTTGACATTATGGGATATTTAATCCATTTTAAATAACAACAACACTTCAAAAAAGGCAAGGGGTGTGAATACTTTCTGAAGGCACTGTAGAAAGCCAGTTTCCAGACACACTTCACATGCCAACCGTTGTGCTATTCCCCTCAGGCCCTCTCGGTCTACTGAAACACTGGGCCTCTGTTCCACTCGTTTACTGCTACAGTACCCTCTCCTGTGTCAGCAGACAGAGACCGTTACCACGGCGGAAAGTCTGACCTACATAGTCTTATGCGTCGGGTGTCACAGAGCCATCCCATAATGCCTCTCGTTTGGAAGAAAGCCCCAGGAAGACAGATGTACAGAAACAAACAAGTCTGGCGGACAATTGAGCGTCTGGCACCAGAAAAGACCAAACAAGCACACAGAGAGGATTTTAAGAACAACTAATAGCCTCTATGAACATAACGTTTTGTACTGCTAATAAGGTTGAATGCGAGAATTTATGAATCTTTTAATTTTGTCTTATTTCTTTGCAGGATCCCAGATAATCTTTTTTTTAGCTAGATTTGGATAACTATCATCTATCAAGAACAGAAAAGGACACATTGGCATTATCTTGCAATGTTGAATAGCTTCTAGTCAGGATAGAGTTAACAGGAAATGTGACATCAATGTCTTTTTCTTTTTTGCTCTCTGGTTTTCTGCAGCTGTTTTTCTCAGGGTGTCAGAGAATGGACAAGATTTTTGGACTGCATGAGAACGAAGTCCTCGATAAACACATACAATTTGAGTTCAACTAGATTTGAAGGAGCTAGGTAAACACGCATCGTTCCACAAAATATATTAGGGGTGTTGCAAATGTACGTTGATTTCAAGCGGAACTGTTTGGGTAAGACTGATCAACTGAGTTTCACATACTTTGTGAAATGTCCTAAAAAAAAAAAGTCAATGTGTGTAATATGCAAACCTCAGATTTTTTTGTCTCTAAACGTAATAGCAGTACTTAAATCAGTAGTACTTAGGAAACTAGACCAGTACCAGTGTTGAAATTGGCATTTTGGTTATGCATGTTAGAATCAACTTTGATACCTCATAAAGATATATAATTGAATTTGAATTTGAATTTGAATTAGTCAGTCAGTCAGCAGTGTTTTGATTGGACAGCCCATCAGAAGCCGAGAGAAGTACTGGTCTGATTACTCTGCCCTGGTAATCCCCCCCGAGTTATCTTGGTAACAACTAGAGGGGTTAAGCTAAGGATTTTAAAGTAACTGCCCACTGTTTGCAGATTTCTATGAAATATGATCTAAAAATGGTAATTAAGTGTGTTAAAAAGCAGCTTTTCTGTGTTGGAATGGTGTGGGTGTACCCCAACAATAGAATGGTATGGGCGTATACTGGTCATAAAAAATATTCATGCGGGTAGACCGCTAATTTGGCAGCTCATCCTTAGGGACATAACATCATGTTCTATGAGGAAATGGCAAGCATTGAATTTTTTTTTTTTAAAGTATTGTTCCTCCAATTTATGCTTTGGCCACAAAAACGAGTATAGGACGAGTCAACATTTTGGATATGGGTTAACAGAATACGAACTTTTAGGAGTGCCATTTTCACTGGACAGTTACTTTAAGGCAGTGTTTCCCAAACTTGGTCCTCGGTACAACCAAGGGTTGCACATTTTGGTTTTTGCCCTAGCACCACAGCTGATTCAAATTGTCAAAGTTTGATGATTATTTGAATCAGCTGTGTACAGTCGTGGCCAAAAGTTTTGAGAATGGCACAAATATTAATTTCCACAAAGTTTGCTGCTTCAGTGTCTTTATATATTTTTGTCAAATGTTACTATGGAATACTGAAGTATAATTACAAGCATTTCATAAGTTTCTAAGGATTTTATTGACAATTACATGAAGTTGATGCAAAGAGTCAATATTTGCAGTGTTGACCCTTCTTTTTCAAGACCTCTGCAATCCGCCCTGGAATGCTGTCAATTAACTTCTGGGCCACATCCTGACTGATGGCAGCCCATTCTTGCATAATCAATGCTTGGAGTTTGTCAGAATTTGTGGGGTTTTGTTTGCCCACCCGCCTCTTGAGGATTGACCACAAGTTCTCAATGGGATTAAGGTCTGGGGAGTTTCCTGGCCATGGACCCAAAATATCGATGTTTTGTTCCCCGAGCCACTTAGTTATCACTTTTGCCTTATGGCAAGGTGCTCCATCATGCTGGAAAAGGCATTGTCCGTCACCAAACTGTTCCTGGATGGTTGGGAGAAGTTGCTCTCGGAGGATGTGTTGGTACCATTCTTTTTTCATGGCTGTGTTCTTAGGCAAAATTGTTAGTGAGCCCACTCCCTTGGCTGAGAAGCAACCCCACACATGAATGGTCTCAGGATGCTTTACTGTTGGCATGACACAGGACTGATGGTAGCGCTCACCTTGTCTTCTCCGGACAAGCTTTTTTCCGGATACACCAAATAATCGGAAAGGGGATTCATCAGAGAAAATGACTTTACCCCAGTCCTCAGCAGTCCAATCCCTGTACGTTTTTCAGAATATCAGTCTGTCCCTGATGTTTTTCCTGGAGAGAAGTGGCTTCTTTGCTGCCCTTCTTGACACCAGGCCATCCTCCAAAAGTCTTCGCCTCACTGTGCGTGCAGATGCACTCACACCTGCCTGCTGCTATTCCTGAGCAAGCTCTGTACTGGTGGTGCCCCAATCCCGCAGCTGAATCAACTTTAGGAGACGGTCCTGGCGCTTGCTGGACTTTCTTGGGCGCCCTGAAGCCTTCTTCACAACATTTGAACCGCTCTCCTTGAAGTTCTTGATAATCCGATAAATGGTTGATTTAGGTGCAATCTTACTGGCAGCAATATCCTTGCCTGTGAAGCCCTTTTTGTGCAAAGCAATGATGACGGCACGTGTTTCCTTGCAGGTAACCATGGTTGACAGAGGAAGAACAATAATTCCAAGCACCACCCTCCTTTTGAAGCTTCCAGTCTGTATTTCGAACTCAATCAGCATGACAGAGTGATCTCCAGCTTTGTCCTCGTCAACACTCACACCTGTGCTAACGAGAGAATCACTGACATGATGTCAGCTGGTCCTTTTGTGGCAGGGCTGAAATGCAGTGGAAATGTTTTTTGGGGATTCAGTTCATTTGCATGGCAAAGACGGACTTTGCAATTAATTGCAATTCATCTGATCACTCTTCATAACATTCTGGAGTACAGTAATCCCTCGTTTATCGCGGGGGTTACGTTCCGAAAATGACCCGCGATAAGTGAAATCCGCGAAATAGAAAACTTTTTTTTTTTTTTACAATTAGCAACTATTACATGTATACAAATACAGTGACTCACGTGTAGACCGTTTCACTGCTCTTCAGACTGCTCGTCGACTGCTCGTCGACATTATGGGTTTAGGAGATGTTCGAAATTACAAGATAATTTGGCCAACTTAATGTAAATTTGCCAAGCTGTTTTATGTACGTACACATAACTGCACGAGACGACAAAATGATAGCACAATTCGTAGCATGTTTTGATACAAGAAGCGGGAGTGAGTTTTTAGCGAATCAGAATGCAGAGCACAATGCACCAAAAAAAAAAAAAAAATGCATTATGAAAATCCGCGAAATAGCGAATCCGCGATAAGTGAACCGCGAAGTGGCGAGGGATCACTGTATATGCAAATTGCCATCATACAAACTGAGGCTGCAGACTTTGTGAAAATGTATATTTGTGTCATTCTCAAAACTTTTGGCCACGACTGTAGTGCTAGGGCAAAAACCAAAACGTGCACCCCTTGGGGTCCCGAGGACCGAGTTTGGGATACGCTGCCTTAAAGTAACTGCCCAGTGGAAATCTCACTTCTAAAAGTGCTTATTCTATTAACACATACTTGGGTACTCTGTCCTACGTCTGTGGTATTGCAATGTTTGCTTTGCTCCTTGCTTGAGTGGTATCTGCTGCAGAAGACTGGTACAATAATTTGCATCAAGGTGAATGCTGTTGATGTCTAAATACAAATAATCAATCATAATATGCAATTGATGGTAAATGGAGTGTATTGGAATGCATTATATATAAAAGTATGTGGACACCCCTTCAAATTTGTGGATTTGGCTATTTCAGCCACATCCGTTGCTGACAAGTGGATACAATTCAAGCACACAGCCATGCAATCTTCATAGACAAACATTGGCAGTAGAATGGCCTTACTGAAGAACTCAGTGACTTTCAACATGGCACCGTCATAAGATGCCACCTTTCCAACAAGTCAGTTTGTCAAATTTCTGCCCTTCTAGAGCTGCCCCGGTCAACTGTAAGTGCAGTTATTGTGGAAACGTCTAGGAGTCACAACGGCTCAGCCGTGAAGTGGTAGGTCACACAAGCTCAAAGAACGGGACCGCCGAGTGCTGAAGCGCGTCCTCGGTTGCAACACTCACTACCGAGTTCCAAACTGCCTCTGGAAGCAACTTAGGCACAGAACTGTTCGTCGGGAGCTTCATAAAATGGGTTTCCATGGTCAAGCAGCCGCACACAAGCCTAAGATCGCAATGCCAAGCGTCGGCTAGAGTGGTGTAAAGCTCGTCCCCATTGGACTCTAGAGCAGTGGAAATGCATTCTCTGGAGTGATGAATCACGCTTCACCATCTGGCAGTCCAAAGGACAAATCTGGGTTTGGAGGATGCCAGGAGAACGCTACCTGCCCCAATGCATAGTGCCAACTATGAAGTTTAGTGGAGGAGGAATAATGGTCTGGGGCTGTTTTTTCATGGTTCGGGCTAGGCCCCTTAGTTCCAGTGAAGGGAAATCTTAACGCCAAGGCATACAACGACATTCTAGAAGATTCTGCGCTTCCAAATTTGTGGCAACAGTTTGGGGAAGGCTTTTTCCTGTTTTAGCATGACAATGCCCCTGTGCACAAAGCGAGGTCCATACAGAAATGGTTTGTCGAGATTGATGTGGAAGAACTTGACTGGCCTGCACAGAGGCCTGACCTCAACCCCATCGAACAACTTTGGGATGAATTGGAGCAACGACTGCGAGCCAGGCCTAATCGCCCAACATCAGTGCCCTTCCGCACTAATGCTCTTGTGGCTGAATGGAAGCAAGTCCCCGCAGCAATGTTCCAACATCTAGTGGAAAGCCTTCCCAGAAGAGTGGAGGCTGTAATAGCAGCAAAAGGGGGGACCAACTCCATATTAATGCCCATGATTTTGGAATAAGATGTTTGATGAGCAGGTGTCCATATACTTTTAGTAATATATTGTACTTTAGTGAGAATTCAGCAACATGTTCCTATTTTTCCATTTGGTTCGATCGTTCCTTATAATTGTCATTTCAGGCATTTATTTTCTATGCAGTAGTCCTATGTGTTATTACTGCTTTCTGTCTGGCTTTGTCTTATCAAGACTGTTTTCTTATGTGTTTTCCAGATTGAGACAACCAGGACCTTTCGACCGTGAACGCTCCTCCCGAGACACCGCTGTGTGTGTACAGGCAGATATGGCTCTGCCTTTCAGTGGGGCTGTTACAAGTACGTCATCTCCATTTCTAGATTTTGTATTTGAATAGTGTTTTTATTTATTGTGCTTAGAATTTAAAGACAGAAATACCCATCTGAACAAGACGGTTCTATATACGTTATCCTTTTGTCTATATAGAGTCAACCATTCTATATGGTTTAACAAAACCAACAAATACCTTTTTTAGGTTATTCATCTTGAAGGTTCCAATGCAGCAGTCAGGTTATTATTAACATGCTGAACTGTTTGAGAGTTAGTAGTATGTTAACATGTTGCTATTGTACTCAACTGGTTTCAACACCAAGTACTGGAATATTGGTCCTGGCTGTGGCTGACCCCTTACTTTGTTTACTAGATGATGATTTATTGACTGTTACCTAACCTGTGGTTTTCAGCTCCTGATCAAGGAAGGGTAAAATAAGGACTGCACTTAGGGTCGAATCCTAACTTGAGATCTGTGCTCTTTACCTCTGTCTTTAATGTAAATCATGCAGATCTTCACTAAACTTCAAGTTACGCACATTGATCTCAAGTAAGGATCCAGCCCTTAAAGGGTGACTGCACTTCCTGAAATGGCATCGTTTTATATTTGGATCATTAAAAAATGCTAGAGGCTATGACTGAATTCTAATGTAAGTTGGCGTCGAGTGTGGATTGTTCGCAGGTGGGAAGAGGTAAACAAATTATTTAGCCGATACGCTTCAGCCGGCTGGTGTGTGACCGTGGCAAAATTGATTTGAGTTTGGATAGCCGGGCCTGGTTAGGAATCTTCAATAAATTACACAATGTAAATGAGACAGTATTTTCATGTTTGTATTTATTTAGGATCCCCATTAGCTGCTGGCAAGGCAGATACTCTTCTTGAGGTACAGCAACATTAAGGCAGTTATATAAAATATTACATTTCATAACACATTAAGTGTGTGCCCTCAGGCCACTACTCTACCACCACATATCTACAATACAAAATACATGTGTGCGTGTGTTTAGCATGTGTATGCCTGTGTGTCTCTTTACAGTCCCCTCTGTTCCATAAGGTGCATTTTTGTCAATTGTTTTAAATCTAATTCTACTGCTTGCATCAGTTCCTTGATGTGGAATAGAGTTCCATATAGTTATGCCTCCATATAGTACTGTGCACCTCCCATAGTCTGTTCTGGACTTCGGGATTGTGAAGAGACCTCTGGTGGCATGTCTTGTGGGGTATGCATGGGTGTCCGAGCTGTGTGCTAGTAGTTTAAACAGATAGCTCGGTGCATTCAGCATCTCAAAGCTTCTTACAAAAACAAGTAGTGATGAAGTCAATTTCTCCTCTACTTTGAGCTATGAGAGATTGGCATGCATATTATTGTTATCTCTCTGTGTACATTTAAGGGCCAGCCATGTTGCCCTGTTCTGAGACAATTGTAATTTTCTTTAGTCCCTCTTTATGGCACCTGACCACACGACTGGACAGTAGTCCATGTGCGACAAAACTAAGGCATGTAGGACCTGCCTTGTTGATAGTGTTGTTAAGAAGGCAGAGCAGCGCTTTACTATGGACAGACTTTTCCCCATCTTAGCTACATTTTTTGACCATGACCACCTCAGCTTGCTCAATTTCCCCATTATTCATTACAATATTTAGTTGAGGTTTAGGGATTAGTGAATGATTTGTCCCAACTTTTGACTGGTACTGTACATTATCAAACATTTCACACATGTTCTCCAGATACTGACTGGTAGCACTTGGTGATCTATAGCAGCTTCCCACAAGAATGGGCTTTAGGTGAGGCAGGTGAACCTGTAGCCATATTACTTCAACAGTATTTAACATTATCCAGATACTGACTGTTATCACTTGGTGGTCTATAGTAGCTTCCCACCAGAATGGGCTTTAGGTGAGGCAGGTGAACCTGTAGCCATATTTCAACAGTATTTAACATGAGATCCTCTCTAAGCTTTACAGGAATGTGGTTATGAATATAGACCGCACAACCATTGACATTTGTCTTTTCTGTAGATGTTACAACCATGTATTGCTACCACTGTATCATGTTGTACACCTTTTTAGTTCTCATTAAATTATTTCAATATTTGTACGTGAATTCCTACAATTTATAGTTGGTTTGAGCTCTTATGTCTTGGAAATTTGGAGCTATTGGAATTTTAACATTTCCCCATGTATATTGTGTAATTTACTGATGGTCCCTGACTATCCCCATAGTAATGTCCAAAGTCAACCCAAATTTTCCACATGCATTACGATTGGGTCGCATGCATCTGCACACTGAATTGATGATGACTTTTCAGCTGCCAGCTGTGGGCAGGTTTGAAACAAACCCAACCTGAATTTACGTTGTGATGCAGTCACGACCTCAAGTCTCACAGAACTCCAAAATGATCCTATTTACACATTATAGTACATTTTTACAGTAGAATAAATGTTTGGCTCATATCGATGTCACATAGTTTAAAAAAAAAGTCTTAAGCCATTGGGGGGGATACTAAGTTAACATATGGAATTGTTTGAAGATGTATTCTTTAACCGATATTTTACCAGGTAAGTTGACTGAGAACACATTCTCATTTACAACAACAACCTGGGGAATAGTTACAGGGGAGATGAATGAGCCAATTGTAAGCTGGGGATGATTAGGTGACTGTGGTGGTCAGATTGGGAATTTAGCCAGGATACCGGGGTTAACACCCCTACTCTTACAATAAGTGCCATGGGATCTTTAGTGACCACAGAGAGTCAAGACACCTGTTTAACGTCCCATCCGAAAGACAGCACCCTACACAGGGCAATATCCCCAATCACTGCCCTGGGGCATTGGGATATTTTTTTTCAACCAGAGGAAAGGGTGCCTCCTACTGGAGGCCCTCCAGCACCACTTCCAGCAGCATCTGGTCTTCCATCCAGGACCAACCCTGCTTAGCTTCAGAAGCAAGCCAGCAGTGGGATGCAGGGTGGTATGCTGCTGGCTATACCATGGTCATTCCATGGATCATTTATCTATTTGATTTTGAATTTTACGACCCCTTAAGGTATGCCCCCAAAATATTTACTACTATAGCCAATAGGAATGCATTGAATAACACATGCATAAATTGGGGAAAAAGAATAAGGGTTGAAAGGTCTGTCCTATATCTAGGAGATATATATTAAAGTTCAGGAAATATACAGTGCATTTGGAAAGTATTCAGACCCCTTCCCTTTTTCCACATTTCATTATGTTACAGCTTTATTCTAAAATTGATTAAATAAAAAAAATCTCAATCTACACACAATACCCCATAATGACAAGGTGAAAACAGGTTCACATTTTTTGCAAATGTAAAAATAATTAACAGATACCGTATTTACATAAGTATTCAGACCCTTTGCTATGAGACTCGAAATTTAACTCCGGTGCATCCTGTTTCCATTGATCATCCTTGAGATGTTTCTACAACTTGATTGGAGTCCACCTGTGGTAAATTCAATTGATTGGACATGATTTGGAAAGGCACACACCTGTCTATATAAGGTCCCACAGTTGACAGTGCATGTCAGAGTAAAAACCAAGCCATGAGGTCGAAGGAATTGTCTGTAGAGCTCCGAGACAGGATTGTGTCAAGGCATAGATCTGGATAGGGTACCAAAAAATGTCTGCAGCATGGAAGTTCCTCAAGAACACAATGGCCTCCATCATTTTCAATGGAAGAAGTTTGGAACCACCAAGACTCTTCCTAGAGCTGGCCGCCCGGCCAAACTGAGCTATCGGGGGAGAAGGAAGGGCCTTGGTCAGGGAGGTGACCAAGAACCCAATGGTCAATCTGACAAAGCTCCAGAGTTCCTCTGTGGAGATGGGAGAACCTTCCAGAAGGACAACCATCTCTGCAGCACTCCACCTATCAGGCCTTTTGGTAGTGGCCAGACGGAAGCCACTCCTCAGTAAAAGGCACATGACATCCTGCTTTGAGTTTGCCAAAAGGAACCTAAAGACTCTTAGACCATGAGAAACAAGATTCTCTTGACTCATGAAACCAAGATTGAACTCTTTGGCCTGAATGCCAAGCGTCACGTCTGGAAAAAACCTTGGCACCATCCCTACGTTGAACCATGGTGGCTGCTGTGGGGATGTTTTTCAGTGGCAGAGACTGGAAGACTAGTCAGGATCGAAAGAAAGATGAATGGTGCAAAGTACAGAGAGATCCTTGATGAAAACCTGATCCAGAGCACTCAGGACCTCAGACCAGGGCGAAGGTTCACCTTCCAACAGGACATCGACTCTAAGCACACAGCCAAGACGATGCAGGAGTGGCTTCGGGAATGTCCATGATTGGCCCAGCCAGAGCCCGGACTTGAACCCGATCAAAAATCTCTGAAGAGGCCTGAAGATAGCTGTGCAGCAAAGCTCGCCATCCAACCTGACAGAGCTTGAGAGGATCTGCAGAGAAGAATGGCCATCATTATAGGCCATCATTGTAAATAAGAATTTGTTCTTAACCTTTATTTAACTAGGCAAGTCAGTTAAGTAAAATCAAAATGAGAGAAACTCCCCAAATACAGGTGTGCCAAGCTTTTAGTGTCATAGCCAAGAAGACTCAAGCCTGTAATCGCTGCCAAAGGTGCTTCAACAAAGTACTGAGTAAAGGGTCTGAATACTTATGTAAATGTGCAGTTTTTTATTTTAAATACTTTTGCAAAAATGTCTAAACTGTTTTTGCTTTGTCATTATGGGCTATTGTGTGTGTGTGACTTTTTGAAATCCATTTTAGAATAAGGCTGTAGTGTAATTTTGGGAAAAGTCAAGGGGTTGAATACTTTACAAATGCACTGTTTATATTTTTTGGGACGCATATTCAACCCTTTATTTTTGTATTAGTTTGTTGACCAAACGTTTTTGTGAGAAGACCAATTTTCGGGCTGTCTCATGGTCTGACAAACACCGCTGTAGCTCAGCCAACTCCCACAGCAGATGCGGAAGACCAACATGGGCGGATGCGGTGGATTGAGATGCAGCCCATGCATATCTCTGGCTTAAACTGCTGGATTTTGATGGGGATTTTTTTAAATGATGTTACTTAGATTGACGCACGAGTACATCAAGACTCTTAAGGATTTTAATGAATTAGGCTAGCCAACAAACTTGTGAAGTCTTGGAAGTCATAATCTGTCAATATTTTTGTATATCAACAGGTTCACCTATAAAGAGAAAGAGAGAAAAAACATTGGCTAACGAGTCATGTCAAAGGTAAAACTGGTCATATGTTTGATGGCAAAATGTAGGCTTTGAGGTGCATGGATTCAATGTAGCGTTGCTTCGAGTAGAATTACAATTACCTAAAAAAATATATAACTATGTATGCAATGGGTGACCAGCCCTCCTGGAGAGCTATTGAGTATGCAGGCTTATGCTCCAACCCCATTGTTACACACCTGTTTCAACTAATCAAGGTCTTGGGGAACATCTAACTAGTCAAATCAGGTGTGCTAGGTTGGAGCGGAAGCCAGCTGAACGGTACCCGTCCAGAAGGAAAGTTGGGCAACGCTGTTGTAAGCTATGAAACACATATTTGCAGTGATGTTGAAGTGTTGAATAACTCTGACATCTATCGTTCTGTCTTGGTTCTCTTTGTGTACTCTGTAGCCTGGGCCTATCCCTCCTGTCATCTCCAGATTCATCATATGAGTGTTACTCCGTGAACCCCGTGACGGGCTCCCCCAGCTCCTGCCGCCGGAGCCCCCGCCTCCTCAACAACGGCTACTACGTTCTGACTGAGGACAGCTACACCTGGGATGACGAGGGCAATGTCTCTCTCACCCCCTCCAAAATCAAACTGTCCTACAAAGAGAATCTAGTCAGGTCAGTTGTTCCAAAGAGGCATGCCACGTTGAATCCAGAACTGAGAGAACTATTCTGTTAATACTTTTTCTGTGCAAATACTTGGTTTGCCAGATGCAATGGAACCAATAGAATAGTCCCAGAAGTGCAAACTTTGAGCTAAATCATGTGTACCTCAGTATTTTACCTAGGTCTGGTTGAATGTCAGTCACTAATAGACACCGTTTACCTAGCATTCATGAATGACTGTGAAAGCTCAACTCTGAGGTGTATATAGTTTAAAATGTAGAACGACTATGGGTATTAAATAACAGTGAATATAATTTAAAAGGCAAATATAATATTCCTAACTCCAACATGTGCCCTTGCTCTGAACTGTAGCAAACCACTTTGGTGTCATGGTCGGAAATGTTCTCCCCGTCGTTATGCAGCTCTTGACAGTGGGTTCAGATTTCTGTTTGGGGGTGGATAACCATGCCGCTCTGTGTTCAAACACGAGCCCTGTTTTAAAGGGATGAGGTCATGGATTAGCCTATTTGAGAGAGCTGCACGGAAAATGTGAGGCTGGTTAGTCCTGTAAATTGGAGCTCGTAAGTCAAGTCAACCGTTTGCGTTGCTAAGAGATCCTAGGCAGTGCCATTTTGCTCGTAAAATGAAAAACATCAATGCCTTGCAGGCATTTGGTTAAAAGACTTAACATTTAGTACTTTGGTGAATATACATTTGATTGCATAATCATGCTGTCATTTTATTTGAAAGCCTATGATACACTAAATAATTTATTGGTGTTCTCGTGGAATTATGTAAGAGATTTGTTCAGAGATGAATTTTCGCATGGTTAAGCCACTGGTTTTGCGGGCTTTTGAACTTACCCCACTGTCTTATTATTACTACTGTGACAATACAGTATCACGATACTCAATGGTCCTTTTAGAACCTGCTTTTGGTCAAATATTGTAATATATGCCATTTAGCAGAAAATATTATCCAAACCAACATTGTGTGCTCTATAACTTCAAAAATAAACCACTTTGGTGTCATGGTCGGAAGGCTAGGGATAATAGGAGATACCACGTGAGCTTTGGCAGCTCTCATATTCAATACATATAGGACAACAGCCAATTGATAAGAACCTTGCTCAAAGGGACAATAACAATACCCTTTACAAGTCACTACGCAAACATGACAAGTTACATGAAATAAGTACATGAAACATAAGGTAGTTTTAGTTAGGATTTGTCTACAGATTTTTTGGGGGAGTCTGTCATACTAAGTATCGTGACAACATTATTTATTATTACTGTGATCACAGATGCAATATAAAGAAACACATTAGGAATATTATGAAGAACATTAGTCTTTTACACATTTGTTGACATTGTCCTGATAAAAAGTATGACATATATGTTATGTTTTCCTCCCCTTAGAATCTTCAGACGCAGGCGGAAGGCCCGCCGGTCTCTAGCTAGTCTGTTTAGTGACATGACTGAGACGTGTCAGTCATGGCTGGATGAGAAAGTGTTTGGAGGGGTGCGTCAGCCACCACTTGCAGAGTCCTCCTGGATGGAGCATAGCACCACCGATTTGGACACCAGCTGCAGCTTCACTTATGGTAAGGCCTGCTATGCTATGTCTGAGTGGGAGGCACTTGGATGGCCAACTGTTGTGACACTTATTTCATGTAATTTTGGCCATGTTTATGTATGGACTTGTAAAGGGTATTGTTGTTGTCCCATTAAGCAAGGTTCTTATCAAGTGGCTGCTGTCTTATACAGTGCCTTCGGAAAGTATTCAGACCTCTGGACTTTTTCCACATTTTGTTACGTTACAGCCTTATTCTAAAAAAATTTTTATTTTATTTTTTTTTTTTTTAATTCTCAGCAATCTACATACAATACCCCATAATGACAAAGCGAACAGTTTTTTTTATAGTTTTTTTGCAAATGTATTAAACATATAACAGATACCTATTCTCTGGTCTGATGAAACAAAGATTGAATTCTTTGCCTTGAATGCCAAGCGTCACATCTGGAGGAAACTTGGCACTATCCCTATGGTGAAGCGTGGTGGAAGAATCATGCTGTGGGGATGTTTTTCAGCGGCAGGGACTGGGAGACTAGTCAGGATCGAGGGAAAGATGAATGGAGCAAAGTACAGCGAGATCCTTGATGAAAACCTGCTCCAGGGAGCTCTGGGCCAAAGGTTCACCTTCCAGCAGGACAATGACCCTAAACACACAGCCAGACAACGCAGGAGTGGCTTCGGGACAAGTCTCTGAAGGTCCTTAAATGTCCCAGCCAGAGCCCGGACTTGAACCCGATCAAACATGTCTGGAGAGACCTGAAAATAGCTGTGCAGCAACCTGACAGAGCTTGAGAGGATCTGCAGAGAAGAATGGGAGAAACTCCCCAAATACAGGTGTGCCAAGCTTGTAGCGTCATACCTAAAGACTCAATGCTGTAATCGCTGCCGAAGGTGCTTCATCAAAGTACTGAGTAAAGGGTCTGAATACTTTGTAAATGTGTTTTTATTTTTCATAATTTAGTAACAATTTATAAACCTGTTTTTGCTTTGTCATTACAGGGTAGTGTGTAGATTGATGAGGACAAAACAATTTAATAAATTTTAGAATAAGGCTAATGTAACAATGTGGATAAAGTGAAGGGGTCTGAATACTTTCGAAGGCACTGCATGTATAAAATGAGCGCTGCCAAAGCTCACATGGTATCTCATTATCATCCCTAGACTGCTTCGAGGGTAAACCACACCAACCTTGAATAGACGCGTGAAACTAACAACCTTCCTCAGCTGTAGTCGTGTCTCCTTTGCCATTCCAGATGACAGTGAGATCATTTCCATGCCCACGAAGTTGGCTCACGAGCCAATGCTACAGGAGGAGATCGTCACGGAGACCTGCGTCCACCAGGAGCATTTCGGCCAACCCCTGGGTGGCCTTCTGGATGTCCCGCCCCCCTCAGCCTTCCTCTCCAATAGCTGCTGTCCCCCTAAACCCCAGCCAGCAGGTGAGCTGCAGTCCATTGTTATCTCATTATCTACACTCTTCTGTGTATTCTCAAATGTTCAACTGTTGTGTATATCATTATAGATCAAGCTCCCCCTCTCACCTCAACAGTACTAGATGAAGACAGGAGAAGAGGTTCCATTGGGTTTCTGTCAGTTTTGTTAAAATATTTATGCATTTCAGATTTTACCATGGCGAAAGCTCTCTTCATCATTCTCATGGTCTTTATCTTCTCTGCCGTATTTTCAAGGTAAGCCATCAGTATAAAGGTGTATGGGGTGGCATTTACTTTTTAACCGAATGTTGAAATAACCAGCATAAAATATTTGGACATTTTAGGAAAGTAAACAGTATATACCTCATTCATTGTGAATTATTTGATAAAAGCACCCTTAACGATGGTCTCTTGTATAGAATACCTGCTAACGTAAACTATTTAATTCTTTTTCAGGTGTCTGTTGTGGGGACTGACAATGGCATTCACCACATTTATATTGATAATGATACATCTTTGTAAGTATACCTCTAGTGTATTCAGTGTGGCTTTTGAAGCAAAGTGTTTTAAAAATTCGGACCATTAATTTAATGCATTGCCTTTCCTCCAGTCGTCTCACAGTCTGGGTCCATGGGCAAGTGGAGAAAAGCGAAGACCGAGGTGAGTCATATTCTCAAATATTAAATTACATTTATTTGACCTCAGGCAACCACATGTTCTACATTAACGTGGTCAATAACTTTGTTCTTCATTTTTGTTCCAGGATATTACATCAAAAAATGAGTAGATGGAAGCTGTGCGTGCACACACACACACACACACACACACACACACACACTATCTGTTTACTCATGAAATGAATCTATGATAATGAAAAGGGTGGATGTGGACCACGAGAAAAAGAGTAATGTAGATTCTTACATTTCATTAGATAAATGCGTGTAGATTGCACTTGCACATAATGTAACATGAGTTCCATTAATCTGGTCTTAAAAACAGGTTACTGGGCTCAGTTGAGCAGGTATAGGGTGACACTGGTCATGCAAAAATGAGAGATCAGTGGAATAAATACAATAAAACGCATAATCAAAAGCAATTTAATTTGAAACTCCAAAGATGTGCGTTAGGAGAAGATCATTTAACTGTATTTTTGTAAACTACGATGCACGTGACGATGCATTGCGTATTTGGAACTTGTATTGGATAATATGCCTTCCGGACTATTTGAAATGCTAGTTATTTTGCTCACTGATCACTGCAATTTGCTTGTCCAAGATGTTTCCCATAATCCTGAATTATAAAAAATAAGCCAGTAATATTCATATCATATATTATGCACACACGTTTTTAATATATTCTTGAAATACCTGAATTGATATTGTTGATAGTTGATCTTGTTTTTTTTTAAGGCTGTCCAATGTTACTTATTTTCTAGCTTCCAGTATTTTGAATACAAATGCAAGGCCATTAAAGTAGCAGTGGCTTGCAGTCTGAGACCTGTTTTATCCTCACAAAAATGACAGCTGCAACTTTGAATCTGAATAGAAACAAATGGAAATACAACATGCTAAGTGCCTTCTTTAGCTTAGCTAATAGCATGATGTGCCTGCTGAACAAAACAGGGCTACATATCAGTAGGCAGTAGACTGCGGAATCCTTTAGCGCAATCAGATATAGTTCAAATACAGGGAAGTGGCAGAAAATGCTGCTGGAAAAGAAAAGTCAGCACTGTGTGAGGATGCCCGCTGAAATGTGTATATAAAATGTTTGTATTCAAGGAATATGGGGAGGAGGTGGTCATTTTCATAATACTCATTCTATTAGCTGCCTCTTGTGGTTAACCACAACCACTTATCGGTGGATCAAAATAATGGAATGTGAATGTTGAGCATAATGACAGCGGCAAAGAATAAAACAATCACCCCCTCCCTTTATTTGACTCGTTAAATGGTACAATGTTGAGTATGTAATGGCATTGAAGGTTGAGTAATTATGGTTGTTTATCAACCCAGAAGGAAAGTATGTTTTCTGTCAGGAAAAGGAACAGGGCACAGCAAGTAGCTGAATATTGTATAGCTTTATACAGTTGACATATGAGTCATGTTTGGACCTCAAACTACAGCAGGATTTTTTGAGAATCTAAAGAAAATAGGTGATTTGTACTTTAATAATTAGTTAATTTTGTACTGTACATCTCAACTCGCCATTCTTTGTATACATTGGATGTTGTTGGTCCTTTAGAAAAGCTGCATTTGATTGTCTCCATATATGTACTGTTTGTCCAAACAAAAGTGACTTGAAGTATTGCTGTATTTATTCACTCCAAGTGCCAAATCTGAATGATTACTCCAAATGAGACAATTCTCTGACCAGAAAGTGTTAAATCACCAATACTTCATCAATAAGCCAAAATAAATATATAAAAAAAAAAAGTTGCGCCGGTAGAAACCATTTTATTGCTAGTTTATTGTAAACAAAAGATAATGTACATACTACAGTATATGTAGACAACATGGCTGTTATTTCTTTGTAATATTCATGATTTATTGGCATATACTGAATGTACTTTACAAGACCTTGAGATAAGTAATTTCCTATTGTGTACATAAAACATGTTTGGTCACTTACAGTACCTTTTACATAAACCAGTTTGAAATGTCACTTTTTTTTTTACAATCATCATTTTTATTGCTTTGATACTCAACTAGTTTCCACATTTGCAAAAGGTGTGGTCCTTGTATGCATGTTTGTCTTTTGCACTCACATTGAATGCATTCTAACAAATGGATGTATCTGAAAATGTAATCGATTTCTGTTGTACTGTTTTTATATTCTTTAATAGTTAATGAGCTATATTGCACTGAAATGTTAATCTTCTCTAACAGATTTGTAAAATAGCTCAACTCAATTGGCTTATACAACTTTATTAAATGTAATTTTGTATAGTTGTCCAAGTATGTGACCTTATTTTTAAGATTCAATATTTTCAGGATCTATGGAAATATTCTGTCTATAACGTGACCGTGAAATGTATCATGAATGACTCGTCAGTGTTCAAACCACTGAACCCTTTCTGCACCAGCTGAGGAGTAGCGACTTAGATTGATAGGGCAGTAAATCTTTCATTGACTGTAAGAGGCCTTCATGTAGCAGTGAGCCTGTGCAACATCCATCCATTCAATTTGACTGGCTCTTTTAGGAACCCTATTAAATCATGACTACACCATGCTCGTATTATTGTAAAAAATAAATAAAAACTGTCTGGTTAATACACTATTACAAAATTTGCACCATGAAAGTTATTTGTTTGACAATACCACTTACACGTCTACAAACTATCACTATTTTCCTCAAATGAGGCACTGTCATGTCAGGATGAGTGACTAACAACAACGATAGTTACAAAAACACATTGAAAAGTATAAGGAATCATTTTTGGACTATAAAGTCCGTCAGTCAAGCACCTGATTCCTTTGCAGGTTGACGTTTATTGGGATGACTGTTGTCCTGGAGGCACAGTTGAGCGATTTCCACTAGACGGGCCAGCTGCAAAATCAAAATTGGCTATGTACAGTGCATTCGGAAAGTATTCAGACCCCTTCCTTTTTTTCACATTTTGTTACATTAGCCTTATTCTAAAATGGATCAAATTAAAATTGTCCCTCAATCGACACACAATGACAAAGGTGAACAGGTCTTTAAATGTTTGCAAATAAGAAATAGCTTATTTACATAATTATTCAGACCCTTTGCTATGAGACTCAAAATTGAGCTCAGGTGCATCATGTCTCCACTGATCATCCTTGATGTTTCTACAACTTGCAAAAATTTATAAAAACCTGTTTATGCTTTGTCATTATTGGGTAGTGTGTGTAGATTGAGGGGCGGGGGCAATTTAATCGAATTTAGAATAAGGTTAACGTAACAAAATGTGGAAAAAGTCAAGGGGTCTGAAGACTTTCCGAATGCACTGTATATAGTACAAATTGTTTTTGTTTTAGCTTTTTGGTCTTAATTTAAGTTTAGTGTTTGGTTTAAAAAGCTGATTTTATGACTGTGGCTGACTACCCTGCAGAGCTGCCTCCAGTACATGAGTCATCCCAATAAATGCCAACCTCCGAGTCCCTTTTCTGTTCAAGCTTGGCTGAAGCACGTTTAGGTATACTTTCACTCATTGAAAAGTTGTTGGTAAAAGTATTTATCCATCGTGCACACTGATGTGTCTGTTGAGGTGATTGGCCGATATGAAAGTCTTCCCACAGTGCAGGCATCTGAACTGCTTACATCCCGTGTGTACGCTCATGTGGACTTTGAGTGAGCCCGACTGTGCGAAGCGCTTGCCGCAGTGGCTGCAGCCGTAGCGTCTCTCCCCCGTGTGGACGCTCTGGTGTCGCTTGAGGTTGCTGGAGTCAGAGAAGCGCTTCCCGCACTGTGCGCAGCTGAACGGCTTCTCCCCGGTATGAACCCTCAGGTGTGTCTTGAGATTCTTCAGACAAGCCAAAGTCTTACCGCAGAAACTACAAATTAACAGCTTACCTGCTGAGACGTCGCCATTGTTACTCCCATCATTGTTATGACTGTCATGGGAGACCAAACCATCCGTCATTACCAAAGCATTGGATCCCGTTTCCATGCCTTTTCCTACAGTCCTGTGAGGCTCTGAGGGCAACAGCGCCCTCTGTCTACCGTCCTGGTAAGCTACAGGTTTTTTGTGCTCAGTTATGGAGGGAATCACTTTGTTCATTTCATATGAAAATCCATTCTCTGAATCCGATTGAGTAGGTACAACATCCACATGAGAGTAAGAGCACTCGGGAAGATCAGCCCCAGGACCCTGTGAGCTAAGGGTCCCAAGTTGTTTGTGGGTCTCAAACATCATACAATCAAAGCCCACACTGTTAAGTATTCCATCACCATTTTCCAGTCCTGGGTTTAGAGATCTTTTGTTCACACTCGGGTTATCTGATCCTGGCAGGAGGCTGTTGTCCGTTTCACCACTCACCCATAAACAAGAGCTGGCGTTCTCCTGTTTGCTGATTGGTTGAGCAGCCTCTGTGTCGACGTTGGATTGCCTTTCTCCTCCATCAGCACTGTGATTTAAAGCTCCTATAGAATCAACAAGGCCGTGTGTGAATCACTATAAACTGGATGCTCATCATGAAGGTAATCATCAAAAATCACATCAGTATACATCTATAGTCTATATGAAAGCCCAAACTGACATGAATTCAGTTGTACTTAAATAAATGTATTAAATTGTATGCCGTATGTAGTTTAACATTGTTGCAATCACTTTACATGACAGTATTCATTTGGCAAGTTATTGGGTCAATAGAAAGGTTGATTCATTCATATTTATGGGAAAAGGCATAACTGAAAGCATCAAAGTGGAATGAGGTGTGTATGAAAACATTTTTCCAAAAGGTATGATGAAAACACTTAAGCTTGTCGACCATTTTACTTACCGGTACTCAGTCTCTCCCATTGGTCATGATTCTCCCAGGATTCATCCCACATCTCCTCTTTGATGGTAGGTGATTTGGGGTTTCTCTCTTCCAACCCTGCAGGCTGTGTAAAATCAGTTGGGATGCCAGATATAACTGGGAATAATCCACTTACTGTGCACAAACTGTGAGAAAAATGGTACACCTTACACATGTCACAGTCAAAAAAAACTGAAAAGATACAACAAGAGCACTAACCGCACAGTAAACAGGTTAAACAACATCGCTTTACTGCAAGATGACCACTAAGCCTAGGTAGGCTAGGTCATTTTTGCTTTCAGACCTAGGTGGTGTTGATAACCATTGTGAAATATTAGGCTGCCTTTTTTGAAATATTGTGGGGAAATGAGGCACCCCGAGGCGAACGTAAAGGTTACCTTTCTCTGTGTTGTCGTTTGTCCAGTGTCACCTGAGGACTCTCTGTGCCTAAACATGCTGGTAACCAACTGGGAATCAATTGCTCTCCGACATCGTACCTCGCCTAAAATGAGTAGAGGGGAAAAGCATGCATCCAGACACAATAGACTTTATTAATGCCGTCTTAAAACAATTCGTTTCTAAAATGATGTAACCAATGAATGTAAATGAATTGTTATAACCAGTAAATGTAACGTACTGTTTGATGTCCTTTTCGATTCCATGCCAAGGTGAGCTCGAGAGCGACTGTGCAGAAGGATGGAGTTTCCCATTTCCTCTCTCAGAGCACTCGCACTAGACACTTTCATCTCCATCAGCCGTAGTTTTCTCCTCAAAGCTTCATTCTCCTTCTGGCCTCGAGATATCTCCACATGCAGGACGGCATAGCCATTGTCAACAAGCTCGCAGATTTCAGCCACGGCCGCATTAGCCAAAACCTCCATGATGGAGGCTAGCTGAGTGTGAAAAGCAACGGAATTTGCCATTACTAAAGGAAATGCTTTCAGGATTGTTAATACGAAGTGTAGAAGAAATAGTCTGTAGAAAAGCATAGATGCCTACGCCTCGAAATCAAATGTAGTTTAGCATCAATAAAATGTAAACAGAGTGCCTATGTTGACCAGGAAGTATTTTGGATACCTCTCACACTGCGCATGCGTGGTAATTTCATCTAGTCGTCCTACTTCCTCTTTGTCTTCTTCTTCTTCTATGATAATATGGCGGTCCGCAAACAATCGTTTAAGCGCATGCCGCTGGCTACTGTGTTGGAATGTACGATCAATCATGATCAGTGGTGGTAAAAGTATCCAATTGTCATACTTGAGATAAAGTATAGATACCTTAAAATAGAAAGTTACTCAAGTAAAAGTGAAAGTCAGCCAGTAAAATACTACTTGAGTAAAAGTCTAAAAGTGTTTTGGATTTAAATATACTTAAGTATCAAAAGTAAAAGTATAAATCATTTAAAATTCCTTATATTAATCAAATCAAAATTAATTTGGCACATGGGCAGAAAAAAACAGGTGCAGACCTCACCGTGAAATGCTTACTTACAAACCCTTAACCAACAATGCAGTTTTAAGAAAAATAGAGTTAAGAAATAATTTACTAAATAAACTTAACGTTTAAAAAAGTTACAATAACATAACAAAAACGAGGCTGCAGGTACAGGGGGTCATATTTTTCAGAGTTCCTAGCTGTCTTCAATGCACTGAAGTCGGAAGTCTGAGATTTCCGAGTTCCCAGTTGTTTTGAACGTGGCAATAGTTCCGCCTGTCGTTATTTCCGGGCAAGCAAAACCAAAAAATGTCGGAAAGGCAACATCGATGTGTCTGGTTTTCCAATTCTATGTAATGTCACTTTACTAGAATACAGAGACAAAATCAGAAGGTCAATGGTATGGAGGAGGATTGCAGAGATTGTTGGTGTTGATGGTGGGTGAAGAGAGATTTGCACAACAATGTTTGGTTTGTCCTGCTAGCTACGTAGCTATGAACATCAATCAACCTAAAAGCCGATTTATGGTAAGTCTGGCATCTGCACTGGCCTTTCAGCATTTACTGCGATGCGGCCTTGAACAGAAGTCAGGGCATTCATACTTCCTGTACTTCGCGGAGTAGAGCTGTTCTGTCCTACCAAGCAAAAAGGCAGAAACTGCTCATTTGGTGGAAAATGTGTTGTCATTTTTGATACATTAAAGACATTCTTAATCATGTGGACAAGTATCATGCCTCTATTGTATTGTTTTGGAGACAATGGGGGTCCTGGAGAAAATGGGGGTCATGTTAGCAGTAACTGTATAATGTTACTGTGAGACCAATGTAAATAAAAGCCATTTTTCTCAGTTCCAAGCTTTGAGTAATTACTGCCTTTTTGCTTGGTAGGGCAGTCAGTTGTCAAGGAAGTGAGTTTTTGTTTATACAGGACTTACCGCCTCCACCTACCGTCAACCAATCATGTCAATGCGGAGCTATACGGAGCCCTCCGCTTTGTTACACAATTTGGGAGTGCGGTACAGAGCTTGATTTGGCCAATGCAAGCCTCAGGAGGCTCCACAATTGCATCACACTCTCCGTATGGAGCCTCCGGCCACATTGCAGGATCAAGCATAAATCGGCTTTAAACTTCAAAACTATGATCAAAGCCACCATTTGTGAATGTGTTGACTAAATAAAATTGTGAACTGCACACCAAAGGGTAGGAATCACCAGTGTAATAAGCTACCAATTGGATTATGGTATCTTAACATTATGAATCTCATATATTATACCTTATGGCTCTTTCATTATATCCGTGTCATGACATTGATGATTAAAGCTCACTTCCTGTAAAATACATAGGCCTATAGGTACTTTGGGTAAAGGAAATTGCGTTAAAATTGCAAGGCTCCCCACGTCACGCTATTTTCCTTTTTGATACTTTTAATTAGCCTACAAATTGTCAGATTCTTATTTGTACCTTTAATGCAAGGACTTGCTCTAAACAATTTCAAATGTCAGAAACATATAGCTCAACAATATGCAAATGCTGTGTGTTTATCTATTCTCTGCTTCAGATCTACAATGACAAGGGGCACATTGCACATGCCCATTAGGCCAGTAATGCCATCATACTGTAGGCCTATGGCACATGGCTGATATCCTGAGACAGAGTGACAATCAAATAAAAAAGATTAGAGAGCTCGCAACTGTACAAAAACATTATTTTAATATGAGAAAGCAACACAGAAACACAAACAAATTAGAGACTGATCCCCTTCACCCCTTTTTATCCCAGAATTGTGATCTTTGATTAATAAACACTAGTTCCTCTTGAATAATATTTTTTAAGTTAACAATTAAAATACAATTAAACACTTCAATTAATCCACATTGAATTAAACATATAAATAAAACATTTACAAGTACGCTAACTCGTTTGTAAATGTCAGACATTTTAGTAAGTAAGCTATTATTACTAAAGCATAATTTCGGATGAACAAAACATTGTCCATACCAGAGGTGGCCAACCTTGCTCCACTCCCTGATCTACTGGTTGAGCAGACTTCTATTCCAGCCCATCAATAATACACATTATAATGGTCTGCTTAAAACATGTTGGTAATACAGACTCGGACAGGGAGAGGTTGAAAATGTCAGTGAAGACACTTGCCAGTTGGTCAGCGCATGCTTGCAGTACACGTCCTGGTAATCCGTCTGGCCTTGTGAATGTTGACCTGCTTAAAGGTCTTACTCACATCGGCTGCGGAGAGCGTGATCACACAGTCGTCTGGAACAGCTGGTGCTCTCATGCATGTTTCAGTGTTATTTGCTTTGAAGCGAGCATAGACGTAATTTAGCTCACCTGGTAGGCTCGTGTCACTGGGCAGCTCTCGGCTGTGCTTCCCTTTTGTAGTCTGTAATGGTTTGCAAGCCCTGTCACATCTGACGAGCGTCGGGGCAGGTATAGTACGATTCGATCTTAGTCCTGTTTTGACGCTTTGCCTGTTTGATGGTTCGTCGGAGGGCATAGAGAGTCCCTCTCCTAGAAAGAGGCAGCTCTAGCCTTTAGCTCAGTGTGGATATTGCCTGTAATCCATGACTTCTGGTTGTGGTATATACGTACAGTCACTGTGGGGATGACGTCATCGATGCACTTATTGATGAAGCCAATGACTGATTATTATGAGAACTTATTAGAGTATTATTTGCTCCTGATAAAGTAGGCTCTGTAATGTTAGCTTTAGCTTCTTACTTCATCCCTCTAGCTGGCTAAGTAATACCTGTCAGAGTCCTTCAACGTTACTGCAATAGAAGTCTCTACCGGCAGCTAGCCATCTGACTGACTAACATATCTATAAGCTGCCATTTACCAGTTCTGCACGCATTCGTCATCTCACAACAGCGGCTCTTGTTGCCTACTTGAGCCAACTGCAAGCTGGGGTAGTTCGTTTCACTTCTCATGCCCTCGGTCTGTGCCACGAGAGGACAGATTTAGCCTTTTGAGAGAGAGTGGTGAATGTGCAGCTTAAAAGAATAATACAGGAGGCAAATTTGGGAGAGGCGGGCAAACACAACGAAAAAAACATATAAAGAATCAAGAATATAAGCGTTCTGAGCTTTGATTAAAGCTGGGAGCAATATTAAGATGTTGACCCGGAATAGATTTTCTTTATTGTATACAAAATACATATTTTTATCCACAAAAATATAAGCATAATTACAAAAAAATACAGAGGTCCGGACCTCAGTGTCCTCATATGCAGTTACGGTCATGCCGGGTAGTAACAGCCAAGGTCGGCTGACAATTAGAGCTCCAAACAAGAAACCAAAAAAGCAATACATGTACTGGGTAACATTTTCTAACAGCAGGAAGCAGCAAGAAAAATATTAAGTTGAGGTCAGAAACAGATTGTGCTGACCAACTGGTAGGTGTCTTCACTGACATTTTCAACATGTCCCTGATGGAGTCTGTAATACCAACATGTTTCAAGCAGACCACCATAGTCCCTGTGCCCATGAACACAAAGGCAACCTGCCTAAAAGACTACAGACCCGTAGCACTCACGTCCATAGCCATGAAAGGTTGGTAATGGCTCACATCAACACCATTATCCCAGAAACCCTAGACCCACTCCAATTTGCATACCGCCCAAACAGATCCACAGATGATGCAATCTCTATTGCACTCCACACTGCCCTTTCCCACCTGGACAAAAGGAACACTTATGTGAGAATGCTATTCATTGACTACAGCTCAGTGTTCAACACCATAGTACCCTCAAAGCTCATCACTAAGCTAAGGATCCTGGGACTAAACTCCTCCCTCTGCAACTGGATCCTGGACTTTCTGACGGGCTGCCCCCAGGTGGTGAGGGTAAGTAGCAACACATCTGCCACGCTGATCCTCAACACTGGAGCTCCACAGGGGTGCGTGCTCAGTCCCCTCCTGTACTCCCTGTTCACACACGACTTCATGGCCAGGCGCGACTCCAACACCATCATTAAGTTTGCAGACGACACAACAGTGGTAGGCCTGATCACGACAACAACGAGACAGCCTATAGGGAGGAAGTCAGAGACCTGGCCGGGTGGTGCCAGAATAACAACCTATCCCTCAACGTAACCAAGACTAAGGAGATGATTGTGGACTACAGGAAAAGGAGGACCGAGCACGCCCCCATTCTCATCGACGGGGCTGTAGTGGAGCAGGTTGAGAGCTTCAAGTTCATTGGTGTCCACATCAACAACAAACTAGAATGGTCCAAACACACCAAGACAGTCATGAAGAGGGCACGACATAGCCTATTCCCCCTCAGGAAACTAAAAAGATTTTGCCTGGGTCCTGAGATCTTCAAAAGGTTCTACAGCTGCAACATCAAGAGCATCCTGACTGGTTGCATCACTGCCTGGTACAGCAATTGCTCGGCCTCTGACCGCAAGGCACTACAGAGGGTAGTGCGTACGGCCCAGTACATCACTGGGGCTAAGCTGCCTGCCATCCAGGACCTCTCTACCAGGCGGTGTCAGAGGAAGGCCCTGAAAATTGTCACAGACCCCAACCACCCCAGTCATAGACTGTTCTCTCTACTACCGCATGGCAAGCGGTACCGGAGTGCCAAGTCTAGGACAAAAAGGCTTCTCAACAGTTTTTACCCTCCAAGCCATAAGACTCCTGAACAGGTAATTAAATGGCTACCCGGACTATTTGCATGGTGTGCCCACCCCAACCCCTCTTTTTACGCTGCTGCTACTCTCTGTTTATCATATTCATAGTCACTTTAACTATACATTCATGTACATACTACCTCAATCAGCCTGACTAACCGGTGTCTGTATGTAGCCTCGCTACTTTTATAGCCTCGCTACCTGTCTTTTTACTGTTCTTTACCTACCTATTGTTCACCTAATACCTTTTTTTGCACTATTGGTTAGAGCCTGTAAGTAAGCATTTCACTGTAAGGTCTACTACACCTGTTGTATTCGGCGCACGTGACAAATACATTTTGATTTGATTTGAGATTCCGTAGACTTCATAATGAGGAGATAGAAGACTCACCCCACCATTAAGTATGCAAGACTAATCACGGCTACTAAGGAGGAGGTGGCAGAATGCTACATCCCAAGAAAAGATCAGCAAAATGTTTCAACCACCTAGAAATGAAAAGCCAACATGCCTACGAGATGCATGCAGATACGCCCCCCAAGACACCAAAGAAAACATGTTAAGAGAGGATGGCCTCTATGAAAATTACACAGATAGACAGCAAGCCATGATCAGCAGGCATGGGCAGTTATTAACTGATTGGATTGACTAGGTGTAGAATGAAGTTGGTTGTAGGAGTACTACTGAGGTTAATGTAAAATGACCCTGTACTAATGAACAATTGCAATGTCTATCCTACCTGGGATTCTGTGTGCATTCCGAGCTTCGACTATGCGTCTTAAATCTATTTTGCTTACTCCACAGGTCAGTTTGGAGACATAATATGCATCAGGAGAGACAATAGTTCGTGTTTTCTAAGGGCTCAGCAGTAATTTTCCACTCCCCAAGTTGCTTTATAGTGGTATGTCTGACTAGTCTCTTATCTCTTTCACTCCCCTGCAGGGTTCTGTGTCTATGAATCTCTTTTAACCTTGAGGCGCTTTCTCACAGACACCCTGTTTTGACTGCAATAACTCACACATCTCTCAGACCGTTTCTTATAAGAAGCAGAGACTAGAAAATAACTGTTGAACAAATTAAACCTTATAATGCATATATATATATTGCTAATCTGTAGTCCAGGACCCTATACATGTAGTGAGGGAGGGTCTTATAGCCCTTCCGCTTCTATTAATACAACATAAGCATAATCAATTATTATAATACATCAATAATTTGGTGCAATGACCCCAAGGTGAACCCCATCAATGTGTTCTGTAAGTGTGAGAGAGAAGTGTTATTGGGGGGTTGGCGGGGGGGGGGGGGGGGGGTGAATTGTTCTTGGACTGCATATAGAAAGAGGCTGGACATTCTCTCAGTAACATACATGACATGTCTTCAACGATAGGCCAAGTGGCATTGTGGACGATAATGGAATATATTATTTTTGTATAAATGCCATCTTGTTGTGCATATCCTTACCTAACAGCTTACTTACCTTTACATTTCCACCTTTAGACATCATAAATGACAAGGTTGTTTTAAACTGTCATTGTAGCGTGGCCTACAATCTTAGAGCTGAAGCCATCTACACTCTTTGAAAAAAATATAAAGGCAACATGCAACAATTTCAAGGAAATCAGTCAATTGAAATAAATTCATTATGCCCCGATCTATGGATTTCACATGACTGGGAATACAGATATGCATCTGTTGGTCACAGATATCTTTTTTTTATTTTTTTAAGTAGGGCGGGAATCAGAAAACCAGTCAGTATCTGGTGTGACCACCATTTGCCTCATGCAGCGCAAAACATCTCCTTCGCTGTTGATTGTGGCCCGTGGAATGTTGTCCCACTCCTTTTCAATGGCTATGCAAAGTTGCTGGATATCGGCGGGAACTGGTACACGCTGTTGTCCGTGTCGATCCAGAGCATCCCAAACATGCTCAATGGTTGACATGTCTGTTGCGTATGCAGGCCATGGAAGAACTGGGACATTTTCAGCTTCCAGGAATTGTGTACAGATCCTTCCAACATGGGGCCGTGCTTTATCATGCTGAAACATGAGGTGATGGCGGCGGATGAATGGCACGACAATGGACCTCAGGATCTCATCACGGTATCTCTGTGCATTCAAATTGCCATTGATAAAATGTGGCCATTGACTGGCTGATAGGATGATAGTCCTACTGGCTGATAGGACTGGTGTTGTCACTATGAGAGTGACTGACAGTCATTCTCATACATTAGATATGTGTTTAAATGGTATCAGATCATGTTTTCCAAATGTGCCTGTTTTCAAAAGGAACATTGTGGTGGGTGCGCTGCAGGTGGGAAGCACGGTCACAGTCTGAGGATGCTGCATGTTTCGTCTAGCAACTATTTTATTAGGGAACATTTTCAAAGGTAAAATAGACGTGACATTTGCAATAGGCCTATGTTTAATTCCAAATGTCTTAACACCAAAACGTGTTATTGTGTACATATTTACCTTTATTTAGACAGTCAGAATTCAAATAAATGTTTTAGTTCATCTAAATCCACATATTTCTCCTTGTGTATTCACTTTTTCACAACAGTGTACATTATGCATGGGGTGTACTCTAATCACTTGAAGTCCCTGAATAGGCCAAGGCCGGACATCTAGATTTTATGTTGCTTATTTTAACATTGTGATATGCTGTTTGTTGTCTCCTTACGGTAGCGCACATCGAACCCTATAAAAACATGTGTCAAAACTTTGGTGAATGACAAAGCCTCCCTAAAATTTTAATTAATTTTTCAACTAAAAGATATTCTCTCCACAGGTTCATCCTATTGCAAAATACGGTCAAGAAAGATCATTACGGTAACAGAAGAGATGCTCCTTGTCACGGATCGCTAGGAGGGGTGGGTGTGGAGTCAGGCGCAGAGAGCAGTGCTTTCAGTGAATACGTTTTATTCAGCTGGGTCCAGCCAACAACCAGGCAAAATGACCAATAAACCGATAAGTCCCTCAACCAGGGAAAATAACGGACATCAAACACGTAAGCGCAAACCAATAATACACCACTGACATAAAGGATAAGCCCGCACAACAGCAGGCGGGACCTGGGAGTTTAAATAGCCCCTGATTAACAACAAATAAGATACAGGTGAAAACAATCAAGACAAAACTAACAGAAAAGAAAAAGGAATCGGTGGCAGCTAGTAAACCGGTGACGACGACCGCCGAGCGCCGCCCGAACAGGGAGAGGAGACACCTTCGGTGGAAGTCGTGACACTCCTGGACTTGGGGAGATCGAGGCAAAAAAGACGGTAACTGTTGCCCACTAGTTTTCAATCTGTAACAAATATACATTTTATTCTTAATTCCTATCCTTATATCCATTGATATGACTGGTTTGTATAAGTTATTGTTAATAGAAATGCACCTGCCTCATGTCCAAGACTCCTTAAAGTGTCGGGCTATTGCAAGTACATTTTAAACATATTTCTAAAGGAAAGGATTTACCAGCCAATAGGCATTACCCTATGGACAAAACAATGTCCTATCTAAGGTCTGGACTTGATTTTATCAATACTAATTCTAGATGTTGCCCTGTGTCTCAATTTTCGGTTGGAGGAAGTGGGGTTGCTGCGGTGAGGAAGACTCCTCTTTGCTAGAGAGGGTGCCGAGCAAGATTGAGGAGGTGGTTCTTGCTGCTGACTCCTGCAGTGATGGCTTCTGTGCGGCAGTTAACCCGGCTCCACCAGCAAATCCTTCAGCAGCAGGTGCCTAACTCCAAGCCCCTGCTAGATGGGCCGAGGGTCTTCAATTGTCCCTTCACAGTGCGGCACCAGGTGGTCTTTGGCATTACGGCATTCTTGGCTATGGAATTAGGTTCCATGCTCAGAACGTGTCCGAGACAAGGAGTGTTCTTTGAGTTATGTCTCTTATACATCTGAACTGGTCTTGTAGAGGTCCTGGTTTGAGACCTTGTTAGGCCTTTGGAAATTGTTGTGGATAGCGAGTTCATGTCAGTCTCGATGGTTCTCCAGCTTTAGCTGTTGTTCAGTAGGACTGATTTCCCATTGTTGTAGATGTCTTTGGGCTGTATTGATACATTTATACATGTCCCAGATGTTGTCAGGAGTATCTTGCCTTGTGTAGTCTGTGCTTGATGTCTTTTTAGAGGTGGAGTTTTCTTTGCAAGGTATGTCAAATCAGTTACAGCAGGTTTTTCCATTCCAAGCATTACTCCATGATGTTTCTTAATGTAAATATGTGGTCCATAAAGCCTCTCCGGATTCTGAAGCCAGCTTGTGCTTTACACAGGGTCTGTTCAAAGGCACTGTTGATCCCAATAGAAGTACAGTAACCGCTTATTCAGCAGTGATTCAAAACGGAACATGCTAACATTATAGATGACTTTAGAAAAAAAAACAGTGTCCCTCTTTAATTGACGGTGCATAGTAAAATATAATTTGTGGTTGAATCAGAGCTGGGGTTGAAGTTAAAAGGTTGCGCAACATCAAAACCATGTTGTCCTGGGTATTAAGTCCTATTTGGTAAAGGCCAGTTGAAAGTAGGCTCAGCAAAGTATTCTATTGAAAAAACAGATCACACCGGCATTTAATCCGCAGGCTTGGGAAACTGTTTTAACCTCAAACATGAAGAAAATGTAACATGAAGAAAATAATCAAACTAATCCACTAAAAGTGTGATTGACTGTAAAGTGTAGCATTGCAGGTCTTTGTGTATTATAAATACTGATCAGCATTGTTAATCTAGGAGTTCCCGTGTCTAGTCGCTTGTAGGCCTACAGCACCCCTATAGTATAGGATTCATAAAGGCTTTTAAAACACAAAGTGTGTATAGTTCAGTTGTTTGTTAATGAATCAAACATAAGATTTTCTAATTGTTTTACTCTTTAACATTATGTTATACTTTATGTAAATACTACCATGTCATTTAAATCAACCCTGGAGCCCTTTAAAAGCCATTCAATTTGACTCTGGCCTAAATATACTTTAGATTTTTCTCCCTTTTTTTTGTTGATACAGCAACAATGAAAGAAGCAGTCCTGGGCCAATGCTGCAAGACAATCATCGAATGCAAGGCCTGCGTGGAGCAATGGCTCTTCCCATCTAACCAGTGCTTAAAATGTAGGGGGCCTTGATACACAGACACATTGATTAATGTAGTTGGGCTCCAGGAAGCCTTGGAGCATCTCAAAAATGTATCTGACTTAAAAGGGTGTAAATTCTTATACGTTTTTTTAACATGGAACTATGTTTGTCTGTACGTTATTACATATGTAAATTAGTCACAGGCGATATCTCTGACAAGGCAAACTGAATATTCTTCCGCTTCTCTATGTTCGCTACATACTTCGTCTGACACCCTGCCCAAAGTCCTCAAATTGATTTTGTCCCCCCACACCAAACGCGATCACGACATGCAGGTTGAATATCAAAACAAACTCTGAACCAATTATATTAATTGGGGGACAGGTCGAAAAGCATTAAACATGTATGGCAATTTAGCTAGCTAGCTTGCAGTTGCTAGTTAATTTGTTCTATTTAGCTTGCTAGCTTGCTGTTGCTAGCTAATTTGTCTTGGGATATAAACATTGAGTTGTTATTTTTCTTGAAATGCACAAGGTCCTCTACTCCGACCATTAATCCTCACATAAAATGGTCAACCGAATCGTTTCTAGTCATCTCTCCTCCTTCCAAGCTTCTTTTTCTTTTTTGGACTTATTATGGCGATTGGCAACTAACTTTCATAATAAGGTGCATTACCACAACCGACCTCAGTTCATATTTCAATCACCCACGTGGGTATATGTTCCTAAAAACCAATGAGAAGATGGCACGTGGGTATATGCTTCTAAAAACCAATGAGGAGATAGGAGAGGCAAGACTTGCAGTGCGTTCTGCGTCACAAATAGAACTTCTATTTTAGCGCATGGCAATGCAGACGCTCGTTGGCGTGCGCGAGCAGTGTGGGTACAATGATAGCATGTATGTGTACATTTATTTTGCAATGCTCGCGCACGTGACGCGACCGGTGTGGTCAGCATGTGAGACTGCCATCGTTGAAGTCGATTGTGGTGACGTCAAAATGAGGGATGTTGTACAACAACAAAACATCTGCGATTGTTTGTTTTCTTGATATGTTAAATGTTCGTTTATGTTAAATTTGTTTATAGGTTGTTATATGTTTATGTTACACAAAACTATTTTGTGGTTTTTAAATGTATTGCGTTATGTAAGTTCAACATCTTTTTCAGCTGTCAGTGATGCGAAAGACACATTTCGGTTGAATGCATTATGTTGTGCAACTGACTAGGTATCCCCTTTTCCCTCCTTTCCTTCTTCCGATTGAATTAATTGATATGTGTTGGGAGTATACATGACAATATCCGTAGGAAAACAGGGCAGCAAAGTTATCCAAACAATAGCATTAGTTTAATTTCTAACTTTTTTCTTACAAATTTATGGGGTGAACAGAAGCAAAGGACTCAAGGATAAAGTTCTTAATTTTAACAGAAATAAAGCATGGAAAATATACAAGACAAGAAAAATACATTTTATTTTCTTCACACCAACTGACAGAACTGTAACTCTTGCAATTGCCATATCAACAGAGTTGATTGGAATTTGTTTCAGTGCAGCTCATACCAACAAAACCAGTAGACAGTGAAATAAAAAAATCCATTAAAGCGTTCATATTTTATCTTGAGTGTTAACCAGAAGAGTTTTGTCCTCAAAGTGCCTGTGAGAGGAAGGTACAACAATATTGAGACTCAGCCACTCTGAGTGTCCTCAAGGTGAGGAGGTGTTGAAGGTACCCCCCGGGGGTCGGCGGGAGGCGAAGGGGGAGTAGTCCTCGCGGACGAACATGAAGACGTCGCTCGTAACAGGAAGTGCAAGAAGTCGTATATCATGGCGCGGAGCTCCGGGTGCTGCCGCAGGTATGAGGCATGCTTCGCCTTCAACTCCTCCTGTACATTCCTAATAGTGTGTGTGTATCTGTGTATTTGGGGCTCAGCTGGCCAGGTGCCTAAACAGGAACAGGATGTGATATCACACAAAGACAAAGAGATGACAAGAGCAGTGGTGCCCTGTATGTCCCAGGTTTCTCTAGTCTAGGCCGGGTTACTGTAAAAGCACTTTGTGACAAAAGAAAAAGGCCATATATAATTTTGTCCACTTACCCATCAGGTAGGAAGTAGCAGTGCCAACACTGCCAAATGGCTGGGATGTCTTCCACTGAGTCCACTGTCTTCTCCACCCCAAACACCTCCAAGAGCACCACTCCCACAGTCTGCACCCCAGCTCCCTTTGACCACAGATAGATCACACAACATGGTCAATACATGGTCAAACCTCATCCCCAGGCTATTGCACACAGCGCATATACGCTTGGGATATCAACCACTCAAAGTTGGCCTTACTGGGGGTGACCATAGAATTCTATGGGGCCTACTGAGTAAAGTGTTTGTCAGTTAATTTTAGGTGGAAGTTGTTATGGGAGATGATTGGTTGGTAGATTAAGGCGATTAAGCCAATGCCTATGTGCTGGGATATTCTCCTGGCACTCTGTATTGGCTAACGAAGGCCAAGTTTGACACGTTGTCCCACCAGACTCTTCACGCATTTGGGCGGAAATGTCTGGGAATGAGATTAAATCAAACTGATTAAATCAGACTGATTAAATCAAACTGAGAACACACATCAACTTCATAGAAGAGTGAACACACTAATCTCTAAAAAACAACAACTTTCATGAGTATTATGAGTAGGGCAGACTAAATCAACAGACACACTCACCTATATGGAGGTTGATATGCGTGTGTCCTGGTGAAAGGATGGTCATGCTTTTCAGGATGCTCTTCCTCAGAGGGCACAGCAGCAGCAGGCTAGAGCCCTCACACACTAACCCCTTCAGAGAGGACAGAGGGTACAACACAGTCCGCCTTCTCACTTACACACACACACACACACACACCTAGAGGCTTCAAATACATAACCTCTAGAAAGCACATCGGGAAACACTCACTCTGCCCCCTTACCTTACACAACCTCCTTACTATATATTACTGCCACACTGGCCGTCACGAGTCACGAAGGCAGTCAAATTCCACATGACCGTTTAGTCACGGCAATTAGGCTTCTCCAAGCTCTGATGCTGCTGATGGTCATTAGTAGCCTGCCAAACTTGCTAACTGCCTGGTACTCAGGACTCTATTGTCCCTCTAACCGCTCTGACATCAATGCAAATGTAATCGAAAATCTAATCAAACACTTCATGAGAGCCCATGAGCTGATGTTGCGCAACATTTCAATACGCTATGCAAATGCACGAGAAAACATAGTGATGGCATCTATTGAAAAGAGGAGGATCACATCAGCTTTTTATAGGCTTGGCCTGCTATATTTATTTATCAACTTTCCTAATATTAAGCACATTGCTTATCTTTACAACAGGAGTATAGCCTACCTAGCTGGCATGAAAATGAACCACGGGAAAAGCATCCTCAATTCGCTATTGAAGTGCATAGATAGTATTTTTTCCCCTGACTCTGTTGAGACAGGTGCATGATAATGGTCCATTCTATATCAAAACAAATTTCACACATATATTATTTAGTATATGTAAAGACAAGATTAAATCAAGAATAGTCTGATGGGTGACAATATTAGCCTATCACTTGTAACTTTTTCTAATCATAGTCGCATACCTCATGTAGCCTAGACCATAGGCCTACAGTTGAAGTCGGAAGTTTACATACACTTTAACCAAATACATTTAATCTCAGTTTTTCATAATTCCTGACATTTAATCCGAGTAAAAATTCCCTGTTTTAGGTCAGTTAGGATCGCCACTTTATTTTCAGAATGTGAAATGTCAGAAAAATAGATGAGAGAATGATTTATTTCAGCTTTTATTTCTTTCATCACATTCCCAGTGGGTCAGAAGTTTACATACACTCAATTTGTATTTGGTAGCATTGCCTTTAAATTGTTTAACTTGGGTCAAACGTTTCGAGTAGCCTTCCACAAGCTTCCCACAATAATTTGGGTGAATTTTGGCCCATTCCTCCTGACAGAGCTGGTGTAACTGAGTCAGGTTTGTAGGCCTCCTTGCTCACACACGCTTTTTCAGTTCTGCCCACAAATTTTTATATAGGATTGAGGTTAGGGCTTTGTGATGGCCACTCCAATACCTTGACTTTCTTATCCTTAAGCCATTTTGCCACAACTTTGGAAGTATGCTTGGGGTCATTGTCCATTTGGAAGACCCATTTACGACCAACCTTTAACTTCCTGACTGATGTCTTGAGATATTGCTTCAATATATCCACATAATTTTCCAGCCTCATGATGCCATCTATTTTGTGAACTGCACCAGTCCCTCCTGCAGGAAAGCACCCCCAAAACATGATGCTGCCACCCCCGTGCTCCACGGTTACGATGGTGTTCTTTGGCTTGCAAACCTCCCCTTTTTTCCTCCAAACATAACGATGGTCATTATAGCCAAACAGTTCTATTTTTGTTTCATCAGACCAGAGGACATTTCTCCAAAAAGTATGATCTTTGTCCTCATGTGCAGTTGCAAACTGTAGTCTGTTTTTTTATGGCGGTTTTTGAGCAGTGGCTTCTTCCTTGCTGAGCGGCCTTTCAGGTTATGTCGATATAGGACTTGTTTTACTGTGGATATAGATAATTTTGTACCCGTTTCCTCCAGCATCTTCACAAGGTCCTTTGCTGTTGTTCTGGGATTGATTTGCACTTTTCGCACCAAAGTACGTTCATCTCTAGGAGACAGAACGCGTCTCCTTCCTGAGCGGTATGACGGCTGCGTGGTCCCAAGGTGTTTATACTTGCGTACTATTGTTTGTACAGATGAACGTGGTACCTTTAGGCGTTTGGAAATTGCTCCCAAGGATGAACCAGACTTGTGGAGGTCTACTGATTTCTTTTGATTTTCCCATGATGTCAAGCAAAGAGGCAATGAGTTTGAAGGTAGGCCTTGAAATACATCCACAGGTACACCTCCAATTGACTCAAATGATGTCAATTAGCCTATCAGAAGCTTCTAAAGCCATGACATAATTTTCTGGAATTTTCCAAGCTGTTTAAAGGCACAGTCAACTCAGTGTATGTAAACTTCTGACCCACTGGAATTGTGATACAGTGAGTTATAAGTTAAATAATCTGTCTGTAAACAATTGTTGGAAAAATTACTTGTGTCATGCACAAAGTAGATGTCCTAACCGACTTGCCAAAACTATAGTTTGTTAACAAGACATTTGTGGAGTGGTTGAAAACGACTTTTAATGACTCCAAACTAAGTGTATGTAAACTTCCGACTTCAACTGTCAATGCCTGGACTACGTTAATTTTGGTGAATCTCTTATACAATGGGTTAAAGTTATGTACAGCAACCCCAGGTGTAAAATAGTAAACAATGGTTTACTATTTTTTAAACAACAGAGGATTGGGTGATCTCGCTCTCCGAGACTGACGTGAGAAGACTCTTTAATCAGGTCAACACCAGCAGGGCTGCGGGCTAACGGTATTCCAGGGCACGTTCTCAGAGCATGAGCAGAACAGCTGGCAGGCATACTCACGATAATTTCTCAACATCTCCTTGTCCCAGTCTGTAATCCCCACATTTTGTATTTTTATTTATTATGGATCCCCATTAGCTGCTGCCAAGGATTCAGTTACCGGATGTGGAATAGAGTTCCATGTAGTCATGGCTCTATGTAGTGCTATGCACCTCCCATAGTCCATAGTCTGTTCTGGACTTGGGGACTGTGAAGAGACCTCTGGTGGCATGTCTTGTGTGGTATCAAATCAAATCAAATCAAATTTTATTAGTCACATACACATGGTTAGCAGATGTTAATGCGAGTGTAGCGAAATGCTTGTGCTTCTAGTTCCGACAATGCAGTAATAACCAACAAGTAATCTAACCTAACAATTCCACAACTACTACCTTATACACACACACAGGTGTAAAGGGATAAAGAATATGTACATAAAGATATATGAATGAGTGGTGGTACAGAACGGCATGGCAAGATGCAGTAGATGGTATAGAGTACGGTATATACATATGAGATGAGTACTGTAGGGTATGTAAACATAAAGTGGCATAGTTTAAAGTGGCTAGTGGTACATGTATTACATAAAGATGGCAAGATGCAGTAGATGATATAGAGTACAGTATATACATATGAGATGGGTAATGTAGGGTATGTAAACATTATATTAAGTGGCATTGTTTAAAGTGGCTAGTGGTACATTTTTACATAATTTCCATCAATTCCCATTTTTAAAGTGGCTGGAGTTGAGTCAGTATGTTGGCAGCGGCCGCTAAATGTTAGTGGTGGCTGTTTAACAGTCTGATGGCCTTGAGATAGAAGCTGTTTTTCAGTCTCTCGGTCCCTGCTTTGATGCACCTGTACTGACCTCGCCTTCTGGATGATAGCGGGGTGAACAGGCAGTGGCTTGGGTGGTTGTTGTCCTTGATGATCTTTATGGCCTTCCTGTGACATCGGGTGGTGTAGGTGTCCTGGAGGGCAGGTAGTTTGCCCCCGGTGGTGCGTTCTGCAGACCTCACTACCCTCTGGAGAGCCTTACGGTTGTGGGCGGAGCAGTTGCCGTACCAGGCGGTGATACAGCCCGACAGGATGCTCTCGATTGTGCATCTGTAGAAGTTTGTGAGTGCTTTTGGTGACAAGCCGAATTTCTTCAGCCTCCTGAGGTTGAAGAGGCGCTGCTGCGCCTTCTTCACAACGCTGTCTGTGTGGGTGGACCAATTCAGTTTGTCCGTGATGTGTACACCGAGGAACTTAAAACTTTCCACCTTCTCCACTACTGACCCGTCGATGTGGATAGGGGGGTGCTCCCTCTGCTGTTTCCTGAAGTCCACAATCATCTCCTTTGTTTTGTTGACGTTGAGTGTGAGGTTATTTTCCTGACACCACACTCCGAGGGCCCTATGCATGGGTGTCTGAGCTGTGTGCTAGTCATTTCAACAGACAGCTCAGTGCTTTCAACATGTCAATACCTCTCACAAATACAAGTAGTGACGAAGTCTACTGGAGGAGAGATTGTAACAACACCTCCACCACGCTGACCCTCAACACGGAGGCCCCTTCTGTACTTCCTGTTCACCCACAACTGCATGGCAGTGCACGACTCCAACACCCTCATCAAGTTTGCTGAGGACAAGGTGATGAGTCAGTGTGCAGGGAGGAGATCAGAGACTTAGCAGTGTGGTGCCAGGACAACCTGGCCTGCACAGTCATGAAAAGGGCACGGCAGCACCTCTTCCCCCTCAGAAGCCTGAAAAGATTTGGCATGGGTCCTCAGATTCTCAAAAGGATACAGCTGCACCATCAAGAGCATCTTAACTAGTTGCATCACCGCTTGGTATGGCAATTGCACCGCCCTTGACCACAAAGTGCTACAAAGGGTGGTACGGTCAGCACCAGTACATCACAGGGGCCGAGCTCCCTGACATCCAGGACCTTTATATCAGGCGGTGTCAGAGAAAGGTAGTGTTGTAGTACTTGAGACGAGTCAGGTCTCGAGACCACATATCGAGTGTCTCGGTCTTGTCTCGGTGTCGGATACATTTGTACTCGGTCTTGACTCAGTGTCGGACAGTAAGGACTCGTAATTTCTTCCCGAGACCAGCAGAGTAAAAAACTCATATTTATCAGCTTCCCTTCAGTCAGCGCATAAAACCGCTTCGCCAGGCAAAATACATACACTCCTTTCTTGAAACATTAATACAGTATCAAAACAGCCTTTATATCTATTATAGACATGTTTACGCAGTGGTGAACCAACAGGCCTTCAGTGTGTGACAAGTTTGTGATTCTGAAAGTATAGCAACCAGTATACCAGCATACTCATGAAGGAGAGTGCACTTTTTGAGAAATCATGCACAACTGAAATTATTTTCAGCAAATCGACCATGAAGGCCTGATTCAAGCAGTCTCCTCTGAAAAGTTGATGTTGGGATGTGTCTGTTACTTGAACTCCGTGAAGCATTTATTTGGGCTGTAATCTGAGGTGTAGTTAACTCTAATGAACTTATCCTCTGCAGTAGAGGTAACACTGGGTCTTCCTTTCCTGTGGCGGTCCTCATGAGAGCCAGTTTCATCATAGCGCTTGATGGTTTTTGCGACTGCACTTGAAGAAACATTCAAAGTTCTTGAAATTTTCCGGATTGACTGGCCTTCTTGTCTTAAAGCAATGACGGACTGTCGTTTCTCTTTGCTTATTTGAGCTGTTCTTGCCATAATATGGACTTGTCTTTTACCAAATGGGGCTATCTTCTGTATATCACCCCTACCTTGTCACAACACAACTGATTGGCTCAAACGCATGATGAAGGAAAGAAATTCCACAAAATAACTTTTAACAAGGCACACCTATTAATTGAAATGCATTCCAGGTGACTACCTCATGAAGCTGTTTGAGAGAATGCCAAGAGTGTGCAAAGCTGTCATCAAGGCAACGGGTAGATACTTCAAAGAATCTCAAATATAAAATATATTTTCATTTGTTTAACACTTTCTTGGTTATTACATGATTCCATGTGCTATTTCATAGTTTGAATGTCTTCACCATTATTCTACAATGTAGAAAATAGTGAAAATAAAGAAAAACCCTGGAATGAGTTGGTGTGTCCAAACGTTTGACTGGTACTGTATATATATTTTTTTAATGAATGATTTGGCCAATTCCTTATATTTTCACATGTATCCTGAAAATGCATCTAGAAATATATTTAAAGTTTTTTTTTCAATATGGGATAGCCTACTACAGACACAATATGATCAATCAAAATGGTTTCTCTTCCGTGTGAACATTCTGATGTTTCTTCAGATAACCAGCCTGGCCAGCGGAAGGGTTTCTCTCCTGTGTGGACCCGCTGGTGAACCAGAAGATACTTTGGACATGTAAAACTCTTTCTTACAGAAGCCACAAACAAACGACAGTCCGCTTTCGAAGCGTGCGTTGCATTTTATGTCCTGCACTGACATGTAGCGTTGGACTACGGCCACTTTTGGCCTTGCTATGTTCTCTCTCATATTTCCTTGACTGTTAGAGAAAAGCCTCTCGTCAAGATTTCCAAAGTCTTCACTAGCCTCGTAAGAAATGCAGGTTTTGTGGATGTAAATCATTACTAGAATCCCTATCATAATAATCATTACTGCTAGATTGATGTTTTTCTTCATAGGGTCCAGAATCAAGCATCGCAGCCTCTGGTTTCACATTGTTAGATTCAACAGCGAACAAACTGCTTTCTTCAGCTATGGTTGTAAACTCAGCAAAAAAAGAAACGTTCTCTCACTGTCAACTGCGTTAATTTTCAGCAAACTTAACATGTGTAAATATTTGTATGAACATAAGATTCAACAACTGAGACATAAACTGAACAAGTTCCACAGACATTTGACTAACAGAAATGGAATAATGTGACCCTGAACAGAGGGGGGGGGGGGGGGGGGGTCAAAATCAAAAGTAACAGTCAGTATCTGGTGTGGCCACCAGCTACATTAAGTACTGCAGTGCATCTCCTCCTCATGGACTGCACCAGTTTTGCCTAGTTCTTGCTGTGAGATGTTACCCCACTCTTCCACCAAGGCACCTGCAAGTTCCCAGACATTTCTGGGGGGGAATGGCCCTAGCCCTCACCCTCCGATCCAACAGGTCCCAGACGTGCTCAATGGGATTGAGATCCGGGCTCTTCGCTGGCCATGGCAGAACACTGACATTCCTGTCTTGCAGTGTGGCTGGTGGCATTGTCATGCTGGAGGGTCATGTCCGGATGAGCCTGCAGGAAGGGTACCACATGAGGGAGGAGGATGTCGTCCCTGTAACACACAGCGTTGAGATTGCCTGCAATGACAACAAGCTCAGTCCGATGATGCTGTGACACACCTCAGACCATGACGGACCCTCCACCTCCAAATCAATCCCGCTCCAGAGTACAGGCCTCGGTGTAACGCTCATTCCTTCGACGATAAACGCGAATCCGACCATCACCCCTGGTGAGACAAAACCGCGACTCGTCAGTGAATAGCACTTTTTGCCAGCGACGGTGGATTTGTGCCCATAGGCGACGTTGTTGCCGGTGATGTCTGGTGAGGACCTGCCTTACAATAGGCCTACAAGCCCTCAGTCCAGCCTCTCTCAGCCTATTGCGGACAGTCTGAGCACTGATGGAGGGATTGTGCATTCCTGGTGTAACTTGGGCAGTTGTTGTTGCCATCCTGTTCCTGACCCGCAGGTGTGATGCTCGGATGTACCGATCCTGTGCAGGTGTTGTTACACTTGGTCTGCCACTGTGAGGACGATCAGCTGTCCGTCCTGTCTCCCTGTAGCGCTGTCTTAGGCGTCTCACAGTATGGACATTGCAATTTATTGCCCTGGCCACATCTGCAGTCCTCATGCCTCCTTGCAGCATGCCTAAGGCACGTTCACGCAGATGAGCAGGGACACTGGGCATCTTTCTTTTGCTGTTTTTCAGAGTCAGCAGAAAGGCCTCTTTAGTGTCCTAAGTTTCCATAACTGTGACCTTAATTGCCTACCGTCTGTAAGCTGTTAGTGTCTTAACGACCGTTCCACAGGTGCATGTTCATTAACTGTTTATGGTTCATTGAACAAGCATGGGAAACCGTGTTTAAATCCTTTACAATGAAGATCTGTGAAGTTATTTTACGAATTATCATTGAAAGACAGGGTCCTGAAAAAGGGCCGTTTCTTTTTCTGCTGAGTTTATGTTGTTGTTGCTTCGGGTGAGCTGTGACACGAATGGGGCTCATTTCTGCAGCGTAAGAGCAAGCTGGATCCTCAGAATCTGTTTCAGAGTGCTCCTTTTTCTTTATTCTCCCGGATAGTCACCAGTTGAAGTATCTTGAGGTAAGGAATGCTTTTGCCTGTTTCAGTACTTGGTGTCCACAAGTCTGAGTATCCCTGCTTCCGTACGCAGTGTGCAGCGTTCATATGCTGACGCTTCGGGATCGTGCTCTCCCTCCCTCTGCGTTAATGTGCGAATCAATCACATCCCTTTGGCTTCATCATCATCACCTGATTCAAAACTGCCTATAGGAGGGGGAAATAGTGGATAATTCCCTTTCGGAGAAATCATTCTATGATGGGGTTGGTATTTTCTAGTATAGATAAACCATCCATTCCGTTTGACATTTTATTATATGCCACCATTGCACTTACTATATCCTGTAGGCGTACGGTGTCCTCCAGTCTTAACTCTTCGCTTTGGATGCACTCATGCTTGCCTTCACCATAGACGGTAGGGAACCAGATTCATCCTTTCTTAAAATCGTTCAATACCATATCAAGAAGAGCATGCAACTCCCAATTCCATAAAGTAATAATAATGTAATAACACATTAGGAAGAACTCAAGACTATCCTCATACCAGTGCTGCATTTTTAACTATGGTGCCTGTAATCCTATTTAACATTTCCAAGATAAGAGATATTATACATTTTGTCATGTTTTTTAGTCATCTTCCTAGCTTTGCTAATATACTATAGACAATATTGTTTTACAGGATGTTCCTCTTCTTTGCTTGGATGCTCTCCATCGCAACAAAAATCAACTCTTTGCCAACTGGACTCCAGTGGTCGTCAGCCTCTAAAAACACAAAGAGTAAAAACATTGACCTGGTGTGTTTAGCTTTAAGTGGCAATCGAGAATTGAGGAGAAAACCCATGAAAACTATAGAAATAACTACAGTGGCTAGTAGAATAGTGGTGATATCCATACATTGGTTAAATCATTGTAGGCTAATTGTAAACAGCCAGGTTCCCTGAGTTGATGACTGGTCTCACTGGGATCGAGGTGATTTCTGACGGAGTGTTTCTGCTCTACGGACTCCTTTCCATGTCCTTGCGTATTACGCTTCTCCATGATTGGTATCATCTGCCTAAAAAATGTGTTTACTTTTTGACCTAATTCCTAGTGTAAAACGGCGTATCCATCCTCCACACGTTTGCCACGGCGGCTTTTACCAAGGCCTCCGTAAATGGAGGTGAGCGGTTTGTGAAAAGGAACAGAAGTCAACATTGTGGCCGGCGAAAAGACTGACATCTTGTTATAACCGGGACCCTCAAGCAATTTTGTAACCTAATCACAGACAAACAGCATTTGTCTATGAGTCAGTTTATGTTGTTATGGGGTTTCTGTTGTCAGAACAATAACAGTTGTGACAGAGGCTCCAACCTACTCCGAACGAAGAAGCCTTCCGCACTGCAAGACAGCGTGACAGTATTACGTCAACCACGTTTCAAAATTCTTAGCCAACGCAGTTGCTTTTTGGAAATCATTGCATATACTGTGCACGCGCCCATCCACCATGGACCACAGACATACACCACAGTCTGAAAATGGTTATTCGAATAATAACTCGTCCATAGAAATGAAATTATAACTAACAGTACATTTAGGTTACCATGCATATGATATGTCTGAGGGTCTCTCAACATTTTTGTGAATCGAGGATACAGAGATGCGAGATGATTATCGCCATTTATTTCAACAAAACCTTGGATCCAAACAACATCTAAACACAATTGTTGTCAAGAGATACAATACAATACTGTTCTATTTAATTCTGTGGATTGACCTACACATAACAATATCATAATGGAACATGAAATGGTCATCATTTCTTACATGTTTTCAAAGTGTAAACATTAAACCTAAAATTGGTGTGGCTAAATATGCAAATAAATTGAAAATGACACGAAAGTGAAAACAAGCATTTACACTCCCCAGGTAACATTCCTATGGATTGACAGCTGATGATTAAAGGCTTCAATGTATCTCTTGTCTACAAATGAACGCATTGATTTACCATTGTTGAATTTAACAGGGTGTTTTGGAAAACAATTATGTTGATATACTGATTCGCTGTTCTCTTCGATTGTTCTTAGTACACAGTGTAATCATAATGGTAAAAAGGATTTTCTCATTATGCTGCCACATTCGTTTATTTAGAATGGCAAGATGTAACCAAATACATAATACAAAATTCAATAGTCTAATACCTAAATAGATACATCTTGTAATTGTGATCCAATCAATTTCATTCAGTTTCCCATTGATTGGTATGCTTTTGAACAGTAAATGGTTAGAAATGCACTCTAATGCATGTCACATTTGTTTTAACTTTACAAAGGCCTCACATTGGAGTGGTGTTTCTTCAGGTGTAACGTGAGACTGTATTTCACTATGAAACTTTTCCCACAAAATGTACACGCAAACGGCCGTTCTCCTGTGTGTACACTCTGGTGAGTTTTCAGATGGGCTGACTGGGTGAACCTTTTCCCGCACTGGGCACAACTGAACGGTCTTTCTCCTGTGTGAATCCGCATGTGCACCTCGAGGTTCTGAGACGTCATCAGATACTTGTGACAGAAAGGGCAAACAAAACGCTTCTCCCTGCTGTCAGCGCTCCCTTGGATCTCGCTCCATTGGGGATGGTTCGACTGTTTCTCATACATGGCAAAACTCATCATGTCGGGTCCATCAAAATTCGACGCTGTGTTCATTCCCTGTGTCATTTGACAGTGATCGGGACTCATGCCTGAGATATTTTCGAGGTTTTGTTGGAGCTGAGAAAACGTAATCTCTGGCTTTGGCTGTTTGTTCCACGTAGAGCACATGTCCATCTCTAATTCAATAGGCTGAGAGTCAATCATGTCGATATCCCTCCTATCGCTGTGAGTCCCTACTTGACTGTTAAATGTGACAGCTGATACAGTGGGAACAAGCGGAGGCTCTGGGTGGACCACAAGCACATCAGAGTCTGTTTCTGAGGCATAGGAGCAAACCAGCTCTGCTGTCTCCATCCTGTTGCCCCCTAAGTGGCCAGAGGAACCAGGCTGATTGGGGGCTTCATGCAGTGTGTATTGAGGGCCCAAGAGCATCCGTTTCCCAATACTTAATCTAGATGCAGGGCGTTTGAGAGTGTGCTTCAATGTCTCTTTCCTTTGCTCACCCTGGAAGATACTGTTGTCTTCACTCCTTTGCCAGTCAATCTTCTTGCTCCTGAACTGTGCTGGACTGTTCCCTTCCTTTCTTGCATTGGGGGATGTGTGGGGAGCCACACTATCTCCTCCCACGGATGACACATTAACACCTGGAGGAAAATATCAAACAAAACCATGGTGTTAAAGATTAAGAACTACATAGAGTAGAACTGCATGGTGGTAGCTAACTTTCTGAATGGTTTTATAGGACACATTATACCAGTAGGAGGGGGTTATGATTACCTAATTTTACCCCACTATCTGAATCTGAGAGCATAAACAACAAAATCACCCTCTCGCTCTCTCTCAAACAAAAATAAATGCAACAATTTTGAAGATTTTACAGTTCATATAAGGAAATCAGTCAAATGAAATAAATTCATTATGCCCTAATTTATGGATTTCACGACTGGGCAGGGCGCAGCCATGGGTGGGCCTGGAAGGGCATAGGCCCACCCACTGGGGAGCAAGGCCTAGTCAATCAAAATTAGTTTTTTTCCCCCACAAAGGGGCTTTATTACAGACAGAAATAAGCCCTCAGATGGTCCCGCAGGTGAAGAAGCCAGATGTGTAACCACGCCAGCCCAGGACCTCCGCGTGGTCTGCGGTTCTGAGGCCGGTTGGACGTACTACCAAATTCTCTAAAACGATGTTGGAGGCGGCTTATGGTAGAGAAACAAACATTTCATTCTCTGGCAACAGCTCTGGTGGACATTCATGCAGTCAGCATGCCAATTGCACACTCCCTCAAAACTTGAGACATCTGTGGTATTGTATTGTGTGACAAAACTGCAAATTTTAGAGTGGCCCTTTATTGTCCCCAGCACAAGGTGCACCTGTTTAATGATCCTGCTATTTAATTAGCTTCTTGATATGCCACACCTCTCAGGTGGACAGATTATCTTGGCAAAGGGGAAATGGTCACTAACAGGGCCGTAAACAAATTTGTGCAAAAAATGAGATAAATAAAATGAGAGAAAAGATGGCGCCGAAGAACATGGCTGACGTTTTACATTCTCCCAACCAATTGTGCAATTTTGTTATTTCTTTTGCATTTTGTGTAACTTATTTTTTTTATCTTATTGTGTACATAATGTTGCTGCTACCGTCTCTTATGACCGAAAATAACTTCTGGACATCAGAAAAGCGATTACACGCCACGGACTGGAAGAAACTTTTTCCTTTAACGAGTCCGACAAGAAGGATATCCTGCTTTCACTGGAACAGGCCCAGAGCCACGCCTTTTGCGTGAAGAAAAGACGCCGGGAAAAGGGGACGCAGATCGGGGATCCTTCTGAGAAGTCGGAGGCGAGCGATTAAACTCCCAATGCCTTCCATTCTCCTTGATAACGTGTAATCGTTAGAAAATAAAATTGATGACCTACTATTAAGATGATCCTACCAACGGGACATTAAAAACTGTAACATCTTCTGTTTCACCGAGACGTTTCTTCACGAAGAAACAGACAATATAGAGCTGGTGGGATTTTCCATGCATCGGCAGAACAGAGACGCTACCTCTGGTAAGATGAGGGGTGGGGGTGTGTGTTTTTTTGTCAATAATAGTTAGTGCGTGATGTCTAATATTAAAGAAGTCTCGAGGTATTGCTCGCCTGAGGTAGAGTACATTATGATAGGTTGTCGACCACACTATCTACCAAGAGAGTTCTCATCTATCTGGTTTGCGCTTAGTGGGACTATAAAAGTGAGTACACCCCTAAGTGAAAATATCCAAATTGGGCCCAATTAGCAATTTTCCCTCCCCGGTGTCATGTGACTCGTTAGTGTTACAAGGTCTCAGGTGTGTTAAATTTGGTGTCATCGCTCTCACACTCCCTCATACTGACTGGTCACTGGAAGTTCAACATGGCACCTCATGGCAAAGAACTCTCTGAGGATCTGAAAAAAAGAATTGTTGCTCTACATAAAGATGGCCTGGGCTATAAGAAGATTGCCAAGACCCTGAAACTGAGCTGCAGCACGGTGGCCAAGACCATACAGCGGTTTAACTGGACAGGTTCCACTCAGAACAGGCCTCGCCATGGTCGACCAAAGAAGTTGAGTGCACGTGCTCAGCGTCATATCCAGAGGTTGTCTTTGGGAAATAGACGTATGAGTGCTGCCGGCATTGCTGCAGAGGTTGAAGGGGTGTGGGGGGTCAGCCTGTCAGTTCTCAGACCATACGCCGTACACTGCATCAAATTGGTCTGCATGGCTGTCGTCCCAGAAGGAAGCCTCTTCTAAAGATGATGCACAAGAAAGCCCGCAAACAGTTTGCTGAAGACAAGCAGACTAAGGACATTACTGGAACCATGTCCTGTGGTCTGATGAGACCAAGATAAACTTATTTGGTTCAGATGGTGTCAAGCGTGTGTGGCGGCAACCAGGTGAGGAGTACAAAGACAAGTGTGTCTTGCCTACAGTCAAGCATGGTGGTGGGAGTGTCATGGTCTGGGGCTGCATGAGTGCTGCCGGCACTGGGGAGCTACAGTTCATTGAGGGAACCATGAATGCCAACATGTACTGTGACATACTGAAGCAGAGCATGATCCCCTCCCTTCGGAGACTGGGCCGCAGGGCAGTATTCTAACATGATAATGACCCCAAACACACCTCCAAGACGACCACTGCCTTGCTAAAGAAGCTGAGGGTAAAGGTGATGGACTGGCCAAGCATGTCTCCAGACCTAAACCCTATTGAGCATCTGTGGGGCATCCTCAAACGGAAGGTGGAGGAGTGCAAGGTCTCTAACATCCACCAGCTCCGTGATGTCGTCATGGAGGAGTTGAAGAGGACTCCAGTGGCAACCTGTGAAGCTCTGGTCAACTCCATGCCCAAGAGGGTTAAGGCAGTGCTGGAAAATGATGGTGGCCACACAAAATATTGACACTTTGGGCCCAATTTGGACATTTTCACTTAGGGGTGTACTCACTTTTGTTGCCAGCGGTTTAGACATTAATGGCTGTGTGTTGAGTTATTTTGAGGGGACAGCAAATTTACACTGCTTTACAAGCTGTACACTCACTACTTTACATTGTAGCAAAGTGTCATTTCTTCAGTGTTGTCACATGAAAAGATATACTCAAATATTTACAAAAATGTGAGGGGTGTACTCACTTTTGTGATATACTGTATACTGATATATATGTATATAACCACAGAGTTTCTAAACCCAGAGGCGGAACATCACGAGACTTCCAGGAATGTTTGTGAAACAGACCAAGCAGACTAGGTTTAAGAAGTCAATGAGAGAAGTGAAAAATTATACCGTAGCTGTTAATTTTCTCAAAATCTAAAGGCACAACCTAGATTCGAGCCAATGTCTTAAGTAGTTGAACATGTTATTTCTCCAACCTCGGGACAGTGACAAACTGACGTTTTCATTTTCGTCAAAAACAACTGCATATCGAAGGAGTGCCTTTGATTTGACCGCCTGCACATGCACAGCTCACCGCGAGATGACCGTTAGACCAGATTAGGGATGTGACAAGTGGACAATTTGTCTTAACGTTTAAATTGCTATTTAAAACACCGGGTTTTCGTTAAAACTATAAGAAAAACAAATATAAAATTCCATGTCAATTCACAACGCATAATAATGGTCCTATTACGTATGGATGACCACTAGGGCCTGGCAATGAAGTTATTTCTACCGCGACTGTAGAAATAAAGAAGCTGTTATTCAATGCGTTTCTATGGGCTAATAGCAGTAAGGCCAAATTCAATGTTTCATCAAATAAATTTTTTAAAGATATTTTTTTGATACCTAAAATTATAAATCAAATAGCTAACTGATCCTTGGTATGACCATCTTAAAACAATTCCATGTGTTAGCCTCTTCCTCTCTGGTTCTATTTAAATTATTTCCTAGGCTTTTATAGCCATATAGTCTAGTTAGGCAATAACACGGAAATTAATGTTTTGTGATAACTGCACTGGGATTTTAATTATGTTTGAGAAAAAATGTTTTTGGGTTATGATTTTTTTTTTACCTTAAGGATCCCAACTCTGTTGAAGTGTTATAACATTTAAACGTTCACACCCTTAGACCAGATGATGTGTTTCTGCGCATGAGCTTAGCTAGTCAACGCCGCCATGACATCAACTACAAGTGTAATCGGGGATTTCTATTGGAGAAGCAGTTTCTGCCTACCGTAAAACTTCAAACAGAACGGTTCCGTATTTCACTGAAAGAATAAACGTCTTGTTTTCAAGATGATAGTTTCCGGATTCGACCATATTAATGACCTAAGGCTCGTATTTCTGTGTGTTATTATGTTATAATTAGGTCTATGATTTGATAGAGCAGTGACTGAGCGATGGTAGGCACCAGCAGGCTCGTAAGCATTCATGACTTCAAGCCTATCAACTCCCGAGATTAGGCTGGTGTAACCGATGTGAAATGGCTAGCTAGTTAGCGGGGTGCGCACTAATAGCGTTTCAAACGTCACTCGCTCTGAGACTTGGAGTGGTTGTTCCCGTTGATTTGCAAGGGCCACGGCTTTTGTGGAGCAATGGGTAACGCTGCTTCGAGGGTGGCTGTTGTCGATGTGTTCCTGGTTCGAGCCCAGGTAGGGACGAGGAGAGGGACGGAAGCTATACTGTTACACTGGCAATACTAAAGTGCCTATAAGAACATCCAATAGTCAAAGGTATATGAAATACAAATCGTATAGAGAGAAATTGTCCTATAATTCCTATAATAACTACAACCTAAAACTTCTTACCTGGGAATATTGAAGACTCCTGTTAAAAGGAACCACCAGCTTTCATATGTTCTCATGTCCTGAGCAAGGAACTTAAACGTTAGCTTTTTTACATGGCACATATTGCACTTTTACTTTCTTCTCCAACACTTTGTTTTTGCATTATTTAAACCAAATTGAACATGTTTAATTTTATTTGAGGCTAAATTGATTTTATTGATGTATTATATTAAGTTAAAATAAGTGTTCATTCAGTATCGTTGTAATTGTCATTATTACAAATACATTTTTATTTTATTTTATTATTGGGTCCTCCAATAATCGGTATCGGCGTTGAAAAATCATAATCGGCCGACCTCTAGTCTGGACGCAATCAGGCTACCGAAAGCGCATACAGTGGGAGACGTCAACAGCACTCCTCCCACAAGTCTCCAGAAGATGTGTGTTTTGGGACAGAGAGGCACCTTTTCATTATAACGTTGAAAGGAAATACGTTCCTAGCGTGTGAGGAACATGTTTGCTGGCCTCATAATTGCTAGCCAGCTAGCTAATATTTAGAATATATATATATATGTTTTGGGGGTTAGAGTTATGCTAACCTGTTTGCAATCCATTTGGCATTGCTTGCTGGCTACAAAGGTCAGCTGGCTAGTTAGCTACAGTAGTTACTGCCATCAGTTGTTGTTGTGTTATCATATTTTGCCTATTCCACCGTTTGTAGAATGCATACTGGCATTTTAATATAGCGTGGGAAAAGGGAATCCAGACACACTATGGACACATTTAAATGTAGGTGTAGATGCATGACGCGTTTGGAATTGTATTAATAGAACTCTCTGATCAAAATACTAAAGCTGCATGAGCTGTCAAGTCCACGTTGTGTTACTACCATGTTGTTGTCATGTTGTATTGCTGCCATGCTATGTTGTCGGGTTAGGTCTCTCTTTATGTAGTGTTGTCTCTCTTGTCATGATGTGTGTTTTGTCCTATATTTTTATTTTATTTATTTTTAATCCCAGCAAGAGGCCTTTTGCCTTTTGGTAGACCGTCATTGTAAATAAGAATTTGTTCTTAACTGACTTGCCTAGTTAAATAAAAAATAAATGAATAGACAGGGCGGGAAAGCAACGCTGCTCTCACTCTGGGCAGATATGCCGTTATAGCTCAGTTGCAAAGACTAACTGCAAGTTGAACTCTGTGAGATGGACTCCTAAATTGATAGTGCAGTTTGTTTAGGCGATTTTACAGCTAGCTAGCTACTTCACATGCTGAAATTGACTTTGGTATTATTGTGTGTAGCTATGTTTTCTAGCTAAATACCTAGCTACTCAGCCTGGGAGAGAGAGAACATTGGATTGTGGGTTTGTAGTTGACTTGAGCTGCAACAGATTTCCCAAAATATGTTCACATTTCTACCAATCTTGTTATTACAACAAAATGAAACATTTGTTCACAAAAAATAGTTTCACATATTAGTGTTATTTAATTAACACTGTTACCTAATATTAATTAGTGGTTTGTAGTGGATTATCCCTTTAAACAAATAAATGTCAGGGCTATTAATTGAAGTTTTACAGCATCTTCATAGTGTACTGTCTTTGCTATAACTAATGAATCTGGGAAACCCAGAACTAAACTCTTGCGTAATTGCATCAAATGCCAGTTACTTTATGTGTCTGTCCTCGAGAGATTAACTGATCAACATACCTTCATCATTCTAGAACAACACCACAGATCTGCAATCTACTTACCTTCCTCATGTGTGTCACTGTCCTCGGAGTCCTCATCTTTGATAAGTACCACATCGGGTAACTGCAACAAATCATAATTTGAATGCACTTTTTTTTTATACATAATGTACAATTCTGTATTATTGTTCAATTATAATTTAGTGGATAAACAACACACACTGGGGATATAGCTAGCTTCTGAAAGACTTGAATATGCAAACTTACCTCCTCTTCTTCTTCTACAAAGTAGCAATCTCCAGCCGTTATTGTTATCCCATTACTTTTAAGACATGTGTCCTCCTGCTGCGACAGTTTTGGATGGAGACCTTCACCTAGTGGGACGGGTTCAGTAACAACAGCTTGAGTTCCCGCTTTTCCATCGATTCCTCGCGCAATTATAGACTCAATCAAATGCAGTTTCTTCTTGAGGTCCTCGTTTTCCTTATAGCTTCTTGATATTTCTAATTGCAAAATCGCATAACCTTCATCGACGACTTCACATATGTCCGCCACCGCTGCATTGGTCAACGCCCCCATGATGGACGCTAACTGCTCGTGCAAAGCCTTGGAATTCCACATGGGTCCGGATATTCTGCTCATTTTCAGGACTAGTCTGTACTTACAGTTAATCGTTTATTGATACTTGAAAATATATCATAATATTTGGGTGGTACTAAGGATTTGGAAATACCGATGTGCGAAGAGTTCGTCCATCGGGAGAATAGCTTGCTAGCTGGCTAAGCTACAAACAATAGGAACGGGGCGAAGAAGAGATACTTCCTGTACCCCACACTCAGTTTTCAAAATAAAAGTTTTAAACAGCAGCCTTGGTGCCTAATAATCGGCATACTGTTCCCAGTTATTGGCCACCTTACTATTTTGTTCAATTACAAGATATATCCGTATAATTTTTTTCAACAAAAAAAAACACACCAACCTCATCTCCGAAGTGTTTACTAGATAGTTGAAATAAATTAATTTGCTGGTCAATTTTTAATTGCTTAACCCGGTGCGCCCTCCTGTGGACTCGTAAAAATAGTTATTCAACAACATATTTACAACAGTTTAATAACAAAATATAAATTAGTATCAATAATTTACATATAATCAAACTTATCTGCATTGACAAACAATGAAAACACTGTGTTGGAGTTTGTGTTGCAGAGATGTACTTGGAAATATAAGGGAAGAAATACACAAGATGGGTTGAATAAATATACAACAAACAAACATAGTTGCCCACACTTCGGTTTTGTTGGTAAACAACCAACCGCTATATACTGCAGGTGGAACCAGTGACCACGTTTACATGTGCACAGTTTTCCGGGTAGTAGCTCATATCCCGCTTAAGGTCGCATTCGGGATAAACCATTTGCATGCAACTTTGATATCTCCCTCATGAGTAGCCATGAATAATCAGAATATTCCTTAGTTAAGTAAATTGGTTAAATGGAATAGTAACTGAAATATTGACACTGACACTAAACCTATAACCTCTCACATGCAGCGTAACACTGTTATGCAAGCAGACAGTATTTCAACCACAAAATATGCACCCATATGTGTTTAGCCGTTTTCTCAGCTTTTGATTTCCTTAAAACTGGTCAAGCTGATAACATTTGGACATTTTGCACAGGACCAATCATTCCACTGTTTAGGAGTTATTGCGTTTTCTCCCCGGTCCCCAAACGAAACAGACAACTTTACCATTCGATTACCAATGCATTCATTCTATCGATGTAAGACATTATTCTGGAGAGAACTACTTTATTTAGTCTTCTGGAGCAACAAGTTATGACAGAAGAGAAGCTGCATGTATCAAACTATAGTTGACAAACAAATGGCCTTCGAAATGTCGGAAATTATAATATCACCACACAACACCCAGACCGCAAAAATAACAGTAAACGGGATAAGATGTTTAAATCAAATCAAATTTTATTGATCACATACACATGGTTAGCAGATGTTAATGCAAGTGTGGCCAAATGCTTGTGCTTCTAGTTCCGACTGTGCAGTAATATCTAACAAGTAATCTTAACAATTTCACAACAACTACCTTATACACACAAGTGTAAAGGAATGAATAAGAATATGTACATATAAATATATGGATGAGCGATGGCCGAACGGCATAGGCAAGATGCAGTAGATGGTATAGAGTACAGTATATACATATGAGATGAGTAATGTAGGGTATGTAAACATTATATAAAGTGCCATTGTTTAAAGTGACTTGTGATACATTTATTACATCAAATGTTTAATTATTAAAGTGGCTAGAGATTTGAGTCAGTATGTTGGCAGCAGCCACTCAATGTTAGTGATGGCTGTTTAACAGTCTGATGGCTTTGAGATAGAAGCTGTTTTTCAGTCTCTATGTAGATATTCCATCTGGGTTCGACATGCCACAGTGTCCCGTTTTAAATCAGTGTATCCCAGGCATCTTATCCGGGTTTCTCATAACCGGGATACAAGCTTTTTCGGGTTATTGTAAACGGAATATGATGTTTATATGCGTCAACTCAAAAACAGAATACTTGAGTATCCCAAATAATAACAGGATATTGATGTGCATGTAAACGTTGTCAATGATTTATATATACACTAGATGACTATATGGGGGCGCTGTGTTGAAGCCAAAGTGCCTCCATCTTGGCACTCCAACACCGTTGTAAAAAATATTTTGGAAGGTACTGTATATACATGTATTCATTAAGGTCTACATTAGTTTTTGCCACATTTATTATATTACAGACACCTTAATGCGTACTTTTAAACTATATTATGTGCGCTAAACACAAATAAATATAAAACAATTTTCCTTCAATTATAATTTGTAAAGATTACTAATGTTACTGTCCCCACTACAACAACAAAAATACTTAAATACATGTAATTTTGTCCTTGAAACATTTAATTGAAATACTGTAGAATTCCATTCATTCCTATGGAGGACTGCTCCTACTGGAGAGTACCAATATGACCGACCGGTGCCTTCAAAGCCTCTCAATGTCCAATACATAGCAGGCGCAATCCGGGGTTTAAATACACTACCATTCAAACGTTTGGGGTCACTTAGAAATGTCCTTATTTTTGAAAGAAAATGTCATAATTTTTTGTCTATTAAATAACATGAAATTGATCAGAAATACAGTGTAGACATTGTTAATGTTGTAAATGACTATTGTAGCTGAAAACGGCGGATTTTTAATGGAATATCTACGTAGGCGTACAGAAGCCCATTATCAGCAACCATCACTCCTGTGTTTCAATGGCACGTTGTGTTAGCTAATCCAAGTTTAGCATTTTTAAAGGCTAATTGATCATTAGAAAACCCTTTTGCAATTATGTTAGCACAGCTGAAAACTGCAATAAAACTGGTCGTCTCTAGACTAGTTGAGTATCTGGACTATTAGCATTTCTGGGTTCGATTACAATTAAAATGGCCAGAAACAAAGAATTTTCTTCTGAAATTCGTCAGTCTATTCTTGTTCTGAGAAATTAAGGCTAATCCATGCGAGAAATTGTCAAGAACTGAAGATCTCGTACAACGCTGCGTCCTACTCCCTTCACAGAACAGCGCCTAGAAGGCCAGCATCCCGGAATCACCTCTTCACTGTTGACATTGAGACTGGTGTTACACTTTTGTACGGTAGTGTACATCATTGAGTGGAACCCCTGCAAGAGGCTTTATATACATCATTGAGTGGAATCCCTGCAAGAGGCTTTATATACCTCATTGAGTAGAATCCCTGCAAGAGGCTTTATATACATCATTGAGTGGAACCCCTGCAAGAGGCTTTATATACATCATTGAGTAGAATCCCTGCAAGAGGCTTTATATAGATCATTGAGTGGAACCCCTGCAAGAGGCTTTATATACATCATTGAGTGGAACCCCTGAAAGAGGCTTTATATACATCATTGAGTGGAACCCCTGCAAGAGGCTTTATATACCTCATTGAGTGGAACCCCTGCAAGAGGCTTTATATACATCATTGAGTGCAACCTCTGCAAGAGGCTTTATATACATCATTGAGTGGAACCCCTGCAAGAGGCTTTATATACCTCATTGAGTGGAACCCCTGCAAGAGGCTTTATATACATCATTGAGTGGAACCCCTGCAAGAGGCTTTATATACATCATTGAGTGGAACCCCTGCAAGAGGCTTTATATACATCATTGAGTGGAACCCCTGCAAGAGGCTTTATATACATCATTGAGTAGAATCCCTGCAAGAGGCTTTATATACATCATTGAGTGGAACCCCTGCAAGAGGCTTTATATACATCATTGAGTGGAACCCCTGCAAGAGGCTTTATATACATCATTGATTGGAACCCCTGCAAGAGGCTTTATATACATCATTGAGTGGAACCCCTGCAAGAGGCTTTATATACATCATTGAGTAGAATCCCTGCAAGAGGCTTTATATACATCATTGAGTGGAACCTCTGCAAGAGGCTTTATATACATCCTTGAGTGGAACCCCTGCAAGAGGCTTTATATACATCATTGAGTGGAACCCCTGCAAGAGGCTTTATATACATCATTGAGTGGAACCCCTGCAAGAGGCTTTATATACCTCATTGAGTGGAACCCCTGCAAGAGGCTTTATATACATCATTGAGTGGAACCCCTGCAAGAGGCTTTATATACCTCATTGAGTGGAACCCCTGCAAGAGGCTTTATATACATCATTGAGTGGAACCCCTGCAAGAGGCTTTATATACATCATTGAGTGGAACCCCTGCAAGAGGCTTTATATACATCATTGAGTAGAATCCCTGCAAGAGGCTTTATATACATCCTTGAGTGGAACCCCTGCAAGAGGCTTTATATACCTCATTGAGTGGAACCCCTGCAAGAGGCTTTATATACATCATTGAGTAGAATCCCTGCAAGAGGCTTTATATACATCCTTGAGTGGAACCCCTGCAAGAGGCTTTATATACATCCTTGAGTGGAACCCCTGCAAGAGGCTTTATATACATCATTGAGTGGAACCCCTGCAAGAGGCTTTATATACATCATTGAGTGGAACCCCTGCAAGAGGCTTTATATACATCATTGAGTGGAACCCCTGCAAGAGGCTTTATATACATCATTGAGTGGAACCCCTGCAAGAGGCTTTATATACATCATTGAGTGGAACCCCTGCAAGAGGCAAGAACCAGACAACCACATGTATGCTCTCTTTATTATTTACTCGTCAAATGAAGTCTGAATTTACAAAACTGATATTCATGAATATTATGAATATTTCAACGTACAAGTTCTCATCAATTACCAGATGGTGAGCTAGCATTGACTTATTCCTGACTATTTTTGGATTGCATATGAAGAACGGGGGAAAAAACGCTGTCCTGACTCATTTATTTCAGACATATTGTCGAAGTTATTCACTTTTAATGTTAACACTGCCAAACCCATACAGCAACTATTTACATTCATATGCTAATTACACTGAGCATACCAAACATTAGGAACACATTCTTAGTATTAAGTTGCACCCCCCTTTTGCCCTCAGAACAGCCTCAATTCCTCAGGGAATGGACTACAAAATGTCGAAAGCGTTCCACAGGGATGCTGGCCCATGTTGACTCCAATGCTTCCCACAGTTGCATCAAGTTGTCTGGATGTCCTTTGGGTTGTGGATCATTCTTAATACACACAGGAAACTGTTTAGCGTGAAAAACCCAGCAGCATTGCAGTTCTTGACACAAACCGGTGCGCCTGGAATCTACTACCATACCCCGTTCAAAGGCACTTAAATCTTTTTTCTTGCCCATTCACCTTCTGAATGGCACATATACATAATTCATGTCTCAATTGTCTTAAGGCTTAAAAATCCTTATTTAACCTGTCTCCTCCCCTTAATCTACATTGATTGAAGTGGATTTAACAAGTGACAAGTGAAAAAAAAAAAAACACTATGTAGATGTATAGTGTACTCTCCATGCGTTGTGTTTTAAAATAATAAATCACTTCGGCCAGTGGTCCCAGTTGAGCATCATTTATTTCTGCTGTGGTTAAATGGGAAACAGCACGTTAGTTGTGCAGGACTTAACAGTGATGATGGCTGTCGATGGCAAAATCCCTCGCATCACATTTTCATACTGGGTGAACAAAATACAAAAATACAATACAAAATATAACATGTGTAAATACCTGTGGTTAAATGGGAAACAGCACGTTAGTTGTGCAGGACTTAACAGTGATGATGGCTGTCGATGGCAAAATCTGTAGCATGAAGACAACTGTGTTAGCCGTGGCTTATGTGACCATGACATCGGTGTATGCTAGCTAACACAATTATTTACAGCAATCATATGCCAAAGCACATCCCAGAAAGCCCCTCAAAAAAAGTTCCGGAGTTCCAAATTAAGCAGCAGCAGCTGAAAAGATGAGCTCCTACAAATATTGAAATTTAAATGTTTTTTTAGAGTAAAGTACATCGAAAAAAAATCAAAAGAAAACTGCAAACTGAATAGGAGACCAAACAAGCAGCAAACAAAGAAGAAAGGCTTTTGAAAAAGTAACAATTTTTCATAAAATTATACCGTTTTCTTAGCTAGCTAAGTTGTTTACCTGTTGCTAGGCAGTTGCTAGGGACATTCCTGAAAGAAGCTAGCTAGCTAACAAGGAGTGTCTAGTTGGCAGAAGAGAAGAAGGGACAAAGAAGGGACAAAGTGGGACAAAATAAGGACAGAAGAAAAGGGAAAGGGGACATTAAGGTGAAGCAGTCCTCTAAAGACACAAAAGACAATAATACAAGAAACAACACTTCTATTGCCTCTCCCTCTACGATACGCACTTCCGGTTTGGTTTGGAGCGAGTAGTTGCATTCCGCTTTGCTCCACAGGTAGTATTACAGGTAGTATTACATTTCATTTCATTACAGTACAACAGTTTGATTTGTTTGATCTTAGCTGGCTACATAGCCGTCTTTGTATCCAAGATAATTGTGTAGTCTAGAGTAATTGTCGAGGTTACCTAGCCAGTTAGAGGTTACCTAGCCAGCTACACTTTCAAACAAAGTCAACAACGCAGCCACTGCTAGCTAGCCTATTTCACCAGCCAGCAGTACTATATCATTTTAGTCAATAAGATTTTTTGCAACGTAAGCTTAACTTTCTGAACATTCGAGACGTGTAGTCCACTTGTCATTCCAATCTCCTTTGCATTAGCGTAGCCTCTTCTGTAGCCTGTCAACTATGTGTCTGTCTATCCCTGTTCTCTCCTCTCTGCACAGACCATACAAACGCTTCACACCGCGTGGCCGCTGCTACTCTAACCTGGTGGTCCCAGCGCGCACGACCCACGTGGAGTTCCAGGTCTCAGGCAGCCTCTGGAACTGCCGATCTGCGGCCAACAAGGCAGAGTTCATCTCAGCCTATGCTTCCCTCCAGTCCCTCGACTTCTTGGCACTGACGGAAACATGGATTACCACTGATAACACTGCTACTCCTACTGCTCTCTCCTCGTCTGCCCACGTGTTCTCGCACACCCCGAGAGCTTCTGGTCAGCGGGGTGGTGGCACTGGGATCCTCATCTCTCCCAAGTGGACATTCTCTCTTTCTCCCCTGACCCATCTGTCTATCGCCTCCTTTGAATTCCATGCTGTCACAGTTACCAGCCCTTTCAAGCTTAACATCCTTATCATTTATCGCCCTCCAGGTTCCCTTGGAGAGTTCATCAATGAGCTTGACGCCCTGATAAGTTCCTTTCCTGAGGATGGCTCACCTCTCACAGTTCTGGGTGACTTTAACCTCCCCACGTCTACCTTTGACTCATTCCTCTCTGCCTCCTTCTTTCCACTCCTCTCCTCTTTTGACCTCACCCTCTCACCTTCCCCCCCTACTCACAAGGCAGGCAATACGCTTGACCTTATCTTTACTAGATGCTGTTCTTCCACTAATCTCATTGCAACTCCCCTCCAAGTCTTCGACCACTACCTTGTATCCTTTTCCCTCTCACTCTCATCCAACACTTCCCACACTGCCCCTACTCGGATGGTATCGCGCCGTCCCAACCTTCGCTCTCTCTCCCCCGCTACTCTCTCCTCTTCCATCCTATCATCTCTTCCCTCTGCTCAAACCTTCTCCAACCTATCTCCTGATTCTGCCTCCTCAACCCTCCTCTCCTCCCTTTCTGCATCCTTTGACTCTCTATGTCCCCTATCCTCCAGGCCGGCTCGGTCCTCCCCTCCTGCTCCGTGGCTCGACGACTCATTGCGAGCTCACAGAACAGGGCTCCGGGCAGCCGAGCGGAAATGGAGGAAAACTCGCCTCCCTGCGGACCTGGCATCCTTTCACTCCCTCCTCTCTACATTCTCCTCTTCTGTCTCTGCTGCTAAAGCCAATTTCTACCACTCTAAATTCCAAGCATCTGCCTCTAACCCTAGGAAGCTCTTTGCCACCTTCTCCTCCCTCCTGAATCCTCCTCCCCCTCCTCCCCCCTCCTCCCTCTCTGCTGATGACTTCGTCAACCATTTTGAAAAGAAGGTCGACGACATCCGATCCTCGTTTGCTAAGTCAAACGACACCGCTGGTTCTGCTCACACTGCCCTACCCTGTGCTTTGACCTCTTTCTCCCCTCTCTCTCCAGATGAAATCTCGCGTCTTGTGACGGCCGGCCGCCCAACAACCTGCCCGCTTGACCCTATCCCCTCCTCTCTTCTCCAGACCATTTCCGGAGACCTTCTCCCTTACCTCACCTCGCTCATCAACTCATCCTTGACCGCTGGCTACGTCCCTTCCGTCTTCAAGAGAGCGAGAGTTGCACCCCTTCTGAAAAAACCTACACTCGATCCCTCCGATGTCAACAACTACAGACCAGTATCCCTTCTTTCTTTTCTCTCCAAAACTCTTGAACGTGCCGTCCTTGGCCAGCTCTCCTGCTATCTCTCTCAGAATGACCTTCTTGATCCAAATCAGTCAGGTTTCAAGACTAGTCATTCAACTGAGACTGCTCTTCTCTGTGTCACGGAGGCGCTCCGCACTGCTAAAGCTAACTCTCTCTCCTCTGCTCTCATCCTTCTAGACCTATCGGCTGCCTTTGATACTGTGAACCATCAGATCCTCCTCTCCACCCTCTCCGAGCTGGGCACTGTTCTAGGCCCTCTCCTATTCTCGCTATACACCAAGTCACTTGGCTCTGTCATATCCTCACATGGTCTCTCCTATCATTGCTATGCAGACGACACACAATTAATCTTCTCCTTTCCCCCCTCTGATAACCAGGTGGTGAATCGCATCTCTGCATGTCTGGCAGACATATCAGTGTGGATGACGGATCACCACCTCAAGCTGAACCTCGGCAAGACGGAGCTGCTCTTCCTCCCGGGGAAGGACTGCCCGTTCCATGATCTCGCCATCACGGTTGACAACTCCATTGTAAGTCGCTCTGGATAAGAGCGTCTGCTAAATGACTTAAATGTAATGTAAATGTAAATGTGTCCTCCTCCCAGAGTGCTAAGAACCTTGGTGTGATCCTGGACAACACCCTGTCGTTCTCAACTAACATCAAGGCGGTGACCCGTTCCTGTAGGTTCATGCTCTACAACATTCGCAGAGTACGACCCTGCCTCACGCAGGAAGCGGCGCAGGTCCTAATCCAGGCACTTGTCATCTCCCGTCTGGATTACTGCAACTCGCTGTTGGCTGGGCTCCCTGCCTGTGCCATTAAACCCCTACAACTCATCCAGAACGCCGCAGCCCGTCTGGTGTTCAACTTTCCCAAGTTCTCTCACGTCACCCCGCTCCTCCGCTCTCTCCACTGGCTTCCAGTTGAAGCTCGCATCTGCTACAAGACCATGGTGCTTGCCTACGGAGCTGTGAGGGGAACGGCACCTCCGTACCTTCAGGCTCTGATCAGGCCCTACACCCAAACAAGGGCACTGCGTTCATCCACCTCTGGCCTGCTTGCCTCCCTACCTCTGAGGAAGTACAGTTCCCGCTCAGCCCAGTCAAAACTGTTCGCTGCTCTGGCACCCCAATGGTGGAACAAACTCCCTCACGACGCCAGGTCAGCGGAGTCAATCACCACCTTCCGGAGACACCTGAAACCCCACCTCTTTAAGGAATACCTAGGATAGGATAAAGTAATCCTTCTAATCCCCCCCCCTTAAAAGAGTTAGATGCACTATTGTAAAGTGGTTGTTCCACTGGATATCATAAGGTGAATGCACCAATTTGTAAGTCGCTCTGGATAAGAGCGTCTGCTAAATGACTTAAATGTAAATGTAAATGACATCAATAAGGGATCATAGCTTTCACCTGGATTCACCTGGTCAGTCTGTCATGGTATCACGTTTTAGGCATGACCCAGATGCAGACAGTGTCGAATTAACAACAGTTTATTAATAGAACAGGGGGCAGGCAAAATGACAGGTCAAGGGCATGCAGACGTCGGTAATCCAGATCAGAGTCTAAAAGGTACAGAACGGCAGGCAGTCTCAGGGTCAGGGCAGACATAGGTCAATAATCCAGTGTGATGTGACAAGGTACAGAACGGCAGGCAGGCTCAGGGTCAGGGCAGGCAGAATGGTCAAAACCGGGAAAACTAGAAAACAGGAACTGGAAACAGACAGGAGCAAGGGGGAAACCGCTGGTTGGCTTGACAAACAAAACTAACTGGCAACAGACAAACAGAGAACACAGGTATAAATACACTGGCGATAATGGAGAAGATGGGCGACACCTGGAGGGGGTGGAGACAGGCACACAGACAGGTGAAACAGATCAGGGTGTGACACATGGAAAGAGAAATGTTCTTAATGCTTTGTATCCTCAGTGTATATGGCTCCCACTTTAAACAAACTACAATCTATAAAAGATTTATATGGCATACATAGTCTTGATAAGAACACCATAGATGATTCACAAATTATCTATAAGATAATATTCCTACTGCATAAGGAAGGGCCTTTCTATAAACTAGGGTACCAGTGAGGATTTCCTACACTGGACAACTTGTTACAGCTGTTGATAATCTATTGATAATAATCAGCCAATTTTTTTGATAGAATATTGCGCAAAACCCAACTCTATTCCTATGAATTATTCTGGATATAATGACAACAAATGACATAGTCTAGTGGGCTTATTCACAACATGATCTGGTAATGAAATAACATAAATACATTTTGTTTTCCATGTTACACCATCAATTTTAAACAACACAAGGGGCTTTAAGTTAGCTAGCTACGTTTGCGACATATATCACGATATGTATGATGGTATTTGATGCTATTTTCTGTTTATGAATAATAAAGGTTCTACATTTGCTTTATGAGTAGTGATTGACCCTAGGGTGGCAACACATATATTCTAAGTGATTTCAATGGGTCTTTCTCCTTTTTCGTAATTTTATACTGTTCAATTCAACTTCAACCAATAATAATTTCCTGCATTTTAATCAATGTATGCATTTCCTGCACTCATTTGAGATCATTTCCACACTGCCACGTAGGGCTGCACGATATGGGCAAAAAAACGAGGCCTTTTCTTTTTACCACATGTTGCAATTGCGATATTACATCAAAACACTTGGGTGAACTGTTGGAATCATGGGGGAAAAAAGTATTCTAATTCTATAGATAGAATATAAATAATAGTGGGCACTTTGAATACAGTACTGTTTGATATGACAACGAATAAAAATGCCAGGGAAAAGTTAGGTGTGACAAGGTAGGTCAGTGTTTCCTAGGGGACCCTTATATCTGTGGCTACATTAAATGTTTCTTCATGTAGCCAACATATTCATGCTTTGCCTATTCCTCTTTGATTTAGACGATACTGTTGCACAGACAACATCCTGATTTAGGCCTACACCAGCACTGGTATCAGGCTGTATAGCTAGCTACGTTTGCTCTGACTCAGTACATTTATTAGCTAGCTAGCTAGCCAGCTAACTAGTGATTAGCATTAGTGGCTAAAACTTGCTAAGAAAAGACAAACTACCTGTTTGCAGATGTAAAAAACACAAACTAATAGTGTAATCATGGAACGCTTGTCGATTTATATTCAGAAGCAGAGTTATCAACGTTGTTGCATGATGTGCTGCATTGTTGTTCCAAGATGGCTTAGCAGTTCAGACGTCATTTCTGTCCTCGTATTGTCGTGTCCTGTATATATATATATTTACACCTTTCTTCGCATATCTTTTATATATTTTATTATCCAAGAACTCAACTACAAAAGCTTTCCTGCAAAAGCTTTCCTGCAACCCGCCTCACCAATTACAAAAAAAAGTATTATTTACCTAAAATCTGAAAATCCACAGTGGAAGCTAGCCAGGGGCTAATCAGAAGCTAGCCAGGGGCTAATCAGAAACTAGCCAGAAAGCTAACCAGAAGCTAGCCGAAAGCAAACTTAAATCATTCCGGAGCTAGCCAGCTGAGGAGTTCCATCAGCCATTCCTGGGCTACAGTCACCTATCCGGACCCGTTTTTTTTAATTTAATTTTAATTTTTATATATTTTATATTTTTTGCTGCAGATACGGAGCCCCACCGGGCCTTCACGACTGCCGACGTTATCTGCCCGAGGGAGTTATCCAACTGGCACCTCCGTCGCGACGTTACCTGAATGCTCATCTGGGGCCCGCTAATCGTTAGCTGTCTTATCGGCTGCTATCTGAATAAGTATATTGGACAATTTTTTTCTTGGGTCACTATATCTATTTTGCCAATTGGATTGATCCCCTCTACCACACGGAACCCCACTAATCTACCGACGGAAACGCACGAGGTGTCTAAAAATAGACCTCCATCCTATGCTATCTTGCTACCGATAGCCATCTACCCGGCCAGCTGTCTGGATCGCCGTGACCCCAACCAACCTCTACTCACTGGACCCTTATTGATCACTCGATTAAGCATGCCTCTCCTTAATGTAAATATGCCTTGTCCATTGCTGTTCTGGTTAGTGTTTATTGGCTTATTTCACTGTAGAGCCTCTAGCCCTGCTCACTATACCATATCCAACCTTTCAGTTCCACCACCCACATATGCGATGACATCACCTGGTTTCAATGATGTTTCTAGAGACAATATCTCTCTCATCATCACTCAATACCTAGGTTTACCTCCACTGTATTCACATCCTACCATACCTTTGTCTGTACATTATTCCTTGAAGCTATTTTATCGCCCCCAGAAACGTCCTTTTACTCTCTGTTCTAGACGACCAATTCTCATAGCTTTTAGCCGTACCCTTATCCTACTCCTCCTCTGTTCCTCTGGTGATGTAGAGGTGAATCCAGGCCCTGCAGTACCTAGCTCCACTCCTATTCCCCAGGCGCTCTCTTTTGATGACTTCTGTAACCGTAATAGCCTTGGTTTCATGCATGTTAACATTAGAAGCCTCCTCCCTAAGTTTGTTTTGTTCACTGCTTTAGCACACTCTGCCAACCCGGATGTTTTAGCCGTGTCTGAATCCTGGCTTAGAAAGACCACCAAAAATTCTGACATTTTCATCCCCAACTACAAGATTTTCAGACAAGATAGAACGGCCAAAGGGGGCGGTGTTGCAATCTACTGCAAAGATTGCCTGCAGAGTTCTGTTTTACTATCCAGGTCTGTTCCCAAACAATTTGAACTTCTACTTTTAAAAAGCCACCTCTCTAAAAACAAGTCTCTCACCGTTGCCGCCTGCTATAGACCACCCTCTGCCCCCAGCTGTGCTCTGGACACCATATGTGAACTGATTGCCCCCCATCTATCTTCAGAGCTCGTGCTGCTAGGCGACCTACATTTGAACATGCTTAACACCCCAGCCATCCTACAATCTAAGCTTGATGCCCTCAATCTCACACAAATTATCAATGAACCTACCAGGTACCACCCCAATTCCGTAAACACGGGTACCCTCATAGATATCATCCTAACCAACTTGCCCTCCAAATACACCTCTGCTGTTTTCAACCAAGATCTCAGCGATCACTGCCTCATTGCCTGCATCCGTAATGGGTCAGCGGTCAAACGACCTCCACTCATCACTGTCAAACGCTCCCTGAAACACCTCAGCGAGCAGGCCTTTCTAATCGACCTGGCCGAGGTATCCTGGAAGGATATTGATCTCATCCCGTCAGTAGAGGATGCCTGGATATTTTTTTAAATGCCTTCCTCACCATCTTGAATAAGCATGCCCCATTCAAGAAATTTAGAACCAGGAACAGATATAGCCCTTGGTTCTCTCCTGACCTGACTGCCCTTAACCAACAGAAAAACATCCTATGGCGTTCTGCATTAGCATCGAACAGCCCCCGTGATATGCAACTTTTCAGGGAAGCTAGAAACCAATATACACAGGCAGTTAGAAAAGCCAAGGCTAGCTTTTTCAAGCAGAAATTTGCTTCCTGCAACACAAATTCAAAAAAGTTCTGGGACACTGTAAAGTCCATGGAGAATAAGAACACCTCCTCCCAGCTTCCAACTGCACTGAAGATAGGAAACACTGTCACCACCGACAAATCCACTATAATTGAGAATTTCAATAAGCATTTTTCTACGGCTGGCCATGCTTTCCACCTGGCTACCCCTACCCCGGTCAACAGCACTGCCCTCCCCTCTGCTACTCGCCCAAGCCTTCCCCATTTCTCTTTCTCCCAAATACAGTCAGCTGATGTTCTGAAAGAGCTGCAAAATCTGCACCCTTACAAATCAGCCGGGCTAGATAATCTGGACCCTTACTTTCTAAAACTATCTGCTGAAATTGTTGCCACCCCTATTACTAGCCTTTTCAACCTCTCTTTCGTGTCGTCTGAGATTCCCAAAGATTGGAAAGCAGCTGCGGTTATCCCCCTCTTCAAAGGGGGGGACACTCTTGACCCTAACAGCTACAGACCTATATCTATCCTACCCTGCCTTTCTAAGGTCTTCGAAAGCCAAGTCAACAAACAGATTACCGACCATTTCGAATCCCACCATACCTTCTCCGCTATGCAATCTGGTTTCAGAGCTGGTCATGGGTGCACGTCAGCCACGCTCAAGGTCATAAACGATATCTTAACCCCCATCGATAGGAAACAATACTGTGCAGCCGTATTCATTGACCTGGCCAAGGCTTTTGACTCTGTCAATCACCACATCCTCATCGGCAGACTCGACAGCCTTGGTTTCTCTAATGATATCCTCGCCTGGTTCACCAACTACTTCTCTGATCGAGTTCAGTGTGTCAAATCGGAGGGTCTGTTGTCCGGGCCTCTGGCAGTCTCTATGGGGGTGCCACAGGGTTCAATTCTTGGACCGACTCTCTTCTCTGTATACATCAATGATGTCGCTCTTGCTGCTGGTGATTCTCTGATCCACCTCTACGCAGACGACACTATTCTGTATACTTCTGGCCCTTCTTTTGACACTGTGTTAACAACCCTCCAGGCGAGCTTCAATGCCATACAACTCTCTTTCCGTGGCCTCCAATTGCTCTTAAATACAAGTAAAACTAAATGCATGCTCTTCAACCGATCGCTGCCTGCACCTGCCCGCCTGTCCAACATCACTACTCTGGACGGCTCTGACTTAGAATATGTGGACAACTACAAATACCTAGGTGTCTGGTTAGACTGTAAACTCTCCTTCCAGACTCACATCAAACATCTCCAATCCAAAGTTAAATCTAGAATTGACTTCCTATTCCGCAACAAAGCATCCTTCACTCATGCTGCCAAACATACCCTTGTAAAACTGACCATCCTACCAATCCTCGACTTCGGTGATTTACAAAATAGCCTCCAAAACCCTACTCAATAAATTGGATGCAGTCTATCACAAGACGCAGGCCTCCTAATTGTCCCTAGAATTTCTAAGCAAACAGCGGGAGGCAGGGCTTTCTCCTATAGATCTCCATTTTTATGGAACGGTCTGCCTACCCATGTGAGAGACGCAGACTCGGTCTCAACCTTTAAGTCTTTACTGAAGACTTATCTCTTTAGTAGGTCATATGATTGAGTGTAGTCTGGCCCAGGAGTGTGAAGGTGAACGGAAAGGCTCTGGAGCAACGAACCGCCCTTGCTGTCTCTGCCTGGCCGGTTCCCCTCTCTCCACTGGGATTCTCTGCCTCTAACCCTATTACAGGGGCTGAGTCACTGGCTTACTGGTGCTCTTTCATGCCGTCCCTGAGAGGGGTGCGTCACTTGAGTGGGTTGAGTTACTGACGTGATCTTCCTGTCTGGGTTGGCGCCCCCCCTTGGTTTGTGCTGTGGTGGAGATCTTTGTGGGCTATACTCGGCCTTGTCTCAGGATGGTAAGTTGGTGGTTGAAGTTATCCCTCTAGTGGTGTGGGGCTGTGCTTTGGCAAAGTGGGTGGGGTTATATCGTTCCTGTTTGGCCCTGTCCGGGGGTTTCTTCTGATGGGGCCACAGTGTCTCCTGACCCCTCCTGTCTCAGCCTCCAGTATTTATGCTGCAGTAGTTTATGTGTCGGGGGGCTAGGGTCAGTTGGTTATACCTGGAGTACTTCTCCTATCTTATCCAGTGTCCTGTGTGAATTTAAGTATGCTCTCTCTAATTCTCTCGTTCTCTCTTTCTTTCTCTCTCTCGGAGAACCTGAGCCCTAGGACCATACGTCACGGCAAACCGGGCATGATGACTCCTTGCTGTCCCCAGTCCGCCTGGCCTTGCTGCTATTCCAGTTTCAGCTGTTCTGCCTGCGGTTATGGAACCCCTACCTGTCCCAGACCTGCTGTTTTCAACTCTTAATGATCGGCTATGAAAAGCCAACTGATATTTATTCCTGATTATTATTTGACCATGCTTGTCATTTATGAACATTTTGAAAATCTTGGCTCTCTCTAATTCTCTCCTTCTCTCTTTCTTTCTCTCTCTCGGAGGACCTGAGCCCTAGGACCATACGTCACGGCAAACCGGGCATGATGACTCCTTGCTGTCCCCAGTCCGCCTGGCCTTGCTGCTATTCCAGTTTCAGCTGTTCTGCCTGCGGTTATGGAACCCCTACCTGTCCCAGACCTGCTGTTTTCAACTCTTAATGATCGGCTATGAAAAGCCAACTGATATTTATTCCTGATTATTATTTGACCATGCTTGTCATTTATGAACATTTTGAAAATCTTGGCTGTCTCTAATTCTCTCCTCTCTTTCTTTCTCTCTCTCGGAGGACCTGAGCCCTAGGACCATACGTCAGGACTACCGGGCATGATGACTCCTTGCTGTCCCCAGTCCACCTGGCCTTGCTGCTATTCCAGTTTCAACTGTTCTGCCTGCGGTTATGGAACCGCCACCTGTCCCAGACCTGCTATTTTCAACTCTTAATGATCGGCTATGAAAAGCCAACTGAAAATTATTCATGATTATTATTTGACCATGCTTGTCACTTATGAACATTTTGAACATCTTGGCATAGTTCTGTTATAATCTCCACCCGGCACAGCCAGAAGAGGACTGGCCACCCCTCATAGCCTGGTTCCTCTCTAGGTTTCTTCCTAGGTTTTGGCCTTTCTAGGGAGTTTTTCCTAGCCACCGTGCTTCTACACCTGCATTGCTTGCTGTTTGGGGTTTTAGGCTGGGTTTCTGTACAGCACTTCGAGATATTAGCTGATGTACGAAGGGCTATATAAATAAACTTGATTTGATTTGATTTGAGTCTATCACAGTGCCATCCGTTTTGTCACCAAAGCCCCATATACTACCCACCACTGCGACCTGTACACTCTCGTTGGCTGGCCCTCGCTTCATACTCGTCGCCAAACACACTGGCTCCAGGTCATCTACAAGACCCTGCTAGGTAAAGTCCCCCCTTATCTCAGCTCGCTGGTCACCATAGTATCACCTACCTGTAGCACGCGCTCCAGCAGGTATATCTCTCTGGTCACCCCCAAAAACCAATTCTTCCTTTGGCCGCCTCTCCTTCCAGTTCTCTGCTGCCAATGACTGGAACGAACTACAAAAATCTCTGAAACTGGAAACACTTATCTCCCTCACTAGCTTTAAGCACCAGCTGTCAGAGCAGCTCACATATTACTGCACCTGTACATAGCCCATCTATAATTTAGCCCAAACAACTACCTCTTTACCTACTGTATTTATTTATTTATTTTGCTCCTTTGCACCCCATTATTTCTATCTCTACTTTACACTTTCTTCCACTGCAAACCAACCATTCCAGTGTTTTTTTGTTTTTTTTACTTGCTATATTGTATTTACTTCGCCACCATGGCCTTTTTATATTTTTATTTATTTATATATATATTTTGTTTGCCTTCACCTCCCTTATCTCACCTCACTTGCTCACATTGTATATAGACTTATTTTTCACTGTATTATTGACTGTATGTTTGTTTTACTCCATGTGTAACTATGTGTTGTTGTATGTGTTGAACTGCTTTGCTTTATCTTGGCCAGGTCGCAATTGTAAATGAGAACGTGTTCTCAATTTGCCTACCTGGTTAAATAAAGGTGAAAAAAAAAAAAAAAAAAAATTGACCATGCCGACTGAACGCAAGTGTCTCTTGGTCAAGCAACAACAAATTGCGCTCCTTGAGTGACAGGGGGTGGGGCTAGGTCTGTGTGGAAAGCAGGATGGAGAGAGCAGAGAGGAATGACTCAAGTAGCGGTGTAAACTATAAAAATGGACGTTACACACGGCATATCACATTTAACAAACCAAACATTCAAATACCGTTATTGAAGGTAAAGTAAAAACGCAAACCGGTCCGTGCATCAATACCGGTATATAGTAAAATACGGTATACCACCCAGTCCTACTTGAAGTACTATACTTGGCTTTCCATACAAATCCTTCCAATCAAAAAGGAACCGGGTTTTTTGGTTACGTTCTCATGATAAAAACAGTGATGGTGAGATTAATGCTACAACTATTCATCGCTTTATTACGTGTCCCTGCGTCGGCCACATAGGCTACAGAAAAATCGCCATGCATGCATCCAATCTGTCCACATTATTCTCACATATTTCAAAATGTAAATTTGAATATCAAATTTACAATTTTAAGAATAAATACATTTTCTTAAAATGGTAAAGACCCATAAATGGTGGCATTATATGTGACATTACTTGCCCTATTTGGGGGCTTTCCTCAAGACAACCAATGTCATGTGTAATGTCACCATCAGCATTGCAATATGTAACCCTTTGTAAGGTATTTTTTCTTGGGATTGACATAATGATTTATGGAACATTGCAAAATGTGACGTGCAACAGCCATACCTGGCGTAGAGCGTTTTCTGTCCCTGGAGGTGTAAATGTCACATATGGGTAAGCTGAGCCAATAACACATGGTCTCAGTAAACACGTAATAAATACATTAGTACATAAACTTTCCTGCTGCCTTTATTATAACAGGTGAGTTTCCTGGAGAACATATTTTTTCAAGACAGTTTCAGTTCTGGCCTGACATGAGTTTTCTTCAGCAACCACACTAATAACGTTTTACTTTTAGGTATAATTATGACCCTTTATAAAGCACAGCTTTTTTGAGAATTGACAAGAGATATATGTCACATTTGGCAATGCACTCTAGTGCTAATGAGGACGTTATGTAGGCTATGTAAAGCCTTTATAAGTTGTGGTTCATTTAAAGTGGGACCATTATAGTGACAACTTATATGGAAGGACTGTTCCTTTTTCAAAATGCTCATTCTATAGGTAATTGTGTCATCAAACAGCTTTGTTTCATTGAGTTAAATATTCTCAATTGTACCATTTCAAAGGCAATTGAAGAAACGTTTAAATCAGCATCGCAATGTTAGTCCATGTTTCTCACAGCCATCATTCAGAGTTCATCAATGGAAACATATCATCAGTGTGAAAATACAAGATATCCCCTCGTTCCTCTGCTTGGATTGGTGGCCGCTATCCTCTCCACTTCTGTTCCACTCCCTCGGCCTTGTCGTCATGGTGGAGGAGCTCATTCTGGATGGCCCTTCTTCACAGTAATCCACTTTGACAGTTGACACCTCAGTACCTTAGGGAAGAGATTGACAGAAATAGGGATGTCAATAAACATAGCGATAAACCCGTGTTTGTCCTTGACGCAGGGGGGGGGCAGATTATTACTTTGTAATAAGAGGTAGGAGATCCTAATAAGAGGTAGGAGATGTGCCTGGCAAGAGGGTGGGTGTACATATTGCCCTACACAGGAACACATTATGTAGATTATAAAGCTTTTTCCTACAGTATGTCTCAAAAACATTTAGAATGGGGTTGTAGCTCGGCCAATTTACAACTAATGTCTGGGTGATGCAGATGAAACACAAATCATTGTCAACGTTTATGTGAAGAGCAATACTGCCAGTAATGTTGGAGAGATTATGTAAACTTAATTTTTTGTGTTATAATTTTATAAGTGTGATTCAAGATTACTTTACCACTTGACATCAGGGAGGGAAAAGCAGTTGACATAACAAAAAGCCTAATGATTCATATGTGTACACTTTTCACTTACCCTTCTCAATGATTAGCAGTACATCCTGTGTGTCATTACTACTATCCAAGTCCACGCCCAGCTTCTCCTCCTTGATCGAGACTATGTCAGGTCTGCTCTCCTCCTCGTCAGGTAACTGCAAAACCCCCTGGTATGGAGAGAGAGCATATTTAATTGAAAATACAGGCAATTGAAACTCATTATTTCGATTATTTAATATATTATAGCATTATGGGTGGAATGCATGATTGTAATAATTCATAGTTACTATCATAACAACATGTAACTGTTGGTAATTGCTGTCTATAATTACTCAAGGAATGCTTGTTACCATGCTTGTTACAAATGTTTCCGATAGCATCCCAACGCACCATATTTCAGCCTGCACAAACCACGTGATAAGTGTTAGCCAACTGAAAACCGACCACCTCATTGACACAACTCTGCAAGAAAGATCTGGAGTCTGATGCTCAAGCCCAATGGCAAAAACGTTCGTATAAAAAACTAAAGTTCAATTGTTAAATCATTTAACGGTGCATTTGAAAATGGGGCAAATACTTCAACAAATGTTTTATTTTTGCATAGGTAGTTACCGAGCAAACGTTAGCTGGCGTTTGGTATTCATCTACAGAATAGACGTTCCAAGCAATCTATTGAGTTTTTGGGGTTTAGCTAATTTAGTTAGTTAGTTTTATATATTTTTCTTATTTTTTAATTTTTAATTTAACCTTTATTAAACTAGGCAGGTCAGTTAAGAACAAATTCTTATTTACAATGAAGGCCTACCAAAAGGCAAAGGCCTCCTGTGGGGAAGGGGATGGGATTAAAAATATAGGACAAAACACACATCACGACAAGAGAGACAACACAACACTACATAAAGAGAGACCTATAGGGGGGCGCTAGAGAGCGTGCTATGGAGTAGACGTGCTTTGGTAGAGCTCCGCTCAATTTTGAAACAAATGCATATTTATCTTAACCTCTCACAACCTATAACTTCAAACATTGTCTGGCAATATGACAAAGTGAAAATGCACCTAAAAAGGTGGGCGCTAAACAAGATCATTTTAATGAGATAGACAACAAACTAATTTCAACATCGCCGACCCACGAAGAGTTAGCTGAAGATGCTAGCTCCCAAGAGTTCCCCACAGAACCTACTCAAAAGTTACCTGCTGGCTGCTATAAACTCACCAAGCAAGAAGGTGGACACAAGGTTGGCTGATATCTCAAAGAGTATTGGGACTTTGACTGAAACTGTGAAAGCAACTAAGGGCAGGATGCATGAGGTGGAGCAGACGACAGTCGACCACGAGGCCAGGCTACACGACATAGAGAAACAGTGCACAACGTTCAAAAATGACAACAAAACCCTGAAAGCCCGATTGGAAACGCTCGAGTCGCATTCAAGACGCCAGAACATCCGAATATTTGGGTCCAGGAGGACACTGGGAAAGGGAAACCCACTGAATTTATCTCGGAGCTGATACCGGCATTGCTGGGGAGTGAACACTTCAAAACTGCCATCCTGATCGACCGCGCACACAGATCACAGGCAACGAAGCCAGCCAAGGGCGCGCCACCAAGGCCCGGCTGCACTATCCCCAGACCAGGGATCTCATCCTCAAGCTTGCTAGTCAAAAGTTCCCCCTTAACTACAACGGAGCCAGGGTACCTTTCTACCCAGATCTTACGTTGGAGGTGAGGAACCAACGGAAAGAGTATGATGAGTTACGCAAGAAATGCAGGGCGGCCAACATTCGATATGGATTCCTCTTCCCGGCCCAGTTTAAGGTGACAGTCGAGGGACCAACACCTACGTTGACAACCCAAAACAGGTCGATCTGTTCTTGTCAAGCAAGCTCCCTGGCTGAGGATACAGAACGACTGTGTCAGCCGGCTAAATGGCCAAATACAGGCCAGGAATGTGTTTGAATTTCCATTTATAGATGACGAGGTAATGGGAAATCACTCAGTAATGGGACGGGAGAGGGGATGGGGTCTGTGTTTTATGTTCACATTTAATAAGTTTTTCTTTTGGGCTTTGTATGACAGCAACAATTTGCTCTAAAATAAGAAATGCCACATAGTGACCGAGCACAGAGTAGACCTGGTGGAATAAAGATAGTCAGCTGGAACTGTAATGGCTTAGGGCATGTCGTGAAACGAGCGAAGGTTTTTTTCTCATCTTAAATCACTGGGCGCTGACATAGTGCTTCTTCAAGAAACTCATATTAAACGCTCGGCTCAGGCCAAGCTACGAGTCGGCTGGATCGGTCAGATATACCAGTCGAATTTTGATGCAAAAGTGAGAGGGGTAGCAATCCTGATAAGGAAAAACTTTCCTTTCGTTTACTCATCCTCGATTTCAGATCCTAATGGTCGGTATATTATTGTGGCTGGTACACTGAATTCGAAACCAATGACCTTGGTCAGTTTATATGGACCCAACTTCATTATCCTGCTGAAACATGAGGTGATGGCGGTGGATAAATGACACGACAATGAGCCTCAGGATCTTGTCCCGGTATCTCTGTGCATTCAAATTACCATCGATAAAATGCAATTGTGTTCATTGTCCTTAGCTTATGCCTGCCCATACCATAACCCCAAGTCCATCATGGGGCACTCTGTTCACAATGTTGACATCAGCCAACTGCTCGCCCACACGACGCCATACACGTGGTCTGCGGTGGTGAGGCCGGTTGGACTAAAACAACGTTGGAGGCGGCTTATGGTAGAGAAATGAACATAAAATTCTCTGTCAACAGCTCTGGTGGACATTCCTGCAGTCAGCATGCCAGTTGCACGCTCCCTCAAAACTTCAGACATCTGTGGCATTGTGTTGTGACAAAACTGCACATTTTAGTGAAGCCTTGTATTGTCCCTCATGCTGTTTAATCAGCTTCTTGATATGCCACACCTGTCAGGTGGATGGATTATCTTAGCAAAGGAGAAATGCTCACTAACAGGAATGTAAACAACCTTGTGCAAAAAAATTGAGAGAAATACACTTTTTGTGCATATGGAAAATTTCTGGGATCTTTTATTTCAACTAATGAAACATTGGACAAACACTTTACATGTTGCATTTATATTTCTCAGTGTAGTTACCTATGAGCAATTTCTATATAATTACATTTAGTAAAAAATAAATGTAATTTTTTTTTAAATTAAATATCAAAAAAATAAATAATGAAATATCAATATTTACATAAGTATTCAGACCCTTTACTCAGTACTTTGTTGAAGCACCTTTGGCAGCGATTGAAGCCTTGAGTCTTAAGTATGACGCTACACGCTTGGCACATCTATATTTGGGGAGTTTCTCCAATTCTCCTCTGCAGAATCTCTCAAGCTCTGTCAGGTTGGATGGGGAGTGTTGCTGCACAGCTATTTTCAGGTCTCTCCTGAAAATAGGAGAGACCTGAAAATACTGACCACAAATACTGAACCACACACCTACTTACCAAAACCACTGACCACTACTGACTACACAACTACTGACCACAACCAACCAACTACTGAAACACAACATCACAGATACTCACCACAACCACTGACCACTACTGACCACAACCACACAACTTCTACCCACAACTACTGACCACAACCAACCAACTACTGAAACACAACATCACAGCTACTCACCACAACTACTGACCACAACTACTGAACTACAAAACGACTGACCACTACTGACCACAACGACTGACCACAAAGTCACAACTATTGACCACACCAACTGACTACAAAACTATTGACCACTACTGACCAAAACCACACAACTACTGACCACAATTACTGACCACAACCAACTACTGACCACACAATTACTGACCACAACAACATAACTAAGGAGCATAATTACTGAACACATCTCCTGACCACAACCACATAACTACTGACAACAACTACTGAACCACACAAATACTGAACCACACAACTAACAACCACAACAATACAACTACTAATTATAACTACTGACCACAAACTACTGACCACAACTAATGAACACAACTCCTGACCACATCCACAAAATACTAACCACACCTACTGAACCACAACTACTTCCCAAAATGACTGACAACTACAGACCACAACTACCGACCACAACTACCGACCACAAAGTCACAACGACTGACCAAAACAACTGACCACACAACTACTAACCACAACTACTGATATAACCTACTGGCCACAACCACACAACTACTGACCACAGATATACTGACCACTACTGACCACAGCTACTGAACCACACACCTACTTACCAAAACCACTGACCACTACTGACCACAACTACTGAACCACACACCTACTTACCAAAACTACTGACCACTACTGACCACAACTACTGACTACACAACTACTGACCACAGCCACACAACTACTGGCTACACAACTACTGACCACTACTGACAACAACTACTGGCCACAACTACTGAACCACACACCTACTTACCAAAACCACTGACCACTACTGACCACAACTACTGACCACAACCACACAACTACTGACTACACAACTACTAACCACAACCACACAACTACTGGCTACACAACTACTGACCACTACTGACTACAACTACTGGCCACAACTACTGAACCAGCCCGAGGTCCGGCGATTTCTGCGCTTATAAGAGTCGATTTCCGCGCTTATAAACCCAGGATCGTTACAGTATTTTGCTGTCTGTTATTTTCCCTGGTTTTGGGGACATACCTGTTTTGGGGTATTTTTGCCTGTTGGCTAGACCCAGCTTAATAAACGTATGCATTGGAAGCATTCCTCTCTGCGCCTGACTCCACACCCACCATTCCTAGCTATCCGTGACCTCATGTGCTAACGGTTTGCTGGTTGTAACATTGTAGCTTGCTGTTTAGTAGCCGTATCTACAACTAAAGAGAAGAGGTTTACTCATAGATATGCTACCTGCAGTTGTTTAGCTAACTTAGCTAGCTAGCTAGACTAGTTAACTACCAGGGTTTCCGTAAGCCAGTAATTGGCTACTTTTGGCTGCAAAACAAACGAAAAGCAGATAAATAAAAATTGATGCCGTCCAAATTGAACGTAGAAAAAACAACGGTAGGCGGGCTATCAGCGCGTCACCAACCACTTTACAATGTGAGCTGGAGGCATTATTCCTTTTGAAAACATACTTAATTGTTTGAAACCTGAATGTTTTACTTCAAATCATGAGGCATGTCTCCGACCATGGCTAAATAGCCTAAATGAGTGCATGGAACTCAAAGATGGCCGATGCAACCTTTGGCCTATAACTTCCATTGTCAACTACTGTTACTAAAATACATAAAGCTGACAAATAAAAACTTTGGTTCATTCAATCAAATTTATCTCTCTACTTAGCCTGTCTGCTGTGAATTGCACCAGGTTTCGCCATGCTGTTGACATGGTCGTTGCCAAGAGTGTCCCTTGACTTTCTTCCAATACACCTGTATGCCGTGTTTGGTTATGAGGTCATCGCAAGCTAAAATGAGCTCTTTGTTTTTCACCTTTTTGCCACTTGAAGTAGTCATGTGCTTTTGTTTCCAAAACGACAAGTGGCATAAGAAGGTGAGTCTGGCGTAGTTTGAGTTGGTGCAGATTACCAGTTCTGACAAGTCATATTTCACCTCTGTTTGCAGTGTGATCAGTACGCCAGGAATTTCTGCGAACTGGCTGGTCTTGTTACCTAGCTGAAATTGAAGAGGTTTGCACGGAGTGTCGTTGTGCCATACCAATCCCACACCAGCTTGCAAGTGGTCTAGATGACGGTAAGAACAGCCATCCACAAATGCCATCAGCATGCCAAGACGCACGTTCTCTTCGAAGTAGTGATGGTTTGAAGGCAATGGCGGAGCTATGTCACACGGGGGGGTGGGGTGAAATCAGTGTCTAAATAAAAACAGGCACAGACTGTGTATGGAAAATGATTTAAGACTGAGACTCTCTCCAATACAACCTAACATTGTAGAGTTATGTGCATCCTTTCAAGCATACCCTTCTCATTAACCTGTGGTGAGTTATTCCACATTTTTGATGAACAAATAAAGTTTTAAGATGGCTAAATAAAGAGCAAAATTATTAGTATTTGTGCCATGGTCCTATAAGAGCTCTGTCACTTCCCACGAGCCGGGTTGTGACAAAAACTCACACTCATTCTTATGTTTAATAAATGCATCGTATAGTGTGTGTGTGGCAGGCTTACAATGATAGCAAAAAACAACATTTGAGAGTGGGCTGACCCTGGTGCTAGAGGGGGTACGCAGCTGGAGGTTGAAGGTTTGAAGGGGTACGGGACTATAAAAAGTTTGGGAACCACTGCTCCAGATGGTACCTTAGGGTGGTATTCTGCTGCATCGCAGAGTCCACCTGGGAGCTTAGGGTATTTATTTTAGACACTTGAGTGTCACACTTGCTCCATTCGGCCTCATACTTATCTGTTATGGTTTGCAGGGAGAGGTCTCGAGTGCGGAGCGAGAGATTCAATGATGAGATGTCCTCCGCTTGCTTAGAGGTCACTTTTTCCAATGTTGTCACCTGGGTTCTCTCATCGTTCATTAGGTCAGCGACTTCAATGAGTTCTGCTGTTTTGTCCTCCAACTTAGTCATTGTGTTAATTAGCTGATCGTCTTTTGTCTGCAGCTTTTGGAATAGAACATTATTGCTTTGAGTGGTCATTCAAAACTACTTGAAGGGCATCAAGTTGCTCGCCCTTGTTTTTAGCTAGCTCGTCAGATTCATCAAGTTTTGTGTGGACTTTGTATTTATTTTGGGCTAAATCGAGTTGTTCCTGTAGAATACAGATTTGTTCAAGACTTTGTCGTAAGTGCTTGCCAGATCTTTCAATTGTTCTGTTCCTCGGCTAGCAGTATCGTCTTTGTCGGCTTTTATCGATAACTTCCTGGTTCTATCCACCTGTCCCTTCATCTCCACAGTTTCCTGCTCGTGTCTCTGCTGGGCACTGAGGTATTGGACCACTGTCCATCTCTGTTGGTGGGCATAGTTTAGGGCTAAACTGGAGAGAACCTTCACAAGGCCTGTGCCTGATGGTCTATCACAATTTCTGCAGTTTTTTTGCTTATGTCATCCTAATCTAACATTCTCAGCCCTTCGACATAGTTAGGATTTGCGTCTCTGCAGAGGTCAGCGATCAATCTTTACGTGGGTGAGGGTTCACTTATCAGCGGGGCACCCCATCCGATAACTAATAATCATAATAATGATCAAGATATTTAAATGTATGTAAAGTTTGGTTTTTGTGTCGTTGGAAGCTGCAAAAACGATTTTAATCAGTTTATAGACATCAATGAATCATCAATACTGGATCAGTAATTTGGGAGTTGGGCTATTAATGAACTTGCAAAAGCAAATTTAAACGATTAATCAATTTGAATGAGAAATCAAACCTGTGTAGGCTATTTGGAAATTCAACTTTAATTAACTTGAAAGTGTTGCATCTAGGTTAATGTGGATAAGTTTTAAATGTTTCATTGGTTGGAACAAACCAGTTTGGATATTATCCAACTGATCAACCTGAAAAGGTAAGTTTGGCCATTTTAAATTGAATGAAGTTGAGATTGATTGGATATCATACAGTTTACCCCATTGTAATATGTGTGAGAAGACAAGAGGTTTTACATTTGAAAAAATCCCCAAAATTACTGGCGATATGTCACCACCAGGGGTCACTTCTCCCTGATAGCTGAAACCACATAGGATTCCAGCAAAGGTGGGACTTCCAACAATATTAGGTCAGTAATGTGGGAGTTGGCTCCAATGAGCTTGCAAAAGCAACTTGAATTGATTCATCAATTTTAATGATAAATCAAACCTGTATAGGCTACTTGGGAATTAAACTTAAACTAACCTGAAAGCACTGTATCTAGGTCAATGTGAAAAAATGTGTCATTGGTTGGAACAAATCGATTTGGATATTATCCAAATGATTAACCTGAAAAGGTACGTTTGGCAATTTTAATCCCTTTATTAAATTGATTGAGACACCAATATCTAATCAGTTGTGATTGGCTGGATATCAGAAGAGCAACCACTTGTTCCTTAATTGGGAATTAATTACCACCAGGGGTCACTGATCAAAAGCGGGAGTCCCGAAAAGGCGGAACTTCTGTCGCCCAAAGGTCACTGATCCCAGAAAGCTGAAATCAAACGGGATTCCTGCACGGAGCGGGATTTCACCGTAAACAAAGGAAAATGGCTACTCTTCCTTTGCTAGCTTAGCATCTAGTGCAAGCTAGACCTAATTGTACCGGAATCTCCCTTCCGAGTAAAATAGGGAATGGGTTTACTAATGATGTCTCACGTTCAACCTTTTTCGGCATTTCCTTCACTAGCACTGTTGTACCGGGAACACGCGGTAACATAAAAGAAAATACCTGCCTTTGGTCTACTCACACTACTGAAAACGCGAGAGATAATAGGTCAGTTTCAGTCAAACGACTATGTCTACTAAAATTGACCAAATTGGCTAGGCCATATGTCCTCGCTCAAGAAATTAATTTATGACCGAATCTACTCGCTCCTGAAACGCGAGAGACAGAAATAGTACTACGTTTGGCCCAACTAGTCTTTTCCTCAGAATACCCCAACATCGGCTGGCCCATATGTCCTAGCTCGTAGCATTCATTAAATCCCCTACACACTGACTTTTCTTCAGATATACAACACCGGAGTCAATCTCTCCCTACTAGTATCTGGATGAAAAGGAACCACACACATGCCACTTTCAACAAATAATCCTGCCTACAGCGCTATTGGTGTACAACGTATCTTGCTACACAATTCCTATAGACTGAATTCAACAGTAAGGCCTAGTTTTATCTTAGATTCCTTGCACGGGGCTCCAATATGTCGTGAAGTGACTATCATTAATCTGATTACTTATTTATTTTATCAATTAAATATGTTTAATTGATACTCGATTAAATTAATCATTAAATTAATCAATTAACTCATTAGGAATTTGGGGCACCATGGGAAAAGTTGTTTAATGAGTTACCATCTCCCGAATTAACTCAAGAATATATAGATATCATAACAGTCACTAATTAATAATTTCCTCATATCAGTCTCATTATGAACGTTGTAGACTTTGTAAATCTGCACAAACTCGGGTCTCACTGATCATTCCATACCACACAAATTGATTTGATTATTTATTTACTAACAAGCTAAATGATAACATAAGATACACATACACACACACACGGTATAGGTTATTGATTGGAAACTTAATACGACGACAACAAGTCCATAGCGAACTAACACAATATGACACTTGTTACACAAGATGGAGATTTAAAGGGAGAGAGAGAGCAAGAGAGAAAGAGAAGCAACACTTGGATACATTTGGGAACTACACTCGCAATAACACTAATACCTTGCCCCGAACTGCTGCTCTTTTGGGTAAGAAGGAATGCATGTATTTACGTGTTGAATGTCTTTGTCGGGTATCTCTGTTGGACCCAGGCCTTCGTGGAAAGGGTTCCGCTTGGTGAGGAGGGTTCGATTGAGCTTTCTTATTTCGGATGGCCTTCTCCTTCATTCTCTGGTGTAAGTCTCTGATTGTCCACAGGAGGTCACAATGTCCTTCTTAGTTGTCTGTTTACTTGCACTCGTTCTGGAAGAGTGGTCTCCTGAGGATGGCTAATCAGCCGTGTCGATGATCCCCAGAGTGGTGATGAGAGCACTGTAGGACATGATGATTTGAAGAGAATAACAGGATGGTCCTACTTAAATTCACCTCCTTAGATACAGTACTTAGAACAGCTACTCAGCCGTAACATTGATTGTTAAGAGGTTCCTTTGTCTTCTTCAACCTTGTGTTGTGTTCCGGGGTTGTGACTATCGTAGACCTCGCTGCAGCTGTGGTCCGATTTAGTCTTATCTTTTTATACCCTCGGGTAAAACAGGGGGCATTTTGTCATTCTCACACACTCTCTGGGCTCCCTGGGGTGTGGCTAGTTTCAAGGCAAGGTATCAGAATTAGTATGATCTCGTTAGAGAAATAAAATCACAATCCTATTGTCATAAAAACATTCTCTTTATCCTTGATATTTTCTACAAAACGTAAAGAATGTAAACCTTTTATACACAGTGTAAAAGCTCTTGAAGTTACAATATTTTCATTATAACGTCTTTATAACAATTTTAATCACAAAATAGACATTCATTTTCCATACTCCATCTCTCATCATTCCCAACATTCAGATGTTTAAATATATTGTCCCAGTGTCCATTCTTTGATGTTGAAGTTTTGGACGGAAAATTCATCTGTAACACAAAGACATTCCATTTGCCCAAATTAGACCCCAAAAGGAATCGTCTGCTGCCTACAATTTACGATCGACATGAGGTGTTATGGTATGTGCAGACATAAGCTACGGACAACGAACACAATTGCATTTTATCGATGACAATTTAAATGCGCAGAGAAACCGTGATGAGATCCTCAGGGCCATTATCGTGCCATTCATCCGTCGCCATCACCTCATGGTTCAGCATGATAATGCATGGCCCCATGTCGCAAGGATCTATACACAATTCCTGGAAGCTGAAAATGCCTGCATACTCACCAGACATTGTCACGACTTCCGCCAAAGTCGGCCCCTCTCCTTGTTTGAACGGTGTTCGGCGGTCGACGTCACCGATCTTCTAGCCATCACTGATCCATTTTTTATTTTCCATTGGTTTTGTCTTGTCTTCCATCACACCTGGTTCTAATCCCATCAATTACATGTTGTGTATTTAACCCTCTGTTTTCCTTCTTGTCCTTGTCGGTGATTGTTTGATTGTATGTTTGTGCAAGTTTGTGTTGGTGCCCAACGGGTTTTGTACCTACTTTGATTCTTTTATATATTTTGGTTTTTGGAGTTTTGTTAACTTTTAATAAACGACTCCATTTATACCAAGTTCGTTCTCCTGCGCCTGACTTCCCTGCCACCAACACGCACCCATTACAGAATCACCGACCCTTCTATGGAGTCAGCAGGAGAAGGTACGCCGGCCATAGAGGTGGAGGAGCGCGTCCAGGAGCATGCAGTAATACTTTACCATCTTGGTGCCGCCATGGACCGCGTTGTCCAGACAATGGACCGCTGGGAGAGACAGGGAGTTCTTCCAGCGCCTCCACAAGCACAACCGGGGTCTCCCCTGAGCGCCCCTTTCCCGCCTGAACCCAGTAGGATCCGTCTCTCCTGGCCACAGGAGTATGACGGGAGTACTGCCAACTGCCTGGTGGTTCCATCCTCCCGCACCCCCTCTCCGATACCCATGGACCTGGGGGAGCGGTGCGCAGGGAGACCGGACCGCTCGTGCACTATATGTAGCCGCAGAGTTCACACTGCCGGTCGGTGCCGGGTGGGTTCCTCTGGGATTCGAGGCAGCAGGCAGGGCGCTCTGGCGTCACCCCAGGTGAGCTGGCACCATCCTCCAGCCCAGAGTCCTCTGTTGCACATATGTTTGTGTCTGTCACCTTTCCTGACTTTTCCCCGCATTCCCAGCATAAGGCGCTCGTCAATTCAGGCGCGGCTGGGAATTTCATTGATAAAGCTTTAGCCCATAGTTTAGGGATGCCCATTTTTCCCGTGGATGTCGCTTTCCCGGTTCACGTCTTAGATAGTCGACCATTAGGGTCAGGGTTGATTAGGGAGGTCACCGCTCCTTTGGGCATGGTGACGCAGGGGGGTCATACGGAGAGAATTAGTCTCTTCCTTATTGACTCTCCTGCGTTTCCCGTGGTGCTGGGCCTACCCTGGTAAGCTTGTCATAACCCCACTGCTCTCACAGGGTGGTCGCGAGAGTGCTCAGGTAGGTGTTTAGGGGTTTCCGTTGGTGCTACTACGGTGGAGAGTCCGGACCAGGTCTCCACCGTGCGCATTCCCCCTGAATATGCCGATTTGGCGCCAGCCTTCTCTAAAAAGAAGGCGACTCAATTACCAACTCATCGACGGGGCGATTGTGCGATAGATCTCCTGGTAGACGCTGCACTTCCCAGGAGTCACGTGAATCCCCTCTCACAGGCGGAGACGGAGGCTATGGAAACATATGTCTCCGAATCCCTGCGTCAGGGGTACATTCGGTCCTCCACTTCACCCGTCTCCTCAAGTTTCTTTTTTGTGAAGAAGGAGGGAGGTCTGCGCCCGTGTATTGACTATCAAGCCCTAAACCAGATCACTGTGAAGTACAGTTACCCGCTACCTCTCATAGCCACAGCGATAGAGTCAATGCACGGGGCGAGGGTTTTCACCGAATTTGATCTCAGGAGCGCTTACAACCTGGTGCGTATCCGAGAGGGAGACGAGTGGAAGACGGCTTTCAGTACCATCTCTGGGCACTATGAGTACCCCGTCATGCCGTACGGGTTGATGAATGCGCCATCAGTCTTCCAAGCTTTTGTAGACGAGATTTTCAGGGACCTGCACGTGCAGGCTGTAGTGGTGTATATTGATGACATTTTGATATACTCCGCTACACGCGCCGAGCATGTGTCCCTGGTGCGCAGCGTGCTTGGTCGCCTGTTGGAGCATGACCTGTACGTCAAGACTGAGAAATGCCTGTTCTTCCAACAGTCCATCTCCTTCCTAGGGTATCGCATTTCCACGTCAGGGGTGGAGATGGAGAGTGACCGCATTGCAGCCGTGCGTAATTGGCCGACTCCCACCACGGTAAGGAGGTGCAACGATTCTTAGGGTTTGCTACTACCGGAGGTTTATCCGGGGTTTTGGTCAGGTAGCAGCTCCCATTACTTCACTGCTGAAGGGGGGCCCGGTGCGCTTGCAGTGGACAGCTGAGGCGGACAGGGCTTTTAGTCACCTGAGGGCTTTGTTTACCTCGGCTCCCGTGCTGGCCCATCCGGATCCCTCTTTGGCGTTCATAGTGGAGGTGGACGCGTCCGAGGCTGGGATAGGAGCTGTGCTCTCTCAGCGCTCGGGTACGCCTCCGAACCTCCGCCCTTGTGCCTTCTTCTCGAAGAAGCTCAGCCTGGCGGAGCGAAACTATGATGTGGTGGACCGGGAGTTGTTGGCTGTCGGCAAGGCCTTGAAGGCGTGGAGACATTGGCTTGAGGGGGCTAGACACTTTTCTCAACTGGACTGACCACCGCAATCTGGAGTACATCCGGCTGAAGAGGAGACTGAAACCTCGCCAGGCAAGGTGGGCCATGTTTTTCACACGTTTTGTGTTTACCCGTTCTTACAGACCAGGCTCCCAGAACGTTAAGGCAGACGCATTGTCCCGGCTGTATGACACAGAGGAGCGGCCCATGGATCCCACTCCCATACTCCCCGCCTCTTGCTTGGTGGCGCCGGTAGTGTGGGAGCTGGACGCGGACATTGAGTGGGCGTCACGTGCAGAGTCCGCTCCCCCTCAGTGTCCAGCTGGACGTCTGTACGTTCCGTCTGCTGTCCGCAACCGGCTGATCTATTGGGCCCACACATCACCCTCCTCTGGTCATCCTGGGATCGGCCGGACGGTGCGCTGTCTTAGTGGGAAGTACTGGTGGCCCACTTTGGCTAAGGATGTGAGGGTTTATGTTTCCTCCTGCTCGGTGTGCGCCCAGTGTAAGGCTCCTAGGCACCTGCCCAAAGGTAAGCTACAACCCTTACCCGTTCCACAACGGCCGAGGTCGCACCTGTCGGTGGATTTCATAACCGATCTTCCACCTTCACAGGGTAACACCACGATCCTGGTCGTTCAGTTTTTTTATATATAATTTTGCAAAAATGTCAAAAAAACATTTTTCCCTCATCAATCTACACACAAAACCCCATAATGACAAAGCAAAACATGTTTTTTAGACATTTCTGCAAAATTATATATAAAAAAACTGAAATATCACATTTACATAAGTATTCAGACCCTTTACTCAGCACTTTTTTGAAGCACCTTTGGCAGCGATTACAGCCTCGACGCTACAAGCTTGGCACATCTGTATTTGGGGAGTTTCTCCCATTCTTCTCTGCATATCCTCTCAAGCTCTGTCAGGTTGGATAGGGAGTGTTGCTGCACAGCTATTTTCAGGTCTCTCCAGAGATGTTCGATCAGGTTCAAGTCTGAGCTCTGGCTGGGCCCTCAACGACATTCAGAGACTTTCCCCGAAACCACCCTTGCGTTGTTTTGGCTGTGTGCTTAGGGTTGTTGTCCTGTTGGAAGGTGAACCTTTGCCCCAGTCTGAGGTTCTGAACACTCTGGTGTAGGTTTTCATCAAGGATCTGTCTGTACATCCGTTCATCTTTGCCTCGATCCCCACAGCGTGATGCTGCCACCACCATGCTCACCGTACAGATGGTGCCAGGTTTTCCCCAGATATGGCACTTGGCATTCATTCCAAAGAGTTTCATCTTGGTTTCATCTGACCAGAGAATCTTGTTTCTCATGGTCTAAGAGTCTTTAGGTGCCTTTTGGCAAACTCCAAGCAAGCTGTCATGTTCCTTTTACAGAGGAGTGACTTCCGTCTAGCCACTCTACCATAAAGGCCTGATTGGTGGAGCGCTGCAGAGATTGTTGTCCTTCTGGAAGGTTCTCCCATCTCCACAGAGGAACTCTGGAGCTCTGGAGCCATCGGGTTCTTGGTCACGTCCCTGACCACGTGTGGATATCTGAAAGGATTGGATAGGTGTCCTGGACATGAGCCTGTGTGGATAGTCTCATGTAGAAAACATACAGTACATGAATGAGTGGTAGGCCTAAACAAATACCCCTCTGCCTATATGATTAAACACATAGGCACTACTTTCACATTCCGTGCATTTTAAATCAGAAAAGTCAACGCCAAAAGCTGAAAATATGGTGCTACAATAATAGCCAACATATAATTGCAGTTGCAATTGTAAGTGTAGAATGTGTACATCAGATGTGTATGCAGTGATACAGAAGGCATATGATAAGGTAATATTATATTAAACTTAATCTGAATGTAGCATAATAACTTGAATAATTTGTTATTATTAGTTCTATTGGCACCCAATTCCAAGTACTGTAGGTTCCCAATTAAGATTAGTCTAAAACTTGAGCAGTGTGTGTGTGTGTGTGTGTTGGGGGGAGGCCTGGGGATGGACATGTGCTGCTGATGTGGGATTCCACATCAATCCCTATCCTAGCCCCTGCCCTCTGATAAACCAAGTGGAATTGTTTCCATATTTTGGACACCTATCCAATCCTTTCAGATATGTATGTTTTCTACATGAGACTATCCACACGGGCTCATGTCCACGAACGCTTTGACGCAACCCAGAAGTGTTTTCGCTGTTCACAAGCAAGCGACATGTACAGTGGGGGCAGGGTTGGAGCAAGTCTACGCCTATAGGCTACATTGTATGTCTGTTTGAAGCAGAAACGGGATAACAATATCCTGGTCCAGCTAGGCATCATGTTGATATCTTGTCATGATAAATACATTATAACTAATCGTAATATACAAACCAGAACATATAATAATCATTATACTAAACTGGGACGTTTAGTGTGAATTTTTGTACTGTGGCTTTAAGAATTTATCCTCCCCTCCTTCCTAGTCCGTCATAATTTCTCTGTCCTAGGTGCTAAACTGAAGCGACGCTCATCCCGTTGCAGTATCAGCAGCCATGGCCGAAATAAAGACGGGGATTTTCGCCAAAAACGTCCAGAAACGGCTAAGTAGGGCGCAGGAAAAGGTAAAGCGTTTAACACATTTCAAATCGACATCCTGTGTATCAAGTTGTTTTTGCTTTGTGCTAAACCGCTTTTGTGCCCAGAGGAGCTATCCAAGGATTGTTCTAGGGTAGCTGGGAGGAGCAGGTGAATGGATGTGTGTAGAAATTGCAGTCGGTGTAGGCTATTCGTGCACGGATAAGTGAATATGTATCATGATTAAATACCTTCCATGATATATTTTGCTTGACTATAACAGCATTTATGTTCTAGCCTCTGCATTTAGCCTAGATGCATGGCGACAATTGTAATGTCGCGAATGCAATATTATCCCCTACTGCCATTTCACAGCGAGGCTTGGAAGGCTCCATTACAGTATCCACTTTAATATACGAACTAAATGAACGGAAGGCCCTTAGAACGGAGGTTGGGCCTTTTTTTGAAGATAGAGGCCAACGGACTGCTTTTATGAAGCCTGTCAAATGAGAATGAGCCCACATCAATCTTATAACGAATATCACGTCAACCAAATGTCATAGCGACGTGCGAAACATTTCAGTCGATGTTAAAGATCAGCCTACTCCATTTCGAGGCATGACTGTGTTGTTTCATTTACATTTCGCTCATAGCCCAATTAAATGCATAACCTTAATTCAAGTTTTGTGTCAAACCCGTGTTTTTCTGCAAGGTCAGGGGAAGGGGAGATGGTGAGATGGGGAATGCCCTGCTCACTGCAGCACTAACGATATAGCGGTGGTTCTCTTCCCTACTCGTGCTCAACGATGCGTTTTTAGGCTGTGGCGTAGCCTATATGCCTGCGTTTACAGTAGTAGAGATAATACTCAGCCAATCCTTTCTATTTAAGAACGGGTATTTTTAGGGCCTTGCTTGTATTTACAGACTCCAGGCAGACAAATAATGGAATTTTGGCCGAAAGCTTGAAAAAGGGAAACTGCCTAGGTTAGGGGGCGGCCTAGCAGTTAGAGAGGCGAGCTAACAACTGGGTTGCCAGTCTGAATCCCGGGTCCGATGCGAAAAATCTATCAGAAAGTGAGGCAGCCGGGGGGGGGGGGGGGGGGGTTGCTGTTATCAAATCCTAGATGCCATTGCCTGCCGTTGTGCCCTTGAGCAATGCACTTACCAAAACAACAGCTCCCTGGGGGCACACTGTGAGTACTGCTCCAAAAACACGTCTATATGTGTCTTTCAGAGGGATTGGGTTAAAAGCGGAAGTCAGATTTTGGTTGGACCTTGTGTGCAATTGACCAATAAAGTCATCTTAATCTATTGTTTTACAGGCTATGTCTTACCGAAAATGGGATCTATGTTTATTATGGCTTTTATCTTTAGGCGAGCTAGTCATTTTTACAGGACAATATTGAATGGTTTTAGCCAGTTGTTTTTACAACCTGTTTTGGCCTGCCTCGTTTAAATTACACATGCAGAGCGAGAATTGGTTTGATATGAAATGGGACGTTGACATGAAAGCAGATGCAATTACAGACAGTCTATTAGACATAATACAATTGTATCTACAACCATGATAAAAGACTGCACACCGATCACCCATTACCCTTCTTTCATCTAGCTGATGGTCAGGTCGAAATAAAAATCACCGGCCTGTGAAGCTGGTAAAGAGAGTATTCCCTGGTTCTAGCTCAGACACACGCACACACTGACACAAACCGCAGTAAGAGGATTGTCATTCTTTTAATATCCCCTCGTGCTACTGTTCTCCTAATGGCAGACTCGAGGTGAAGAACGTGCGGAACGGTCTTAGTTAATATATACATGACAGCCAAAATGGCTTTTTAATTACACCTATTGCTTGGCCCAAGTGTATGCGGTAGCCTAGTTATTAAACCCACGGTATTCCCAAACAAATGTTCTCTGAACTCGAGCACAGGTGGAAACATTAGTTTAATACCTCTCCTCTAAATTCAATAGCGTTGACAGACGCACAATGGGACTTTTGCCGGGGAAATTCACGATGACACGCGGTCAACATTTTTATTGAACATACATTTGTTTCCTGGAGGCGCGTCGGCCTTATGACAAAGCTGCATCAACATGTCTAAAATCTGTGGGGTGGCAGGCAAGATGTGTAGACCGTCTACCTCTGGGTGTGCTGTCCATGGTGCTGAAACCACCACTGTTCTGGTGTTACATTTTTTTTGTCTAAGTGAGGGACGTGTACATTTATGAAAGGTTTTGGCTTGCAGTATACTACACTTACACTGAGTGCTTTTTCATTTGGTATTCAACATGCTATTCTTATTCTATTCTAAGACAAACCTTCAATTTGAAGGCATATTGAAGTTCATCATAAGTGTTCAATAAAACTTTATTGAATGAATGCACCTTTTTGTCAACATCAGGTCTGCTCATATTCTATAATCAGCTTTACCCTAGATGTTACCACCACAATCCAATATTACTTTATAATGGATTATACCAGCACATGTTTTACACCCACTTTTTGCCATATCTTCAATCTAAGTGTAACGGTTGTTGGAAGGAGAGGACCAAGGTGCAGCGTGGTACGTGGTCCATATTTATTAAATGAACACTGAAATAACAAAAATAACAAAGATAACGACCGAAACAGTTCTGGCTGGTGCAGACACACAACAGAAAACAACTACCCACAAACACAGGTGGGAAAAGGCTACCTAAGTATGGTTCTCAATCAGAGACAACGATAGACAGCTGCCTCTGATTGAGAACCACACCCGGCACAACACATAGAACTAGACAACATAGAACACAACATAGAATGCCCACCCCAACTCACGCCCTGACCAACCAAAATAGAGACATAAAAAGGATCTCTAAGGTCAGGGCGTGACACTAAGCCTACTAGAAAGTGGGTGCCATCAGACCTAGAGGGAAGCAAAAGTAATTCCGTTACCCAAGAATGGTAAAGCCCCCTTTACTGGCTCTCCACGCGGAACGAGGAAGAGCTCGGTTTTGTTTCTTTGGAAAGTTTGTTGTTTAAAATATATTGTAAAGTTCTTGGTAGCTACCTAGCTTCTTATGTTGGATCCCGCGATGCAGTTAGCATCAGTTGCTGGGACTGCTTGTATCTTTCCAGTGATCCTGCTGACCAAGGACGGGTCTGAGAAGCTATTTGGCATCGCAGCTAGCCTAGCTGCTAATTTAATGCATATCCTAGCTTCTGGGCCTGAGTAACAGGCAGTTTACTTTGGGCACGCTTTTCCTCCGGATGTCAAAATACTGCCCCCTAGTCCAAAGAGGTGATTAATGAGGAGTATCCAGACGCTGCACTTGATGCATTTATGAAATTGCTTCTTCCAATTATTGATAAACATGCACCTGAGAAGAAACTGACTGTTAGAACTGTTCAGGCTCCATGGATTGATGAGGAATTGAAAAACTGTATGATTGAAAGAGATGGGGCAAAAGGAGTGGCTAATAAGTCTGGCTGTACATCTGACTGGCTTACTTACTGCAAGTTGAGAAATTATGTGACTAAACTCAACAAAAAGAAGAAGAAACTTTAATATGAAGCAAAGATCAATGATATAAAGAATGATGGAAAAAATACTTTGGAGTACTTTAAATGAAATTATGGTCAGAAAGAGAAATTCAACTCCATCTTTCATCGAATCAGATGGCTTATTCATCACAAAACAATTTGATGTTGCCAATTATTTTTAGGATTATTTCATTGGCGAAGTGGGAAAATTTAGGCAGGGAATGCCCACGACAAACTATGAGCAATTATATTCATGCATAAAAAAAACGAATAATGAAAGAAAAGCAGTGCAAGTTAGAATTTTGTAAAGTTAGTGTGGGAGAGGTGGGAAATGATTGTAAACGATCAATAATGACAAAACTCCTGACATTGACAACTTAGATGGAACCCCAGTGAGAATGGTGGCTGACGTTATAGCCACTTATCTGGCATATTTTTAATCTGAGCCTAGAGGAAAGTCTTTGTCCTCCGGCCTGGAGGGAAGCCCGAAGTAATTCCACTACCCAAGAGTGGTAAAGAGGCCTTTACTGGTTCTAACAGAAGACCTATAAGCTTGCCAGCTCTTAGCTTACTGTTGGAAAATATGGTGTTTGACCAAATACAATGCTATTTCTCTGTAAACAAATTAACAACAGACTTTCAGCATGGTTATAGAGAAGGGCACTCAACATGTACTGCACTGACACAAATGACTGATGAGTGGCTGAAAGAAATTGACAATAAGAAGATTGTGGGAGCTGTACTGTTAGATTTCAGTGCAGCCTTTGAGCTTATTGACCATAACCTGTTGTTGAAAAAACTTAAGTGCTATGGCTTTTCAACCTCTGCCATATCGTGCATTCAGATCTATCTATCTAATAGAACTCAGGGTTTTCTTTAATGGAAGCGTCTCTAATGTCAAACATGTAAAGTGTGGTGTACCGCAGGGCAGCTCTCTAGGCCCTCTACTCTTTTTTTATTTTTACCAATGACCTGCCACTGGCATTAAACAAAGCATGTGTGTCCATGTATGCTGATGATTCAACCATATACGCATCAGCAACCACAGCTGATGAAGTCAGTGAAACCCTTAACAAAGAGTTGCAGCCTGTTTTGGAATGGGTAGACAGTAATAAACTGGTCCTGAACATCTCTAAAACTAAGAGCATTGTATTTGGTACAAATCATTACTTAAGTGCTAGACCTCAGCTGATTCTGGAAATGAATGGTGTGGCGGTTGAACAAGTGTAGGAGACTATATTACTTGGCGTTACCTTAGATTGTAAACGGTCATGGTGAAAACATATATATTCAATGGTTGCAAAGATGGGGAGAAGTCTAGCTGTAATAGATGCTCTGCCTTTTTGACACCCTACTCCAAAAAGCAAGTTCTGCAGGCTCTAGTTTTGTCTAATCTTGATTATTGTTCAGTCATGTGGTCCAGTGCTACAAGAAAATACCTAGTTAAGCTGCAGCTGGCCCAGAACAGAGCGGCACATTTTGCTCTTAATTGTAATCAGAGGGCTAATATTAATACTGTGCATGCCAGTCTCTCTTGGCTAAGAGTTGAGAGACTGATTGCATCACTTCTTCTTTTTATAAGAAACATTAATGTGTTAAAAATCCCAAATTGTTTGCATAGTCAATTTACACACAGCTCTGACACACACACTTATCCCACCAGACATGCCACCAGGGGTCTTTTCATAGTACCCAAATCCAGAACAAATTCAAGAAAACGTACAGTATTATATAGAGCCCTTATTGCATGGAACTTCCTTCCATCTCATATTGCTCAAATTAACAGCAACCCTGGTTTCAAAAAATAGATATAGCAACACCTCGTGGCACAACGCCTCTCCCCTATTTGACCTAGATAGTTTGTGTGTATGCATTGATATGTATGTAGTTCTGTCCTTGAGCTGTTCTTGTCTAATGATGTTCTGTATTATGTAATTCTGTAATATGGTTCATGTTTTGTGTGGACCCCAGGAAGAGTAGCTGCTGCTTTTGCAACAGCTGATGGGGATCCTAATAAAATACCACATTTGATCTGTTATTTACAACAGTGTTTGCCCTTAAAAGTGAATGCACTGGTTATTTTTTGTGTGCAATTTTGGCATAGTCATGAAACCATAAACTCTAACTGTGCCTTAGCTGCAATGGTCAGGCGAAGACAGAGGGGTTTGAAGAACACACACACACACACACACAGACACGTATCAATGGAACCATGAATCAGAGCTAAATTTACTCTGAAATGGACCAATTATAGTGCTAATTTTAGCCGCCATCCAAATGGAGTATACTCAGGTCTTGTTTATACTGACATCCTAGGCTTTGTCCCAAATGGCACCCTATTCCCTATAGAGTGCACTACCTTTGTAGTGCAGGGCCCAAAGTGCACTATTTTTTATAAGAGCCCTATGTAGGAAATAGGGTGCAATTTGAGACACAGCCCTAGACTTTCAACACATTTCCAATACACTGCCTTCCTTACTGGAAAGGCTTCTGTGGATGACAGCGATTTATTTTAATCCTGAAGGATGATGGCTATGTTTTCTCTTTGGGTAAATGTTCCCCATTTTCATTTATACTTTTAATCTTCTGTATATTCAACCCTTAAGTTGGACAAAATACATTTTAGTGGATTTTCAATTAATAAGTATGAGTACATGTACACGATCCAGGGTATTCATCGTCCCTCAGCCATTTTGATTTTAACACTCAATTTAATAAGATGGCGGTATGTCAATAGGTGTTGGCCCACTTAGATGAGCGTATTTATTTATTTCTTTACCGCCATTTCGAATTAGTGGGTGGAGCGTTAGTTAAACACAACAGTGTGCCTCAGTGATCAGTAGGTCTGGCTACCTTCAAGATGGATATTAGAAATTGGTTTAAAAATAATGCATCATCTGCTGCAACAAGTGGCGCTGAAACTCCACTCGTTGAAATCACTGCTACACTTGATGGCAATCATGGTAATGTGGCCAGCCCACAGAGTTCGGCTAGCCTAGTCTCTGTCAATGGTGAAGCTAGCGGAGCCCACCTCCCAGTCCTGCCACCTGCCTCCTTGCCACCACCCAGCTCAGCAGCAGCTGCTAGCCATGCTAAATCACACAGGCCAGAGCCACCAAACATCCAGAGAAGCATCCCCAAATGACCTTGGGGTTGAGAAGCCCAATCAGGTGATATTAGATGTGTTTCCAGTAAGTTGTATTCAGGGAAGAAGCAGTCTTTTGCTAATACGTGGTACCGTAATCGAGATTGGCTAGAGTATTCAGTACAAGCTGACCTAGTCTTTTGTTTCCACTGCCGCAAAGGTTGTGTCATCAGACTCAACCTTTACCATTAAAGGGTTCTGTGGTTGGAAGCATGCATTAGAGACAGAAAAACAAACCTGCCACCTCGAAGGAACACTTAACATGTAAGGGCTATATAGAGGGAGAGAGAAATGCACCAAGAGACAACCAGTGTGGATATTTCCTGCGCTAGCATGGATCAGCTTGCTCTTCATAGATATTACCTAGGCTCTATTGTTGACATTATTGCATTTTTAGCCGTTAATAAACTCCCTCTAAGAAGAGATCATGACGCATGACAGAGAAAGGCAGTGGGGTGTTGTCATTGTTTGAGTATACCCTCCAAAATGACCCAGAATTGGCTGGAGGTGGCTCCTCTCCCTGTTCGGGCGGTGCTCGGCGGTCGTCGTCGCCGACCTACTAGCTGCCACCGATCCATTTTTCCTTTTCGTTTGTGTCTGTCTGTTTTGTTTACACCTGTGTCCTATTAGTTAATTTCGGTGGGTTTATTAACCTCCCGCTGCCTGCTAGTCTTTGTGCGGGATTATTGGCTATTGTTACTTTGTTAGGGGTGCGTGTTTGCACCACAGGGTTTTCTTTCTCACGGTAGCTGTACCGTTTTGGAATGTGTTTAGGAGCAGAGGTTTCTCCCCTGTGTGTTGCGTTTATTTCCCTGTGTGTGGCGACTTCGTTTGAGTGTGTTCCCCTGTTGTTGTTGAGTTGGGACTTCTAATTAAACGATTGTGCCACTGGGACTTCCTTGCTCTCCTGCTCCTGATTCCTGCACCTCCCTCCTCTAAGGAGGCACGTAACAACCAACCATTCGCCACAACGCAACCTACACGAGCCACGACGTCCAGAACGACTTAATAAAACCAATGAGCAACTTAGTGACAGAGCATATTGTCGGGGAAGGAATAGGGGACTCGTTTTCTTCTATTAAAGTGGACAGAACAAGAGACTCCACGGCTGCGGAAACATTTCAATCGTACTTCGGTTTGTTGATGGAAACTATGAAATGAACGAGCTCATTCTGACCATAGCCACTGCAGATGCAGGTGATGCCAACACTCTCACAGAAACTGTTATCACAGAACAGACCAAGGCTGGACTGAGAACTGACAAAATCCTGAGTAAAGTCTACGACGGAGCCTCTGTGATGTCGGGGAAGCATGGGTGAGTGCAGAAACTTCTACCACCAGCTTCATCTGGTGGTGGTCCATGCCATTTCCTCTGAGGATGCCATCTGATTTTCTTTTTCAACATTTGTAATCTTCTTTACAAATCCGTAAGAAAGCCCACCGTTACAGTTCATTACAAGGGGGAGACACTGAAACGCCTACTGGACCGGTCACCTGGCCGCTGTACAAGTCATCCTCAAGACCTCCAAGGATATATTCCAGTTGCTGGCACAAATTGAAAACACACAAGCTTTTCCCGCAGATGTGAAAGTCGAGGCAGTGGGGTTGCTGCGCTCCATATCAAAGCCCAGCTTCAGGTTGATCGCCCTCATGGTAAACAAGATCCTGTTACTTTTTGACCCACCAAACAATGTGCTCCAGTCACATCAGTGTGTTAATGGTCTCCAAGTGTTTGGAGCTATGGAGTCAGTGCGTTGATGCAACAGGCCAAGGGCCAAACAAGAGGAGACACACAACCAACAAAAATGTGGTTGAAGAACCAACGGGAGCGGGACACAAGCATGATGAAGAGTAGACGAGCAACGGAGTGCCGGAGATGCACTACGTGGAGAGATGAACGGGCGCTTTGGGAAGGTGCAACAGCATACTCATGGAATTGCTGTCTTCACTGGATCCAGCAGGGCACATGTTTCTGGATACAGCCAATAGATGCCGAGTATGCTGTGGCCCAACAGTTCCTCCACACACAAGTGAATGGGTCCACGCCTGCAGAGGATTGGAAATGGACACAAAACTCTTCTGACCACCTTCCACAAGACCATGGAGTCATTTCTAAGTGTCATGGTAGCGATGAAGTCTGCTTTAACGTTTGGAACCTCCACTGCCAGGTGTGAGAACTCTTTTTCTACATTGAAAAATGTTTTCGGTGATCCCCGAAGGAGCATGCTTCACCCTCGCAAAGCCCACCGTATACAACTTTCCTTCGAGAATGACCTCACAAGGAAATGCAGGAATGAGTGGAAGGAATATGTGCTGAGGAGATTCCATTCCGCAGAGAAATGCCATCTCCAGCTTTACTAGACCCAACAAGGAGAGGCAGAGAGAGTGAGTAGATTGTTTTGATGTCTTTCTTGTCTGCAATGTGCAGAGTGGTGCTGTCCATGGTGCTGTTTAAGGTTAGCTTGTTATTTGCACTGAGTGGTGCTGTCCATGGTGCTGTTTAAGGTTAGCTTGTTATTTGCACTGAGTGGTGCTGTCCATGGTGCTGTTTAAGGTTAGCTTGTTATTTGCACTGAGTGGTGCTATGCTGTTTAAGGTTAGCTTGTTATTTGCACGCTGTGGTGCTTTTGTGACTCTGTTTTGGCTATAGGCATAGGTAGGCCTAAAAATAATACTTTAATATTACTATTACTTTATTGTATAAGATTTGATTCAATGTTATGGCAAATTCTTTGTCCTCATTCAAGAGCTGTCGACTCCACTCAATAGTGCTGAGTCTCATTATTGGCTGTTGAGCGATCATGTTTATTATCATGGCAAAGACTACGTTTTTATTTAGTTGTTTCATATTTTTGTAAGGAAGGACAATAAAGAAGAGAGAGGGAGAAAACAAGGGTGCCGAGAGAGAGACTGGCTGCCAGAGAGAGAGACTGACTGACTTCTTCAACCGAACCCATCTCTACTGGTCCAGTCTGTGAGCTAACGCACAGGAGTGGACTGTTGTTTTTCTCCCTATTTATATTCACCGACAAAAGCTATTCATTAATTAGGACGAATTTCTAGTTTTGTATTTTTTACGATCAAAATGAAGAAACGTGGAATAAAGTGCTCGGATACTGACTGCTGACTGATTGGTAGAAGGACTAAAGGTTTGTTTCTCTCCACAACGCATTGTATAAAACCAAGTTGAATTTGCATGGAAGTAAAACTCTAGATTGAAGTGTTTAAATTGTAGTTTGTTTCAATGTTATCATTGTTGATGATGGTGAAAAAATGGAGGACAAGAACGAAAGGAAAACCTGATTCAAATGGGAGATGTTTTGTACCAAGATGTTTTTACCCTATATATCAACTATTTGATTATTGCCTGTACTGTGTTAAACAGTTAGCTGTAGTATTGCCTTCATTATAGTGGTAACGCAATAGGCTAGTACACTCTTATTTCTTTGTCTTTTATTTGTTGATTGTGTTGTGGTTTGAGATGGGGTTTCGATACAGGTCAGGAAAAAAACAGTTTTCATTTTTCTTATCCAGTTGTTCCTGTTGGATTCAGTATCAGTTAATTAAATCAGACTTTATTATCTAGGCTTACCATTTAACCCCCTAAGGTCGATGTCTAATGAATTAGCATAATACAAAAATCCCCTTAAAAATCGGTTAGAGATTTGTGTGTGTTCTTCTTCAAACCCCTCTGTCTTCGCCTGACCATTGCAGCCAATGCACAGTTAGAGTTTATGGTTTCATGACTATGCCAAATAGAGATGTGTTCATTGGATGCATCTCAATCCACCGCATCCACCCATGTCGCACATCCACATCTGTGGTGAAAGATGACAGAACTGTTTGTCAGACCACGAGACATCCCAAAAATCGGTCTTCTCACAAAATTGTCTGCCGCGTTCAAACGGTTTCATTTGCGTGGCGCAGCCATGTAGCCTTGGCTGCACAGACAAGTAACATAGTTAAACTCAAAATATGCAATTCAATTATTTTGAAAATGCATTTTATTAGTCTTATGTTTTTTAGGACCTGCCTAAACGAATGAATAATGGATTTCTTTGTGATGGTGTATATTCAATTGATTTATTCAAATAGACGCCCACCCACATCGCACGTTCCCACTCCTTGGAATTCTAATTCCAACCCCAGCCGTTGTAGAAGTTGTATTTTTACATCTCAATAAAGAAGGCTGTTGGGACCTCCTGTAAAGAAAAACAAGAACATTGAGACTTGTCCCGAAGCCACTCCTACATTGTCTTGGCTGTGTGCTTAGGGTCTTTGTCCTGTTGGAAAGTGAACCTTCGCCCCAGTCTGAGGTCCTGAGCGCTCTGGAGCAGATTTTCATCAAGGATCTCTCTGTACTTTGCTTCGTTAATCTTTCCCTCAATCCTGACTAATCTTCCAGTCCCTGCCTCTGAAAAACATCCTCACAGCATGATCCTGCCACCACCATGCTTCACCGTAGAGATTGTGCCAGGTTTTCTCCAGACGTGACACTTGGCATTCAGGCCAAAGATTTCAATCTTGGTTTCATCAGACCAGAGAATCTTGTTTCTCATGATCTGAGTCCTTTAGGTGCCTTTTGGCAAACTCCAAGCGGGCTGTCATGTGCCTTTTACTGTGCCTTTTACATCCTTCTGGCCACTCTACCATAAAGGCCTGATTAGTGGAGTGCTGCAGAGATGGTTGTCCTCCTGGAAGGTTCTCTTATCTCACAGAGGAACTCTGGAGCTCATTCAGAGTGACCATCGGGTTCTTGGTCACCTCCCTGACCAAGGCCCTTCTCCCCCGACTGCTCAGTTTGGCCGGGCAGCCAGCTCTAGGAAGAGACTTGGTGGTTCCAAACGTCTTCTATTTAAGAATGATGGAGGCCACAGTGTTCTTGTGGACCTTCAATTTTTTGGTACCCTTCCACAGACCTGTGCTTCGATACAATCCTGTCTCGGAACGCTACGGACAATTCCTTCAACCTCATGGCTTTGTTTTTGCTCTGACATGCACTGTCAACTGTGAGACCTTATAAAGACAGATGTGTGCCTTTACAAATCATGTCCAATCAATTGAATTTACCACAGGTGGACTCCAATCCAGGGATGATCAATTGAAACAGGATCCCCCTGAGCTCAATTTTGAGTCTCATAGCAAAGGTTCTGAATAGTTATGTAAATAAAGTATGTCTGTTTTTGTTATTTTTAATACATTTGCAAGAATTTCTAAAAACCTGTTTTTTCTTTGTCATTATGGGGTATTGTGTAGATTGCTGAGAAATGTTTTAATCCATTTTAGAATCAGGCTGTAACATAACACAATGTGGAAAAAGTCAAGGGGTCTGAATACTTTCCGAATGCACTGTACGGGTTGAAAATGGCAGATTTGGACACTGATAAGCGCTTAAATTGGAACGCAGTGGTTTTACAGTAACATGCTGTCAGAGCGAGGGTCTCTGCCAAACAGCTCTGTGTGGGTTTTGACTGACAGCCGCTCTGAATTTCAGCACCACGCAGCAAGATGTTACCCCCCATCACTCCGCTAATTGGGCAACTTTTGCGAATGTTTTGTTGTTTGAGTAAGGGAAAACGCTTTCAATGACGAGGACTCAATTATTTTGAAAGATGTTGAGGATTTTAATAAATGCCGCTTCGACGCCGTACAAGCAAGCCAAACAAAAAGACAAAAAAACAAAAACAAAAAGAGTCCAAATGTGCACTTCACGTTTCCATATCATAAAACTCATGTCATACACAGTGTCAATGTTTATGATCCCTTTGTTTGATGTACAGTTACAAGCTGACATGGTGTCCTACCCTTGGATGTCCTGAACAGAATGAGCCTGTTTGTTGAATTGTGAAGAGAATTTGCCACGGACCACGCATCTGAATGCACATCTGAATGCACATCTGAATGCATATCTGAATGCACTCATGACTCCATTCTATGCGCACCAAAATGAAGATCTGCTTCTCTGAATTGCCTTGTGAAAGCCTAACACTGTAAGATCGTATTTTTTTAAATTTAGCTAGTCACGTTGGCAATAGAACAATCTTTTCAATTATGCCCACCCGACCCAGATTCCGATTTTATTATGGACCGTTTTTGGATTGCGTGAATCACAACAGTAATTGTGTGAGGGCTTGGATGCAGGTCTTGTGTTCCAAACAAAACAACTACAAGTGTGCTTTTTCTAGTTCCGCAACGGCCCAGCTAGGACAGCTCAAAAAAGCACCTTAAAGTTCAAGACTCTTCTTTGAGTCATGAAAGTGAATTTAAATTATTTGGGAACTGCACACTTTGGAGAGGTGTATGGCCACTTGGAAACACCAGTTAGACCTCTCACTCAAACCCTTGTCAATTTTTGGTCTCATGCTGCACCTACCCCCAATTTTCCAAGAATAATCTTATCATGTTACTGAATGTATCCAGAGTATCTCCGATTTTATTATCAACAAATGCAGAGAAAAGTACAGTAAATGTAAAATGAACATAAAATCAACAGTGTTCATGTTTGGATTCAGTCTTGTGTCGGGTGTTGTGTCCTCACCTTTTAGTGTAATCATTTCCCCATAACTTCCAAACTGTTTCCTTTTAAATGCTACCTTGGTTATGCATTCCATATTTTTTCTGTAAGAAACATTTAAACTTTGCCCTATAGGTTAATTCCCACGAGTGTAAGGGGTTAATGTTAAGGTTAAGATTGTGTAGGAGAAGCTGATCCTAGATCTTCATCTAGGGGAAACTTCAACCTGGAGAAGGCCTGCAGGAATACGAGAGAGGACAATGAGTCATTTTGTTATCAGGGGGAAGGTATTGGATGTAGCCTGGCCCTGATATGAGATCCTAGGGCAGGATGGATCACATGATGAAGAGGTAGGGTAAAAGAAACAACCAATACCGATCCCAAGTGACAAGACACATCATGTCCCAATTATATACACCTATAATGGATTTTCATCTGCTACAAGGGTTTGTGAGACATTAAAACCTTGTCAAAAGCATGAATCTAAGTTTACAATATTAAAGTCTCTGCTTGGTTTCCAACCGGGCAATTTTTATATATTTTTTGGGGGACTCAGTGTATTCACTGTTCCTCTTGTTGACACAATCAATGTTGTTAATGTTGTGCTGGTCCTGTATTCAGTGTTTTTCTTTATTATCTCATCTTTATTGTGGAACAGTTGGTTTGGTCTGGTTTGATTGTGATTCATGTGTGAGTGGTAACAATATAACCTTGCAGGTAAAAATACACAACAGTAAGCATATATTGCCCCCTCATCTCCACCCACTTCGACAGTGATTTGCCGTGAAGACACAGAACCATTTTGGCAGTAGCTGACCTGTTAAGACCACTATGCTGATGAGGTGTACTTGTCGGAGTGTTGAAATCCTGCACTAGCGCTCCATCCATAATGTTTTAGCAAAGGGATATGCTCAGGTATCTTGGCTTAGAAACATACTCCACTTTTTGTCTCTTTCACAGTAATGTGGTATCCATTGTCAAAACTCTGGGTTCGCGCCCAGGTTCTGTCGCAGCCGGCCGCACCGGGAGGTCCGTGGGGCGACGCACAATTGGCCAAGCGTCGTCCGGGTTAGGGAGGGTTTGGCCGGTAGGGATATCCTTGTCTCATCGCGCACCAGCGAATCCTGTGGCGGGCCGGGCGCAGTGCGCGCTAACTAAGGTCACCAGGTGCACGGTGTTTCCTCCGACACATTGGTGCGGCTGGCTTCTGGGTTGGATGTGCGCTGTGTTAAGAAGCAGTGCGGCTTGGTTGGGTTGTGTTTCGGAGGACGCATGGCTTTCGACCTTCGTTTCTCCCGAGCCTGTACGGGAGTTGTAGCGATGAGACAAGATAGTAATTACTAACACAATTGGATACCACGAATTTGGGGAGAAAAAAGGGGGGGAAAAACTATTAGCTCAACTCAAAAGTTTAACATGTAAACTCAGCAAAAAAAGAAACGTCCTCTCACTGTCAACTGTGTTTATTTTCAGCAAATTTAACATTCTTTTAACATTTTAATTCTTTTAACATGTGTAAATATTTGTATGAACATCAACAACTGAACAAGTTCCACAGACATGTGACTAACGTCTCTGAACAAAGGGGGGGGGGGTCAAAAGTAACAGTCAGTATCTGGTGTGGCCACCAGCTGCATTAAGTGCTGCAGTGCATCTCCTCCTCATGGACTGCACCAGATTTGCCAGTTCTTGCTGTGAGATGTTACCCCACTCTTCCGCCAAGGCACCTGCAAGTTCCTGGACATTTCTTGGGGGAATGGCCCTAGGCCTCACCCTCCGATCCAACAGGTCCCAGACGTGCTCAATGGGATTGAGATCCGGGCTCTTCGCTGGCCATGGCAGAACACTGACATTCCTGTCTTGCAGGAAATCACGCACAGAACGAGCAGTATGGCTGGTGGCATTGTCATGCTGGAGGGTCATGTCAGGATGAACCTGCAGGAAGGGTACCACATGAGGAAGGAGGATGTCTTTCCTGTAACGCACAGCATTGAGATTGCCTGCAATGACAACAAGCTCAGTCCGATGATGCTGTGACTCACCGCCCCAGACCATGACGGACCCTCCACCTCCAAATCGATCCCGCTCCAGATTACAGACCTTGGTGTAACGCTCATTCCTTCGACAATAAACGCGAATCCGACCATCACCCCTGGTGAGACATAACCGCGACTCGTCAGTGAAGAGCACTTTTTGTCAGTCCTGTCTGGTCCAGCGACGGTGGGTTTGTGCCCATAGGCAACGTTGTTGCCGGTGATGTCTGGTGAGGACCGGCCTTACAACGGCCTACAAGCCCTCAGTCCAGCCTCTCTCAGCCTATTGTGGACAGTCTGAGCACTGACGGAGGGATTGTGCGTTCCTGGTGTAACTCAGGCAGTTGTTGTTGCCATCCTGTACCTGTCCTGCAGGTGTGATGTTCGGATGTACCGATACTGTACAGGTGTTGTTACACGTGGTCTGCCACTGTGAGGATGATCAGCTGTCCGCCCTGTCTCCCTGTAGCGCTGTCTTAGGTGTCTCACAATACGGACATTGCAATTTTTTGCCCTGGCCACATCTGCAGTCCTCATGCCTCCTTGCAGCATGCCTAAGGCACGTTCACGCAGATGAGCAGGGACCCTGGGCATCTTTCTTTTGGTGTTTTTCAGAGTCAGTAGAAAGGCCTCTTTAGTGTCCTAAGTTATCATAACTGTGACCTTAATTGCCTACCGTCTGTAAGCTGTCAGTGTCTTAACGCCGTTCCACATGTTCATTAGTTTTTTATGGTTTATTGAACAAGCATGGGAAACAGAGTTTAAACTCTTTACAATGAAGATCTGTGAAGTTATTTGGATTTTTACGAATTATCTTTGAAAGACAGGGTCCTGAAAAAGGGACGTTTCTTTTTTGTTTTGCTGAGTTTATGATATTATAGCTAGCAGAGCAGGTCGCTAATGGCTAGTGTGTGTTGAGGATAGCATTCCATTTAGCTAGCATTGCTGCGAATATCATTCTTGTAATGTCTGGCTTTTGGTGACTTTGCTGTGCTGTGAGACTGAAGTAGAGGCTTAGCCAAGAGGTTAATATTTGATAGGCTAGCTGTCTCTGCTGGATTGTGTTTCCCCTCTAGGTTTTGTGCCCAGGGTGTAAACAGAGCTCAGGGACTAATAAAGGTAGACCACATAGTAATGGGGTTTGAGTGCTTGGGTTGCCGACTGACACCTTAGCTGGATGAAATAGCCTGGGGTGTTAAAATAATCACCAGCCTCCGTTGGTCAATTGAAATGAGCATTGTCAAGGCTTGCTTGAAATAATCACCTGTACATTTCTCACTCACATCTATTGCTAGTTAATCTGCAATGTAAGCCTGTTGGTATAATTCACTATTTAATGAATGCAACTACCGATCCTGACATATAGTGGTGGTATATTCAATGATTATAACCTTTAAGAGAATGCTCATCAGCTTTTATGTTTGATTCTCTCCTGATGATGTTCGTTGGAATTGACCCTTACTTTGTTGTTGTTATTTTATTGAACAAGGACAGCAGTGGTGGGACCAAGTCACAAGTTGAACGGGTCAAGACTCAAGTCAAGTCCAAGTCCTGAATTCTAAAAGAAAGTCAAGTTTTTATTTTTCAAGTCAAAAAATAAATAAATCTTGTTTTGTCTACAACACATTTTGATTAGCCTATGTAGACTAATTGTAAAATATGGACCTTGTAGAAGTCGTAAGGGCAGGAAATCAGCAGAAGGCAAGGCAGGTTGACATGCTCAGAGTGTAGATATATTTACAGATCTTGGTGATCCAATGGTGAAAGCACCAAATCATACAAAATATACAAGTAGATTTACCAAATATACACAGGCAATAGTCCACTGGAAATAGCCTCTGCATCAGCCTTTAACTTGTCCTATTTGAACGGACACAGGTAGAGGGCAAGACTGCACAACCTCCCCTTGAGAAACCAAATCTAATCTGTCTAACAGGAGCTCCAAGAGGTACATAAGGACCATACAATTACCCAATTTGGCAATTACAACCAATAAACTGGTTCTACAATGTTAATGGCAATTTCCACATTGTTACATCGGTCCATTTGTAAGTTTGATTAATAATGATATTTCAACACCATGCTTACATGGAACAATCATTTTCTCTTATTCAATGTTCTGACTCCAAAGCGTGGAGAGCAGGAGGCCACGTAGCCTATTTCTAAGCACACTGAGGTGCCCATGCTCCTACTACACACAACAAAAACGAGACGCAGGACACAGACATTGGGAACATACATGGAATAAACAGAACTTCTACCTCATGAGTCTTGCGAATGTTCATGTGCACAATAAACATTGCACCCACTCAGAGCAGGGTAACAAATGGTTGGCTAAATGAAAAGGTATCGTAGGCCTGCTACACAGAAAACAGAAATGTCAACGTGTTGCAATAAATGGTACGGGATGGAATGATGAAACACTAGCAATCATTGTAGTATTACATGGAATATAGATTTACCACATATACATTTAAACGTGTGAAAGCAACGGCAAACATTTCAACAAGAGGAAAAAGCACTCTCGGCTGGTTGGAGTTTGGAGAGCGCAAAGTGGAAAGCCGCGCCCATGGTGAGTCTTAGCCACAGTAATAATTCATTTTAACAACAAATTTCAAATGCAAGCTTCATAAGTAAATGATCAATTTCAAGCTATTTTTAAATACCGAAAGACCAGTAGGCCTATGCTAGTAATTGTTGCCCCATTGCTGGTGGGCTTGCAAAGTAAACAGTTAATATTCTTGATCACTAAACTATTTTTGGAGTTGCATATTTATTTATTATGGCAATCCTCTCTCCCTAAAATTGTACATTTGTCGTACACAGCAAATCAGCAATCTGTTTGCTAGCTCACCCGCCCTGTGTTGATTGATAGTTTGCTGGTCCAATCAGAGGGCCGAGTGTGAGTTTCACTAGCCAATCTGTTGCAGTTTTTTTGTTGTTGCAAGGGCTATGCTGCAGCTACTGTCTTGCTGCATGAAAAGTAATCCATGTAGACTCTGTGCCACCAAATGAGTGACAAAACATTACAAAATCTAGCCATATAATTTCGACATTCTAAAACCTGTCAAGTCAAAGTTGAGTCCAGAGTCTTGAGGCTCCAAGTCAAATCTCAAGTTATTTATTTTCTAAGTCGAGTCTCTTGTAGCTCGAGTCCAAGTCATGTGACTCGAGCGAACAACTCTGAAGGATAGTGTATATATTTCTGATTTTACAGAGAAGGGAGAAAGCAAAGGCAGTGACTCAGAGCATTAGCCTAAACCGGGGACTGGAGGTTGTGATGTTTTCTCACATTCGGAAGCATCAGAGAACAACATTACAGAAGAAGTAAACTACCCAAATCTGGCAACCCTCTGTTAATACATTCCCCACCCAAATTCAATATACATCTGTATGCGAGGGTAATTCAACTATTCGAGGGCTGGGGTACTGCTGGTTTTCTTTCCTGCCTAGTTAATTGATCAATTGTCATTGGCCAATCAATCCTTCACCTGGGTCATGTTCAGTAGGCAGAAAGCTTTTTGAGGTGACGTGAAAAGAGGAGGTACTGTTGCGAAACATTGATCTACTACGCTATATCTTAATTAACACAGCCCAAGTGTCCATGTTTCGAAGCAAAGAATGAAACCAGATGGTGTTTCCGCACTCCAGGACCGTAGTCGAACATGTCCACAGTATGTTTTACTTGGTTGTTTTTTCCATTTATTTGCATGTTCTACTGTTGAGAATGTGATTCTATTGGTGCAGTGGAGTATTTCAGTGGAGTGACTGACCCTTGAAACAGCTGACGAGCTGTTCAAAAGAGAGTACCTAAGGGATGTCTGTCTGACGCATCATTCATATTAACATTTGCTTAATGAACCAACAAAGAACCCTGGCAGTTGCCCTATATTTACAGTCTCCTTAGACTGTATACCATTGGCACGCAAGTGAGAAAATGCAAGTGTATTTTCCACACTATCCGTGCAATGTTTTCAATATTTTTTTTCGTCCTCTCATGTTGTCTTTTTTCAGCCTTGGGGATGGTTGGTGGGTTGTGGTTTAACTACAGTTGGAGTGAAATGTGAATTTAAGGTTAGAGGTTGACAAACCAAAAACCCTGCTCAAAACTGTTAATCACACACACCTTGTACGAATGAAAAATAATGACAGATAATGTGACCGTTCTGAAACTAGTAGCCACGCCTGATAAAACCAAGGATGATTTAACTAGAGTCACATTCTATATTTTTTATCTCAGGCTTGCTATAACCTTCTGAGATGGAGCATCTCGGCTATGTGGTCCTATGTGAGTGCCCTGTATGGAATGTTGCTTATGATTCGATTTGATTATTGTTGGTGGACAGGGTTACAGCCCCAACAATAGACAGACATATGGTATATTACCTGTTTGTCAAGTAAGCAGTACTGACTACTGAGTGCTTTATATACAGTAACAGGGGGAGAAAGGGTACAATATTTTAAAAACCTGGTTAGACGATACCCATATAATCAATTTCTTACCATCCTAGGTTTGAGCCAATCGGTTGTGTTGTGACAAGGTAGGGGTGGTATACAGAAGATAGCCTTATTTGGTAAAAGACCAATATCACAGGGCCATCCGTTTTGTCACCAAAGCCACATATACTACCCACCACTGCGACCTGTATGCTCTCGTTCGCTGGCCCTCGCTTCATATTCGTCGCCAAACCCACTGGTTCCAAGTCATCTATAAGTCTTTGCTAGGTAAAGCCCCGCCTTATCTCAGCTCACTGGTCACCATAGCAGCACCCACCTGTAGCACGCACTCCAGCAGGTATATTTCACTAGTCACACCCAAAGCCAATTCCTACTTTGGCGGCCTTTCCTTCCAGTTCTCTGCTGCCAATGACTGGAACGAACTGCAAAAGTCACTGAAGCTGGAGACCCATATCTCCCTCACCGACTTTAAGCATCAGCTGTCAGAGCAGCTTACAGATCATTGCACCTGTACATAGCCCATCTGTAAATAGCCCACCCAACTACCTCATCAGCATATAGCTTTTTTTTCTTCTTATCTGCACCCCAGTATCTCTACTTGCACATTCATCTTCTGCACATCTATCACTCCAGTGTTTAATTGCCCAATTGTTATTATTTCGCCACTATGGCCTATTTATTGCCTTACCTCCCTTATCTTATTTGCACACACTGTATATAGACTTTTCTGATGTATTATTGACTGTACGTTTGTTTATACCATGTGTAACTCTGTGTTGTTGTTTATGTCGCACTGCTTTGCTTTATCTTGGCCAGGTCGCAGTTGTAAATGAGAACTTGTTCTTAATTGGCCTACCTGGTTAAATAAAGGTGAAATAAAATCAATAAAAAACAGAAAAAGGTGCAGTTGCAAAAACCATCAAGCGCTATGATGAAACTGGCTCTTATGAGGACCGCCACAGGAAAGGAAGACCCACCTGCTGCAGAGGATAAGATCATGAGAATTCCCAGCCTCAGAAATTGCAGCCCAAATAAATGCTTCAGAGTTCAAGTAACAGACACAACTCAACATCAACGGTTCAGAGGAGACTGCATGAATCAGGCCTTAGAATTGCTGCAAATAAACCACTACTAAAGGACACCGATAAGAAGAAGAGACTTGCTTGGACCGAGAAACATGAGCAATGGACTTTAGACCGGAGTCCAAATTTGAGATTTTTGGTTCCAACCGCCGTGTCTGTGTGAGACGCAGGGGGAAAAGTGTCAAACAGCAGCAGCCAAGTAGCCTACTATCTAAGGTGGTGAAACGGACAGCACTATCCGAGTAGCCTACTATCTAAGGTGGTGAAACGGACAGCACTATCCAAGTAGCCTACTATCTATGGTGGTGAAACGGACAGCACTATCCAAGTAGCCTACTATCTATGGTGGTGAAACAGACAGCACTATCCAAGTAGCCTACTATCTATGGTGGTGAAACAGACAGCACTATCCAAGTAGCCTACTATCTATGGTGGTGAAACAGACAGCACTATCCAAGTAGCCTACTATCTATGGTGGTGAAACGGACAGCACTATCCAAGTAGCCTACTATCTATGGTGGTGAAACGGACAGCACTATCCAAGTAGTCTACTATTATGGTGGTGAAACGGACCACACCATCCAAGTAGACAACTATCTATGGTGGTGAAACGGACAGCACTATCCAAGTAGCCTACTATCTATGGTGGTGAAACGGACAGCACTATCCAAGTAGCCTACTATCTATGGTGGTGAAACGGACAGCACTATCCAAGTAGCCTACTATCTATGGTGGTGGCATGGGCAGCACTATCCAAGTAGCCTACTATCTATGGTGGTGAAACGGACCGCACTATCCAAGTAGTCTACTATTATGGTGGTGAAACGGACAGCACTATCCAAGTAGCCAACTATCTATGGTGGTGAAACGGACAGCACTATCCAAGTAGCCTACTATCTATGGTGGTGAAACAGACAGCACTATCCAAGTAGCCTACTATCTATGGTGGTGAAACGGACCGCACTATCCAAGTAGCCTACTATCTATGGTGGTGAAACGGACCGCACTATCCAAGTAGTCTACTATCTATGGTGGTGAAATGGACAGCACTATCCAAGTAGCCTACTATCTATGGTGGTGAAACAGACAGCACTATCCAAGTAGCCTACTATCTATGGTGGTGAAACGGACAGCACTATCCAAGTAGCCTACTATCTATGGTGGTGAAACGGACAGCACTATCCAAGTAGTCTACTATTATGGTGGTGAAACGGACAGCACTATCCAAGTAGCCTACTATCTATGGTGGTGAAACGGACAGCACTATCCAAGTAGCCTACTATCTATGGTGGTGAAACGGACAGCACTATCCAAGTAGCCTACTATCTATGGTGGTGAAACGGACAGCACTATCCAAGTAGCCTACTATCTATGGTGGTGAAACGGACAGCACTATCCAAGTAGCCTACTATCTATGGTGGTGAAACGGACCGCACTATCCAAGTAGTCTACTATCTATGGTGGTGAAATGGACAGCACTCTCCAAGGTGCTAATTAGTTTAAAGCATTTTAGACGTCACTACAGTATGCCCACATACTTGAGTATAGCTGCAGGCTTACACAAGTCCGAATTTCTTATAGCCTAATTATCTAGATATCAATGTACAGCAACATTTTTTGACGACACTGCAGAACACCTACCATATGCACACATACTCAGCTGTGGGGCTTACAAGACCTGAATTTAATAATTTAAGACATCAATGTAGCAGGTGATCAAATATCGCACTATCGGAATATAACTTCAAATAAAATAAATCAATGTAGGCCATGTGATAATATGAAGCACATATTCAGATTACAAACGTGTTCTGTGCTGTGAAACCTCCCACAATGACTCTCCCCATGACAAGTCCATTTAACTCCTGAGAGTCAACTTCTTGCTCAAAGCCATGAGCGGGCATGTGGCTGTGATGTTTAAACTCCTAAGGCTGTTCTGAAGACTCTGGCATAGTGTCTATTTATTTTGTTCATTTTGAGTGTTAACCTGGGTGTCCTCTTTAGCCTTGTCTACAAGGCTTGCTGCCACCAAATGCACCTTGGTTCAGGCATGTTCAAAAACCTTTTTTTCTGAGGGCTCTTTGTTGTTGTTTTTTACTTCTGATGCATAGGATGTTAATTTAATGTACGTTCCACCCACTCTTTTACTAGTTTAATCCCTCCAGTTGTTTCTAGACTGAAGCTCCCTACCTTTTGGTATGTTGTACAGCCCAACTTTAAATTCTGCATGTTAAGCCAGGGGTTATACGTTTGCTTGTTCTTGAACTGCAAATTGTACCTCCTCTGAGTACTTAGTCGGTGGATGCACTGCTCCCCGTGAGTCTGACTTGCTAGTAGTCTACTAGCTAGTGGAGGTGCCGGTGGTGATTGCTGGACTGGCAGGATTAGCATCGCCATCAATAACAGTTTACACCTCACTCCTCTCCTCCGGCCCTGACAGCTCGTTCTGTCTTTGATTCACCATCTTTCTCTGGATTTTTGGACTTGAAAAATGTCAAACTCGATTGCCTTCGCTTATACATTTTTTTCGTTTGGCTTTCCCACGATTCAAGTTCAGTAGGGAGACCGATTACGTAGGGACCTCTTCACTAGCTGACCACCACTACCAAGACCTGTGTCAAGATCAGTTAATTACCCCACTGGCCCTCCCCATAACCTCTATGTACAAATAAGAGAGCAGGTCGGGAATCAGTGTGGCAGGATAGGATGACTACATAGAAGGATCACTGAGCTTGTACATGATTGTCTTTCTGGGGGGCGGGATAAATAACGAGGAGGCAACTTGATTTAATGCTGATCGCTTTTATTAGAATGTCTACAGTGCGAACAGTGAAATAATTAATAAATCATGCCACGAGAGGTACCGTATCTGGGCAAATAGGTGGCGGAACAAACAAAGTCAAATCTGAGAGGTCTTGTTCCGGCAGGATCTGGCTAAATTAAGCACTGCTGGCATAGTGGGGATGAGAGAGAGAGAGAAGAACAAAGCTAACTGTATGACTCACACATATACAACAGAGAGGAACTACAGTACCAGTCAAAAGTTTGACAACACCTACTCATTCAAGGGTTTCTCTTTATTTTAACTATTTCCTACATTGTATAATAATAGTGAAGACATCAAAACTATGAAATAACACATATGGAATCATGTAGTAACCAAAAAAGTGTTAAACAAATCAAAATATATTTAATATTTTAGATTCTTCAAAGTAGCCACCCTTTGCCTTTGACAGCTTTGCACACTCTTAGCATTCTCTAAACCAGATTCACCTGGAATGCTTTTCCAACAGTCTGAAGGAGTTCCCACATATGCTTAGCACTTGTTGGCTGCTTTTCCTTCACTCTGTGGTCCATCTCATCCCAAACCATCTCAATTGGGTTGAGGTCGAGTGATTGTGGAGGCCAGGTCATTTGATGCAGCACTCATCACTCTCCTTGGTCAAATAGCCCTTACACAGCCTGGAGGTGTGTTTGGTCATTGTCCTGAAGAAAAACAATTGAGTCCCACTAAGCCCAAGCCAGACGGCATGGCGTATCGCTGCAGAATGCTGTGGTAGCCATGCTGGTTAATTGTGCCTTGAATTCTAAATAAATCACAGACCGTGTCACCAGCAAAGCACCCCGAAACCATCACACCTCCTCCTCCATGCTTCACACTGGGAATCACACATGCAGAGATCATCCGTTCACCTACTCTGTGTCTGACAAAGACACGGCGATTGAAACCAAAAATATCACATTTGGACCTATCAGACCAAAGCACAGATTTCCGCCGGTCTAATGACCATTGCTTGTGTTTCTTGGCCCAAGCAAGTCTCTTCTTCTTATTGGTGTCCTTTAGTAGTGGTTTCTTTGCAGCAATTCGATCATGAAAGCCTGATTCACGCAGTCTAAATTCCACAAATGAACTTTTAACAAGGCACAACTGTTAATTGAAATGCATTCCAGGTGACTACCTATTGAAGCTGGTTGAGAGAATGCCAAGAGTGTGCAAGGCAAAGGGTGGCTACTTTGAAGAATCTCAAATATAAAATATATTTTGATTTGTTTAACACTTTTCATTGGTTACTAGATGATTCCATATGTTAATTCATAGTTTTGATATCTTCACTATTATTCTACAAGGTAGAAAACAGGAAAAATAAATAAAAACCCTGGAATGAGTAGGTGTGTCCGTTTGACTGGTACGGTGTGGTTGACAGTCTGTATTCCTCTACCTTGTTACAGGACAGCAGGTAGCCTAGCAGTTAAGACCGTTGGGCCAGTAACCAGATACAGCAGTGGTGTCTGCTTATGTCACATGACTATCTGTGTCATCTCCCTGGTTGTTTGGGAGAGGGGAACATGATACACAGGGAGAGGCAGGGGAGGGGAGGAGGGTGTTTGTCTCTGGCAGTCATTCCCCAGGAGGGCGTTCCCTACCATCTGTGTTTCCCCTACACCCCCATTGTGTCCTCCTCAGTGTGTCATATAGTCCAGGGGGACAGGATGCCCTTTCGTCTCCTTCAGCCTTAGTGTCATGCCCTGTTTAAATGCTTTACAAACACAGTTCATTCCTATGATCAGTAATCACTGATCTAACACAAATTAATAGCTCTAACTTGACATATGGTTAAAGTCTGATTGTATATGGGTGCAGCTCATGCCTAAGAATAATTAAAGTATAACAATAGCAAAACCAAATTGGTGCAGAGTTTTAGGCTCTACCGGTATTTCATATTTATTTTATACAGGCAAAAATGTTTTGTGTTGAGTGTCAGCCATTTTTGTGTTTTCTACTCACAAAGCACAATCAGCTGAGTTAATGTCATACCGTTAAGGTAGATGTGTTAGCTGGCAGTGTTGTTTGTTGCGTTTTCTTTGTGCTTGCTCACTTTCATGTGATACATACCGTAGTGTACACAATTGTGTACATTGTATTGTGTCTTGTATCTTAGAAAAAAGGGTTCTAACTAGAACCATTGAGCGTTCTTCAGCTTGTCACCATAGGGGAACATTTTATGGTTCTAAATAGATAGAACCATTTGCCTTACAAAGAAACCTGTCGAAGATGATGGATATACTGACAAGATGCATGTCTCTCTGCCCTAAGAATGGGCGTCGTTGTACACAAAGCAGCTTGACGCTATCCTTTCTTTGGACTGGTGCATACATCTCATTATTGTAATCCTTTTTTGAATATTTGATGAGGGTTGAGGGTTGTTGACGGTTCATGAGGGTTGTTGACGGTTGCTCACTTCCAAGATTTCAAGTTATGAATTGAATTAAAATGAACTTCCTGAATTGACCGAATTCACTCCAACCAATGAAATAACCTCTGGACTGGAGGTTAGAATCAGTAACGTGATCAACAACAGACTTTGTTTTATTAGGATCCCATTAGCTGTTGGTCACACAGAAGCTACTCTTGCTGGGGTCCACATAAAACATAACATAATACAGCCTACATTTTTAAATTGATTAAATTTAGATTTTGTGTCACTGGCCTACACACTACCCCATAAAGTCAAAGTTAATTAAAAATGAAAAGCTGGAAAGTCTTGATTCAATAAGTATTCAACCCCTTTGTTATGGTAAGCCTAAATAAGTTAAGGAGTACAGAATTAGCTTAACAAGTCACATAATAAGTTGCATAGACTCACTCTGTATGCAAAAGTAGTGTTTAACATGATTATTGAATGACTACCTCATCTCTGTACCCCACACATACAATTATCTATAAGGTTCCTCAGTTGCTGGAGAGGAAGGAAACCACTCAGGGATTTCACCATGAGGCCAATGGTGACTTTAAAACAGTTACAGAGTTTAATGGCTGTGATAGGAGAAAACTGAGGATGGATCAACAATATTGTAGTTACTCCACAATACACAGCCAATTGACAGAGTGAAAAAAAGGAAACCTGTACAGAAAAAAAATATTCCAAATACAACATATTACTGAGTACCCCTCTTCATATTTTCAAACATAGTGGTGTCTGCATCATGTTATGGGTATGCTTGTAATCGTTAAGGACGAAATACTCAGTTGTAAAGCAAACCACCACTATTTGGAAAGTCGCACCCCAGTCTATGTAACGTCCCACAGTCTGACCGTGCATATCAGAGCAAAAACCAAGCCACGATGTTGAATGAATTGTCTGTAGAGCTCTGAGACAGGATTGTGGCACAGATCTGGGGAAGGGTACCGAAACATTTCTGCTGCATTGAAGGTGTCCAAGAACACTGTGGCCTCCATCATTCTTAAATGGAAGAAGTTTGGAACCACCAAGACTCTTCCTAGAGCTGGCCGCCCGGCCAAACTGAGCTAATCGGGAGAGAAGGGTCTTGGTCAGGGAGGTGACCAAGTACGCAATGGTCACTCTGACAGAGCTCTAGAGTTCCTCTGTAGAGATGAAAGAAACTTCCAGAAGGACAACCATCTCTGCAGCACCACCAATCTGGACTTTATGGTAGAGTGGCCAGACGGGAGCCACTCCTCAGTAAAAGGCACATGACAGCCCGCTTGGAGTTTGCCAAAAGGCGCCTAACGACTCTCAGACCATGAGAAACAAGATTCTCTGGTCTGATGAAACCAAGAATGAACTCTTTGGCCTGAATGCCAAGTGTCACAACGACCCTAAGCACACAGCCAAGACAATGCAGGAGTGGCTTCGGGACAAGTCTCTGAATGTCCTTCAGTGGCCCAGCCAGAGCCCGGACTTGAACCCAATCGAACATCTCTGGAGAGACCTGAAAATACCTGTGCAGCGACGCTCCCCATCCAACCTGACAGAGCTTGAGAGGATGTGCAGAGAAGAATGGTGTGCCAAGCTTGTAGCGTCATACCCAAGAAGATTCGAGGCTGTAATCGCTGCCAAAGGTGCTTCAACAAACTACTGAGTAAAGGGTCTGAATACCTATGTAAATGTGATATTTCAGTATTTTTTTTATTTGCCAATTATTATTTTTTAAACAGTTTTTGGTTTGTCATTATGGAGTCTTTTGTGTAGATGAGGAAAAAAAACACAAATTTAAGCCATTTTAGAATAAGGCTGTAAGGGGTCTGAATACTTCCTGAATGCAATGTACCTCTACTGGTATACCATCAATCCCTGTGTTTTTTCCGGACTGAAAGGATTTAATTGCCTGAAGAAGTTCCTCCTCTATGAGTTGGCCTTCACACCACAGGTCTTTCTGTACATTTGTACATTATTAATTAGGAAAGAAATCCTTACAGTTAACATCATGCAGTGGAGATGGACTGAGACTGAAAAGAAAACATATGCTTCAGAAATGTTGCTTCCTCTTTCAAAATATAATTTGGTGACTCATGGATTACATTTGTAACGAGTGTCTGTCAAATCTTTTTGGTAGCATTTCTATGTTGAAGATCCCAAGAAAAATCTAGTGCACTTTTCACCATTTTCCATCCAGTTCGCTTTATTTTTGTAATACATTACACTTGGTTGTTCTTGAATAAGTTCCTCCAGTTATTTTTAACTCTAACTTATTCTGTGCCTCTATAGTACCTCTATTGCTGTCTACCTGCGCTGTTAGTTCCTCTATGTCCTTTGTTAGTCTAATCTATTTTGACGGAAACTGCTTTTGTTTCAATGACGAGTATTGTATTGAATGGTCTCTGAAGATGCATTTGAAAGTGCCCCATACAATAAGGGGATCTGCTGTACATATGTTGTGCAGGAATAAGTCAGTTATAAATGATTATGTCTTAGTTAGGAACAAATTGTCATCCAGTGGTCTGATTTAAATTTTGGATATCCCTGTCCACGTGGAAATTCTGTAAGAACAACGCATTGTAAATATAGAAAAGGATAGAAAAGACTTATAGAAGTATCCCCTCTAAAATGGTTTCCCCTTAAGATTAAATATACCCTAATTAAATCTATCTATAATCAATTTCAGCAGAACGATACCTGTGATATCCATACAATAGGGAAACAAAACAACAACTGCAAAATGTAGAATATAACAGTATTTCCACTCGAAATGAAGTGCTTCCGATTAATTAAATCAATTCTGGTCAATTGGCCTAGGCCATGACACTGTGAAAAATGATAAATCATCAGTCCGATTAATTCAGAATATGCACAAACAGAATGAGCAATTAGTTTTGCAGAAGGGTGGAAAATAAATAGTCCATCGCAGAAAGCCATAGGAGATAGTTCATAGGCCTATATCGCTCAAGTTCCGTTTGGATTGTCACATCACGTCAATCATTTCAGATTATGTCACGTCAATCATCACGTCAATCATGTCAGATTATGTTGAATAGTCGAGTTGTCAGTCATTTCAGATTATGTTGAATAGTCAATCATTTCTATTCTCCTGTCATGAAAGCATGCACATTCTGTATTTGCACACAGGCCTACATTATACATTTACACAGCCTATCAAACCCTATTTTCAGATTGCATGAATTAAAACAGCTTTCACACTACACGATATTTGTCACTCTTACGACTTCTGCCGAAGTCGGTCCCTCTCCTTGTTCGGGGGGCGTTTGGCAGTCGACGTCACCAGTCTTCTAGCCATCGCCGCTCCACCTTTCATTTTCCATTTGTTTTGTCTTGTTTTCCTGCACACCTGGTTTTCATTTCATCATCATTACTATGTGTATTTAGCCCTCTGTTCCCTCCATGTCTGTGTGAGGTATTGTTTATTGTCGAGGTTTGCACGCTTCCGGCTGGTTTGCGCCGGGTTTTGTGTTATACCCGTGCTTTGTGGCAGCCGGTACTTTGTTCTTGGGTTTTGGATTTTGTGCTTCCTTACTTGTTCTTTGGGCATTTGTTTTGTGACGCGGTTGCGTTATGTTCATATCATTGCCTAAGTAAAATGCTTTGTCCACTCATCTCTGCTCTCCTGCGCCTGACTTCCATGCACCAGCTACACCCACCACCGAGAGTCACAAATGTTATGATCATGCTCTGAAAGTTTGTACGAGCGCTGTGTGCAGGCTCTCGATGGTCATACAGGCTTGAGGAACTAAATGAAAACAAACTTCTTATTGATTATCCCCGATGCACATTCTAGAAATGTCTGACATCCTTGGTTCCAGTAAACGGTCAGTAAACATGAAAGCAAATTTGCTAATAGAAATCAAGTGTAGTGTAGCGTAGCGTGAAAGGTTATACGATTGTAGGAATTATACAATTGTGTAGTGTGAACGGAGCTTTGGGAATGCCTGGGAACAGTTGAGGTCATTCAAGAGTGGAGAATCCTGTTGAAAACACTATTTATTTTGCCATTATTCACACATGATTCAATTTTTTCTGAAGTATAACGAGGCAGCAGAAACACAATATATACAAAAATATGTGGACACCCCTTCAAATTAGTGGATTCGGATATTTTAACCACATCCGTTGCTGACCAGTGTATAAAATCGAGCACACGGCCATGCAATCTCCATAGACACACATTGGCAGTAGAATAGCCTTACTGAAAAGCTCAGTCACTTTCAACGTGGCACCGTCAAAGGATGCCACTTTCCAACAAGTCAGTTCATCAAATTTCTGCCCTGCTAGAGCTGTCCCGTGGAAACCGCTAGGAGCAACGGCGGCTCAGTCGCGAAGCGGTAGGACACACAAAAATTGTCTGTCCTCGGGTGCAACACTCACTACCGAGTACCAAACTGCCTCTGGAAGCAACGTCAGCACAATAACTGTTCGTCGGGAGCTTCATGGAATGGGTTTCTTTGGCCGAGCAGCCCCACACAAGCCTAAGATCACCATGCGCCATTGGACTCTGTAGCAGTGGAAACGCGGTCTCTGGAGTGATGAACCACGCTTCACAATCTGGCAGTCAGACGGATTAATCTGGGTTTGGCGGATGCCAGGAAAACGCTACGTGTCCGAATGCATAGTGCCAACTGTAAAGTTTGGTTGAGGAGGAATAATGGTCTGGGGCTGTTTTTCATGGTTCGGGCTAGGCACCTTTAGTTCCAGCGAAGGGAAATCTTAACCTACACTATACAATGACATTTTAGACGATTCGGTGCTTCAAACTTTGTGGTAACAGTTTGGGGAAGGCCCTTTGCTGTCTCTGCATGACAATGCCCCCGTGCACACAGTGTGGTCCATAAAGAAAAGGTTTGTCGAGATCAGTGTGGAAGAACTTGACTGGCCTTCACAGAGCCCTGAACTCAACCGCATCAAACACCTTTGGGATGAATTGGAATGCCAAGTGCCCGACGTCACTAATGTTCTTGTGGCTGAATGGTTCCAACATCTAGTGGAAAGCCTTCCACTCCATATTAATGCCCATTATTTTGGAACGAGATGTTCGACGAGCAGTATCTTTTGAAAATGCTGTACTCGTAAGCAACCAGTACTCAGTACCCAGTTCAACTAGAATACAATTCAGTTGGCATTCAATCTAGTTGGCAAGTCTGTAATTTGCTGCCTTCTGTTGTTTTTTTATTGCCTTTATTTTATTGTTGTGCTATAAAATGTGTTGCAATTTAAATCAAATTTGATTTGATTTTAAATAGATGAGTGTGTACTAAGCTCCGGGGTGAAGTTTCCCCTAAAGCAGATCAAGGATCAGCTTCTCCTCCCCCAATCCTAACCTTAAAATCCCAGTGCAGTCCGAAACATGATTTTCCTATGTTTTACATATATTTCCACACTGAGGTAGGAATATTATTGTGAAATTGTGAAAATAATGATAATGCCCTTTTAGTGTAAGAGCTGTTTGAAAAGACTGCCTGACATTTCTGCCTGTTTTGGTAGGAGGTAGTTTTGGCCTGCCTGGCTACATCACCAGGTGGTATAAGTTGGTAGACCAATAACAATACTTTCAAACCTCTCTGCCAATAACAGCTAGTTTTCAGGTTACATGTGGCTCGTCCAATTAAGCCCCTCGCTAAGTCCACTCCCAGACAGTCTTAGCAAAATTCTTGCTTGAGAAATTGCTCTTTGCTAAGAAGCTATTTTTGTTTATTTTTGACCATTTTATTTGAAAGTAATCACAGTAAGGTACTTAATTGTTAATCATACACTATTTGATATTAAGATATAAACGACTGCATTGGACCTTTAACTATTAAGGGTAAATGCAAAACTGACCCAAAATCAGTGTCTAGGGGCAATACACCCTACTCCTATTAGCAGCAAAAGTGGCTAATTGATGCTTATTTCACAGACTGTCTTTGAACATCTTGTGTTATTTTGGTTCCAGGTACTGCAGAAACTGGGAAAGGCGGATGAGACGAAAGATGACCATTTTGATCAAGCCGTCCAGAACTTCAAGCGACAGGAGGTGAGGAAGGCCAATGTCTTTGTTCTATCGTATTATATTACGTCATTTTGTCAGGTACCATCTCAGTGGCCTTTTGTTTTGAGTGTCCGCCCTGAGATTGGAAGGTTGGGAGTTTGATCCCCGGTCCAGTTCTCCCAGACTCTCAAAATGGGACCTGATGTTTCTCTGATTGCATATAAATTAAAAACAATACTCTGATGCCTGGTGAACAGATTCCTTCTCCAGACACCCTTGGGCTCCATCTGCTGTCCAAATACATGTATTTGGACAGCAGATGGAGCCCTAATGGTACTGAAGCACCTGCCATTTTGCCCTACTATATAAAAAGTGCCCTTTTTGATTGATGTTTTAACTAATTACTTTATATTAAATGTGTTTCTCTTTTCTCTCTTGTAACTTTAAATATAACAAACTGCCCATCCCATCAAACTAGATCATTTCTCATAAACATCATTTGGCTGTAATTTCACCTTTTATTTGAAGGTACAATACCAGTCAAAAGTTTGGACACCTACTCATTCAAGGGTTTTTCTTTATTTTTACTATTTTCTACATTGTAGAATAATAGTGAAGACATCAACACTATGAAATAACACACATGGAATCATGTAGTAACCAAAAAAGTGTTAAACAAATCAAAATATATTTTATATTTGAGATTCTTCAAAGTAGCCACCCTTTGCCTTGATGACAGCTTTGCACACTCTTGGTATTCTCTCAAACAGCTTCATGAGGAATGCTTTTCCAATAGTCTTGAAGGAGTTCCCACATATGCTGAGCACTTGTTGGCTGCTCCTGTAAAACTTATCGAGGAACCAACCAGGTACAACCCTAAATCCGTAAACATGGGCACCCACATAGATATCCTCCTGACCAAATTGCCCTCTAATTACATCTCTACTGTCTTCAACCAGGATCTCAGCAATCACTGCCTCATTGCCTGCATCTGTAATGGGTCCGCGGTCAAACGACCACCCCTCATCACTGTCAAACGCTCCATAAAACACTTCAGCGAGCAGGCCTTTCTAATCGACCTGGCCTGGGTATCCTGGAAGGATATTGACCTCATCCCGTCAGTAGAGGATGCTTGGTTGCTCTTTAAAAGTGCTAAATAAGCATGCCCCATTCAAAAAATGTAGAACTAAGAACAGATATAGCCTTTGGTTCACCCCAGACTTGACTGCCTTTGACCAGCACAAAAACATCCTGTGGCGTACTGCATTAGCATCGAATAGCCCCCGCGATATGCAACTTTTCAGGGAAGTCATGAACCAATATACACAGTCAGTTAGGAAAGCTAAGACTAGCTTTTTCAAACAGAAATATGCATCCTGTAGCACTAATTCCCAAAAGTTTTGGGACAGTAAAGTCTGTGGAGAATAAGAACACCTCCTCCCAGCTGCTCACTGCACTGAGGCTAGGAAACACTGTCACCATCAATAAATCTACAATAATCGATAATTTCAATAAGCCTTTTTCTACGGCTGGCCATGCTTTCCACCTGGCTACCCCTACCCCGACCAACAGATCTGCACCCCCCGCAGAAACTTGCCCAAGTCCCCCCCGTTTCTCCTTCACCCACATGTTCTGAAAGAGCTGTACAATTGATCCCTACAAAGCAGCTGGGCTAGACAATCTGGACCCACTCTTTCTAAAATGATCTGCCGAAATTGTTGCAACCCCTATTACTAGCCTGTTCAACCTCTCTTTCATATCGTCTGAGATCCCCAAAGATTGGAAAGCTACCGTGGTCATCCCCCTCTTCAAAAGGGGGAGACACTCTAGACCCAAACTGCTACAGACCTATATCTATCCTACCCTGCCTTTCTAAGGTCTTCGGAAGCCAAGTCAACAAACAGATTACCGACCATTTCGAATCCCACCGTACCTTCTCCTCTATGCAATCTGGTTTCTGAGCTGGTCATGGGTGCACCTCAGCCACGCTCAAGGTCCTAAACGATATCATAACCACCATCGATAAGAGACAGTACTGTGCAGCCGTCTTCATCGACCTGGCCAAGGCTTTCGACTCTGTCAATCACCGCATTCTTATCGGCAGACTCAATAGCCTTGGTTTCTCAAATGACTGCCTTGCCTGGTTCACCAACTACTTCTCACATAGAGTTCAGTGTGTCAAATCAGAGGGCCTGTTGTCCGAACCTCTGGCGGTCTCTATGGGGGTGCCACAGGGTTCAATTCTCGGGCCAACTCTTTTCTCTGTATATATGAATGATGTTGCTCTTGCTGCTGGTGATTCTCTGATCCACCTCTACGCAGATGACACCATTCTGTATACATCTGGCCCTTCTTTGGACACTGCGTTACCAAACCTCCAAACGAGCTTCAATGCCATACAACACTCCTTACGTGGCCTCCAACTGCTCTTAAATGCTAGTGAAACTAAATGCTTGCTCTTCAACCGATTGCTGCCCGCACCCATCCGCCCGACTAGCATCACTACTCTGGACGGTTCTGACTTAGAATATGTGGACAACTACAAATACCTAGGTGTCTGGTTAGACTGTAAACTCTTCTTCCAGACTCACATTAAGCATCTCCAATCCAAAATTAAATCTAGAATCGGCTTCCTATTTTGCAACAAAGCCTCCTTTACGCATTCTACCAAACATACCCTTGTTAAACTGACTATCCTACCGATCCTTGACTTCGGCGATGTCATTTACAAAATAGCCTCCAACACTCTACTCAGCAAATTGGATGTAGTCTATCACAGTGCCATCTGCTTTGTCACCAAAGCCTCAAATACTACCCACCACTGCGACCTGTATGCTCTCGTTGGCTGGCCCTCGCTACATACTCGTCGCCAAACCCACTGGCTCCAAGTCATCTATAACTCTTTGCTAGGTAAAGCCCCGCCTTATCTCAGCTCACTGGTCACCATAGTAACACCCACCCGTAGCACGCGCTCCAGCTGGTATATTTCACTGGTCATCCCCAAAGCCAACACCTCTTTTGGCTGCCTTTCCTTCCAGTTCTCTGCTGCCAATGACTGGAATGAATTGCAAAAATCACTGAAGCTGGAGACTTATATCTCCTTCTCTAACTTTAAGCATCAGCTGTCAGAGCAGCTTACCGATCACTGTACCTGTACACAGCCCATCTGTAAATAGCACACCCAACTACCTCACCCCCATATTGTTATTTATTTATAATTTTTTATTGCTCTTTTACACCACAGTATCTCTACTTGCACATCATCGTCTGCACATCGATCACTCCAGTGTTAATGCTAAATCGTAATTGTTTTGCCACTATGGCCTATTTATTACCTTACCCCCCTAATCTTACTTAATTGGCACACACTGTACATTGATTTTTCTATTGTGTTATTGACTGTACGTTTGGAAGAAAAAAAACTTGCTGTAGGACATCTGCCTGGTACAGTTGAAACTAGGATTAATTTATGAAAAGCACACTTCTCCAGTGTGCCAGTGGCCATCGAAGGTGAGCATTTGCCCTCCTGAAGTCAGCTACGCCGAACAGCAGTCAGGTCAAGATCCTGGTGAAGACGACGAGCACACAGATGAGCTTCCCTGAGACGGTTTCTGACAGTTGGTGCAGAAATTCTTCAGTCATGCAAACCCACAGTTTCATCAGCTGTCCGAGTCGCTGGTCCCAGACGATCCCGCAGGTGAAGAAGCCGGATGTAGAGGTCCTGGGCTGGCGTGGTTACACGTGGTCTGCGGTTGTGAGGCTGGTTGAGCATACTGCAAAAGTTTCTAAAACAACGTTGGTAGAGAAATTAACATTCAATTATCTGGCAACAGCTCTGGCAGACATTCCCGCAGTCAGCATGCCAATTCCACACTCCCTCAAAACTTGAGACACGTGTGGCATTGTTTTATTGTCCCCAGCACAAGGTGCACCCGTGTAATGATAATGCTGTTTAATCAGCTTCTTGATACGCCACCTGTCAGGTGGATGGATTATCCTGGCAAAAGAGAAATGGGATGTAAACAAATTTGTTCACAAAATTTGAGAGATTTTTGTTGTTGATGAACAGCACATCTTGGAATGGACACAGTGGCAGAGTGCCAAAAAGTGACTTTTGCAAATTCTCCTACAGTCACAAGTAGTTAAGATGTTTTGAAGTCACACCCCTTGACTTTTTCCAAATGTTGTTGTTTTACAGCCTGAATTTAAAATGGATTAAATGTAGATTTGTTGTCACTGGCCTACACACAATACCCCATAATGTCAAAGTGGAATTATATATTTATTTTTTATTTTTTACAAATTAAATACAAATGAAAATGTCTTGAGTCAATGAGTATTCAACCCATTTCTTATGACAAGCCTAACTAAGTTCAGGAGTAAAACTTTTCTCAGCAAGTCACATAATAGGTTGCATGAACTCACTGTGTGCTATAATAGTGTTTAACATGATTTGTGAATGACTACCTCATCTCTGTACCACGCACATACAATTATATGAAAGTTCCCTCAGTCGAGCAGTGAATTTCAAACACAGATTCAATGCCTCACAAAGAAGGTCACCTATTGGTAGATTGGTAAACAAAAAAGAATCAGACAATGAATATCCCTTTTTAGCATGGTGAAGTTATTAATTACACTTTGGATGGTGTATCAATACCCCAAGTCACTACATGAGGCCAATGGTGAGTTTAAAACCGTTAGAGTTCAATGGCTGTGATAGGAGAAAACTGAGGATGGATCAACAACGTTGTAGTTACTCCACAATACTAACCTAAATTAGAGTTTAAAAAAGGAAGCCAGTACAAAACATGTATCCTGTTTGCAACAAGGCACTAAAGTAATACTGCAAAAAATATTTTTTTTCTCCTGAATACAAAGGTGTTATGTTTGAGGCAAATCCAACACGACACATCACTTTTCATATTTTCAAGCATGGTGGTGGCTGCATCATTCATGTTTTTACATTTACGTAATTTAGTAGACGCTCTTATCCAGAGTGCATACATTCTCATACTTTTTTTCATACTGGTCCCCCATGGGAATCGAAACCACAACACTGGTGTTGCAAGTGCCGTGCTCTACCAACTGAGCTACATGAGTATGTTATGAGTATGCTTGTCATCGGCAAGGACTAGGGAGTTTTTTAGGATAAAAAGAAACGGAATACAGTGCTATAAGCACAGGCAAAATCCTAGTGGAAAACCTGGTTGAGTCTGCTTTCCAACAGACACTGGGAAACGAATTCCCCTTTCAGGAGAACAATAACCTAAAACACAAGGCCAAATCTACACTGACGTTGCTTACATAGACCACATTGAATGTTCCTGAGTGGCCTAGTTACAGTTTTGACATAAATTGGCTTGAAGATCTATGGTAAGACTTGAAAATGACTGTCTAGCAAAGATCAACAATCAACTTGACAGAGCTTGACATTTTTTTAAAGAATAATTAGCAAATATTGTACAATCCATGTTGCAAAGCTGTTAGAGACTTACCCAAAAAGACTCACTGCTGTAATCGCTGCCAACGCTGCTTCTACATAGTATTGACTCAGGGGTGTGAATACTTATATAAATTAGATTTCTGTATTTTAATAAATTAGCAAGCATTTCTAAAGACATGTTTTCACTTTGGCATTATGGGGTATTGTATGTAGTGGGGTTAGAAGAAATATATAATCTATTTTGAATTCAGGCTGTAACACAACTAAATGTGGAATAAGTCAAGGGGTATGAATGCTTTCTGAAGGCATTGTATCCTTTAAGGACATATAGATTTGGGGTAAGGCCTTGCGACAGACTAGTGTCCTCCTGTCCAGGACATGTACTTGTACATCAAGCTGCCTCACGTTGCAGAAACAGGAGATAAGCTCCTGCCCTATGGGCCATTTGGCTTGGACAGGGCTTACTTACTTACTACTACAATATTGTTAATCAAATTATGGCTCAGTTAGTTGGAGCACGGTCCGGTACTTGCAACATCAGGGTTGTGGATTTGATTCCAACATTGGTCATATGTATTCCGGACTCTGACATTGCTCGTTCTGATATTTCTTCATTTCTTTTAATTTTGGGGGATTTGTGTGTATTGTTAGGTACAGTTGAAGTCGGAGGTTCACATACACCTTAGCCAAATACATTTAAACTCAGTTTTTCACAATCCCTGACATTTAATCCTAGTAAAAATCCCCTGTCTTAGGTCAGTTAGGATCACCACTTTATTTTAAGAATGTGAAATGTCAGAATAATAGTAGAGAGAATGATTTATTTCAGCTTTTATTTCTTTCATCACATTCCCAGTGGGTCAGAAGTTTACATACACTCAATTAGTATTTGATAGCATTGCCTTTAAATTGTTTAACTTGGGTCAAACGCCTTCCACAAGCTTCCCACAATAAGTTGGGTGAATTTTTGGCTCATTCCTCCTGACAGAGCTGGTGAAAACTGAGTTAGGTTTGTAGGCCTCCTTGCTCGCACACGCTTTTTCAGTTTTGCCCACAAATGTTCTATAGGATTGAGGTCAGGGTTTTGTGATGGCCACTCCAATACCTTGACTTTGTTGTCCTTAAGCCATTTTGCCACAACTTTGTATGTATGCTTGGGGTCATTGTCCATTTGGAAGACCCATTTAACTTCCTGACTGATGTCTTGAGATGTTGCTTCAATATATCCACATAATTTTCCTTCCTCATAATGCCATCTATTTTGTGAAGTGCACCAGTCCCTCCTGCAGCAAAGCACCCCCACAACATGATGCTGCCACCCCCGTGCTTCATGGTTGGGATGGTGTTCTTCGGCTTGCAAGCCTCACCCTTTTTCCTCCAAACATAATGATGGTCATTATGGCCAAACAGTTCTATTTTTGTTTCATCAGACCAGAGGACATTTCTCCAAAAAGTACGATCTTTGTCCCCATGTGCAGTTGCAAGCCGTAGTCTGGCTTTTTAATGGCGGTTTTGGAGCAGTGGCTTCTTCCTTGCTGAGGACTCGTTTTACTGTGGATATAGATACTTTTGTACCTGTTTCCTCCAGCATCTTCACAAGGTCCTTTGCTGTTGTTCTGGGATTGATTTGCACTTTCCGCACCAAACTGCGTTCATCTCTAGGAGACCGAACGCGTCTCCTTCCTGAGCGGTATGACGGCTACATGGTCCCATGGTGTTTATACTTGCGTACTATTGTTTGTACAGATGAACGTGGTACCTTCAGGCATTTGGAAATTGCTCCCAAGGATGAACCAGACTTGTGGAGGTCTACAAGTTTTTTTTCTGAGGTCTTGGCTGATTTCTTTTGATTTTCCCATGATGTCAAGCAAAGGGGCACTGAGTTTGAAGGTTGGCCTTGAAATACATCCACAGGTACACCTCCAATTGACTCAAATGATGTCAATTAGCCTATCAGAAGCTTCTAAAGCCATTACATCATTTTCTGGAATTGTCCAACCTGTTTAAAGGCACAGTCAACTCAGTGTATGTAAACGTCTGACCCACTGGAATTGTGAAACAGTGAATTGTAAGTGAAATAATCTGTCTGTAAACAATTGTTGGAAAAATTACTTGTGTCATGCACAAAGTAGATGTCCTAACCGACTTGTCAAAACTATAGTTTGTTAACAAGAAATTTGTGGAGTGGTTGAAAAACCTGTTTTAATGACTCCAACCAAAGTGTATGTAAACTTCCGACTTCAACTGTATTACTGCACTGTTGGAGCTAGAAACATAAGCATTTCTTTGCACCTGCGATAACATCTGCAAAATATGTGTATGCAACCATTAAAATTTGATTTGATTTGAATAGGAACTGAGTACATTTTAACTGCATGTTGCTTTGGATGAGGCTCACGTAATCAATTTATCATATTACCATTACTATAATATCATTACGGTATTGATATATTATTATAGCACAATAATAATTATGACTTTATTTCTACAGCATATAATCGTTCAAATCGCTTTATGCTCAAGAAAACAGAGAAATATGACACAGACATTGTAAAGACTGTACACAGTGAAACTAGCAAACAGATAAAACAGACCAAGTATTTAGTCAATTAAAATCAATTAATATGGTTTAGATTACTGCTGCAATCCTATTGTGTGACATGAGTAGTGTGAAAGGCTCGCTCCCACACACACACGCACACGCACGCACGCACGCACGCACGCACGCACACATACACACACACACACACACACACACACACATATTCAAGACATTACATGCATTTCTGGTGGTGAAATCTATGTTGTGGGGGTGCTTTGCTGCAGCAGGGACTGGTGCACTTCACAAAATAGATGGCATCACGAGGGAGGGGAAATTATATGGATATATTGAAGCAACATCTCAAGACATCAGTGAGGAAGTTAAAGCTTGGTCGCAAATGGGTCTTCCAAATGGACATACTTCCAAAGTTGTGGCAAAATGGCTTAAGGACAACAAAGTCAAGGCATTGGAGTGGCCATCACAAAGCCCTGACCTCAATCCTATAGAACATTTGTCGGCAGAACTGAAAACGCGTGTGCGAGCAAGGAGGTCTACAAACCTGACTCAGTTACACCAGCTCTGTCAGGAGGAATGGGCCAAAATTCACCCAACTTATTGTGGGAAGCTTTTGGAAGGTTACCCAACACGTTTGACCCAAGTTAAACAATTTAAAGGCAATGCTACCAAATACTAATTGAGTGTATGTAAACTTCTGACCCACTGGGAATGTGATGAAAGAAATAAAAACTATTATTCTGACATTTCACATTCTTAAAATAAAGGGTGATCCTAACTGACCTAAGACAGGGAATTTTTATTAGGATTAAATGTCAGGAATTGTGAAAAACTGAATTTAAATGTATTTGGCTAAGGTGTGTATGTAAACTTCCGACTTCAACTGTACATGTTGAAGAAAGTGGGGCTTATCCTGCATCCCTGTCTCACCCCCCAGCCCTGTGGAAAGAAATGTGTTTTTTTTTGCCAATTTTAACCGCACACTTGTTGTTTGTGTACATGGATTTTATAATGTCGTATGTTTTTCACCCAACATCACTTTCCATCAATTTGTATAGCAGGCCCTCATACCGAGTCGAATGCTTCTTTGAAATCACAAAGCTCTCTCTCTCTCCCTGTCTCCCCGCCTGTCCTATATAATCCTGATTAGAGTGCTTAATAACACCAGGGTGGTTTTACATAGTAAACTGGCCTTCCTTACCCTTCCCCCTTTCTCCTCGTCCCCTTTTGCTCGTCCCTTTTTTCCTCTCCCTCACTGCTCTCCATGTCCTCTCTCTACATTTGCCTCTTTCAAATCTCTCCCTGTGAACATTTAATGTTAAACATTTGTTAAAGGGGTGTCCCATCTTTGGCTCTTTAGCATCCCTTTTTATCCCTATCTATGCCTTAACTCTCTGTCCCCATCCATCTGTCCACTACCAGTCCCTCCTCTCCACTGTGACAAATTGTAGCGCTTCGTTGCATTCTGATGCAATCCCGAATACTGATGACACTGGTAGACCTGAGCAGTAGATCAAGATGGCAGCTGGATGCTGTGTAGGATACAGCCATAGCCAAAAGTGACATTTAGTGGTTAATTTGTGTCAGTTTAGACCCAAATGGTAAATATCCATAGGTTGCTGTGATGGGTCTTTCAGAGAGAGACTGTGTGTGTGTGTGTGTGTGTGTGTGTGTGTGTGTGTGTGTGTGTGTGTGTGTGTGTGTGTGTGTGTGTGTGTGTGTGTGTGTGTGTGTGTGTGTGTGTGTACGCGTACACATGCACAACATGCACATGGAGTTAAGAAAGTACCGTAAGCTCACTCCACAGCTAGCTTGAAATGTCGCCGATGGAGTCATCCAAGAGGTACATTTTGTATGGCTCAATTGGTTTGCACATTGTCTTGTGAAGCAGAGGATCACTGGTTCGAGCCCAGTATTGGTCAGTCGGACAGTGGAGGAAGCTAAGCTGTTAGCAGCACACTAACCCCCGTTACACGTGTATGTGTTTTTGAGCGAGTGTGTGTGTGTGCGTGTCTGTGTAGGGGTGTGCATAGCAAGATTACCTACTTATACACTCTAGTGTGTCTGTGTGTCTTTGTGTGTGTGTATGCAAATTAAGCGGCAGCAGTCCAGAGGGGAGATACTTGTTGCTAAATTCCCAGCTCCCCCACAGTAGCCTGAGATTGATTCGCCCTGCTCCGCTGTGCAAAATCAAGTTTATTTTTTATTTTTTTAAAGCATCATGAATCAGAGCTGGCATTACAGCAGCTGGTCACCACTTTGCTAGGAACAGGGTGAAGTTTTGCATTTCCCCACTAATGGTTAAGGTTAGGGGGAGGAGAAGCTGATCCTAGATCTGTACCTCGGAGAAACTTCACACTTGAGCGCTGTGTCAAACTGGAGGGCTGGCACTACAGCGGCTTGTAACGCCACTTCTGCTGTTGCTAACGCTACACCAGCCAGGTTTCGCAAAGACCACGTACCACGCCGTGCTAACAAGGCAGCGGTCCAAAACCCCGAAAATGTGTCAGACGGGGAATACCATGCAAAGCTTGGAAAAGCTGTGAATTCAATACAGAATGTTTCATATGGTAAATGCGAGGGTGAGCTACAGCTAGGAAAGCTGAAACCAGAAAACGGTTCAAAGCTAGGGAAAACACAAATTCAAGACAAAGTGTGTCAAATGGGAACAAATGGCATGCGAAGCAAGGAAGACTGAAGTCTTAATCCCAAAATGTATGGTTAATAGCACTCAAAGTTATGGAGAGCACACAACATGTGTGATACAGTGACAGTATGCAAATATTTCAAGGATTGCATAGCCAAACCTAAATGCCATGCAAAGCTAGGAAAAGCTATAACCTAGAAGTCATAATGGTCCCAGGCAAATCTAAGATGGCTTGAAAAGCACTCTACAACTAAATGACATGCATATTAAGTTATAGTGTGCAAATCACTACACTACAAGGACTAGTGGGTCAATATTTCTTACTGTACCTGGTTATACCCACAGGGTCCCGATAACAACCTGTCAATATCCGACACATGTTCCAGCATAAGTTCAAAGTTTGTATAGCTTTACATTTGCCGAATGAGAACAAGCTCTTTCTGAAATACATGACATGTACAAGCCTCCAGCTCCATTGATGTAAACATGATGATATGCTATGCCGCGCGAAGCTAGCAAAGTCTGAATGAGAAAAAAGCTATGGGACACTGTTGTCTTCATGAAATATCCTCAACCCCCTTACTCCCACAGCACTGCATCAATTGTACAAGCAGTGCTGTCATTTCAGGACCATGGACAACATGTGTGTGTGTGTAGGCATGAGTAGCCCTCAATTAGCCATCCCCTGTCCATGGTCCTGAAATTACAGCATTACTTACCTACCGTGGCCATAATGGAATGTTTGCAATCAGTTCTTCCAAAATGTTCAGCTAGATAAAATCATTATGCGCCTCTTTAAAATTAATATACAGAACTAAACATTAATAAACGAAAGGAACGATGGCTAATATTATTGCTTTCTGAGACAAATAGATTTTTAGCCTCAGCCCCTGACGCTAAATCAAACTGAAAGATTGCTTATCTTTGCGACTGGTTTGAGATCAGTCTTGGGAGTAAATATACTATGTAATTTGGTACAGCCTATTACTTCTGGAAGGATGTGTGACATTTTACATTATGTTACCATTAGCTTCATTACACAACTTGTGTGATGCATGTGGGCAGCTGTTCTTCCAGTAAAGTGTGTGTGTGTGTGTGTGTGTGTGTGTGTGTGTGTGTGTGTGTGTGTGTGTGTGTGTGTGTGTGTGTGTGTGTGTGTGTGTGTGTGTGTGTGTGTGTGTGTGTGTGTGTGTGTGTGTGTGTGTGTGTGTGTGTGTGTGTGTGTGTGTGTGTGTGTGTGACACTCAGCCCTCATGCATTTGTCTGCTGTTCTCTCTACAGACGGAGGGCTCCCGGCTGCAGAGGGAGATGAAGGCATATCTGGCGGCTGTAAAAGGTGAGACACACACGTACACACACATACCTGGCAGCTGTACAAGATAAGCCTCAGCAGAGCAAATGCTTACGCAAGATACACATTCACTCATAGGTGAAAACACACATATACAGGGCATTGGGAAAGTATTCAGACCCGTTGACTTTTTCCACATTTTGTTACGTTACAGCCTTATTCTAAAATGGATTAAATGTAATGTTTTTCTTCATCAATCTACACACAATACCCCATAATGACAAAGCGAAAACAAGTTTTTAGAATGTTTTGCAAATTTCTAACATTTAAAAGAGAAATACCTTATTTACATAAGTATTCAGACCCTTTGCTATGATACTTGAAATTGACCTCGGGTGCATCCTGTTTCCATCGATCATCCTTGAGTTGTTTCTACAACTTGATTGGAGTCCACCTGCTGTAAATTCAATTCATTGGACATGATTTGGAAAGGCACACACCTGTCTATATAAGGTCCCACAGTTGACATTGCATGTCAGAGCAAAAACCAAACCATGAGGTCGAAGGAATTGTCTGTAGAGCTCCGAGACAGGATTGTGTCGAGGCACAGATCTGGGGAAGGGTACCAAAAAATGTCTGCAGCATTGAAGGTCCCCAAGAACACTCTTAAATGGAAGAAGTTTGGAACAACCAAGACTCTTCCAAGAGCTGGCCGCCCGGACAAACTGAACATTCGGGGGAGAAGGTCCTTGGTCAGGGAGGTGACCAAGAACCCGATGGTCACTCTGACAGAGCTCCAGAGTTCCTCTGTGGAGAATCTTCCAGAAGGACAACCATCTCTGCTGCACCACCAATCAGGCCTTTATGGTAGAGTGGCCAGACGGAAGCCACTCCTCAGTAAAAGGCACATGAAAGCACACTTGGAGTTTGCCAAAAGGCACCTAAAGACTCTCAGACCATGAGAAACAAGATTCTCTGGTTTGATGAAACCAAGATTGAACTCTTTGGCCTGACTGCCAAGCGTCACTTCTGGAGGAAACCTGGCACCATCCATACATTGAAGCATGGTGGTGGCAGCATCATGCTGTGGGGATGTTTTTCAGCGGCAGGGACTGGGAGACTAGTCAGGATCGAGGGAAAGATGAATGGAGCAAAGTACAGAGAGATCCTTGATGAAAACCTGCTCCAGAGCTCTCAGGACCTCAGACTGGGGGTGAAGGTTCTCCTTCCAACAGGACAACGACCCTAAGCACACAGCCAAGACAACCCAGGAAAGGCTTCGTGACAAGTCTCTGAATGTCCCTAAGTGGCCAGGCCAGAGCCCGGATTGAACCCGATCGAACATCTCTGGAGAGACCTGAAAGTAGCTGTGCAGCAACGTTCCTGATCCAACCTGGCAGAGCTTGAGAAGATTTGCAGAGAAGAATGGGAGTAACTCCCCAAATACAGATGTGCCAAGCTTGTAGCGTCATACGTAAGAAGACATTTACTAATGTAAATGTGATATCAGTTTTTCATTTTTAATAAGTTTGCTAAAATGTCTAAAAACCTGTTTTTGCTTTGTTATTATGGGGTATTGTGTGTAGATCACCGAGGGGGAAAAAACTATTTCATCCATTTTAGAATAAGGCTGTAACGTAGCAACATTTGGAAAAAGTCAAGGCGTCTGAATACTTTCCGAATGCACCGTACATGTGCACACGCAAACATATACGTACACGCTAGAGCATGGCAGTCGTCTAATCCTTTGAACATATGTGCCCTCCCACAAGACTTAGTATGTGAGCCTATATCTAAATACCTACAGTGGAAAGTAAACACGAATAGCAACTGCTTTAATGTGGAAGATCGTTTTATTTTCACTTCTGAAAGATCTGTGATTTATATCCACTTCTTGGAATGTCACATGTGTGCTGGATCAACAGAAAAACACAAAGTATTAAGACAGAAAGCCCTCACATGCCATATTGTGTATGATGCTCACATGTACTTTGATGAACAGTAACCTATTTACCAACGGTGGGGTCCAAAATGATTGACACATTTTGATAAAGATGAGCAAAAATGACTGTATACATAATTCAAAAACTGAGCTATATTGTCTGCTCCAAAAAAATTGGGAAATTATATTATTTTATACTAATACAATTGCTCAGAGAAAGAGATTTAGTTGAACATGTAATACTTTTTTTCTCTAAAAAGGTAGGGGTCAAAATGATTGACACCCCTGTAGGGCCGTAACTACATGAGGACCCCAACGTCCAGACCTTGGTATTCTTTTTCTAATTATAAAAAAAATGTATTACAAAAATATCTATTTTGTACACAATAAAGATAATAAATTACGGGTCAACATCTTAATATTGCTCCTAGCATTGATCAAAGTTCAGAACGCTTATATTCTTGATCTGACTGAGTTCTAACGCGCCAGCGTCTTTGCGAATGAGTGGACTCATGAAAAGTGGTTTGTTAGTTATGTTCGCCTGCATCCTCCAAAATTTGCCTCCCGGGTTTTCCTTTTTAGCAGCACACTCACCACTCTCTAAAACAGCTATCTCCGCCCTCTCGCGTCACATGCCTAGGGCCTGAGGTACCCCAGGTCGGAGTTCTATTCTGGCTAGTATTATTTAGCAAGCTAGAAGGATGAAGTAAGAAGCTAACATTAAACGGAGCCTGCCTCAGCAGTTGAAAAAAATGTGGCTACTAAGTTCTCATAATAACAGAGAGTAGCCTACTGAGACAGACAGTGATGTGGCCAATGACTGGGTGTGGTACTCATAGGTGAGGCTGAGGCAGGCTGCAATGCATGCAGGGGGAAGCAGAGGAGACAAAGAGAGAGAGGAAGCAAGCGTAGAAAGAGGTTAGTACAGTGGTCCCCAAACTTGGGGTCTGGGCCCCATGTAGGGTCCCCTAAAAAAAATCTTTACTAAGCTAATTAAACAAACTAGCAACGTAAAAATATATATATGTTTCAATAGGAACATCTCCACATGACCGGTCTTCCCTATGGCCCTACATTAAAATACAAGCAATACAGTTCTAAAAATGTCAGAAGTTTTCGTTTATATCGGTGGTTGTTCGTCTCAAGATGATTATTGGAAACTAAAACAACAACTATTTAGTAAACTGATATAAAATAATGTATATATACCGAAACTATTATATTTGACTCCAAAATGAAATAATTATGTTCAGTCTTAGTTTCCTGGGGGGGCAAAATTCAAATGTATTTTCTAATGGGGTTTTCAGCCTTTTTTGTTGTTGTTGTGTAAATATCACATGTATTTGTATATATCCACTGTACACATGAATCACAGCAAATTGGTTCCAGTTTAAGTCACGTCTTTGGTCACGTTTCTCGAGAGTCTCATAAAAACACCCTCAATGAATCAGAGGGTAGGTCTAAGCTCTTAGATCGCAATATCTACTAAGCTAACATATGGAATTATTTTAAGATGGTCATAAAATTGATCATTTAGCCATTTGATTTGGAATTTTAGGACCACTGTAGGTATAAAAAAAATATACACTGCCGTTCAAAAGTTTGGGGCCACTTAGAAATGTCCTTGTTTTTTGAAAGAAAATATAATTTTTTCTCCATTAAAATAACCTCAAATTGATCAGAAATACAGTGTAGACATTGTTCATGTTGTAAATGACTAATGTAGCTGGAAATGGCAGATTTTTTATGGAATATCTACGTAGACGTACAGAGGCACATAATCAGCAACCATCACTCCTGTGTTCCAATGGCATGTTGTGTTAACTAATCCAAGTTTATCATTTCAAAAGGCTAATTGATTATTAGAAAACCATTTTGTAATTATGTTAGCACAGCTGAAAACTGTTGTTTTGATTACAGAAGCAATTAAACTGTCCTTCTTTAGACTAGTTGAGTATCTGGAGCATCAGCATTTGTGGGTTCGATTAAAGGCTCAAAATGGCCAGAAACAAAGTACCTTCTTCTGAAACTCGTCAGTCTATTCTTGTTCTGAGAAATGAAGGCTATTCCATGCGAGAAATTGCCAAAAAACTGAAGATCTCGTACAACGCTGTGTACTACTCCCTTCACAGAACAGCGCAAACTGGCTACAACCAGAATAGAAAGAGGAGTGGGAGGCCCCGGTGCACAACTGAGCAAGAGGACAAGTACATTAGAGTGTCTAGTTTGAGAAACAGACGGCTCACCAGTCGTCAACTGCCAGCTTCAATAAATAGTACCCGCAAAACACCAGTCTCAACGTCAACAGTGAAGCGGCTCCGGGATGCTGGCCTTCTAGGCAGAGTTGCAAAGAAAAAGCCATATCTCAGATTGGCCAATAAAAAGAATAGATTAAGATGGGCAAAAGAACACAGACACTGGACAGAGGAACTCTGCCTAAATGTTTGCCTCTTCACTGTTGACGTTGAGACTGGTGTTTTGCTATGTAGATATTCCATAAGAAATCTGCCGTTTCCAGCTACAATAGTAATTTACGACATTAACAATGTCTACACTGTATTTCCGATCAATTTGATGTTATTTTATTTGCTTTTCTTTCAAAAACAAGGACATTTCTAAGTGACTCTAAACTTTTGAATGGTAGTGTATATACACAATCATTTTAAACATTGCATTTGGCCTTTACTGCTATTGAAACGCGTTGAATAACACATTTGTACACAATGCAGGAAATAGCTGCAGAATGAAGTTGCTGAAGAGCAAATGCAGAAACTTGCAGTCGACTGCAGTCAAAACTTCATGACCTTTGATCACACGATTTTTGTAAAGATCAGGCAGTTGACATGTAGGCGCAAGTTAGACAATTTTTTTTATCCCCAGAATGCAACACACTTTGAAAGGCGGTGACGAATTGACAAAATTGATCCGCTCGAACGTGCCCATTGAGATGAGCATAATGCAAAACTTTGCTCTCACACAGTCACACGGTGTGGGTCTGGGTATGTGCACGCTGCTACAACATGGTAGCTACGGGACCAAAACAGTGGAGAACGCTCCTGGTTGTCTACCCACTACAACTGTTTACTTTGTGCATCTACTGTACGTCATCTCACTGAGTCTACCTTTAAACCTGCATTACTGCCCCACACTAGCAGAAAATGACCACCAAAAGCACAAAAACTATACAACATTTAAATGCTCCTAGCCTCCCAAGCATGTGCTACTTTCTGTCCCTAACAACTAAAACTAAATTATATAAAAATGAAATAGAAATTATTTTATAAAACTGAAAGTAAATAAAACTAGTAAAGTAATTCTGAAAACGAAATGAAACTAAACAAAAATCTGAAAACGAAGAGAAATAAAAACTAATATGGAAACACAAGACTATAATAACCTTTGGTTAATATTTTTCTAAAATATTTTATGAGTTGAAGAACACATTGTGGGGGGGGGGGAATCTTAGACCATTCCTCCATACAGAATCCTTCCAGATCCTTGGTATCCTTCGTCTGCGCATTTGGACTGCCCTATTCAATACAAACCATAGGTTTGCAATGGGTTTCAAGTCCGTAGACAGAGATGGCCATTGCAAAATGTAGATTTTTGTGGCCAATTAACCATTTCTTTGTGGATTTTGATGTGTGCTTGGGGTTATTGTCTTACTGGAAGATCCACTTGCGGCCAAGTGTCAGCCTCCTGGCAGAGGCAACCAGGTTTTTGGCTAAAATATCCTGGTACTGGGTAAAGTTCATGATGTCGTTGACCTTAACAAGGGTCCCAGTACCAGGGGAATCAAAATAGCCCCATAACATCAAGGTCTACCACCATACTGTACAGTAGGTATGTTATTTCTTTCCTGCTCATGCATTCTCATTTCGACGTCAAACCCACCACTGGTGTGCGTGGCCAAAGAGCTCAGTTTTCATGTCATCTGACCAAAGCACCGATTCCAATCCAAGTGTCAGTGGAGGACATTTATTGGAGGACATGAACATAGAGCTCTTTGGCCAAGCACACCAGTGGTGGGTTTGGCATCGAAATGAGAATGTACAAGTGGTTGTCGTACCTCAATGCATTAACTGAATGTCTGCTAAATGACTAAAATGTAAAATATACAAATGAACATAATTTTTTTCATTATGACTGGTCAGCTCCTGCAAGGGGAATCAAGCTGATATTTTCACACAACTATTCTATTTTTACAGACTAAAATGATGTGTACTATGATGCTGATCTAATATCAGTTTTTCCCTTTTCGATCATAATGAATACGATTATATGGACAGATCAGCACTCTGAGATGATTTGTGGATACAGCCCCAGGTCAACATGGCAGTGTTCAGTCTTTCTTTTATTTTTGCTGACCATGCACTTTGACCTCCATCATCTGCTCAAAGCGATTTGATCATAATTTTTTCTTTGTTTGGTAGGGCAGTACAGCGCTATTGGTTTGTTTTAAACCTAGTTCTGGACTCAAGAGCGTTCGAAATGGATAATCTTCATTGGAAGTTCTCTTAAATCCAGAACTAGGCTTGATCTGTGTCTGGGAACTTGGTCCACTGGGTTGAATTAAGCCCTTATCATGTTGATGGTGTCTTCTAGCAATGCAACAGGCTTCCATGAACCTGACAGAGTCCCTACATGAAGTCTACGAGCCGGACTGGCACGGGAAGGACGATGTCTTGAGCATCGGGAAGGTGAGCGCCACATGCCCTACTTTTCTTCTTCTTTCATTCTCATATCCCTCTGTTCTTTTCAGTCTTTCGTTCATTGGTAATGGTAGATTTTCAATGCGACCATATGTGACTGGCAAGGAGCGCTCACTCCAGATACTGTAAGGCACACGTGATTGATTGAGTTTCTGGTGTGGTTCACTCAGAAGTCATGATTCTCTCTGGGTTTTCATACCTGTATGTCAGTCATTTATAGTGGGAGAGGCATGATCACTTATCAGTATTTATGATTTTGCTTTAGTCTGAAATGAATCATGTTGGCCTAAATTCTTTCTTAATTTTTTCGCACATCTCCATTAGCCGAAGCCATAGCAATCGCTATAGTCTTGTGGTCCATAATTATATTTTTATGAAATTTTTTAAAGGAGACAGGAGAGTCACTCTGCTTTCATATTTTGTTATGCTTTATTGACAAAATTATTAGAAACAGTGGAGACGCAGTGAGAAGTAAGTACAAATGGCAGAAAGTTGCATATGTGCATGGAACCAGGAGTGTTACCACTGGACCATGGCTCCACACACTGTAGTCCAAAATGATCTAAAATGGTAGATAATACATACTGTATGTGGCCATGTTTCTATCTCGGCCAAGCATATATAGGCAGCATACATAGAGAATACATAGACAGCATAAAAAAAGGGGAGACCAACTCCATATGAATGAAATCTTATGGATCAAAGGTCAATTGATACTCACCAGACGGCTTGCTTGTTTATTTGATTATTTTGGGGATTTATCGACCGACGGCCTGTGAGGTCCGGCATGAGACTGTTGAAGTCGGAGGTTCACATACAGCTTAGCCAAATACATTTAAACTCAGTTTTTCACAATTCCTGACATTTAATCCAAGTAAAAATGCCCTGTCTTAGGTCAGTTAGGATCACCACTTTATTTTACAAATGTGAAATGTCAGAATAATAGTAGAGAGAATGATTTCAGCTTTTATTTCTTTAATCACATTCCCAGTGGGTCAGACGTTTACATACACTCCTTGCTCGCACACACTTTTTCAGTTCTGCCCACAAAATTTTCTATAGGTTTGAGGTCAGGGCTTTGTGATGGCCACTCCAATACCTTGACTTTGTTGCCACAATTTTGGAAGTATGCTTGGGGTCATTGTCCATTTGGAAGAACCATTTGCGACCAAGCTTTAACTTCCCATCTGATGTCTTGAGATGTTGCCACATAATTTTCTCTCCCTCATGATGCCATCTATTTTGTGAAGTGCACCAGTCCCTCCTGCAGCAAAGCACCCCCACAACATGATGATCTTTGTCCCCATGTGCAGTTGCAAGCCATAGTCTGGCTTTTTTATGGCGGTTTTGGAGCAGTGGCTTCTTCCATTATGAGCGTCCTTTCAGGTTATGTCGATATATGACTCGTTTTACTGTGGATATAATGGTACCTGTTTCCTCCAGCATCTTCACAAGGTCTTTTGCTGTTGTTCTGGGATTGATTTGCACTTTTCGCACCAAAGTGCGTTCATCTCTAGGAGACCGAACGCGTCTCCTTCCAGAGCGGTATGACGGCTGCATGGTCCCATGGTGTTTATACTTGCGTACTATTGTTTGTACAGATGAACGTGGTACCTTCAGGCGTTTGGAAATTGCTCCCAAGGATGATCCAGACTTGTGGAGGTCTACAATTTTTTTCTGAGGTCTTGGCTGATTTCTTTTGATTTTCTCATGATGTCAAGCAAAGAGGCACTGAGTTTGAAGGTAAGCCTTGAAATACATCCACAGGTACACCTCCAATTGACTCAAATTATGTCAATTAGCCTATCAGAAGCTTCTAAAGCCATGACGTCGTTTTCTGGAATTTTCCCAAGCTGTTTAAAGGCACAGTCAACTTAGTGTATGTAAACTTCTGACCCACTGGAATTGTGATACAATTAATTATAATTGAAATAATCTGTCTGTAAACAATTGTTGGAAAAATTACTTGTGTCATGCACAAAGTAGATGTCCTAACCGACTTGCCAAAACTATAGTTTGTTAACAAGAAATTTGTGGAGTGGTTGGAAAACGAGTTTTAATGACTCCACCTAAGTGTATGTAAACTTCCGACTTCAACTGTACATCTAGTTAATCTGTCTGTCAAATATGGGTTGTCCCCAATGCTTGGAAGTCTGCTGCAGTGATACCTGTTTTAAAATCTGGTGACCCAACACTAGTGGAAAATTACAGACCTATAAGCATTCTTCCAGTGCCTTCAAAAGTAGCTGAAAGTGGCTGATCATCTGACTGATCACCTCATTCAGGGCAACACCATACATTAAATGCAATTTGGATTCAGAACTAACCATTCTACCGAAACATCCAATTGCTATTTTCTGGAGTGTATTAAATCTAATCTGGACATAGGTGGTGAAGTCGGTGCAGTCTTTTTGGATCTTAAAAAGGTCTTTGATACTGTGAATCATGAGGTTCTCCTATCCACACTATCCTCCCTTAATGTGTCCACTGAAGTCATTAGTATTCCTATATGACAAACAGAAGTCAAAGGGTTTGTTTGGGGGACACTCGGTCGGACTCTCTTTACTATAACATTGGGGTCCCACAAGGGTCAATATTAGCCCCCCTTCTGTTTACCATCTATATAAATGATCTCCCACTTGCTTGCCCACAAGTTAACATGCAGATGTATGCAGACGATACGGTTCTGTATGTACATAAATTGACAATTGGTTGTTAACAAGTTAAGTGATGCTATGGTACATGTTTCTAAATGGATGACCAATTATTGCCTGCATTTAAATATCGACAAGACTGTTTGTATGTACTTCTCTAAGAAATCCGTTGATTCTTCCCAACCAGCTGTTCATGTTAATGGGGAGAATTTGAAAGTTGTGTCTAACTTCAGGTATCTTGGTGTCATTCAGACTCGAACTTGACATTTAAGAAACATCTGAAGAAGGTGGTTAAATTTGGATTATCCAACTTTGGGTTTATAAAATCTTTCCTTCCTCTGGAGGGCGCCAAACTACATATGCATGCTATGATCTTCTCACATCTGAGATATTGCCTCACATGCTGGTCACAAGCAGGAGCTACTATTCTGAAACCAATTGAATCACTCTACAAAACAAACACTTAAGATTTTTGATAACAAACCAAACCGTTACCGCCATTGTCATATAATTTACAAACATAATTTATTTAATCTGGATAGCTTTAAGCAGTATGTAGATGCAAGCCTTGTCTTTAAGATCCTGCATGGTCTTGCCACTCCACATCTATGCCGGCATATCATGCTCAAGGAAAGCACCTCCAGGATAACAAGGGCAGTAACTAGAGGGGATTGCGTTGTCCCTTTTCAAAACAGTAAAATCGGCCAATCGGCCTTCTCTGTTAGAGATATATTATACTGTAATGCAATGCCCATGGACTTGAGAAGCTGCACTGATTATTATACTTTTACATTTGAATTGAAAACATGGCTAAAATCTATCCAAACCTGTACACATGAGTTATCTGTGGTTCCTCATATGTAAAACAACAGTTGATGATAGTGTTGTTGTTTTTGTTTGAATTATATATTATACACTGCTCAAAAAAATAAAGGGAACACTTAAACAACACAATGTAACTCCAAGTCAATCACACTTCTGTGAAATCAAACTGTCCACTTAGGAAGCAACACTGATTGACAATAAATTTCACATGCTGTTGTGCAAATGGAATAGACAAAAGGTGGAAATTATAGGCAATTAGCAAGACACCCCCAATAAAGGAGTGGTTCTGCAGGTGGTGACCACAGACCACTTCTCAGTTCCTATGCTTCCTGGCTGATGTTTTGGTCACTTTTGAATGCTGGCGGTGCTTTCACTCTAGTGGTAGAATGAGACGGAGTCTACAACCCACACAAGTGGCTCAGGTAGTGCAGCTCATCCAGGATGGCACATCAATGCGAGCTGTAGCAAGAAGGTTTGCTGTGTCTGTCAGCGTAGTGTCCAGAGCATGGAGGCGCTACCAGGAGACAGGCCAGTACATCAGGAGACGTGGAGGAGGCCGTAGGAGGGCAACAACCCAGCAGCAGGACCGCTACCTCCGCCTTTGTGCAAGGAGGAGCACTGCCAGAGCCCTGCAAAATGACCTCCAGCAGGCCACAAATGTGCATTTTAATGGAATATCTACATAGGCGTACAGAGGCACATTATAAGCAACCATCACTCCTGTGTTCCAATGGCACGTTGTGTTAGCTAATCCAAGTTTATCATTTTAAAAGGCTAATTGATCATTAGAAAATCTTTTTGCAATTATGTTAGCACAGCAGAAATCTGTTGTCCTGATTAAAGAAGCAATAAAACTGGCCTTCTTTAGACTAGTTGAGTATCTGGAGCATCAGCATTTGTGGGTTCGATTACAGGCTCAAAATGGCCAGAAACAAAGGACTTTCTTCTGAAACTCGTCAGGCTATTCTTGTTCTGAGAAATTAAGGCTATTACACGTGAGAAATTGCCAAGAAACTGAAGATCTCGTACAACGCTGTGTAATACTCCCTTCACAGAACAGCGCAAACTGGCTCTAACCAGAATAGAAAGAGGAGTGGGAGGCCTCGGTGCACAACTGAGCGAGAGGACAAGTACATTAGAGTGTCTAGTTTGAGAAGCAGACACCTCACAAGTCGTCAACTGGCAGCTTCATTAAATAGTGCCCGCAAAACACCAGCCTCAACGTCAACAGTGAAGAGGCGACTCCTGGATTCTGGCCTTCTAGGCAGAGTTGCAAAGGAAAAGCCATATCTCAGACTGGCCAATAAAAATTAAATATTAAGATGGGCAAAAGAACACAGACACTGGACAGAGGAAGATTGGAAAAAAGTGTTATGGACAGACAAATCTAAGTTTGAGGTGTTCGGATCACAAAGAAGATCTTTCATGAGATGCAGAAAAAATGAAAAGATGCTGTAGGAGTGCTTGACGCCATCTGTCAAGCATGGTGGAGGCAATGTGATGGTCTGGGGGTGGTAAAGTGGGAGATTTGTACAGGGTAAAAGGGATCTTGAAGAAGGAAGGCTACGCCATGCCATACCCTGTGGACGGCGCTTAATTGGATCCAATTTCCTCCTACAACAGGACAATGACCCAAAGCACAGCTCCAAACTATGCAACAACTATTTAGGGAAGAAGCAGTCAGCTGGTATTCTGTCTAAAATGGAGTGGCCGGCACAGTCACCGGATCTCAACCCTATTGAGCTGTTGTGGTAGCAGCTTGTCCATAGCAGCTTGTCCGTAAGAAGTGCCCATCAAGCCAATCCAACTTGTGGGAGGTGGGGTGAAATCTTCAGATTATCTCAACAAATTGACAACTAGAATGCCAAAGCTCTGCAAGGCTGTAATTGCTGCCAATGGAGGATTCTTTGATGAAAGCAAAGTTTGATGGACACAATTATGATTTCAATTAAAAATCATTATTTATAACCTTGTCAACGTCTTGAATATATTTCGTATTCATTTTGCAACTAATTTCATGTATGTTTTCATGGAAAACAAGGATCTTTCTAAGTGACCCCAAACTTTTGAACGGTAGTGTACATAAACAGCATACAGTGAGGGAAAAAAGTATTTGATCCCCTGCTGATTTTGTACGTTTGCCCACTGACAAAGAAATTATCAGTCTATAATTTTAATGGTAGGTTTATTTGAACAGTGAGAGACAGAATAACAACAAAAATATCCAGAAAAATGCATGTCAAAAATGTTATAAATTGATTTGCATTTTAATGAGGGAAATAAGTATTTGACCCCTTCTCAATCAAAAAGATTTCTGGCTCCCAGGTGTCTTTCATACAGGTAACGAACGGAGATTAGGAGCACACTCTTAAAGGGAGTGCTCCTAATCTCAGTTTCTTACCTGTATAAAAGATACCTGTCCACAGAAGCAATCAATCAATCAGATTCCAAACTCTCCACCATGGCCAAGACCAAAGAGCTCTCCAAGGATGTCAGGGACAAGATTGTAGACCTACACAAGGCTGGAATGGGCTACAAGACCATCGCCAAGCAGCTTGGTGAGAAGGTGACAACAGTTTCTGTGATTATTCGCAAATGGAAGAAACACAAAAGAACTGTCAATCTCCCTCAGCCTGGGGCTCCATGCAAGATCTCACCTCGTGGAGTTGCAATGATCATGAGAACGGTGAGGAATCAGCCCAGAACTACACAGGAGGATCTTGTCAATGATCTCAAGGCAGCTGGGACCATAGTCATCAAGAAAACAATTGGTAACACACTATGCCGTGAAGGACTGAAATCCTGCAGCGCCCGCAAGGTCCCCCTGCTCAAGAAAGCACATATACATGCCCGTCTGAAGTTTGCCAATGAACATCTGAATGATTCAGAGGACAACTGGGTGAACGTGTTGTGGTCAGATGAGACCAAAATGGAGTTCTTTGGCATCAACCCAACTTGCCGTGTTTGGAGGAGGAGGAATGCTGCCTATGACCCCAAGAAACCATCCCCACCGTCAAACATGGAGGTGGAAACATTATGCTTTGGGGGTGTTTTTCTGCTAAAGGGACAGGACAACTTCACTGCATCAAAGGGACGATGGACGGGGCCATGTACCGTCAAATCTTGGGTGAAAACCTCCTTCCCTCAGCCAGGGTATTGAAAATGGGTCGTGGATGGGTATTCCAGCATGACAATGACCCAAAACACACGGCCAAGGCAACAAAGGAGTGGCTCAAGAAGAAGCACATTAAGGTCCTGGAGTGGCCTAGCCAGACTCCAGACCTTAATCCCATAGAAAATCTGTGGAGGGAGCTGAAGGTTCGAGTTGCCAAACGTCAGCCTCGAAACCTTAATGACTTGAAGAAGATCTGCAAAGAGGAGTGGGACAAAATCCCTCCTGAGATGTGTGCAAACCTGGTGGCCAACTACAAGAAACGTCTGACCTCTGTGATTGCCAACAAGGGTTTTGCCACCAAGTAGTAAGTCATGTTTTGCAGAGGGGTCAAATACTTATTTCCCTCATTAAAATGCAAATCAATTCATAACATTTTTGACATGCGTTTTTCTGGATTTTTTTGTTGATATTCTGTCTCTCACTGTTCAAATAAACCTACCATTAAAATTATAGACTGATCATTTCTTTGTCAGTGGGCAAACGTACAAAATCAGCAGGGGATCAAATACTTTTTTCCCTCACTGTACATAGAGCATACTAGACACTGACCCATTTCCTGAACTGAGTCAAGTCAAGAGGACAATAGCACTGTGACAATATCCATCAATATTGATCATGGGAGGAATAAATTATAGTTTTGGAATCAAATAAAACCAGCAGTTTTAAAGATCTTTGACTTTATTGAAAGCAGTAAAGAGATATGATACCAACTGAATGAATTACTGCAATATTTAAAGTGGAACTGACAGTGTTTTATCAACATGAAATCGTATTATAATCTGTTCATATAAACCCCCAGGAAGAACGAGCACTTACATATGGTCATTTTCATAAATTCATATAATGTTTGGGAATGTAAACATTCTATAGCAGTATACAGTGGAAAAACTGCCATGCGTTTGGATAATAAATAGACACTGCAAGAAATAATAAAAACATCTGTCTTGTCCAGGACCGGAGTCTACGCAGACCGGTGCACCATAGCCAACCAGAGCTACAGTAGGCCTATATGCAAATAAGCCATTTGCCACACAGGCCTGCCATCATTCACTTTGAACTGGACTGTGTGTTTACAGGCAATAGCAACAGCGCGACAATAGATCATTAGAACGCATTTTCCAAAAGCCACTTGAATGTATTTCTGCTAATATGTAAATACCACTGGAGTCCTCATACATTTGGGAACTTCAGTCCTATTGATCAAACAACCATGAAAAGGTAGGCTGTCTCCCTCAGTTGCCGATGCAAATCAACAACAACAAGATCAACTAAAGCTAGCCAGAGCGAGATAAGATAAACTCTAACGAGGGAACGTTAGATAAACCCTTTCAAACTTTAAACTTGTTGGCCATCAGAATAGGGAGCTCCCCCCTATCCACATCGACGGGTCAGTAGTGGAGAAGGTGGAAAGTTTTAAGTTCCTCGGTGTACACATCACGGACAAACTGAATTGGTCCACCCACACAGACAGCGTTGTGAAGAAGGCGCAGCAGCGCCTCTTCAACCTCAGGAGGCTGAAGAAATTCGGCTTGTCACCAAAAGCACTCACAAACTTCTACAGATGCACAATCGAGAGCATCCTGTCGGGCTGTATCACCGCCTGGTACGGCAACTGCTCCGCACACAACCGTAAGGCTCTCCAGTGGGTAGTGAGGTCGGCAGAACGCATCACCCGGGGCAAACTACCTGCCCTCCAGGACACCTACACCACCCGATGTCACAGGAAGGCCATAAAGATCATCAAGGACAACAACCACCCAAGCCACTACCTGTTCACCCCGCTATCATCCAGAAGGCGAGGTCAGTACAGGTGCATCCAAGCAGGGACCGAGAGACTGAAAAACAGCTTCTATCTCAAGGCCATCAGACTGTTAAACAGCCACCACTAACATTTAGCGGCCGCTGCCAACAAACTGACTCAGCTCCAGCCACCTTAAAAATGGGAATTGATGGAAATTATGTAAAAATGTACCACCAGCCACTTTAAACAATGCCACCTAATATAATGTTTACATACCCTACATTACACATCTCTTATGTATATGTATATACTGTACTCTATATCATCTACTGCATCTTGCCATCTTATGTAATACATGGACCACTAGCCACTTTAAACTATGCCACTTTATGTTTACATACCCTACAGTACTCATCTCATAGGTATATACCGTACTCTATACCATCTACTGCACCTTGCCTATGCCGTCTGTACCATCACTCATTCATATATCTTTATGTACATATTCTTTATCCCTTTACACTTGCGTGTATAAGGTAGTAGTTGCGGAATTGTTAGGTTAGATTACTTGTTGTTATTACTGCATTGTCGGAACTAGAAGCACAAGCATTTCGCTACACTCGCATTAACATCTGCTAACCATGTGTATGTGACTAATAAATTTGATTTGATTTGATTTGAATTGCACTGAAACGATAGGGAATAGTAGTATGCTCGTCCTTCTGCAGCTTGCCTGCCAATGCATGTTTGTCCCAACCTATGTTTTGACAAACGAATGGGAACTTGCCTGCCTACCCGCCCATTTGATCAATTCCAAATACATTTGATTGACAACTAAGAGATATGCTAATTGTGGATAACAGTCGTTCAAGTTCAGCATAGCTAGCTTGCAAAGCGATTCACATTTCTTGCTAGCTAACCTAATGACACCTGCATCTCTAACTGTACTGTAGCCACTGAAAAACGATACGAGGGGAAAAAGTCGGTCACTCACCCACTCCTCCAATGGCATCACATCCTCGCAGCAGCTAGTTAGCTAGCTAGATAACGACCCAAACTGGCAATTGTTTTATTTTAATGTCCACTTTTGTACATAGGATGCTGTATGTAGCATTTTAACATATTAAAACAAAGCAGAGATACTTTAGTGCTATGTACATAATACACTACACAGTATATAGAAAAGTATGGATACCCCTTCAAATGAATGGATTTGGTTATTTCAGCCACAGCCGTTGCTGACAGGTGTATAAAATTCAGCACACAGCCATGCAATCGCCATAGAGAAACATTGGAAGTAGAATGGCCTTACTGAAGAGCTCAGTGACTTTCAACATGGCACCGTCATAGGATGCCACCTTTCCAACAAGTTAGTTTGTCAAATTTCTGCCCTTCAAGAGCTACCACAATTAACTAAGTGCTGTTATTGTGAAGTGGAAACGTCTAGGAGCAACAACGGTTCAGCCGCAAAGTGGTAGGCCACACAAGCTCACAGAACGGGACCGCCGAGTGCTGAAGCGAGTAGCTCGTAAAAATCGTCTGTCATCGGTTGCAACTCTCACAACCGAGTTCCAAACTGCCTCTGGAAGCATCGTTGGCACAAGAACTGTTCGTTGGGAGCTTCATGAAATGGGTTTCCATAGCCGAACAGCCACACACAAGCCTAAGACCACCATGTGCAATGCCAAGCGTCAGCTGGAGTGGTGTAAAGCTCGCCGCCACTCTGTAGCAGTGGAAACGCGTTGTCAGAAGTGATGAATCACGCTTCACCATCTGGCTGTCTGACGGACGAACCTGCCCGAATGCATAGTGCCAACTGTAAAGTTTGGTGGCTGTTTTTCATGGTTCGGGCTAGGCCCCTTAGTTCCAGTGAAGGGAAATCTTAACACTACAGCATACAATGACATTCTAGACGATTCTGTGCTTCCAACTTTGTGGCAACAGTTTGGGGAAGGCCCTTTCCTGTTTCAGCATGACAATCTCCCCGTGTACAAAGCGAGCTCGATACAGAAAAGGTTTGTCGAGATGGGTGTGGAGGAACTTGACTGGCCTGCACAGAGCCCTGACTTCAACCCCATCGAACACCTTTGGGATGAATTGGAACGCCGACTGCGAGCCAGGTCTAATCGCCAGACATCCATGCCCAACCTCATTCGTGCTCTTGTGGCTGAATGGAAGCAAATCGCCGTAGCAATGTTCCAACATCTAGTGGAAAGTCTTCCCAGAAGAGTGGAGGCTGTTATAGCAACAAAGTGGGGACCAACTCCTTATTCATGCCCATGGTTTTGGAATGAGATGTTTGACGACAAGCAGGTGTCCACATACTTTTAGTCATGTAGTGTATGCTGCGACCCTTATCAAAAAGTATTTGATAACTCCAAATAACAAAAATGTAGCTATAGGTTTGTTATAACATTTAAACTGAAAACATGTTTTTCATTGTTTTTGCACTGCACCAGTGCTGTTGAATGCAGCATTGTTGTATGGTGAACTCAAAATGTATTGTAGTTGAGTAGCCGGCCTAGGCTGCTGCTCAAATGTTGCTGCAATATGCCTACATCTCCTTTGCATGGTGTGTTGTTGCAAGTTTTGTTTCTTTTAGTTATTCGTTGTCAAGCTTTAAAAACTGAAGCCAGACTGCAACGTTTTAGTAGCCTAGCTAGGACTGTGGCGTGTGTCTGTACACTGTCCCTCCGCTGAGAGCTGTAAGGACAAACGAAAGCAGCGCGATTGAACTTAATTCACCGACGCGAGCGCGTCAGGCTGTGATTTCACGAAGCGGATGACTCGACTGTTGACTCATTTACAGTATACTGACTCGTGTGTCCTTTTTGACCCGCGGGCCTTGTGTTTGACACGTGCACTAGCCTATTAGCCACGTTATGACTGACTTGGGTCATTGCCCTTGCTAGTTTGGTTGTATTGACATTCCCAGCCTTGTTTACAGTTGTCAATTTTTTTTATTTTTATATTGAGTCATTGAAACTGTAACAGTGCATCCTGAATGGATGGAGGCAGCAAACAATGTACCTGGATTGTAAACTGTCATGGTACAAACATGTTGATGCAACAGTAGCTAAGATGGGGAGAAGTCTGTCCATAATAAAGCACTGCTCTGCCTTCTTAACAACACTATCAACTAGGCAGGTCCTACAGCCCTAGTTTGGTCGCAACTGGACTACTGTCGAGTCATGTGGTCAGGTACCACAAAGACCAGTCCAGCCGTTATTTACAACCAAGAAATGTATTGGTGAATTATATGAATCATGCATTGAACTGCATCCATCTATTCTACCAACAATGCCTTAGTGTACATCATGGAATGTTGAGTCAAATAGAACGTATTTTTAAAACCTCTTATGCAGTTGGTTTTGTAACATAAACTGGGAATTTGATATTTTTTACTGATGTTATGATTATCTGTTTTTTTTCTTCCATATCTGCAAAGTAGTTTAAATGCTATCAGTTCCACTTTAATATACTAATGTTCTCTGAGATTCGATGTGGGGAGTTATGATCTAGTCATTGAAAGTAGTGATTGTTTAACTTAAAGACCAGAGTGCCCCTTAATTTCTTTTCATATTTTTATTTAACGAGGCAAGTCAGTTACTAACAAATTCTTATTTACAATGACGGTCTAGGAACAGTGGGTTAACTGCCTTGTTCAGGGGCAGGATGACAGATTGTTCAACCAGAATTGATGTTTCGGTCAAATTCCTCTTAGCCATCACTACTGTAGTCCAGTAGTGACAGCATCCACAGTAATCCGTTGTTTACATTTACCAAAGCCAGGAGTTAGCATGATTAGCTTCATTAAAAAAAAGGAATGCACTTCATGGTACCAATGTTAGCAAAGTTGCATTGCAAGCCAAAACTTCCTCAAAAACAAACAAGTTTGGTAGCGTCGATACTCGTGAAGAACCTGTCCATGTTTTCTTACCCATGAGAATGTTGTTATTTCTGTAGTAATACAAGAAAATTGAAATGCTCTGATAGTTCCATCAATTTGGAATTGATTGGATTTTCCTGAAACATATTTTTTTTATTGAGGACATAAAGTACATTTCTTTGCCACATTTTTTGCAGTTTTACTTTAGTACCTTACTGCAAACAGGATGCAGGCTTCCTTCTTTCTACTCTGTAATTTAGTTTAGTATTGTGGAGTAACTACAATGTTGATCCAGCCTCAGTTTTTGTCATTCAACTCTGTAACTGTTTTAAAATCACTGTCATCTCATGGTGAAATCCCTGAGCGGTTTTCTTCCTTTCCGGCAACTGATTTAGGATGGACGCCTGTATCTTCATAGTGACTGGGTGTATTGATACACCATCCAATGTGTAATTAATAACTTCACCATGCTCAAAGGGATATTCATCGTCTACTTTTTTTTACCCATCTACCAATAGGTGCCCGTCTATGCAAGGCATTGGAAAATCTCCCTGGTCTTTGTGGTTGAATCCGTGTTTGAAATTCACTGCTCGACTGAGGGACATTTCATATAATTGTATGGGTGGGTTACAGAGATGAGGTAGTCATGAAAGAATGGTATTAATGATCACTATTATTGCACACAGGGTAAGTCCATGCTACTGATTATGTGACTTGTTAAGCTAATGTTCTCTCCTGAACTTAATTAGGCGTGCAATAACAAATGGGTAGATTACTTATTGACTCAAGACATTTCAGCTTTTCATTTGTCATTTATTTGTAAACATTTCTAAAGACATAATTCCACTTTGACGTTATGGGGTATTGTGTGCAGGCCAGTGACACACAATCTCAATTTAATAAAGGTTTAATTCAGGCTGTAACACGACAATATGGAAAAAGACGAGGGGTGTGAATAGAGTTGTGGGGGTCACAAAATTTCGTCAGCCGGTGATTGTCAGGCAAATAACTGTCAGTCTCACGGTAATTGACCGTCAATTAACATAAACACCTTTAGCGTCTCCTGTCTTTCACACATCTACACTTGAAAAAGTCTAATTAATCCATGTAATAGAGCCTACGCCTTCCCAATAAAGCCGTTCTTTATTTTAGACAGGTCTAAAGGAGCATGATATGAAAAAAATGTAGTCTATTTCAGAAGAATAGAATATCATACTCTGAGTTGTCCTTATGTTACGTTATGTCCTCATCTGGCTATGCCAAATGGCTGTGGGCTACACTAGTTCATTTAGCAAACAAGATTTGCTTAGAATACCATGGAATTATTTTATATGATTTTATATTATGAAGAATACAATTGAACAAAGCTGAATTAAATAGAAAGGACATTTTTGCCAAACGATTTGAGGGAGTGCGCACATGCGGTTATTCTGTGTTGGGCGATTAACAAAGAAACAGGTACTCCTATATCCTTAATTTAGAGTTTAGAGTAATGTAACTTTAGTTGTTCTACAAACATTGGGCCATATGTTTAGATTTTTTATACATTCTAAGGCTGCATGATGTGACTAAAGATGATTTGAAAAAAGTTGCTTGAAAGGCATGAGCACTGCTTTGTTTTTTTTGCGCAGGCTGTAAACTTCATCAGTCTCTCATTCACAATTTGACTTGCACATGCTAATGCCTCGAATTTTCCGGCGGCATCCCCTTTCCCGGCGGCATCCCCAATTGCGAGGTGCATATCGATGACATTGGAAGAACTCTTCACGTTGACTTTTCATCAGCCGATGAGTAGCAATAACGGAACAGCAAAAGCTCTAGCCTATGTCAATCTAGTATGCCTCGTAGTCCAAAAGTTGCCCTATTCTGTGCGAGAAATATACATTCCAAACATAAGCTGTGTTCAAATACTCATACTAACCGCTCTAACTGTACTATTTGTGACTTAAATGGAGTATATAAACTATAGAAACGTCCCTTTTTCAGGACCCTGTCTTTCAAAGATAAATCGTAAAAATCCAAATAACTTCACAGATCTTCATTGTAAAGGGTTATAAAACACTGTTTCCCATGCTTGTTCAATGAACCATAATCAATTAATGAACATGCACCTGTGGAACGGTCATTAGGACACTAACAGCTTACAGACGGTAGGCAAATAAGGTCACAGTTATGAAAACTTAGGACACTAAAGAGGCCTTTCTACTGACTCTGAAAAACAGCAAAAGAAAGATGCCCAGGGTCCCTGTTCATCTGCGTGAACGTGCCTTAGGCATGCTGCAAGGAGGCATGAGGACTGCAGATGTGACCAGGGCAATAAATTACAATGTCTGTACTGTGAGACGCCGAAATACAGCGCTACAAGGAGACAGGACGAACAGCTGAACGTCCTCGCAGTGGCAGACCACTTGTAACAACACCTGCACAGGATCGGTACATCCGAACATCACACCTGCAGGACAGGTACAGGATGGCAACAACAACTGCCCGAGTAACACCAGGAACGCACAATCCCTCCATCAGTGCTCAGACTGTCCGCAATAGGCTGAGAGAGGCTGGACTGAGGGCTTGTAGGCCTGTTGTAAGGCAGGTCCTCACCGGAAACATCATCGCCTATGGGCACAAACCCACCGTCACAGGACCAGACAAGACTGGCAAAAAGTGCTCTTCCCTGACGGTTCGGGGTTTTGTCTCACCAGGGGTGATGGTCGGATTCACGTTTATTGTCGAAGGAATGAGCGTTACACCGAGGCCTGTACTCTGGAGCGGGATCGATTTGGAGGTGGAGGGTCCGTCATGGTCTGTGGCAGTGTGTCACAGCATCATTGGGCTGAGCTTGTTGTCATTGCAGGTAATCTCAACGATGTGCCTCAACCTCCAGCATGACAATGCCATACTGCTCGTTCTGTCCGTGATATCCTGGAAGACAGGAATGTCAATGTTCTGCCATGGCCAGCGAAGAGACCGGATCTCAATCCCGTTGAGGGAACTTGCTGGTGCCTTGGTGAAAGAGTGGGGTGACATCTCACAGCAAGAACGGTGCAGTCTGGGGCAGTCCATGAGGAGGAGATGCACTGCAGTACTTAATGCAGCTGGTGGCCACACCAGATACTGACTGTTACTTTTGATTTTGACCCCCCCACCTTGTTCAGGGACACATTATTCAATTTATGTTAGTCACATGTCTGTGGAACTTGTTCAGTTTATGTCTCAGTTGTTGAATCTTGTTATGTTCATGTAACAGTATAGCTTCCGTCCCTCTCCTCGCCCCTACCTGGGCTCAAACCAGGGACCCTCTGCACACATCAACAACTGACACCCATGAAGCATCGTTACCCATAGCGCCACAAAAGCCGCGGCCCTTGCAGAGCAAGGGGAACAACTACTTTAAGGTCTCAGAGCGAGTGATGTCACCGATTGAAACTAGCGCACACCACCGCTAACTAGCTAGCCATTTCACATTGGTTACACTCATACACATATTTACACATGTTAAGTTTGATGAAAATAAACGCAGTTGACAGTGAGAGGACGTTTCTTTTTTTGCTGAGTTTAGTATGCCAAAAGTTCCCGGATGTCGTACTACATTCGCCAAAATACGAAGTATACAAGCAGGAGACACAATTTCCGTGCTTTTAGGGCCCATAATGCAATTCTTCAGAAAATGGGCGTGGCTTCACATCGTTTTCAGATTTTAGGAAAATGGCGGAAAATATGCAGCCGAAATCCAACGAGAGCGGAAACAAATTGATTGCTTTAACTAATTATGACAACTATTAAGAAAATGTTGAGCAATGTAATCACTTTTCAAATAAGTTACTTTACACGTTATATTGGCTGACAATTTGTTAGCTACGCTATCCTTACGAACCACATAGCATATCATTACAGCAGTATGTACCGGTATGTTAGTTAGCTAACGTTACTAGTACATCAATCTTGCCAGTATATTAACTATGTGCTATCTAACTAACTACCCAAAGTTTATTGACTTGATAATTCCTGTCATTCTTATCTTAGCTAAGTGGTATAGTCGTCTTGCGTTCCCAAGTCTGATTGTACCAGAGCGCAGCATAACTGATGACTTTATGAGCGCTCAACACCGGTTGAATATGGCCGGTGTCAGTAAACTTTGTCAAAAAGGCGTAATTAAATTGTTGCCAGTTGCACAGTTAGTCACCAACCCTCTGGAATACATGAAAACTGCCTAACCAGCTCTGCTAGGGAAAGTAAAATGGTCAGATAAGGTGTTCTCTCATTTGTGTCTTGAAGTAGCTAGCAAGCTAACCAACATTAGCTTGGGTGCTTGACTGCAGTTGTAAAGTCAGAACGCTCGAATCACACCTTCTCCTCGGCCCGAGCGTCCAGTGTGCGCTCCGAGTGCGAAACAATCTGACAACGCTCTGAATTTACGAACGCCCAGAGCACGCTCTGACACTCCAGATTGAATTTAAGAACACACCCGAAGTCGTAAAATGTCTAGCTAGTCATTTCTTTTACTAACAACCTAGCAAGAGGTTGCATAGCAACAGCATCAATTTATGAAAAGCTAGTACACTCAACTGAAAGGACACCGTTTGTTTACAGTATACTAAAATGAACTAATAGTATGTAGTATATACTCATTAAGTATGTAGTATACAGTATGTTCGTGTGGGTATTCGAACACAGCCATAGTCTGGGACAGTTGTGGGATGCGATAGATCTCAAATTAATACAACCACTAGCATAAAAAAAAACGTTTTTAAGCAATGTGGCTGACGCAACAGATCAGAACGTTTATCTTAAAATGTTGAGAAACTATTAGGCTATTTCTTCACATTATAAGTGCAGAAATGTGCACATGGCAGTAGGCTATAAGTGCCAATGTTCCATTAGCGGAAAATACCATTATCAAAAGTGACCGCAAATGTGATTATGCATGTAATGCTTTTATTATAACGGTGCATTTTTATGGTGAAATTATTTCCCCCAAACTTGAAACTCACGCACTGCTTATGTATCCCAGTTAGACTTTACACCCCAAGCGGATTAATGTGCTTAATTTGAAGAAGTTATTTGGCCACTTTAGTTGTGATACAAACCTTATCAAAACATATAGGCCTATGGGCTAGGCTACATGAGGTGTACGACTATGATTAAAAAAAGTTTAGGGGGGAAAAAAGCATTGTTTCTTGCCTTACGCTGGGCATCATTCACAAGTGATAATATGAAATTCACAAGTCGTAGGCTAATATTGTCACCCATCAGACTATTCTTGATTTAATCTTGTCTTTACATACTAAATAATATATTTGTGAAATTTGTTTTGATTTAGAATGGACCATTATCATGCACCTGTCTTGAAACAGGGCCAGGGGGGATAAAATACATGTCATCTATGCTCTTTTAAATAGCGAATGGAGGATGCTTTTCCCGTGGTTCATTTTCATGCCAGCCAGGTAGGCTAAACTCCTGTTGTAAAGATAAGCAATGTGCTTAATATAAGGAAAGTTGAGAAATAAATATAGTAGGCCGAGCCTATAGAAAGCTGATGGGATCCTTCTATTTTTAGTAGAGGCCATCACTATGTTTTCTTGCTCAATTGCATAGCCTATAGAAATGTTGCGCAACATGAGCTCATGGGCTCTCATGAAGTGTTTGATTAGATTTTCGATGACATTTACATTGATGTCAGACTGATTAAAGGGACATTAGAGTGCTGAGTACCAGGCAGTTAGCAAGTTTGGTAGGCTACTAATGACCATCAGCAGCATCAGAGCTTGGAGAAGCCTAATTACAGTGACTAAACGGTCACGTGGAATTTGACCGCCTTCATGACTCGTGACCGCCAGGGTGGCGGTAATACGGTCACCGCAACAGCTCTAGGTTTGAATACTGTCTGAAGGCACTGTATGTTAATTCATCTCACATCTGTTTGCAGGAAGAACATCATGTATTTAGCATCCACCTTTTCATTTACCCCCTTCATCACTGTGTGAACAAAAAGCGAATTAAAATGTAATTCTCTCCCGAGTCCTCTGTGCCGATGGTTTTCTTTATCACAGAGATACAATCGCTGTGATGGAGTTGAATCTATTGGCACTAACATCACCCCATAAAGCGGCTCCACAACATACATGAAGACAAACCCTTTGGGAGTCTGTGGAAACAGGGACACTGAGTGTGTGATTCTGGAACATGAGACAAAAATAGAAAAATTTATTGAATATGTATGTACACCATTGTGTAACCGATGTGAAATGGCTAGCTAGGTAGCGGTGGTGCGCGCTAGCAGCCTTTCAGTCGGTGACGTCACTTGCTCTGAGATTTGAAGTAGTGGTTCCCCTTGCTCTGCAAGGGCCGTGGCTTTTGTGGAGCGATGGGTAACGATGCTTCGTGGGTGACTGTTGTTGATGTGTGCAGAGGGTCCCTGGTTCGCGCCCGGGTCGGGGCGAGGGGACGTACTAAAGTTATACTGTTACAATTGCAAGCTAAATGCACTAAATGCGCTTTTGCATAATGCAGATACTGCTTTCGAGGGACATTTCGCTCTTGAATTAAAGTTTTGTCAGATGTTTTCAGATCTCAAATGTAGACATGTTGCCGTAGGTCAACATTCCAGACTATCTGTCGTGTAGACGCAGCAACTGTATATGCCTCAATCCCAAATGATTAGCGCCGTCTAACTTCTTGGTTTATTTATATTTTCTATTCATTTGTGGTGGAGGAATATGACTGGATCTACATAACTGGTGTCATTGGATGTGGTTTCATCTTGACATTAGACTACTTTCGAGTTCTAATAATGTCTAAAACGTTGTCCCTTTAAATGTAGGTAGACTGTATATTACACCATATGACTCTGATTTAGCTACCTTGTTCTCATCTTGTTCAGCATCTGGCTAACTGAAATGTGTCTCTCTTTTAGAACTGTGATGTCTTATGGGAGGACTTCCATCAGAAGCTGGTTGATTCCTCACTTATCACACTGGACACGTACCTGCAACAGTTCCCCGACCTCAAGGTACAGTGTACTGCATAAAAACAGCTTAGCCTTGACTCTGTCGTCATAGAAACGAATAGCAGTCCTTGGCTACACGAGTTGACTCTTGCCTTTAACCAACTCAATAAAATTGATAAATGTTGAAACACTAGCTATGTTTTTGTCATTTATTTATCCAATATTGTTTATAGTACAGCACTATTTGTAATAAATTAGCTATTTGGTGAGAAGTTTGACTAGGTTAATCTCTTCCGGCATATTCGTAATATGCTCACGGTCTCAAAGACTTGGAGAGATTTCAGGCTTTTGTCCCTGTGGCTCAGTGTGCATCCCAAATGGCACCCTATTCCCTATGTAGCACACTCCTTTTGACCAGGGCCCAATGGTCTGTGGTCAGAAGTAGTGCACTACAAAGGGAATATGGTGCCATTTGGGACGCAGTCTCAGACAGGTTGACACCTTTATGCTTGGAACTTTTGCTTAGGGGAAGGACTTTGTGTACTACTGTATTGTATTAAAGGCCGGTCCGTGTGGTAATTATTCACCATCAGATCCGTGTGGCGAAAAGAAGCAGAAAGCTAATTGACTACGATAGTGCACGGCACCATCTCGAGACCATTCAGGCGGTGGTCAATAGAAGTGATCGGAAGGTCTCCAAGGTAAGTCCTATGCAGTAATACAACAATGTGCGATTCTGTCCGCCTTTACCATTGTGGTGAAGAGTGATTGAGAAACACAACCCTTTTACGAAAACGAAAACACCTCATATGCTATAATAGTTCACCTTTCCAATAGTTTTGTGATGTAAACCCAACAAACAGACTAGAGCCGTTTAACAACAACCTAGTCTCCAACCATAATTGAAAGTGGGTGTTCGTTGACCTACTGTACGTCATGTTATGTCATTCTTATGGCAGTCTTCTAAGAGCATCATGACAGTACACAACAGGTAAAGTACTGTGTATCAAGTGTAAAAGAGGATCCTTGTGCAAAGCAGTTCATCTTCAAGGTGCTGGTTATGGCAGGAAAGAGATGTTAATATTTCCCCCCTCGTTATGTATTTCTCTCTTCAGGCAGAGGATGAGTTGAAAAAAGCCCAGAAGGTGTTTGATGAGCTCAATGTTGATCTGCAGGACGAGCTACCAACTCTCTGGGACAGGTAAACTAAAATCAACACCTGAGTCACATTCACTAGGCGCCAAACGGAAGGAAATGGGCCAACATGGAGAGGGGCCTACCTGATTTGTCCAATAAGAAACGCTGTTTTTATTTTCCGTTGCAAAACGTTTTGGTACGATGTGCACTAATTAATACGACCCTAATTAAAACGTTCATAGATAAACCAACGTTGTGGTCTTTACGCTGTAGCTCCTCTTCCCATGGTCAATTACAAATCAAAACTAATGGTTTCGGGTACTGTAAAAAAAATATATATATATATACTACAGTACTATTATGCAGTGTTATTTTTGTATTGTTATTGTTCTACTCTAGGTGCTTTAACATACAAATCCTTTAAATTCATAAATGAAAATGTGTTAATCATTTTAGATCCATCCCAAATGGAACCCTATTCAGTGCGTAGTGCACTACATGGCGTAGTGCACTACATGTGGGCCCTGGTCAAAGTAGTGCACTAAATAGGGAATATGGTTCCTTTTGGGACGCAGTCCAAGATTTCTTCTATAGTTCTTAGGTGACTCACAGTCGAGATGTGACTCTAGATTCCTTTATTTCTCTCTGTCAGTCTCTAGGGATCTTTTGATGAAGTCAATGTATATCCATGAGTCATCAAGTCTCCATAGATATGCCTAGACCAGGAGATTATTCCCAGAAAAAGCACTTGTTTAAAACTGTCGATATGATCAGTATTGTAGCCAAGGTATTAGCTTGTGTCTGTGTTTGTCTGTCTATCGTACGTTCTTTTAGAATAGTATATTATACTGATGTACTTTTCCTGTGTGTGAATGACAGTCATGATGTACAGAATAATGTACATCTCATAATGAAATGTGAATGGAAACAATGAATTGTGGCCTTACAGCTATAGAAAGCCCTAAATATGAGTATTTCCTAGATTGAGAGATTCAGTCTAAGCACCACCATTAGGATGAAAAATAGAATTCAACACAGCATAATAATATTATCACGGTGCATTCAGACTTAGGGCCTGACAGAATGGCCTGACAGAATCCCAATAATAAAATCAGATTTCCTTTCAGTCGATCTCTGTTTCTGTCAGATAGAGGGACATGCAGTTAAACTAGTGGTGAGATAAGGTGTTAGGGAATTTGATCTGTTCTGGGGGAGAGATAATGTCCATTTTGTTTTGTGTGTGTGTGTGCACGTGTCCTCAAAATGTTCATATAACATGTTATTTTCCCTCCTTATCAATGAGGTAGCCAGTCTCACACAGAAGGCTAAGCAGGATAGCCTTGTGAGTAGGGAAACGCCTAACCAGATGGTGACTAGCTAGGTTGCCAAATGGAGCCAACTACTATTGTGCAATGAATTGGACTGTTAATATAACTGTCTATTTAACGAAAGAGACCTGTCTTCCAAAATCTCTCTAGAAGTTAAGAGGTATTTGCCATATCCAGATTTAAGACAGGCCAATAAAAATAACTACATGTGTAGTGGATCTGGTGTAGCTGTCTAAGCTCCCGATTGCGGACAACATATGCTCCCTGTAGACAGAGGTTCCAGACCCATTTCGGCCACCCTCTCTATGTAACCGATGTGAAATGGCTATCTAGTTAGCGGTGGTGCGCGCTAATAGCCTTTCAATCGGTGACGTCACTTGCTCTGAGACCTTGAAGTAGTGGTTCCCCTTGCTCTGCAAGGGCCGCAGCTTTTGTGGAGCGATGGGTAACGATGCTTCGTGGGTGACTGTTGTTGATGTGTGCAGAGGGTCCCTGTTTCGCGCCCGGGTCGGGGCGAGGGGACGGACTAAAGTTAAACTGTTACATCTACATTTCCCGCTGTACTGACAAAAATCCTTTAAAAAATATACATAAGGAGGACCATATTCTAAATATACGAAAGCTGTGGGATTGGATTTCCTTAAGTGAAAATCTTTGGGGAAACATTCTAGATGTTTTTGAACATTGAATGCCTGGAGATTGGAGTAGTGATTAACATCGAGCATTCTGATTTAATTCAGGCAATGACTGTACAACTGGTTACTATAATCTGTTTTTGCCATTAGGATGGTCACATGCTGCCTCTTATGTAATTGACAGGTTCACATTGTTAGGTGTGACTGTCTAGCTGTACCTTAATCAAGTGCTTTTAGTTGATTCTGATTGTTCTTAAGTTAAAGATGTTTGCGTATCTGGGCTCTAGATCAAGGATCTCAATGGTTAACAATAAGTTGAAGACCTTAATTGAAGTGTAATTACTGTACTGAAGATTACTCATTATTCATGAATGAACTTCATTAAAGTTTCAAATAATTATTTTCCCTCATCAATCTACACAGAATGCCCCATATTGACAAAGCGAAAACATTTTTTCTACAACTTGATTTGAGTCCAACTGTGGTAAATTCAATTGATTGGACATGATTTGTAAAGTCACACACCTGTCTATAAAAGGTCCCAGGTTTGAAAGTGCATGTCAGAGCAAAAAACCAAGCCATGAGGTCGAAGGAATTGTCTGTAGAGCTCTGAGACAGGATTGTGTCGAGGCACAGATCTGGGGAAGGGTACCAACACATTTCTGCAACATTTAAGGTCCCCAAGAACACAGTGGCCTCCATCATTCTTAAATAGAGGAACTTTGGAACCACCGAGACTCTTCCTAAAGCTGGACGCCTCTGCCAAACTGAGCAATCCAACCTGACAGAGCTTGAGAGGATCTGCAGAGAAGAATGAGAGAAACTCCCCTAATACACGTTTGCCAAGCTTAGAGCTATAATCGCTGCCAAAGGTGCTTCAACAAAGTACTAAGTAAAGGGTCTGAATACTGTGATATTTATTTTAATTTTAGAAATTGGCAAAAAATTCTACAATCCTGTTTTTACTTTGTCATTATGGGGTATTGTGTGTAGAGATGAGGAAAAAAGATATTGAATTAATTTTAGAATAAGGCTGAAATGTAACAAAATGTGGAAAAGGTGAAGGGTTCTGAATACTTTCCGAATGCACTGTAGCAACTAAATGTGCTGTGGGTGTGCGTCGCAGTGGCAGACTTACCATTAGGCAACTCAGCCAATTTCCTAGGGCCTCACATCATCAGGGGGCCTCGTGAACTTGGCATAATTTCATTTAATAATAGACAGTAATAGAAAGAGCTAAGACTTTCTATTTCCCTCTACAATGCTTACAAGCTGCGCAGGACACGTTAGAAGGGAGTGTGACAAAACCGCAATTGAAAATAATGCATATCTTTTATTCTACACACACAACTATTAGTCACACGCGCCAAATACAGTGAAATGCTTACTTATAAGCCCCTAACCAACAATGCAGTTTAAAAAATATGAATAAGAAATAAACCAGATACAATGTATGTAGAAATGATAATGGACCTATCATATTCAAAAATAACTGCCTTTCTTCTGGCCCACAAATTGCTTTCAACAACAAAAAAATTGGTTTGTCCCTCCGTTGAAATGATGTGGTGATGTAAAGACCTTTACTAGTGAAGGGCATTTTAATTATTTTCAGGAAGCCTTTTCATTCTGCTTCGTTCAACTAAAAGAGCCAGTTCCGAACAGCTCTTCTTTCAGTAGACATGATTTTGTTAAACAGTCATGGGGGCCTACAAATCACAAAGTCCGCCCCTGTGTATGTGTGTTGCCATCTTGAGCAGCAGCAAGCAGCACACTGGCTGCTCACTGGAGAGGAATGCTTGCAGCCGTGGTTACCTAATCTGGCCAATGAGAGGCATCCTCTCTACAATGCCCTATAGCACTGCTCTACTCATGGGTGGGAATTGCCGTGCTTTTATTTTTAGCCCTATCATTATAATGACAGTCATCCTTGTGTTAAAACATCTGCTTCAACAGCTGAGCTACAGTATGTGTTCAGGATATGTGTCAGAATCAATTCAACCCCTGTATGTGTTTGTGCGTGTGAATGAATGAATGAATGACCACAGGTCTCCTGCCTGCTTCATTGCAAAATGACACGAGTTGAGCAGTGCTAGAGGGCATTGCAGAGAGATGATCCTCACAAGGACAACTCAATGTTTGCTGTACACTTTGGTTGACCTTTTTCTGAAATTGGCACTTATTGCTTATGTGTTCAGATGAAAGATGTGCTCAGAGTTCACCTAAATCGCAGCAACAGATCGCAATTTAAAATACGTATCTAACATTTTGCGAACTGGTTGGTAAACACTGTATCAATCAATCAAATGTATTTTGTAAAGCCCTTTTTACATCAGCAGTTGTCACAAAGTGCTTCACAGATACCCAGCCTCAAATCCCAAAGAGCACAGTGGCCAGGAAACTCCCTAGAAGGCAATAACCATGTATAGGGACTGTAGTTAAACAGCGTTTTGTATCTCTGACCACCAGTTTGATATGGTTTTATTTTTTTGAAAAGTGTGTGAAAAGTATATTGTTATGGGAACTGTTCATTCGAATGTATGGAATTCTTTAGTCTAACAGCGTTATTAGCCTTACAGCTGAGGCTGTCAATTCATAAATGACTTCCATCATTTAAGAGCTCTTTTAGGGCCTTAAATGAAGATGTTTGTTGGTGAAAAAACATCACCATGGTAACAGATGTGTTTTCCCCCTTTCTAGCCGAGTTGGTTTTTACGTGAACACATTCAAGAACGTGACGAACCTGGAGGCCAAATTCCATCGGGAAATCTCTGTGGTAAGTAACAAAAATAGAAACTCTCAAGGCTATTTGCTTTACGCGGTGGGTGGTGCTTTTGAAGGTTGGGTCTCTTTCTTCTGACATTGCATCAACACAAGGGATAAAGTACAGTTCAGTATGATGATATACCATGAGGTTTACCATGGGTGTCTCAATGTTCATCTACAGTCTGCTTAGTGTAGCCAAACATATATACAGTGGCAAGAAAAAGAAAATGAACCCTTTGGAATTACCTGGATTTCTGCATAAATTGGTCATAACATTTGATCTGATCTTCGTCTAAGTCACAACAATAGACTAACACAGTGTGCTTAAACTAATAACAGACAAACAATAATAATTTTTCATCTATTTATTGATCACACTGTGTAAACATTCACAGTGCAGGTTGGAAAAAGTATATGAACCCATGGATTTAATAACAGGTTGACCCTCTGGCAGCAATAACCTCAAACAAACGTTTTCCGTAGTTGCGGATCAGACCTGCACAATGGTCAGGAGGAATTTTGGATCATTCCTCTTTACAAAACTGTTTCAGTTCCACAATATTCTTGGGATGTCGAGGTTATGCAACAGCATCTCAATCGGGTTGAGGTCAGGACTGACTGGGCCACTCCAGAAAGCGCATTTTCTTCTCTTCAAGCCATTCTGTTGTTGATTTACATCTGTCAAATAGGTTGTTGTCCTGTTGCATCACCTAACTTCTGTTGAGCTTCAATTGGCGGACAGATAGCCATACATTCTCCTGCAAAATGTCTTGATAAACTTGGGAATTATTTTTCCGTCGATGATAGCAAGCTGTCCAGGCCCTGAGTCAGCAAAGCAGCCCCAAACCATGATGCTCCCTCCACCATAGTTTACAGTTGGGATGAGGTTTTGTTGTTGGTGTGCTGTGCCTTTTTTTATCCACACAGTGTTATGTGTTCCTTCCAAACAACACAACTTTAGTTTCATCTGTCCACAGAATATTTTGCCAGTAGCGCCATGGAACATCCAGGTGCTCTTTTGCGAACTTCAGACATGCAGCAATGTTTTTTTGGACAGCAGTGGCTTCTTCCATGGTGTCCTCCCATGAACACCATTCTTGTTTTGTGTTTTATGTATCATAGACTCGTCAACAGAGATGTTAGCATCTTCCAGAGATTTCTGTAAGTCTTTAGCTAACACTCTAGGATTCTTCTTAACCTCATTGAGCATTCTGCGCTGTGTGCTCTTGCAGTCATCTTTGCAGGACGGCCACTCCTAGGGAGAGTAGCACAGTGATGAACTTTCTCCATTTATAGACAATTTGTCTTACCGTGGACTGATGAATATCAAGGCCTTTAGAGATACTTTTGTAACCTTTTCCCGCTTTATGCAAATAAACAAATCTTAATCTTAGGGGGGGGCACACAATGCAAATAGTCCAGGTAGCCATTTGATTACCTGTTCAGGAGTCTTATGGCTTGGGGGTAAAAACTGTTGAGAAGCCTTTTTGTCCTAGACTTGGCACTCCAGTAGCGCTTGCCATGCGGTAGTAGAGAGAACAGTCTATGACTGGGGTGGCTGGGGTATTTGACAATTTTCAGGGCCTTCCTCTGACACCGCCTGGTGTAGAGGTCCTGGATGGCAGGTAGCTTAGGGATGTACTGGGCCGTACGCACCTTGCGGTCGAAGGCCGAGCAATTGCCGTACCAGGCAGTGATGCAACCAGTCAGGATGCTCTCGATATTGCAGCTGTAGAACCTTTTGAGGATCTCAGGACCCATGCCAAATCTTTTTCGTTTCCTGAGGGGGATTAAGCTTTGTCGTGCCCTCATCACGACTGTCTTGGTGTGTTTGGACCATTCTAGTTTGTTGTTGATGTGGACACCAAGGAACTTGAAGCTCTCAACCTGCTCCACTACAGCCCCGTGGATGAGAATGGGGGCGTGCTCGGTCCTCCTTTTCCTGTAGTCCACAATCATCTCCTTAGTCTTGGTTACGTTGAGGGATAGGTTGTTATTCTGGCACCACCCGGCCAGGTCTCTGACCTCCTCCCTATGGGCTGTCTCGTCGTTGTCGGTGATCAGGCCTACCACTGTTGTGTCGGCTGCAAACTTAATGATGGTGTTGGAGTCGTGCCTGGCCATGCAGTCGTGGTTGAACAGGGAGTACAGGAGGGGATTGAGCACGCACCCCTGGGGAGCTCCAGTGTTGAGGATCAGCGTGGCAAATGTGTTGCTACCTACCCTCACCACCTGGGGGTGGCCTGTCAGGAAGTCCAGGATCCAGTTGCAGAGGGAGGCGTTTAGTCCCAGGATCCTTAGCTTAGTGATGGTGTTGAACGCTGAGCTGTAGTCAATGAACAGCATTCTCACATAAGTGTTCCTTTTGTCCAGGTGGGAAAAGGCAGTGTGGAGTGCAATAGAGATGGCATCATCTGTGGATCTGTATGCAAATTGGAGTGGGTCTAACGTTTCTGGGATAATGGTGTTGATATGAGCCATTACCAGCCTTTCAAAGCACTTCATGGCTACGGACGTGAGTGTTACAGGTCTGTAGTCATTTAGGCAGGTTGCCTTTGTGTTCTTGGGCACAGGGACTATGGTGGTCTGCTTGAAACATGTTGGTATTACAGACTCAATCTGTGTTTGGCTCAATGCTATTTCAACTCAGTTAATGTAGTGCACTGAGGAAAATGCTCATCAATTTTGATGTTTTAAATTCATGAGTTACATTTTTATTTCACTTCCTGAAATAACTTTAGGCCAGCACATGATTCGCTCACACTTACCCACTTATTATCCTGTGTTCAAAGGTACAGCATTTCCAACTAGCAGGGACAGCACTGTTATGTAATATTGTAATTTTCTTACTGAGGTCTAGGGAAAGGACTACAGTAACTGCCATATATTAGGCCTATTCAGCAGTATTACTGGTGAATATCAAGGTCATTGTGTTACTAAGGTGTGTCAAGGGACTTGGCTGCATTTGGCCAAGTATTAATCTTACACTACTCATTTGAGCTGTTGTTTTTAGCGTTATTCTTTGTAGGCAATGGAAATGTAATATGAGTTCTGTTGTGTCCCAAATTGTACCCTATTCCCTATAGCCTCTCGCAATTCCTATCCTCACTACCCACTACCCTCACTACACCCATGGTGTGTGTGTGTGTCCTGACATCTTTATCTCGAAGTTCAACATTTGCGGTGACAGACATCCATTTTAGCTGCTTCTGGTTCGAGACTGCTCTCTGCAGGGAAAAGTATAAATTGTGCCTCATTAATTCATTTTTCGTTTACTTCAAGGTTTGAGTCAATTTAACCTAAAGTCGCAGATGTAAAATAAACGCTTGTGATTGCTTTTCTTTCTTTCTAATCCTTCTGCACCGGTCAACCAATCCAGTAAATGTGGAGTGAAGATAGAGTGTCTCCTTGTAAGAATGCATTTGGTTCGCACCGACCCGCTGAGGGTAGGGTCAATTCAATTGAAAGGCAGTTCATTCAGGAAGAGAACTGAAATTACAATTCAATAGTATTTTTTTATGTCATCTGAATAAACTGAAAAGTAGGAGCTATTTATTTCAAAAGTTTTTCCATTTCTGAATTTTACATTTAAATCACTTCCTGAATTGACTACCTTCAATTGGAATTGACCACAACCCTGATTTATTTGTATTTACACAACACAACATTAGGTGAAAATATATGTATTATTATTTATTTATAATCAGCTATAATGGGGCGGTCATTTTGGACCGGGAACACAGAATTAATTAACATGAAACGAACATAACAGGAGGGTTAGACAGATCAACATTTACAAGGTCACAGGGCCAGACGGATTACCAGGACGTGTACTCAGAGCATGCGCTGACCAACTGGCAAGTGTACTCACTGATATTTTCAGCCTGTCCCAGACTAAGTCTGTAATACCTACATGTTTCAAGCAGACCACCATAGTCCCTGTGCCCAAGAATGCCAAGGTAACATGTCTAAAGACCTACCGACCCGTAGCACTAACGTCTGTAGCCATGACGTGCTTTGAAAGGCTGGTCATGGCTCACATCAACACCATCATCCCAGAAACCTTAGACCCACTCCAATTCGCATAACACCCCAACAGATCCACAGATGATGCAATCTCTATTGCACTCCACACTGCCCTTTCCCACATGGACAAAAATAACACTTATGTGAGAATGCTGTTCATTGACTACAGCTCAGCATTCAACACCATAGTGCCATCAAAGCTCATCACTAAGCTAAGGACCCTGGGACTAAACGCTTCCCTCTGCAACTGGATCCTGGTCTTCCTGATAGGCTGACCCTGGGTGGTAAGGGTAGGCAACAACACATCTGCCACGCTGATCTTCAACACCGGAGCCCCTCAGGGGTGCGTGCTTAGTCCCCTCCTGTACACCCGGTTCACCCACAACTGCATGGCCAAGCACGACTCCAACACCATCATTTAGTTTTCCGACGACACAACGGTGGTTGGCCTGATCACCGACAACGATGAGACAGCCTATAGGGAGGAGGTCAGAGACTTGGCAGTGTGGTGCCAGGACAACAACCTCTCCCTCAATGTGATCAAGACACAGGGAATGATCGTGGACCATTCTCATCGACGGGGCTGTAGTGGAGCAGGTCGAGAGCTTCAAGTTCCTTGGTGTCCACACCACCAACAAACTAGCATGGTCCAAACACACCAAGATGGTCGTGAAGAGGGCACGACAACTCCTATTCCCCCTCAGGAGACTGAAAAGATTTGACATGGGGCCTCAGATCCTCAAAAGGTTCTACAGCTGCACCATCAAGAGCATCCTGACCGGTTCCATCACCACCTGGTATGGCAACTGCTCGGCATCCGAACACAAGGTGCTACAGAGGGTAGTACATACATCCCAGTACATCACTGGGGCCAAGCTTCCTGCCATCCAGGACCTCTATACCCGGTGGTGGCAGAGGAAGGCCCCCAAAAAATTCAAAGACTCCTGCCACCATAGTCATAGATTGTTCTCTCTGCTATCGCATGGCAAGCGGTACCGGTGCGCAAAAACATAGGTCCAAAAGGCTCCTTTACAGATTTTACCCCCAAGCCATAAGACTGCTGAACAGTTAATCAAATGGCTACCTGGGACTATTTGTATTGACCCCCCGCTACTCCCTGTTTATTGTCTGTGCATAGTCACTTTACCCCTACCTACATGTACATATTACCGTAATTACCTCGACTTACCTGTACCCCTTCACATTGACTCGGTACCGGTACCCCTGTATATAGCCTCGTTATAGTTTTTATTTTATTTTGTAAATATTTTCTTAACTCTTATTTTTCTTAACTGCATTGTTGGTTAAGGGCTTTTAAGTAAGCATTTCCCGGTAACTTTTTGTGTTCGTTGCATGTGACAAATAAAATGTGATTTGGCGTGCGTCTGTCCACGAGATTAATTTAAAAGATACTTGTGTCTCAAGATGAAGTCCATGTTTTTGATACTGACTTTGGATATTTCATATTTTCCATGTTGTAGTGCACCGGGATGTAAAAGATGCACAGGTGTACTGTTGGAAGGATCTGCATCTGCCGATTCTGAGTATGAGTCAGAGTCACCGGTTGCTTATACTCTATTATAGGAGAGGTCTCTGGGGTCAAGATTTCTAAAGAGATGTAGCCTGGGGTGGTTTAGCCGCTGCCGCCAGAACACATACTGTGTCGGCGTGGGTTGGTATACGGCCCACAGCCTTCATTGTTAATACATATGTTTAGCTACACGGATCCGCGAGATCAGGATGGTAGTCGGAGACTTAGTCACTGTATGATATCTCTAGAAATGTAGAAGAAAAAAATGTAGAGTGGTGTCGTCCAACATTTTTTTATTTGATTGAATAGAGACGGTGAGAGAGAGAGACAGGAAAGTTGGAAGAGAGTTTGTGTCCAGAGGGGAGTGGGCAGGTGGCCTAAGGTGGTCTAGCGGTCTGTGCCGCAGCCTACGGTGTCGACATATGTTTGAATCCGGCACACTGCCCTTTGACACATCCTCTCTCTATCTTTCCCCACTGTCATCCTCTCTCTCTGTTCAATAAAGTCAGAAAATACCTACAAATATTTATGAAAGCTCCCAAGATCAGGATGGTAGTATGAGGCTGACACCATGGCTACACTGGCCATTGTGTGCATGTTGATTTTGTCAATCCCGACCAGACGAGATCCTGACATGCAGGTTAAAATACCAAAACCAACTGTGAACCAACTATATTAATTTGGGGACAGGTCAAAACACACATAAAACATTCGTGGACATTTAAAGCTAGATAGCTGTTGCTAGCAGTTTGTCCTGGGAGATGAACATTGAGTTGTTATTTTACCTGATCATGTATTGTCCCCTTAGCTGTTTTCTTGTAGAATTTTGACTTGGCTCATAAAAAAAGTGTGTATTTCTTTACTCAGATGATTAATCCACAGATAAAAAGGAAACCTAGTTCATTTTTAGTTTGTAGTTTCAAATTAGTATCTCGTTTGTCTTTCAAGCAACCACGTGTGGCTGTATCTTTGTGAAAACCAGTAAGGAGATGGGATTTTTTAAAACCTTTATTTCAACAGGGATGTCATATTGAGACAAAAGTCTCTTTTGCAAATGAGCCCAGCACAACACAAAAACATAAAAATACACAATATACACATTAAGATACAAAACTCTAATTCAAAGGATGACTGAAATAGGCCTGGATCAGACTTCTTGCAAGTGGTTTGAAAATAATCTCTCAGATGGGACTCTGAGTGCGTGATTTCTGATGGTGTCAAGTCTAGTTTCCTGGATATTACAAAAGGTGTACCACAGGGGTCAGTGCTGGGACCTGTTCTCTTTACTAATTATATACATAATATTGGTCTATCTGTTGAAACGTGTAATATTCATGTGTACGCAGATGACACTGTTATGTCTGCAATTGCCCCAAATGTTGACCAGGCTATGTGACTTTGTTGCCTTGGTTGGTTTAAAAGTTGTACTTAATGCGGGCAAGACTAAATATACGTTGTTCTCTAATTCTCGCAAATATGTTTCAGATGAATGACGTATTTACATTTAAGTCATTTAGCAGACGCTCTTATCCAGAGCGACTTACAAATTGGAAAGTTCATACATATTCATCCTGGTCCCCCCGTGGGGAATGAACCCACAACCCTGGCGTTGCAAGCGCCATGCTCTACCAACTGAGCCACACTGAGCCACAATGGGAGAACCATCATTGGATGGTTCTCCCATTGATTGGGTTCCCACCTATACATTTCTGGACATCTACATTGACAAAGATTTAATGTTTAAAGAACATGGATGAGCTAGTTAAAAAGCAAAGATTTAAAGTGGGCTTCTTTTTTAGAAAAGGATCTTGCCTCTCCCTAAGTAGCAGGAAGCAGATTGTAGAGTCAACTTTCCTGACAGTTCTTGTGACACCATTTACAAGTGACACCATTTACAAGATTGCAGCAGCCACTACTATTAAACATTTTGATGCCGTCTACCATAGTGCCCTTCGTTTTATCACTTCATCCTGTATCAAAAGGTTGGCTGGTCCTCATTGAAGTCCCGTAGATCACTTCATTATTCCCTTTTTGTTTACAAAGCTCTAATACACAAGCTTCCAACTTTCCTAACTGCATTGCTAACGTATAAAAGAATGAGCTACCGAACCCACTCGCAGGATTGGATAACTCTTGAGGTCCCTCTGGTCTCGACAAATTTGGTTTAGTTTTAGTGCCACCCATTGTTGGAATAACCTACAAAATTCCTTGCATCTTGATTTCCTGGTGCCACTAGGGCGGTTTAGGACTCTGGTGTTGAAGGAATTCATTGAGGATTGCAGTTGTTTTGACTGATTGTGGTGGTTTATTTGTTAAAATGGTGATATTGAGGTTGTACCTTGTGGTTATTTTATTATTTTTTTAATCTGTAATGTAAAAAAAAAAAATATCCTGTTTCTGAGAAAATGTTTGTATCCGGGGCACCATTGGGAATGAGACCTTGGTCTCAATTGGGCTAAGCTGAATAAATAAAAGTTCATACAAATAATAAATAACAGTGACTACTTCATGCTGATATTTAGTAGTTACAGACTTTTTTTGCTGGCTGTTGTTTATGATTGGACTGAATGGGACAGGAAAGGAACTAGGCAACGGAATTGGTGCACTATGATAAAAGTAGTATTTCACTATTGGTAACTGGCCCCCCTTATATCAATTATATTGATATGGTATTGCGATATGTGCGAGGCCCATGCTAACATGTAATGAAAGGAGGTGGATTTTCTAACTTTAACACTTTTATCACATCAACATTTGTCTCTCTCTTTCCTCTATCTCTCTCTTCTGGCTGTTGTAGCTCTGTAAGCAGCTGTATGAAGTGATGACCAAGCTGGGAGAGCAACACTCTGACAAAATGTTCACCATACAGGGAGCGCCCAGGTGAGCAGTTTCTATACGTCAGCTTTAATTTTGCAGATAGATTATGCGTTCTATCAATGTTTTGTCTGCATCATTTCCAAAACCACACATTTTTTTCTCTTCAAAAAATATATATATTTTCCTTCTTTATTATTTTACCCTAACCCTACCACCCCTCCCCTAATTGGAGTAAACTAATGGACAACAACACTTAGGTTTCTACTTCCAGCTTATACATACTAGAGCCAAGGGCTGTTGTAGTGCATGTGGGAGATCAAATTATATCAAAAAGAGCGGAGCTCAAGAAACAGGATTTTATTGAGCTGTTTAACACCCTAAAAGGCTCTGAAAAGCAGACGATTATCTCTGGTCCCATGACGTTGCAGGGTCACGGCTGTGAAAGGTTCAACAGGCTCTTAGCACTTCATATCTGGCTTAAAGACTAGTGCCACTCTGTTGGCATAACTTATATTGACAATTTGAACTCTTTATGGAAACAAAAGATGCTCTACAGCAGGTATTCCCAAACTGGAGAACAGGGTACGCGCAATGCCGTCGAGGTACGCCAAATAAAAATGTGATTCACATTAAAAAATATATATTTACGCTACCGTTCAAAGGTTTGGGGTCACTTAGAAATGTACTTGTTTTTGACATTTTTGAAATGATCAGAACTACAATGTAGACATTGTTAATGTTGTAAATGACTATTGTAGCTGGAAACGGCTGATTGTTAATGGAATATCTACATAGGCGTACAGAGGCCCATTATCAGCAACCATCACTCCTGTGTTCCAACGGCACGTTGTGTTAGCTAATCCAAGTTTATCATTTTAAAAGGCTAATTGATCATTAGAAAACCCTTTTTCAATTATGTTAGCACAGCTGAAAACTGTTGTCCTGATTAAAGAATCAATAAAACTGGCCTTCTTTAGACTAGTTGAGTATCTGGAGCATCAGCGTTTGTGGGTTCGATTACAGGCTCAAAATGGCCAGAAACAAAGACCTTTCTTATGAAACAAAGACCTTACTTATGAAACTCGTCAGTCTATTCTTGTTCTGAGAAATGAAGGCTATTCCATGCGAGAAATTGCCAAGAAACTGAAGATCTCGTACAACGCTGTGCACTACTCCCTTCACAGAACAGCGCAAACAGGCTCTAACCAGAATAGAAAGAGAGGCCCGGTGCACAACTGAGCAAGAGGACAAGTACATTAGAGTGTCTAGTTTGAGAAACAGACGCCTCACAAGTCCTAAACTAGCAGCTTCATTAAATAGTACCCGCAAAACACCAGTCTCAACGTCAACAGTGAAGAGGCGACTCCAGGATGCTAGCCTTCTAGGTGGAGTTCCTCTGTCCATTCTCTGTGTTCTTTTGCCCATCTTAATCTTTTCTTTTAACTAGGCAAGTCAGTATTTACAATGACGGACGACTCTGGGCCAATTGTGTGCCGCCCTATGGGACTCCCACTCATGTCCGATTGTGATAGAGCCTGAATTCGAACCAGGGTGTCTGTAGTGACACCTCTAGCACTGAAAGGCAGTGCCTTAGACCGCTGCACCAATTTAATACATTTTAGTATAAGGCTGTAACATAACAAAGTGTGTAAAAAGTCAAAGGGTCTGAATACTTTCCAAATGCACTGTAGATGAGCTGGTTAAGAAGCTAAGATTTAAATTTGTCTTTTTCTACAGAAACAGATGCCTTTCTCTAAGCAGTAGGAAGCAGAAAAGGTTGTCTGGACTAAAGACCCATAGATCTCTACATTACTCCCTACGCCCTACTTCATAAACTTCCATCTAACTTTGCTGTTGAAGTATAGACACCTGAGTTGCCTAATCCATTTACAGGATTGGTTCCTTGAGGTTCCTAGGGTCTGTACCGAGCTAGGTAAATCCGCTTTTAGTTTTATTGCACCGTATTGCTGGAACAAAATTCTAAATACATTTCATCTTGATGTCCTGGTGCCATTCTGGCTATTTTAAAGTATTGATTGGGAACTTATTTGTGGATGAATGTTTTCTGGGTGATTTGTGATGTTTTATTTGTGCTTACAAAGTTTTATTTGTGGTTTTGTATTTTAATGTGTAGATATATTTATTTTGTGTATAATGTGTATTTTTATATTGTATTATACAGGGCACATTTGGAAAAGAGACCGATGTCTCAATAATAATGTCTTCCCTGTCAAAATATAGGTAAAAAAAAAAAATATATATATAAGGAAATCAGTCAATTGATATAAATGAATTAGGCCCTAATCTATGGATTTCACACGACTGGGAGTACAGATATCCATCTGTTTGTCACAGATACGTTAAAAAACACTTAAGGGTGTGGATCAGAATATCTGGTGTGACCACCATTTGCCTCATGCAGCGCGACACATCTCCTTCCCATAGATTTGATCAGGCTGTTGATTGTGGCCTGTGGAATGTTATCCCACTCCTTTTCAATGGCTGTGCGAAGTTGCTGGATATTGGCGGGAACTGGAACACGCTGTCGTACACGTCAATCCAGAGCATCCCAAACATTCTCTGGATCAGATGTGCCCTTGAGCAAGGCACTTAACCCTAATTTGCTCCCGGAGTGCCGTACTACTATGGCTGACCTTGTAAAACAACACATTTCAATGCACCTATCCGGTGTATGTGACAATATAAACATCTTTATTTGCTTTTCTGTCCAGGTCTCTCTTAAAAAATAGATGTTTAATCTCAATGAGACTAACCTGGTAAAATCAAAGTAAAATATTTATTTATTTTAAACCTCTTTGACAAACCTATTAGCATTAGCTCATTTGTTAACATTGATCTTGTGTTGATTCCCAGGGGTCACAATTAGAAGGTCCACACCCAATTCCAGTAGTCCTTGGATAATGTATTCTATTTAACCTCATTCCAGTATGTTGATTGATTTAAAATACAAATTGCAACCCAACATCCAAAGGATTATGTGCACAGGGAATGCTTCTCACATGTGCAACATTTAAATGTATTTTAATTTAAACTTTTCAAATGAACCAAATAGCTGCTTTCTATGTGTCTGTCTGGGGACAGCGAGTTCGAGTATAATTACATAAATAGCATATCATATCCCAGTTTAATCCCAGCATTTGCACCCTCACCATTGTGCACTTTTCACGTTTCATTTAAATGACAATAATAGCTTTCCCCCCCTCACACCACAAATGTAGACAAGCCATATTCCTTGAGTTAGCCTTTCTCCTGTTGTGTGTGTTAATGAGTAAAAAAATACATATCTTAATTTTTTGATCCTCTTTACCTCAGTGATTCAGGACCTTTGCGACTCTCTCGGGCCCCCTCGCCACCGGACAGCGACAGTGACGAGAGCCCAGTGGACACTCCTAACCACATGCTGGCGCCTGCCTCTCCCGGCCCGCCCCGGCCCAAATCTCCTTCAGGCCAGGTATGCCTTACCCCAATACACTCCTATTAACAGCCACAGGAATCTCCTACTTCAGTCCTGGATGCAGGTATTTGTTCCACCCTAGCACTAGCACACCTGGTTCAGCTAATCAAAGCTTTTATGATTGGCTGATTAGTTGAATCGTGTGTTTTCCATCGGCTAGATCAACAAAGTCCACCCCTGTTGGTAACATGCTCTAACCAAACGCATGTAGCGCCAGACCAAAGTATTTCAGTATACTGTGTGACGCTCTAGTTTACTCAGTTGTACACTATCCATGTCCAGTTACACCACCGCGAGTGTTCCTTTGACGTATGCTAACCAAACACCTGTTCAGTAGTTTATATTAATCTCCAGCTAATTCTGGTTCAAGAAGAGATAGTAAAATGTTAAGTCAAACTAATCAATGATAGCCTGTTTATTTGAGAATCAGATTTTTTTTTTAACCCACTGTAGTTGTAGAGGCAGTTTGAGATCACATTGACTTGTTACGACTCTTATTTCCCAGATTTTTGTTTCCCAAATGCCAGACTTAAATGCACTTGTTGTCTTGGATGCCAACAATATTGTTGTTCTTGGATGCCAACATAGAGAACAGTGCCTTCGGAAAGTGTTCAGACGCCTTGTCTTTTTCAAAAAAAAATCCCATTACAGCACTATTCTAAAAAAAAATAACATTTTAAGAATCCTGAGCAATCAGACAGAAATGTCTTCCTATTTGTTAAGTATTAATTGCTAACTATTAATATCAAACAAACCAGGTAAATACGTAATTTTTCTGTCACAAATCGCTGCTAAAGGTGCTTCAACAAAGTACTGAGTAAAGGGTCTGAATACTTATGTAAATGTGATATTTCCTGGGTTTTTTATTTTATAAATTATTTCTGATTTATTTTCTAAAAACCTGTTTTCGCTTTGTCATTATGGGGTATTGTGTGTAGATTGATGAGGATTTTTTTCAAAAATCTGTTTTAGAATAAGGCTGTAACGTAACAAAATGTGGGAAAAGTCAAGTGGTCTAAGCACTCTCCGAAGGCACTGTATAGACTGCAGAACTCTCTGTGCATCGACGGTTCTACGATACATACACCACCACCAGACTAACATTTATTTTGTACAACAATTATTTTGCAGTTGTACCAACATTTTTTGGGGCTTTGATGTATAGTTTCTGTTTTCCACACCTGACTACTTTTGAATATTAATTTAAACAAATTTTAACTCTACAAGGACCAATCCAATCAAACATTGCCTGTATTTCCCGAATCAAATTTGAACACAGCACAGTTTTTTTGGTAACGATTGTTAGTTGTCTTCTCATGTTCACCTGTCCTTGGCTTTGTCTCTTTCCCTGCACATTGCATGTGATGTGCCATGGTAAGTTAGCATGTCACATTTAGTTTGTAGATCCCTGACTAGTATGAGTAGTAGACATATTTAGCATTAGCGTGTTCACCTATCCGTGTTTCCTAAGGCATTCAGAGGTACTACTACACTACAGTATCTACTTCATGGTTATCTAACCATTGTTCATATTCTGATTAAAACAAACCAGAATGTATACAGTTTACTTACTACAGTCAATTATAGTTCATATATTCACATAAGATAAAATGGATATGTTCTGTGAGCCCATTTTATTTGTAATGCCATGGAAATTCCCTGAGCAACAGATAATGTGGGAAGCTTTCCTTTACTGCTATTGCCTTGGCAACCAAATTCTCCATTAACCTCTTTAAGTACTCATGCAAGTCATACATATATATCTGTAAAACATTGTCCAATGAGCAAGTTGTATAAGGTTCAGTGGTTATAAACAAATCTTGTCACTCTCCTATGATTGTCTACATCGACATGGTATAGTCACATGTTGAATACATGTACAGCACAGTCAATTATGATGTGAGATACAGGTGAATCAGTGAATTGCAGTATGTCTGACATGGAGTGGCATTAGCAACCCCAAGAATGTATCCACCACGGAACTAAATAGAACACTTTTAGAACACTTCATAGGATATCTATGGTACCCAACACCAAAACTCTAATGCTTCTGGCACCCTTCTCCACCTCCCCAGTTCAAAAAGGGACCGCCAGTGCCCCCGCCACCCAAGACCCCGACCAAGGAGCTGCACCAGGAGCAGATAATCGACCTGTTTGGGGGCCAGTTCTTACCCGCGGCTACGCCCTCGCAGGTCAGTCACATCCTGGGTCCTATTTGACCATTTTAACAAGGGATTCTTATGCCCTCCTTTCCTTGGACATGCATTGACATGATTGTATTCGTGAAAGCTAAGACTAAGTTCTATCGCTATCAGGAAACCGGGCCCTGGATTGTGATGAAAACGCTCTCTCTAGGGTCATCTAGACAGATAGTTCCACTACTATCTGTCTAGATGACCCTAGAGAGAGCGTTTTCATCACAATCCAGGGCCCGGTTTCCTGATAGCGATAGAACTTAGTCTTACGAGTGTTTTAACGATGCATCTTTCCTGCAACGGCCAAAGATGTAACATGCGTTTCCCACAACACCACACAGAGAGAAGGTTCGCTAAGTGCGTTATTGACGTATTGACGCTGCTCTCGGATCAGCTTTCTCCATTCAAAACTTACCTTAATATTTGAATTATTTCACAATACTGATGACGGATCAGCTCCTAGAGAGGAATTATCACCTATTGGCTGCAAATATTTAGACGGCTTATTCTAATGCTTACCCTATAATAATGCACTCAATCAAGATTTGGCACATCATTGCGCACCTGTTAGGCTACACAACATGAAATATATTCAGGCAAAAATTATAGACAGTAGCCAAATAGCAAAATAAAACTCAATTGAATGAAAATTTTATTGATTATTTCAATATCATTTACATATATAGGCCTATGTAGCCTCTACTGGAGGTAGGCTATGTATCTTTTAATGCAGTCATCTCGTTTTTTAATAAATGTATATTATTATTATTCTATATTTATTCAGGGAAAACCCATTGAGAACAGGGTCTCATTCCCAAGGGTTTACTGATCACCACAATACAACAACCAATACAATGTAAAACCAAACAGCAATCAATACAAAATACAACATTTATGGAAACAGTTAGTCCTCAGCTACTACGTCCTCAATTGAACACCTTAAACTACCCAAGCGGCACCAGAACATCTAATTGTAATGAGTTCTGCATATTGCTCCAGCAGTGAGGTGCATTAAAACTGAACGTGGAATTTATCTAATTCAGTGGAGACCTGAGGATCCTCAAGAGTTAACCAAACCTGTGAACCGATTTGGTAACTCGTGTTTTTATACTTCAACAACGAAGTTAGGTAGTCGGGAAGTTTGTGTATTAGAGCTTTGTAAACAAAAAGGGAATAATGAAGTGATCTACGGGACTTTAACGAGGACCTCTACTGAAAATAGGAGGATCAGCTTTCTATAGGCTAGGCCTACTATATTTATTTCTAAACTTTCCTAAAAATAAACCACGGGAAAAGCGTCCTCCATTCGCTATTTAAATGCATAGATGACATGAATCATAGTCATTTCGCCTAGCCCATAGGCCTATATGTTTTAATAAGGTTTGTATCACAACTAAAGTGGCCAAATAACTTCTTAAAATTAAGCACATTAATCCACTTGGGGTGTAAAGCCTAACTGGGATACATAAGCAGTGCGTGAGTTTCAAGTTTGGGGGAAATAATTTCACCATTAAAAATGCACCGTTATAATTAAAGCATTACATGCATAATCACATTTGTGGTCACTTTTGATAATGGTGTTTTCCTGCTAATGGAACATTCGTGCTTATAGCCTACTGCAGTGTGCACATTTCTGCACTTATAATGTGAAGAAATAGCCTAATAGTTAATCAACATTGGTTTAAAAAGTTTTTTGATGCTAGTGGTTGTATTAATTTGAAATCTATCGCATCCCACAACTGTCCCAGACTATGTTTGGAATTTTTACTTCTCGCACAGAATAGAATAGGTTGACCTTTGTACTATGTGGATAGTAGATTGACATAGGCTAGTGCTTTTGCTGTTCGTAAGGCCTACTCATCTTGCTGGCTGACGAAAAGTAAATGTGGACAGTTCTTCCAATATCTTCAATATGCACCTCAGAATTGGTCAGCCTACAAGGCACTGATGCAATGTGTGGACGCCAGGAGATGCTAAATGTATTTATGTTCATTAAGAGACTGACAGTTATTTGCTTGACAGTCACTGGCTGATGACATTTCGTGACCTTCACAGCCTTAATTGGAACACCGACTGCAATTCGGGCCTAATTGCCCAACGTCAGTGCCCGACCTCACTAATGCGCTTGTGGCTGAATGGAAGCGAGTCCCCGCAGCAATGTTCCAACATCTAGTGGAAAGCCTTCCCAGAAGAGTGGAGGCTGTTATAGCAGCAAAAAGGGGACCAACTCCATATTGACGGCCATAATTTTGGAATTAGATGTTCGACGACCAGGTGTCCACATACTTTTAGTCATGTGTTGTATGTTTAGCGGTGCTCTTCTGTGTATAAAGTGACGCGGTAGGGAAAAACGCATCTAACGACACGCTTAGCTATTCTAAGAATGGTCTGAGGCGGTCGGTAAATAACTAACATGTTCAAGTGCAACTTTAGTAACTATGGTTTTGGGAAACAGCTAAAAAGATTTAACGATGCTCCTACGAAGGTTCTAACGATGGACTTAGCCTTAAGATGTTTTTGGGAAACGGGCCCTGAACTGTTCAGTAGACTCCACAACAGACCACTTCAATAGCCACAAGTCACAGTTGTCTTCTTTTGTGTGTCTACTTGGCTTTGTGCATGCAACTATCTGGCTTTTTCAAAGTATTCAAACTGGGCACTAAACTACTCTCCACAACTACCTGAGACGCAGAGGTCTCCACTAGCACGCCCTGTATTATTCCATCTATTACAGTACTGTTTGCTTCTGGTCCTGGTGGGCCACAGTGTTTGCAGGTTTTCCACCAGTGGGAGTGGGATATATTAAACATGTATTGTTATAAAGTAGAGGGGCCAAGGGTTTATGAAGAGAGTGCCGTCAAGATTACAAATCCCTTATAAACTACAAACCTGGGGCCATATGAAAGCCTCTCAAAGTAGGAGTGCTGTTCTAGGATCAGTTTTGCCTTTCAGATCAAAATTAATGAGATTACAAAGACAGCACTCCTATTCTGAGATGTATGATAGATACTGCTCCCGATCTCAAATGTTCAGCCTTTCAGTACGGTTGTGTTAGAGAGCTGTTAACTCAACCAAGGCTTGAATTCTTTTATTTGCAGCCAAATGAAAGACCCGGAGAATCTCTCCTGGATCTGGACTTTGATCCATTCAAGCCTGACGGCAACACCACTATCGGACAGGCTGCACCACCCATAACACAGGTCCATTTATCTCCATTTTCATCTATTATACCATAATGCTATGTTATCCGTCTTAAATGTATCTTGTATTCAGCTTCAAATGTTTCTGTACACTAGATAGTGTTTATCTCTGATCTCTCTAGTAATATACGTGCACACCAATAGAGCACATAAGTGCTCTTCATTCATAGTGAATAATCACGTGTTTTGTTCCACAGCAACTACCCTGGGATTTGTGGACAGTAAGTACAGTAATGTTGTCCTTGATTGATTGGTTGCTTGATGGGATTTATAACCTTGATGTATGAGATAGTCATTAGTTAGTTACAATACGCTATAATAATATATTATAGCTAGATATGGTAGAGAAAAATACAAGACTACAATCCATTTTACATGTCCCCGTTTAGCACTGATCCTTATTAAAGTGGTTCAATCAAGTGGAAAATTAAGAAAAACCCTCAGTCTCAACACGTAGGAATCCTGACCTCTACTAGCTTTGATTGGCATGGTGATCTGCATGCTCTGTAGACTAAATAAAAACAAAGTAGCCATTTTGTGGCTTTTGTTATGCCAAATGTGTTTTCTCCCATGCAACAGTATTTAAGACTACCAAATAGCAAGTTAAGTTCCAAGCAATTAACTTGCCCCTGTCTTATTCTTATGCTGCTCCATGTATATTTTTATTACAGTTTGTATGTGTAACGATGAATGACAGTTATATTTAACTTCGTTCTTATTGATAAAAAAGTAGTATACTACTTTTACAGTAGTATACTGATGAATCTGACATTAAATACAAATATTTTTTTCCCCAGGGAAATGCTGAACCTGCACAGCCTGTACGTAATACATCCACACCTGACTTCCAAATCCCCAATCAAAATCACTTTCGGAAAATATTTACATGCCTTGATTTAAAAATGTTAATATCTGTGACCTCTGGTCGTACCTGTCATCAAGCCAGTTGTTTGATACCTGTATGTTTTTCACTCTTTTCGTCACAATCCAGAACTGTTCACTAGACTCCACCACAGACCACTCCATTAGCCACAATCCACAGTCACAATTGTCTTCTTTTGTGTCTATGCCTTGTCTTCTTTCTTTACCTCTGTCAATGATTTCACTTTCTCCCTCTGTCCTCTTGTGATAAACACTCTCTGTGCTCTCTTTACCTTACCTTCACGCACCGGCTTGGTCCTTCCAGACGGATTCTGGGTCTATGAGTACTGTGGGTGTGGAGGAGGATGGGGGAGGCGGTGGCGAGGCCCCGAACACTGCCGACTTTAACCCTGGGTTCCCCGCATTCCCCGAGCAGGCGGGAGACCCCAACTTCGCCACAGACTGGGCCGCTGACTTCGGCTCGGCCCCGGCAAAAGGAGACTCTGTCCCGTCTGCCACCGAGGCGGCAGCCGGCGAGGTTCCAGCGACCACAGGGCAGGACGAGGCCCAAGGCTGGCCTGCAGCGGACGGCTGGGGCGGGGAGGCAGGGGAGGCAGCAGCAGCAGAGCAGCCGCAGGGGGCCGAAACGGCCGCAGCTGGAGACGAGGTTAGCGGCTGGGATCCCAACCCCCAACTTACCCCCAACTGTGATCCTTGTGCAGTGGGGGGCGACCAGCAGGCCCAGCAGGAGCCGGGGCAGGGGCCAACAGAGGCAAGGTCATGGGGATGGGAAGCGGGAGAGGCAGGGGAGGCAGGGAAAGGGGAGGCAGGGTCAGGAGAGGGATGGGAGGCAGGGTGGGGAGCAGGTCAGGCAGATTCAGAGGGAGACGAGGCAGGTTGGAGAGATCGTCGCAAATCCACACCGGGCCTGCGCATCACCAACGAGCATGGCCAGGTGATTGAGGACACCCCTGAAGGCAGCGAGCATGGCCTGTACCTGTTTCAGCCGGGCGGCAGAGAAGGTTTCGGCTCAGAATATGAGACGACGGAGGAGTGGGGGGACTCAGTGGGGCAGAACGGAGGATGGGCCAGCACTGACGATGAACTGGACTCCGCCGCAGACCAGGGTCTCACAGACCGTAGCACAGCCCAGAGAGGCTTCACAGACTGGGCTTCAAGTGATCGGGCCACCCCCTTACAGGAGGAGAAGGCTCTGGAAAGCGATACAGGGTTCGCAGCGGACTGGGCCCAACCAATAGAACAGGCACCAATGCAGTCTGCCGAAACAGGAACAGCATTTGCGGATCCAACCAGTGTCCCAGAACAGGGCTCAACCGGTGAACAGGTGATCCATTTTGGGACCGATCCTTTTGTGGAGATCCCTGGGGAAGGTGGTTTTGAGTCTGACCTCTTTGCAGAGACACCTGGGGGATTTGCCTCAGATCCTTTTGCGGCGACTCAGATGGAAGGCGGGGGAGGGGATTTTGCGTCTGATCCTTTTGCGGAAACTCATCTGGGAGGGGGATTCGAGTCTGTTCCCTTTGCCGTAACTCAAGGGGGAGGTGGGGAAGTTAGATTTGCGACAGATCCATTCGCAGAGACGACCGGGGAAGGTGGGGCAGGGTGGGCGGCAGACCCTTTCGCTAACAATGGTTCAGTCCAGTGGGCAGGTTTCCCCGCTCCCTCCGCAGAGACAGGGGGCACCACCACTGACAGCGGGTCCTGGCAGGAAGTCAGCGACAGCAGTGGCTTCTTCTCCTCAGGGGGTGACGGCAGCCAGGCAGAGGACCTCTTCGCCTCCTTTCCCGGGCCAAGAAGCGAAGCAGTAGCTAAGGAAGGAGTCGTCTCCCGAGCTCACAAAGAGCCTGAAAACTCGGACCTGTCCGAAGACGAGGTCGCGAACAGGAGATACGGAAAGTTGTACCAAGAGATAGATACAGAGAAGGAAGAGGTACCTGACTTCCTCCCCCCTCTACGTAGAGAATAGCGTAGAGTAGTCTAGAGCAAACAGAATCCCCTCTTCCTTATTTTCCCTCCCACAGATGTACAAATAATAAAATAAAAAGTGCTGTCCCGCAACCCTACCTGGATCCTGCAGCGCCACAGAATCCCAGCCCTCTTCTCCTCTCTCTCCTCTGCTTGCTTGTCTGCTTGTCGGTTCCACTTTGTCAATTTTACAAAAAACATTCCATCACTTGCCGCATAATTAAAACACATTTCAAAGCAGTCATGCCAAAAGCCTCCAATACTAATTGTGTGTCTGTGATTTGATTTAGGTGACCAACAATGCATTTAACGGATTTCCCCAGGTAATTAGTCGCGACCAAATTTCTATTTTAATGATCACAAGATGATATTGAGAAAAGGATTCATCACTGCCTTGTTAGTTAGAGCAGATGCTTTGTCATTAGAAAAACAAAAATATAATATGGTAGAGGACAGGAAAGATCAAGTTGGATCAGTTGCAACAGAACATTAGGAGGAGATTAAGATAATCTCCATTTGTGTCAGGTATTTTTTTGTATTTCATCCTGTGAATGGAATTACTTAAAACTGACCATAAATATTATACACTATACATACACAAAAGTATGTGGACACCCCTTCAATTAGTGGATTTGGCTATTTCAGTCACACCCGTTGCTGACAGCTGTTTAAAATCGAGGACACAGTCATGCAATCTCCATAGACAAACATTTGCAGTAGAATGGCCTTACAGAAGAGCTCAGTGACTTTCAACGTGGCATGCCACCTTTCCAAAAGTCAGTTCGTAAAATATCTGCCTTACTAGAGCTGCCCCGGTCAACTGTAAGTGCTGTTATTGTGAAGTGGAAACGTCTAGGAGCAACAACAGCTCAGCCGCGAAGTGGTTGGTCACACAAGCTCACGAAGCACGTAGCGCGTCAAAATCATCTGTCTTCGGTTGCATCACTCATTACCGAGTTCCAAACTGTCTCTGGAAGCAACTTCAGCACAAGAACTGTTCGACGGGAGCTTCATGAAATGGGTTACCATGGCCGACCAGCCCCACACAAGCCTAAGATCACCATGTGTGTTGCCAAGCGTTGGCTGGAGTGGTGTAAAGCTTGCCAACATTGGACGTGTTCTCTGGAGTGATTAATCACGCTTCACCATCTGGCAGTCTGACGGACGAATCTGGGTTTGGCGGAAGCCAGGAGAACGCTACCTGCCCCAATGCATAGTGCCAACTGTAAAGTTTGGTGGAGGAGGAATAATGGTCTGAGGCTAGTTCCAGTGAAGGGAAATCTTAACTCCACAGCATACAATGACAGTCTAGACGATTCTGTGCTTCCAACTTTGTGGCAACAGTTTGAGGAAGGCCCTTTCCTGTTTCAGCATGACAATGTCCCTGTGCACAAAATAGAGGTCCATACAGAAATGGTTTGTCAAGATCAGTGTTGAAGAACTTGACTGGCCTGCACAGAGCCCTGACCTCAACCCCATCGAACACCTTTGGGATGAATTGGAACGCCAACAGCAAGCCACGCCTAATCGCCCAACATCAGTGCCCGACGTCACTAATGTTCTTGTGGCTGAATGGAAGCAAGTCCCCGCAGCAATGTTCCAACATCTAGTGGATAGCCTTCCCAGAAGAGTGGAGGATGTTATAGCAGCAAAGGGTGGACCAACTCCATATTAATGCCCATGATTTAGGAACAAGATGTTTGACGAGAAGGTGTCCACGTACTTTTGGTTATGTAGTTTACTTACTTGCAGATTAGTTTAGGTATAAGGTATAGGTATAAAGTAGGTATAAAGTGAAGTTAGGTGATTGTAGGCCGCAAAAGCGTATCCTGATGCTGCTCATTGTTGGGATTAGTTACGCCCGCGTTGTATACAAAGTAACTTCAATAAGCTTTTTAATAATATTCCCCAATTTGAAAAAATAACACGTTTTTGTAACGTTTTTGTAACGCTTTTGTAACGCATTACCCCCAACACTGGTTGCAATTGACCTGTAACATTGAACTTCCAGTTATATAAAAAGCAGTTCCTGTTGTGCATAAAGAAGCCAAAGACTGTCTTAGTAGTAGAATAGTAGGAAGTTTACATGGTGTAGCATTTAGGGATATTACAATAAACTAGAACTAAACTACAGTTTTGTTAACTAACCAAGTTGGGTAAACTTATGCTAACAGCAATAATGTAGTTGGGCAAATTTGATAACAATGCTAATATAGTATAAGTGCTGCATAAACTATGCTTACATGAGTTTACCCTCCACTTTATCCCGGTTACAAACACTTTGTCAATCCCTCACTAATACTTTCCCCAAAATTATCCCATCATAACTTTCCTTTGAAAATAACATTTTATATGCTCTGATATTTTATTAACTGCTGGTTTGCTGCCAGTGTAGTTGTAACTTTCTCTCTCTCTTTCTCTTTCCACCAACTTATCTTAAAGATGGAAGCAACAGCCCCAACATTTGTTGTGGATTTTGATAAACTGGTAAGTCAAGTGTCAATATGACATACGTTTTTGCTCTTCCATTACTATGTTTTATGTCCTTATATTTACTTTATTTTATATATATATAAACTCAGCAAAAAAAGAAATGTCCCCTCACTGTTAACTGCGTTTATTTTCAGCAAATTTAACATGTGTAAATATTTGTATGAACATAACAAGATTCAACAACAGATGTAAACTGAACAAGTTCCACAGACATGTGTCTAACAGAAATGGAATAATGTGTCCCTGAACAAAGGGGAGTAACAGTCAGTATCTGGTGTGGCCACCAGCTGCATTAAGTGCTGCAGTGCATCTCCTCCTCATGGACTGCGCCAAATTTGCCTGTTCTTGCAGTTTGATGTTACCCCACTCTTCCACCAAGGCACCTGCTATTTCCCGGACATTTCTGGGGGGAATGGCCCTAGCCCTCATCCTCCGATCCAACAGGTCCCAGACGTGCTCAATGGGATTGAGATCCGGGCTCTTCGCTGGCTATGGCAGAACACTGACATTCCTGTCTTCCAGGAAATCACGCACAGAATGAGCAGTATGGCTGGTGGCATTATCATACTGGAGGGTCATGTCAGGATGAGCCTGCAGGAAGGGTACCACATGAGGGAGAAGGATGTCTTCCCTGTAACGCACAGCGTTGAGATTGCCTGCAATGACAACAAGCTCAGTCCGATGATGCTGTGACACACCGCCCCAGACCATGACAGACCCTCCACCTTCCAAATCGATCCCGTTCCAGAGTACAGGCCTCGGTGTAACGCTCATTCCATCGACGATAAACGCAAATCCGAACATCACACCTGGCGAGACAAAACCGCGACTCGTCACTGAAGAGCACTTTTTGCCAGTCCTGTCTGGTCCTGTGACGGTGGGTTTGTGCCCATAGGCGATGATGTTTCCGGTGATGTCTGGTCCTCACCTGCCTTACAACAGGCCTACAAGCCCTCAGTCTAGCCTCTCTCAGCCTATTGCGGACAGTCTGAGTACTGATGGAGGGATTGTGCGTTCCTGGTGTAACTCGGGCAGTTGTTGTTGCCATCCTGTACCTGTCGCGCAGGTGTGATATTCAGATGTACCGATCCTGTGCAGGTGTTGTTACACGTGGTCTGCCACTGCGAGGACGATCAGCTGTCCGTCCTGTCTCCCTGTAGCGCTGTCTTAGGCGTCTCCCAGTACGGACATTGCAATATATTGCCCTGGCCACATCTGCAGTCCTCATTCCTTCTTGCAGCAGGCCTAAGGAACATTCACGTAGATGGGCAGGAACCCTGGGCATCTTTCTTTTGGTGTTTTTCAGAGCCAGTGGAAAGGCCTCTTTAGTGTCCTAAGTTTTCATAACTGTGACCTTAATTGCCTACCGTCTGTCAGCTGTTAGTGTCTTAATGGCAGGTGCATGTTCATTAACTGTTTATGGCTCATTGAGCAAGCATGGGAAAGGTGTTTACAATGAAGATCTGTGAAGTTATTTGGATTTTTACGAATTATCTTTGAAAGACACTGTCCTGAAAAGGGCCGTTTCTTTTTTTGCTGAGTTTATATACACTACTGTTGAAAAGTTTGGGGTCACTTAGACATTTCCTTGTTTTTGAAAGAAGAGCACATTTTTTGTCCTTTTAAAATATCAAATTGATCAGAAATACAGTGTAGACATTGTTACTGTTGTAAATGACTATTGTAGCTGGAAATGGCTGGAAATGGAATATCTACATAGGCGTACAGAGGCCCATCAGCAACCATCACTCCTGTGTTCCAATGGCACGTTGTGTTAGCTAATCCAAGTTTATAATTTTAAAAGGCTAACTGATAATTAGAAAAACCTTTTGCAATTATGTTAGCATAGCTGAAAACTGTCGTTCTGATTAAAGAAGCAATTCAACTGGCCTTCTTTAGACTAGTTGAGTATCTGGAATGTCAGCATTTCTGTTCGATTACAGGTTCAAAATGGCCAGAAACAAAGGACACTAACAGAGTTCTGAAACTCATCAGTTTATTCTTGTTCTGAGAAATGAAAGCTATTCCATGCGAGAAATTACCAAGATACTAAGGCACTGCATCGGCGTCACTGCAGACTCTGGTTCAATTCCAGGCTGTATCACAACCGGCCGTAATTGGGAGTCCCATAGGGCGTCGCACAATTGGCCCAGTGTCGTTAGGGTTTGGCCAGGGTAAATAAGAATTTGTTCTTTACTTACTTGCCTAGTTAAATAAAGTTGAAATTTAAAAAGAGCGCATTTTTCACTGGCTGTCCACTGGTTTCAAAAACAATGATTGATAGGCAGCTTAAACATCTTGAATTCAACCATTATTGGGTTCAAATACCCAGTTAGATTTGTGAACAGCCATCCACAACAACCACAATCTGTAAGGTGCAAATAGCTAAATGAGAGAGCAGCAGTGTGATTCACATCAATGCGCTATGTAGATATCAATAATAAGTGATATCCGTATCGCCGTAGGCTACACCACTGCTGTCATCTTTACCTCCAAGCGTTTATTCAAGTTGGATAATCTTTGGATGCCGACAGCAGTCGCACTTTTGGAAGACACACAGTATATACAGTGGGGAGAACAAGTATTTGATACACTGCCGATTTTGCAGGTTTTCCTACTTACAAAGCATGTAGAGGTCTGTAATTTTTATCATAGGTACACTTAAACTGTGAGAGACGGAATCTAAAACAAAAATCCTGATTATCACATTGTATGATTTTTACGTAATTAATTAGCATTTTATTGCATGACATAAGTATTTGATCACCTACCAACCAGTAAGAATTCCGGCTCTCACAGACCTGTTAGTTTTTCTTTAAGACGCCCTCCTGTTCTCCACTCATTACCTGTATTAACTGCACCTGTTTGAACTTGTTACCTGTATAAAAGACACCTGTCCACACACTCAATCAAACAGACTCCAACCTCTCCACAATGGCCAAGACCAGAGAGCTGTGTAAGGACATCAGGGATAAAATTGTAGACCTGCACAAGGCTGGGATGTGCTACAGGACAATAGGCAAGCAGCTTGGTGAGAAGGCAACAACTGTTGGCGCAATTATTAGAAAATGGAAGAAGTTCAAGATGACGGTCAATCACCCTCGGTCTGGGGCTCCATGCAAGATCTCACCTCGTGGGGCATCAATGATCATGAGGAAGGTGAGGGATCAGCCCAGAACTACATGGCAGGACCTGGTCAATGACCTGAAGAGAGCTGGGACCACAGTCTCAAAGAAAACCATTAGTAACACACTACGCCGTCATGGATTAAAATCCTGCAGCGCACATAAGGTCCCCCTGCTCAAGCCAGCGCATGTCCAGGCCCGTCTGAAGTTTGCCAATGACCATCTGGATGATCCAGAGGAGGAATGGGAGAAGGTCATGTGGTCTGATGAGACAAAAATAGAGCTTTTTGGTCTAAACTCCACTCGCCGTGTTTGGAGGAAGAAGAAGGATGAGTACAACCCCAAGAACACCATCCCAACCGTGAAGCACGGAGGTGGAAACATCATTCTTTGGGGATGCTTTTCTGCAAAGGGGACAGGACGACTGCACCGTATTGAGGGGAGGATGGATGGGGCCATGTATCGTGAGATCTTGGCCAACAACCTCCTTCCCTCAGTAAGAGCATTGAAGATGGGTCGTGGCTGGGTCTTCCAGCATGACAACGACCTGAAACACACAGCCATGGTAACTAAGGAGTGGCTCCGTAAGAAGCATCTCAAGGTCCTGGAGTGGCCTAGCCAGTCTCCAGACCTGAACCCAATAGAACATTTTTGAAGGGAGCTGAAAGTCCGTATTGCCCAGCGACAGCCCCGAAACGTGAAGGATCTGGAGAAGGTCTGTATGGAGGAGTGGGCCAAAATCCCTGCTGCAGTGCGTGCAAACCTGGTCAAGAACTACAGGAAATGTATGATCTCTGTAATTGCAAACAAAAGTTTCTGTACTAAATATTAAGTTCTGCTTTTCTGATGTATCAAATACTTATGTCATGCAATAAAATGCTAATTAATTACTTAAAAATCATACAATGTGATTTTCAGGATTTTTGTTTTAGATTCCGTCTCTCACAGTTGAAGTGTACCTATGATAAAAATTACAGACCTCTACATGCTTTGTAAGTAGGAAAACCTGCAAAATCGGCAGTGTATCAAATACTTGTTCTCCCCACTGTATATAATACTGTTGATGAGTCAATTAGGGCTTCACTTCAGATATTTATTTACATTTTTTGGTGACCCCATTCCGTTAAAGTGTTGTGTTTGTGTACTGTCATCAAATCAAACTTTATTTGCCACATGCGCCGAATAAAACAAGTGTAGACTTTACAGTGAAATGCTTACTCACAAGCCCTTAAACAACAGTGCAGTTCAAGAAAAAGAAAATATTTACCAAGTAAGCTAAAATAAAAAGTGATAATAAAAGTAACACAATAACGAAGCTTCTCGGGGCACTGGTACCGAGTCAGTGTGCAGGGGTACAGGCTAATTGAGGTAATTTGTACATGTAGGTGGGGGCGAAGTGACTATGCATAGGTAACAAACAAACAGCGAGTAGCAGCTGTGTACAAGAGGGGGGGGTTCATGTAAATTGCCCAGTGGCGATTTTTATGAATTGTTCAGCAGTCTAATGGCTTGGGGGGAGAAGCTGTTGAGGAGCCTTTTGGTCCTAGACTTGGCGTTCCGGTACCGATTGCCGTGCGGTAGCAGAGAGAACAGTCTATAACTTGAGTGACTGGAGTCTGAAAATTTTATGGGCTTTCCTCTGACACAGCCTAATATATAGGTCCTGGATGGCAGGAAGCTTGGCCCCAGTGATGTACTGGGCCGTTCGCACTACCATCTGTAGCTCCTTACGGTCAGATGCCGAGCAGTTACCATACCAGGTGGTGATGCAACCGGTCAGGATGCACTCGATGGTGCAGCTGTAGAACCTTTTGAGGATCTGAGGGCTCATGCCAAATCTTTTCAGTCTCCTGAGGGGAAAAGGTTTTGTCGTGCCCTTTTCATGACTCTTGGTATGTTTGGACCATGATAGTTTGTTGGTGATGTGGACACCAAGGAACTTGAAACTCTCGACCCGCTCCACTACAGCCCTGTTGATGTTAATGGGGGCCTGTTCGGCCCGCCTTTTCCTGTAGTCCACGATCAGCTCCTTTGTCTTGCTCACATTGAGAGAGAGGTGGTTGTCCTGGCACCACACTGCCAGTTCTTTGACCTCCTCCATATAGACCGTCTTATCGTTGTCGGTAATCAGGCCTACCACTGTTGTCGTCAGCAAACTTAATGATGGTGTTGGAGTCGTGTTTGGCCACGCAGTCGTGGGTGAACAGGGAATACAGGAGGGGACTAAGCACACACCCCTGAGGGGCCCCAGTGTTAAGGATCAGCGTGGCAGACGTGTTGTTGCCTACTCTTACCACCTGGGGGCATCCCGTCAGGAAGTCCAGGATCCAGTTGCAGAGGAAGGTGTTTAGTCCCAGAGTCCTTAGCTTAATGATAAGCTTCGTGTGCACTATGGTGTTGAACGCTGAGCTGTAGTCGATGAAGAGCATTCTCTCATAGATGTTCCTTTTGTCCAGGTGAGAAAGGGTGGTGTGGAGTGCGATTGAGATTGCGTCATCTGTGGATCTGTTGGGGTGGTATGCGAATTGGAGTGGGTCTAGGGTGTCCGGGAGGATGCTGTTAATGTGAGCCATGATCAGCCTTTCAAAGCACTTCATGTCTACCGACGTGAGTGCCACGGGGCGGTAATTATTTAGGCAGGTTACCTTCGCTTCCTTGGGCACAGGGACTATGGTGATCTGCTTGAAACGTGTAGGTATTAGACTCGGTTAGGGAGAGGTTAAAAATGTCAGTGAAGACACTTGACAGTTGGGCAGCGCGTGCTCGGAGTACACGTCCTGGTAATCCGTCTGGCCCAGCAGCTTTGTGAATGTTCACCTGTTTAAAGGTTTTGTTCACATCGGCTACCGTTAGTGTTATCACACAGTCATCCAGAACAGCTGGTGCTCTCGTGTATGCTTCAGTGTTGCTTGCCTCGAAGCAAGCATAAAAGGCATTTTGCTCGTCTGGTAGGCTCGCGTCACTGGGCAGCTCACGTCTGGGTTTCCCTTTTGTAGTCCGTAATAGTTTTCAAGCCCTGCCACATCCGACTAGCGTCAGAGCTGGTGTAGTAGGATTCAATCTTAATCCTGTATTGACGCTTTGCTTGTTTGATGGTTCGTCTGAGGGCATAGCGGGATTTCTTATAAGCGTCCGGATTAGTCTCCTGCTCCTTGAAAGTGGCAGCTCTAGCCTTTAGCTCGATGCGGATGTTTCCTGTAATCCATGGCTTCTGGTTGGGATATGTACGTACTGTCACTGTGGGGACGACGTCATCGATGCACTTATAATGAAGCCGATGACTGAGGTGGTGTATTCCTCAATGCCATTGGATGAATCCCGGAACATATTCCAGTCTGTGCTTGCAAAACAGTCCTGTAGTGTATCATCCGTGTCATCTCACCACTTCTGTATTGTGCGAGTCACTGGTACTTCCTGCTCTAGTTTTTGCTTATAAGCAGGAATCAGGAGGATAGAATTGTATTCAGATTTGCCAAATGGAGGGCGGGGGAGAGCTTTGTATGCACCTCTGTGTGTGGACTAAAGGTTGTCTAGGATTTTTTGCCCCTGGTTGCACATGTTACATGCTGGTAAAACTGATTTAAGTTTGCCTGCATTAAAGTCCCCGGCCACTAGGAGCGCCGCTTCTGGGTGAGCATTTTCTTCTTTGCTTATGGCCTTATAGAGTTGGTTGAGAGCGGTCCTAGTGCCAGCTTCGCGTTGTGGTGGTAAATAGACGGCTACGAATAATACAGATGAGAACTGTCTTTTTAGATAGTGTGTTCTACAACTTATCATAAGGTACTTTACCTCAGGCAAGCAATACCTCGAAACTTCTTTAATATTAGACATTGCGCACCAGCTGTTATTGACAAAAAGACACACACACCCACCCCTCGTCTTACCAGAGGTAGCGTCTCTGTTCTGCCGGTGCATGGAAAATCCTGCCAGCTCTATATTGTCCGTTTCTTCATTCAGCCACGTCTCGGTGAAACATAAGATGTTACAGTTTTTAATGTCCCGTTGGTAGGATCATCTTAATAGTAGGTCATCAATTTTATTTTCTAACGATTGCACGTTAGCAAGGAGAATGGAAGGCATTGGGAGTTTACTCACTCGCCTCCGACTTCTCAGAAGGATCCCTGATCTGCGCCCCCTTTTCCGGCGTCTTTTCTTCACGCAAAAGGCGTGGATCTGGGCCTGTTCCAGTGAAAGCAGGATATCCTTCTCGTCAGACTCATTAAAGGAAAAAGTTTCTTCCAGTCCGTGGTGAGTAATCGCTTTTCTGATGTCCAGAAGTACTTTTCGGTCATAAGAGACGATAGTAGCAACATTATGTACACAATAAGTAAAAAAATATGTTACACAAAAAGCAAAGAAAATAACAAAATTCCACAATTGGTTGGGAGAATGTAAAACGTCAGCCATGTTCTTCGGCGCCATCTTCGCAATCATTCAGTTGTATTTGTTAAGCTGCAATATGTTCGTTTTTGGTTGACCCCTCCAAATTCACATAGAAGTGAGAGTTATAGATCTGTCATTCTCATTGAAAGCAAGTCTATGAAGCGTTAGATCTGTTCTATGTGCGCTATTTCTATGTTTCACGTTCCTACGGTAATGTTTTGCCTCTTTTATTTTCGATTTTGTACACCAGCTTCAAACAGCTGAAAATAAAATCTTTTGGGTTATGGAAAATATATCTCACAGCGGTTTAGACGGCACAATGATTTTCGACACAATGACTGAAATTTTGCAAGCAGGAAATGGCGGAGCGATTTCTGCATAGTGCATCTTTAAGTGCAGTTTTGGATGTGTTCACACCTATGTTGAATTTGTTATCCAAAACACTTTATTATGTTTTTTTTTTTTTTGTATTGCTGCCAAAGTGCTCAAACTGTACTCTGAAGCAACATTTAAACTATACTCAGCAATATTGAATCATCATACTGTACATAGAGGAACAAGTTCCTGCATAGAGACCTCAATAACAACAACATTTTAATCTGTCAAGACTGCCCCTATTAGCTCTTCCCAATTTGTGCCCTCACTTGAGGTATTTCCACGCTGGAAAGAGGCAACAGTGACAATCTATTCTGATTTGAGTTCTGTGATATCTGTAAGGTTGCCTTGTATGATGTCATATGATTAAGTCTGCCTTTAAGGGCTTCAAACACCTTTTATTCTCTGTTGAAACCGCATAACTAATTCAATTAATTGCAGATTAAAGGAAACTGCGCTGCAGTTCCACTCGGAATGTTTGTTGTATACAGAGGGTAAAAGGGCTAAACAGCCATACCTATCCAGGTAATAATAATAATAATGATGATGATGATAATGATAATAATTCATTTTAACGGTTGTGCATTTGTTGCACCCAAAGTGCTACACAGCATAATCAAAAAGTACAAAAGAGGTATGGTGAGGTGGGACAGGGGTGGTTGTGGGGCTGCTGTAATGTGTAAGACAGGGGATGTTGATCAGCTCTTCCCTCGCCTGTCTTTGTGGAAAGAATGAAAGCAATGAAACCATGGCCCCTGAAGCTGCTGCACCCCCAGCTGAGACTGCTGTGGCCCCGGAGGCAACAGTTGAGACTGCTGTGGCCCCGGAGGTCCTTGGGACTGAGACCTCAGATGCCACAGAGGCAGCGCCCGAGGCAGGTGAGATCCAGGAGCCTTCTCCCTCGACTAGTGAGGCTGAGGCAGCCGAGAGTGCCACCAGCCCTGGAGAGGAGAAGCCTGATGTGAGTGACAGTTAGCTATTATATACAGTAACTGTGAAATAGCACGCTCATCATCACAAGCATGGGTCATTCCCCAGCCATCTATGGTCCAAGTCATCACTATAGGCATAGTTGTATGCCACTGTTTAAGTGAACCTTTTCATCACCGTCATCATCATCATATTTATTATCATCGTCATTTTTACCGTCGTCGTCATCATCATCAATATTTTCATATTTGTCAATATCATCATCAGTGTTTTCATCATCGTCGTCATCATCATCAGTGTTTTCACCTTTGTCATTATCATGATCATCGTTATCATCCCATTCATCATTTCCGTGGAGATGCTTTCTGATTTCACATGTTTTATAATTATTACTTTGCAATTACCGACACCTTCCTTGTCATTCAATAATGTCCTCCTTGATTTTAAAACTTCCCGTTTTAAACCCTGGTACTTTTTGTTTTGACATCAATCCACTCCACAACTCCCATTTCTTGTTTTATAACAAATCCGTACGTTATGACAGGATTCAAGTCTTAAATATGACATTCTTCTCTAACTCACTCTTGGTAAAGTCCACTGTGGGGTCTCCAGTGACATCTGCAGAGCCTGAGGGGGCTGCACCAACTGAGGTACGTGTAAGATCCTCCCCTTTGTCCACTCACGCCCTCCCACTACTGTTCTGTGACTCGGTTCTGTGAGTGTTACATCGAAGTCCAACTTATTTCAGTCGCCGGGCCCAAACCCTACCATCACCATTGTCAAAGTGTCATGAGGTTGAGCGATTGTCCGTGTCGAGACTTTGTGAATAACTGATTGTATTGAGTGCATCATAGTCATCTTGGGTGGGAAATGTGTGTGTGTCTGTGTCGGGAATGTGATTGAAGAATTAGGGTGGCATTTTTAATGATCTACTATATGTTTCTGTTGAGATGTCATGCATGCACATACATAAAACATTTTGTATTCTACTATTCTTGTGTATTCCAAAATATGATTAGTGCTCATGTTCTGTTCCTATGAGGCTGGTATGTGTTGTTTTATACATTGTGACAGACTTGTTATATTTGAGTGTATATTGTAGTGAACTGTTCAAACCTAGTCAAGGTTTGAACCCGGGTCAAGCTCTAGCCACATTACAAAGAGACACACTACATCACCAAAAGTATGTGGACACCTGCTCGTCTAACATCTCGTTCCAAAATCATGGGCATTGATATGAAGTTGATCTCCACTTTGCTGCTATAACAGCCTCCACTCTTCTGGGAAGGCTTTCTGTATGGACCTTGCTTTGTGCACAGGGGCATTGTCATGCTGAAACCAGAAAGGGCCTTCCCCAAACTGTTGCCACAAAGTTGGAAGCACAGAATCATCTAGAATGTCATTGAATGCTGTAGCGTTAAGATTTCCCTTCATTGGAACTAAGGGGCTAGCCCGAACCATGAAAAACAGCCCCAGACCATTATTCCTCCTCCACCAAACTTTACAGTTGGCACTAAGCAATGGGTCAGGTAGAGTTCTCCTGGCATCCACCAAACCCAGATTTGTCCCTCGGACTGCCAGATACTGAAGCGTGATTAATCATTAGTCCTGCCTGGCATTGTGGCATTGTGCATGGTGCATTGTGCATGGTGATCTTAGGCTTGCTCCCGACGAACAGTTCTAGTGCTGACGTTGCTTCCAGATGCAGTTTGGAACTCTGTAGTGAGTGATGCAGCCGAGGAAAGACGATTTTGACGAGCTACGCGGTTCAGCACTCTGCGGTCCCATTCTGTGAGCTTGTGTGGCCTACCACTTTTTGGCTGAGCCGTTGTTGCTCCTAGACGTTTCCTCTTCACAATAACAGCACTTACAGTTGACCGGGGCAGCTCTAGTACGGCAGAAATTTGACAAACTAACTTGATGGATAGGTGGCATTCTATGATGGTGCCACGTTGAAAGTCATTGAGATCGTCAGTAAGGCCATTCTAATGCCAATGTTTGTCTATGGAGATTGCAACGGGTGTGGCTGACATAGCCGAATCTACTAATTTGAAGGGGTGTCCACATACGTTTGTATATATTGGGTATGTGCCTTGGGGAGTTGCTGATTTACGAAGGGTAATTACAATTGCTGTGTGCATATGGCTCTTATTGTCATGCTTGACATGGGAGTGGAGGAAATGTCTGTATATCCATTTACTTTCTTCCATGTGCCAACCATGTATCAAAACGACTTAAAAAAGATGAGTAGCCTTATTTTCATTCCATTGATTTTAGATTTTCCTTGATTTAGATGCTCATTTAAAAAAAATAAAAAAATTGAACAAGAGTATATTCCACTGAATATAATAATTATATAATAACCACAGAATCTGTGCAGAATCTTGATACACCAAGATAGCCTTTACCTTGAAAAAATGGACCAAACATTTCCTTGCCAACACAGCAATGACTGGATGCAACGATTCCTCAAAGCCTGCATCTCAGTACTTCACGTTCTGCACTTGCATGAATGCTATACTAACAATATCAATGAAAAGGAGAAGCGTTGTTATGTACGTACGTAATTGATGCAGATTAAGCTCAATATATCAAATGCAAACTCAATGCTAAAGGCTGTACTGAAGAAGCTTAGGTAGCTAGCTAGGTGCATTAAAACCTCTTTCTGCGCTTAGATCCTCCCAGTTGAAGAGGCTGAAAAAGCATCCCCCAGCGAAGCAGCTCCCCCGGTAACTATAACTTATGCCAAATTTGGCAAAAAGGAAGCTAAAATCATATTTGGCCGAGTGTCTTGCGTGAGTTTGAACCTCAAGTCATATTTTACAATGTTTTGTAGAATCTTAAACATTCAGTTGTATTTGACACAGTGTCTCATATAAGCTTTAAGGTTGAGTCATACAGGACAGAGTGGTATGACATTGAGGTCTGACTCACTCCAAAGTACACAGAGGATGCTATTAAAACAAACCCATAATCCCACAAACCTTGGATTTCATGTGCCATTCGAAATGAGCATTTATACTGTAGAAATTTCACTCAATGTATAGTGTGACATAAATTGTCACTTTCCATCATTAACTAAATGCCTCATCCTGTGGGGCAGGGGAAATAATGTTTTTTTCAGACAACAGTATTCACCAAATTCTGGGTTTGTGTGAATAGCACCCAGTCTCATATGAGCTTGGCTATATCCCCAAACCCCTGTTCCATGTATTCCACATAAAGCTCCATGCTTTAAAATCCCAGAATCTAACATAAATTGATAGTTACGTCACACAGTTATGCCACATTACAAATCATTATAGAGCATGATATACGGTTATAAATGATTTGTGAAGCATCTATGTAGTGTTTATGAAGCCTATATAAAGGCTTTATGAAGCCTTCATAAGATGCACTTTAAATAAAGCAGGGCCCAGGTCCCTATAGCAAAGGAACCAATGCCTTGGGAAATGGAAATGTATCTTCAGCCATCAGAAGTCTCAACCTTTTGAATCTTGAAATTCCACAATGTTATATACTCTCATATACTGTACATATGAGTTGAAATATCAAAATGCTATATTGATTTAGAAGTATAACAAATAGGTCACAGGCGGTTGGTGGCAGCTTAATTGGTGAGGACAGGGTCATAGTAATGGCAGGAACAGAATAAATGGAATGGTATCGAACACGTCAAACATGTTTTCCATGTTTGATACCATTCCATTCCAACCATTTATTATGAGCTATCCACCTGTGACATAGGTGTACACAAAATTAAATGAAACATAACAAATAACTTGAAATAACCAATCTAAATCTGGAGAGTCGAGAGAGGCCATCCTCGAGGCTTGAAAATATTTTTTTCCCCCAGATGTTCTTGTGATTGTGAATCAACTCTCTTTTGTACGTAGGAATCCGTTCCGACCCCGGAGGAAATGAAGGAGTCCCCTGTGGAGGAGACTCCGGTAATTATTATCCCAAGATTCCCAACCCACATTCCCAAAACCCTAATATCCATGATCCCACATTTGCCTTATTCAACACAGCTCAGTAATTGGGACCTTATTGGGTCCTGTCCGAAAGTCCATTGATTCACTTAAGCCTGAAATAAGCTCCAGAAAATAGTAGTGATTTTTGTGGTTATACTTTACTTTCATATTACAAGGTATATGTTCTAAGAGCATAGTACAAGGGCATGAGGCATTCAAATGTAAAGGCCCACCTCAGAGGAAGTTGCTGCACTTATTTAGAGTAATTCCTGTCCTAGATCAGAAATTATTGTTTAGGTTCCACCTCGAAAACTGACGCAGGCTGCTAATACATATTCAGAAATTGAGGGTGGGAACGTTGTGGTGATTTCCACATGTAGCAGAGAAATAACAACAAATAAGTCACTGACTGACAGTTGGCAGTTTAACTAGCTAGCATGCTAACCTTAGCCAGCTAATGAAAGTTATTGTGAGCACAATTTTCAGTTAGCACAGGTGATAATAATGATTTCATAATATGAATACCAACCTACCGGTCAAGAGTTCTCAGCTAAACTGTGCCTATACGAGCTGTTGAAATGTTGAGGGTTGACGTTCGTCTGACTCTTGCCATTTGATCATTCCAGTGAAACCAAGTCAGTTTCTAAACGTCATTAATATTTGGACTGCACACAGACAGTGGTGTAAAGTACTTAAGTAAAAATACTTTAAAGTACTACTTAAGTCTTTTTTGGGGGTATCTGTACTTTACTTTTTATATTTTTGACTACTTTTACTTCACTTTTACTTTTACTTTTTACTCCATACATTTTCCCTGACAACCCAAAGTACTCGTTAGATTTTGAATGCTTAACAGGTCAGGGAAATGGTGAAATTGACGCACTTATGAAGAGAACACGTGGTCAACCCTACTGCCTATGGTTTGGCGGACTCACTAAACACAAATGCTTTATTTGTAAATAATGTCTGAGTGTTGGAGTGTGCCCCTGGCTATCCGTACATTTTAAAAACAAGAAAATGGTGCCGTCTGCTTTGCTTAATATATGGAATTTGAAATGATTTATACTTTTACTTTTGAAGTATATTTTAACAATTACATTTACTTTTGATACTTAAGGGTATTTAAAACCAAATACTTTTAGACTTTTACTCCAGTACTATTTTACTGGGTGACTTTCACTTTTACTTGAGTAAGTTTCTATTAAGGTATCTATACTTTTACTCAAGTATGACAATTCGGTACTTTTCCCACCACTGCACACAGACATGACCAAATAGCTATATTGTTTGTTCTCTCTGTTATCATTTCAGCAAGCTAGCTAGCTATATATCAATGCATTATCTAAATTGTACAACTATATATCAATGCATTATCTAAATTGTACAACTATATATCAATGCATTATCTAAATTGTACAACTATATATCAATGCATTATCTAAATTGTACAAATATATAGCAATGCATTATCTAAATTGTACAACTATATATCAATGCATTATCTAAATTGTACAACTATATATCAATGCATTATCTAAATTGCGGCCGCAAATCAGCCATAGAAATAAAAAGAATATAAGCTCCGGTAATATGGATAGCCTAACTATTGAACGGTTTGGAGATTGCTCTTTAGGATTAATAATATGTTATGTGCAAATGTACAAACCCTGCACACCCACGGCACCGTGCCAAGCAAAACGAATTAGCCTAAAACGTTAATGGTCAAAACCATTCATCTTGGGGCGACGGGGGACCGGGGATCTAAAATGCAATCATATCACACAATTTTACCATTTATACTGAACAGAAATATAAACTCAACATGCAACAATTTCAAGTTTCAGTTCATATAAAGAAATCAGTCAATTGAAATAAATAAATTACGTCCTAATCTATTGATTTCACATGACTGGGAATACAGATATGCATCTGTTGGTCACAGATACCTTTAAAAAAAAAAAATAATAATTGAGGCGTGGATCAGAAAACCAGTCAGTATCTGGTGTGACCACCATTTGCCTCATGCAGCGCAACACACCTCCTTCGTATAGAGTTGATCAGGATGTTGATTGTGGCTGTGGAATGTTGTCCCACTCCTCTTCAATGGCTGTGTGAAGTTCCTGGATATTGGCGGGAACTGGAACACACTGTCGTACACGTTGATCCAGAGCATCCCAAACATGCTCAATGGGTGACATGTCTGGTGAGTATGCAGGCCATGAAAGAACTGGGACATGTTCAGCTTCCAGGAAATGTGTACAGATGCTGCGACATGGGACCGTGCATTATTATGTTGAAACATGAGGTGATGGTGGCGGATGAATGACACGACAACGGTCCGTATCTCTGTGCATTCAAATTGCCATCGATAAAATGTCATAGTGTTCGTTGTCTGTAGCTTATGCCTGCTCATACCATAACCACACCGCCACCATAGGGCACTCTGTTCACAACGTTGACGTCAGCAAACAGCTCGCCCACACAACGCCATACACGTGGTCTGCGGTTGTGAGGCCGGTTGGACTTCTCTAAAATGATTTTGGATGCAGCTTATGGTACATTCTCTGGCAAAAGCTCTGGTGGACATTCTTGCAGTCAGCATGTCAATTGCAAACATCTGTGGCATTGTGTTGTGTAATAAAACTGCACATTTGAGTGGCCTTTTATTGTCCCCAGCACAAGGTGCACCTGTGTAATTATCATGCCGTTTAATCAGCTTCTTGATATGCCACACCTCTCATTTTGGCTTAACATTTTAGAGAAATAAGCTTTTTGTGCTTTTGGAACATTTCCGGGATCTTTTATTTCAGCTCATGAAACATGACACCAACACTTTACATGTTGCGTTATAGTATTTTTGTTCAGTGTAAAAAATTTTTTTTATTTTTTATTCAGACTAGCTCAAATATAAGTGAAACTTGACAAATTTGTATTTATTAAGGATCCCCATTAGCTGGTGCAAAGGCAGCAGCTACTCTTCCTGGGGTCCAAACATATTAAGGCACTTACATTACACATAAAACAAAAGATAAAACAGTACATCATATAACATTATTACATCACTATATATCTACAATAAAACATTTACAATACCACCATACAACAATATTACAATGTACGTGTGTGTAGAGTGCGTGTGATAGCATGCGTGTGTCTGTATCTGTGAGTCTCTTCACAGTCCATGCTGTTCCATAAGATGTATTTTTATCCGTTTAAAAAAAATCTGATTCTACTGCTTGCATCAGTTGCCTGATGTGGAATAGAGTTTCGTGTAGTCATGTCTCTTTGTAGTACTGTGCGCCTCCAATGGTCTGTTTTGGACTTTGGGGTTGTGAAGAGACCTCTGGTGGCATGTCTTGTGGGGTATGCATGGGTGTCTGAGCTGTGTGCTAGTAACAGACAGCTCGGTGCATTCAGCTTGTCAACACCTCTTACAAAAACAAGTATGGATGAAGTCAATCTCTCCTCCACTTTGAGCCGTGAGAGAATGACATGCATATCATTAATGATAGCTCTCCATGTACATTTAGGGGCCAGCTGTGTTGCCCTGTTCTCTAAGCCATCTGCAATTTTGCTAAGTCCCTCTTTGTGGCACCTGACCACACGACTGAACAGTGGTCCATGTGTGACAAAACTAGGCCTGTAGGACCTGCCAGGTTGATAGTTTTGTTAAGAAGGCAGAGCAGCGCTTTATTATGGACAGACTTCTCCCCATCTTAGCTACTGTTGTATCAATATGTGTTGACCATGACATTTACATTTACATTTTTACATTTAAGTCATTCACGGGACCACACGTGGTCCCGTGTGGCTCAGTTGGTAGAGCATGGCGCTTGCAACGCCAGGGTTGTGGGTTCATTCCCCACGGGGGGACCAGGATGAATATGTATGAACTTTCCAATTTGTAAGTCGCTCTGGATAAGAGCGTCTGCTAAATGACTTAAATGTAAATGTAAATGTAAATTTAGCAGACGCTCTTATCCAGAGCCACTTACAAATTGGTGCATTCACCTTATGATATCCAGTGGAACAACCACTTTACAATAGTGCATCTAACTCTTTTAAGGGGGAGGGGGGGGTTAGAAGGATTACTTTATCCTATCCTAGGTATTCCTTAAAGAGGTGGGGTTTCAGGTGTCTCCGGAAGGTGGTGATAATATGGTCAGTTTACAATCCAGGGTTACTACAAGCAGTGTAGTCATCTCAACTTGCTAATTTTCCACATTATTCATTACAATATTTATTTCGTTTAGGGTTTAGTGAATGATTTGTTCCAAATACAATGCTTTTAGTTTTTGAAATATTTAGGACTAACTTATTCCTTGCCACCTATTCTGAAACTAACTGTAGCTCTTTGTTAAGTGCTGCAGTCATTTCAGTCGCTGTAGTAGTTGTATAGTGTTGAATCATCCGCATACATAAACACACTGGCTTTACTCAGCCAGTGGCATGTTAGTAAAGATTGAAAAAAGTAAGGGGCCTAGACAGCTGCCCTGGGGATTTCCTGATTCTACATGTATTATGTTGGAGAGGCTTCCATTAAAGAATACCCTCTGTGTTATGTTAGACAGGTAACTCTTTATCCACAATATAGCAGGGGGTGTAAAACATACGTTTTTCCAGCAGCAGAATATGATCGATAATGTCAAAAGCCGCACTGAAGTCTAACAAAACAGCCCCCACAATATTTTTATCATCAATTTCTCCCAGCCAATCATCCGTCATTTGTGTAAGGGCTGTGCTCGTTAAATCTCCTTCCCTACAAGCGTGCTGATTTTTTGGGGTCTATTTATTTACTGTAAAATAGCATTGTATATGGTCAAACAAAAACATTTCTAAAAGTTTACTAAGAGTTGGTAACAGGCTGATTGGTCGGCTATTTGAATCAGTGAAGGGGACTTTGCTATTCTTAGGTAGCGGAATTACTTTTGCTTCCCCCCAGGCCCGAGGGCACACACTCTCTAGTAGGCCTAAATTGAAGATATGGAAAACAGGAGTGGCAATGGATTATGATAATTTGCCAGAAAAAAAGGACTAGTTAGGGTCATAAACCTAGTCTATTTCTAAATTTTCTCCTCTTAAAATCATATTTTAACCCTAACCTTAACCACACAGCTAACCTTAACCACACTGCACACAGGCTGAACAATTTTATACATAGGAAAAGGCACGTAAATCTCATGGAAACATGTGAAGTCACACATTCGGATTAGGCACTTCAAGCCCAAATATATCATACATTGACGACTTACTGACTTAAATCGATGTGCAACATCCTGGGTAAGCTCTGGCCATCGTCTCTCAGCTCGAAAAAGTGTATTTCTACTGGTGTGGGTGTTTAACTATTCAGATTTTTTTTTTTTACAAAATCACTTTGCTTTTGTATTGCCCCCCATTCCACGGTAGACGTTACGTAATTGCTTCCCATTTAGTATTGTGAACTGTCATTAATTGTTGCTGAACCACAAACAACTGCAACAATTATAACTCACATTTCTTGTGAATGCTGCCTTAACACCGCCATGACAAAATCTTTGAAAGTTATTCGTCGTTTTCTTATGTAGGAGGTTGCAACTTTACTGAGCGTTCAGATGGATAACTATTCGGTGAAGAACAGACATTGTACTTTGTAATGGAGAACAGGCACTTGTCTTAACTCTTGTTTGATCCGTAGCCTTATGGTGGTTGGTCTGCATCAATAACATCTCTTTGTCTGAACTGTAGGCACCTGTGGATGCTAAAGGTTCTCCTCGGGAAGACACTCTGGTAACAAACTGACTACTGAAAGTTGCATCCCCGTTATCCTCATCGTGGTGATGTATCTGATACCAGCGCTATCACCTAGCATTATTGCTAACACTTTATTTGAATCTGCCTACATAATGTGATCATAATGATGACTTTCTGTGCCATACTGCAGACATGACAAAGCGAACGTCGCAAAAAGTTGTGGCATCTGATTTCCGCTACCTGATCTGTGAGATGTACTGTTCTTTAAATTTGTTTCGCAACAAAAGTACCTGTTTATATAATTTGGGTTTAGGTAAAGTGTTACTGAATGATGGAAATGTTGCCTTGTAGCAGCAGCATGGTATCCGGATTGCTGCACAATGCTCAACATTATGAATATATCATCTACAAGCTTGGTATCAGACTTGTCCCCAAAATGGATCTCCTTTATAGGATACTGTTTTCACATATTGAAAACAAGCTTTTTGCTGTTAATATTTTCTATCAAAAGCCTACTTTCCACATCACTTGACTTGAAACAAACAGTAGCAAGTAGGTTTACAAGTGTGGGTGTTACACCAGTAGCACCATCAAAGACCTAGCCCACTGGGCAAACACTGCTTGGATCAACGTTGTTTCCATGTCATTTCAATGAAATGACATTGAACCAACATGGAGTAGACGTTAAAATGGCATCTGTGCCCAGTGGGAGATGATGATTTGGGCAGATAGTAGATTACAATGTTTGAAATAAATAAATAAACCTTGTGTAATTTTTCCAGATCCTGTTTGTTCATACATACATTGTTATCATCACTTATAACTTTAACCCTTAAATTCAAAAGTCAAAGAGCAGTTCTGATACAATTATGTTTTCGGTGTTGTTATAGACGGGTTAGCTGGCAACGTCACGGAAACGATGTGTACGCTTCAATGGGGCAGAAGTCTGTATGTTGTGATTCTGGATGGCGAGATAGCAACTATGACAAGAAGCAGCCACGTGGGGAATTGTAGGTGGCTCTTTTCAGCTAGTTGTATCTTGTTCTTGATACCATGTCTTGTTTTGAGGTGTCTTGACTGATGTCACGTCTATGCTAATATGGCTAAAATTCATTAGCTAGCTAACCAACAATAACATTGGAGACGAAATATAGTTTACAAGTTGTCAATAACCTAAGCCAACCCCGTCTGTTTTGCCCTATAGTTGCGCACGCGGCGGTTTTGTTGCTAAACAACCAACCTGTCTATGCTCTATAGATTTTATGTTCATATATTGTTTTGTATTGAATAGTGCTGTTTTGCCGTATATATTTTGTATTTATATATTGTGTTGTTTTCTGGTGGTTACACTATCTTTTGCAGTGCTGCTAGTAGGGGAGACCAGGGGCAATTGTAACATTGGCCAATTGTAACACATTGAATTTTTTCAAACAGAAACAAGCTAGTGTGTTGAAACTCACTCAGTATATGCCAATTTAAGTTCTCTCCCTGCTCGAAATTGTTCAGTCAAATATCTCACTATTTGCTTGTTTTAACATTTGCCCATAGGTTTTTAGGGGTGAAAGTAGTTTTTTCCACTACCTGTATATATTTTTTTACTGTCCTGGGCATTAATGTCCAAGAATTCAAACTACCATAATTTTCATCACAATATGTTGGCTTAACACTGACAAGTGTCACTATTAGTGTCTCTTGCAAGGCACATAATGTTTTTTCATGGCTGCTAGGGTTGGGGTGCAATTGTAATGCAAGCAGCCAAATGTTGAAAGTGATTTTAACTTTAAGATGGTATTATTTATACAAATACTAACATAAAATAGCCTTGGGGTCCTGTAGAGTGCCAAAGAATTTAAAACGGATATGATCTGTGCAACATCAGACTATTCGAGATGTTTTGAGCGTAACCGAATGGGGTTGTTACGGTAAACATTGGTTACGTACATAAAAATACTTATATTTATTGAAAAATCATTACATACTGTATGTCTATGATATGATAATTCATGAACTCAAATGTTTTTTAAGTTAAGTGAGTTTATTTGATTTATTTTTTTTAGGTGTTACATTTGACCCCAGCTACTGCTACACTTCCTCTGGCACGGGGAAAATGTAACGTCCAGACTTTTTGGATTCAAATCAATATTGTGATCGGACGGTCTTATGTACAGACCTATAAATGGTATGAATGATTAGGAGACAGATGTACATAACTTGCCTAGTTTCAAGTAGTCTTTGAGCAGTAGAGAAAATACCCCAAAAATCTCCCAAACTTCTCACATTATGAACTGTAAAATAATGTTGTCACCTTATTGTTTATTTGTTTATTTTTTGTATTTTTTGTATTTTTTACTGTGTATTCATTTGTGGTGATCGCTTCCATACTGTATTTGTTGGAAATTACATTTTCTATCAAATGCCATACAGATCGATGACAATCTAATTCCATTTGAGTGGGAATCTATTCCCACCTTTATAAATGCCTCTTTTCTGAATACCATAGAAAGGAATAACCTTCCCAAGGTTACCTTCCCAAGGTTATTCCCTTGGGAATAACCTTCCCAAGTTCTCTCACGTCACCCCGCTCCTCCGCTCTCTCCACTGGCTTCCAGTTGAAGCTCGCATCCGCTACAAGACCATGGTGCTTGCCTACGGAGCTGTGAGGGGAACGGCACCTCCGTACCTTCAGGCTCTGATCAGGCCCTACACCCAAACAAGGGCACTGCGTTCATCCACCTCTGGCCTGCTCGCCTCCCTACCTCTGAGGAAGTACAGTTCCCGCTCAGCCCAGTCAAAACTATTCGCTGCTCTGGCACCCCAATGGTGGAACAAACTCCCTCACGACGCCAGGTCAGCGGAGTCAATCACCACCTTCCGGAGACACCTGAAACCCCACCTCTTTAAGGAATACCTAGGATAGGATAAAGTAATCCTTCTAACCCCCCCCCTCCCCCTTAAAAGAGTTAGATGCACTATTGTAAAGTGGTTGTTCCACTGGATATCATAAGGTGAATGCACCAATTTGTAAGTCGCTCTGGATAAGAGCGTCTGCTAAATGACTTAATTGTAAATGAATAATCCCCCATATTTTCAACGGTATAAGAATAAGAGCAAACTCATTTGTCCTCATGCGCTGAGATGCTCTGACTCATTGACTAAATCAAATCAAATAATTGTATTTGTCACATGCGCCGATTACAACAGGTGTAGTTAAAACCTAACCTTACAGTGAAATGCTTACTTACAAGCCCTTAACCAACAATGCAGTTTTAAGAAAAATAATGTTAAGTAAAAAATAGATAAGAAAAAATAATTATAATAATTACAATTAATTAAAGAGCAGTCGTAAAATAACAGTAGCGAGGCTATATACAGGGGTGCCGGTACAGAGTCAATGTGCGGGGACACCGGTTAGTCGAGATAATTGAGGAAATATGTACATGTAGGTAGAGTTAAAGTGACTATGCATAGATCATAAACAGAGAGAAGCAGCAGAGTAAAGAGGGGGGGGGGGGCACAATGCAAATAGTCTGGGTAATCATTTGATTAGCTGTTCAGGAGTGTTATGTCTTGGGGGTAGAAGCTGTTAAGAAACCTTTTGGTTCTAGACTTGGCACTCCGGAACCGCTTGCCGTGTGGTAGCAGAGACAACAGTCTATGACTAGGGCTGGAGTCTTTGACAATTTGTAGGGCCTTCCTCTGACACCGCCTGGTATAGAGATCCTGGATGGCAGGAACCTTGGCCCCAGTGATGTACTGGGCCGTTCGCACTACCCTCTGTAGTGCCTTGCGGTCGGAGGCCGAGCAGTTGCCATACCAGGAAGTGATGCAAACAGTCAGGATGCTCTCTGGTGCAGCTGTAGACATTTTTGAGGATCTGAGAACCCATGCCAAATCTGTTCAGTCTCCTGAGGGGCAATAGGCTTTGTCGTGCACTCTTCACGACTGTCTTGGTGTGTTTGGACCATGATAGTTTGTTGGTGATGTAGACAGCAAGGAACTTGAAGCTCTCAACCTGCTCCATTACAGCCCCGTCGATGAGAATGGGGGTGTGCTCGGTCCTCTTTTTCCTGTAGTCCACAATCATCTCCTTTGTCTTGATCACGTTGAGGGAGAGGTTGTTATCCTGACACCATACTGCCAGGTCTCTGACCTCCTCCCTATTGGCTGTCTCAACGTTGTCGGTGATCAGGCCTACCATTGTTGTGTCATCGGAAAACTTAAAGATGGTGTTGGAGTCGTGCCGAGCCATGCAGTCATGAGTGAACAGGAGGGGACAGAGCACGCACCCGAGGGGCCCCCATGTTGAGGATCAGTGTGGCGAATGTGTTGTTACTTACCCTTACCACCTGGGGGCGACCCGCCAGGAAGTCCAGGATCCAGTTGCAGAGGGGGGTGTTCAGTCCCAGGGTCGTTAACTTATTGATGAGCTTTGAGGGCACTATGGTGTTGAACGCTGAGCTGTAGTCATTGAATATCATGCTCACATAGGTGTCCCTTTTGTCCAGGTGAGAAAGGGCAATGTGGAGTGCAATGGATATTGCATCATCTGTGGATCTGTTGGGGCGGTATGCAAATTGGAGTGGGTCTAGGGTTTCTGGGATAATGGTGTTGATGTGAGCCATGACCAGCCTTTTAAAGCATTTCATGGCTAAAGACGTGAGTGCTATGGGTCGGTAGTCATTTTGGCAGGTTACCTTAGTGTTCTTGGGCACAGGGTCTATAGTGGTCTGCTTGAAACATGTTGGTATTACAGACTCAGTCAGGGACAGGTTGAAAATGTCAGTGAAGACACTTGCCAGTTGGTCAGTGTATGCTCGGAGTACACGTAATCCGTCTGGCCCTGCGTAAACCGTCTGGCCCTGTGAATGTTGACCTGTTTAAAGGTCTTACTCACATCGGCTATGGAGAGCATGATCACACAGTCGTCAGGAACAGCTGGTGCTCTCATGCATGTTTCAGTGTTGCTTGCCTTGAAGTGAGCATAGAAGTAGGTAGGCTTATGTCAGTGGGCAGCTCACGGCTGTGCTTCCCTTTGTAGTCTGTAATAGTCTGCAAGCCCTGCCGCATCCGATGAGCATCGGAGCCGGTGTAGTATGATTCAATCTTAGTCCTGGATTGGCGCTTTGCCCATTTGATGGTTCGTCGGAGGGCATAGCGGGATTTCTTAAAAGCTCCTTGAAAGCGGCAGCTCTACCCTTTAGCTCAGTACGGATGTTGCCTGTAATCCATGGCTTCTGGTTGGGATATGTACGTACAGTCACTGTGGGGACGATGTCATTGATGCACTTATTGATGAAGCCAGTGCCTGATGTGATGTACTCCTCAATGCCATCGGAACAATCCCGGAACATATTCCAGTCTGTGCTAGCAAAACAGTCCTGTAGCTTAGCATCTGCTTCAGCTGACCACTTTTTTTATTGACCAAGTCACTGGTGCTTCCTGCTTTAGTGTTTGCTTGTAAGCAGTAATCAGGAGGCTAGAATGATGGTCAGATTTGCCAAATGGAGGGCGAGAGAGAGCTTTGTACTTATCTCTGTGTGTGGAGTAAAGGTGATCTAGAGTTTTCTCCCTCTGGTTGCACATTTAACATGCTGATAGAAATTTGGTAAAACGGATTTAAGTTTCCCTGCAATAAAGTCCCCGGCCACTAGGGGTGCCGCTTTTGGATGAGCGTTTTCCGTATACAGCACATTGTGTCCGGTCTTAGTGCCAGCATCGGTTTGTGGTGGTAAATAGACAGCTACGAAGAATATACAGTTGAAGTCGGATGTTTACATACAGTTAGGATGGAGTCATTAAAACTCGTTTTTCAACCACTCCCCACATTTCTTGTTAACAAGCTATAGTTTTGGCAAGTCGGATAGGACATCTACTTTGTGCATGACAAGTAATTTTTCCAACAATTGTTTACAGACAGATTATTTCACTTATAACTGTATCACAATTCCAGTGGGTCAGAAGTTTATATACACTAAGTTGACTGTGCCTTTAAACAGCTTGGGAAATTCCAGAAAATGATGTAATGGCTTTAGAAGCTTCTGATACGCTAATTGGCATCATTTGAGTCAATTGGAGGTGTACCTGTGGATGTATTTCAAGGCCGACCTTTAAACTCAGTGCCTCTTTGCTTGACATCATGGGAAAATCAAAAGAAATTAGCCAAGACCTCGAAAAAGAAATTGTAGACCTCAAGTCTGGTTCATCCTTGGGAGCAATTTCCAAACGCCTGAAAGTACCACGTTCACCTGTACAAACAATAGTACGCAAGTATAAACACCATGGGACCACACAGCCGTCATACCGCTCGGGAAGGAGACGCGTTCTGTCTTCTTGAGATGAACTTACTTTGGTGCGAAAAGTGCAAATCAATCCCAGAACAACAGCAAAGGACCTTGTAAAAATGCTGGAGGGAACAGGTAAAAAAGTATCTATATCCACAGTAAAACGGACTGGTGCACTTCACAAAATAGATGGCATCATGAGGCAGGAAAATTATGTGGATATATTGTAGCAACATCTCAAGACATCAGTCAGGAAGTTAAATGGGTCTTCCAAATGGACAATGACCCCAAGCATACTTCCAAAGTTGTGGCAAAATGGCTTAAGGACAACAAAGTTAAGGTATTGGAGTGGCCATCACAAAGCCCTGAACTCAATCCTAGAGAAAATTAGTGGGCAGAACTGAAAAAGCATGTGCGAGCAAGGAGGCCTACAAGCCTGACTCAGTTACACAAGCTCTTTCAGGAGGAATGGGCCAAAATTCACCCAACTTATTGTGGGAAGGTTGTGGAAGGCTACCCAAAACGTTTGACCCAATTAAACAATTTAAAGGCAATGCTACCAGATACTAATTGAGTGTATGTAAACTTCTGACCCACTGGGAATGTGATGAAAGAAATAAAAACTGAAATAATTCATTCTTTCTACTATTATTCCGACATTTCACATTCTTAAAATAAAGTGGTGATCCTAACTGACCTAAAACAGGGAATATTTACTACGATTAAATGTCAGGAATTGTGAAAAACTGAGTTTAAATGTATTTGGCTAACGTGTATGTAAACTTCCGACTTCAACTGTAGATGTAAACTCTCTTGGTAAATAGTGTGGTCTACAGCTTATCATGAAATAGTCTAACTCAGGCGAGTAAAACCTAGAGAATTCCCTGCTATTAGATTTTGTGCACCAGCTGTTCTTTACAAATATACAAAGACCGTCACCCCTTGTCTTACCAGAGGCCCCTGTTCTATCCTGCCGATGCAGCGTAAAACTCACCAGCTGTGTGTTTTTCATGTTGTCGTTCAGCCACGAATCGGTGAAACATAAGATATTACCGTTTTTAATGTCCCGTTGGTAGGATATACGTGATCGTAGTTCGTCTATTTTATTATCCAATGATTGTACGTTGGCTAATAGGACCAATGGTGAAGGCAGATTACCCAGTCGCCATCAGATCTTTAGAAAGCACCCCGACCTACGTCCCAATGTCTCTGTCTCTTTCTACTGCGAATGACGGGGATGAGGGCCTTGTCGGGTGTCTGAAGTAAATCCTTTGCGTCCGACTCGTTAAAGAAAAAATCTTCTTCCAGTACGAGGTGAGTGATTGCTGTCCTGATGTCTAGAAGCTCTTTTCGGTCATAAGAGACGGTGGCAGAAACATTATGTACAAAAAAGTAAGTTACAAATAACGCGAAAAAACACACACAATAGTACAATTGGTTAGGGGGCCTTAAAACAGCAGCCATCACCTCCGGCACCATTGTACAGGATGAGAACATCCGCTGATGACTGGAATACTGCTTGTCGTTAGGGCTGTTGACTTTTTGGTGGTCATCATCACGGTTGTGAACTTACCCACCCCTATTTTATCTTATTGTTAGCTGCCTTGGACAGCTCCACTCCCTTTGCATATTATGTTTTTAAAAGTGAATATGCTACAAAATGTTGGTGCAAACTGTAAATATCTTACCGGTATGTCAGTATACAATGAAAAAATATAATTGGGACCCAGTATTTCTCTTGGTCATGTCCACTGATCCCTCATCGCCTTTCCTTGATGACCTTCGAGGTCTGGTTGCCACCATGTTGTTTACACATGTTGTTTTTGATTAGTGGTCATGAAGGAAAAGAGAGAAGGAAAGGAAGCTTTTTTAGAACTATTGGGATGTACTATAGCCATTGATGTAAACATGGACGGTATTCATGAAAATAGACACTGAAATGTCAACATATTAATCCAATGAAACCAAGTTTGGAAACTATGTGGAACTGTAGTGTGATAATCATTCTATTTATTTCTTGAAGAATATGTTCACTGCCTATGCCTATGTTTTAGCATGTATAAATTTGTGGACTTGTGTGTGTTATTGTGTCTCGTTAACGGGTTTCTTTCCTCACCAGGAGAAGATGCCTATTCCCTCAGTGGTGATTGAGCCAGCCTCCAGCAACGAAGGTGACGATGACCGCGACATTATTGACATTTCCCCTACGACCATCAGCGACAACGGAGTGACCCCGGACACCCAGGCGGCCAAAGAAATCACCACCTCTGACAGCCCACCAGGACTCCCTCCTGGCTTCCTTTACAAGGTTTTCCCTGGTCCACACACACACACACACACACACACACACACACACACACACACACACACACACACACACACACACACACACACACACTCTATCCCACTATACTCCTTTTTTGTGTCAGTCTCCCTCTCACTCTTGCCCTCTCACACACACGCACACACACAAACACCCACAAGAGCTCCCTGATTCACACTATAAGGCTGACCCGAATTGTACTGTGCTGGCTAGGTAGGATATTTTCTTTTCAGTTGGTCTTTCCAGTGACTGTGGTGGATTCATAACCAGGCTTGCCCAATACAGCTGGGCTTTGCTAGGTTTGGCCCTATAGTGTGAAACTGGCAACACTCAAAATAGAATAACTGTATTTTGTTGTATACCGTTATCAACACACACTTGGATGCACACACACACACACACACACGCTCTCATGCTGTATTATGAACTCCTATCCTGTAGGTGGAGACTCTGCATGACTTTGAAGCTGCAAACTCAGACGAGCTGGAGCTGAAGAAAGGTGACGTGGTTCTGGTTGTTCCCACGGCTACAGCAGAGGATCAGGTGAGGAAAAACTCTGTATTCACACTGTATTAAATCAGCTTTAAAATTCTAAAACCTCTATATTAACCCTGTACAAATACTGAGCACTTCACGTCCATAGAATATCATAAATATGGTATAAAATAGAGTGGATCTCAGATCATTGGTAAGTAAAAAAACAAACACAGCATCCCAGTACAGTGACCTGATTCCATGTAACAATATGCCAGATGATCCACTTGGTGGAGCCATAACCATATTGCTTATGCCTCATAGATCTGTGAACACTGAAAGGATAGGCTTTTGCAGAAGTAAAAGGACCAAAATAGAGCTGGGTCCTTGTCTACCTAACACATACACAAATAGAGTAGATTAGCTTTATGTTAGCTACCAGCCTAGTACACAGGCATATCCATGGCCAATCAAATTCACCCCTTGCCTCACTTTCTCTATGTTTTCCAGGATGCGGGTTGGCTTACAGGTATCAAGGAAAGCGAATGGTCGCACCTTGGGGCCAGTGCCCACAAAGGACTCTTCCCAGAAAACTTCACACAGCGCTTGGAGTAACCATCTGAGCCCGGAGAAAAGAGTCGTGGGGGAGGTGAAGGGGCCTGTGTTCTCCAGACAATGTCTAGCCGATCGTCTGCTAACCCGTCTGTGACCTTGTCTGCAAGACAGACCAAGGCCGTCACTAATAGAGGAAATGACACAAACAATCAACAAAAAACAAACCAAGTGTGGATAAACACTAGTACCTGCTCGGAGCATAACGAAAAATAACATGAGCATGATGCGATAGTATGGTCTACCCTTTTTTTGTTTGTTAACCTTTAAGCAGCAGCGAATTGATGTGTGCTTTGTTGGAAGTGTGGTGACCTCCACATGTAAATCCCTTGATCTCCACATGTAAATCCATATCTGTTTCAAGGATAAACTAAAATGAGAAATTCCTCCTGAAAAAAAAAAAAAAGTTACCTTACCTTCTCTGCACCAAGTGTATTGTATTGATTTTGTTGCTCTGCAGCGGAATTTCGAAGAATCTGTAGTGCTATGATCTATCTAACTGTTCTTAAGTGTTACTTTAAGTGTTTTCTTTCTGACATTTCAGCCATAAATGTTACCTTGCATCATTGTTAGTGTTCTCTTGTAGTGTCATGGCTGTATGTGGTGCAGCTGTAGTGATTCTTTTTTTGGGGAGTACTCAGTGTTGACATTGTTCATTGACAAGACATGCTGTGCTCTTGCCCGAACAACAACATAATTGACGTTGAAATTCTGAGCATTGGAATGGGACGTCCGATGCGTTTCCAGCATGAAAAATGATGTTAGTGATGAAGCTGAGATCCAGGAACTGGCAGATGCAGCTTTCTCAAAGTAAAAAAAGAACACTGTAGCTCCCCAACATAAAACGTTAATGTGTATATCCTTATACCTTATATCTGCAATTACATATATACAAGAAACCAAGTCAACCAGTGGAAAGACATATGAAGTTATTTATTTGTGAATGAAATGTTATGATAAATTGTATTTATTTAACTTTATATTTTTAAAGTCTAAGATCACTGGGAAGGTGCTGGGAGAGAAATCAGATATGCAATCTATGTAATTGGTTTATATACTGTAGGGTCACAATAGTCCAACTGTTCAGTATAGCAATGAATATGACGTCACTCCTGTTTTCGTACAGTTAGCCCTCACTGTATAACCTTTTTTTGTGATATACATATCTGTGATTATTTATCTAAAGGTGAATAAAGAATAGTTAATATGTTACAGCTCCTCGTTGATTGGGAATTATTTAAACATCTGGTTCAAATACATGCGTATTTAAGTATTTGTACTTTAAATACTTATTCTCTGGCCAAATCAACTACTTCTATTTGAAGTATTTGAAATTATTTTTCTAATCATTTCCTCTAAATACTATTTGAAACTATTTTCAAAAACTTGTTTCCAAATACCCTGGAGGACCAAACAGACCGGGGTACAAATGCATGGAGTATTTAAATATTTGTATCTGGAAATACACTTGTATCTGAAAATACATGTCAATACTTTCCAAGTGTATTTCCAAATACATTCCAATATTCAACTAGTATTTTTTCAAAGAAAAATATCCAAATACGATTTTTGTTGTTAATGAAAAACAGGAACTTGTGAGTTGCACAGTGTGGCAGGGTCAACGACATTCAATTTACTGCACTTGCGAGAGTCAGACAATACCAAATCAAAGAGCCTACATACTGTAAATGAAGAGTTCCAGAAACGGCTTCTCCAATAGATATTCCCGATCACGCTGTGTAGGTGATGTTATGGCAATGTTGTGTCGCACTGACCTGCTCATGAGCAGCCCGTCAAAAATCAAAGGCACTCCTTCGATATAAAGTTGAAGTAATAACATGTTCAGCTTAAGGCTGAAAATGATCAACTAAGGACAGATCAGCTTCAATACTAGATCAGCTTCAATATTGCAGATGAAGTAGAAGCCACAATTTCAGATTATAAACACTATATCAATTTTACGGACACAGTATATTATACAATAGTTACACTACCGGTCAAAAGTTTTAGAACACCTCCTCATTCAAGGGTTTTTCTTTATTTTAAAAATGTTCGACATTGTAGAATAATAGTGAAGACATCAAAACCATGAAACAACACATGGAATCATATAGTAACCAAAAAAGTGTTAAACAAATCAAAATCCATTTTTTGCTTTTCACACTCATGGCATTCTCTCAACCAGCTTCACCTGGAAAGCTTTTCCAACAGTCTTGAAGGAGTTCCCACATATGTTGAGCACTTGTTGGCTGCTTTTCCTTCACGCTGCGGTCCAACTCATCCCAAACCATCTCAATTGGGTTGAGGTTCGGGTGATTGTGGAGGCCAGGTCATCTGATGCAGCACTCCATCACCCTCCTTCTTGGTCAAATAGCCCTTACACATCCTGAAGGTGTGTTGGATCCAAAAATCTCAAAATTGGACCGATTTCCACCGGTCTATTGTCCATTGCTCGTGTTTCTTGGCCCAAGCAAGTCTCTTCTTCTAATTGGTGTCCTTTAGTAGTGGTTTCTTTGCAGCAATTCGACCATGAAGGCCTGATTCACACAGTCTCCTCTGAACAGTTGATGTTGAGATGTGTCTGTTACTTGAACTCTGTGAAGCATTTATTTGGGCTGCAATCTGAGGTGCAGTTAACTCTAATGAACGTATCCTCTGCAGCAGAGGTAACTCTGAGTCTTCCTTTTGCCATAATATGGACTTGGTCTTTTATCAAATAGGGCTATCTTCTGTATACCACCCCTACCTTGTCACAACAACTGATTGGCTCAAACGCATTAAGGAAAGAAATTCCACAAATTAACTTTTAACAAAGCACACCTGTCAATTGAAATGCATTCCAGGTGACTATGTCATGATGCTGGTTGAGAGAATGCCAAGAGTGTGCAAAGCTGTCATCAAGGCAAAAGGTGGCTACTTTGAACAATCTCAAATAGAAAATACATTTTGATTTGTTTAACTTTTTTGGTTACTACATGATTCCATATGTGTTATTTCATACTTTTGATGTCTTCACTATTATTTTACAATGTAGAAAATAGTAAAAATAAAGAAAAACCCTTGAATGGGTAGGTTTTTGACTGGTACTGTGTACTTAATAATATGTGTGGGAAATTTGTTTTGATTTAGAATGGACCATGATCATGCACCGGACTCAAAACAGGGGCAGGGGGAAAAAAAGAAATGTAATCTACTGTATGCACTTAAATAGTGAATCGACTTCGCTTTTCCTGTGGTTCAGTTTCATAACAGCCAGGTAGGCTATACTCCTGTTGTAAAGAGAAGCAATGTGCTTAATATAAGGAAAGTTGAGAAATATATATTGTAGGCCTAGCCTATAGAAAGCTGATGGGATCCTTCTCTTTTTATTAGAGGCCATCACTCTGTTTTCTCACGCAATTGCATAACCTGTAGACATGTTGTGCAACATGACCTCATGGGCTCTCATGAAGTGATTAGATTTTTGATTACATTTGCATTGGTGTCAGAGTGATTAGAGGGACAATAGAGTGCTGAGTACCAGGCAGTTAGCAACTTACTACCTTGAGACAAGGCTGAGTAGAGCCCACGAAGATCTCCTCCACAGCACGAGCCCAAGGGGGTGCAAAACATGACAGGAAGATCACGTCGGTGACTCAACCCACTCAAGTGGAGTATTGCAAAAAAAGCATGTGACACACCTCTCCTAGGGACGGCCCCCGTAATAGGGTCAGAGGCAGAGAATCCGAGTGGAGAGAGGGGAGCCGGCCAGGCAGAGACGGCAAGGGCGGTTCATCACTCCAGTGCCTTGGCGTTCACCTTCGCACCCCTGGGCCAGACTACACTCAATCATAGGACCTGCTGAAGAGATGAGACTTCAGTAAAGACTAAAAGGTTAAGACAGAGTCTGTGTCTCTCACATTAATAGGCAGACCATTCCATACAATTTGAGCTCTATAAGAGAAATCCCTGCCTCCAGTTGTTTGCTTAGAACAATGAGAGACAATAACGAGGCATGCGTCTTGTGACCGTAGTGCATGCATTTTAGTTAGCTTTGTGACAGTATAAAAAATACATGTTGGATTGTTCTTATTCTCTTCAATTAGGTTGGAAAAGTAAGCTGATGGAGAAGCAACGAGGGCTCGTCGATATTGCACGGTACTGCTTTCCAAGCTAGTCGAAGACTAGCGCCATTTCCATTCCAATGTTCTGGAAGTTTGCTTCAGCAGGGATGCAAACTTTTGAGGGCCCATAAAGGTGACACTTTTTTTTCTGCACTGAAACATGCAAAAAATCCCTCTTAGGGGGAAATGCAGGTTTGAACTAATTAAACCACGAATATGATCTACATGATCGGTCTCTGTGTGTAAAATAACAAGTGGTTAATGTAAACCTAACTCGAACCAAAAAAATGTAAGAAAAGCAATCCAATGTTATTTGTTGCCTAGACTTTACTGTATATGACACTCAAGTCTTGAGAAAAAAACTATACACTAATATTACAGTTAGCCATGACAGCCTTTATAATAGAACGCTTGTGACCACACACACAAATATTGCACTAATATTGCACAAATGTACACACAAATATTGCACAAAATGTAGAAATAGAATGAAACAAACAGGCATTCTATATTTGCTCTATTATAGTGGCCACTATAGACATCGATCAAGTGCACAAGGCTACATGTGTGCAAAAATAACGTTCTCTGAGTAAAAAAATACATAATCCCCCCTCACTCACTCACTCACTCACTCACTCACTCACTCACTCACACACACACACATGTTACTGTCAAGTTCAACACAACAAAAACAATATCTTTGGGATACACTGCACATTATTACATTGTACACATTCTGCCTATAGACATGTGTTCTACAATGTGCCAGCAAAAGTGAGAATCAGGGAAACTGTGTGGTGTTCCTTTCACCTCTAAAGTGGCATCCAGCTACACTTGATCCCTGAATCCACTTGTTTAACAAGCAATCCCTCATTTTCACCTAATTCTCTCATTCTGAAAATTAACCACATACTATAGAGGGAAACATTACTTAACAGATAGTAGTTAGTTCGTTAAATAGTTAACATTTCACACAGATTGCCAGGGTCCAATAAGCAACTAATGCGTTATAACTTGAGGAACGGCAAGAAGTGGTATAACGTAAACTCACCCCATTCCGTACAAATGTGCGCAACCGTAACGTTCAAACGAGGCTACAAAGAAAACTAATGGGACTGTAGCGACTGTGTTGACTTCAAAATCGGGGGTGTGAACTAGGTTTCTATTCAAGCGTTGATCGACATGGTAATGGCTCTATAGTATTGGAGAAAAGTTGAAAAAACGGACCCTCCGTTACATCGTGACGTGTCATGTTGTAACGTACAGCACGCATAAAGCAACTATTTCTGTCTTACAATCTCTCTCCACCAGGTGTAGCACTTCTCTCATCGTTTAAAAACAAGAAGTGGACAGTGACGGGGGTAAGGGGGGATACCTAGTCATTTTTTGCGTCATCATTGCATGCGATCATCATTCTCAAAGCCGCTGTTTACTTCTAAGATCACTTTAGCACCGCCCTGAAAACCCGATTCAAATTCGACACAAACCTTCAAATAGGTATGCAATGACACATTATATAAACTCTTTATAGTGTTTTATTTACATTTTAGAGGCGATAAGGAGATACGTTGGACAGATCGAGTGAAAAAAAGCAATTTTCCCACACAACATCTCTCCTTCTCATTATCACGCATTAGTTTCGCTTCCCCACGCGCCATTTTTAAAAAGACCCGATGGGGCTCATTGCCTGCTTGAATTATGCAGAAACTGGCCGCATTTAGGTCATGTAATTGATAATGTTGGAAAGGTGAGAAATTGTGCTTTACAATGGTATTGACATTACAGTTTATCTGGAAGTATTATGTTTTTGGGGCACTAAAATAAGGGCAATTGTACGGACCAAGGCGATGTACGAGTTTACGTGAGTTTACGTTACCAGTTAATTTTCACACCGTAAGCTCAATTATTTGATCAGATAAGTTGGCTAATGTTGCTCAACATTTCTCTGGCTAGCTAACAGAGAATTTGATCCAGCGAGCAAGATACTTAACAAAGCCAATTACTTGTTCCACCACACTTTCTCCATCCACTCAAACTTTCCAAATGCCAGTGGTTTTTGGTTACAGCTCATGAAGTACACTTCATCACCTTCTCACCCCGTGTCCGTGGTCAGGCTTCTCGCCTAACGTTACCTCTTCGTTATCGTTCAGGGGACGCGCTGCTGTAACTGGCAAACTGACTTTCCAGAGCGCTCGCCGATGCTGTAACTAGTAAATTGGTTGTCTCTTCTTATGTTATGTAAACGATTGCCTGAGCCTTGGATACAGCCAACATTTCTCAAAACACGCATCACTCGTTCGCATACAGCCAGTAGTGACCCAAATCCCCCCCCAAACTTTTCTCATCTGATCTACACGCATCACGTAGGTCACCTATTTTGGATTCAAAACGGCGAATTTCCCCCAAAAGGTGACTAGTTTGCATCCCTGCTTGAGGAGTCGGGAATTTTCTGTATACCAGGGAGCTAATTTCTTGTGACAAATGTTTTTTGTTTTTAAAGGTGCGACTGGATCTAGGGTATTATGCAAGGTTAAATGTAGATCCTCGGTTGGATGGTTAACTGATTTTTGTACTCCAACATTCTTCGGTAGGTGGAGGGAGTTTGGAAGGGCATCTAGGAATCTTTGGGTTGTCTGAGAATTTATTGTGTGGCTTTTTATAATCATTGGTTGGGGTCTGAGCAGATGTTTTGTTGCAATTACAAATGTAATAAAATGGTGGTCCGATAGTCCAGGATTATGAGGAAAAACATTTTGATCCACAATATTTATTTCACTTGATAAAACTCAATTCAAGGTATGACTGGCAAAGCGTAGGTCCGGAGAAATGTTAGACAAAACCCACTGAGTCGATGATGGCTCCAAAAGCCTCTTGGAGTGGGTCTGTGGACCTTTCCATGTGAATATTGAAGTCACCAAAAATTTGAATATTATCTGCTATGACTACAACGTTCGATAGGAATTCAGGGAACTCAGTGAGGAACGCTGTATACAGCCCAGGAGGCCTGTAAACAGTAGCTATAAAAAGTGATTGAGTAGGCTGCGAGAGACATACTTGTTACTGATGCATGTGATATGTATCTAAATTAGGGCCTCCAGGCCATATACGGCCTACGAGACCGTTTGATCAGGCCCCCGAGCCAATTCATAAATACATTCTTTTTTTAATAAAAAAAGCTCTAGACGTCGTTTTTCCACAAATTTTTTATTTTAAAACGCCTCCTTTACGAAACCTTGTTTGGATGGGGAAAATGTTTTGCAAGCAAGTTTTGTGGTGAGCGAGCTTATCGCAAAAGAAACTGAAGCCTCATTCGGAAGGAGAATTTGTAAGAGTGTCTCCTTGCCACTGCAGAGTTGCTAGCACCAGACAAAGTTAAATTGTTCCAAAGTGTCAGTTTGTCTCGAAGAATCATCACGGAGCGGATAACATGACACAAGGTATCGAAAAATCATTGAAGGACTCCGCAAGTCATTTTGAGTTTTTCTCTTTGGCATGTGATGAAATGACTGACATAAAAAATACCGCCCAATTTGCAATTTTTGTGCGTGGGATTACCACTGAGTTTGACACAAGGAAGGAATTGCTGTCTTTGGAAGCCATGCATGGCACCACCAGAGGTGAGGGCTTGTTAGAGAGACTTGTCTCAGCTATGAGCAAACTTGAGCTACGGTTTGAAAAATTAAGTGACCTTACGACAGATGGAGCGCCAGCTATGGTTGGCTCGAAAAAGTGCTTAACTGCATTAGTGAAAAAAATGAGTTCTCAGTCTTGATCCAAGTGATTTAATTGTATGCAACTGCATCATACATCAAGAAAGTCTGTGTGCACAATCCCTGAAGCCGAACGACGCAATGGCATCTGTAGTGTCGACCATCAATTTTATCAAAAGCAAAGGGCTGAACAACCGCCAGTTTAGGGAGCTATTGAATGATCTTGAATCAGAGTATGGTGATCTGGTTTACCACTGTGAGGTGCGATGGTTGAGCTGTGGAAACATGCTCGCGCGATTTTACGGACTGAAGGATGAAGTAAAACTATTCATGGAGATGAGTGAAAACGATGACAAGTGGATGTGTGATTTGGCCTTCATGGTGGACATAACCAAGTATCTGTCTGACTTGAACGTCAAGTTCCAAGGGCCGAACCAGCTTCTCAACGATTTGCTGTCAAACGTGAAATCTTTCGACTCGAAATTAAAGCTGTGGCAAGTCCAACTAGAAAGGGGTAACACAGTGCATTTTAATACTCTGCAAGGACAAGAGCCCGAGATGACGTCGGAATATGTCGGTGAGTGTGGAAAGCTCGCGGAGGCATTTTGTGAGCGGTTTAAGGATGTGAAGAGTAAACAGCTGGAGTTGAACAAATTTGCAACCCCATTTAACATCGAACCAGCGGATGTGCCAGATGGCCTACAACATGAAGTCATTGAGCTGCAAAGCAATGATGAGCTCAAAGCCAGGTACAACAACCTTCCTCTCCTTGAGTTCTACAAAGTGTATGTTAGCGCTGAGCATTTTCCTGTTCTGAGGAGACATGCACTTGAATTTGCATTTGTGTTGGGGACGACCTACTGCTGTGAGCAGTTTTTTTCCAAACTGACTCTTGCAAAGACTCGATTCCGCTCAAGACTGACTGACACAAACCTGGAAAACCAGCTGCGAGTAGCGTCATCTTCACTGCCAGCTGACAAACGCCTCGTCAAAGATAAGCAGTTTCAGCCATCGCGTTAGAGGTGAGTTTGAACAAGTAATCATAATAACAACAACCCTATTTACAATACCAATTAGGGTTGCAAAGAGTCAGAAACTTTCCAGTAAATTTCCATAATTTTTCTGAAAATATTCCATGGGTAGGTAAGCCCAGGAATTTTGAGAATTTTGCTTAAATTCATAATAAAAGCTGGCTTATAACAGTGAACCTTTTTTGTGGGATACACATAAGCTAATTCTAGGTCTTGTGGCATATTCTGGTTAAACTATCCCCAATTCAATAGAATTGCAACCCTCTGCATGCACAGTGCATTCCTTCATCACATGTGCAGTGTACTCTTCCATCACAGCTGATTCTCAAGATCTTGCACACTAATGAGATGCTATTGAGCCCACACTACTACACGGACTGAGCCAAGGACTACATGCTTTCTGGTAAGGCTTGATTACAATACTGGGTGGGGTGAATATATTTTTGTTAAAGGAATTAGTTTCCTATATGTTCATTAACCAATTTAATTATACAAAGCAAACACTCTGTCCGTTTATAAGAATTTGTAAGATCCTTATTTGCATAAAATAGACATAGACCAGTGTCCAAATTTAATCAATAGTGTTTATTCTCGGGAGTACTCTCCCCAAAAACCATGTATTTCAGTTTATATATCACAAACAGCGTTTTTGCTACCATGTGGGTTTTAGCTTGCTTGAGCCAGCTGAGGAGTGTTAATTCACCTGTTTCCATACATGTTTCATTTTAAAACATGTATCTTACAAAGGAGTTGTTTAATCTAACTGCTTAACTATTTATCTGTACATGGAATTGTATTTTTTATTTTTTTACTCATTGTTTTCTAATCTTTACAGGAAAATGCCATGGGCACTATCTGATGTGCGGAGACATTTCACTGCAGCTAATGTAGAAGGAAAAGCTGTGTACATTTGCAAATACTGTGCCAAATCATATGTGAAAAATGCAACAAAGATGCTGAATCATCTGGCCAAGTGCATAAAGTTCCCTCAGCGCTCAAAACAAGCAACCTTTGACAAAAGTCCCTCTACTTCTATTCGAGGTGAAAAGGATGAATCAGACACCTTATCGATAGCAACAGCTCATGGTCCTCCTGTAATCAGAAGGTTTTTTGACTTAATGGAGGAACGTAGTTCGAGAAATGCTGATGAATGTCTTGCTCGAGCTGTGTATGCAACTGGTTCACCTCTGATGCTCAAATCAAATCAAATGTATTTATATAGCCCTTCTTACATCAGCTGATATCTCAAAGTGCTGTACAGAAACCCAGCCTAAAACCCCAAACAGCAAGCAATGCAGGTGTAGAAGCACGGTGGCTTGGAAGAACTCCCTAGAAAAGCCAAGATGTTCAAATGTTCATAAATGACCAGCATGGTCAAATAATAATAATCACAGTAGTTGTCGAGGGTGCAACAGGTCAGCACCTCAGGAGTAAATGTCAGTTGGCTCTTGTTAGCCGATCATTGAGAGTATCTCTACCGCTCCTGCTGTCTCTAGAGAGTTGAAAACAGCAGGTCTGGGACAGGTAGCACGTCCGGTGAACAGGTCAGGGTTCCATAGCCGCAGGCAGAACAGTTGAAACTGGAGCAGCAGCATGGCCAGGTGGACTGGGGACAAGCAAGGATTCATCATGCCAGGTAGTCCTGAGGCATGGTCCTAGGGCTCAGGTCCTCCGAGAGAGAGAGAGAAAGAAAGAAAGAAAGAAAGAAAGAAAGAAAGAAAGAATTAGAGAGAGCATACTTAAATCCACACAGGACACCGGATAAGACAGGAGAAATACTCCAAATATAATAGACTGACCCTAGCACCCCGACACATAAACTACTGCAGCATAAATACTGGAGGCTGAGACAGGAGGGGTCAGGAGACACTGTGGCCCCATCCGATGATACCCCCGGACAGGGCCAAACAGGCAGGATATAACCCCACCCACTTTGCCAAAGCACAGCCCCCACACCACTAGAGGGATATCTTCAACCACCAACTTACCATCCTGAGGTGAAGAGGTGAAGAGATTTCTGAATGTTCTTCACCCAGCATACACCCCTCCAACCAGACATGCTTTATCTACTCATTTGCTGGATGCATAGTTCAATAGAGTTCAAGTGAAGGTCAAGCAAATCATAGAGAAAGCAGACTGCATTGCAATCATCTCTGATGGGAATAATTAATAATTAACTACGTAATCTCCACCCCTCAACCAGTATTCTACAAGTGCACAAACACAAGGGACAACAGACACACCAGTCTCTACACTGCAGATGAGCTGAAGGCAGTCATTAATGACCTTGGACCACAGAAGGTATTTGCTGGTGACAGACAATGCTGCGAACATGAAGGCTGCTTGGTCTAAAGTGGAGGAGTCCTACCCTCACATTACACCCATTGGCTGTGCTGCTCATGCATTGAATCTGCTCCTCAAGGACATCATGGCACTGAAAATACACTCTACAAGAGAGCCAATGAAATGGTTAGGTATGTGAAGGGTCATCAAGTTATAGCAGCAAACTACCTTGGCCTGGATGAGGCCACGGTTCTTGGCAGTCTGGCGAAGTACACTTCCAAGCAAGGGCTTTGGGATGGATATGCAATGTGGCAGTCGTGCCAACATATCTCATCAGCCACCTGGTGGAAGGGACTTTGTGGATCTGAGGCTCTTTCCCCTGTTGCCTCCATCATCCTCCAAATCCCACCAACATCAACCGCCTCAGAGCGCAACTGGTCCTTGTTCGGAAACACACACTGACCAATACAAGGGTTGAAAAATTGGTGGCCATCCGGGCAAATTTGTGGCTTTTTGAGCATGACAACGAGCCATCCTCAACAAGGTTGGAAAGTGACAGTGAAGATGAGGCCTCAGAGTCTGATGTTCAAGAGGTGGACATTGAGGAGACTCAGGGAGAAGACATGGAAGCCTGAGAGGAAGACAATCAAAGCTTTAGTTTCTAGACTATCATTTTACAGATGTATGTTGAAAAGTTTTTGGGAGATGCGATGGATCATTGGGGATCATTCAATATTCTCTATCTTTTGTTGTTCAGTGAAATCATCCCATGTGAAGAGTCAAGTCATTGAATTAAAGTTCAATATGTAACTTCTTTTTTTTAGTTTTTTTCTATTGGAAAGATTGAATAATTTGCAATTATGTCTACTTATGATAAAGTAAAAGGTTTATGTTTCTGTCTCCATATGGTATGGTAAATATATCCAATGCAAAAAACATCTACATTGAAATGGTAATAATATTAATTTGCATGTATTTCCGTTAATTCCCATATATTCCCGTTAATTCCCATATATTCCCTTAATTCCCACAGAAAGTTTCCACCTCTGAATATTCCCCAAAATGTGCAACCCTAATACTAACATTTATTTAAATAGGACTAGCACTTTTCTAAATACTCAAGGACACAAGAAACATAAAAAAAGTCATATTTAAACTATAAAACCAATGTCAATGATTAAAGTCACATAAAAAATTAATAAAGCAGAAAATAGTACATTTTAATAATATGGCCCCAAATTAATTTATAAATATCCAAATGGCCCTTGATGGGAAAAAGGTTCCCCACCCCTGATCTAAAGTCACAACAACAAAGAATCATCATCAATCTTTACATTCATTATTTACCATTATAATTCAACTGTAATTGTACCTGAGTAGGCTGGAACAGGGCCGGCCATCTTTCTTTGAAGACACTCACAAGAGGGCTCTGCTCAACATTTTGTCTTCTATGTGAGAAGGTCTTGGCCATTTTTTCACTCACACTATCGCTGATGTCTCGTTTTTGTACTTTGCTCTACTCACTCCTTCTCTACTGTCTTCTGTCTCACCAATGGGATGGGGCAGGCGGTAATTTACCTCTGCAGTCTTCCTATTTTTTACCTTCTTGGCCGGAGTTCTTTCGTCTGTTGGTTTTCTCTCTTGATAGAGTTCACATCAAGCATTAGGCATCTGATTACTCAGATGGAAGCAGGTATTCCAGAGGGCAAAACAAGCTTCTGAATATCAGGGTTCTCCAACATGACCCGCAGTCTGGCAGACATTTCCGTTGTGTAAAGAAAGAGATCCTATAACAACAATAGAAAGCATGTTTGTTATCATATTGGCAATTTTCAATAAATAAATGTGTATCTGTATCCCATTCAATCACAAGTAAAGTGCTGCTTAATATTTAAATATGAGATATTATTAAACCTTATTTTGAAAACACGTCCAAGACTCCTTACAAACATTTAAATGATATGCAAAATGTAGATCTAAAACAGTTGTATGACCAATGTAGAGTGTTTCAACCCACGGTGTTGTATATTGGGTGGAATAGATCTTCAGGGTGATATCAAAAGTTTAAACGCATGGCTTATAAAGTGAACATATTGAAATGATGTCAGTTCATATTAAAACAATGTTAACTAATACGGCGGGCATATGTGACGCTTCAGGATGACCATGCGCTTTCCCCAACAGCGTATGCTGCTAATGGGTAGATGTCTTCCAAGTCCTTTTGCTCAAGGACTTCAACCTTCCTTATGGATTCCAGTTTAAAATGTGCTCATTGTACTACGCATTCTGATACTTGACAATAAAAGCGATGTTTGCCATGAACAATGACCATTAGAAGTATTTCTACAAAGTACCATTGCAGGAAATTGTGTTTGCCATCTGAACACGTCACCTGGAAATTGTATTTGCACTACTTCCTTTATGCCATCCTTTAACACTTCTAACGCCGTTGTGGACGACGTGGGACGATTTGTCAACATCTGTGATATACAGATAGTGCACATGCATTATTTGTTGTTTAGCTGCAAGAGACAGTAAAATGTTTTGAAAGCTCTTGGTTTGTCGAACAATGTTTAGCTTCAAAGTGCATAGTCCACAAAGCTATAAGGGGTCAAAATGCCTTTATTAGTTGCGGGTAGTGTTCAATGAAATTATGCTTTGGGATTAGTCTTTCCCGAGGGAAGACCTTCCAAGAATCTATGCCTGTACTCAGATATCTTTGTGTCAAGGTACCAAATAGGCTCCTCTGTGTGAAGGGGGCAATCAGTTCAACAATATCTTTAAGTTCCAATATTATCTGCCATGATGGTTCACCAACAGGTATTTTTCTTCCTATTATGAATGGAAGCAGACACAATAAGCATCAGTTTTCATGAGTGTTTCCTGCAATGGTCCTTCGAGTGGAAAAGTTCAGTGGAACTGATTGTGGGCAGTCCATTTCATCACTCCACTTATAGGGGAACTGTTTGATTAGAATGTTAAGTTAAATATTTCTTCTTGATTAAAACATTTAAGCACAATGCCAACTCCAAAGGCAAGACTACAGTACCTTAAAAAAGTAATGAAGCACATCTGGTGGATAGCCAGACAACGTGAAAATTCAGTTTTTCAGTTAACGCACATTACCTTTTCACACCATAACAATGTGTTAAAGTGGGATTTTCCAAAGTTATTTCAACATGTTCAGAATGTTGCTGTTTTGTTCTTAATTCCTTTACCTGGAGCTCAGAAAGATCCCCTAAACAAAAACTGCAGATATGTGATGCACTAAAACTTTACACAAATCCACCAATGGAGTGGGCTCCAAGATTATCTGCTGTCACGCTAAAAGCAGTCCCCTTAAGGATCTTTCCCAGCACAGGAATAAAAAGTCCTTCCTCTAATTGTGCAAGGTCTTTTAAAACTGCCTCTAGCACCTTCCCATATCCATATTTCTTCACATCAACAGCCTTGGCAGACATCGGCTAAGTAAATAGATGTCAGTGTAGACCTAAACTGTGAGGGCACATTCGCCAACACCAAATAGACTGCAGTGATTTTGTGCTTTTTGAGGGTTGTTCCAAGCGGATTGCACACTTCAAAGTCATCAACATAGAGAAGTAAAGAAATTTGGCGCCCTGCACTTTCACTGGCTGTTGTCAAAATGATTTATTAAGTCCTTCGGAAACTTTGAGGTATTTTGTTTTTTATGTATTATTTCTTAAATTGTTAGCCCGGAAAATCTTTAGTGTTATTACACACAGCCGGGAAGAACTTTTGGATATCAGAGCGACGTCAACTTACCAGCACTACGACCAGGAATACGACTTTCCCGAAGTCCGTACCTCCAATGAATCATCAAACAGGCAAAGCGTTAATACAGGACTAAGATTGAATCATACTACATTGGCTCTGACGCTCATTATCCCAGAAACAGATCCACAGATGATGCAATATCCAATCTCTATTGCACTCCACACTGCCCTTTCCCACCTGGACAAAAGGAACACCTATGTAAGCATGCTATTCATTGACTACAGCTCAGCATTCAACACCATAGTGCCCACAAAGCTCATCACTAAGCTAAGGACCCTGGGACAAAACACCTCTCTCTGCAACTGGATCCTGGACTTCCTGACGGGCTGCCCCCAAGAGGTAAGTATATGCAACAACACATCTGCCACGCTGATCCTCATCAAGGGGGCCCTCGGGGGTGCGTGATTAGTCCCCTTCTGTACTCCCTGTTCACCCACGACTGTGTCACCCACAGCTGCGTGGCCATCATTAAGTTATTTGATGACACAACAGTGGTAGGCCTGATCACTGACAACGATGAGACAGCCTATAGGGAGGAGGTCAGAGACCTGGCAGTGTGATGCCAGGACAACAACCTCTCCCTCAACGTGAGCAAGACAAAGGAGATGATCGTGGACTACAGGACATTGAGGGCCGAACATGCCCCCATTCACATCGACGGGGCTGTAGTGGATTGGGTCGAGAGTTTCAAGGTCCTTGATGTCCACATCACCAACAAACTATCATGGTCCAAACACAGCAAGACAGTTGTGAAGAGGGCACGACAACACCTTCTCCCCCTCAGGAGACAAAAGGTTTGGCATGGGTTCCCAGATCCTCAAAAAGTTCTACAGCTGCACCATCGAGAGCATCCTGACCGGTTGCATCACTGCCTGGTATGGCAACTGCTCGGCATCTGACCACAAGGCGCTACAGCGGGTAGTGCACATGGCCCAGTACATCAATGGGGCCAAGTTTCCTGCCATCCAGGAACTATATACTAGGCGGTGTCAGAGGAAGGCCCAAAAAATTGTCAAAGACTCCAGTCACCCAAGTCATAGACTGTTCTCTCTGCTACCGCACGGCAAGTGACACCGGAGTGCCAAGTCTAGGTCCAAAAGGCTCCTTAATTAACAGATTCTGCCCACAAGCCATAAGACTGCTAAACAATTAATCAAATGGCCACCCGGACTATTTAGATTGAAACCCCCCTTTTGTTTTTACACTGCTGCTACTCTCTGTTTATTATCTATGCATAGTCACTTTACCCCTACCTACATGTACAAATTACCTCGACTAACCCGGCTCAATGCTAACAGTATAAATCTGGTTCATAGGCACATGATTACTTCATACAATAACTGTAGGATTAGCAGAGGCATTCAGGGCTGTTAGAGGGACATAAATTAGGTGACTTACATTGTGTCTTCCAGCGCCCCTGGTGTAATGTCCATTTGCTGAAGCATTATGACAACTCAGCGTCACAATGGTAGGGATTAACTGAGCTGGGTTTGGTTCATTGATAAGTCATTGTCTCAATGTAGCCTTATAATGCTGTGAAAGGATCCAGGAACCCGAATGATTTGGGTGGATCCCATCCTTCTTATAAAATGTGCTTAGTTTCCAAAAGGTATCGAAATTCTCAACAAAAGTTACACCCATTGAGCCAGTTGTCATGTAGCCAGTTGTGAAGAGAAAGAATCCTGGTAAAATGTTCAATGCCACGATTTAGAGAGGGCACAGGGCCAGATGTGATGGGTATTTTGTTAGTGTCTAGCAGAGAGTCAATGATGATTGATGCTTGGCTGCCGTTTGAACAACTAATAATAGTCTCATCATGTAGGCTATACCCGCATTGTATCTGTGAGCTGTTGGCTAGAGCACAAGTGCCAATACCAGAGTCGGTATTGCGCTATATACGCAACGTTTTTTGTGACCAAACCATCAGAGTTGAAAATGCGATGGAAATTTAACCCATTTAACTTACATTTTTAATTCCGTACATTGGAATTTAACCGCAAAAGTTATTTTGCAGTTAAAATTGTGCGTCATCACGCACAAATTGTTATCAGCAACAAGTCAATTTGATAGAAACACTTCTCTGGGATTCTATTTATGCCGATCGTTTTCATATTCGTATGAAAATCTGTCGCCAATTGGATGGAAACCTAGCTACTATCTCAGCAAATGTGAGTAATCTGTGTCTTACTCAGTGATTGAACCTTTTACATAACAGCTGACAGAATTTCACTGCTTTTAATATGAAAATGTTTGCTACCCCGTTTAGGACTATTGCGTTTTCTCCCTGGTCCCATCAAAAGCAGCAACATTGAAAGAGAAAACTTTACAGATGTCAGCTAGATGATTGATGCATTCATTCTATCATTTATGACATGTATTCTTGTGAGCAACGATTTATTTATTATGTATTATATATTTTTTGTCTTCTAGGGCAACAAAGTATGACTTAAGAGAAAATGAAAGGCCTATTTGACTAGACAAGTTGACTAAAATAGGTTAGCACATGTTTTAAATTATAAGCAGATAAATGTACACATTTGGCTTAAAAGTGTATTCTTTTCCCAACACCCCTGTGAAAAAACGTCTCTGCCTGTAATAGAAGGAGGTAACCATATAAATACTCAACACAATCTCACACTCAATTCGTGTAAATACTGTATGTGCAAATAGTATTGCAGCAGATAGAGAGAATACAGTAGACAGCATGTGTCAAAAAGTGATTGAAGATCTATTTTTGGTGTCCTGTGTTTTTGCCCTTTTATGGACATCCGGACAGGATGTTCAGCTGTTTGCTTATAGTTCAGCTGTTTGCTTATATAACATGATAGTGCAGTTGTTTCTTTTGGGTAAAGCAAATGTTTGCAATAAAAATGTCCTGGTGATTGACGTGTAGTGACCTTGTTGAACTGAAAGAAAATGTGAAACAGTTGGGAAATTGTGTAGTGAAATTATGGATCTGCTGTGTGTCTTGTGACCCCTTGTATATTGGTAGGTCTGCCTGAGTATAAGTAAGGAGCAGGAGAGAGTAGGCAGCCTGGTCAACAGAGTAGTAGAGAGGGCCTCTGAGTGGTTCCCCACATCACCATCTCCACTCTGCTGCCCCGCAAAGACTTTCATCCCCATACCATTCAGAAAGTCAATGCTGATATCACCAGAGGGTGTGGCCTACTACCTCCACTCCACGGGCCCCAACAGCGCAGCTACGCGGAGGTCGTCAGAGGACAAGAGAACCCTGAGGGATTAAGTGAGATTAAACAGCTTCTCCAATACATCTGCACTAAACTGCACTAAACACACACATATGCATGCATGCACGCACACACACACACACACACACACACACACACACACACACACACACACACACACACACACACACACACACACACACACACACACACACACACACACACACACACACACACGGATGCACGCACACACACACACTGTGTTTTTTATCCTGTTTTATCACACTCTTAACAACTTATTAGTTAGTAGTTACTGTATTTCTGACTGCTATTCTTTCTTTTTGCAACATGAAATCATGTTGCATGTGGAACATTCAGGGCCTAAACTCATCAACAAAAGAGTTTAGCACTGGAGTTCAACATTAATCTTAAAGATGTTGATGTCATCATTCTGCAGGAGACATGGTGTAAGGCTGACATTGTCACTCACTGTCCTACAGGCTCCAGAGAGGTAATTGTGCCATCACAGAAACACATCTCTGTCAATAGAGGCAGAGACTCTGGAGGACTGATCATTTGGTACAAATCCGAACTACAAAATCAAATTGATCCCCTCAAAATTGGTAAATATCACATTTGGTTAAAACTGAAAAAAGAACTTGTACTGACAGGAAAATATGTGTTCCTTTGCGCAAAATATATCCCCCCCTCAGAATCCCCATATTACTCAGAGGAGATCTTCCCCGCCCTTGAGGAAGAGACGTGCCATTTCCAGGCCCAGGGAAATGTGCTCATCTGTGGAGACACAAATGCGCGCACAGGAACACTACCTGATCTAACGAGCACACGAGGGGACAACTTTATTACAGGCCATACTGTTTCTAACTGTCTTAATCTCCCCCATAAAAACAACAGTGATAGCACCATCAACAAAAACGGAAGGGATCTGTTGCAGCTCTGTAGAAGCCTGGGTCTGTACTTTGTCAATGGTAGGTTATGGGTGGACTCTTTTGGGAGATTCACCTATTCCTCTTGGACACAGTACGGTAGACTATATGATTACAGACATTGACCCTTTCTCTCTCAGCTCATTCACTGTCAAGCCACTAACACCTCTGTCTGATCACAGCCAAATTACGTTGTTCCTCAAGAGAACAGACTTGGAAACAACCACACATTCACAGCCCAGTAAGCTGTGCAACATCAGAAATTCAAACAGATGGGCCCAAAACAGCACAGAAGAATACCAGAAAGCAACCTGTAACCAAAATATCCAAACACTCTTAGATAACTTTCTGGATAGCACATTCACTCACAGTAAAGAAGGCATCAATCTAGCAGTAAAAAACGTAAACGATATATTCACGCAAATGGCAAAAGAAGCACAATTGAAAGTGATTAAAACATTTTTTTTTAAGACCACAGATGACAACTGTTTTGATGCAGATTGTAAAATTATAAGGAAAAAACTTAGAGCACTATCCAACCAAAAGCACAGAGACCCAAAAAATTGTGAATTACACCTTCATTACTGTGAGACTTTAAAACTCTATAAACGTACACTCAGAACCAAAAAAGCACAGTACAATAGCAAGCAGCTGACACTAATTGAGGTGTCCATAAACACAAACAACTTCTGTCAAAATTGGTAATAAAAAAAAAACGAAACAAGAGGAATTAGCGATACAAAATGGTGACATACGGACAACCCATTTTAAAACACTCTACAACACCGTTCAAATTGACACAAACGCAGAACAACGCCAAATTCATGAGAAGTTGAATGGATTAGAAAAAGCTATAAAGGACAATCAAAATCCATTGGACTCCCCAATTACTGACCAGGAGCTCTATAAGAAACTTCAGGCTCTCAAATTTAAAAAACATGCGGACCTGATGGCATCCTAAATGAGATGCTCAAATTCACTAGTGCAAAATTTCAATTGGCTATATTAAAACGGTTTAATTTGATCCTGAGTGTAGGTTATTTCCCTGACATCTGGAATCAAGGACTCATAACCCCAATCTTTAAGAACGGAGACAAATTTGACCCTAACAATTACAGAAGCATTTGTGTGAACAGCAACCTGGGGAAGGTTTTCTGTAGTATTATAAATGTAAGAGTTCTAAACTTCCTTAATAAGCACAATGTCTTGAGTAAAAGCCAAGTTGGATTTATACCAAAACATCGCACGACTGATCATGTTTACACCCTACACATCCTGATAGATAAACATGTCCACCAAAATAATACCAAAATATACGCTTGCTTTATCGACTTCCAAAAAGCATTTGATTCTATTTGGCATACAGGACTGTTCTACAAAGTTATTGAAAGTGGTGTAGGGGGTAAAACATATGACATAATTAAATCAATGTATACTGGCAATACGGGCAGCATTAAAATTGTCAAGAACAGAATTCTGTAACCAGAGGCGGGGCCTTCGCCAGGGTTGCAATCTGAGCCCTGCGCTCTTCAATATTTACATCAGCGAATTGGCCGCTATTCTAGAAAAATCCTCAGCCCCTGGTGTTAGTCTCCACAATTCAGAGATTAAATGCTACTCTTCGCAGATGACCTATGCCTGCTGTCACCCACAGCACATGGCCTACAGCAGAGCCTGGACCTGCTAGAGCAGTACTGCCAGACCTGGGCCCTGGCAGTAAACCCCAAAAAGACTAAAATAATGATTTCCCTGAGAAGATCCAGATCTCAGGGAATTAGATCAAAGTTCTCAACTGGTAGGTACAAAATAAGTTGGGTACTGCACACACTACAATTACTTAGGTTTAAAAATAAGCTCAACTGGATACCTTAATGAGGCAGTGAATGAACTGGGAGAGAAAGCATGCAGGGCATTCTACGCCATTAAAAACAAATTAAAATTGAAATACCTATTAAAATTTGTCTAAAACTAATTGAATATGTTATTGAACCAATTGCACCTCATGGCAGCGATGTTTGGGATCCACTTGCAAAACAAGATTTCATCAAATGGGACAAACACCCCATTGAAACCCTGCATGCAGAGTTCTGTAAGGTTCTCCTACATGTCCAGAGGACAACTACAAACAATGCATGCAGGGCAGAATTAGGCCAATATCCACTAATAATAAAAACTTTAAAAAGAGCAATTCAGTTTTGGAAACATCTAAAATACAGTGACCCCATCTCATATCATTACCAAGCCCTGCAATGCCAAGAGCTGAGCAAAGAAAAGAGTCCCCTCATCCAGCTGGTCCTGGGGCTGAGTTCACAAACCTGTTCTACTAACACACTGAAGCCTCAGGACCAGAACATCCAATCAATCAGGATAAACCAAATTACAACACAGTCAAAGCAAAACTACATTACTTATTGGGAAACACAAGCACAAAGCAAAATGCAGTGCTATCTGGCCCTAAATCGACAGTACACCGTGGCTAACTATTTGACCATGGTTACTGATCAAAACCTTAGAATTTATTTTTACAAAGTACAGGCTCAGTGAGCACAGCCTTGCCATTGAGAAGGGTAGACACAGGAAAACCTGTCTCCCTGTAGAGGAAAGGCTGTGCAACCACTGCACAACAGCAGAACCTGAGACACAGCTGCAGTTCCTGACAAAATGTCAAAAATATAAAACCATTAGAGAGTGTAATTTCCCCAAATTCGAAACCCTTATTCAAGGTTTCAAAAGACCTCTCTGATGAGAGTAGGCTACCCGTCCTGTTGGGGGAGGACGCAGACAGCTGTGGGTTGGCAGCGCACTACATTGCTGCCTGCCATAAGATGAGGGACAGTGTCTGACAGACCAATCAACCTGCACATGTCCTCTACTGTATGTTTATTGTTATTGTTCAATGTATGGTTATTTTGACCCTTGGTTATTGTTGTTACTGTTGTCCCGTTGACAATTTTTATTCTTATTATTTTCATATTGTAAATATTTAAAGTAAGCTTTGGCAATATGTACATTGTTACGTCATACCAATAAAGCTAATTGAATTGAATTGTTTATTTTCCCATTTGTACTTTAACCATTTCTACATCGTTACAACACTGTATATATACATAATATGACATTTGTAATGTCTTTATTCTTTTGAAACTTCTGTATGTGTAATGTTTACTGTTTACTGTTTATTTCACTTTTGTATATTATCTACCTCACTTGCTTTGGCAATGTTAACATATGTTTCCCATGCCAATAAAGACCCTTGAATTGAATTGAGAGAGATCCCTTTCGCATAGTGTGAATAGTGGTTTCCATAAAGTTATTACCCCCTAAACCTGAATCTTAAGTTACCTTTATGATCTTTCTTATCGCTATTACTTTGGGGTTCTATCCCCTCTTTCAAAATCCCCACTGTGAACAAATCTTTAACATTCATGATCATTCACTATATTCATCCCTAAACTACCCACAATAACTTGTGTCTGTTGTTATTCTCAATGACCTTACTGCCAATATGAACGTTTTATATATAGATAAATACAATGATGGAGACAGTTTTCATGTCTTTCGTTATGCAAACATTGGTTTATTAGATTATATTTCTCATTAAGAATAATGTTGTTTTAATTCTATATGGGTCATGCCTTGCTTTGGTCATGTGTTCTCTTATGGGTCAATGGTTTTAATTAGAATATAGCAATTATGTTCTCGCCACAATTACTTAGAAGGGCATGTGGTCCCACCCCTCCCATGTGTACCCAGGTGCATTGTCACGCCCTGACCGTAGAGAGCTTTTTATGTCTCTATTTTGGTTTGGTCAGGGTGTGATTTGGGTGGGCGTTCTATGTTCATTTTTCTATGTTTTCTATTTCTTTGTGTTTGGCCGGGTGTGGTTCTCAATCAGAGGCAGCTGTCTATCGTTGTCTCTGATTGAGAACCATACTTAGGTAGCCTTTTCCCACCTGTGTTTTGTGGGTAGTTGTTTTCTGTTTTGTGTTTCTGCACCTGACAGGACTGTTTCATTTTCGTTTATTCTCTTTGTTATTTTGTTTAGTGTTCAGTTTAAATAAAAAGTCATGAACACTTACCACCCTGCGCTTTGGTCCGATTCCTCTTCATCCGACGACAACGCGCGTTACATACATATTTTATAGCACATATACATTCAGGATGTAAGGCTTACTAGTTATGGCAAATGTTAGGAAGACCTGGTTGTTGTAACAAAAACAACAACAACAAAAAAACAGCCAAGATTTATACTTTGACCACATCTTTTCACATACGTTTTATTTGGGTCTTTTTCATTTACCACGTTGATTGGCTCCAGCCATTGGAAGCTCGGTGCATGTACAAAGAAAAAGAACGAAAGACAACCATTGATGGATGGTGATGAAAATAATGACATTGACAGTAGTCATGTGAAGGTTTTCAATGTTTTATTGGTGGAGTTTATGGATTTGCCGTATATTATATGATGCCTGAATAGGAAAGAGGATCTGATCATGTCTATTGGTATTCTGGATCAATTCTTGATCCATAAAGACACACAACTGTTTTGGGGGTTAATTCCACATCTGCTTGCATTCCTTGGTAGTGTATTAGCATGGTATGAAACAACATAAATTATACAATTTAAGTCAAATACAAATTAACAGTATTATCCTAAAATGAGACATGAATAAAACATGTGTTATCACATCAACAGCAACCAAATCTTTCAGAATGTACCTGTTTTCAGTATAGAATGACTTGTATACAGATTATATTACATCTTTTTGTGTTTTGTCTTAATGATTGTTCTTTAGTAAACAGGAAACTCAACAGTGTGTTAGTCAGAGAAACATGAACTGGATAGTTGTTTATGTTTGTGAAACCTCGAAATGTACACAATGAGAAGTGACTTTGTAACAACAGTTTTGAATGGGTAATTGTATCAAATATATATCATTGTATGTTTGAATTAGCGCTCAAAATGTTTTCATCACTGTCTTGTAAACACATTCTTGTAAGTTGGAGCTACTGCAAATGATTGTCTGGGGCTGCTGTACAGATTTGAGCACTTGACAAGACGTTGACATTTCTGGGTATGTCTCACCTGTAACATAATAATAATAATGATTATGATAATAATAATAATAATATTGTTATATTATTTTTCTAATAATACAAATCTGTCAACCAACCAAATGTATTTCTTAAAACCCCTTTTTGCATCAGCAGTTGTCACAAAGGGTTTTAGAGATACCCAGTCTAAAAATCTAAGACCCATCAATGCATATGTCGAAGCACAGCATCTAGGAAAGACTCACTAGAAGTCATAAACCTAGAATTAAAATGAGAGAGGAACCATGCTCCGAGGGCTGTGCTGAGTGGACGTTTAAGAGTACATGTGCCCCAAATTGTTATTCAAGATGTTCCAACGTTAGTAGATGACCATCGGGGTCATATAATAAGCAGGGTGGCTATAGAGTGGGCAAAAGTTCAACACTCAGGAGTCAATGTCATGTCTTTTGTCTTTTTCATAGCCTGAGAGAGAGAGAGAGAAAGAGAGAGAGAGTGAGAGAGAGAGAGAGAGAGAGGATCTATTTACATAAAGTTATAACAGATACACACAATGTAACACAATATATTAATAATTCCCTAAAAATTGGTCGTCATTGTCTTTCATAACTGTTGCAATACAAAACATTGAAACATTGTTAAATATTTGTTACTTTGGTATACACTGAGTGAAATGTTATACATTGAGAGAGAGAGAGTAATATTACACAATTCATTAATAGATCATCACTCACACACACAGACATGGCTTCATAGTTGTTCATAGTTTATTATCATAGTTTGTCATACTTTCTAATGATCATTCCCAATCATAGTTTGAACATAGTTTATAATCATACTTTCTAGTCTGATAATAAGAGGGTCAAATAGAACCTAAGAGGGCAGAAGCTATTGTCTACAAACAGTAAGAATAAAAACAATGGCTACTGCTCAATGGATAAACAGCCTTCATTTTTAATACACATAATTTTTTAAATAACATGCACAGTTGAAGTCAGTAGTTTACATACACTTAGGTTGGAGTCATTAAAACTCGTTTTTCAACCACTCCACAAATGTCTTGTTAACAAACTATAGTTTTGGAAAGTCGGTTAGGATATCTACTTTGTGCATGACAAGTAATTTTTCCAACAATTGTTTATTTCACTTATAAATCTTATGTATCACAATTCCAGTGGGTCAGAAGTTTACATACACGAAGTTGACTGTGCCTTTAAACAGCTGGGAAAATTCCAGAAAATGATGTCATGGCTTTAGAAGCTTCTGATAGGCTAATTGACATAATTTGAGTCAATTGGAGGTGTACCTGTGGATGTATTTCAAGGCCTACCATCAAACTCAGTGACTCTTTGCTTGACATCATGGGAAAATCAAAAGAAATCAGCCAAGATCTCGAAAAAAAATTGTAGCCCTCTCCTGCTCCTCTCGCAGGTTGTTGGTGCCGGTGTGAATAATAATGTGTCCTGGTCAGGCTGGGACTCTCTCTCTCTCTCTCGTAGGAGAGATTTCATTCATTTTGAAAAAATGACATTTTATTCTAATTCTTTATATATCAGTCACTTCACTTCACTACACTACATGTTTATATTTATAAAAATTCTTTACTTCCTTTCTTAGAGAAAAATGCCTTGAAAAGGGTCTATTGTAAACCAACACTCCCATCAGTCTCTAAATCCCCATCTTCAAGCTGTGAGCGCCTCAGACAATATCTCTTCCATGACGGATCTCCAGGGCCTTCCAGGTTTTGTATGTTTTCTTTTCCATGATAGATCAACCTTCTTTCCGTTAAGCCCAAGTAATGTCTTGAGGACAGAAGGGCCAATTTTCGTAAATGTTCATGATAGTGGAAAAACTGCTGTACTTGTTTCATCATATCAAGCACTTTAAAATAATCTCCCCACCTGAAGCTAAAGACAGGCCCAAATAGTTGATCTCTGTGCATGCTTTTGAAAATACATACGAACTAACAGATTTCACTTTGGAGTCTGGACCATAGAACATTGAAGATATTCTTATGGCTTTCAAATCATCTCGCCCGCAGACTTCCTCTTCCAATGCGTACCCAGGCTATGATGTTCCACTCAGGTCCTGTTCGATCTGACATAGGCTTAAGATAAGACTTGCTCTTTCTCTCAAGTGAAACGCAGGAGAAAATGGCTTAAGATGGTTTCGTCATTGTGTCCCAGACATGAAGGACACAACACACCTAGAATTGGTCTAGGAGACATGTTTTCTGTAGTTTATCTGTGTTAGACTTGGCACAGGACAAGTCTAACACTTACTTATACTCAGGCAGACCTACCTATATACAAGGGGTCACAAGACACACAGCAAATCCATAATTTCACTACAAAATTTCCCAACTGTTTCTCATTTTCTGTCAGTTCAATAAGGTCACTACACCTCAATCACCAGGGCATTTTTATTGCAAACATTTGCTTTACCAAAAAGAAACAGCTGCACTATCATGTTACTACATACGCACTCACTCCATAGCGTGAGAACATCCGGACAGGATGTCCATAAAAGGGCATAAACACAGGACACCAAAAATCACTTTTTGACACATGCTGTCTACCGTATTCTCTGCAGATTTCATGCATTTTTGTGTGGCTTAATTCCCTGTAAAAGACAGAGGTAAAGTTGGTTATATTCACACATTCAGACATTCAACAGACATTCATCAGACATTCAACATACATTTGCCACAAGCCATTTAAAAATGTAAAAATCAATAACTAATTCACCATTTGTCACAGAATCATCAAACAATATATGATTTATTCTATAAATGTCTAGCATACTTTTACAACCTTTGTTTTTTTAAATTCCAGTTTGGATTTTATAGAAATACATAAAATCTATAAAATGCCATTTAAAGCGGTATAAATCAATAACTACTTCACCGTTGGTCACAGAAACATCAATCTATGTATGATTCATTCTATAAATGACTAGGATACTTTTACAATTTTTGTTTTGAGTAAAGATTCCAGTTTTGATTTGATAGAGGGCATGCTGTATTTCTGATCAATTTGATGTTATTTTAATGGACAAAAAAAATTGCTTTTCTTTCAACAACAAGGACATTTCTAAGTAACCCCAAACTTTTGTATGCTAATGTACGTATATACTGTATATATATATATTAGCAATGGTATTGAAAGATACCAGAGGGTGGATAACAATAAAAAGTACTAATATAAGAAGTGGACGGTACATGTTTTGTTTTTGGGCTAAATGTATTATGATTTGCCTCTGAACTGTATGTGAACCCCTCTGCAATCTACTGGCACTAACCATTAAAAACTAGGACTTCAACCAGGCTGTCCCTATGCTATTTGCTCTCTTTCTCTCTTAAACTGCTAGCACAAAGCCTATGTGAAAATGCGTTTTTTCACAAAAGATAATAAAAAAAAATATCAACTGGCCCAAATCAGCTCTACATAATTCAGCAGGGAGGTGTGCAACTACCACACATTATAGCCATGATACCAGTGGAGAAACTACGTCACCTACATAGGTATTACCATGTCCCTTTCAATTCAAATTCCTTGCAGAAAGAAGTATTTGCAAACCTTTTAATACATCCAGAAAGACAGTGGTCTTAGAAGGGTATGTATACTTTAAAAGACATATTTTATGTGAATGGATGTGGATGAAAGAATTCTGCCAGTGTTTTAATGTTTTTTTTTCTTTACCTCGAACTCTATATATCCAAGTGGGCCTATGAGGACCTTGGGGATCAGATTTACCATTATACCCATTGATCAAACGTATAACAGACAGACACTGCTCAAAAGGAGTTGTGATTTCTACACTCAGTTGCCACTTTATTAGGTTCACCACCCTGTTCATGATAATAAATTGCTCCTACATACACCAAGTCCCGTGGTCTTGGCTTGCTAGACACTAAAGCATGCAGAGAAGTATTCAGGTATTCTGTTACTGTTTGTTTGAACTTTAGAATGTGCAATTTTTTAACATTTTTATTTCACCTTTATTTAACCAGGTAGGCCAGTTGAGAACAAGTTGGAAACGGTTGAGGTAGGATAGGATTTTGTCACTCTCACCTGAGGGAGACGTGCCCTCACGAGAGTCGAGTCTATGGACATCCCAAGGTAGATCACCTTCCGTGAGGGGGTCTTCTCCTCGTTTAGGGTGAGGCCCAGAACTCAAATGTGGTTCAAGAGGGTCCTCATGTCCGTTGTGGCCTGTTCCCTGGATGGGGCAGACTGTGCATTCGTCTAGCTAAGGCAGTTACTCCTCCAATAGAATGTGCCACCACAGCAAAAGGCAAAGGCTGGCGGGCCAGCCGAAATGCTGCAGTAACAGTGTCCACCAAATCAAATCAAATCAAATCAAATCAAATTTTATTAGTCACATACACATGGTTAGCAGATGTTAATGCGAGTGTAGCGAAATGCTTGTGCTTCTAGTTCCGACAATGCAGTAATAACCAACAGTAATCTAACCTAACAATTCCACACTACTACCTTACACACACACACAAGTGTAAGGGATAAAGAATATGTACATAAAGATATATGGATGAGTGGTGGTACAGAACGGCATGGCAGATGCAGTAGATGGTATAGAGTACGGTATATACATATGAGATGAGTACTGTAGGGTATGTAAACATAAAGTGGCATAGTTTAAAGTGGCTAGTGGTACATGTATTGCATAAAGATGGCAAGATGCAGTAGATGATATAGAGTACAGTATATATACATATGAGATGGGTAATGTAGGGTATGTAAACATTGTATTAAGTGGCATTGCTTAAAGTGGCTAGTGGTACATTTTTACATAATTTCCATCAATTCCCATTTTTAAAGTGGCTGGAGTTGAGTCAGTATGTTGGCAGCGGCCGCTAAATGTTAGTGGTGGCTGTTTAACAGTCTGATGGCCTTGAGATAGAAGCTGTTTTTCAGTCTCTCGGTCCCTGCTTTGATGCACCTGTACTGACCTCGCCTTCTGGATGATAGCGGGGTGAACAGGCAGTGGCTTGGGTGGTTGTTGTCCTTGATGATCTTTATGGCCTTCCTGTGACATCGGGTGGTGTAGGTGTCCTGGAGGGCAGGTAGTTTGCCCCTGGTGATGCGTTCTGCAGACCTCACTACCCTCTGGAGAGCCTTACGGTTGTGGGCGGAGCAGTTGCCGTACCAGGCGGTGATACAGCCCGACAGGATGCTCTCGATTGTGCATCTGTAGAAGTTTGTGAGTGCTTTTGGTGACAAGCCGAATTTCTTCAGCCTCCTGAGGTTGAAGAGGCGCTGCTGCGCCTTCTTCACAACGCTGTCTGTGTGGGTGGACCAGTTCAGTTTGTCCGTGATGTGTACACCGAGGAACTTAAAACTTTCCACCTTCTCCACTACTGACCCGTCGATGTGGATAGGGGGGTGCTCCCTCTGCTGTTTCCTGAAGTCCACAATCATCTCCTTTGTTTTGTTGACGTTGAGTATGAGGTTATTTTCCTGACACCACACTCCGAGGGCCCTCACCTCCTCCCTGTAGGCCGTCTCGTCGTTGTTGGTGATCAAGCCTACCACTGTAGTGTCATCCGCAAACTTGATGATTGAGTTGGAGGCGTGCATGGCCACGCAGTCGTGGGTGAACAGGGAGTACAGGAGAGGGCTCAGAACGCACCCTTGTGGGGCCCCAGTGTTGAGGATCAGCGGGGTGGAGATGTTGTTACCTACCCTCACCACCTGGGGGCGGCCCGTCAGGAAGTCCAGGACCCAGTTGCACAGGGCGGGGTCGAGACCCAGGGTCTCGAGCTTGATGACGAGTTTGGAGGGTACTATGGTGTTAAATGCTGAGCTGTAATCGATGAACAGCATTCTCACATGGGTATTCCTCTTGTCCAGATGGGTTAGGGCAGTGTGCAGTGTGGTTGCGATTGCGTCGTCTGTGGACCTATTGGGTCGGTAAGCAAATTGGAGTGGGTCTAGGGTGTCCGGTAGGGTGGAGGTGATATGGTCCTTGACTAGTCTCTCAAAGCACTTCATGATGACGGAAGTGAGTGCTACGGGGCGGTAGTCGTTTAGCTCAGTTACCTTAGCTTTCTTGGGAACAGGAACAATGGTGGCCCTCTTGAAGCATGTGGGAACAGCAGACTGGGATAAGGATTGATTGAATATGTCCGTAAACACACCAGCCAGCTGGTCTGCGCATGCTCTGAGGACGCGGCTGGGAATGCCGTCTGGGCCTGCAGCCTTGCGAGGGTTAACACGTTTAAATGTTTTACTCACCTCGGCTGCAGTGAAGGAGAGCCCGCAGGTTTTGGTAGGGGGCCGTGTCAGTGGCACTGTATTGTCCTCAAAGCGGGCAAAAAAGTTGTTTAGCCTGTCTGGGAGCAAGACATCCTGGTCCTCGACGGGGCTGGTTTCCTTTTTGTAATCCGTGATTGACTGTAGACCCTGCCACATACCTCTTGTGTCTGAGCTGTTGAATTTCGACTCGATTTTGTCTCTGTACTGAGACTTGGCCTGTTTGATTGCCTTGCGGAGAGAATAGCTACACTGTTTGTATTCGGTCATGCTTCCGGTCACCTTGCCCTGGTTAAAAGCAGTGGTTCGCGCTTTCAGTTTCACGCGAATGCTGCCGTCAATCCACGGTTTCTGGTTTGGGAATGTTTTTATCGTTGCTGTGGGTACGACATCGTCAATGCACTTCCTAATGAACTCGCTCACCGAATCAGCATATTCGTCAATATTGTTGTTGGACGCGATGCGGAACATATTCCAATCTGCGTGATCGAAGCAGTCTTGAAGCGTGGATTCAGATTGGTCGGACCAGCGTTGAACAGACCTGAGCGCGGGAGCTTGTTGTTTGAGTTTTTGTTTGTAGGCTGGAATCAACAAAATGGAGTCGTGGTCAGCTTTTCCGAAAGGGGGGCGGGGGAGGGCCTTATAAGCGTCGCGGAAATTAGTGTAACAATGGTCTAGTGTTTTTCCAGCCCTGGTAGCACAATCGATATGCTGATAGAATTTAGGGAGTTTTGTTTTTAGATTAGCCTTGTTAAAATCCCCAGCTACGATGAATGCAGCCTCAGGGTGTGTGGTTTCCAGTTTACAAAGAGTCAGATAAAGTTCGTTCAGGGCCATCGATGTGTCTGCTTGGGGGGGAATGTATACGGCTGTGATTATGATTGACGAGAATTCCCTTGGTAGATAATGCGGTCGACATTTGATTGTGCATGCAATGTAAGCATCCGGTCGGATAGGCACTGGCCCAAAACTCTTTCACCATAGTTAAAGAAAACTGATAAAGCTTTTGTATTGCCTGTGCTGTGAAAAGTGTTCATGACCCTAGCCCGGGCACAACACACCGGAGTTACTAGTTTTCTGTTGTACTTACAGTTAATTTAGTAACTATCCTAGTTTCCCCTGGAAACAGAGTTCAGATCTATTACACTGAGGGTTTCAGTATATAGCTGGGTTTACTATAGTTTTGTTACATTAGTTTACAGTACAGACAGTAACTATCCTAGTTTGCCTTAGAAACTCACATAACAGCTAGATTACACTGCTGGTCTTAAGCAGTGTGAAGCTGGAGTTGCCATATTCTTTTGTTTTACTGCAGGGTATACACTACCCATCTCTTCTTCCCACAGAGAGAAACGACCATTTCCAATATGGCTTTTCATCTTGAGAAATGCGAGGTGGGCAGGGAACTTCGTCTAAGAAGGATGGCACTCTGCAGTCACCCCCAGGTGCTTGCCGCTGGCATTGGCAGCTTCTCACAGGCTCAAATGACAAACTGAGAGGCAAGTTGAGACCCCACGAAAAGTCAAATCTGACATTAATTTGACAAAAGCTGGATGACTTCGAGCCATGACCATTAAAAATGGACATACAGTGGGGAGAACAAGTATTTGATACACTGCCGATTTTGCAGGTTTTCCTACTTACAAAGCATGTAGAGGTCTGTAATTTTTATCATAGGTACACTTCAACTATGAGAGACGGAATCTAAAACAAAAATCCAGAAAATCACATTGTATGATTTTTAAGTAATTAATTTGCATTTTATTGCATGACATAAGTATTTGATACATCAGAAAAGCAGAACTTAATATTTGGTACAGAAACCTTTGTTTGCAATTACAGAGATCATACGTTTCCTGTAGTTCTTGACTAGGTTTGCACACACTGCAGCAGGGATTTTGGCCCACTCCTCCCTACAGATCTTCTCCAGATCCTTCAGGTTTCGGGGCTGTCGCTGGGCAATACGGAGTTTCAGCTCCCTCCAAAGATTTTCTATTGGGTTCAGGTCTGGAGACTGGCTAGGCCACTCCAGGACCTTGAGATGCTTCTTACGGAGCCACTCCTTAGTTGCCATGGCTGTGTGCTTTGTGTCGTTGTCATGCTGGAAGACCCAGCCACGACCCATCTTCAATGCTCTTACTGAGGGAAGGAGGTTGTTGGCCAAGATCTCGCGATACATGGCCCCATCCATCCTCCCCTCAATACGGTGCAGTCGTCCTGTCCCCTTTGCAGAAAAGCATCCCCAAAGAATGATGTTTCCACCTCCATGCTTCACGGTTGGGATGGTGTTCTTGGGGTTGTACTCATACTTCTTCTTCCTCCAAACACGGCGAGTGGAGTTTAGACCAAAAAGCTCTATTTTTGTCTCATCAGACCACATGACCTTCTCCCATTCCTCCTCTGGATCATCCAGATGGTCATTGGCAAACTTCAGACAGGCCTGGACATGCACTGGCTTAAGCAGGGGGACCTTGCGTGCGCTGCAGGATTTTAATCCATGACGGCGTAGTGTGTTACTAATGGTTTTCTTTGAGACTGTGGTCCCAGCTCTCTTCAGGTCATTGACCAGGTCCTGCCGTGTAGTTCTGGGCTGATCCCTCACCTTCCTCATGATCATTGATGCCCCACGAGGTGAAATCTTGCATGGAGCCCCAGACCGAGGGTGATTGACCGTCATCTTGAACTTCTTCCATTTTCTAATAATTGCGCCAACAGTTGTTTCCTTCTCACCAAGCTGCTTGCCTATTGTCCTGTAGCCCATCCCAGCCTTGTGCAGGTCTACAATTTTATCCCTGATGTCCTTACACAGCTCTCTGGTCTTGGCCATTGTGGAGAGGTTGGAATCTGTTTGATTGAGTGTGTGGACAGGTGTCTTTTATACAGGTAACGAGTTCAAACAGGTGCAGTTAATACAGGTAATGAGTGGAGAACAGGAGGGCTTCTTAAAGAAAAACGAACAGGTCTGTGAGAGCCGGAATTCTTACTGGTTGGTAGGTGATCAAATACTTATGTCATGCAATAAAATGCAAATTAATTATTTAAAAATCATACAATGTGATTTTCTGGATTTTTGTTTTAGATTCCGTCTCTCACAGTTGAAGTGTACCTATGATAAAAATTACAGACCTCTACATGCTTTGTAAGTAGGAAAACCTGCAAAATCGGCAGTGTATCAAATACTTGTTCTCCCCACTGTATATAGTAATGGCGTCTTTTTGTAGGCACTAACTCTGCCATCGACAAAGCCAATATGGGAAAATGAATAGAGTTTTTTTACGTTTTTTGGATAAACGCCGAAATTAAGGTATGTGCTAAACACAGGTTTAGGAAATCTTCTACTTTTGTTTCTGAGATAAACCTCATCAGCTAACATCACTGTTCGTGAATTTTGAAGCAGTTGTGTCATTTTAAAAAAGACACAAAGGCTTCATAATTCATAAAGGTCATGTTGATTCAAATCAAATCAAATTTATTTATATAGCCCTTCGTACATCAGCTGATATCTCAAAGTGCTGTACAGAAATTGATTGACTGATATTATCCCATAAAACAAAACATATAAGATCTCCTAAGCCTGTGTTATTAATAACCTCAGACCTTATTTTCGCCCTTAATCCCAAAACTCTATTCTTTCCCCATACATTTTTGCCATAGGAATGGCTGAAGAACTAGAGGTAACTTCCTTTTGGGTTTTAGGACTACAAGCTGCCAAGCTCTATTGTAGGCCGAGTTTAAACACGCGGCGAGAATGCTTCCCACCACTAGATCACATAACTAGACGTGAGCTGGACGTGATCCCAACTCTGCCACCAGTGTAGCGGAAGAAAGTGAAAGCTGCAACAGGGACTCCATCCAGGGCTCATACGTGGCAAAGTGAGCTCTAACAGCCGTTGCCATGAAAGCCGAGAGGCAGTAGGTCTACAATGCTGGTATATGCCTTGTTACAATAGCCTAAGTATATAACATGACTGTCATGACCGTATTAATCATCATGAAACGGCCTTGGAAGTGCTTTACGTGTAAGCCAACATAATTCATTATTTTACATTAACCTGTTTAACTGCATTGATATTGCTTAATAGATCACAGTCCAGAGTCGTTATAGTGGCAAATACACCCATCTGAGCAGCAAATACCACGCAGTTCCACCAGGGGAATTAAAACCAAACAGATTGTTTTTTGCAGGTCTTCTGTTTGCCCACATTTATTGATGAATTAAGGAGATGATTGTGGACTACAAGAAAAGGAGGACCGAGCACGCCCCCATTCTCATCGACGGGGCTGTAGTGGAGCAGGTTGAGAGCTTCAAGTTCCTCGGTGTCCACATCAACAACAAACTAGAATGGTCCAAACACACCAAGACAGTCGTGAAGAGGGCATGACAACGCCTATTCCCCCTCAGGAAACTAAAAAGATTTGGCTTGGGTCCTCAGATCCTCAAAAGGTTCTACAGCTGCAACATCGAGAGCATCCTGACTGGTTGCATCACTGCCTGGTACGGCAATTTTTCGGCCTCTGACGGCAAGGCACGACAGAGGGTAGTGCGTACGGCCCAGACCAAAAAAAACAACACAGCACCACCAGAGGTTTTATAACTAAACTAAGTTAGACCACATCCTGTCCTTTCCAATGGGAACAATTGAGCCATAGTAGGGAGAACAAGCAAGGTGTAACAACGTTCGTCTGAGGAAGAAGGAGCGGACCAAGGTGCAGCGTGGTACGTGTTCATGACTTTTAATAACACTGAACACTGGAACAAAAAAATAACAAAACGGAACAAACGAAACAGTCCTGTCTGGTGCAGAAACACAAAACAGAAAACAACTACCCACAAAACACAGGTGGGAAAAGGCTACCTAAGTATGGTTCTCAATCAGAGACAATGACAGACAGCTGCCTCTGTTTGAGAACCACACTCTGCCAAACACATAGAAATAGACAACATAGAACAAAAACATAGAATGCCCACCCCAACTCAAGCCCTGACCAACCAAAATAGAGACATAAAAAGGATCTCTAAGGTCAGGGCGTGGCACAAGGAGGGGTGCAGAGCCAAGCATGAGTTAGCAAGATCCTATTGGCGCGTTCTAGCATCATCTGCATATTTCCGTTAGGGAACACCTACTCTGTGAAGTGAGCGTGTGCAATAACTCAATTAGCCTCCTTCTAAACGACGTGATTTAAAAAAAAACTTTGCAAAGGGTGAATTCTACAAACTTTAGTTCACTCTGTTTCTAACAAATTCTAGTTTTGTATTGAGATTCAATGTTTCTTCGATGAAAATTTTATATTTGGTAGTGAGGGGAAACACCAAGCGGATGCTTCACATTTATACATCCAGTGAAATCACCAGTGCCGACAATCCATCATTATCACCAGACCGGTTAGCGCTTGATCTGATTGAATCTAGGCCTTAGTTCAACTGTCATACCCCACCAGAACCCAAAATACACTACATGACCAAAAGTATGTGGACACCTGCTCGTCGAACATCTCATTCCAAAATCATCGGCATTAATATGGAGTTGGTCCCCCCTTTGCTGACATAACAGCCTCCACTCTTGCTTCCATTCAGCCACAAGAGCATTAGTGAGGTCGGGCTCGCAGTCGATGTTCCAATTCCCCCCAAAGGTTTCCAATGGGGTTTAGGTCAGGGCTCTGTGCAGGCCAGTCAAGTTCTTCCACATCGATCTCGACAAACCATTTCTGTATGCACCTTGCTTTGCGCACGGGGGCATTGTCATGCTGAAACAGGAAAACTGTTGCCACAAAGTTGGAAGCACAGAATCATCTAGAATGTAATTGTATGCTGTAGCGTTAAGATTTTCCTTCACTGGAACCATGAAAAACAGCCCCAGACCATTATTCCTCCTCCACTAAACTTCATAGTTGGCACTATGCATTGGGGCAGGTAGCATTCTTCTGGCATCCTCCAAACCCAGATTTGTCCTTTGGACTGCCAGATGGTGAAGCGTGATTCATCACTCCAGAGAACGCATTTCCACTGCTCCAGAGTCCAATGAAAGCGAGCTTTACACCACTCCAGCCGATGCTTGGCATTGCACATGGTGAACTTAGGCTTGTGTGCGGCTGCCCGACCATGGAAACCATGAAGCTCCTGACAAACAGTTCTTGTGCTGACGTTGTTTACAGAGGCAGTTTGGAACTTGGTGTGAGTGTTGCAACCAAGGACAGACAATTTTTACACACTTCAGCGGTCCTGTTCTGTGAGCTTGTGTGGCCTACCATGTCACGGCTAAACCGTTGTTGCTCCTAGACGTTGACACGTCACAATAACAGCACTTATAGTTGACCGGGGCAGCTCTAGCAGGGCAGACATTTAACAAACTGACTTGTTGGAAAACTGCCACGTTGAAAGTCACTGAGCTCTTCAGTAAGGCCATTCTATTGCCAATGTTTGCCTATGGAGATTTCATGGCTATGTGCTCGATTTTATACACCTGTCAGCAACGAGTGTGGCTGAAATAGCCAAATCCACAAATCTTAAGGGGTGTCCACAAACTTTTGCATATAAAGTGTATTTACATGTTTTACTTTTTGTAATTTAGCAGACGCTCTTATCCAGAGTGACTTAGAGTGATGAGTGCATCAATTTTCATACTGGTCCCCCATGGGAATCAAACCCACAACCCTGGTGTTGCAAGAGCCATGCTCTACCAACTAAGCCACAGTAAGCTTGTTTTACTCCAATGTTTGTAGACAAAGTACATGTAGCCTCAAAACATGGTTCAAACTATAATTGTTATATCATAGCTGTTCAGTCCTTGCATCCAAAGCTCTGTCTATGAATTTGAGAGTGGTTACATTTCTCCAGTCCCATCCCTTTTTACCGAAACAGGGGTGGGGAAAATGCTTTGTTAGTTTCAACTGCTGATTGCTGCTTTAAAGAACTAAATGCTGAGCGCTTACCGAGAAGATAAATTGGTCTATCAGTGAAATCATTATTATAATTTATTTTACATTGATACGGCTTGTATGAAGTGACATTTTCCTTTGTGAGAGAAAAATTAGTATTAGCATTACTTTAAGGTTTATATAAACGATAGATGTGTACAATCATGTTACTCTGGTTGTGTAAATTGCTGTTTTCACATAACTCTGTACCTAATTCAACACGGCTGTGTACATCTTGTGTTCTTACCCCCACCCTCTGTACTCTGAAATGTGCATTGTCAGAACGAGGTATCTCTGTTCCGAACGAAGTCTCTCCTTATCCTCTATTCTAAGAACAAACAGTTCTTAGTACTCACAGGAGAACACAGAGGACTCTGACTATTTGGCCACCTCATCCAGTAGATATCAGTTGGTTCGACACATTGAGACAGTTGGTAGTGGATTAAGGAAATGTAACAAAGGTTGGGCTATATAAGGCAAGCCCCAACTCAGAATCAATCATTGGGCTCTCAATGAATCACCTAGGGGTGGGTCGTTGACCAGCTCCATTATTGGAATAATTAGTCAAATGTCAAATGAAGATTGTTTGAAGAAATTAAGGTCTTTCTCACTTTATTCGAATTTCCACGACAGGTTAAATAATCGCTGCCTTCGTGAAAGAAAAGTTACAAAAATGATTCCGTACATTTCCGTGCCGTTTTGTATGAGGAAACTGTTACCATTCTAGAAGATAAAGGCTTCTTAAACCCCCCAAAACATTGGATTTCTTTACTATAAGATCACCTATTCTTATTGTTAAAAAAAAAGAAGTCACTTCTGAAGTGGAACAATAATAGAAGATCACATTCTGATTTCAACCGTACGGTTTGCTTGAATCTGCATTTTCAGACGCAGGCGTTGAGCCTAGACTCAAAAGTGGTTGGAAAATGTGGTTCATATTTTTTAATTTTTAATTTTATTTATTTCACCTTTATTTAGCCAGATAGGCCAGTTAAGAACAAGTTTTCATTTACAACTGCGACCTGGCCAAGATAAAGCAAAGCAGTGCGACAAAAAAAACAACACAGAGTTACACATAAACAAATGTAAAGTCAATAACACAATAGACAAATCTATGTACAGTGTGTGCAAATGTAGAAGAGTAGGGAGGTAAGGAAATAAAAAGGCCAGAGGTGAAATAATTACAATTTAGCATTAACACTGGAGTGATAGATGTGCAGATGATGATGTGCAAGTAGAGATGCTGGGGTGCAAAAGAGCAAGAGGATAAGTAACAATATGGGGATGAGGTAGTTGGGTGTGCTATTTACAGATCGGCTGTGTACAGGTGCAGTGATCGGTAAGCAGCTCTGACAGCTGATGTTTAAAGTTAGAGAAGGAGATTGAAGCTGGAGTCTTATGTGATTTTTGCATTTCGTTCCAGTCATTGGCAGCAGAGAACTGGAAGGAGAGGCGGCCAAAGGAAGTGTTGGCTTTGGGGATGACCAGTGAAATATACCTGCTGGAGCGCTTGCTACGGGTAGGTGTTGCTATGGTGACCAGTGAGCTGAGATAAGGCGGGGCTTTAAGTAGCATAGACTTATTGATGACCTGGAGCCAGTGGGTTTGGCGACAAATATGTAGTGAGGGCCAGCCAACGAGAGCATACAGGTCGCAGTGGTGGGTAGTATATGGGGTTTTGGTGACAAAACGGATGGCACTGTGATAGACTACATCCATTTCGCTGAGTAGAGTGTTGGAGGCTATTTTGTAAATGAAATCGCCTAAAGTCAAGGATCGGTAGGATAGTCAGTTTTACAAGGGTATGTTTGGTAGAATGCGTAAAGGAGGCTTTGTTGCGAAATAGGAAGCCGATTCTAGATGTAATTTTGGATTGGAGATGCTTAATGTGAGTCTGGAAGGAGAGTTTACAGTCTAACCAGACACCTAGGTATTTGTAGTTGTCCACATATTCTAAGTCAGAACCATCCAGAGTAGTGATGATAGTCGGGCGGGAGGGTGCAGGCAGCAATCGGTTGAAGAGCATGCACTTAGTTTTATTTGCATTTGAAAGCAATTGGAGACCTCGGAAGGAGTGTTGTATGGCATTGAAGCTCGTTTGGAGGTTTGTAGCACAGTGTCCAAAGAAGGGCCAGATGTATACAGAATGGTTTCGTCTGTGTAGAGGTGGATCAGAGAATCACCAGCTGCAGGGGGTGCTGAGATGTTGGCCGGGGTAGGGGTAGCCAGGTGGAAAGCATGGCCAGCCGTAGAAAAATGCTTATTGAAATGATCGATTATCGTAGATTTATCGGTGGTGACAGTGTTACCTAGCCTCAGTGCAGTGGGCAGCTGGGAGGAGGTGCTATTGTTCTCCATGGACCTTACAGTGTCCCAAAACGTTTTGGAATTAGTGCTATAGGATGCAAATGTCTGTTTGAAAAAGCTAGCCGTATCTTTCCTAACTGACTGAGTATATTGGTTCCTGACTTCCCTGAAAAGTTGCATATCGCGGGGCCTATTCGATGCTAATGCAGAACACCACAGGATGTTTTTGTGCTGGTCAAGGGCAGTCAAGTCTGGGGTGAACCAAGGGCTATATCTGTTCTTAGTTCTACATTTTTTGAATGGGGCATGCTTATTTAAGATGGTGAGGAAAGCACAAATAAAGAGCAACCAGGCATCCTCTACTGACGGGATGAGGTCAATATCCTTTCCAGGATACCCGGGCCAGGTCGATTAGAAAGGCCTGCTCGCTGAAGTGTTTTATGGAGCGTTTGACAGTGATGAGGGATGGTCATTTGACCGCAGACCCATTACGCACGCAGGCAATGAGGCAATGATCGCTGAGATCCTGGTTGAAGACAGCAGAGGTGTATTTAGAGGGCAAGTTGGTCAATATCTAAGAGGGTGCCCATGGCTACGGATTTATGGTTGTACCTGGTAGGTTCCTTGATAATTTGTGTGATTGAGGGCTTCTAGCTTAGATTGTAGGAAGGCTGGGGTGTTAAGCATGTCCCAGTTTAGGTAACCTAACAGTACGAACTCTGAAGATAGATGGGGGGGCAATCAATTCACATATGGTATCCAGGGCACAGAATATGGCACAACAAACCTGCCAAGAAAGGGCCACCCACCAAAACTCACAGACCAGGCAAGGAGGGCATTAATCGGAGAGGCAACAAAGAGACCAAAGATAACCCTGAAGGAGCTGCAAAGCTCCACAGCGGAGATTGGAGTATCTGTCCATAGGACCACTTTAAGCCGTACACTCCACAGAGCTGGGCTTTATGGAAGAGTGGCCAGAAAAAAGCCATTGCTTAAGGAAAAATATAAGCAAACACGTTTGGTGTTCACCAAAAGGCATGTGGGAGATTCCCCAAACATATGGAAGAAGGTACTCTGGTCAGATGAAAAAAGTATCGACTTTGGGAGGGGGGGGGGGGGGGGTTATGCACGCTCAAGTTCTGTTTTTCTTGTTTGTTGTCACAATAAAACATATGTTGCATCTTCAAAGTGCTAGGCATGTTGTGTAAATCAAATGATACAAACCCCCCAAATATCTATTTAAATTCCAGGTTGTAAGGCAACAAAATAGGAAAAATGCCAAGGGGGATGAATACTTCCGAAAGCCACTGTAAATGTATATTAATGTCATGTTATTACCCATTTAATCTGTGCTGTAATATAAAGTGCTACCGAAATGTAAAAAATGTAAATAAAACTACACACCTCCCAAAGAAGGCCCTTTAACAATGTGCAATTTATTTTTATTAAAATCGAATGAAATGCAAAAACAGAACATATACCATTATATACCATCATTAACAAATCATAAAATTTTCACTTTAATCCAAAACTAAATACAAAGACGAGTAAAACCAATAAAGCTAGATACACATTATTGCTTAATTGAATTGACAAGCAATGTAATTCTTGATCAAACGTGGTAACCAACCATTAATTCCTAAATGCACACAGGCTTGCCACTTTGAAAATGAACTTAGTGTCTTGAACGGTGAACCTTATTATTTTACTGTATTGAGTGGCGCAGCGGTCTCAGTGCTAGAGGCGCCACTACAGACCCTGGTTCGATTCCAAGCTGTATCATAACCGGTCGTGATTGGGAGTTCCATAGGGCGGCGCACAATTGGCCCTGCGTCGTCCGGGTTAGGGTTTGGCCGGGGTAGGCTGTCATTACAAATAAGAATTTGTTCTTAACTGACTTGCCTAGTTAAATAAAAAATAAATGTGAAGACTATACTCTCTTTAGTGGGTATTCAATCCGATTGCGGTTTGTCGGCTACAGTATGCACCTTTTATAAAAAGCCAATGTTCCCATGTTCACGGAAACTGCAATCACGGTAAGTGATGTAAACTGTATTTCGGCTCAATCGGAAATTACTTTAAAATGTTAAGCCCACTATTACGCAGATCTAACGCTGATCGCATTGAAATTCTTGATTACAGGTCCATGCATCAGCATACACTAATTCTGAATGCAAGTTAAGAGCGTTACATGCCAACACACATTCATTTTCAGAAGTGAACCTAATAAAAGGTTATCAAAGATACATTTCAGTGTAAAATCTACATCCTACCCATGTTATTTCCATGGTGATATGTACACACAACTGGGATCTGCAATAATCTGAGGAAGCATGTTTTATTGCCATTTTCATAGTCTTGTCATGGTGAATGGAAATTGTGGTGGGCGTTATATTAATTCATGCTGACACAACTTCTGTTGGTTAACTACATTAAACGGTTCCCTCTGTGTTAGCTGTTTGTTTGTGTATTCCCATGTGTGGAGCTGCATTCGCCATGATAAGAGCACAAACTCCATTAGTCTGCTTCTGCATAAAAAGCTTTCGGACGGTTCACTTTGAAAACATAAACATGCAGATGTGAATGAGCGCAGATATTTTTGGATGAAAAGTTTGAAACTTCCAGGTGGTGTGAAAGATACCAGTGTTGAACTCTAATATGAATTCATGGGAAATGTATTCTGCCATTTTTTAAAATTTGTATATTGATACAATTTGCAAAGCCAAGTGGAAAGTTTACTAAGAAGCTTCCGGGCTAATGCCCTTCTACTTCCAAATGGTCAGCATAGAAAACAAACGGTATAACACTTTCCAGTGATAAAAAAAGGTGCTGTATACAATTTCTTCCTTTCCTATGATGAAGAGAGGTCATAATCATAAGAAGAAATCAAAAAAACATTGCATCATTGAGTTCCCAAAGTCATGCATTCAGACATATATAGATCACCAACTGAAGTTGTTACATATGCAGGCACAGCTGTGTTGGTTATGTAGTCTATTATATTTTCCCCCTTGACAGTTGTCCAAAGGAGTTTGTTTAATATCAATACATTTTTTTCTGAGTAATCTATTTATATTAAAGTGCCATCCTTAGGGCTCAACAGCCCTGTAGCCACACTTGAAATTGGCACACACTGCCCATGCTGACTTCTCAGTCTTCAATTCAGAACTTTTGAAGCTTCTAACCCTATCAGCAAGAGATAGAAGAATAAGCACATTAGGAACTTATATCTGGCGACAACAACAAAAAAACAGTTGGCACTCAGTTCTTTAAAAACAACTGTTTGGAAGCTTGAGTGAAGAGGCGACGGGATATGAAGCAGGTGTGTAGAGGGTGATAGGCTGAGGAATGTCGATCTCTCAGTGGAGGAATACAGAACATGCAGTGGTCGTAAGTCTTCCCCGTGGTTCGATGGGGCAGCTGCTGTGAGCACTTCAGATGCAGTCACTCAAAGTTGTGAATCTTCAAATGGCTTCCACCTTCCAGGATGACCACTGGTACTTCTCAAAAACAACAAAAAAAGCATATTATAAGCAAGCAAACACCAATTATATTATAACCTACATAATTAATCAAACCAGAAATAATGTCCTAAAAATAACGTATTATGGAAGTAGTTTCATGTCAACATTCACAAAATGACATTTTGACAAGAGTCATTCAGCTTTTATATTTACACATACACTCAGCAGTCAGTTTATTAAGTACACCCATCTAGTACCAGGTCAGACAACCCTTTTCCTCCAGAACAGCCTGAATTCTTCAGGGCATGGACACATTGCTCAATTGGTATCAACATGTGCCAGGACGACATTCCCAACACCATTATACCACTGCCAGCAGCATGTACCGTTGACACCAGGCTTAATGGGGTTATGCTGCTTATGCCAAATCCTGACTCAGCATAAAACAGGAACAGGGATTTGTCGAACCAGGCAATGTTTTTCCACTTAATTGTCCAATGTTGGTGATCGCGTGCCCACTATGGCAGAGTTTTGGTTTTAGCTGATAGGAGCGGAACCTGGTGTGGTCGTCTGCTGCAATAGCCCATCCGCGACAAGGACCGGCGAGCTGTGCGTTCCGAGATGCCGTTCTGCGCCGTTATTTGCCGTTTGTGGCCTCCGTTTTGACCTCATTTCAACATGCTGTTTTTGCCCATGGTGCTGCTGCTGACTGGATGGTTTTTGTTTGACGCACCATTCTCGGGAAACCCTAGACACCGTGGTACATGAAAGGCCCTGGAGGCCGGATGTTTCTGAGATACTGGAACCAGTGCACTTTGTACCGACGACGATACCACCAGTCAGTCGCTTATGTACTTATTTTGTCTATTCTAACATGTAACTGAACCCCTCGATGCCAGTCTGCCTGCTTTATATTGCAAGCCACAGCCATGTGACTCAGTGCATGTAGGAGCGAACAATTTACGTGAACGGGGTGCTGAGTGTATATTCATACAGTACCAGTCAAAAGTTGACACGCATGCTCAAAGGTTTTTCTTTATTTTTACTATTTTTTACATTGCACAATAACAGTGAAGACATCAAAACATGTAGTAACCCCCCAGAAAAGTAGCTTTGCAAACTCTTGGCATTCTCTCAACCAGCTTCGCCTGGAATGCTTTTTCAACAATCTTGAATGAGTTCCCACATGTGCTGAGCACTTGTTGGCTACTTTTCCTTCACCCTGTGGTCCTACTCATCCCAAACCATCTCAATTCGGTTGAGGTCGGGTGATTGTGAAGGCCAGGTCATCTGATGCAGCACTCCATCACTCACCTTGGTCAAATAGCCCTTACACAGCCTGGAGGTGTGTGTTGGGTCATTGTCCTGTTGAAAAACAATTGATAGTTCCACTAAGCTCAAAGCAGTTGGGATGGCGTATCGCTGCAGAATGCTGTGGTAGCCATGCTGGTTAAGTGTGCCTTGAATTCTAAATAAATCAGTGTCACCAGCAAAGCACCCCCACACCATCACACCTCCATGCGTCACGGTGGGAACCACACATGCGGAGATCATCCGTTCACCTATTCTGCGTCTCACATAGACACGGCGGTTGAAACCAAAATTCGCAAATTCACACTCAGACCAAAATACAGATTTCCACATGTCCATTTCTCGTGTTTCTTGGCCCAAGCAAGTCTCTTCTTATTGGTGTCCTTCAGTAGTGGTTTCTTTGCAGAAATTAGACCATGGAAGGCCTGATTCACACAGTCTCTTCTGAACAGTTGATGTTGTGTCTGTTCCTTGAACTCTGTGAAGCATTTATTTGGGCTGCAATTTCTAAGGCTGGTAACTCGAATGAGGTAACTCTGGGTCTTCCTTTCCTGTGGCAGTCCTCATGAGAGCCAGTTTCATCATAGCGCTTGATGGTTTTTGCAATTGCACTTGAAGAGACTTGCAAAGTTATTGAAATTTTCCAGATTGACTGAGCTCCATGTCTTAAAGTAATGGACTGTCATTTCTCTTTGTTTATTTGAGCTGTTCTTGCCGTAATATGGACTTGGTCTTTTACCAAATAGAGCTATCTTCTGTATACCACCCCTACCTTGTCACAACACAACTGACTGGCTCAAATGCATTAAGACTGAAAGATATTCCACAAATTAACAAGTTTTTTTCATTTAAATGCATTCCAGGTTGACTACCTCATGAAGCTGGTAGAGAATGCCAAGAGTGTGCAAAAAGCTGCCATCAAGGCAAAGTGCAGCTACTTTGAAGAATCTAAAATATATTTTGTTTAACACTTTTTTGGTTACTACATGATTCCATGTGTTACTTATTCATTTTGATGGCTTCACTATTATTCTACAATAAAGAAAAACCCTTGAACGAGTAAGTGTGTCCAAACTTTCGACTGGTACTATATATGCACTGAGTGTACAAAACAGAACACCTGCTCTTCCTATGACAGACTGACCAGGTGAAAGCTATGATACCTTATTGATGTCACTTGTTAAATCCACTTTCATTAGTGTAGATGAAGATACAGGTTTAAGAATGATTTTTAAGCCTTGGAGACAATTGAGACATGGACTGTGTATGTGTGCCATTCAGAGGGTGAATGGGCAAGACAAAAGATTTAAGTGCCTTTGAACGGGGGCTATGGTAGTAGGTGCTAGGCCCACCAGTTTGAGTGTGTCAAGAACTGCAACACTGCTGGGTTTTTCACGCTCAAAAGTTTCCCACAAGATTGGTCCACTACCCAAAGGACATCCAGCCAACTTGACAACTGCTGGAAGCTTTGGAGTTAACATGGGCCAGCATCCCAGTGGAACGTTTGACATCTTGTAGAGTCCATGCCCCGACGAATTGAGGCGGTTGAGGGTTAAGGTGGGGGGTGTAACTCAATATTAGGAATTAGAAACATATATAGTCAGATCCAAAATTCTTGGCATTCTTAAAATAAATACAAATACTGAACTATATTGTATATTATATTGCTATATTAAATAATAATATTTTTATGAAACAGCCTCCTGGCAGAGGCAACCAGGTTTTTGACAAAAATATCTTAGTACTGGGTAAAGTTAATTACGCCGTTAACTTTAAGGGCCCCAGGACCAGTGGAAGCAAAATAGCTTCATAACATCAAAGGTCCACCACAATATTTTACAGTAAGTATGAGGTACTTTTCTGCATACGTATCCTTCTTTCAACACCAGACCCACCACTGGTGTGCATAGCCAAAGAGCTCCATTTTCACGTCATCCAACAAACGTAAACACCTGGAATTTGCTAAACGGCACTGGCATTCTTGAAAAGAAGAATGCACATGCAGAAAAGTACCTCATACATACTATAAAATATAGTGGTGAATCTTTGATGTTATGGGGCTTCTTTGCTTCCACTGGTCCTGGGGACCTTGTTAAGGTCAAGGGCAAAATGAACTTTACCCAGTACCAGGACATTTTAGTCAAAAACTAAAATGTCTCTGCCAGATAGGCTGAAACTTGACCGCAGTGGATCTTCCACCCCAAAAAAATACCAAGCACACATCAAAATCCACAAAGAAATGGTCAATTGACTACAAAATTCAACATTTCGCAATCAGTCTCTGGACTTGAACCCCATTGAAAACCTGTTGGTTTGATTGAAGAGGGCAGTCCATAAGCGCAGACGAAGGATATCAATTATCTAGAAAGATTATGTATGGAGGAATGGTCTAAGATCCTTCCTAATTTGTTTATCAACCTCATAAAACCTTTTGTAAAAAGTCTCAGTGCCAATATCCTCCCAGAGGTGAAGGTGCCGGAGTATTGAAAACCGGGGTGGCAATAATTTAGTTTTATTAACTTGAACAAAATCTGTCTCTGAGCAACTGTGGTGGTATAAAATAACATAATTTCCCCATTTCTTTGCGAATACAATTTACACAGAGTGTAAAAAACATTAGGAACAACTTCCTAATACTGAGTAGCACCCCCATTTGCCCTCAGAACAGCCTCAATTTGTCGGGGCACGGACTACAAGGTGTCGAAAGCGTTCCACAGGGATGCTGGCCCATGTTGACTCCAATGATTCCCACAGTTGTGTCAAGTTGGCTGGATGTCCTTTGAGCGGTGGACCATTCTTGATACACACGGGAAACTATTGAGCGTGACAAACCCAGAAGCGTTGCAGTTGACACTCAAACCAGTGTGCCTGGCACCTACTATTATACCCCCGTTAATAAAGGCACTTAAATCTTTTGCCTTGCCCATTCTCCCTCTGATTGGACCATACACAATCCATGTCTCAACTGTCTCAAGGCATGAAATTCCTTATTTAACCCATCTCCTCCCCTTCATCTACACTGATTGAAGTGTATTTAATAGATGACATCAATAAGGGATCATAGCTTTCACCCTGGATTCACCTGGTCAGTCTATATCATGGAAAGACCAGGTTCGGTTTGAACGCTACAAACAGACTTCAGACGAGGGGGGGGTGGGGGGGGTCGTATAGCAAAACAAATAACCATTTAAAGAAACATCTCTATCTGAAATTTACGGATTTTGAAGGGGATTTTACAGGCAATGTAACATATAGTTGAAGTCGGACGTTTACATACACCTTAGCCATCTAAACTCCGTTTTCACAATTCCTGACATTTAATCCAAGTAAATATTACCTGTTTTAGGTCAATTAGGATCACCACTTTATTTTAAGAATGTGAAATGTCAGAATAATAGTAGAGAGAATGATTTATTTCAGCTTTTATTTCTTTCATCACATTCCCAGTGGGTCAGAAGTTTACATACACTCAATTAGTATCTGGTAGCATTGCCTTTAAATTGTTTAACTTGGGTCAAACGTTTCGGGTAGCCTTCCACAAGCTTCCCACAATAAGTTGGTTGAATTTTGGCCAATTCCGCTTGACAGGGCTGGTGTAACTGAGTCAGGTTTGTAGGCCTCCTTGCTCGCACACGCTTTTTCAGCTCTGCCCACAAATTTTCTATAGGATTGAGGTCAGGGCTTTGTGATGGCCACTTCAATACCTTGACTTTGTTGTCCTTAAGCTATTTTGCCACAACTTTGGAAGTATGCTTGGGGTCATTGTCCATTTGGAAGACCCATTTGCGACCAAGCTTTAACTTCCTGTCTGATGTCTTGAGATGTTGCTTCAATATATGCACATCATTTTCCTACCTCATGATGCCATCTATTTTGTGAAGTGCACCAGTTCCTCCTGCAGCAAAGCACCCTCAACATGATGCTGCCACCCCCGTGCTTCACGGTTGGGATGGTGTTCTTCGGCTTGCAAGCAACCCCCTTTTTCCTCTAAACATAACGATGGTCATTATGGACAGTTCTATTTTTGTTTCATCAGACCAGAGGACATTTCTCCAAAAAGTACGATCTTTGTCCCCATGTGCAGTTGCAAACCGTAGTCTGGCTTTTTTATGGCGGTTTTGGAGCAGTGGCTTCTTCCTTGCTGAGCGTTCTTTCAGGTTATGTCGATATAGGACTCGTTTTACTGTGGATATAGATACTTTTTTACCTGTTCCAAACAGCATTTTTACAAGGTCCTTTGCTGTTGATTTGCACTTTTCGCACCAAAGTACGTTCATCTCTAGGAGACCGAACGCGTCTCCTTCCCGAGCGGTATGACGGCTGCCTGGTCCCATGGTGTTTATACTTGCGTACAATTGTTTGTACAGATGAACGTGGTACCTTCAGGCGTTTGGAAATTGCTCCCAAGGATGAACCAGACTTGTGAAGGTCTAAAATTTATTTTCTGAGGTCTTGGCTTCTTTTGATTTTCCCATGATGTCAAGCAAAGAGGCACTGAGTTTAAAGGTCGGCCTTGAAATACATCCACAGGTACACCTCCAATTGACTCAAATGATGTCAATTAGCGTATCAGAAGCTTCTAAAGCCATGACATCATTTTCTGGAATTTTCCAAACTGTTTAAAGGCACAGTCAACTTCGTGTATGTAAACTTCTGACCCACTGGAATTGTGATACAGTGAGTTATAAGTGAAATAATCTGTCTGTAAACAATTGTTGAACAAATTAGATATCCTAACCGACTTGCCAAAACTATAGTTTGTTAACAAGACATTTTGGAGTGGTTGAAAAACTTGTTTTAATGACTCCAACATAAGTGTATGTAAACACTTTCGACTTCAACCGTACATAACGTTTTTTAGGAAAAGTTTTTGTAAAACATGCACCTTACATCTGATCTTGAAACTGTCTGTAAAGCCAACTTTCTTTCATCAAGGTTTTATATGGTCTGTAATTGGTTTCTCTTGAATGTTAATATCCGTTTTTAGCATTATGAGATCCATAACGGTTGTGGATGTGATGGATATTGAACTATCATATCTTTGCTTCAGAAGCTTGTGCATTCACCACATTTTATGTGCTTGTTCTGAAATATATTCTTCATACTTTCAGTGACGCAATTGTTGATATCTTGAAAATGATGTGTTCTAGCTACGATTATCTTGGAAAACATATGGTGAAATTGATTTCTCATACATGGCAGTACACTTTTTTTTTAGATAGAAAGATAAGAGTGCTAATCAACAAACTGTGAATAGTCCTGGAGTGTCTTTTTCAAATGAAAGCCCCCCAAAATATACAGACTTCATCCAGTGTCCAGAAAGTGGATTGGCAGTATAGGCACATGCCTTATCTGCATTACAATATTTCAGATGACTTTTTATACAAAAAAAACACTTATCTTTGGGTGTACAATCAACTGGTAAATGGTTAACCTATTAGGGTGTGGTGCCTGGCTGTGTATACTATTAAGGCTAACTGTAATTATGCAGGTACAATGCCTTATGCTGTCTTTTTTTAAACATTCCAAATGACATGATAGATTTCATGATTTCAGACTAACATCCAAAACGGTTGTTTTTGCTCTCTAAAGTAACCATGGAAATGGCCATATTTTCCATATTATCGTTTTTGAATTCCTTGAGAATGGCTATTCGTGTTTTGACCTAAGACTTAGAAACGCACAGACTTTTGCTAATATGTTCAGTCTCCCCAAAAAGCTGGTCTATTGAATGTAACATCCATAATGCTTCTTATTTGCTTTATTTCTCCAACATACCAATATTTTTGAAGTTCACTTTTTTCGATATACACTTATACTAAATAAATATATACCCTAAAGGCGTCAGCATGCTTCAGTTTGGCCAGCCGAAGTCTACTAGGCAAACCGGACAAGTGTGCTCAAACTCCCTTAAAAAATACCTTCTCTTGAAAAATGAGAAAAAAGCGGCAAATAATACTATTTGTCCATTTTGAGATGCCGTAGCCTGTATACACTTCCTAAAAATAGTCAGATTTAATCTAAGAAAACTCAAGAAATCTGTCATTAAGTTTGACGTTGAGATCTTAGTCGTGCAATTCTACATCTAACTAAGATGGTTGGTGCAGTATTTCTCAATGAATAAAGGTGCATGAAAACGAGTCATCTCTCATGAATGACAAACTTTATTGAAGAATCCCTACCGTTAACAAATCTCAGACCATGGGGCGTATATGTCGGCTCCCAAACTTCGGCTGGCCTTGAGAGAAAAAAATGTGCCCCCCCCAAACAACCGAAAAAAAAATCTTACTGAAGTACAAAATGCACATAAACGTCATCATAATATACACTACTGTTCAAAAGTTGAGTCACTTAGAAATGTCCTTGTTTTTGAAAGAAAAGCACAGTTTTTGTCCATTAAAATAACACCAAATTGATCAGAAATACAGTAATCTTTTTGAGTTCCTCTTGCCCATCTTAATCTTTTCTTTTTTTTGGCCAGTCGGAGATATGGCTTTTCTTTGCAACTCGGCCTAGAAGGCCAGCATCCCAGAGTCGCCTCTTCACTGTTGACATTGAGACGGGTGTTTAGCGTGTACTATTCAATGAAGCTGCCAGTTGATGAATTGTGAGGCGTCTGTCTCTCAAACTAGACACTCTAATGTACTTGTCCTCTTGCTCAGTTGTGCACCGGGGCATCCCACTCTTTCTATTCTGGTTAGAGACAGTTTGCGCTGTTCTGTGAAGGGAGTAGTACACAGCGTTGTACGAGATCTTCAGTTTCTTGGCAATTTCTCGCATGGAATAGCCTTCATTTCTCAGAATGAAAATAGCCTGACAAGTTTCAGAAGAAAGTTATTTGTTTCTGGCCATTTTGAGCCTGTAATCGAACCCACAAAGGTCAGTTGTATTGCTTCTTTAACTTTATTAGCATACTGGTTATTGTTCGGAATTTCAGATGACTGACGTGCCCAAAGTAAACTGCCTGTTACTCAGGCACAGAAGCTAGGATATGCCTATACTTGGTAGCATTTGATAGAAAACCCTTAAGTTTCTAAAACTGTTAAAATAATGTCTGTGAGTACAACATAACTGATATGGCAGGCGAAAACCAGAGGAAAATCCATCCGGAATGTTTTGTTGTTGTTGAGGTCACAGGCCATTTCAATGCTAGTCTATGGGAAAAACAAATAGATAGGACCCAGATTGCAGTTCCTATGGCTTCCACTAGATGTCAACAGTCTTTAGAAAGGGTTTCAGGCTTGTTTTTTCTTTTTTAATTAGTGAGTAGGTGTAGTTTTTCCAAGGTGTCTCTCATTATAAAAGTAGTCTTGCTGGCGCGTGAATGAGGTGTGCGTTCTTCGTTATTCATCTTCCCTATTGAACATACTATTCTCCGTCTTAAATATTATCGTTTATTAGATATTACAGTACCTGAGGATTAATTAGAAACATCGTTTGACTTGTTTGCACGAACTTTACCGGTAACTTTTTGGATTTGTTTGTATGCATGTTGAACGAGTGGATTACTGAGATCATTGGCGCCAACTAAACTGATTTTTTGGGATATAAAGAAGGACTTTATCGAACAAAACAACGATTCATTGTGTAGCTGGGACCCTTGGGATTGCAAACAAGAGGAAGATCTTCAAAGGTAAGTGATTATTTAACCTCTCTTGGGTAGGGGGCAGTATTTTCACGTCCGGATGAAAAGCGTGCCCAAAGTAAACTGCCTGTTACTCAGGCCCAGAAGCTAGGATATGCATATAATTGGTCGATTCGGATAGAAAACACACTACAGTTTCTAAAACTTTTAAAATAATGTCTGAGTATAACATAACTGATATGGCAGGCGAAACCCCGAGGACAAACCATCCAAAAAAACAAACAGATTTCAGCCTACCACTATTTTCAATGGCTGTCACTTTTATTATAAGGCGAAGTCCTCCCAGATTGCAGTTCCTAAGGCTTCTACTAGATGTCAACAGTCTTTAGAAAGAGTTTCAGGCTGTTTTTTGGAAAAATGAGCCAGAAATTGTTGTTTTTCTAGGTGGCTCCCATTTTGTCTGTAGTGTTTCCAAGCTCGTGGAAGAGAGCACGTTTTTTGGTATTTTTCTCCGGTAAAGATAACAATTCTCCGTCTTAAATTTGTTCGTTTATTTACATTTTAGGGTACCTAATGTTTGATTATAAACGTTGTTTGACTTGTTTGGAAAAGTTTATTAGTAACGTTTGCGATTCATTTTATGACAGTTAAATAATGATAATTCTGTAGTATGAATTTCGCGCTCCGCTATTTCACCGGATGGGACGCTACCGTCCCACCTGCCCATAAGAAGTTAATCGCTATTTGTGACGCCTGTGCTGGTTGAAAAAGTATTTTGATGTGGGGCGCTGTCCTCAGATAATCGCATGGTATGCTTTCGCAGTAAAGCCTTTTTGAAATCTGACAACGCGGTTGGATTAACAAGAAGTTAAGCTTTTAAATGATGTATGACAGTTGTATTTTCATGAATGTTTAATATTACGATTTTTGTATTTTGAATTTCGCGCTCTGCAATTTCACCGGATGTTGTCGTAGGTATCCCGCTAGCGGTTCATGCGCCCAAACAGGTTAAACAGCACAACAGTTTTCAGCTGTGTTAACATAATTGCAAAAAGGTTTTCTAATGATCAATTAGCCTTTTAAAATGATAAACTTGGATCAGCTAACAATGTGCCACAGGAGTGATGGTTGCTGATAATGGGACTCTGTACGCCTATATAGATATTCAATTTTTTATTTCTTATCTGCCGTTTCCGGTTACAATAGTCATTTACAACATTAACAATGTCTACACTGTATTTTTCGGATCAATTTGATGTTATTTTAATGGACAATGCTTTTCTTTCAAAAACAAGGACATTTCTAAGTGACCCCAAACTTTTGAACAGCAGTGTATGCACAAACTCTTCCGAACTGTTTCGGCTGGGAAGCATGCAGACGCCTTAAGGCAGTGGTATTCAAAGTCGGGGTACGGGGGAACTGCAGTGGGGTCACCCCCCAAAAAAATCCAATAATAATTTAGGAACAAAACATTTAGAGTACAGATTCTAAGGGACCATATACAAAAATTGAGAAAAATAATTAACTAAATACTATTTTAGAGAAAAAATGTATTTGTTTCTTTAATTTTGATAAGAGATGAAAATGCAATGAATTTAAAGTTATTTGTTGACGTAAAAATCAAAATGTACAGATTTTAAGGTTGTGTCATTAGATCTGGGGTGGGGTCCCCGCTGAAAAAGTTTGAATACCACTGCCCTAAATGGTACTATAGACACACATCAAAAGGCCAATTTCTATTTTGTTTATCCATTCTGTGAGAGATGAAAGTTGTGATTTTGCGTGCAAATGTAACGTCCATAACGCTGGAATGTTATAAACGCTTATTTATGATGCTATAAATAAATCCTAACTATTGTATGCACCATTCTAAACACCAAAAGACTATTGATTTTATTCAGTTACCCGCCTCATTAGTTTGAGTGGTAAAGACAGTATAGCTACCTGCTAAATAAGAGCCTTCTCCGTGTCGTGTTTATCATCCAGCAGCTCCTCATCAGAGTCTACAAACGGAGCAAGCACAACAACAAAAAATCAAATAGATCTAAGAAAATGCCAAAACACACACAGACATAGGAAATAGCGTAAATAAGTTGTGCAATAAATGGATTTGAAAATGACAATATCACCATGCGGTGACACATATCAGAGTATACGGATATGAGATCAAATATTATTCTGATGACACTTCATACTGTCTTGGTCGCCAGAGAGCTTCTCCAATATTTGTCATACCAGTCGTTGGTGCCAAAACAAAATTTCTCATTTATGTTGTTTAAAAGACACTTATACACTGTGAATCCCACACAGAGATTAAACCCAGTTTAAACAGCCACAACATTCGCTATGGAAAACAATCCACAAACAGGCCTGTAAAATTTCAATTCAAACCTTAGATTCACACATTCTCACCTGCCACAGACTCGGGTGGGGAGTAGAACTGCCCATCTGAAAGTGGTCCTGGTTGCATGAAGGGGGCCCTTTCAGGGGCGTCCATTATAGAAAGAAATCCTGATGGGATGAAAACACAATGATGACACGTAAGTGTCGCTGTAACATAGTACCACTTGCCTTCAGAAATTATTCACAACCCTTGACTTTCTCCCCATTTTGTTTTGTTATACCCTGTATAAAAATTTGTTGAGATTGTGTCACTGGCTTAAACACAATACACCCATAATGTCAAAGTGGAATTATGTTTTTTGAAATGTGTACAAATCAACTAAAAATTTTAAGCTGAAATGTCTTGAGCCAATAAGTATTCAATCCCTTTGTTATGGCAAGCCTAAATAAGTTCAGCAGTAAACAAACGGAATAGAGCTATGCACAGGCAGAATCCTAGAGGAAAATCTCATTCAGTCTGCTTTCCAACAGACAAATTCACCTTTCAGCAGGACAATAACCTAAATAATATTAACCTAAAACAACAAGGCCAAATATACACTGGAGTTGCTTACCAAGACAACATTGAATGTTCCCGATTGGCCTAGTTACAGTTAACTTAAAATCGTCTTGAAAAGCTATGGCAAGAATTTTAAAAGGCTGTCAAGAAATTTACCCAGAAATACTCACAGCTGCAATCGCTGCCAAAGGTAATTCTAAAATGTATTGACTCAGGGGTGTGAATACCTATGTAAATTTGATATTTCTGCAAGTAATGAACATTTCTTAAAACATGTTTTGTTATTATGGGGTACTGTGTGTAGATGGGTGAGAAAAAACAACTTAATCCATTTTGAATTCAGGTGTAACGCGAAATCCTTCGACCTCATGGCTTGGTTTTTGCTCTGACATGAACTGTCAACCGTGGAACCTTATATAGACACGGTTTGTGCCTTTCCAAATCATGTCCAATCAATTGGATTTACCACAGGTGGACGCCAATCAAGTTGTATAAACATCTCAAGGATGATCAATGGAAACAGGATGTACCTGAGCTCAATTTCGAGTCTCATAGCAAAGGGTCTGAATTACCTGTTTTCCGCTTTGTCATTATGGGGTATTTTGTGTAGATTGATGAGGGAAAAATGTATTTAATACATTTTAAGATAAGGCTGTAACGTAACAAAATGTGGAAAAAGTGAAGGGGTCTGAATATTTTCCAGACGCACTGTATATACAGATGCGGTCATGTTTTGCTGAATGCGGTGAAGGAAAACACTGTGGCAGCAAGCACAATGGCAAGTTTGTTAGTCAAAAGAGACCCACTACAATAATTTGAGCTTTTAACAATACAAATGACTCCAATCAAGACAAAAGGATATGTAACCCATTTGTCTCTACATGTGTTTTTATATTACATTATGATTTAAAATGTGTATTTCTTCCGTTTCTATAAACTGTGAGTATAAATCAAAATAAGTCAATTTAGAAGATTATCGCTTCCTCCCAAAGTGTGTACTTGTTCACTTCCCTTTCCCTTCATTTACTTATTTGTTGAAACATGTGGTGAAGACTCCCTCTAGCCCATACCTCCACCAATCCAATGCTTTTAGATTTGTGGGAAGTAGTGAACGGGTGTACACCTCAGGAGAAAGGAGATATTATTGGGATGCACCCTAGGAGTGCAATGGGAGAGTTTCCTATACTCACTGTTCTCATCGTCAGCCTCCTGAGGTAGGACCTTAAAGTCTAGTAGCCACGTCTCTATCCAGACCAGGATGAAAGAGATGATGGGCAGCAGGTACCCAAAGGCCCCCTGGGAAAGGAGCTGAAACATGCACACACAAAAAACTAACTCGCTCTTAGTTCAAATAGCAAAAAACACATAAGCAAACATATGTTGTTACTTGCATACTGTCAAAAACACTGACATGCACAGACACTAAACATGTACAGCGATTCCTCCTTTAAAAGTTGCGTCATACTGCGGCACACCTTGCGTGCTGCCGCAGCATTCTGTGGCACGTCATTTAATTGTGAGCCATTTCTGTTACTGCAACTTATTGCTAGTTTGACCACCAGAGGGCATCTTTGAGAAGCATTTGATAGTATTCCGTATTGGCATTACCAGAGAATTTAAAAACCTTTTTTGTAATAACATAGTATATGGGATTAATTAAGAAATGTGGCTTAATTCATTTGATAAATTTTATGGTGTTTCTATTCAGAGAAAAAAGAAAAACGAAACCCTCATGGTCTCCGTTAGGATGGAATGGAAAACATGGCGCTGTACAACGTGACGGTCGGGAGTAGGCTACAGATTTCTACATTTTTTGCCTTTTTTTGCCTTATTGGACATTTTTTGCCTTATTTTTTGCCTTATTGGAATATTGGACAACTTTGCTCCAATATTTCTGTAAATCAGTGATATTTATTCCCATAGTAATTCATTATGGATCCATAAGTAAATAACATCTGCATTTTGAAATACTTTTTAATCATTATTTTATTTAAAAAATGTGTTCATTTGTTTATTAGGCTACTGTGCAGTCTACAATACATACTGTAGTAAACATGGGAAAGTGCCTAATTTCTTACATAAGGGAGAACAGGCTGTCTGTACTACAGAATGCGGCCCGTTGGGGAGGAAGGAGTAGGCTGTCCTTGTAAATAAGAATTTGTTCTTAACTGATTCCATGTGTGTTATTTCATAGTTATTTCACAATGTAGAAAATAGTACAAATATAGAAAAATCCTGGAATGAGTAGGTGTATCCAAACTTTTGACTGGTACCTGCTGGAACGGAAAATATGGCGCTGTACAACACGACAGTCGGCCGTACAGTACTGGGCTATTTAGCTAAAGAATCCCTGTGTCGTGCAGACGAGAGACCGGGGTTCAAATCCCTGATGGGGAGGAAGTCTGTCTCAGAGTCCCCATGCTTGTCTCAGAGCAACGTGAAACATTGCTAAAATAGTTGTAGGCTTTTGCTTCAAATCCTATTGCTTCTAACGTCAATATGCTCTTTAAATAAATAAGACCTACACCACATTACTCAACACTAGTGAGACTCATGTCACCTACAGTAGGCCTACAGTATATCGAAAAATATGACGTGACTCTCCGCCAATAATTACATATAGAGGATTGGAGGATTCTAAATTAATATCTAAAGGGGCATTTTCCATTAGGTTTCTGGAGAAACCTAACTTGTTATTTAGCAGACATCACTTGCTTATATTCAGTCAACACATATCTTAAGAATATCATGGAATATTTGAACATTTTCATTTCTCCATGCTTGTCTAAGAGCAGCGCGAAATGGTGCTGAAATAGACATCCACAGCGGGAAGCCTATGTATTCTGTGCCCACTCATGGCATCTCTTCGGTTACACATCCTTGGAATGGCAGAACAGCATAACGGTCTGGGCGGCCCTTGCTGTGCCTGGTGAGCAGTTGGTCAAGTTCTGTTGTCAGAAGACGAATGGAAATGTCAGGGTGAACCGAAGACCTGACGAAGCCGTCACGCATGTTGACTCTGCCTGTTGGAGGTGGAGTTCCAGAGCTCACAGGTGTGCCTGGCAAGGATTGTGACTCCATCTCGTTCCTCGCCCTTTTCAACGCGTGAGTGAGTCAATGATTCCAATAATTTGTCTGACAAACAAAGAACTTTGCGTCGTGCAAGCCCAGGCATGGATCAAGGCTGGCGAGACATTCAATAAACGTCATCTTCACAGACAAATCAACCGTGGCCCTTGAGCAATTTGCTTGTTAATCAAGAAGATTAACGAAAGCATAAAGATGTTGATGAAGAAATTGTGTTTTGAGTTAAAAATGTAACACTTTACAGTACTTAAGCATCAAATACATTGCAAGTTGAGGGACAGTAGTTTGAACGTGAAGACTTAAAAAAAATGCTAAGTGCTATGATGCTACATTTTTGACCAGTTGCAATTGTAGGTAGGCCTAATAAAATAAAATAAATCCTACTTCTATTAGGCTGTTAAGCCTCATAACTGGCTGAGGTAGGCTAAGTTATCTTATATAGGTCTAGGCTACGAAGAAATAGACTGCAAACAAGAGGGCTTAATTGGAAAGTCAAATTAAAATTATTGTTGAAATGAATTGCTCGACTGGTGTAGGTTTCTCCATCTGTTGGTGTGCAACACTTGCATAACAAGTTTGCTATATTTTCAGCACCAGCCACTGTTCACGTCCTATTGATTGCACTGCGGTTGCTGCCAGTTTTTTTATTTTTATTGAACCTTTATTTAACTAGGCAAGTCAGGTAAGAACCAGTTCTTATTTACAATGACGGCCTACCCCGGCCAAACGCGGATGACGCTGGGCCAATTGTGCGCCCTATGGCACTCCCAATCACGATCGGATGTGATACACCCTGAATTCGAACCAGGGACTGTAGAAAAAAAGCCTCTTGCACCAAGATGCAGTGCCTTAGACCGCTGCACCACTCGGGACCAATGAAACACACGCACTTTTTCCCCCAGAACATTAACCGTGTGTAGGTAGATACTAATGATTTGTTGCAAGTTGGGGGGGGGGGGGGGGGGGGGGTTCACACCTAGTTCGGCTATTAGACAATTATTTAGTAAAAAAGTTGAATTGTTCAGCTAATAGCCCATCCTGCTATGCCTGTGAAAAACGAATAGTACCTTTTCCCCTTGATAGTGTTTTTAGCCACAATCGGCCCCAACCCCAATTCATTCATTTGGGCACAGGCGATAGCGTGCTGGACTTCGGGCTAGAATGTTGAGGTTTCGAAACCTGCTCCCTGCTTGTTTCATTACATTATTATGCTGGTCTCAGACAAATAGCCTGGATTGTTACTCCCATCTCATTCCTCGCCCTCTTCCACGCGTCATTCAGCACGCTTGTGGGCGTGCTGGCAGGACGTACTGTTTTTTATTCTGTATATATGAATTACAAAACAGCCTTTACTTAAATCATGTTTCTAGTCTATTGCATAGTTACAATGTGTAATCATTGATGTCCCAGGAGCAGGAGTGGTAAACATTGTTGAAGTGTATAATTGTAATACATACATGCAGACACAGCATCATTCAAATAATGGAGTTTGATACACCTGGTATTAGATATGACTAAAACAAAACTTGCTAAATAGCGATTTTCGTAAATTAACTTTATGACAAAAAAATATGCACAATCGTTTGTCTCTACATTAACTACCACATTCCTCTCAATTGTAAATGTTTTGCTTAACTTGTTATGACGTTATAACTACTTACATCTGCTTCCCCGTAATGTTTAGTCAGCCATCTTTGCTGAAGAAAGTCACCAGGGACGGGTGGCTCGCATCAAATTCGTCATTGGAACCACTCAATATGATTAGTCATATAAAAACCTTGGGACCCAAATGCATAATGAGTGCTCTAACTCCCCCTTGTGGTGGTCTGGAGCAATGAAGCCGTGACGCTGGGTACCTCTAAGTCCCGCGGTGTAAGCTCGCAACTTTTAAAGGAGGAACCAATGTGCCAACACCAAGTCCAACAGTAATGCTTACATTATTCGATTCACAATCCAAACATGAAAATCCAAACATCATACCATCCTTCAAATATGTCAGAAAGGAGATGTATTGCATATCCCTCCTATTGTATTCAAATGATGAAATAATTTTAACAAGAGGAATGAAAATGTATGTCAGACATACTTTAATAAAAACATACCTTTGATAAAATGACTTTTGCGATCAAGAAAGCACTTGTGGTTGCTGTGGTTATCTGTGATGGAAAGACAGATCAGAAAACACTTACTACTTGTAGTTGGCATTAAATATATTACGTCAGTAAAAATGAAATCATGAAGAAAATGTCACTGCATCATAAGTGGACTATTGCAAAAAAACAGGAAATGTGTTGACATGCAATTACTGTCTATTCGATTGATTGCTTGACTGAAAACAGGCACAATGAACATGTACAACAGGACCTGCACAGGGGAAACAGCATCCTCTAGTGTAGCAAATGTGAAAATGCGTTTGAGTCATAGGATGGTTCACCTACCGCTATGGCCCACCAGTGACGCAGTTTACAAACAGCATAGGCCAAGATTAGGGCTGCAAACCGCAACACAGCCAGGAGCTAGGGGATATTCAGTCGCAATTTACGTCATCATGTCTGCCTGATCTGGATAACAAATGAGCACTGTACTCTGACTGAGCAAAGATGCAGCATAATGGACTTACAAATATGTCGAAGAATGAGGCGTGGTAGTCATAGTGTAAGACCTCCTTATCGAGCCGCTTCTCGATTCCTCCGTTCACCTATGAAGACAAAAACAAAAAAGGAATGGATTTGACAGATAAGACAGGTGCAAAATACCCAAATCTGTAGTCAATACATTGAGTTATCTTGTCACAGATTAAATTAATTCTTAAAATACCAAACATTTTCAAATGTCCCCCCTTTCAAATATGCGACTTGCTATGTTATCCGTGATTGGCATGCACTTTAGTAACGACTAACTGTTGGCATTGGCAATGTAGACAGAAGAAGTAAATATTACATGAAGAAGATGATATCAGTTCATTCATAGATTTAAAAGCCTGAGAAGTCTGTGTGTGTGTTACTATTTTAAAAAAGGTCAAAGGGTCAGTGTAGAAACTGGTACAAACAGGTTGTCCTGTAGTTAAAAAAAGGAAGATAAAAAAAAAAGACTTCCTCCTGTGGAGCCCTTTCTCAAAGTTGTGGTTGTATAACCATAAATGTACTCATACTATACCAACATACTCAAAAGGAAATGGAATCAAACAGACCGAACCAGGGAGGAACTATCTGGACTTCTCCAATAACAAAAGCTAATTTTCATTTCCCATTATGAGCCCTAATGATAACCCTGTAATTGATAAGCTCAACCTTAACCTGATTCAAACATGACCACTGGCCTGTTCGCAACAAAATCGCGGAACCTGCGCCTTACCTGCAGGTTACTGCTGTATTTCTTAACACACTACTAACGGGAGATTATGCAGCGAGCCGAGCTAAAATAACCTTAGTTGCAATGAATAAAAAACCTAGTAGACCAGCTGATCTGACGCTGTTCCGATGTCAAGCCGGCTTAATAGAAGACAGCAGAAAAGGCATGGTAAAAGGTCACTACTCCTGCCCCAATGACGAAACATCTTATCAGGAACAAATGGAAGAATGTGACATATTACAACTGAAATAAAATTGATTGGACTGTAAATGTAGACTATGATTTAGTTAACATTTAATTGCAGACAATTACTCAACCAAATTATGCCTACATCGAGGCTCCTCTTCCGCGAAAATAAAGTTATTGAAGATCAACTTAACTAGGTCATTTTAAATTAAATACAATTGAGACGTGCTTTACCTGTAGTAAAGTATTTTTGTGGTAGTTTAAGTTTAAAAAGTTACTTAAATATAGGCAAAGTTAAACTTTGTAAAATAATTGGTCTGATTACTTTGATATACTACTATATCAACCTTAGTACTTTATATTGTGGGGCAGTTAGATCACACTTTTCATTACAAATAACTACACTCAGACTACTACACTTGTATACACTCCTACTAGAATAAAGCAGTATATGAACATTTTTATAGAGTACAGAAGACAAGGAGGCATTGGTGAAGATTTCAATTAAAACATTTATTTTAATCACAACGGTTTGGACGACAGCATGATGTTCTTGAAGTCCTCTGGGCTGGAAGGGGGGGGGGGGGGGGGGGAAATCAGTGGGAAGAGTGACCCACTGCCAGGAGAGATGGACCACTTCCCTTGGAGCAACTCTGCCCCCAAGGGGAACCTCAAGTCAAGAGTTGAATTGTAAATCTACTTGAAGTTAAACAAAGCAAATTGATAAGAGTTCGCTGGAAATGTTCATGACATGATTTTCGGAATCGGACAGGGACACAGAAGATTGTGTGGATTATCTTTCAGACCTGTAAAGAAATAAAAATGTGTGTGTGTGTCAGATGTCGAAATACTATACTTTGAGAGTTCGCTAGCCTGCCTGGAGTGTCAGATGGGCGGTGTTAAGATAATGGGCATAATGCCAACCCAGAGATGGCGCTTAGTGGGGCACCTATCTAGGATATATAAAACAGGTGCATTATGAGTGTCTGATTGGGATGTCGTGGCCTGTAACATGTTATACCTGAGTAAAGGATTATGCTAAAACTTTACCAAACGCTCCGACGTGAGTTATTCATATACACATAAAAAACAGGCAGGGTTTGCAATTTTTGTACTATTCCATTTAGGGCTATATGTTAATGCATCAAATATGACCATTCTCACTGTCGAGTGGACACATTGTTTGCGGACCGCACAACCTAAGCTACACTTGCGAGCAACACGTTTTGGTTTATTTCATTCCATTTATGAGTTTTAAATGTATTCATTGTCTTTTGTTTGTAGCACTCCCCCCCCCCCCACACACACACACAAAGGGTAAGCACAAATAAAACATCACAAATCACCCAGAAAAAGTTACATTCCTCCACAAATAAGTTCCCAATCAATACTTTAAATTGCCCAAACTGCACCAGAACATAAAGTGTGTGTGTAGTGGTAATCCATAAGTAGAAAGAATGAGGGGAGACAGTCACAGTTCAATGGTTGGTAAACTAGACAGTGTTGCGCCTGGGTACCTACACACCAGAAAGTGAGAAAGCGGCTCTGGAGGTTTGAACATTTGGTACAAATCCGAACTACAAAATTGAATTGATCCCCTCAATTTGTAGATATCATCACATCTGGTTAAAAATGAAAATAAATTACTTGCATTAGGAGGAACCCAGGGCCAACCGCACCAGCATATGGTCTCACAAGGGGTCTGAGGATCTCATCTCGGTACCTAATGGCAGTCAGGCTACCTCTGGCGAGCACATGGAGGGCTGTGCGGCCCCTCAAAGAAATGCCACCCCACACCATGACTGACCCACCGCCAAACCGGTCATGCTGGAGGATGTTGCAGGCAGCAGAACGTTCTCCACGGCGTCTCCAGACTCTGTCACGTCTGTCACGTGCTCAGTGTGAACCTGCTTTCATCTGTGAAGAGCACAGGGCGCCAGTGGTGAATTTGCCAATCTTGGTGTTCTCTGGCAAATGCCAAACGTCCTGCACGGTGTTGGGCTGTAAGCACAACCCCCACCTGTGGACGTCGGGCCCTCATGGAGTCTGTTTCTGACCGTTTGAGCAGACACATGCACATTTGTGGCCTGCTGGAGGTCATTTTGCAGGCCTCTGGCAGTGCTCCTCCTTGCACAAAGGCGGAGGTAGCGGTCCTGCTTCTGGGTTGTTGCCCTCCTACGGCCTCCTCCACGTCTCCTGGTAGCGCCTCCATGCTCTGGACACTACGCTGACAGACACAGCAAACCTTCTTGCCACAGCTCGCATTGATGTGCCATCCTGGATGAGCTGCACTACCTGAGCCACTTGTGTGGGTTGTAGACTCCGTCTCATGCTACCACTAGAGTGAAAGCACCGCCAGCATTCAAAAGTGACCAAAACATCAGCCAGGAAGCATAGGAACTGAGAAGTGGTCTGTGGTCACGACCTGCGGAACCACTCCTTTATTGGGGGTGTCTTGCTAATTGCCTATAATTTCCACCTGTTGTCTATTCCATTTGCACAACAGCATGTGAAATTTATTGTCAATCAGTGTTGCTTCCTAAGTGGACAGTTTGATTTCACAGAAGTGTGATTGACTTGGAGTTACATTGTGTTGTTTAAGTGTTCCCTTAATTTTTTTGAGCAGTGGATATATATATATATATCCCCCCCATCAGAATCCCCATATTACTCAGAGGAGATATTCCCCACCCTTGAGGAAGAGAGGAAATGTGCTCATCTGTGGGGACACAAATGTGTGCACAGCAACACTACCTGATCTAACGAGCACACGAGGGGACAGCTTTATTACAGGCCATACTGTTTCTAACTGTCTTCATCTCCCCCATAGAAACAAGTGTCAACAAAAACGGAAGGGATTTTAGTTGAGGTAGGCTAGTTGAGAACAAGTTCTCATTTACAACTGCGACCTGGCCAAGATAAAGCAAAGCAGTGTGACACAGACAACAACACAGAGTTACACATGGAGTAAACAATAAGCAAGTCAATAACACAGTAGGGGGAAAAAAAATTGTCTATATACATTGTGTGCAAAAGGCATGAGGAGGTAGGCAATAAATAGGCCATAGGAGCGAATAATTACAATTTAGCAGATTAACACTGGAGTGATAAATCATCAGATGATCATGTGCAAGTAGAGATACTGGTGTGCAAAAGAGCAGAAAAAGTAAATAAAAACAGTAAGGGGACTGTTTTGGGTGGGCTGTTTACAGATGGACTATGTACAGCTGCAGCGATCGGTTAGCTGCTCAGATAGCAGATGTTTAAAGTTGGTGAGGGAAATAGGTCTCTAACTTCAGCGATTTTTGCAATAAAATCAACCCGTTGCAGCTCTGTCGAAGCCTGGGTCTGTACTTTGTCAATGGTAGGTTACAGGGGGGACTCTTTGGGGAGATTCACCTACTGCTCACCTCTTGGCCACAGCACAGTATGATTACAGACATTGACCCCTTCTCTCAGCTCATTCACTGTCAAGCCACTAACACCCCTGTCTGATCAGCCAAATTACATTGTTCCTCAAGAGAACAGATATGGAAACCACACATTCACAGCCAGGTAGCTGTACAACATCAGAAATGCATACAGATGAGCCCAAAACAGCACAGAAGAATACCAGAAAGCAACCAGTAACCAAAATATCCAAACACTCTTAGATAACTTTCTGGGATAGTACATCCACTAACACTAAGGCATCAATCTAGCAATAAAAAACATCAGCAATATATTCAGGCAAAAAACAAAAAATCAGCAGAGCTGAAATGAAAGAAATAAAAAAATAAAGACCAAATGACAACTGTTTTTATGCAGATTGTAAAATAAGGGAACAAAAATAAAACATTAGAACACTATCAAACCAAAAGCACAGAGACCCAAATAATGGTGAACTACACCTTCATTACTGTGAGACATTAAAACTCTATTAACGTACACTCAGAACCAAAAAAGCACAGTGCAACAGCAAGCAGCTGACACTGATTGAGGAGTCCATAAACAAACAACTTCTGGCAAAATTGGAAAAACCTAAAAAAGAGGAATTAGCAATAAATTGCAATGTCCGTACTGTGAGACGCTTAAGACAGCGCTACAGGGAGACAGGACGGACAGCTGATCGTCCTCGTGTAACAGACCACATGTAAAACCTGCACAGGATCGGTACAGCCGAACATTACACCTGCGGGACAGGTAGAGGAGTTACACCAGGAACGCACAATCCCTCCATCAGTGCTCAGACTGTCCGCAATAGGCTGAGAGAGGCTGGACTGAGGGCTTGTAGGCATGTTGTAAGACAGGTCCTCACAAGACATCACCCACAACAACGTCGCCTATGGGCACAAACCCACCGTCACTGGACCAGACAGGACTGGCAAAAAGTGCTCTTCACTGACGAGTCACGGTTGTGTCTCACCAGGGGTGAAGGGGGTTTATCGTCGAAGGAATGAGGCCTGTAATCTGGAGCAGAATCAATTTGGAGGTGGAGGGTGGTCTGGGGGGGAGGTGCATTCTCAACGCTGTGCGCTACAGGGAATACATCCTCCTCCCTCATGTGGTACCTTCCTGCAGGCTCATCCTGACATGACCCTCAAGCATGACAATGCCACTAGCCATACTGCTCGTTCTGTGCATGATTTCCTGCAAGACAGGAATGTCAGTGTTTTGCCATGGCCAGCGAAGAGCCCGGATCTCAATCCCATTGAGCATGTCTGGGACCTGTTGGAGGGTGAGGGCTAGGGCCATTCCGCCCAGAAATGTCCGGGAACTTGCAGGTGGCTTGGTGGAAGAGTGGGGTAACATCTCACAGCAAGAACTGTCAAATCTGGTGCAGTCCATGAGGAGGAGATGCACTGCAGTACTTAATGCAGCTGGTGGCCACACTAGATACTAACTGTTAGTTTTGATTTTGACCCCCCCCCCCTTTGTTCAGGGACACATCATTAAATTTCTGTTAGTCACGTGTCTGTGGAACTTGTTCAGTTTATGTTTCAGTTGTTGAATCTTATGTTCACACAAATATTTACACATTAAGTTTGCGGCAAATAAACGCAGTTGCCAGTGAGAAGACGTTTCTTTTTTTGCTGAGTTTACATTACTTGTTGGGAATCAAGCGCAGTGCTATCTGGCCCTAAATTGACAGTACACTGTGGCAAACTATTTGACCATGGTTACTGATCAAAACCTTAGAAAACCCTTGTCTAAGTACAGGCTCAGTGAGCACAGCCTTGTCATTGAGAAGGGTAGACACAGTAAAACATGACTCCCTGTAGAGGATAGGCTACGCACGCAGACAGCTGTGGGTTGGCAGCGCACTACCTTGCTGCCTGCCGTAAGATGAGGGACAGACCAACCAACCTGCACATGTCCTCTATGCTTATTTTGACCCTTGGTTATTGCCGTTACTCTTGTGCCGTTAACATAATTAATAATAATCAATATTGTAAACCTGCAAAGTAAGCTTTGGCAATAAGTACATTGTTACGTCATGCCAATAAAGCAAACTGAACTGAAAACTGGGAGAGAAAAAGGGGAGGAGAGAGAAAGCGAGCGAGAATATAATTTTGTGCGCAAATGCCTCTCACCTGTAACAAAGACCTGTTGTGTACATTAGAGAGATCAAGTAATCACGGTGTTCATTAATACGGTGTATAGTGAGGTGATGTGTGTGTAGCACTCACTGTGGATAGAGAGCCAGGGAGGCAGGGAGAGGGGCATGAACTGTGACTATTCTCACACATTGTTTGTCTGTTGTATTCCAATCAAAACAATTCCACAAACATGCATATAGTTATGGTAATGCGATTTTTGGATACTTAACTTTAACCAATAGATTTGTGGACAAAATGAAGCTGCAAATGAGATTAAGACAAGATTCAAATTGTACTTTTCCTCATGCACAAAACACCTAAATATTTTTGCTACAGCAGGTTAATTAGCCTACATGTTATTTTTTGGGTCGTCATTTTCTTCCTAGGTCTAAACACCATCATGACCAACAAAAAAAAAAAAATATTGGGGAAATTGATTTTTTAAAAATTCAACATACATAAGTATTCAGAACTTTTACTTTGTTGATGCACCTTTGGCAGCCTCGAGTCTTCTTGGGTATGACGCTACAAGCTTGGCACACAGGTATTTGGGGAGTTTCTCCCATTCTCTGCATATCCTCTCAAGCTCTGTCAGGATGGATGGGGAGCGTTGCTGCACAGCTATTTTCAGATCTCTCCAGAGATGTTCGATCGGGTTCAAGTCTGGGCTCTGGCTGGGCCACTCAAGGACATTCAGAGACTTGTCCCGGAGCCTTGGCTGTGTGCTTAGGGTCATTGTCCTGTTGGAAGGTGAACCGTCAGCCCAGTCTGAGGACCTGAGTACTCTGGAGCAGGTTTTCAGCAAGGATCTCTGTACTTTGCGCCATTCATCTTTCCCTTGATTCTAGCTAGTCTCCCAGTCCCTGCCACTGAAAGACATCCCCACAGCATGATGCTGTCACCACCATGCTTCACCGTAAGGATGGTGCCAGGTTTCCTCCAGATGTGAAACTTGGCATTCAGGCTATGGTCTGACAGTCCTTTTGGCACCTCTTGGCAAACAGGCTGTCATGTGCTTTTTACTTAGGAGTGGCATCCGTCTGAGGCCTGATTGGTGGAGTGCTGCAGAGAGTTGGTTGTCCTTCTGGAAGGTTCTCCCATCTCCACAAAAGGAACCCTAGAGCTCTGTCAGAGTTACCATCAGGTTCTTGATCACCTCCCTGAGCAAGGCCCTTCTCCCCCAATTGCTCAGTTTGGACGGGCGACCAGCTCTAGGGAGATTCTTGGTGGTTCCAAAGTTCTTCCAGTTAAGAATGATGGAGGCCACTGATCTTGGGGCCCTTCAATGCTGCAGACATTTGTTTTTACCCTTCCCCAGATCTGTGCAGACACAATCCCGTCTCAGAGCTCTACGGACAATTCCTTCGATATCACGGCTTGATTTTTGCTCAGACATGCACTGTAAACTATTTCAGCCACACACACATTGCTGACAAGTGAATAAAGTCAACCACACAATCTCCATAGACAAACATTGGCAGTAGAAAGGCCTTACTGAAGAGCTCAGTGACTTTCAACACTAGGAGCAACAACGGCTCAGCCACGAAGTGGAAGGCCACACAAGCTCACAGACCGGGACCGCCGAGAGCTGAAGTGCGTAAAAATCTGCCCTTAGTTGCAACACTCACTCGAGTTTGAAACTGCCTTTGGAAGCAACGTCAACGCAATAACTGTTTGTTGGGAACTTCATGAAATGCGTTTCCATGGCCAAACAGCCGCACACAAGCCTAAGATCACCATGTGCAATGCCAAGCATTGGTTGGAGTGGTGTAAAGCTCACCGCCATTGGACTCTGGAGCAGTGGAAACGCGTTCTCTGGAGTGATGAATCACGTTTCACCATCTGACAGTTCGACGGACAAATCTGGGTTTGGCAGATGACAAGAGAACGCTACCTGCCGCAATGCATAGTGCCAACTATGAAGTTCAGTGGAGGAGGAATAATGGTCTGTGGCGGTTTTTCATGGTTCGGCCTTGGTCCCTTAGTTCCAGTGAAGGGAAATCTTAACGCTACAGCAAAAATGAGTTTGCATTTTTGGCCAAAATTTCATTTAAAAGCTTTTTACTATCCTTCTATATATAATTTATTTTAGTTGTTTCATAGTAGAATTTATTTTTGTTAAGTTCAGTCACATGATTTCTCAAATTTGCAATACGTTTGCCAATCGGTTGTCCAGCCAGACTTATTTGCCATATCCTTCTCAACCATACAATTTTTAAATTCAAGGGGATTTAACCATATTTTGTCATTATCTTAAATGGGTGCATGCTTATTAGTAACTGGAATAAGCAATTTCATAAATGCTTCACATGCAGAATCAGGATGTCACTTATTACACACAGACCGACAAATATTCCACATTTGGAATCATTGTAAAACCTCTATGATCGCTTATACACCATTTAATCCAGTCTTTGGAACATTGTTTTTTTCTAGATATGGATATTATATTATGATCACTACGTTCAATGGGTGTGGATACTGCTTTAGAGCAGATTTTGACAGAGGCATTTAGAAGAACATAAATTAGGTGACTTACATTATGACTGGGAAATGTACATTTGCAGCAGTACACCGACAGCTCAGTGACACAATGGTAGGGATTATCTGAGCAGGTCTTGGGTCACTGATAAGTCATTGTCTCACTGATAAGTCATTGTCTCACTGATAAGTCATTGTCTCACTGATAAGTCATTGTCTCACTGATAAGTCATTGTCTCACTGATAAGTCATTGTCTCACTGCGGCCTTGAAATGCAAGGACAGGGTCCAGAGTACCAAAGTAAAAACAAAACAAATGCCGTTGATTCGAAGATTTAGGTCCCTGAACCAATAAGTTGGTTGTATTCATGAAAGTCTTGTGACATGTTTACGTTACACAACAAGAAACCAAAAATGTAGCCGCTCAAACAGAAGTGGGAACTAACAGTCACTAACAACCAAAACGAAACAGGTGGAGTGTTCATGACGTGTCCACTGAAAGTTGACTAGCAACAAGAAAGTGGGTCCTAAAAGACACCCACCATGTGTGCGCACTAAATTTGCCCCAGGAAAAGCAAACCAAAATAAAAAAAACGTATAATATGGAGTAAAAAGTAAAACAAGATAAAAGGTTTTGTTTTTCACAAACTCAATGAGGAAGCGCTGAACACCAGTAAAGCTCTTCCAACATCTCTCATGCCAGCTGCTAGGGTTGCACATTTTGGTGAATATTCAGAGGTGGAAACTTTCCATGGGAAATAACAGGAATTAATATTAATACCATTTAAAAATGTAGATTTTTTTGCATTGGATATATCATACGGAGACAGAAACAAACCTTTTACCTTATCATAAGTAGACATAATTGCAAATGATTGAATCCTTCCAATAGAAAAAATTGTTACAAATTGAACTTTAATTAAATGAGTCGACTCTTCACATGGGATGATTTCACTGAACTACAAAAGAAAGGGAATATTGAATGATCCATCGCATCTCCCAAAAATGTTTTCAACATACATCTGTAAAATGATACTCTAGAAACTAAAGCTTTGGTTGTCTTCCCCTCAGGCTTCCATGTCTTCTCCCTGGACCACCTCAATGTCCACCTCTTGAACATCAGACTCTGAGGCCTCATCTTCACTGGCACTTTCCAACCTTGTTGAGGATGGCCACCAATTTTTCAACCCTTGTATTGGTCAGCCTGTTGCGTGCTTTGGTGTGTGTGTGTTCCTAAACAAGGACCAGTTGCGCTCTGAGGCGGTAGATGTTGGTGGGATTGGGAGGATGATGGAGGTAACAGGGGAAAGAGCCTCAGACCCACAAAGTCCCTTCCACCATGTGGCTGATGAGATATGTTGGCACGACTGCCATATTGCATCTCCATTCCAAAGCCCTTGCTTAGAAGAGTACTTCGCCAGACTGCCAAGAACCTTGCCCTCATCCAGGCCAAAGTGGCGAGACACGGTAATGATGACACCATAGGCCTTGTTGATCTCTGCACCAGACAGGATGCTCTTGCCAGCATACTTGGGGTCCAACATGTACGCTGCAGCGTGTACAGGCTTCAGGCAGAAGACTTCACGCTTTGATATATTTCAGAACTGCAGTTTCCTCTGCTTGGAGCAACAGTGCAGTGGGCAGAGCAGTACGGATTTCTCTTACATCTGCAAGCAGAGTCTGAACATCAGACAGGATGGCATGGTCTCCCTCAATCCGTGCAATGGCTACTGCTATAGGTTTCAGGCTGCTTACCACACTCTCCCAAAATACAATCATCCAGGAGGATCCTCTTGATGGGGCTTTCCATATCGGCAGACTGTGATATGGCCATTTCTTAGAGACTCTTTCCCCTCCAGGAGACTGTCAAACATGATGACAACACCACCCCAACGTGTGTTGCTGGGCAGCTTCAATGTGGTGCTCTTATTCTTCTCACTTTCCTTTGTGAGGTAGATTGCTGCTATAACTTGATGACCCTTCACATACCTAACCATTTCCTTGGCTCTCTTCAAATCAAGTTTATTTTATATAGCCCTTCGTACATCAGCTAATATCTCGAAGTGCTGTACAGAAACCCAGCCTAAAACCCCAAACAGCAAGCAATGCAGGTGTAGAAGCACGGTGGCTAGGAAAAACTCCCTAGAAAGGCCAAAACCTAGGAAGAAACCTAGAGAGGAACCAGGCTATGAGGGGTGGCTAGTCCTCTTCTGGCTGTGCCAGGTGGAGATTATAACAGAACATGGCCAAGATGTTCAAAATGTTCATAAGTGACAAGCATGGTCAAATAATAATCAGGAATAAATGTCAGTTGGCTTTTCATAGCCGATCATTAAGAGTTGAAAACAGCAGGTCTGGGACAGGTAGGAAGTGTATCCATTGTTTTCAGTGCAATGATGTCCTTGAGGAGCAGATTCAATGCATGAGTAGCACAGCCAATGGGTGTGATGTGAGGGTAGGACTCCTCCAATTCAGACCAAGCAGCCATCATGTTCACAGCATTGTCTGTCACCAGTGCAAATACCTTCTGTGGTCCAAGGTCATTGATGACTGCCCCTTCAGCTCATCTGCAATGTAGAGACCTTTGTGTCTGTTGTCCATTGTGTCTGTGCTCTTGTAGAATACTGGTTGAGGGGTGGAGATGTAGAACATTCAAACACCCATCAGAGATGATTGCAATATGATTTCCTTGACCTTCACCTGAACTCTGCATCCAGCAAATTAGGAGAAAGCATGTCTTGTTGGAGGGGTGTATGCTGGGCGAAGAACATTCAGAAATCTCTTCCAATACACATTGCAAGTGAGCATCAGAGGTGAACCAGTTGCATACACAGTTCGAGCAAGACATTCATCAGCATCTCTGACTACGTTCCTCCATTGAGCCAAAAAAAACATCTGATTCCAGGAGGACCATGAGCTGTTGCTATCGATAAGGTTTCTGATTCATCATTTTCACCTCGAATAGAAGTAGAGGGACTTTTGTCAGAGGTTGCTTGTGAGCGCTGAGGGAACTTTATGCACTTTGTTGCATTCTTCACATATGATTTGGCACAGTATTTGCAAATGTACACAGCTTCTCCCTTCTACATTAGCTGCAGTGAAATGTCTCCACACATCAGATAGGAAAATGTCACGGGCACTGTGAAGATTAGAAAAAGAGTAAAAAATAAATAAAAATTCAATTTACAGATAAATAGTTAAGCAGTTTAATCTAAATCCTTTGTAAAATAAATGTTCTAAAATGAAACATGTATAGAAACGGGTGAATTAACACTCCTCAGTTAGCAGGCTCAAGCAAGCTAAACCCACATGGTGTCAAAAACTAACTAGCAGAAAATGTTAACAAGTTAGAAATTGAAATACTGGTGTAGGCTACTATTTACTAGTTAACAAAAAAAGCATGTAATTTAAAAAACATTTATTATTGTGTATTCACCCCACCCAGTATTATAATCAAAAAACGTACCAGAAAGCATGTAGTCCTTGGCTCAGACAGTGTAGTAGTGTGGGCTCAATAGCATCTCATTAGTGTGCAAGATCTTGAGATTCAGCTGTACATGTGATGGAAGAATGCACTATGCATGCAGAGGGTTGCAATTACATTGAATTGGGGATTGTTTAACCAACATATGCCACAAGACCTAGAATTGCCATGTGTATCCCATAAAAAAAGGTTCACTGCTAACTTGGATGAATTTAAGCAAAATTCCCAGGCTTAACTTCCCATGGAAAGTTTCCGACCCTTTGCAACCCTACCAGCTGCTCTTAAATATCACCTGTGCCAGCACAGGTGCAACACATCCTGACCAACAAGGATGATTCCAATCAGGGCAAGCAACACCCAAAAAGAACCAACCTCGAAATAGAGCAAAACTTAACACCTTCCCCCGTAAAGACAACAAATATATCCAACATTTTTGTTGGACAAGTTTGCACACAACCAACAGAAAACTCCCATTTCACAACTTCAATGTGTTGCCTTCTCCAGTATAAACATGTCTGAGAGTTAAAACCAAGACATAACAGCCACCTATGTACATATACACACTTAATTATATATATCATTTTTGCTTTTTGCTGCCTAAAGCTCAGAAGTTTAGAAAAACAGAGGTAAAATTTCTCTGTGTAGCTTTCTAGAGCTCTCATCCCTTTGGGACGAGCCCAACCAAAACAAAACTCATTTTTAATATGGAAAAACGTGCAGTCAAATGTATGCCAGGGCTACACACTGACTAAACAAAAAAACTTTGACTGCCCACCCTTGAAAGACAAATCAGCAACCAAGTTGTCCTTACCACGGACATGATTTCAAGGGGAAACTCCTGCAATATGAGACTCCAGCAAAGGAGAAAGCGATTCGTGGAATGTAAAAAAATAAATATCCTTGAGTTAATAAAGCTGCACACAAACACGGACTCCTGAGTAAGGCAGCTCCAAAATGCAGGTGTTTCGGAGGAGCAGCTAGCAAAAGCAGAGCGTAGGCGTTGGTAATTTTCTCTAGTTGCGCTGTGATTGGCTCAGTGTTCTGTCACTCATGGGGACACTACATTGCCGCAGAATCTTCAGGGAGCACTAGGCAGTTCAAGCCCCCTTGGGTGCTGCCATAGATTTACATTAGAAGTGCCCGTCCAAAGCTTGAGGTCATTGGCCACAGATAAAAAGAAATCAAATGATGTTATATTTACCATAGCTTTGAATGGACTGATCACGTCAAAAGCAAAATCTTAGCTAGCTAACTAGTTAACCTGTTTGGGCTGCAGGGGCAGTATTGAGTAGCTCTGATAAAAGGTGCCCATTTCAAACGGCCTCGTACTCAATTCTTGCTCGTACAATATGCATATTATTATTACTATTGGATAGAAAACACTCTCTAGTTTCTAAAACCGTTTGAATTATATCTGTGAGTAAAACAGAACTCATTTGGCAGCAAACTTCCTGACCAGGAAGTGGAAAGTCTGAAAACGATGCTCTGTTCTAGGGCCTGCCTATAAATGGGCATGATACGTATTAGTATACATGCACGTCATACACCTTCCACTAGATGTCAAGAGGCAGTGAGAGAAGAAATGGAGTGATTATCTTGGTCTGAGGTGGAATGAATCCTCTTGGAATGACGTGTCACCCATTTCCTGTTTTCTGGAAAGCGCGAGGATGGACCTGGAATTGCCTTCTGAAAAGCTGTCGTTATAGGCGACTACTATCTCCGGCTTTGATTTTATTTGATACATGTGACAATATCATCGTAAAGTATGTTTTTTCAATATAGTTTTATTAGATTATTGAAATTTATTCGGGACATTAGGCGTGTTGCGTTGTGTGCCTTTGTTCAGGAAGGAGAGCTTCGCGCCACTTGGCTAGTGTGCTTGCTAATTCAAGAGGGACAAAGGACGTTCTAAAATCAAACAACGATTGTTCCCGACAAAGGACCTCTTGTACAACATTCTGATGGAAGCTCATCAAAAGTAGGACCCATTTTATGATGCTATTTCATATATCTGTCGAACTGTGTACTATTAGTTTTGCGCCCAGGTTTTGGCCACTATCTCGCCATAACGTAAGCCTTATGTCGTAATGAAGTTATTTTTAGAATTCTAACACTGCGATTGCATTAAGAACTAGTGTATCTATCATTTCCTATACAACATTTATTTTTTTGTAATGTTTATGAATAGTTATTTGGTCAGAATAGGTGAGAGTCTAATAGAAATATCCGCACATTCTGGGAAAAAGATGCTACGTTAGCACAATGTATAACCACTGATTTCAGCTCTAAATATGCACATTTTCGAACAAAACATAAGTGTATGTATAACCTGATGTTATAGGACTGTCATCTGATGAAGTTTATCAAGGTTAGTCAAAAATTATATATCTTTTGCTGGTTTGTTACGATCGCTAACGTGCCTATTGCTATCGCTAACGTGCCTTGATGAATGAATGCGGTAGTGTGGTAGGCTATTGTAGTAAGCTAATATAATGATATATTGTGTTTTCGCTGTAAAACACTTTAAAAAAATCGGAAACATTGGCTGGATTCACAAGATGTTTGTCTTTAATTTGCTGTACACCATCGATTTTTCAGAAATGTTTTATGAGTATTTAGGTATTTCACGTTGGTCTCTATAATTACTCTGGCTGCTTCGGTGCTATTTTTGACGGTAGCTGTGATGGTAGCTGCAATGTAAAACTGATTTATACCTCAAATATGCACATTTTTCGAACAAAACATAGATTTATTGTGTAACATGTTATAGGACTGTCATCTGATGAAGTTGTTTCTTGGTTAGTTTGGTTGGATCTTGGTTAGTTATGTTGGTTTTGTGCATGCTACCTGTGCTGTGAAAAATGTCTGTGCTTTTTTCTATTTGGAGGTGAGCTAACATAAATATACGTGGTGTTTTCCCTGTAAAACATTTTTAAAAATCGGACATGTTGGCTGGATTCACAAGATGTGTATCTTTCATTAGCTGTATTGGACTTGTTAATGTGTGAAAGTTAAATATAAAAAAAAAAATATATATTTTGAATTTCGCGCCCTGCACTTGAAGTGGCTGTTGTCATATTGTGCCCGGCCTCGGGCTTGCAGCCCAAAGAAGTTAAGCAGTTATCATCATGAATCACGTTGACAATCTACTGGCAAATCCTTTTCAATTATTGATAAAACATAATCGGTGCTCATCGGCCATTGGACATAAACATTACACAACAAGGCAGAAATGGCAAATTCAACAATGCGTGGTTTGGAAGGAATCAATGGCTAACTGACACAAAGCAATCACTATTTTGCTTCCCGTCTGGTATTCGGTGGAGAGGGTGTGTGGTCCAAGTCTAGGTTTAAAACGTCGGACTGAAAATGTCTCTTTTCTAAACTTAAAAGGATAAACATTCACACGCAACACCATGGGCCAGAAAAAGTTGAATACATTGGCCTGATCACCGATGACATGACAGCCTATAAGGAGGAGGTCAGTGACCTGGCAGTTTTGTGGACTACAGAAAACGTAGGGCCAAGCACACCCCAATTCACATGAACGGGGCTGTAGTGGAGCGGGTTGAGAGCGTCAAGTTCCTCGGTGTCCACATCACGAAGGACCTATTATGGTCCAAACCCACCAACGGGCACAACAACACCTCTTCCCCATCAGGAGGCTGAAAAGAGTCGGCACGGGCCCTAAGATCCACAATAAGTTATACAGCTGCACCATTGAGAGCATCTTGACTGGCTGCATCAACACTTGTTATGGTAACTGCTTGGTATCCGTAAGGCGCTACTACAGAGGGTAGTGCATATGGTCCAGTACATCACTGGAGCCAAGCTCCCTGCATCCAGGACCAGGCGGGAAGGCCCTAAACATTTTCAAGGACTCCAGCCACCCAAACCACAGAGTGTCCTCTCTGCTACCGCACCGCAAGCGGTACCGGAGCACCAAGTCTGGGACCCAAAGGCTCCTAAAGAGCATTAACCCCAAAGCCATAAGACTGCTGAACAGTTAATCAAATGGCCACCCTGCCTATTTGCACGGACTCTCTTGGACCGACTCTATGCACGCTCACTGAACTATACCCACACTACACCCCACACGCTCTCACACACACACGCTGCTGTTACTCAGTTTATTATCTATCCTGCCTAGTTCCCTTTACCAGTACCTACATGTACACTACCGTTCAAAAGTTTGTCACTTAGAAACATCCTTGTTTTTGAAAGAAAAGCAACTTTTTTGTCCATTAAAATAACATCAAATTGATCAGAAATACAGTGTAAACATTGTTAATTTTGTAAATGACTATTGCAGCTGGAAACAGCATTTTTTTTAATAGAATATCTACATAGGCGTATAGAGGCCCATTATCAGCAACCATCACTCCTCTGTTCCAATGGCACATTGTGTTAGCTAATCTAAGTTGATCATTTTAAAAAGGCTAATTGATCATTAGAAAACCCTTTTGCAATTATGTTAGCACAGCTGAAAACTGTTGTGCTGATTTAAAGACGCAATAAAACTGGCCTTCAAACTAGTTGAGTATCTGGCGCTTCAGCATTTGTGGGTTCAATTACAGGCTCAAAATGGCCAGAAACAAAGAATTTCTTCTGAAACTCATCGGTCTATTCTTTTTATGAGAAATTAATTCTATTCCATGCGAGAAATTACCAAGAAACTGAAGATCTCGTACAATGCTGTGTACTAATCCCTTCACAGAAAAGCGCAAACTGGCTCTAACCAGAATAGAAAGAGTGGGAGGCCCCGGTGCACAACTGAACAACTGAGTGTTGAGTTTGAGAAACAGACGCCTTACAAGTAGATTTGCCATGGTAAATTTGCCATTCACGTTATGGAGCGGGGAAACGGTGGCGGATGATGGTTGCAATTGAGATCAGCTGTGCGGGTGATTTTAGTGTGTTTTGATGGTTTAAGGAGAGATCAGCTGGCAATAGTCTAGTGGCCAATGCTGGTTAGAATTGGCCTACTCCGTTTAACAATGAGAAGTGTTATCTTACCACAGTGAAAAGACACTGAAACCAGGAGTGTATTCAATACGTATCGCAATTGAAACTGTTTAAGAACCAAACAGAACGAAAAGGGACCTAATTGAAGTTGTCCAATTGAAACAATTTTTTTGCAAAAAGGTTTCCGTTTGGAGTAAACAGTTGCAAAACAAATACCCCTGTTGTGGGAAGTAAAAGGCAGTGTTATGTAAACTCAGTATGCAGGACTACAATAAAATATGTGGGTAAAAAAAAAAAGTTGAAATTGTTCAGAAAAAGCCATATAGCTTTTAAAAGCCTGTTATAGTAAATTAAGTGCCCTTTGGATACACGTTACCAGTAACTGCAAACTTTTCCCAGTAACAAAAAAGGTAGCGTTTCAAAATGATTCATACATCGATACATTTATCTTAAACTACAGTAGTCAATATTGAGCTCTATCAATACTTTAATAAGCTATGAAAGGGCCTGATAAATACAACAGCTTGGTACAACTGTCATGTAGTGACAGTGTGCACTAAACCGGAGCATGAAGTTAACAGGAGCGATTCATTATAATGTCATTGAATTGGGACTGAAAAACCTCATTGCAGGAGTTCGCACATATCCAGATTGCACTTACCAGGATTATTCACTTTCATGGTGCATAAAAATAAAAAAAACTTACATTGAGCTCAATGATCCAGAGCAAGGTGATGAAGAGGAGGTCAAAGGTGACAAAGAGGCAGAATGTCCTCCTGACATCAGAGATACACTTCTTCTCGCTCGCCTCATAAGACTCTATGCGGGCCAAGAGAGGTGTGGTGTTTATGCCCCGAAGGGTGGCTCTCGAGTCCACGCTGCTACCACTTATGCTCTCCATAACTGGCCACGCCTTTCACTCTGGGCTGGCTCCACCCACTAATGAAGCGTCAGTCAGCTACTTGGTTGCTCCTCCAGTCACGGCCAATGACAGTAAAGGCCGAGGAGCTTTGGCAACGCACACCACTCAAGGGGTGTGCCCACACCTGCTGCTTGCAGGTATTGGCCCCGTCAACTGGTCAGAAGAAGGCCCGCCTACTTATCACATCCAGTGACGATTGCTGCGGGTGGATGTCAGATGCATCCCTGCCTCAGCTGAAAAAGAGAAAAGCCAGGCCTTCAGTACATGCGGTTTACATTTCACATCAAGGTAAGGGTCAATTCATTTGCTTGCCTGCTTTTATTTCAAATGCAGGCAGTAGACCTATTTGCATTACTGCCATTTACTTTAGTATATTACCCCATGTAAAATAATACTTGAAAGCAGAGCCATCTATGGCTCTCTTATGTTTAGCATAAACAGGTTTTAAGAGATGTTTGCAAATGTATGAAAAAAATATTTCAAATGTACCTTATTTACATAAGTATTCAGACCCTTTGCTATGAGATTCGAAATTGAGCTCAGGTGCATCATGTTTCCATCGATCATCCTTGAGATGTTTCTACAACTTCATCCACCGGTTGTAAATTCAATTCATTGGACATGCTTGGAAAGGCACACACCAGTCTATGTAATGTCCCACAGTTGACAGTGCATGGCAGAACAAAAACCAAGCCATGAGGTCGAAGGAATTATCCGTAGAGCTCCGAGACAGGATTGTGTCGAGGCGCAGATCTAGGGAAGGGTACCAAAAAATGTCTGCAGCATAGAAGGTTACCAAGAACAAAGTGGCATCCATCATTCTTAAATTGAAGAACTTTGGAACCACCAAGACTCTTCCTAGAGCTGGCTGTCCGGCCAAACGGAGCAATCGGGGGATAAGGGCCTTGGTCAAGGAGGTGGCCAAGAACCCGATGGTCACTCTGACAGAGCTGGGGACTGGGGATGGGAGAACCTTCCAGAAAAACAACCATCTCTGCAACATTCCACTAATCAGGCCTTTATGGTAGAGTGGCCAGGTGGAAGGCACTCCTAAGTTAAAGGCACACGACAGCCAGCTTGGATTCTCTGGTCTGATGAAACCAACATTGAACTCTTTGTCCTGAATACCAAGCGTCACGTCTGGAGGAAACCTAGCACCATCCCTAAGGTGAAGCACGGTGGAGGCAGCATTGACTAGTCAGGATTGAGGGAAAGGTGAACGGAGCAAAGTACAGACGGATCCTTGATGAAACCCTACTCCAGAGCGCTCCGGACCTCAGACTGGGGCAAAGGTTCACCTTCCAACAGGACAACGACCCTAAGCAAACATCCAAGACAACGCAGGAGTGGCTTCGGGATGTCTCTGAGTGGCCCAGCCAGACCCCGGACTTGAACCCGATCGAACATCTCTGAAAAGACCAGAAAATAGCTGTGCAGCGACGCTCCCCATCCAACCTGACAGAGCTTGAAAGGATCTGCAGAGAAGAAAATGGGAGAAACTCCCCAAATACAGGTGTGCCAAGGTTGTAGCGTCATACCCAAGAAGACTCGAGGCTGTAATCGCTGCCAAAGGCGATTCAACAAAGTACGGAGTAAAGGGTCTGAATTATGTAAATGTGATATTTGTTTATTTTTTATAAATTTGCAAACATTTCTAAAAACCTGTTCGTTCTGTCATTATGTGGAAAAAGTCAAGGGGTCTGAATACTTTCTGGATGCACTGTAGATGGGAGGGGTAATAGAGCAGCTGAAGGATTAAAAATAACAATTGTAAAATATGTTGTGTCCGTAAAATGTATATAGTGTGTATAAGATGGAAGTAGAAGCCTAAGTTTTGTTTTCCATTAGTTTACTCCAATTAGTGGTGGGGTTAGGGGGAAATATATTTTCCTATGTTCCCCTAACCACATCATGATGCAGACAATTACATTGCTGGAAGCTACAATCTATATGCCATATTAAAGCTGATATAGCCCCCCAAAACATAGGCAGAAACTGCTTCTCCGTTTGGCGATGTCTTCGACGTTAGCTAGCTAAGCTCATGCGCAGAAACACGTCATCGGGTCTAACGGTCATCAAATCAAAAAGGCACTCCTTGCCTGGGCCTGGTTTCCCTATAGCGATGGAACTTACAAGTGTTTTAACATTGTATTTTTCCTACAACGGCCGTTTCCCAAAACACCATGCAGAGAGAACGGTTGCTAAGTGCATCATTGGAGCATGTGTCGATACAGATAGGATCGAAAGAAAGGGAGCGCTGCTCTAGAATCAGCTTTCTCCATTCAAATATATTTCCTGAACAGAATTATTTCACAATACTGACAATGGATCAGCTCCTATTGAGGTATTACCACCTACGGCTGCAAATGTTGAGGCGGCTTATTCTAATGCTTACCTAATAAAAATGAACTAAATCACAGATGTCTATACTAATGTATATCCAATATAAATGCACAAAAATCACAGATTTGGCACACTATTGCACACGTTAAGCCACACATGAAATATATTTGAGACAAATTACAGACAGTAGCCTACAAGTAGCAAAATATAACTCAATTGAACATTTAATGTATTTCAATATGATTGAAATAGACATATATACTACTGTTTATATTTTAATGCAGTCATCTCTGTCTTGATTTAAAGCATTTTTTTTTTTTAAACGTCGCTTGTTTGTATCAAATGCAAAGACATTGGCAACTTTGTATTGGTAGCCAACTTTGATCTGAAGTTGTTTAGCGGAGATCTTTGTGGATAAAGTGACTTGGGAGGGCAAAAAAAGCATCTAACGACGCACTTAACTGTTCTACGAGTGGTCTGAGGCAGGCATTAGATTACAAGTGTTTACAAGTGCAACATTAATAACGACGGTTTTGGGAGAAACATCTCGGAGATCTAAAAACGCTCCTACGACGGTTCTAACGATGAACTTAAGCCTTAAAATGCTTTTGGGAAACCGGGCCCAAGTGTGCCTCGATTGCGTTCACAGAAGTCTTGCGATGTTGCGCCTCGGTTTATAAACTCGGTTAAATTCATTGGGCTATCCCAATGGGGGCAGCATTGGGAAGTTTGGATAAAAAGCGTGCCCAGAGTAAATTATCTGTTACTCAGGCTCAGAAGCTAGGATATGAATATAACATTTGGATAGAAAACACTAAAGTTTCCAAAACTGTTAAAATAATGTCTGTGAGTATAACAGAACTCATATGGAAGGCAAAAACCTGAGAAATTCAACCCGTAAGTGGGAAATCTGAGGTTTGTAGTTTTTTTAAGTGATTGCCTATCCAATATACTGTGTCTATGGGGTCAGATTGCACTTCCTAAGGCTTCCAGTAGATGTCTTTAGAAGTTGTTTCAGGCTTGTATTGTGAAAGGGGAGCGAATAAGAGCCGTTTCAACAAGTGGTCAGGCTGAAAGCCTTTAGTTTAGTCTCGCCCGTGAGCGCGAGGTTCGTTCCCTTTCCTTTCTAATGAAAACAGTATTGAATATTTATGATAACACCCTAAGGATTGATTAGAAACATTGTTTGACATGTTTCTACGAACTTTAATGGAACTTTTGACTTTGTCTGGACTTTGTGCCCGCGCTTTGTGCATTTGGATTACTGGACTAAACTCGAACAAAAAGGAGGTATTTGGACAAAGATGAACTTTATCGAACAAAACAAACATTTATTGTCTAACATGGAGACCTGGGAGTGCCATCAGTTGAAGATCATCAAAGGTAAGTGATTAATTTTAATGCTATTTCTGACTTGTGACACCTCTCCTTGGTTGGAAAATGGCTGTATGGTTTTCTGTGGCTAGGCGCTGACCTAACATAATCGCATGGTGTGCTTTCGCCGTAAAGACTTTTTGAAATCAGAGACTGTGGCTGGATTAACAAGAAGTATATCTTTAAAATGCTGTATAATACTTGTATGTTTGAGGAATTTTAATTGAGATTTCTGTTTGAATTTGCCGCCCTGCAATTTCACTGGCTGTTGGCAAGGTGGGACGCTTACGTCCCGAACGATCCCAGAGAGGTTAACAAGGCGACACTCCATCTACACTCCTCCGCCACATTTATTGGATTGGTTGAACAATGCAGAAGACAACCTCCCGACAGTTTTTTTCCCTCATCAGGACCAGAAAGAAAGAAACGCAGCTCAGGTGTTTTTTTACACCTGCTACGTTAGGTTACTTGAAAACTAATCATCAAGCCCTTAACGAGGTGAGGTAGTTCAGGTCTCTAAAAAAAAATAATGATCATGGTTATAAAAAAAAAAACACTGGCCTAAGGGACAATAACACAGTAGGTACAGAAGCTACATTAGTCTAATCAATTGTAGAAATGGCAACTTTCTACATTGATAGGATGGTCAACGCCAGTCCTCGGAGGCCTGATTGGTGTTACACTTTTGCCCCAGCTAACAAACCTGACTCCAATAATCAACTAATCATGATCTTCAGTTTAGAATGCAATTAGTTTAAATCAGCTGTATTTGCTAGGGATGGGGGAAAAGAGTGACACAACTCCGGCCCCAGAGGTCTGGAGTTGCCAATCCCCGGGGCCTCATTTCTAAACGTGTTGTACAAACAAAATATGCCCCAAAACTTGCGTGCACCAGTTCACGCAAAGTTGGCATTAATAAAACCTGAACTTGACACAAGACTGTGCTTATCCTCCTGCGCTCTTTAGACCAGGGGCATTCAACTCTTACCCTACAAGGTCAGGAGCCTGCTGGTACTCTGTTCTACCTGATAGTTAGTTAATTGAAACCACCTGGTGTGTCCAGTCTAAATCAGTCCCTGATTAGAGGGGAACGTTGAAAAAAAAAAAAAGCAGTGGAACTGGCTTTGAGGTCCAGAATTGAGTGAGGGCTTCAGACAATGCGTACGCAGTTTCTAGTGGTTGAAATATTGCATTGCAAACAAGCAAAAGTAGACTAGTAGTAGCCTTGTGGAAATGGGGAATATATGATGAAACTCAGATTGTGTATGTGTTCAACTCAGTGGGTGAATGGGCAAGACCAAAAATGTAAGTGGCTTTGAACGGGGTATGGTAGTAGATGCCAGGTGCACTGGTTTTAGTGTGTCACGAACTACAATGCTGCTGGGTATGTCACACAAGTGTCCCGTGTGTATCAAGAATGGTCCACCACCCAAAGGACATCCCGCCAACTTAGCAACAGTGGGAAGCATCAACGCTTTTAACAACTTGTAGACCATGCCCAACGAATTGAGGCTGTTCTGAGGCCAAACGGGGATGTTCCTAATGTTTTGTACACTCAGTGCAATGTATGATGTTTATAAATGACAGTCTACTCGAAATATGACATTACAGTTTTCAGACGTAGCCTACAAACGTCAATGGAAAAATGAGATGTGGGATTAATGGTACCCTATCCTAACCTGTTGTAGGCTATTTCGTGAGTATAAAACCATCGGTCAGAAAAGGTGAGTAATTTATTCTGCAATGATCATGGAAATGAAATAAATAGTTGGAATTAGATGTCTACTTGATTGAGGGAAAATGTACATACTATGACTGACTGTGCGTTGTCCCACCTATCCATCTTAAGACGAATGTACTAAGTTGCTCTGGATAAGGCCATCTGCTAAATTACTGAAATATAACATGTAACGTTAATGCCTTTCTAATTATTTTAGAATGCATCGATTTTCGCTCTTCTCTCTAACGGGAAATGTTTTCATATTATAATTTATCTACCCGTTTTTGTTATGAATAAGTGTCATATTCCTGCACTAGGCTACTTTAGCCTTCTTGCAATGCAATACTTCAACAACTAGAAACTGTCGTACGCATGGTCTAAGTTTGCGGGAGGACAAGCAAATTCAAGTCTAGTTCAGTTTTTATAAATGCCACATTTTGCGTGAAAACATGCAATGTTATCATTAGTTTTGGGGCAAATTGAGTATAGACAACGTCTATAGATGAGACTCCAGTCTTCCCTAAGACGTGATTTGAGTTCAACGCGAGACTACTGCAACTAACCACTCACTGTTGTGCTTAATGTTGCAATGTGAGTTTATTGTAATTGGGCAATTGGCTACATTGTTGCAAGTTCTGTTCCAACTATATCAACTAATCACAAATGTGCAGTTACTTTACCTAATGCAAATTGGGGTTAGTGATATTAAATCATTATGATCCGTTAAACTGGTTAAATAGATGACCATATATGGCATCGAATTCAGCACAACAACATATAGACCCGACCGACGCTCGAGGAAAAAAACAAGACGGTCCACCGATATCTTTTTTGGCAGCTCGTGAGCAGGCAGTATTGCGCCCAAGAAAATTATTCTTCATAGGAGCAAATGTTTTCGACACTGAAAACATTGTAATAATGATTAATGAACGTATGTAAATGACATAGCCTGTGTTGCAATGAAATTGTTATCTTACCTTTAATTGTATAGCTAGCTACCTATCGTTTTCTTCTTACACCCCGCTCGCTGTCTTTGGCATATTATGCGGAAGACTAAACTGTCAATGTAATACGGCGGAAATACTTGATTCCGTCGACCAGGAAATGAGGTGATAATGGGCGCGTTCGAGCGGATCAAAGTGTCGCCTTCCAAAGTGTGTTGCAATAGGGTAGAGTTTCCCAAACTCGGTCCTGGGGCCCCACCTGGGTGCACGTTTTGGCTTTTACCCTAGCACTACACAGCTGATTCAAATAATCAAAACTTGATGAGTTGGTTATTTGAATTAGCTATGTAGTGCCAGGACAAAAACAAAAAAGGGGTCTGTTAAAATCCATTGAATCAGTTTTATTTGGGAATGATTTAGTAAGTAATAAGGCTTTCCTACTTGTATATTTAAAAAAAACAATTATAGATCTAACTTCATTGGAATATATCCTCAACTTTTTCAATGTCAAAAAATTTGATAAACTTACCACAAAATCGTTTTGTTTGAAATATTTCCAAAAGTTGTGATGACAGAGTACATTTTTTGTTGAGCAAGAGCAGTGGCAGCCACGGAAAGTTTTGGGGAAATAATTTGATGACATCTTGTGGTCTTTATGTGAATTACAGGGGGGGGGGGCAGTTACCCCCTAGTACCCCACAATGTACACATATATTTACAGTTGTGCGTGTGTGATATGGAAGTTGGACACTTGTTATTTCGACATTACAAAGAAAAATGTTTGTAAACAACTGCCACACCTCCATGTTGCACTCAGCCTTCCTGTTGGAAAACTACGTGTCTGACTTTCAGCTGTCACAGATGCACCTCCCCCGACTTCACTCCTGGACTTTCGTCTACAGTCTGTTGTGTTCACCTTGTTACTCAAACGAGCCCAATATTTCGACATTGTGTGGGCTTATGGGATATGTAGTCTAATAGTACATTTTAGTTTTTTTGGCCAAGTAGGTTTTGCTTTATGAGATTATCTTTATCATTCAGTCAACAGTCAAATTGGATATGAAGGAGAACAAAAAGGAGGTGGAGAGAGTGATGATGGAGAAAAAGAGAAAGGAGACATTCCAATGCTGAACAAAGTATAAACGCAACATGCAACAATTTCAAAGATTTTTCTGAGTTACAGTTTATATAAGGAAATCAGTCAATTCAAATAAATTCATTAGGTCCCAATCTATGGATTTCACGTGACTGGGAATACATTATGCTGAAACACGAGGCGATGGTGGCGGATGAATGGCACGACAATAGGGCCTCAGGAGCTCATCACGGTATCTCTGTGCATTCAAATTGCCATCGATAAAATGCAATTGTGTTCTTTGTCCATAGCTTATGCCTACCTTATACCATAACCCCACCGCCACCATGGGGCACTCTGTTAAAAATGTTGACATTGGAAAACCGCTCGCCCACATGACGCCATACACGTGGTCTGTGGTTGAGGCTGGTGGGACGTACTGCCAAATTCTCTAAAAACGACAGAGGCGGCTTATGGTAGAGAAATTAATATTAAATTCTCTGGCAACAGCTCTGGGGGACATTCCTGCATGCCAATTGCACGCTCCCTAAAAAGAAGGACAGGTTGAGACAAGCTCTGTAAACTCCTTAGGTGGTGGCCCTTAGCAAGCTACTGTATCTGCTTTAGTTTTCGAGATGATCGATCTTTGTCGAGGGAGAAGCTGTTTTTTTACATATTGTGTATATTTATTTCTTCTGAACACATTTTTATGTTCGCTAGCTGGGCAGGCAAATGCCTCAGAGTACTAAACTGTACTATCCATGGTACTATCTCTGCTGATCACGTCTGCTAATCCCGTTATCCGTATCTAAGGTAGTAGACAGCAGGTGACATCTCAAGAGAGAGATTTCCATCTGATAAACTGCTATCAGGCAAAGTATTTTTTATTAATTTGTAATCTATTTATTTTGTTATAGAAATGTGATGCCATTAATGCAAGATGTAAACACAGCAACGTTAGTAATGTAGAACATAGCAACCTCAGTAATGTAGCTAGCTTGCTAGTTAGTAGATCTGTTGCTAGCTAGCAGGAGCAGATAATTTTATCGCTAGCATGACATTCTGGGACAAGGAGCGTTTTAGCTTTCACTAATAATTCAGGACTACAAAAATCTGAAGGACAAGTGGTGTAAATCTAATACAGCCATCAAGGCAGGACCCAGTAATTTAATTATTACTGACAAATAAGAAGTGCCACATTATCCCTGTCAATAGTTGGAGTAGGATGATTACAGAGCACCCTGCCTCAGACTGTCAAGGTATTCATTTTCTAGCTCACAAACTACTTTGCTGTGATTATTTATTTTATTAATTCTTGTCTCTCACTTTTGACATGGAAATACTAATCAATAATGAGGAGAGACAAGGTCAATCACCAATCAGGATATTGCTTTATTCAAAATGTATTAAAAACATAGATTAATTATTGCAATAATGAAGCTGGTCGACGAACCACCCTTAGATGATTCGTTGAGAGCCCAACGAGTGGATTTGAGCCACAGCATTTTATAGCAAAGTACATCCTCCTGACAGATGTATGGAATGGGTCAAAAGGTTAAAAAAAATATATTTCACCCATACGGTCATAGGAAAATAGACTTAAGACAGCCTACTCTCATTCAAACGCTCTCTCCTTCTTCCTGTTGGTCCAAATCACAAATAGGGATATGAACTATAAACTTCATCATAATTATCAGTATTGCAAATGACCTTAAATTCCTCATCTGAATGGCTTTCCCTTGAGGGCGATCAAACCACACTGGAAAGTCAGGGCAGAGGTCAGAGGTCATATAAACCCTTCAAAGAAGTGTTTCTTACTATATTAGACTAATTAATGAAAAACAGTCAAACATTTCATACATATCGTATCCCAGGTGTACAGTAAGTTTCCAGTACATTTCCTATCCAAAGAATTTACATGTGTTCAATTAAAAGATTTAAAAAATCCATGTGTGTGTCCCTTTAAGATACCTCGGCACTAACCCATATTCATAACCGGTAATCTAATCATTGCAACCTGCTGTTGCATTAATATAGTCAAAATATAAACCTGTTGTTTAACAAATGTAGAACCTTCAAAAAGTTGGTGCTGTCTCATCAGCGTAATAGTCAATAATTATTGGAAACAGATTATAATGTTAGAATACATTAACTTCCTGCTCAAATTCACTGGTGTTACCTAAACTATAAAACCGAGCAACAGTAATCAGAAACTGTCAAAGAACGTTTCCGATTCAACTATTCGGATCTCTGCTGCAAAATGTCCCACTGCGTCCTTACAGCCCGCTCGAGGTCAACCGCAGCTAATCTATTTTACAACCTCAAGGCTCAATCATTAAACATTGTATTGAAACCTCAGCTTCTTCAAATTACTAAAATATTGCATAATTAGAGTTTTAGCCCCCAAAAAACACTAACATATTAGATACACATACTGTCAGCACTCATTAAATTTACATCAACCCTCTTTATCAATGTCATCGTCACTTTCACGCATTGTAAGGTTTTAGGAAAGAAAAGAAACCAAACCATGATTATTCTCTCCTTACTAGAAGGCAATGTTTTCATTGTAGTCCACCCTAACAATATTACTCTATATTTTTAATACCAACCTCTGCTTCACACTTATTAAACGTTTAATATTTTCAGATGAACCTGTAATGCGCCAAATTTATAAAATACATCAGCCAATTCCCTAGGGAAATGGCACGATCATGGTCACAGCTCTATCTATCGCAATTGCCTATCTGCTATTATTAGAATTCATTAGATTTAGGTAAATGTCCCATCTGATTAGACTACAGGTAATAAAACAAACACAACTCTCACACCCTTAAACTCGATCTAAACTGCCCAACGGAGACAAGCAAGTCTAATTTCAAGATGGCCTGAAGGCTATTCCATGAGCTGTGGGCATACAAACTAAAAGCATTTTCCCCCAGGTCAGTGGCGACCCGCGGGACCTCCAGAACCAGCCAGACCAGAGAGCGGGTCTAAAAATAGCTGGATCGCCAGTTAATAAGTGAGCTGAAGTAGTCTCTGAAGAACTGCTTTATTTACAAAAAGTTGGCAATGCTGGGCCCTTCTGGTAGTCCGAGACTCCCAGCCAACAGAACTATTGTAAACAAAATGCAGTGATGTGTACGAAAATTTTCCCCAGTGATTAAAAAAACAGTGCTGTCTACCATGCTGGTAATCAGAACCTTTATATAGATTCTAAAGGTTTTAAAGCAGAGGCTGTTGCAGGCATTTAGATTATATCACCGTAATCAAGTACTGAGAGAAGCGTTGCTTGAAAAATCTTCCTTCTACTTTCCAAAGCGAGACGACAGTTTTTTTAAAATATAAAAAACGATCTTAATGTGTGTTTTAAAAAGAGAGGTTATCATCAATCCAAATACCCAAGTGCTTATAATGGGGAACTTGCACCATTTGGGATCCCTTCAATGAGGAAATATGCAGGTCCTCAGGGGTCAATATTATGAGACCTAGAGAACAACAAACTTGGTTTATTAGCATTTAGCAGTAGTTTTGGATCAATATGAGATTTTTGAATTAAGTCAAAACCATGCTGAAGGTCATGAATGGCCTGCTGTACTGAGGGGGCACAGGACTAAATGACTGTATCATCTGCATAGAGATGAATGTTACAGATTTTAACAGATACACTAATATTATTTATATAAATAGTGACGAGAACAGGGCCCAAAATCGACGCCTGCGGCACACCCTTCGTAACATTAAGGAAACTAGATTTGATACCGTCAGTAAGCAGACACTGTGTCCTTTCCGTTAGATAGTTCTTGAACCAATTGCAAGATGCCTGATCTAGGCCTATTTCAGACAACCTTTGAACAAGTAAGAAATGGTCAACTGTACCAAATGCCTTCGACAGGTCACTAAATAAGGCAGCACAATGATTTGTATGGCCTAAACTAAACAATATAGCACATCATCTAAGTGTAGCCGCTGACACAGTGTCATGTGTAGGTCTAAAAGCAGATTGGTGCTCATTTAAGAATAGAATGAAAAGTTCTAAGATGAGAGTTGGCTAGGGACTCTAAAACTGTAGCAAGGCAAGATAGCTTGGAAATTGGACTGTAGTTATCCAAGTCAGAAGGATCTCCACCTTTGTGTAGGGGGAGGACATGAGCAGTTTTCCAGATCTTAGGGGTAACCCCAGAAATAACCTCAATTGTCAAGTTAAAAATATAGGTTAATGATTCTGCAATAAGTGGGGCAGAAAGCTGCAGCCAAAAGGGATCAAGTGAGTCAGCCCCAGTGGATTTTTTGGATCTTTAATAAGGTACAGCATAGACATCAAATGGTTGAAATGAAAATCAGGATGTGTATCTGGGAATGTATTGTTCTCTGCAACCTGGCTTGAGGTGAGTAAATAACTCCCTCTGCTGGAATTAAAGTTTTATCAAATAAATGTCCTCTCACTGTCAACTGCGTTTATTTTCAGCAAACTTAACATGTGTGAAAATTTGAATGAACATAACAAGATTCAACAACTGAGACATAAACTGAACAAGTTCCACGGACATGTGACTAACAGAAATGGACTAATGTGTCCCTGAACAAAGGGGGGGGGGGGGTCAAAATCAAAAGTAACAGTCAGTATCTGGTGTGGCCACCAGCTGCATTAAGTACTGCAGTGCATCTCCTCCTCATGGACTGCACCAGATTTGACAGTTCTTGCTGTGAGATGTTACCCCACTCTTCCACCAAGGCACCTGCAAGTTCCCGGACATTTCTGGGGGGAATCGCCCTAGCGCTCAGCCTCCGATCCAACAGGTCCCAGACGTGCTCAATGGGATTGAGGTCTGGGCTCTTCGCTGGCCATGGCAGAACACTGACATTCCTGTCTTGTATAAAATCATGCACAGAACGAGCAGTATGGCTGGTGGCATTGTCATATTGGAGGGTCATGTCAGGATGAGCCTGCAGGAAGGGTACCATATGAAGGAGGAGGATGTCTTCCCTGTAATGCACAGCGTTGAGGATTGCCTGCAATGACAACAAGCTCAGTCCGATGATGCTGTGACACACCGCCCCAGACCATGACGGATCCTCCACCTCCAAATCGTTCCCGCTCCAGAGTACAGACCTCGGTGTAACGCTCATTCCTTCGACGATAAACACGAATCCGACCATCACCTCTGGTGAGACAAAACTGCGACTTGTCAGTGAAGAGCACTTTTTGCCAGTCCTGTCTGGTCCAGCGACGGTGGGATTGTGCCCATAGGCGACGTTGTTGCCGGTGATGTCTGGTGAGGATCTGCCTTACAACAGGCCTACAAGCCCTCAGTCCAGCCTCTCTCAGCCTATTGCAGACAGTCTGAGCACTGATGGAGGGATTGTGCGTTCCTGGTGTAACTCGGGCAGTTGTTGTTGCCAACCTTATCCATGCCCCGCAGGTGTGATGTTCGGATGTACCGATCCTGTGCAGGTGTTGTTACACGTGGTCTGCCACTGCGAAGATGATCAGCTGTCCGGCCTGTCTCCCTATAGCGCTGTCTTAGGCATCTCACAGTACGGACATTGCAATTTCTTGCCCTGGCCACATCTGCATTCCTCATGCCTCCTTGCAGCATGTCTAAGGCACATTCACGCAGATGAGCAGGGACCCTGGGCATCTTTCTTTTGCTGTTTTTCCAAAGTCAGTAGAAAGGCCTCTTTAGTGTCCTAAGTTTTCATATCTTTCACCTTAATTGCCTACCGTCTATAAGCTGTTAGTGTCTTAACCGTTCCACAGGTGCATGTTTATTAATTGTTTATGGTTTATTGAACAAGCATTGGAAACGGTGTTTAAACCCTTTCAAATTAAGATCTATGAAGTTATTTGGATTTTTACGAATTATCTTTGAAAGACAGGGTCCTGAAAAAGAGACGTTTCTTTTTTTGCTGAGTTTAGTTGGCATGCTGAGGCAGTGGTTATTAAAAGCACCACACATGCCCATCTGATCTGTTATGGGATCAGAGACTGTCATAACCTGTTGGGGTAATGAGGGGATGGAGTTTTGTTTGAGACTGGACTACCTTCCAGAAGGCAGCTGGATTCCCACCATTTTCGGATGCACAGTTCAAGAAGTATGTCTATTTAGCTTTTCTAACCAGGGATCGACATCTATTTCTAAAGGACTGTCAGTGTGACTTAAAATCAGTCAGCCTTAGCCCAAGCTAAATTTCTGTCCTTAAGTTTCTCTGATACTTCATGAGTTGGTTCAGTTATCATCTGAGTTAGATTTAGCTCAATGTAGATATTTTTCAGCATATCAGAAGCTGCCATCAACCAATCAGGATTAAGATCACCCAAAATTAATAATTCCGATTTAGCATAGTTAGATAGCCAAATGTCTGACTTGCTAAGAGCACATGTTGAGGCAGAGGGAGGGCGATAAATTCCCACTAGTGTAAATTGGACATTATTACCAAGGCCCAGATTTAGGACTAGACATTCAAATTGCTACAGAAACATTTAAATTGTCGTTTGTAAATATGGCAACACCTCCACCTCTGCCAACTCTGTCACATCTATAAACATTATAACCAGTCAGAGATACATCAGTTTTCAGCACAGTCTTATTTAGCCAGATATTACAAGAATGTCCATGTTGGTTTAAGAGGCCAGAATTATAATAAAATCAATTTTCGATATCAAACTTCTGGCATTTACATTAATTAGTCCAATGCCGTGGGATTTCAGATCAGACAGAGTCTCTAATACAAGCATACCATGCTCAGTTGGTAACCCCTTATTTGAAAATACCATTGGGCTAGCTTGAATTGGTATAGATACAAGATTGTCTAGAATTGTACAATTGGGACTTTGCTTTGAATGAGGATGTGGATTAAAACAAGAGTCAAAGGTTACCTGTTGCGGGCCTGCAGAATGCTGATAATGCTGATCATTTATGGTTGGGATTACCTGCCCGAAACTTGGGTTGTGGAAAAGTCAATGTCTCAGTGCAGCCTTGAAATGTAAGGACAGGGTCTAGTTCAGTAGACTCATAGCCAGTTATGTAATGCCAGCAACCTACTGAATCTTTTGCTGCCACGACTCAGCGATGGCACTGGGCCTGAAATAATTGGACGCTTTTTAGAGTCTTTCAGAGTTCCAATCAGTTCTATAAAATACTGTTTCAGCCGTTCTGAGCTAGCCACCCTAATGTCATTAGATGCCACATGGACTACGACAGCAACATCCCCGTGTTCTGGCAAGAAACAGTAGGAAGCAGCCCAGTAATGTTCTGTACCCGAGCCCCAGGAGAGCACAAGGTTTTTGCCTGAAAACTGAGATGTTTGTCACCATAGAACTGCCAATGATAACGGTTGGTGAGATGGCAGAGGAGGTCCGGCAGTTTTTGTGACTCTTGCTGGAAGGAAAAACCCATTGTGGCTGACGAAGGAGCCGGTGCGTCAGACACCCTCGATGTCCGGTGAGAGGAGGAGTGTAGCAGATCCAAGTCCGGGGCAGAGTAGCCTAGCGGTTAAGAGCGTTGGGCCAGTAACCGAAAGGTTGCTGGTTCGAATCCCTGAGCTGACTAGGTGATAAATCTGTCTATGCGCTTGAACAAGGCACTTAACCCTAGTTCCTCCTGTAAGATGCTCTGGAAAAAAAGCAGCTGCTAAATTATTTAAATGTCTCTCAGCTACATGGGTGGAGTCCTTTCAATATGGGGCCTGGGCACACACATGCTCCTAGAGAGGAAGCATGTATTGATGGCAGTTCTAAAGTCTCCATCAGAGGCCCAGGCTTTTGGCATAGATGGCAAAGCTCTCATTTCTGGACTGTACGATTGTGCCCCCCACGGCACTGTTAGTAGTAAAGTTATTCATTTTAACCACCTAAATATACTCACATTCATTAAAAATGTAGTATTTGAAACTCAAACATTAATTTCTCAACTGTTTTTTTCTATAATCCTACAGGCTCTTTATCATTTTCTGTACTTTATATTCCAAAGCAACCACATTATGCATGCCCACCATGGTATTTGGCAGCTGCTATTTGAGAACTCATCTGGTTTACAAATCAAACTCTAGTTATCTTATTGCAGAGCACATTGTACAACTGTTTTTAGAAAATATTGTATTACAAGGTATGCTTTGTGTAGGCTATGCTTTATGTGTAGGCTAACCCTCATTCTAGCATACATGACACACACACACATCTTTCTATCTACATGCTTTTATTTGGGTTTCTATGCAAAGTATATGTTTCTTTAAGCCTGAAGCTAATTACTTGAATTGAGACATACTGTATCATGCCAAAACATGATTCAACAATTTAATTAACTGACAGAGAGATAGTTAATGAAACACAAGTTGGCATTTACAGTAGGCTAGTCTGTAACATTGGCTAGCTTTCAATAAATTGGCTAAATGGTCAACGGATTTACCTCTTCATATTGTCAAGACAATTCGTATTGCATGCTACATATTTCAAGTGCACTCAAAAACAGATATTTATCTTTTTTTCAGTCTGGGAGCTAGCTAGCTATGTATGTTCCTCTTCATCAGACAGCAGCTCACGTTTTCGCAAGAGGCTGTGTTTACATCATAGATAGAAGCATAGCCTTCATCACGAGGGGTATGTACGGGATTTCTGATTTGGTTTTAAGTTTAGTAGTTAAGCAAATGTTTCTTAGTGGCTGAGTGTTGGAATATATGTTTTAGGAGAAAATTTGTAAGAATTGAAGGGGCCAACAAATTTGTGTCACAAGAATGTTTTACTGTCATATACAAAAAAATCTGTTACTCCCTTAAGGGTTCGGCCAACCACCTATCTGTCCTCCACCTCAAAAACCGTAAATCTAATTTTACTGCTTGCATCAGTTACTTGATGTGGAATAGAGTTCCATATAGTCATGGCTCTATGTAGTACTGTACACCTCCCACAATCTGTTCTGGACTTGAGGACTGTGAAGAGACCAAATTATTATTATTTTTACTGTGAAATAGCAATGTATCTGGTCAAACACAATTTTTTTCAAAAGTTTACTAAGGGTTGGTAACGGGGTGATTGGTTGACTATTTGAGCCAGTAAATGGTGCACTACTATTCTTGGGTAGCGGAATGACTTTTGCTTTCCTCCAGACCTGAGGGCACACACTTTCCTGTAGGCTTAGATTGAAGAGATGGCAAATAGGAGTGGCAATATCGTCTGCTATCACCCTAAGTAATTTTCCATCCAAGTTGTCAGATCCAGGTGGCTTGTCATTGTTGATAGACAACAATAATTGTTTCACCTCTTCCACATTCAAGTCACGGAATTAAAAATTACAATGGTTGTCTTTCATAATTTGGTCAGTTATGCATGGATGTGTAGGTTCAGAATTTGATGTTGGCATGTCATGCCTAAGTTTGCTATCCTTGTCAATGAACAAATCATTGAAGTAGTTGGCAATATCAGTGGGTTTTGTGATGAATGAGCCATCTGATTCAATGAATGATGGAGCCAAGGTTGCCTTTTTGCCCCAAATTTCATTTAAGGTGCTCCAAAGCTTTTTAATATCATTCTTTATATTATTTATCTTTGTTTCAAAGTACAGTTTCGTCTTATTTTGTTCAGTTTAGTCACATGATTTCTTAATGTACAGTATTGTTTGCGAATCGGCTGTGCAGCCGGACTTATTTGCCATTCTTTTTTCCTCATCCCTCTCAACCATAACATTTTTCAATTCCTCATCAATCCACAGAGATTTAACAGTTTATACAGTTATTTTCTTAATGGGTGCATGCTTATTAGTAACTGGAACAAGCAAATAAATAAATATGTCAAATTCAGCATCTGGTTGCTCCTCATTACACACCAGAGACGAGCAAATATTATTTACATTTTCAACATAGGAATCACTACAAAACATCTGTTTACATGTTATAGGCTGATATTATTATGTTAGTATATGCTTATACAGTGGGGAGAACAAGTATTTGATACACTGCCGATTTTGCAGATTTTCCTACTTAAAAAGCATGTAGAGGTCTGTAATTTTTATCATAGGTACACTTCAACTGTGAGAGACGGAATCTAAAACAAAAATCCCGAAAATCACATTGTATGATTTTTAAGTAATTAATTAGCATTTTATTGCATGACATAAGTATTTGATACATCAGAAAAGCAGAACTTAATATTTGGTACAGAATCCTTTGTTTGCAATTACAGAGATCATACGTTTCCTGTAGTTCTTGACCAGGTTTGCACACACTGCAGCAGGGATTTTGGCCCACTCCTCCATACAGACCTTCTCCAGATCCTTCAGGTTTCGGGGCTGTCGCTGGGCAATACGGACTTTCAGCTCCCTCCAAAGATTTTCTATTGGGTTCAGGTCTGGAGACTGGCTAGGCCACTCCAGGACCTTGAGATACTTCTTACGGAGCCACTCCTTAGTTGCCCTGGCTGTGTGTTTCGGGTCGTTGTCATGCTGGAAGACCCAGCCACGACCCATCATCAATGCTCTTACTGAGGGAAGGAGGTTGTTGGCTAAGATCTCGCAATACATGGCCCCATCCATCCTCCCCTCAATACGGTGCAGTCGTCCTGTCCCCTTTGCAGAAAAGCATCCCCAAAGAATGATGTTTCCACCTCCATGCTTCACGGTTGGGATGGTGTTCTTGGGGTTGTACTCATCCTTCTTCTTCCTCCAAACACGGCGAGTGGAGTTTAGACCAAAAAGCTCTATTTTTGAATCATCAGACCACATGACCTTCTCCCATTCCTCCTCTGGATCATCCAGATGGTCATTGGCAAACTTCAGACGGGCCTGGACATGCGCCTGCTTGAGCAGGGGGACCTTGTGTGCGCTGCAGGATTTTAATCCATGACGGCGTAGTGTGTTACTAATGGTTTTCTTTGAGACTGTGGTCCCAGCTCTCTTCAGGTCATTGACCAGGTCCTGCCGTGTAGTTCTGGGCTGATCCCTCACCTTCCTCATGATCATTGATGCCCCACGAGGTGAGATCTTGCATGGAGCCCCAGACCGAGGGTGATTGACCATCATCTTGAACTTCTTCTATTTTCTTCTTTTTTCTAATAATTGCGCCAACAGTTGTTGCCTTCTCACCAAGCTGCTTGCCTATTGTCCTGTAGCCCATCCCAGCCTTGTGCAGGTCTACAATTTTATCCCTGATGTCCTTACACAGCTCTCTGGTCTTGGCCATTGTGGAGAGGTTGGAGTCTGTTTGATTGAGTGTGTGGACAGGTGTCTTTTATACAGGTAACGAGTTCAAACAGGTGCAGTTAATACAGGTAATGAGTGGAGAACAGGAGGGCTTCTTAAAGAAAAACTAACAGGTCTGTGAGAGCCGGAATTCTTACTGGTTGGTAGGTGATCAAATACTTATGTCATGCAATAAAATGCAAATGAATTACTTAAAAATCATACAATGTGATTTTCTGGATTTTTGTTTTAGATTCCGTCTCTCACAGTTGAAGTGTACCTATGATAAAAATTACAGACCTCTACATGCTTTGTAAGTAGGAAAACCTGCAAAATCGGCAGTGTATCAAATACTTGTTCTCCCCACTGTACATGTTTCATTAGTTGTTATATGTCAGGATTACTTCTGTCTGCAATCCCATGTAAAATAAAACAGGTTATCTACCCGCTTGGCATAGTTCTGGCTACAATACAGTATCCAGGCCATGATGAGTAATCCCTTCATTGTTGTTATGGAACCCAAGATGGCTACCAGTTAGTCCTTCTAGTTACTCACCTAAAATGGCCGACCGGTGACATCATAACATCCGGTCACTTCCTCATACGAATTGTAGCCTCTACCAAGATTGTCCATTGTTAGCCAAATCGCATGCTAACTCCTAGCTGCTAACCCTAATGCAAACTCATCCCTACTGTACATAGTGCTGTATGCTGTACATATAGCCTACTGGCCTAGTGTGCTAGCCTCCAATGTATATACTGTGTGCTACTACCCACAGCCTGTGGCCTGCTAGCCTAGCATGCTAGCTTTTCTTGTATATCTTATATATGCTAGCCACTAATTGTATCCTGTGTATACTATGCTATGCTAGCCCACCTGTATATACTGTCAGTAAGCCATACTGTTAGCCTAGCTGCTAATACATGCTAGTAGCTCTGTCCATAGTGTACTATTGTGCCCTACTGTGTACCACATTAGCCTATGCTAATACCTGACCATTATAGTACACGTGTCATTCTCATTGCTATTACATAGTCATTAGCCTGTAATGCCATTATGTAATACATGCTCTTCTCTTGTAGACAACCACTACAACACTTACACTACTAATAGTCTCCTCTTCCTGTTTGCCGTGTGTGTTTGCTGTTTGTAAATAAAGTGTGCCTCGTCTCCCTGTCTCCTGCTGGTCATTCTACATCCTCTAACCGGGATGCCGGGATAGTTGGACCTAAACCGGCACCTCTATCGGAGTCCACCACCAGTTGGTAGCACTCTTTTTCAATGGCTTTTATAAACCATGTTCAAGACATGTTATTAGTCAAGATACTTTGTCAATGGAAATGGAAATTGTGCTGATTTGGTGCCGATATGGTGGTCTTCCAGGACCAGCTACATCTAAATTGGCTCTACCATCACCGTGTAGCTTTATGCTGAGAGAACAGGGGTGTATTTCAATAGTCCAAAGAGGCTTCTTCTCCTCAGCTCTTCTCCTTCATCTCTTGCATTGGTCTAAAAAGACAAGATGGGTGTAAATGAAGGAAAAGAGTCAAGGAGACCACATATCAAAATTGGATATGTAGCTAAATCTGGTGCAACATTTGTTGTGCATGGTCCCTGACAAATGAATTAATAAAATAAGGCAAGGAGAGGAAGCCATTTTAGACTATGGACATTCCCCTTAGATGATGTAGTCTTCCGGGGTGAAGTTTCCCCTGAGTACAGATCTAGGATCAGCTTCTCCTCCCCGATTTATGGCTCCCGAGTGGCGCAGCGGTCTAAAGCGCTGCATCACAGTGAAGCCTGCATCACAGGCTTCACTACACACCCTGGTTCAATCCCGGACTGTATCACAACCGGCTGTGATCGGGAGTCCCATAGGTCGGTGCACAAATGGCCCAGCGTCATCCGGGTTAGGGGTGGGTTTGGCCGGGGTAGGCCATCATTGTAAAATAAGAATTAGTTCTTAACTGACTTGCCTAACAAAACAAAAAGTGGGGGAAATGTGAAAACTGAGCGCATGGGGTCAAAGGGGAAAGGTGAAGGCCTCAGCAGTCGGAGTCCATCATCTCTGGGTGGGCCGACTGGCAGCTGCTGGGCGGTGTGAAGACTTCCGGGTCGCTGATGCCCAGCTGGAGGTCAAAGAAGCGGATAGAGGTAGTGACGCTGCTGTTCCTGGTGTAGGTCTCCTGGACAGGGTAGCAGTCCTTCACTGTGTAGACGCCCACCCACGCCTCATCTGGTGTAGCAGGGAGAGGTAGGATTAGGATTTACTTTATTGTCCCTGAGGGGAAATTTGTACATTAAAATGTGCTGTTGCGTCTACATAGAATAGCATAGGTTAAAAACATGAGTCCCCCCCCCCCCCCCACACACACACACAAAGGTTAATCAGTCCATGGCAAGGCTGTGACTCGGTGGTCAGTTCCACATGATTTAATAAGTCAAACATTAGTCACATAAAGTGGCCTAGTTGGTCTAGCAGTACTGGCACAGCATTTGACACATATCTACAGTGTCTGCATATGTTTGAATCTGGCCAACTGCCCTTTGACAACCTCTATCACTATATTTTCAATAAAATCTGAAAATCCCTTAAAATGTATACTTGAATAAACACTATGCACATGGTAATCTTCCACAATAATGCACAATTATGAGTTAGACATCACAACATACAAATAGGATACTTTGCAAGGGCCTGTATTCTCAGAGTGGTGAAAATGATCCCATTTCACCAAGAGCCAATTTGCAGCAAGACAACTAGGAAATCGCCACCAAGGGTCAAGTGGACAAAATCTGTGTTAACTGTTGTGACTCACATGATTCCCTTGACCTTTTGAAATAAGTTGCTTGTCATCTCCTGACAAGCACTTTGCACTGAACACCCTTAAAACGTTTTGGGGATAGGGGGCAGCATTTTCACTTTTGGATGAATAGCGTGCCCAGAGTGAACTGCCTCCTACTCTGTCCCAGATGCTAATATATGCATATTATTATTAGTATTGGATAGAAAACACTCTGAAGTTTCTAAAACTGTTTGAATGATGTCTGTGAGTATAACAGAACTCATATGGCAGGCAAAAACCTGAGAGAAATCCAACCAGGAAGTGGGATATCTGAGGTTGGTCGATTTTCAACTCAGTCCCTATTGAATGCACAGTAGGATATGGATCTGTTTGCACTTCCTACGGCTTCCACTAGATGTCAACAGTCTGTAGAACCTTCAATGAGGCTTCTACTGTGATGTAGAGACGGATGGGAGCTGTTTGAGTCAGTGGTCTGGCAGAGAGCCAGGTCCCGGTCACGCGCATTTCACATGATAGCGACCTGCGTTCCATTGCTTCTCTACACACAAAGGAATTCTCCGGTTGGAACGTTATTGAATATTTATGATAACAACATCCTAAAGATTGATTCTATACTTAGTTTGACAAGTTCTTCGACCTGTAATATAACTTTTTGAAGTTTTCGTCCGACGTTCGGCTGTACCTGCACGAGCGTTTGGATATGTGTACTAAACGTGCTAACAAAAGTAGCTACTTGGACATAAATAATTATCGAACAAAACAACAATTTATTGTGGAACTAGGATTCCTGGGAGTGCATTCTGATGAAGATCATCAAAGGTAAGGAAATATTTATAATGTAATTTCTGATTTCTGTTGATTCCAACATGGCAGAATTTTTTTTTTTTTTCTGAGCGCAGTCTCAGATTATTGCATGGTTAGCTTTTTCCGTAAAGTTTTTTTGAAATCTGACACAGCGCTTGCATTAAGAATAAGTGTTCCTTAATTCTATCTAAAACATGTATCTTTCATCAAAGTTTATGATGAGTATTTATGTTATTTGACGTGGCTCTCTCGCTTGCATTAAGAATAAGTGTTCCTTAATTCTATCTAAAACATGTATCTTTCATCAAAGTTTATGATGAGTATTTATGTTATTTGACGTGGCTCTCTGCAATTTCTCCAGATATTTTGGAGGCATTTCTAAACATGGCGCCAATGTAAACTGAGATTTTTGGATATAAATATTAACTTTATCGAACAAAACATATATGTATTGTGTAACATGAAGTCCTATGAGTGTCATCTGATGAAGATCATCAAAGGTTAGTGATGAATTTGATCTCTATTTCTGCTTTTTGTGACTCCTCTCTTTGGCTGGAAAAATGGCTGTGTTTTTCTGTGACTTGGCTCTGACCTAACATAATCGTTTGGTGTGCTTTCGTCGTAAAGCCTTTTTGAAATCGGACACTGTGGCTGGATTTACAACAAGTGTATCTTTAAAATGGTGTATAATACATGTATGTTTGAGGAATTTTAATTATGAGATTTCTGTTGTTTGAATTTCGCACCCTGCACTTTCACTGGATGTTGGTCAGGTGGGACATTAGCGTCCCACGTACCCTAGAGAGGTTAACAGACTTCCCCAGAGGAAGTTGCCGCCACTATTTCATTGTAATTTCCTGTCCTAGAGAGGAAATGCATGTTTAGGTTCAACCGAAGAATGATGAAGGCTACTTATACATATTCACAAATTGGGTATGAGAATTTCCACGTGGAGTTGATAAACATTAACAAATAGGGCACTGAAAGCCGTCAGTGAAGCTAGCTTGAATGCTAACCTTATCTAGCTAGCTATCTTGCTAACATTATCTAGCTAGCTAATGTTATCGGTTGTTGTTGTTGTTTTTTACTACACCGTATTCAAAATATTAGCCAACTGGCTCTATGGCTGGTTCTGGAGCTGGATATGTCATAAGCATTGATTTAGGGAAAACTTTGCCACACTGGCCTATTGTTATATCCAAAGTTTTGGCATCTTCTATAAATTGCAGTGGAGCACATAGTGAAACAAAACTTTAATGATCAAAACCATTCATCTCTGGGCTATGGGTGGAGCATATCACACATATATACCATTTATAAAATTGTAATATTATTTTTTTTAAACAGACTAGCTAAAAAATTATTGAACATTTATAAATTATCCAATGGATTATGATAATGTTTCTGGTTTAAAAAAATGATGCAAAAACATATGTTTGCACCCTCTATTTTAAATTTGCTCCATTACTCAGGTGGCCAAGTGAAACACAAGTCTGTTTGGTTCATCTGAGTCGATAAGAAGAATAACTTTACAGGTGTTTCTGATTGATAATAATTGGGGCGGCAGGTAGCCTAGTGGTTAGAGCGTTGGGCCAGTAGCCGAAAGGTTTCTAGATCGAATCCCCGAGCTGACAAGGTAAAACAATACGTCGTTCTGCCCCTGTTCTTAGGCCGTCATTGTAAATAAGAATTTGTTCTTATCTGACTTGCCTAGTTAAATAAAAGGTAAAAAAAAAAATTAAACAATGCCATGCTGGTGGGTGGTAACATTCAAATAAAACCCAGCCCTGAAACGAAATGTAGGCCTAAAATGATTTGTATATCATAGGAAAAGACACCACATTCACACGGATTTGCAGTGGGCAGTTTGGATTTGTCACTCAAGCCCAAATATATCATACTTTGACTAAAACAATGACTTAAATGTTTGTCGTTGACTTAAATCGTTGTGCAACATTATGGGTAAGCTCTGGCCATTGTCTTTCATCTCGAAAAAGTTGATTTCTACTGGTGTGGGCATTTAACATTGCTCTATATATATGAACATTAGAAGATAAAAGTAAACATTGAAGCATTTCCTGTTTCTTCTAAATAAGATGGCGTTTGCCAGCCCACTGGTGCTTCCAAACATTTATAAACCAACTTTTATTAATTCATTTGTCAGGGACCAACTTTTTTGTCTTCAATGGACCTTCATCAGGGGCCTTCACTTCCTTCTAAGTATAACGTTTTTCTACAAGCACCTGGTAACACAATGGAGTGAGTGTAGGAACTACTTCCTAATCTTGAGTTGCACCCCCTTTTGCCCTCAGAACAGCCTCAATTCGACGGGACATGGACTCTACAAGGCGTCGAAAGCGTTCTACAGGGATACTGGCCCATGTTGACTCCAATGCTTCCCACAGTTGTGTCAAGTTGGCTGGTGGACCATTTTTGAGTCACGCGGGAAACTGTTGAGTGTGAAAAGCACAGCAGCATTGCAGTTCTTGACGCACAAACCAGTGCGCCTGGAACCAACTACCATACCCTGTTTAAAGGCACTTACTTTTGCGGGCTGGTTTCCTATCTGACCACTCCTGCACCTCGATCATGTCTCCAGGTCCACCGATAAAGTACTGGTCCTCATAGGTGGAGTTCATAGGGATGTCAAAGGGGTCCCAGGCCTGGGTCAAGGGGATCTTAGAACACTGCTTCGTCTTCTGCTCGATCTGGAACAGCAGGCCACTGTTGTACAGGTAGATAAACTCAAAGTATCTGGAGAGTGAGTGGAAAACAAAGGAAATATTAAAATGTCAAGTTTGTAATAATAGCAGAAAATGCATGTGATTTGAATCAATCATACTGTAGCTAGGTAAATAGTAGCTATTCAACATAAGAACCACAGGGTTGGTCCTTTTAACATTAGGCCTATTATAATGCCTTTTGCATTACTGATTGATCATTGATAATAACCAAGTAATTAGATTATTGTTCAAGGTCTATCTATGCTGTGAGAAAAACACTTCTCCTCTTTTGGCTCTGGCTGTTGTCATTTGTTTTACTTGGGCCTATTAGGGGTACGGAGAGCTTATCCAAAAACAGGGCACTGGATCAACTACTTTCATGAAGGTCAGCAACAATGCTGACTCATAGGTCTGAACATAAAACAGTTCTAGTTCATAAAGAACACATATGCTTATTATTTAAAATATGAATATAAAAACATTTATAGTCTTATTATGTTGGTAAAGGTTCAATATCACACAATGTATTTTTGTTTCAGAATTTTGCTGTTATTGTCTATTTAGGTCTGCAATCACGATGGTAGAGGGACAGCTCAAGCCATATTGACGCTTTGTAGCGGCCATCATCGGTATAGCATCAGTATCCACAATACCTAAGCTTTGTTTATTTGACCTCAGCAGTTGGACAAACGCTATTCATGAATAAAAACGAATGTTTCAAAGTAGCCTCCTTACTTCTGGCATGGTGTATGTCTTTTATTCTGTTGAAGAAGCCTTATTCTGTGGTTCTGTGCATCATACGACACCGAGGCCCGTGCATTTCGCCCAGTGTCGTGGTTGTATTCGACGGATCTGCCCTCCCATTGCAAGGGCGCAAGACAGGGCTGAGCCGGTGGTGCGAAAGCTGTCTCCGGGTAGCTCAGAGCAGGTACCACCGCTCCCAAGCAAAATGCAAACACAAGAGGTACAAAATGAGTCATCCTGGAGATATGGAATTCATTCAAGTGAAGGTAAAAACCATGAACTGTTGATTCCATTTGATATGTGGCAGCAGGTTGATAACACCACTGAGTCTTTGATACCGTTACACTCAAATAAAAAGCCCTTTGGTTTTTTTCATAGCAGCTCACGCAGTCGCAAATCCGTCATATGATAATAAACATGTTTGTATAAAAAGGATACATTTAAGGTAATATTATGTTATATTAATTATTGTAAACATATATAGCATGATATGCAGTCGTACCTTTAGAATTTAACAAGCACAGGAACATTTAGCATTTTGAAATGTACATGTTTAAAATGGATATTTGCCACTTATCTTTATTTCTTTACAACGTATTTATATAAATGATATAAACATAAATAATAGCCAACAAATAATAGCCCATACATAGTATGGAACGCCGTTTGGGTCTTTACGTGTCAAAAAATATACACTTCAAATAACACTATTTGACGTGTCAAATAAGCTTGTTGACCAATCAGGACCTGAATATGACTGCAGTCACATAACAATTTATCGCGTTCATTCATTTTTTACGTAGTTATTACACATTGATTACACTATCACTCGTATTTCATATGTCAAAACGATTCATCGATACGTATGATATGATGCTGGTAAACTTGTCTCGCGCACCTGCCCTTCCCCAAGCTCTGGACAGTGCTTGTCATAAAAAAGCTAGCTAGCTGATGGATGCAAACAATGTTCTTCCCCAAAAACACAGCAAAAAGACATAATCTGTTTCAATAGCTATAATTAGCTAGCTAAGGGGGACAGATCAAGTAGCTAGGTGTCATCATCTAAAATAACCCTAATTTGTAAGACAGTTCTTACTTGATTAATGGTGGTCGGAGCCATCCATGTGAAGCTAGCCATAATAAGGATTAGCCACAATAGTGGACTTTGCGGTTAGCCTTCAAAATAAAATTTCATTGAGAGTAATGCAAATGAATACAAATAGTAGAATTATGCCATACTTGAATAGATCGTGCTAAACGAGGTTGGAATGTTGTTATATAAAATCAACAAAATACAATAATTTCTTAATTTCACAAAAATCTGCTGAAATCACACTGGATGTATTAGACTTTAGAATTGCATTGGGGGCATACTTATTTCACTGTACAACCTACCTATGGATTGTGGATCAATGACATGGGGTATCAGTCTACTCAGTGACACCCAGAGAACATTAGCGTCGTAGCTCTTATTGCGTGACTCTGAAACAACTGTGAATTGAGCCTCATGTATTGTACAACACTGATCCAGAGGAAAACCAATAGAACGTGGATGTTCTGGAGCCTGATAACTCTTGAGGAGGACTTTGGGGGAAAAGCACTTGGGTACTGAGTAGGCTGATACCCCATTTCATTGATCCCCAATCGTTAGGTAAGGCTGTACAGTGCAATATGAATGTCAAAACGCACAATAGGCTGACTGGGGAGGTGATTTCCCACAGTCAAAGTCCCGCAATATGAGCTACGACGCTAATATTTCTGTAAACTCTTCAAAGTTGTCTTCTCTGGTTGTCTCCAAGTAGACTGATACCCCATTTCATTGCTCCACATTCCAACACTCCAACCATGTTTAACATTATCAAGTCTAAATATGGCATGATTTCAACAATTGTAACCTTCTGCATCACTTTCAAATAGGGACTTTTATTTTAAAGGCGAACCACAATTTCCACTATTGTGGCTAACCCTTATTGTGGCTATCTTCACAACACATAACCCGGTACGGTCAAGCCATAGTATAGTAGTTAGATACAGCTAGCTAGATGCTTATAACGTTAGTTTTGGGCAACAGGGTTAAGTAGCAGGCTAGCTATTTTTTTCAATAGCAGAACAAGAAGTGGCTACCTAGCTAATACTTACTCACATGGATTCCCAAATCATTGCTAAGAATATTGAAAATGACTCCAGTTTCTACTGTTCATTGTTTTCAGGCTGGTTGTATTGGTGCTAGCTAGGTACCAAGCTAAAGCTAGCTAGTTACCCCATAAGTTGCTGATAACATCTGTATCAAAGATATTTGCAAACATTTTTGATCCTGCTCGTTTGATCCTGATCTAATATCAAATAATATCGAATGCTTACACAGACGTTTTCACATTCGGTCGAACAAATAATGCCTTATTACCAACGCGGTATTGTATAGTTTTGACAGTGATCGTAATGGTTGCGCTTGGCTTGCACGTGCAAATTCAGCACACACAACATTCTATAATAGAATTGTGTTATTTGACGTCAGGTATCTTTAACGCGCAAAGACCCAAACGGCGTTCCGTACAATAGTGCGTAGGCTAAATTACATTATGTTTTTATTTCTATCTTACTGTTATCTAGATCTGTTCATGTGCATGTTTTTTTTTATCAAACTTGTAACGAGAGGGCGGGCTTGTAAAAGTTTTGGTTCCATCAATCAGTTGATCGCTAGTTTCGCCAGAGATAAAACAATAGCACAATTTCTAAACCATACTGTACTGTCTTTGACAATAGAGCTCGCCAGCTTGTAGTCCTAAAACCCGGACATTAGTTAGCCTACCTCTGGTTTGTTCAGCCATTGCTATAGGGAAAGAATAGGGTTTTGGCACATATAGCGAAAATAAGGTCTGAGATTAACACAGGTTTGGGAGTTTTTATACGTTTTGTTCTATGAGATAATATCAGTTGGTTAACATGACCTTTATGATTGATGAAGGCTTTGTGCTTTATGTGCCTTTTTAAATTACATAAATTGCTTCATAATTCACAAAAAGTGACGTTAGCTGATTAAGATGATCTAATTGAACAAAACGTATAATATCTCCTAAACTTGTGTTTACCACATACTTTATTTTGGGCATTTATCCAAAACCCTACAAAAACTCTATTTCCCAATAGGCTTAATTCCACGAACCATTGCGGGGTTGGTGCCTACAAAAAGACGCCATTACCTATTGCCAGAGATGAAGCGAGGCCCAACTCAGCGGAAAATCTGTCTCCCTCCAGTAGGTGGCGTTTTTTTTTTCTTCGTCCACTAACCAATTCGTTTTTGTATGGAGGTAAATGAGAGTGTCGAATTTGGTAAACAAAAAACATGTATGGCTTGTTGCTACATGAGGTTTATTGATAAAATAGAAGTTTCGTAATGCTTAAGTTGTTACTAGTGTACTGATATAAGTACGACACGTAACATCCCAGCAACTTTGAGAAAACACGCTATAACGGAATTATCTCAAGATTGCTATGCATATTCATAGTAGCATTGGGTCTCTTTCCATGGAATACAGGTTGTTGACGTCAACAACCCTCATGAAATATTCAAAATAATATCACTATAATGAGATGTATCCACCAATCAAAATACATGATAGGCGGGAGCTAGACAGCCGGCTGGGCCACTTTGTGGACAACGACTCATATTGTTAGGGTGAAGAGACATGTATCTAGTATCTAGTTTCAATGTACAGTGAAATGCCTTTCTTGCAAACTCAAAACCCAAGAATGCAATATTCAATAACAATGAATTACTAGAAAAAAAGACACGAGAAATAAGAATAGGAAATATGAAATACACAATAAAGTAAGTAAGTAAGTACCTATACTATATACAGGAAATATTTTAAAAGTCAGTTCCAATACAATATTTACATGTGCAGGGATATTGGAGTGATGGAGGTAGATATGTATAGTAGTAAGGGGACTAGGCAACAGGGTATAAGATAAACAGAGTAGCAGTAGCTTGCATCTTGTCAGTATATCCATAATCTTTGCTATTGATATCTATGTGGGAGGGTTAGGTTATAATGCCGCATTTAAAACAACTGGGAACTCGGAAATATGCCGACTTCCGAGTGTTCATGACAGTGGAGGCTCCTCAGAGGAGGAAGGGGAGGACCATCCTCCTCAGTGAATTTCATAAAAATAAAAATTGTAAAACATTCAAAAAGTTATACATTTGGGATAAAACTATACTAAATATAATCACGTCACCAAATAAGTGATTAAAACACACTATTTTGCAAAGAAGGTCTACAGTAGCCTCAACAGCACCATGGTGTAGCCGGAGGACAGCTAGCTTCCGTCTTTCTCTGGGTACATTGACTTCAATACAAAACCTAGTAGGCTCATGGTTCTCACCCCGTTCCATAGACTTACACAGTAATTATGACAACTTCCAGAGGACGTCCTCCGTCTTTCAGAGCTCTTGCAGCTTGAACTTACATGTTGTCCACCCAATCAAAGATCAGAGAATGAATCTAGTACTGAAAGCATAAGCTCCAGCTAACTAGCACTGCAATGTATGAAATGTGGCGAGTAGTTGACTCAAAGAGAGAGAAAGACAAAAGTTTAACACTTTTGAACAAATTCATTTCTTCCAAAATTAAGGAGAAGCAAGAGAGAAAGAGAGAGATTGTCATTCTTTTTCACTTTCAGTTTCACTTACTTAGCTAGCAAATGCAGCTAGCTAGTTTAGCCTGCTGAAACAGAGGGATGCTATGTTAGCTAGCTGGCTATGACTTTCCAACACAACACTGGAACTCTTCCAAGTCAAGGTAAGCTTTTGGTATTACTAATTTATTGCCACTGGGGCCTGCCGGTGTAACTGCTTACTGACTGTACACTAACGTTGCTGCATGATTGTAGTGGGTTTACTAACGCGTTAGTTCTATTAGCTATGTTGACTATAATGTTACTTTAGCTAATATGGGGACTAATAGGGTAACAACGATGTAGGCTGTGTGCAGCGGTTTGGCTTGAAAAGTTTTTTTCACCTGGTCACATATAGTTGATGTGTTGGGCATTGAAGTCCACAAGCGAAGGGAAGAGGTGAGAGGAGGAGAGCCATAGATGTGAGAATGAATACAACGTGGCTGCAATGAAAGTGAACTGTGTTTACGCGTGATCAGGGGTGTATTCATTCTGCCGAAAAACATTTCTTAAACGGAAGCAAACGGAACAAAAACGGGGATAAACTTACCTGAAATTGTCCAATAGAAACTGTTGAACTAATGATTACATCCTATATCAACTAGATGCAGGCAAGAGTGTGCAAGGCTTTATTGAATGTCACTGTCTGTCCATGTGTCACTCTCTGTCACCTCAAATTTGCCTCTCGACCTGTGTGCACCTACGTTGTAAACTTTCATTCATAGGCTAGGTTGTTGCAAACTCATGATGGGTATAGGGAAAATGTTTGTATCATGTTGTAGCCTAAACCTATCGCTGTTACATTGAACTGGGTGAATGGAATATGAATGAGAGTCATGTAATATGCTGTAATAGAAATAAGGCCATGCTCATTTAAAAAAATGGTCCTTCCACCTCTTTAACGACACTGACCTTCTGACCTGACATCATGATTTGACCTCTTTTTTTCCAGAGTTCAAGACATCTGGGACCTGGGAAATACCAGATCAAATAATGACTTCAGTGATCTTCAGGTTGGAAAGTCGGAGCTCTAGAAAGAAGCCTGAGTTACTAAGTTGGAATTCCGAGTTTAATGACTGTTAGAAAATATTTTCCACAGTCGGAACTCGTTTTTTCCGCAGTGTCTTGAACAAACTGAAATCAGAAGTCCGAGTTCCCAGTTGTTTTGAATGCGGCACCAGTTGTCTTGAAAATCTTTGGTTTCGCCACGACGTGGACTAATGAGGAGACGGTGGATGTGGTTGGAAGAGCGCGCTTGTTTGAATTGGAAAAGCGTTGCGGTGGCTATTGATAAAGAAGAACATCAAGACGAAGCAGCTGCTTTACAAGTGGGAGCGCTACGGAGATTGTGACAGACGGTTAAATGTCGTCCCTTGAGAAGGCAAGAACAAAATGTATGTCAGGAGAAGTGCAGTATTATCATAAGGAGACGTATACTTGGAATACGGAGGGGAAATGGAGTGAAAAAGAGAGGCAGAGGAGATCTAAGAGAGAGAGGGAGGAAGAGGGTGAGCTTGAGTATTCAAATTGTCAGGAAAAGGGGAGATGGTTTGTTAAAGAAGAATGGTAGAAAGTGTAAGCAGAGTGAGCTGAAGACAGGAGGTGAAATTAAAGTGAATGAGGGCGAAGTATCGGAGGTGGTAGGTATGGTGAAGTTCTCGGAGCTCGAGGCTTGCACCGAGGGTCAGGATGAAGATGAGTCTGACAGTAGGAGTGAAGTTTTTGGAAAAAGTGGACCCTTGCCTTTTGGCTGATCCATTTGTGGTTTCAGGGTGGGTGATAACAGAGTTGGATGCTGTGGAATCGGTGAGGGTAACCAGAAGTGGTCTTGTGGTAATTGTTTGTGTTTCTGCTGGTCAGAGGGAGAAGGCGCTCCGCATTAAACGAATGGGGGCAAGAGATGTGAATTGTTTTTCTCTCAAGAAAAGGGTGCCATTGAAAGGAGTGATTACTGGGGTAGCAGTAAATGTAAAAGTTGACCAACTGAAGGGGAAGATTCCCGGTGTTTGTGATTCTCGTCGTTTGGTGCGACGCAGACAGGGTGGCGTGAGTGGTGAAACAGAAGATTATTGTCTGTTCTTTTGAAAGTTAATGTTGAGTCTTTGCCCGACAAAGTGATATTAGGCTATATAAGTTATCCTGTACGTGCTTTTGTGCCGAATACATTACGTTGTTACAGGTGTCAAGCTTATGAGCATGTGGCAGCAGTGTGTAGGAGGGAGGTTTCTAGGCGTGAGAAATGTGCAGAAGGGCATGAGACAAAGGAATGTGTAGCATTGGGGAAAGTAGTGGTATGTGTTAATTGTAGGGGTGCCCATGGGGCTAGGGATCAGAAATGTCAGGTGTGAGAGAGGCAGGTTGAGGTTTCCAGGGTTAGAGTAGTGCAGAAGTTGTCATATGCTGAGGCAGTGAAGAAAGTAGAGGAACATGGGTCAAAGGGGAGGGATCCTGAGAGGAGAGGTGTGAGTAGTAGAGCTGTACCATTTAGAGTGATAAACCAACAAGTGATATATGTTTCAGTAAGATTGGATTTTTAGCATTTATAGCAATGGCTATAAATCAACTGTACTGCAGGGATTGAGGTTTTGGTGGCAGCTCCAGAGAGGTATTTGGGTGTGCGAGACTTGACATCATAAGAGTTACAGGGTGTGTTAAGTCCCATCCTTTCAGGTTTTTGGCCTGAAACTAAATAATTTTAAATAGTGGTGTTCTTGTTTATTATGTGAGATTTTTTTGGGTGAGTGTTGTGTTAGATGGCAGGGTATTTGTTTATTTATTTATTTTTTCAAGCAAAGTAGAAGGGAGTTGTACTCCAGTCTAGTAGGTGGCGGTAATGCAAACAATTTTGGTTGAAGAAGAAGTTAAACCTCATCGAAGAAGCAGTGGACTGATGACGTATTGACCTAAGATGGCGAAAAAACTGCTTCGGAAATCTCCTTCGTCCTCAAATAAATTAAATAGTGCAAACATGACGGATGATTTTCAATTACATCTCGACTCAAGCGACGACGACGCTGCCCCAGAAGAGCTGACCTTCGAAGAGTCAAAGGCTTCTGCTCTACGGAGCATGAAAAATGCGTTGGAGACATCCAAAAGGTACAGGCTAGCTACCTGCTAATGCTAACTATCGCCTCATGGTACAGTAGTATTTTGTTTAGTTAGAGTAACGTTGATGAAATCACGTTTTTTAAAATCGAAAACCAGATGTGTTAGGCTTATTTCTAGTAAAACACATCAATTCTGGTCTTCATTTTTACAGTACATTGCAAAAGTGATATTTTGGTATTTTAGTAGTAAATAGTTAATTTTGCCCACGTAGCGGTTCAACTCTACTCTTAAAATCGTGATGTAGAGAAGGTGCCTCTAAATTAGGGTTCCCCAATTTGGCCCCCATGTTTTCTGAGCAAAAAACATTGTTGTTAAATTTTTATTGTTGGGCATAAAATACTTCCAAATGTAAATCACTTGGAGTTGATTTCCTGCTGTTTTTACAATATGTTCCCAAGTATTCCCACGCGTAAGAGACGTGATCTAATACTAATAATAATTGATTGGATTTATATAGCCCTTACATTATTGTGCCAGAACTCTCAACACACATCAGCTGTCAGGAGGAGAGGTGAGGAGTTATATGCCAATTAGGAATGAAGGGAATGATTAGGTGGCCAGGTTGGGAATTGGGGCAAACGCCCCTACTCTCACAATAAGCGCCATGGAATTTTAAATGACCAGAGTCAAGACACCCATTTTTACCTCCCATCCGATAGACGGCACCCTACGCAGGACAATGTATCCAAATGTAATCAAGGTTTGAAATGATTGTTTTCGTCAAATATTATCTGTTTAGGCTTCTTACTGTCAATTTGCAGTCGAAAAATATTTTTTTATTATGTTCTGGCACCCTGACCATCCGCTCAATAAAGAAAATTGTCTCGTGGCTGAAGCTAGTTGATGATCCCTGCTCTAAGTCTTATTCATCTCAGGGGAGGTGTTCGGTATGAAATACACTTCCATCTATATATGCTGAGTGGTACTGCCTCAAGGCTTGCTATAAAAGCAGGTGACAGCGTGCCTTATTTGGTAATGGTCTTGGTAAATGAAGTGTGCAAATATATTCTGCATGATGCTTCCTTGACTAAACCACTGACCTTACACAAAATTCAAAAGGCATTAAGGCACATTTCTGTCTGACCAAATTCAATGTTTTTGCTTACCGTTTCATACTATGAGGTTGAGGATATGTTTGTTTTCATATTTGTAGCTACATCCATCATAAGAAATTGATGTCAGTGGTGGTCATGTCAACTCATATTTTTCCAAACCGCTATGACTGATTGGTCTGCTCAAACAGTTGGCTCATGGTTCAATGGTTGAGTTCTAATCCGACATGGGGAAGATCTTTTTTTCAAATCTTTTTACTATATCCCGTGCCCACACACTTCTAATTCTGAAAAGTGATCGCATACCTGTGAGGGGTCACCCTGGTAGTAGTTTTAGGTTTTTACACAGTACCCAAGACCAATCGGAGTAAATTTAACCATTGAAAAAAGCGCTAGTGCGTAAATACTGCAGTCCGGGTTGGATTGAATTGAGCCCTTAATTTAAGCTATGATTGCATTTTCTTTCCAACTCGATACCGCGATAAATGTGAGTCCACATTTCAAAGATTTATTGCACCCCATGGGGGATTTGAATTTACACCGCAAGTGGCAGTAGATGTCTAGGAACTCGGCACCTTACCACTGTGAGCTAACTGTCCAGAGCCGCCATATTTCCTCACAATGCACATAATTTTATTATCAGAGCGTGCCAGTGGACTTCTGGTAAGTATGCTTTAGTGAGAGAGTATTGGGATATTTATGAGCAATTCCCCCTCCACCCACAACTTCTCACCTGAATTCGTTTTTGGGAAATGTTAAGGGGTTGGGCAAAGGCTGAAATTGGGGTTGAGAGTTACCCTTCAATGGCCGGCCTGAGGTAACGCATTCATTTGTTCACAGAGAAAAGGATTTTCTCAAAGAAAAGCGAAGGAAGAGACAGGAGCTGTTTCAAGAACAGAAGGTAGGTCCATGTCGTCAATATTATTAGCACAGTAACGGCGACGTTACGTCTGTCACAATTGAATCATAATAATTTGGTGGGCGCTTACCAAGGTTTCCGTTCTGAGAATGTGGCCGCGGTCCGGCAGCATTTTAATTTACCGGACCCATATGCATTGGGTGTGTAACCCGATTAGGGAGTCCGCCCACGGTGTTCAGAATGACGGTAATTCACCTCAACAGAACATGCAAGTGGAGGATGCGGTGGCGCGTGTCCTCACCGCACACTTTGAAGATGCTCGAAGGACTGTCCTCGTGTACTTTTCCTCGGCCAACAAGACGAGTAACGAACAGCGGAATCACTAGCCTATGCATAGTCGGCTCGTGCGTTTAGAGTTTGGGGAAGCACATTTTCAGCAGCAAAAATGCACCTTTTCTGATAAAGCATTCCATGGATCATTGGATTTGCAGACTTATGTAATGTGAGGAGTAGATTGTATAGTCATCATTTAGGCTAATATAACTCAATCACTGTGCAAAAAAAAACAGTTAATGCGTGGCTGAGCACGGATAGCGTAGAGGCCTGTGTTATAGGTTATATCAGAAATTCTTCTCTGCATGGCAAAATAAAAACACATTTCATGCAATTCTACTATACTTTATGACCGGACACATTGGCTTGCATTTTTTTACCTATTATTTCTTAACATTAGCGTAGCAATGCACACAAGGCAGTAGTCTACGCGCTAATGTGCATTTGTCTACCGGACAAAGAAAGAAAGTTTAAAAACCAATAGAACGTTTGAGAAATAGACTACTTGTTTCAGTGGCACATGGCGGTCTTTATAAAGTAATTGCCTCCACAGATATGTCCGGCTATTGCCTAGGCTACATTAAAGCAAGGTAAAGCATGCCTCATACTGTATGTAGTAAAACGTTCAGGTTTCAAACAAGTAGACATGTTTTCAAAATGCATACTGCCTCCAGCTAATTGCAAAGTGGTGTGTGACGCATTAATGAAGCCCCCTCCCTTACGTTGCTTATGCATTTGAATGGGAAATGTGCTTTAGTTACCAGTTGAGAAATAAAAATAGTATCTTTTTAAATTGTGGCCAAAACTTATTGGGCTTAAAATAGCTGTCTGCCAGATATTCATGCTGTGTGCATGTAATAAGCAAGATGCATAACAAATATACACGGGTGCCAATTTTATTCCACTAAATTATACAAATGAACCTATAGAACGATAAGTATGACCGGTCAAATGTATTTACATCAACTGGTATTTCCATAAATAATAGGCTAAAAAGCAGAATTTCGCAATGTTTTTTTCTTCTTTTTTTTTCTTCTCCCGGACAATTGTGTTTAACCAGCTTTTCTATTTTGTTACAGCCAAAAGCCGGCTATTACCCTGTTGCTTATACATGTCCTATTTCACACATGTACAAGTTTGTACTATACTCATGTGTGAACTAGATATTTGTTTTTTTTGCATATCCCAACTCCCGCTGTGACCAGCCATTATCCACGGCAACCCTGGAGCAATTAGGGTTAAGTGCCTTGCTCAAGGGCACAAACAGATTTAACCTTGTTGGCTCTGGGATTCGAACAAGCGACCTTTCGGGTACTGGCCCAACACTCTAACCGCTAGGCTACCTGCCGCCCATTTGTGTCAGAAGTTATAGCAAATAAGTTCACTTGCATTAAGGCAGTGTTTTGAGATGTTCTATTTCTCTCAACTTTCAGTTGCCAAGGGCTCAAAGGGTTATAATTTTGAGTGAATTTCTCTTCCATGTTGTTCTGTACAGAAAAGAAGACTTCTCCCTGCACATATTCTAGAAGAAATTGACACAGCTCCATCAAAGTAAGCCTATATTCCAATAAGCCTATATCCCAATATGCAACAATTATGATATACCTTTATATTGGCATATGAAACTAACTCTTCCTAACCCATCTCTTTAGAAAACAGAAGCTACCTGGAGATCAAGGTAGATATGTTAATCACCTCAGATTATTAAAGTAGCCGTCTCATTTACCTTTCGACAAATTGTTAAATGGCAATTGCTTCAGTTTGTAAAACTAAATTGGCTTTTTATCCTTAATCCCAGCTGAAAGCAACAATGAAGAGGCAAGCTGTTTAAGGGAGGAGGGGAGCGAAGGATCGAAAGAAGGGTATGAGAAAGAGACGAAGAAACGACTCAAGGGAAATATCCGGAGGTAAAACTGAATCCTGGTCCCATAGGCTGCATTTACACAGGCAGCCCAAATTTGATCTTTTGACAATAATTGGGCAAAATGTCATATTTGGGCTGCCTGTGTAAATGCAGCCATAAAGGCATGTCTAACATGCTACACTGGATGTGTAACATTTGCCCTGCGTGAGATGAGGCCATTTATTTAATTGAAACCTGGACATAAGAAGCGTAGCTCCGTAAGAAGCTTGTGGTGGTTCTATTATCAAGAATTTTGACACGTGGCTCACGCTCTGCAAAAGTTACTAATCCAGTGTAGAAGCTAAGAGCCTACTGTTTTTCACACCTCCCCTGTAAAGGTTCACCACTAGGCAAGCATCCTTTTGGAAAACTCCATTCTACTGCTTCTTTACTGACTCGCGCCTCTTGTTTCAGTCTGAAGGGGAACTACAGGGTAATGAGGGTGGCGGACCAATCTTCAAACAACTCCCAACAGCAGACAGCCATGGATTTCATACAGGCCAGACTGTATGGCCCGGGAAGTCGGAGGACGACAAGTATGAGTACTCACCAGAGTTTGCATTTGGAAAAATGTGGCGCTGGACATTTGACCCATAGCATTTTAATTTAACGGACATTTGAGAAATTTTACGGACCTGGGTGCGTAACCTGATTAGAGCGCCCATCCAGAGGGCTCACAATGACAGATTACATTTCGACGATGGGTATTCATCTTAACAGCTGATGCAACAGATCAGAATGTTTAGCTTAAAAAAATTGAATAACAATTTCTTCACGATAAGTGAATGTTCGTTCCATAGGCAAATGCAATTAGTGGGAAAACCGTTGTCAAAAGCGCACCGCACATGCGAGCGGTTTCATGTGACAGATGAAAATATCTGTTTAAAATTTAGAGAGGGGAGATCTGGTTGACGAAAGAGTTGATTTGTGTGCCTCCCGAGTGGCGCAGTGGTCTAAGGCTGTGCTGTGCCTCTAGAGATCCTGGTTCGAGTCTAGGCTCTGTCGCAGCTGGCCGAGACCCATGGGGGGAAAAATCCCAGAAATGTACGCACGAAAAGCTTGTGTGCAAATTTGTTTCATCCCTGTTAGTGAGCATTTCACCTTTGCCAAGATAATCCATCCATCTGACAGGTGTGGCATATCAAGAAGCACATCTGTGTGCGGAGTATTTCTATCTGTAATAAAGCCCTTTCGTGGGGGAAAAACTTATTCTGATTAGCCTGGCTCCCCAGTGGGTGGGCCTATACCCTTCAAGGCCCACCCATGGCCGCACCCCTGCCCAGACATGTGAAATCCATACACTAGGGCCTAATGAATTCATTTCAATTGACTGATTTCCTTATATGAACTGTAACTCAGTCAAATCTTAGAAATCGTTACGTTTATATTTTTCAGTTGTAATGTTAATACCTATCACATTACACATTTAGTAATGACAGAATGCATTTGAAACTTCACACAGTAAAGCTTGACTTAATACAATTATTTTATTGATAGGAGTGTGGGGAAAAGTGCTGGTGCACTTATAAAAGCCTATTTCACACCATAGCCTGCTGAATTTGAGTTTTTTCCCATTTAGATTTTGGCACAAATGAAAATGTGGCACTGACTCGCCCATGGATTAAGGTTTCAGCATTGTCACAATGAAGAGTTCGGCGTTCGACCAACCACCTGCGCTAGCACGCGCAGTTACAAGCCTGCTTCAGTTAGCGGCAGGCAGACGAGCAATATCCACTTTTGTAGTGCGGAGGAAGCCTGAGCTGGCTAGCTTTAGAAAATTGTGAGTACATCTAGCTTCCACTGTAGTATACTCCTGTTCTAATATCAGCATTTGTCTCTCTTTGCTGCAGACAATGAACTTCTCTCCCTTCAAAATAAGAGGGGCCCAAATAAAAGTGCGGCCATGCAGTTTGTGAATAAGAAATGGGGTGAGTTTCCTACATCCTTCAACAAGCTGTGGTTGGCTCAGTTCTTCCACAGTCAATACACAATTTTTACATAGCTGCCAGGACTTAAAATGCATCTGTAGTAATGTGATTTATGGAATTGCATCTGGCTCTCTTTGGGTCACACTGCTACTCAGTTTACTAAATGGTTTTGTATAAAGTATGTTATCTGGGAAGGATTACTTACCCACGATGTCATATCCTTACAGGCACAGAGAAGAAAGCAAAGGCGGAGAAGTTGAAGAAGCAATGGATTCACAAACAGAAGGTTCCATCAAGCTGAGCAAATGGGGAAATATGGGGTGGACACCTATCGGGTAATCGCCCTTTCACTCTGCCCTGATCTGAAAGCGCTGGATAGGTTGAATAATTATGGTTATAGATCAAACTAGCCTTCTGATTTGGGTCAAAGTGCTTTCACCTATCCAGGCCATTGAGGAGCTGGATCAAGCATCTCAGAGTAGGAGTGCTGATTATGTAATTTGTCATTGTGATGTAAAATGGAAACCGAACCTGAATCAGAACTACTACTCTGATACAATTGATAAATATGACCGCCAATCTGAGTTAAGTAGACCAGCTTTAATGATTTTTTAAATAGTTGCACCTTATGTGGAATGATCTCAAACTCCTTGAAGTTGTAGCCTCTAGGGCAATACATGTGGATGTTAGAGGGCCTTTTTACTGAAGAATGCTATTTTTCCCATATAGTGTAATTGGTGTGAGACACACTGAATAAAAATGTAAACGCAACATGTAAAGTGTTGGTCACATGTTTCATGAGCTGAAATAAAATATCCCAGAAATTCACACAAAAAGCTTCTCATTGTGTGCACATCCCTGTTAGTGAGCATATCTGACAGGTGTGGCATATCAAGAAGCATGATCATTACTAGGGCTGTCCCATACTAAAAAACATCTTGGTCGATCGAGAGTCGTTCTGTCAATGTTTAAATGTATTGTTCCACAGTCACACACCCTATGTTTGAATAAAATCAACTACATATGCACTGAACTGGGCTGATGCTTTAAGCACACTGTTTGATTAAATAAGACAAATGACGATGGTCAGTTTTTAAGAAATGACTGACCGGCGCATGTTGTCTCCATCTTCTCTACTGCAGCAAAAGGGCAACACAGCAAGTGTTTATTGCGCTGAAGCTACAATTTCAGCCATTTAGTTTTGTTTGAAAGGTTGTTACCAAAAAACTTCCCTATTCCCTCAACTCTTGCTCATTTTACGTGAAACATGACAGCATCGCATGCAACCAATAGGGCCTAACCTATCATAATCATATCAATAAATGATTATAAATGGATGCAGAGGATGTGAAAATCGAAATGGGTGAATATTTACTGGTTGCTCAGGAGGGAAGTCAGATCTGTGGAAGACATTTGACTTACTTATGGAAACTACTGGAAATCAATAAAAAAGAGGGTATAAGAGCAAGCGTTGCATGAGTATTGTGTCCCAAACAGTTGCTGTTAGATTACAATATATAAGATACTTTATTACAGCAGACTAAACAGTTGCATGCATTTGTAAATTGTGGCTCGTTTAGGCTGTTTAATTTTAAAACAAAAAATGGTTGATTGCATTTCAAAGCATGAATGTATCGTATGCTGTGTGTTGGCATGAACTATTGATACTTCCGATGTATTCAAATAGAGGCCTAAGTAAGTTACAATATTAAGACTAAACAGGACACATTCTTAGGCCTACAGCTCCATGGTGGTTATACAAGACTACTATACAAAGCCTACTAATGATGACATTACTTTATTATAATAATATCAAGAAAAATGTGCCGTTAGATTACAATATAGTTTTTCTGCCTCTTTGGAAAAGTGTAAACACTAAGTAATACCAGTCTGTTCTAAGGGGGGGAAAAATTGTAATGCCTTTTACAGCATAGCAAAGATTAAAAACAGCCGAATCTGTGAAATCGCTTTATCCGACATTTTGCCATGGCATGAGACTTGGTGCTCGCGGAATCAGTAGGCTATGACACTCAACAGAAGCCAGATCTGTCTTATGTCAGATATATGGATGATTTATAAAGCCAGGCACATTTAAGTTAGGCTATTGATTATAGACCTCAACCTAATTAAGTTGGTTTCCTCTCTCCTCAATCTGCTTCGTCAAATTGCCTAAAGGGCTGGTTCCTCATCTCTGCTGCTGCTCCCTCCACCGCATTGTTCTCAATCCAGATATGCTGGTTCATTTTGCTATTATGCACATAGTAACATAGGGAAAGGCGCCAATTCTACAGCGAACTGAAGATTGTCCGCCGGTTCTGAAACAGTGACCGTATCCAATGCGGGAGAAAGCGCATCTGTTTTAAAATGTGTTGCACCATTATTTTTTACATAATATAACTATCAATATCTGAAATTGTAATGTTTATTTCTATACCATAAGCCACCTGTGTCATTTTAGAGAATTTGTCCGAACAACCAACTGGCATCACAACCACAAACCATGCCAGCCCAGGGCCTCCACATCTGGCTTCTTTGCCTGTAGGATCGTCTGAGACCAGCCACCCGGACAACTGATGAAACAGGAGTATTTTGGTCTGTAATAAAGCCCTTTGTGGGGAAAAACTCATTCTGATTGTCTGGGCCTGCACCTCTTCCCAGTCATTTGCAATCCATTAGGGCCTATTTGACTGATTTCCTTATATGAACTGTTGCATGTTGTTTCTTTTTGTTCAGTATAGATATGTATAGTGCAATTGTTTGCTGTTCAAGCAGCGCTCCGCTGCAAAAGAGACTTGTGGTCTCTATGTCTCCCTAGCTAAAAAAAAAATGCCAGGGAGAAATTTCAGATTTAATCCAAAGGAGGATGTAATCTGTAACGGCAGCCTGCATTGGAAATGTATCTTCAGCGGCAACCAGGCGAATCTGAATCAACTGAGACCAGACTGAAGCATGTGATGAAACTGCAGCCCAAGTGGATGTGTCAAAGCTGAGTCCCAGATATGGTTGTGCCATCTTGGATCTGCCCCAAATGGCACCCTATTCCCCATTTAGTGCACTACTTTGACCTGGGCCCATAGGGCTCTGGTAAAAAAAGTAGTGCACTATATAGGGGGAAAAATGTACCATTTGGGACAGACTTATCTATGTAAGATCGATCTTCTGAAGGTAATTGGCCCAAAGTCCCAAATGTTACTGTATATCATGCAAAATGATTTCTAAACTGAAAGATGTGCTAAAGGAAAGAATGGTGTGATGGTCAGACACTGAGGGACGGTTTCCAAGACAGATTATAAATACCCAATGCGTTAGCATTTACTTTTAGCCATAATACATAAACCCTGAGAAAGTTCTGTGGATTAGATCCCCCATGTCCATGTGATATTATTCATTGTGATCTGAAAAGCAAAACCGATCCTAAATCACAACTACTGTGAGATGCTCTATATGGCCCCTGCTTGTGGTTTCTCTGCGGCCGCAAGCACTAAAACACAGTTGCAATGTCGCCTTCCTAGGTACGTTTTTTTTTATTGTAAACGTGGTAACCACAGTGCAGTTGACAATACTATTTTATTTTCCATTTTGCTGTTGAGAGTACTGAAGGAGATCCGGTAAACAAAAACTAGGAAAGAGTAAGGCCGGGATTCAATCAAAGGCGCGTTGTAGGAAAGCTCATTGCAAGGGAACAATTTGCCTGTTAAAAGGCAAAGTCTCAGACGCTGCGGATGTTGGCTCAAGTGCTATGCTGTCGCCTTTGATTCCCGGCCCAAGTCTTTGTTGGGTTGATGTTGTTGACAAGTGTTCTGACAAAAGCAGCCTATAAGGGCTTTTCACACCTGAAAATGTGCATGTTTGATATACAGATTTTGCAGAGTATAGGATCATTATAGTAAATTTGTAGGTTAAAACCCTTCTCCAGGTATTGTGAAGATCTCTGCAGAATCTTGACGCTATCTCAAACATGCCATTATCCCAACATTTGCTTCCCTGGGATGTGGTTAGCTATGAAAAGGCTAATGGGGGGGGGGGGGGGGGGCAAGGTTAACCTTAAACAAGCCTGCTCTTGACCAAGTTAGCCATCACAAGCTGCTATGGTTAGCCCCAAACCAGGACAATGCCTATTCTGGGAGGCTAACATTCATCAAGAGAGCTTAGGCGCTAGCTCGCTACCGGTTCAACACAAGGCTAATCTGCTAAACATTTTGAGGGATTTAAAAGTCTGAAAAGCCCTTCATTACAGACACACGTTCATTTAGAACTTATTAACTGAGACAATCTCAGCAGTCAAATCAAGAAAGGGCTTATGGCTCATGAGTTCTTCGTGGCTAAAGGATATGTAATGCCATGAATGAATACATTAGGAAATAAAATGTCATAACTTATCAGACCTGCTGTGCAGTTGGGGGAGGGGGGTGGGTACTGGGGTAGCCATGGAAAGGGTTAATTAAACTTCAACCACAGTATAACAACGTTTCAGAGACTAACACCACAAAGGATTCTAAACACTCAGTGTGAAGATTTGAGGGTATATATATTTTTTTCCTTTCTTTTGGTAGCTAAATATTTCATTATTGATATTTTACTCATAGAAATGTTCACATGTACACACGCTGACACTTGTCACTAGTAAGGAGTGGTGGGATTGGGACCTTTATTATTTGGTGGAATTCACTCTTGCCGGCGCGCAACAAATATACTGTGTATGCAAGTAAGAATATAATTAGCTAGAATAATAAATCACCATGCCTTGTAAACCAGGAAGTGTTAACAGAGCCTACCCACCCTCCCCAAAATAAACAAGATTTTTTTAATTATTTTTTTAAAGACAAAAGTTAAGACTAGATTCTCTCACTGGCTTCTTCAGTCTTCAATCCACATGTGTCACCAGTCACTGATGCCATGGGGTTTGGGTGTGTCTTTCGCGCCACCAAGGAGTTGGTTTCTCGAGGTGGGATCGGCTAGCGTACTCCAAACCCAGGTGCAAATGCACTAGAATGGGTCGGAATATTCACGTCTTCTGTGGGCCTGGCTTGTCTGGTTGGTATAGTTGGTCAGGGGTTTAAACGGACCACGTTTTGGGTTGGCAAATGGAGTGTCAACATATGTTGACTGGGTTGGTGTTATGCGGTCACTGGAAAGCCATTCCTTGTTCTTCAGACCAGGGTGCTCCACCTTCGCACAGTAGTTTGGGCATATGAAAATCCTGCATGGTTTGCCACAGTCACACAGATCAGAGGTGAATTTACTAGTTGGCTAGTCTTTGCAATTTTCCCCTTCTCCCTATCAACCAAAATTACGTGGGCAAACTTGTGTGACTGCATCAGGGTTCCTGTGAGACTTGGGCGACGTCTCGATTCTCCACCCTATCCCAAAGAGTGCACTCGTACACTCCCCCTCATGGATTTCAAAGGAATGGACTGCTGTGAGGAATATGGTGGAAACTCCTTCCAGGCATTCTTGCACCAATCCAATGCATGAGTGAACACTTCAGGAGGTTGGAGAATCTGAAAGTAGCCTTGGCTAGCCCGGGGAGTGGAGGGATCCAGATTGAGTTTGTGTGAAGGTGGGGGACCTGTGTGTGGGGGGCTAGTGCAGGTAATCGTCCACAGCAGCGAAGGCGCAGGAGCCACTTCCAGAGTGTGCCATGATGGACAGGCACTGGGCGGCCTGTCCCACAGCCTGGGCCAGAGGGGGCTGCTTGGGCAGGTTATGAGTCTCTGTGGGGGAGGGTGGGTAGAAAACAGCCATGTAAGGACTACATATCACTCCCATAGGCAATGCATAACACTCACAAAATAATTTTTTAAAAAGGTAGCTAAGGACACAGCTGAATGAGTAACTTGGGGGGGGGGGGGGGGGCACCCATAGGCAACGCATAACACCTCCACATACACAAAACAGTAGCTATGGACACCGCCAAATGACTAACTTCTTTACCATGACTCAAATCAAAAAATTATAACTTTCCATTTATGACCACGTTGGTAATTAACCGCTCCCTCATTCGTTGGCATTTTCAAAAGGAAAACGATAACGCCCCGGTCAACGCAAAGCTATACAGAATTAGCATTATTCTAATCAAAATGCTAAATTTACAGGGCCAGTTTCCCAGACAGAGATTGAGCCAAGTTCTAGACTAAAAAGCATGTTCAATATAGATTTTCCATCGAAAGTGCTTCTTAGTCCAAGACTAGTCTTTAAATCGGTGTCTGGGAAACCACCCAAGAGTGTATGCCCCAATGATGTACAACACTTGACTGCTGGCCTAGGAATTGGTTGAGGAGAGGCTCTGACAACCAGTGACAACCAGAGGTGGTGTAGCTACCTAGAATTGCACTGTTGAGTGTGGAACACACCGGTTCCCTCTGGATAGAGTCCAGCTGGTAGCCCACTGGGCTAGTCCACGGGTCCGAGTAGGCCAGCAGACTGAATGCATCCTACAGGAGGGAGATGGGACGTGATAAGGGACATACAAATAGAGGAAAAAGACAGCCAAGAAGAACAGGAATTTGGAAGAATGTAAAAATCGTCGCAGGGTAGAGGCAGGGTAGCAGAAACAGCTGTTAATGAGAGATGGAAACAGTGAGTCATGGTACAGTAACCTCAAATTGTACACTAAGTTCAAAGTTGACAACAGATCATACACTGAACAAAAATGTAAATGCAACATGTAAAGTACTGGTCCTATGTTTCATGAAATAAAAAATTAGGTCCATATGCACAAAAAGCTTATTTTGCTCAAATTTGTTAAATTAAACCACCCACCTGACAGACATATCAAGAAGCTAATTAAACCGCATGATCATTACACAGGTGCAATGAAAGGTCACTAAAATATGCAGTTTTGTCACAGATGTCTCAAGTTGAGGGAGCGTGCAATTGGCATGCTGACTGCAGGAATGTCCACCAGAGCTGTTACCAGATAATTTAAATGTTAATTTCTCTATCATAAACTGCCTCCAACGTTGTTTGAGAATGTGGCTGCATGTGGTGTGAGGCCGGTTAGACATGTACCCACGCCAGCCCAGGACCTCCACATATGGCTTCTTCACCTTCACCTGTCTGAGGGTGGGGGGAGTATTTCTGTCTGTAATAAAATCCCTTTTGTGGGGAGAAACTCATTCGGATTGGCTGTAAAACCTTGGATGCAGCCATGGGTGGGCATATCCCTACCCACTGGAGAGCCAGGCCCACCCATGGCTGCACCCTGCCCAGTCATGTGAAATCCATCGATTAGGGCCTAATGAATTCATTCCAATTGACTGACTTCCTTATAGGAACTATAATTTAGTAAAATCTTTGAAATTGTTCAGTGTGGTAGTGTACTGCTAGAGAAATACTGTTTTGAGATATTGGATGTAGTTGTAGACTATGTGCAGTGCTGCAATGTTAGACGCAATGTGGTGCGACGTACACGCAATACATTGAGCCATTTATCTGAAGTCGTTTGAACATAATTGATGGAGTACCTGGAGCCATTGATCTGAAGTCATTTGAACATAATTGATGGAGAGTACCTGGAGCCATTGATCTGAAGTCATTTGAACATAATTGATAGAGTACCTTGAGCATCTTCTTGTTGACCGAGTTCTTGCCGCATTCTCGGCGTAGGTGCTCACTCATGCTCTGGAGCTCCCGGCCAAAGTGGATCATCCTCTCTATGGCTGCCTGGCTTCCCCCGCACAGCTGCCTCTTGGACTGGGCTGACTCCACCTCTGTGGACACAGAACCAATCAAATCGTGCACGTCACACGAGGACATCGCATTCAGCCACTCAGAGGGTTGCTTTGAAAGATGCAATCATGTCAGTTGTACAGCCTCTGTTTTTGTAAAAAATTACATCAGAATATAAAAAAAGTGCAATCTGGGAATCTACGCAATGATCATTTAAATTTTGGCTATATACACCCATTGGTATCTTGAATAATAAGTTATGCCCTGTGAGTTTAGCACAACTGTCTTATCGTAACCCCCAAAAGATGCATTACTCCATTGTTGACATTCGTTTGTAAGCAATGTATAGCTTCAAAATGTTAAAAACTATCATGTGCATGTCATGGACTGTCACTCACCCATGTCTGCGTCACAGTCCTCTGTCTGGGCTCCGTGTTTGGAAGTGCCATTGAAGAAGCCATTGGAGGAGGACTCGGTCACTCCGTTGGTGAAGTGGTCAACCTCCATGTCCACATCAGTACTGGGGGGGGGAACAGTAGGTGTGTTTGAGTGGATCCGTTTTAAAGATTAGAAATTCTATTTTATTTGACAGACAAATAGACAACTTAACATTCATACATTTCAACACACATTGACATCACACTTCCTCAGATCCACATTTCCAAGTCTCTGCCCCATAAGACTTCAGTTGTTTGTCTTTAGCTCCCCCCAAAAATAATTTATATTTCAATGAAGCATTTGATTCTTCCATTCTCGTAACATTGGAGTATCATTTGAGTTCTAGTACTTATAATCTTGATAACTAATTTGTTATTAGGAATGCAAGCCGATTTGTAAATTCTAAGTTTTGCGCAGTCCCACTGCAATGTAGGTCAATCTTAAACTTGCGTTTTTTGGGTTGTGTGATACGTTGTGTCAATACCTTGTTTTGCAGGTAAAGGTTAAGCAGGCTGTGCAAGACTGTTGGTGTTTACCGTTGTTTATTTTATCTAGTGTTGGATGCATGTTGAGGCGTTTACAAGCTACCTAGTATTGAGTAGGGTGTTCAGTACATAGTCTTATGCTCATGTTCAGTACATTATAGCCTTGTGCATGTTCAGTACCTGGCGTTGGGCTGCTGCAGGCTGTGGCTGCCATTGAGGGAGCTGAGCTCAGCAGCGGGTGCAAGGAGGGCTGGGCCCGGGGGGCAGGGCTTGTGACTGTGGGGGGAGGGGTGGGTCTTACTGGACATCACCCCATTACAACAGCCACCGTCAAATCCTGGGAAGCAACCAGGACAGTCAGATGAAAAACACCATACAAGACACAAAAAGATGAATGGCAAGCTAAATAAAGTGCACCTTAAGTATTTGACTAAATTCATTTGATCCAGGACTGGGTCATGTTCATGGATAAGGTTTAGAAATGTTTTGCAACAAAACAAGAAATGCAATCCTTTTGGACAAGTGCAGGTAGTCCCTCCCTGTTTGTTAGTGTTCTTCCGTTTGGTACCTATTGAACACGCCCCAGGGTCATAGTTATAACGGCACACTGTAGCAAAACATGAAACGGGACAATTTCAAAAATAACCTTCCTGTTTCAGCCTGTTAAGTGCCTAATGAACACAATTAGGTGTGAATATAAACTGAACAAAAACATAAAATGCAACATGTAAAGTGTTCGTCCCATGGTTCATGAGCTGAATGTCCACCAGAGCTGTAGCCAGAATTTCATGTTAATTTCTCTCCCATAAACTGCCTCCAACGTTGTTTTAGAGAATTTGGCTGTATGTCCAACCGGCCTCACAACCACACCAGCCCAGGACCTCCACATCCGGCTTCTTCACCTGTGGGATCGCCTGAGACCAGTCACCCGGACAGCTGATGAAACTCGGCTTGCACAACCAAAGAATTTCTGCATAAACCCTCTGAAGCTCATCTGCGTGCTCGTCCTCACCAGGGTCTTGACCTGACTGCAGTTTGGCGTCGTAACTGACTTCAGTGAGTAAATGCTCACCTTCGATGGCCACTGGCACGCTGGAGAAGTGTGCTCTTCATGGATGAATCCCAGTTTCAACTGTACTGGGCAGATGACGACAGCGTATGGCACCGTGTGGGAGAGTGGTTTGCTGACGTCAACGTTGTGGCGAGTGCCTCATGGTGGCAGAGGGGTATGGTATGGGCAGGCATAAACACTACGGACAATGAACACCATAGAATTTTATCGATGGCAGTTTGAACGCAGAGATACCGGGAAGAGGCGCATTGTCGCGCTGTTCATCCACCTCCATCACCTCATGATAATACATGGCCCCATATCGCAAGGATCTGTACACAAGTCGTAGAAGCTGAAGATGTCCCAGCTCATCCATGGCCTGAATACTCAGACATGTCACCCATTGATCATGTTTGGGATGCTCTGGATCGAAGTGTACAACAGCGTGTTCCAGTTCCCACCAATATCCAGCAACTTCGCACAGCCATTGAAGAGTGGGACAACATTCCACAGGCCACAATCAACAGCCTGAGCAACTATGTGAAGGAGATGTCGCGCAGCATGAGGTGAATGTTATCACACCAGATAGATTTTTTTTTTTTACGGTATCTGTGACTAACCAATGCATACCTGTCATGGGAAATCCACAGATTGTTCAGTGTATCATACCTGTGAGGTAGGCCTGGGAGCCACTTGCTTTCTGTCTGGGGCTGCTGAAGGGGCGGGGCGAGCCCGTGTAGCTGTCCTGGGACTTGGGGCTACGGCCTCCCAGGCAGCGCACCTCGCTGTCCGTCCCATTCACCATCTCGATGAACTGTCTCACCCTGAGAGACAGTGGGATTAAGTGGACAGGGGGAGGGTTACAAAGATTAGGCCTATCCAATACAACCGTCAACCACCACATTAAAAATACAGCATCAATTAAGTACAGAAATACCAACAGACAAGGCTGCACATCAATGTACAGTCTTGCCATTAAAGGGTAAGTTCAGGAATTTACAACCACTTCCAGGGTGAGGAACCATCTAACAACAAGTTGTAATATCCTGAGCTTCCCCTTAGAAGGTACAGTTCCTAAATGTGGCAAAATTGCCTATCCCTCGCCATTACTCACTTCAGCATAAATAAGAGGTTGGGGTTACTCTCCAGTAGGCTGGGGTACAGCTGTTGGGTGGTCTCAATGGCCTCTCCCATTCTGCCTGACAACACCAGCTTCTGGATCTCTGCAAGCACATCCCATTTACATATTGGGAGGAGACTTAGTGTGACATGGCATTTCCCCATTCGTCTCCAAGGGTACGAGAGCGGCAACATTTTAAAGTGTTACGGACAATAATTTATTCTAGGCCCATTCCATTTTGGCCCCTAGGCAGACGTGTCCTTAAGAAATATTGTAATGGCTCCACCTATACCAACTACCCATCAAGTACTTTTACATTTTGTGAATATAGCATATAATTCTAATATACTCAAAGCAAATACACAAGTCAATGACAGGACACACCCTAAACACATCTTTCACACAAGCATGACTCACTCTGTCGGTTTTTAATGGAGGCCAGTTCCTCATGCACAGCCTGGTCTGTGGATTTGGCAAAGGCTTCGGCTGTGGCACAGTAACTATGGTGGACCAGGTAGGATGCCACCATTCTGTGGAGACAAAGAGGTGGGAGAAACAGAACAGCTCAGAGAGAGAAAATACAGATTACAAATAATGATATGCTGCCTTCAAATGCTGTTGGGAATTTGGAAATACGAGGTTCAGACTCAGAAATAACCACTTAAAAACAAGTTGGGAAATTTGAGATTTAAAAAAAGGTGGCAATAATACAAGTCAAACCAGTTGCAAAGGCAGATGGGAAATGTAGTTTCCATTGGTGTGTACAGCTACAAGGGAAGGTACTTACTTCTGGATCATGGACTGCCACTCTCCCTCCCTGTCCCCTATGGGGAACCTGTCGATCTGGGCCTGGATCTTAGTCCGCCACTCGCGCATGTAGTCCTCGATGTCGAACACAAATGGGTGCTGGCCAAAGTTGGCATCCACCACTTCCCCAGGGGTCTGCAGCCCCACTGTGGGGTACAGGTTGGGCTGGGGGCACAAATATACTACGATGATTTGTTAAATCACAAACAAATGCTCTTAAAATGTTGGATGCATGGTTCAAACATATGATCTTATTTTCATCAAACCACTCGAGGGGAAAAGTTCCATATAGCCTCAACCACAAATGAGTGAGTGAGTGTATATAATACAATTTCACAAGCAAGATAGGTCAAGGAGCCGAGTTGATACCAGGTGTGCATTCACTAGGAACCAAACGAAACTGGGAGGGACCTACCTGAATTTGTCCGCTTAAGAAACGTTTTTGTTCTCCGTTGCAAAACATTTCACTACAGTGCGCAATAATGAACACACTCCAGGACGGGTTATTTTATAAAGGAGCAGATAAACAAAACCACAGCGACATGGTTCAGGATCCTCATCTAACTGACTGATATATATATATATATACACACTGTATCTTAGTTTAGCTGGGAAAGTTGGAGTCAAAAGAACTTTACGTCGTCAGCTGTGTTTGAGCATTCAACAAACGCTTCAGACCAGGTAGCTATTGCTCTTTCCAAAGTCAAGACAATATACCGTTAAAAAAGAGCAGAACTTGCCATCCATCAAGAAAGACTCAACCATTACTTGCATGGGGGGGGGGGGGGGGGGGGTGCAACTCGATATTAGGACGGTGTTCCTAATGTTTTGTAGACTCAGTGTATATGGCAAGGTAAACGATCCCGGATAACATTTACAAAGGGGGAAAGACATAGGACTATCCGTACCAAACTTTAAGATGGGACAAAATGTGCCTGGAAATACAATTTTAAACTGGTTTAGACATGATTCTTCTCCCCCATGGCTGAGTAGTGACAAATATGGTGTCTCATATTGGCCTGGAAGAGGTGGTCTTCACTGATATGACCCTTAAAACGCTTTGGTGCTACTATTGCTCACAATTTCTATTTGCCGCCAAGCTTTTTAAATTAACGATTAAAAAAAGAACGATGATTGTCCACTTAACTAACTGAATATGAACCCCCACATTATTAACTGGAACAGATTATGGAAAAATATGACCTTGACATCCCATAATCCAAACCACCAACTTATTCATTTTAAATTTGTTCAGACAGTATAACATTTTACAATGAAATTTGCCTCTGGCAGAGGGGGGGGGGTTATGTATGCATTTATTTGATTGTTTTTGTACCTGTAACCCCCCTCTGAAAAATGACGACTGAATAAAAGGTTGGTCACAACAACAAAAAAAGCAGTTCAGGAAATTAAGTGGAAGTTATGGAATGCGAGTTTTACATTGGCATATTCAAGAAATAAAAACAATCCCATGACGACTTGGGTTGCATTCTCATTCGGCATACTCTGGTAGTTCCCGCCGCGTTTCATGCCTAATGAACATGACCCTGGAGTTAGCAGCGGAGGGATTTCTCAAAGCCCGTTTCATGGTCTAACAGAGAAAGGTCAGCTCCAGTGGAGTTGACGCACATCACCGTAGAGCCCAGAGAAACATGAATGCTGGCTTGTGGCCAACAGTTTCTGCTCAATGGATTATTGTTTTGGCTAAAGCAGTCGTATTTTATCCTCAAACAAGTGGTCATTCTGCTGGTAGGGGGACGGCGCAGCCAGCGCTCACCCCCCACCTCAGTGCAGCGAAAAAAAGCAGACATGTAAATTACACATTTTTTGGGAACTTTCAAATGGCATAAATTATTCAATCTTCACATATTTGTTTTATATTTCAGATCCTCCAGGCAGCAAACACCATTCAAAATATGCATTGTTAACATTAAAGCTACAGTCTGGGATTTGGGAAGCTGTACAATGTTCAATTAAAATTATTGACATTTACCCATTGATTCTTTAAGAATTGAATGCATAAAAGTCCAAATGAAATTAGAACAACTGTCCATCATAAGCCAAACTATCACGTTTTATTACTCCACCCATTGTTTACTTTGTTGTTTGTAAACAATGTTCATCTTCAAATAGGGTTCAAACTGGTAGGCCTGATCAACAACAACGAGACAGCCTATAGGGAGGTCAGAGACCTGGCCGTGTGGTGCCAGGACAACAACCTCTCCCTCAACATGATCAAGACTAAGGAGATGATTGTGGACTACAGGAAAAGGAGAACCGATCACACCCCCATTCTCATCGACAGGGCTGTAGTGGAGCAGGTTGAGAGCGTCAAGTTCCTTGGTGTCCACATCAACAAACTAACATGGTCCAAACACACCAAGACAGCTGTGAAGAGGGCACAAAAAAATAACTATTTCCCCCCCAGGAGACTAAAAAGATTTGGCATGCGTCCTCAGATCCTCAAAAACGTTCTACAGCTGCACCATCGAGACCATCCTGACTGGTTGCATCACTGCCTGGTATGGCAACTGCTCGGCCTCCGACCGCAAGGCACTATAGAGGATAGTGCGTATGGCCCACTACATCACTGGGGCCATGTTTCCTGCCATCCAGGACCTCTATACCAGGCAGTGTCAGAGGAAGGCCCTAAAAATGGTCAAAGACTCCAGCCACCCTAGTCATACGGCCAAAGGGGGCGGTGTTGCAATCTATTGCAAAGATTGCCTGCAGAGTTCTGTTTTACTATCCAGGTCTGTTCCCAAACAATTTGAACTTCTACTTTTAAAAATCCACCTCTCTAAAAACAAGTCTCTCACCGTTGCCGCCTGCTATAGACCACCCTCTGCCCCCAGCTGTGCTCTGGACACTATATGCGAACTGATTGCCCCCCATCTATCTTCAGAGCTCGTGCTGCTAGGCGACCTAAATTTTAACATGCTTAACACCCCAGCCACCCTACAATCTAAGCTTGATGCCCTCAATCTCACACAAATTATCAATGAACCTACCAGGTACCACCCCAATTCCGTAAACACGGGTACCCTCATAGATATCATCCTAACAAACTTGCCCTCCAAATACACCTCTGCTGTTTTCAACCAAGATCTCAGCGATCACTGCCTCATTGCCTGCATCCGTAATGGGTCAGCGGTCAAACGACCTCCACTCATCACTGTCAAACGCTCCCTGAAACACTTCAGCGAGCAGGCCTTTCTAATCGACCTGGCCGAGGTATCCTGGAAGGATATTGATCTCATCCCGTCAGTAGAGGATGCCTGGACATTTTTTTTAAATGCCTTCCTCACCATCTTGAATAAGCATGCCCCATTCAAGAAATTTAGAACCAGGAACAGATATAGCCCTTGGTTCTCTCCTGACCTGACTGCCCTTAACCAACAGAAAAACATCCTATGGCGTTCTGCATTAGCATCGAACAGCCCCCGTGATATGCAACTTTTCAGGGAAGCTAGAAACCAGTATACACAGGCAGTTAGAAAAGCCAAGGCTAGCTTTTTCAAGCAGAAATTTGCTTCCTGCAACACAAATTCAAAAAGGTTCTGGGACACTGTAAAGTCCATGGAGAATAAGAACACCTCCTCCCAGCTTCCAACTGCTCTGAAGATAGGAAACACTGTCACCACCGACAAATCCACTATAATTGAGAATTTCAATAAGCATTTTTCTACGGATGGCCATGCTTTCCACCTGGCTACCCCTACCCCGGACAACAGCACTGCCCTCCCCTCTGCTACTCGCCCAAGCCTTCCCCATTTCTCTTTCTCCCAAATACAGTCAGCTGATGTTCTAAAAGAGCTGCAAAATCTGGACCCTTACAAATCAGCCGGGCTAGATAATCTGGACCCTTTCTTTCTAAAACTATCTGCTGAAATTGTTGCCACCCCTATTACTAGCCTTTTCAACCTCTCTTTCGTGTCGTCTGAGATTCCCAAAGATTGGAAAGCAGCTGCGGTTATCCCCCTCTTCAAAGGGGGGGACACTCTTGACCCTAACAGCTACAGACCTATATCTATCCTACCCTGCCTTTCTAAGGTCTTCGAAAGCCAAGTCAACAAACAGATTACCGACCATTTCGAATCCCACCATACCTTCTCCGCTATGCAATCTGGTTTCAGAGCTGGTCATGGGTGCACCTCAGCCACGCTCAAGGTCATAAACGATATCTTAACCGCCATCGATAGGAAACAATACTGTGCAGCCGTATTCATTGACCTGGCCAAGGCTTTTGACTCTGTCAATCACCACATCCTCATCGGCAGACTCGACAGCCTTGGTTTCTCTAATGATTGCCTCGCCTGGTTCACCAACTACTTCTCTGATCGAGTTCAGTGTGTCAAATCGGAGGGTCTGTTGTCCGGGCCTCTGGCAGTCTCCATGGGGGTGCCACAGGGTTCAATTCTTGGACCGACTCTCTTCTCTGTATACATCAATGATGTCGCTCTTGCTGCTGGTGATTCTCTGATCCACCTCTACGCAGACGACACTATTCTGTATACTTCTGGCCCTTCTTTTGACACTGTGTTAACAACCCTCCAGGCGAGCTTCAATGCCATACAACTCTCCTTCCGTGGCCTCCAATTGCTCTTAAATACAAGTAAAACTAAATGCATGCTCTTCAACCGATCGCTGCCTGCACCTGCCCGCCTGTCCAACATCACTACTCTGGACGGCTCTGACTTAGAATATGTGGACAACTACAAATACCTAGGTGTCTGGTTAGACTGTAAACTCTCCTTCGACTCACATCAAACATCTCCAATCCAAAGTTAAATCTAGAATTGGCTTCCTATTCCGCAACAAAGCATCCTTCACTCATGCTGCCAAACATACCCTTGTAAAACTGACCATCCTACCAATCCTCGACTTCGATGATGTCATTTACAAAATAGCCTCCAAAACCCTACTCAATAAATTGGATGCAGTCTATCACAGTGCCATCCGTTTTGTCACCAAAGCCCCATATACTACCCACCACTGCGACCTGTACACTCTCGTTGGCTGGCCCTCGCTTCATACTCGTCGCCAAACCCACTGGTTCCAGGTCATCTACAAGACCCTGCTAGGTAAAGTCCCCGCTTATCTCAGCTCGCTGGTCACCATAGCAACACCTACCTGTAGCACGCGCTCCAGCAGGTTTATCTCTCTGGTCACCCCCAAAACCAATTCTTCCTTTGGCCGCCTCTCCTTCCAGTTCTCTGCTGCCAATGACTGGAACGAACTACAAAAATCTCTGAAACTGGAAACACTTATCTCCCTCACTAGCTTTAAGCACCAGCTGTCAGAGCAGCTCATAGATTACTGCACCTGTACATAGCCCATCTATAATTTAGCCCAAACAACTACCTCTTTACCTACTGTATTTATTTATTTATTTTGCTCCTTTGCACCCCATTATTTCTGTCTCTACTTTGCGCTTTCTTCCACTGCAAACCAACCATTCCAGTGTTTTTAGTTTTTATTTTACTTGCTGTGTTGTATTTACTTCGCCACCATGGCCTTTTTATATTTTTATTTATTTATACATATATTTGTTTGCCTTCACCTCCCTTATCTCACCTCACTTGCTCACATTGTATATAGACTTATTTTATTTCACTGTATCATTGACTATATGTTTGTTTTACTCCATGTGTAACTATGTGTTGTTGTATGTGTCGAACTGCTTTGCTTTATCTTGGCCAGGTCGCAATTGTAAATGAGAACGTGTTCTCAATTTGCCTACCTGGTTAAATAAAGGTTAAATAAAATAAATAAATAAAAATACACTGTTCGCACGGCAAGCGGTACCAGAGCACCAAGTCTAGGTCCAAGAGGCTTCTAAACAACTTCTACCCCCAAGCCATAAGACTAGTGAACATCAAATGGCTACCAGACTACTTGCATTCCCCCCCTCTTTTACACTGCTGATACTGTTATTATCTATGCATAAGTCACTTTAATATTTCTACCCACATGTACATTCAAACGTTTGGGTTCACTTAGAAATGTCCTGGTTTTTGAAAGAAAAGCACACTGAAGACCTGGTACAACGCTGGGTACTACTCCCTTCACAGAACAGCCCAAACGGGCTCTAACCAGAATAGAAAGAGGTGCACCGGGGCCTTCCACTCCTCTTTGTATTCTGGTTAGAGCCAGTTTGCGCTGTTCTGTGAAGGGAGTACACAGCTTTGTACCAGATCTTCAGTTTCTTGGCAATTTCTCGCATGGAATAGCATTCATTTCTCAGAACAAGAATAGACTGACGGGTTTCAGAAGAAAGGTCTTTGTTTCTGGCCATTTTGAGCCTGTAAATCGAACCCACAAATGCTGATGCTCCAGATACTCAACTAGTCTAAAGAAGGTCAGTTTTATTGTGTCTTTAAAATCAGCACAACAGTTGTCAGCTGTGCTAACATAATTGCAAAAGGGTTTTCTAATGATCAATTAGCCTTCTAAAATTATAAACCTTTTAAAATTATAAACAACGTGCCATTGGAACACAGGAGTGATGGTTGCTGATAATGGGCCTCTTTAAACATTTATTATTGAATATCTACAAAGACGTTTCCAGCTACAATAGTAATTTACAACATTGTCTACACTGTATTCCTGATCAATTTGATGTTTTTTATTTAAAAAGTGCTTGTCTTTCAAAAACAAGGACATTTCTAAGTGAACCCAAACGTTTGAACGGTAAATTGCATGTATTACTTCAATTACCTCGACTAATCGGTACCCCCTGCATATAGCCTCGCTATTGTCGTTTAACTGCTGCCCTTTAATTACTTGTTTTTGTAGGTATTTTTCTTAAAACTGTATTGTCGGTTAACCTGTTGGGGACAAGGGGTGATATTTTCACTTTTGGTGAAAATCGTATGATTTTTAAACGGCCTCGTACTCAATTCTTGCTAGTACAATATGCATATTTTTAGTACCATTGGATAGAAAACAACCTCTAGTTTCTGAGTGGAAACTGACTTGGAACACAAGTCATTTGGCAGCACTTTCCCTGAGCAGGAAGTAGAATGCAAGATCTATGCTCGCTTCAACGCTCTGCCTATACATGGTCATGCCACCTATGACCCGAAACACACCTCATACGCCTTCCTCTGGGTGTCAAGAGGACGTCAGAGGAGAAATTTTGTGTTTATCTTGTTCTGACGTGAAATAAGACCTATTTCTTTGACGTGACCGTCCATTTCCGGAAGTCTGAAGTGCGCGACTTTGAAGAGAGATTGTGTTTTGTTTTGCTGCCGTTTCGGATGTCAACTATCTCCGGCTCGGATTTGATTTGATAAATGAGACCATATCATCGTAATGTATGTTTTTTCAATATAGTTTAATCAGATTTGAATTTTTTCGGGAGTTTTGCCGTGTTCCGTCGTGTGACTTTGTTTACTTGGAGAGATCCGTGCCACGCGACTAGTACCCATGCTAAATGAAGTGGGAAAGGTACCATTCTGAATGGAATGAACGACTCATCTGGACTAAGGACATCTTGATCAACATTCTGATGAAATTTCAGCAAAAGTAAGATCCAATTTATAATGCTATTTCATATATCGGTCGTGCATGTGAACTGGTCGTGGGCGCCCAGCTGGTTCTGGCTGGCGTGGCTATGCTAATTTAGCGCTACATTTTGTTTTCGCTATAAAACATTTAATAAATCTGAAATATTGTCTGGAATCACAAGAATCCTGTCTTTCAATTGCTGCACAGTATGTATTTCTCAGATATGTTTTATGATGAGTAATTAGTTATTTGACGTTGGTGTCTGTAAATGTTATGGCTGCTTTCGGTGCAATTTCTGATTGTAGCTGAAATGTAATTTATGATTTATACCATAAATATGCACATTTTTCAAAAAAAACATATGCTATACAATAAATATGTTATCAGACTGTCATCTTATGAAGTTGTTTCTTGGTTAGTGGCTATATATATCTTTATTTGGTCGAATTAGTGATAGCTGGTGATGGAGTAAAACACTGATGGAGGTAGAAAAGTGGTGTAATAGATTTACATATTTTGTCTTCCCTGTAAAACATTTTAAAAATCGGACATGTTGGCTTGATTCACAAGATGTGTACCTTTCATATGCTGTATTGGACTTGTTAATGTGTGAAAGTTAAATATTTTTAAAAAATGTTTTTTTTTGAATTTGCCGCTCTGCCTTTTCAGTGGAATGTGGGAGGAGTGCCGCTAGCGGCACCCGTGGCCTAGACAGGTTAATAAAATGTGATACCATCTCTTGGATATCGTGAAATGTTAGTCCATGCAGCGGGAGTGTGATCAATGAACGAGGGGGATTACATTGCCCTAACCCCATCCCTCAGCTCAGCTATGGACCAAAACAAGTGGCAGGGGTGTCGTTTAGTTTTTTTTTCAAATCCCAGAATGTAGCTTTTAAAGACAAAATGGCCGGTGGGATAATACTTACCGGTAGATCGGTAAAGGCTATTCCTAGAGTACAGGAGAGAAGATAAAAACATGAACATACATTTCTTCATCTCTGACTGAATATCCTATGTTGGGTACAGGAATGCATGATGCAGCATATCAATTCAAACCATGGATGTTCAATTGGACAAAATGTTGCCTCTAAAATACATTAAAGGGTGGGATGAAATGTGATATGCTAAGAAAAGTATAGAAATGTGCCTTTACGAGTCAAATTATTCAGACCAGGATGAGACAGAACAATATTGTGTGTCATGTGTTTACATGTGGCGTGTTGTTTGATATGTTGTAAATAAATAATTGTTAATAAAAATTAAAAGGTGGGGCAGGCATTATGTGTTAGCTCAGAGTGTGTACATTTTCGTTTTCCGGTTCCAAACTCCAGAACTAGCCTAAGAGACCGTTGTCCAATTTAGGGAACCCCCCCCAATAACTCCACAAAAAGTTCAACTGAATGACACGGCTTGAGTTACATAATGAATTATTACATTAATTCAATTAATTTTTATGTTCTAGAGCAGGTGTGTTCCATACCTAAGCTGTGGCCATTCTTTGTGTAGAAACAGGTGTTGTTGATGAGGTTGACGCAGCAGCCAATCACGTCGCCTGTAGTGAACGTGGGGCCGTAGGGCTGCCCCGTGCCGGAGGAGCAGAATGAGTGGCCGTCATCTCCGTGGTAACCATACGAGTGTTTGTCCCAACCTGAGAAAAACCGCACAGACATTGTCGTCACTCTGAAAGACGCCTCGACTTACAATATAAACTGAACAAAAATGTAAGCACAACATAGAAAGTGTTGGTCCCATGTTTCATGAGCTGAGAAAAAAAATAAAAAAATACCCAAATGTTCCATATGCACAAAAAGCATATTCCTCACCTGTGCTGGGAACAATAAAACACCACTTTAAAAATTTGCATTTTTGTCAAAACACAACGCCTCCAACATCGTTTTAGAGAATTTGGCAGTACGTCCAACTGGCCTCACAACCACATGTAACCACGCAGGGGGGGGGGGGGGGTTGCTGAGGAGTATTTCTGTCTGTATTAAAGCTCTTTTGTGGCAAAAAACATATTCTAATTGGATGGGCCTATGCACTAAAGGCCCACCCATGCCCAGTCATGTCAAATCCATAGATTAGGGCCTAATTAATTTTTATTTTATTTTTTAAACTGACTGATTCTTATATGAACAGTAACTCAGTAAAATCTTAGAAATTGTTGCGTTTATATATTTTCAGTACAAGTACCTCTTCTCTATAAGATAGTACTTTATTAAACCCCAAAGAGGAAATGTGTTTGCACTAACCATCACACACTAGAAGCAACACTTCACCAATGCATCTTAAACTAAATGTTCAGATTAAAAAGGCTCACAGCAGACGATAAGGAGTATCCGTTTTACACCTGGGTAAAATATAGGCCTATCGATCTGCCATGGCACTGGTTAGATTAGAAGCTCACATTTATTTCAGTATAGGTTTTTAAAAGCTATGACCTAACATGTGTATTGGAGTGTTACGCTAATTAGGTCTTCTGCTATAAATGTCAAAATAATTTAATAATGTTCTCATTTGAAAACTCATACATGTATTAGGTTTCCTAAGAATTAGCCACATTACATTTGACACTTATGTGGGTAACAGTTTTGTTTTTTTAGCAAGTTAGCAACTAGCCATTAGTGATTACTTAGCAGTGCCAGATCATGGCTGTCTGCTGTTTTATACGACTGCGCTGCATTGCTATGCCGTGGCCCTTTGCTGGGCCCGCCCTGTGTCCTGAAGTGTTACAGGATGCATCTCAAATTGCACCCTATATAGTGCACAAGTTTTGACCAGAGCATGTGGGGCACTATATAGGAAATAGTCTACCATTTGGGCTGCAGGCCAGTGTCAGAGAGAGACACCCTGCACTGCCAGATAAACAACCCCCCCCCTCCAACATGTGACCCTGTCCCAATGGTGTCATGTCAGGCCAGATAATAAGCAGCCTGTCTGGCTTCTAAGGCCACACCCACACGACTTTCAGACAATACATACTCAAAGAAAATAGACAATCCACTGAAACACACACAAGAGTATGTTCATCACCAGCACGTCTTCCAGACAATACACACACACACAAAAACGAATTCACATAACGCCCCATCGCAGACAGGGACAATTCACAAACCAAACCGTCTTCCAACACACCCGAAGACCAAGGCAGAGTCAACCTTGACACAGAAGCTATAGCTTTCAACATAGTCGCCTTACCAGGGAGTCTGTTCATGTTGACACCTTGAGCCGAGAGACCGATACCCATGTACCTGATAAACAGAAAGATAGCAGGGTCAAAATGTGTGATGATCCAGGCATGTTAACAGTTATAAGGTATTGGTTCCGCTGGCTACGGATATCTAAACTGCCTCAAGGGAATTTCATGAATCACACCAACATGATGACACCCTCATGCAAAGGTCAATTCCTAACTGTCCAGAGACGTGATAAGCAATGGAAATCAGGGGTGTGTTCATTAGTGCACACCATAGCAAAAGTTGAATTGCAAATGAAAAAGTGTGTTTTAGGCAAATTCAATTTACTCCCTCCCTGTTTTTGTTCCGTTTGGTTCCTAGTGAATACACCCTAGGAAAGAGTTGATAGGCCGATTAGTTGGGGGGGGGGGGGGGGGTCTAATCTCAGAATCGTTAACCATTACAGGGAACTGATGAGACGTCCTCGATTGAACAAAATATTAACTGTAGACTATGATTAGTGAAGTCAAAAGGGGTTTGCGTGGGTAGAGCCCAATTCTGTGCATCAATCTTACCCATCTCGGCCTTTACTGATGATTTTCACCTCAAAGTAGTAGACCCCGCAGGCAGCTGGGATGGGATGAGTGGCTCGTACGGATGCCGCATCTTTAGGGGTCTTTCCATGACCTGTGGGTGGATGGAAGCGATGGCATGAATGAAACAAGACACCCTGTAATCAATTCAACCCCTAGCTCTTACCCGTAGGCACCGCTTTAGATCTGAAACCATTGGATAGGCGTAAGTAGTATGGCAGAAATTCCCTCTGGCCAATCAGACGGCAGCAATTACAACTAACATATTGCTTAAACCTATCAGATCTACTAGAACGCGGAGAAATTGGAATTCAGCATTAGGTGAACAGGGGGAAAAAATGCTTTTTCCCCCTAGCGCTGAGCGATTAGTTCCTTTTGAGGTCGATTATATATTTTTTAAATCCCTTTGGAATAATTTTTTCAACATTAATTGCACGATGCGGGTTGAATGCTGTAACGGAACAATTAATAAAGAGTCCCATGATGGTAGTGAATGCTTATCACTTAACCATCATTTATTCACATGACTTTAATAAAATATTTACATTTGTTTTTTTATTATTATTATTATTATTATTTAATTCCAAGTCATCTATAGAACTGTTGCCTATGCCCTAACAAAATGTCTTTCATGAATGCTGAATACCAACTATCAAAATCACTTAGATCGTGCATTTCAGGTAGATACCTTGAAGCAACTGCTCTATCCCTCTCAATTGGGCATTCTGGCTTCCTTCGTCTGCCTAACAAAGCAGGTGTGAAAGAAACAAAATCAGACAAGTAGGCGCGCAATGGATTACGGTCATTGTAGTTCATAACCATTTCTTCTGCACTAAACTACTGTATGTCGACTATTTGGCCTGTTGTGAACTACAACTCCCTCCGTCACACAGTTAAGGTTCGATCTAATTCCTGTAGAGAAATTGCATGATGTGCGCATTGAGCTCACAGGAAAAAAATACAAATAGAACGAGATGTTCAAGTAGTAGCTAAAAAAAATTCAGTTCATTCAAAACCACTATTTTTTATTGCGTGGGGGGAGGGGGAATTCTAATCCACAACAATGGTTAGCCCACATTAGTTGACCACTAATGAGGTGTGGGAGAATATTATTATTTATACATCTTTCCTACATGTGACAGCAGAGTTTTTATTAACACCCACCCGATTGATACTGTGCAACTCATCAGAACATTCTGCCAGCTCGACCTACTTCGATTTCAACAACATTCATTTGGGAAGGTTGTTTTGGGAAAGCCGTTAGAATTGTTCATTCAAAACAGCGCAAGATGACCAAATTACGCTTTGGAAAGATTGCGGACCAAAAAGTAGATTTCTGGTTTAAATATCCATTGTTAACTTAGCATTTAGCGGTAGATATACTTTTGGTCATGTAGTGTGTGGACACCTGCTTATCGAACATCTCATTCCAAAATCATGAACATTAATATTGGGTTGGTCCCCCTTTGCTGCTATAACCGCCTCCACTCTTCTGGGAATGTTTTCCACTAGATGTTGGAACATTGCTGCGGGGACTTGCTTCCATTCAGCCACAAGAGCGTTAGTGAGGTCGGGCACTGATGTTGGGCAATTAGGCCTGGCTCGCAGTCGTTGCTCCAATTCATCCCAAAGGTGTTCGATGGGGTTGAGGTCAGACCTCTGTGCAGGCCAGTCAAGTTCTTCCACACTGATCGACAAATCATTTCTGTATGGACCTCGCTTTGTGCATGTGGGCATTGTCATGCTGAAACAGGAAAGGTCCTTCCCCAAACTGTTGCCACAAAGTTGAAAGCACAGAACATCATTGTATGCTGGAGCAATAAGATTTCACTTAACAAACCATAAAAACAACCCCAGAATTCCTCCTCCACTAAACTTTAGTTTGCACTATGCATTGGGTCAGGAAGCGTTCTCTTGGCATTCACCAAACTCAGATTAGTCTGTCAGACTGCCAGATGAAGTGTGATTAATCACTCCAGAGAAAGCAATGCCATTGCACCAGACTCCAATGGCGGAGAGCTTTACACCACACCAGCCGACGCTTAGCATGGTGTTCTTAGGCTTGTGTGCGGCTGCTCGGCCATGGAAACCCATGAAGTTCCTGACGATCAGTTTTGAAAAGTGATTGACATTAACCTGTTTATCCACTTGTCCTTCAGACAAGGTGACTGAAAATGTGTTGTTTGATGCAAAAAGACACTTTATAAAAACACAATTATTCCATTATCATTATTACAGAGAATCAGACCATGTATGCTACCCTCTGCCTATTGGCTACTTAGCTTATGCAAAATTCAACTGGCCCTTTCAGACAAAAAAAAAATTGTACAGATCCATATATGGCAATGGTCTATTTGCATATTGGCCTACTGCAGCACCGATTGGTTATGGCGCACGGGCCCCGAGTGGTGCCTGTCAATGCAATAGAATCCAACGCCGATGCGTTCTGGCTACTCCAAAATCTCTCGCATAGTTTGTTTTGTTGCATTGAAAGTGGCTAATATTATGTTGACTCGACCACAATTGCCACAGTTAAGGGAAACGTTGATAGTGTTAACGGGGGAGGGATGTAGAAAGTTGAATGAAGTTCAATCTCTTGCTTCTCTGCGTGGGCTGATATTTCTTCTGCGTGGAAGTCCCAGTGGAGCTTTGCGCACGTGCACAGCTTAGAGGTAACATTGTACATAACCTAACAGCTTTGGGAACAGACTTTTCTCATCAATCATATAGCCTAGATTGAAAATAGCATTATGGATGATTGACTTGCCCAGATGGTTTCCAAAACCTACCTGGGCCAGCAGCCCATGTCAAGCCCTGCATGATCCATAGGTAAGGCTATATAGTGCATAGTCTACAGGTATGCCCGTAATGTAATTCTGAAGTCTAATACATCCACAGTACGATTTCAGATGTCAAATTAACTACATTGTCTTTTGTTGAATTTATATAACATGCAAACCTTACTTGGACTAGATGATGCTAAACACTATGTATCCATCAGTTTCAATGGGGGAATTTACATTTGAAGGCATACCGCAAATTCCACTATTGTGGCTAACTTCACCAGAGAGGAAGAGGGCCAACTCTGCGAAAATCTCTCCCTCCTGCAGGTGGTGTTTTGTATGGAGGCCAATGAGTGTTGAATTTGGCCAACAACAAAGAATGTATGGCTTATTTCCTACATGAGGTTTATTTGATCTAATAGAAGTTTCATATTGCTTAAGTGGTTACTAGTGTACTACTAAGTAGGACACGTGACATCCCGGCAACACTGAGAAAACTTTATCGGAGTTGTCTTGAGATGACTATTCATGGCATGAGGCTAGTAGTATAGCATCCCTCGCCATTGAATACAGGTGGTTGAAATCAACAACCCTCATCGAATAATAAAAAAAGTATTTCAATAATGAGATGTATCCACCAACACAAAGAAAGGATAGGCGGGAGCTAGACAACCCGCCATGCCGCTTTGTGGTCAACGACTCCCATTGTTTGGGCGAAGAGACATGCATCTTGTCAGTATATCTATAATCTTTGGCCCACCCATCCCTGTGAACATAATGACATGCCCTAAAGTGTCAGTCTCAAGTGACCCGTTGTCATCCAAGTGTGTTCGTTTAAAGTTTGCGCTATGCCTGCCTGATGCATCAAGGAGCCAGGGTTCCAGTTGACTGCTCCTACAGTTTTGCGTCAGTACTTGCCCAGAAAGACAATTTCCATAGAAGTCCGATTTGAACATTCCTAATAAGGACAGTCATCACCTTGGTGCACAAAACATTCATTGAATTATTCAAATTGTCACAGAGGCTTATTTCCCCCCAGCCATTTCCTGGTTGTTAAATTCTAATAATTAGCCTAATTTCAGTTTGTGACAAAACAAGCTAGTGTAGAGAATCATTGTACCATCTAAACCACTGAAATATATTTTCCATAACCAAAAATATTGTATTTTCAGCTGTTTGAAGCTGTTGCACAAAACAGAAAGAAGCAAAAATTAAACTTAATGTGAAGCATATAAATAGAGCACAGAACAGAGATACGGCTTTTTAGCCATGCTTTCAATGAGAATGACAGATCTATAAGTCATTCCTATGTGAATTTAGTCAGGTGACCGCAAAAAAACATATCGCAGCTTTATCATTTTATATTCATCCAATATCTGCCAATGTTTTTGGATCGTGGCTGCTCCCCTGTGCGCACCGAGTTCAAGTGCGCATGTCAAGTTAGGCTGTGTAAACCGGATATAAAAACGGTCCATGAATCGGCATATGCAAACGCGAATAGATTACTTTGAAAACAAAAGGTCAGGCATTGTCTAGTTCTTATTATAACCTCAGTGGTATGTATAAACACAAGAGGATGTGTAAAGCCACGATGTTCTCTAGACACATCACATACTATGAAGAGATTGTTTAAAGGGTAAAATGCATGGCCTACACACCCAGAAAGGAAATACACTGTTACACCTTGATGTAGTAGGCCTACATCAAACACGGGGAAAAATACACTTCAGATACCTTTAGTTGGTTGAGGTACAAAGCAAGAGTCTTGATTTTCACTCCAGCCATTGACTTACAGTTGCTACTTCCTAAAAATCCACCATGACATAGCAACCGATTGAATATAGTACCTAATATAGGGCATACAGATCCGAAATGGGTAATGCTGAAGAAGCACATCTAGGCTAGCTAACTATAGGCCTATAGCTAGACGACAGCCTACACAGGATAAGGGCTTTGCTTTTAGGTGTCGTTTTTTGTTTTGTCAGCTTGACAAAGCTAGCTTGCTGATTTATGTGCCAATTTAACTAGTAGGTTAAGTAGTAGATTAATTAATTTGTGAACCCTGGGCCCTTGATAAATAAAATAAAAAAACAAGCTAGCAGTGGGCCCTGGTATTATAAATCAGTTAGCCTAATCAGCTAGGGTTACGGGAGGTTTTGGCCGGGGTAGGCCGCCATTGTAAAATAAGAACTAGTTCTTAACTGACTTGCCTAATTAAATGAATGTTAAATAAAATAAAAATTACAAATCAGCGGTTGTGACATGTTTATTTACGGACCTGGTCGAGTCCATCTATGCTAAACAGCTGAAAAACAAATAAGCTAGCCAGTTAGGTAGCAAGGTACAACTGACATGTCAATTATGTTTAAAAAATATATATTTTTAAATCAACTTTTGCTAGTTTTGACAAACAGTTAGCTAGGACTGCAGTTCGTCCAACTGGAAAGCTCGCTGGCGTAACGTTGCTACTTAACGTTCTTGTTTTGGCTGGGGATTTCGCCAGCTGGTTTACAAGATAGCGTATTGTTGTTGATCATTACCAACCTAACTTAGTTAACATTAGCTTGACTGTTTTTAGCCAACTAGTGCTGTCAATTCGTTTTGAGAACGATAACTGCTAAGATTAACTGCGAACGTTGGCTAGCTAAGAGTACGGCTAGTTAGCCACTGACATGTAACCTTAGCAAAGTAAGCGGATGACGCTAGCTAACGTTAGCACTCATATTTAATTTAATTCACGCGTCATAGATAGTTACCTTTATAGTGCACTCGAAGATTGTTCTGAGAGAGGCCAATGTAACTGAACTTGTCCTTCGGGCTCCAGGATCGAGGAAGCGGGGTTTCAAGTTCGTTTACCGCTGGATAGAGCCGTCTGAGTTGCTGGTTGAGCTCATTTTCCTGCTCGTTCAGAGCCGAGTCTCCGTGAACAACAACCGACATAAGAAACCCACAGCCCGATGACTGTCCAGACATGGCGAACAAACGGGTTTATTTAAGTTAGAAAGACGTGTCAGCCACCGATTCAAATAACGTGACTAAGTCAAACGCCTCCACAAACTGTCAAGTATTTTAAAAGCTAACCCTGCTAGCTAATGCTAGCCACAAAACAAGCTAGCAAACTAAATACGCGTATTGCAAAAATGGCTCAATATCTGACATTCGCTAAACACATACAACGACAAATTTAACGAAGAAAACCCATCTCGCTAAAGCGTTTTTAGGACAAACTGAAAATATACGACACGATTTATCTCGCAGATATGATTAGAGCTGGTAGACATCGACACAGTATGGCTAACCTCGATCTTTTGTTTGTTGTCGGTGCTAATCCACACATTTGATTGGTTTAGAGGAGGTCCAGTCACATTTCCTTAAGGACTGGAAAGAACATGCTCAGACACATAACAAACATCAATGTATCCCTCAATGTTCTACCAGGGGTTCTATCCTCACAATGTTCAACAGTTTATTATCTTTAGGCTAATTGGTCTGCAGAAACCCCAACTCTAAATGAAGTAGTTTTCTCTTGGAAAATGGTGAAGTAGTTCAATTGTAATTTCTTCATCAAATAGGGTAGCTAATGCAATGCCAGCAATGACTGTAGGAAGTGGGGTAATTTGAGGTCTAGTCCTACATTTCCATCACTGTGGAAAATGAAAAAGTTATATAAATGAATAAAGAATCGAACGAACATCATTCGTACATTTTATTTACTATTAACACTGTGGTCACACAAATGAAATAAAAATCTATATAATAGTCACCTAATAATGCAAATCCAAGTTGAACCTAGCTCACCTACTACATTTTTTCAAATGCTGTCATCCCCCAGGATGATTAGGCCAACTCTTCCTACACAACAGAGATACTTTCACAATTTGCAGCTCGTTTACAGTTTGTTTACAATGAATATGTTTGAAGCTAGTATTAACTGTGGCTTAATGTAGTCTGTCCTGAGTCTGACTAAATGAAACCTGGATGCAGGGGCGTCATGACCCCATTATTTTAGAGGTGGTACACGACGTACATGAGGATGGACGGGAGGTGGTCCACACGACCCCCCCCCCCCCCCACTCAAATCAAATGTATTTATATAGCCCTTCTTACATCAGCTGATATATCAAAGTACTGTACAGAAACCCAGCCTAAAACCCCAAACAGCAAGCAATGCAGGTGTAGAAGCACGGTGGCTAGGAAAAACTCCCTAGAAAGGCCAAAACCTAGGAAGAAACCTAGAAAGGAACCAGGCTATGATGGGTGGCCAGTCCTCTTCTGGCTGTGCCGGGTGGAGATTATAACAGAACATGGCCAAGATGTTCAAATGTTCATAAATGACCAGCATGGTCAAATAATAATAATCACATTAGTGGTCTAGGGTGCAACAGGTCAGCACCTCAGGAGTAAATGTCAGTTGGCTTTTCATAGCCGATCTTTGAGAGTATTTCTACCACTTCTGCTGTCTCTAGAGAGTTGAAAACAGCAGGTCTGGGACAGGTAGCACATCCGGTGAACAGGTCAGGGTTCCATAGCCGCAGGAAGAACAGTTGAAACTGGAGCAGCAGCACGGCCAGGTGGACTGGGGACAGCAAGGAGTCATCATGCCAGGTAGTCCTGAGGCATGGTCCTAGGGCTCAGGTCCTCCGAGAGAGAGAAAGAAAGAAAGAAAGATAGAAAGAAAGAGAGAGAATTAGAGAGAGCATACTTAAATTCACACAGGACACCGGATAAGACAGGAGAAATACTCCAAATATAACAGACTGACCCTAGCCCCACGACACATAAACTACTGCAGCATAAATACTGGAGGCTGAGACAGGAGGGGTCAGGAGACACTGTGGCCCCATCCGATGATAACCCCGGACAGGGCCAAACAGGCAGGATATAACCCCACCCACTTTGCCAAAGCACAGCCCCCACACCACACTCCTCCGGATGTAGGAGAATTTAGCATTTTTCAAACACCTGAAACACCTATTTTTCTGCATAGGTTATCTAAGCATACCTCTTTACATGTTCAATTGTTCTTTACCTTGCTAGCAGGCATGACAGCTAAGGGACCTGGCTGGTCCAGGTGTATAAAAATGCACCCCCCTCCTCAACATGAAAGATATTTTCACATGACCCTCCCCTTCTACTGTAAAATAAATGTAACACCCTCCCCCCTCATAGAATTAATTACTAATAATGTTAACGACCAAAAAATAATAATAGTTGCGACCCTTTTTTAAAATAAATATGGATATCGACTTTGCCACTTCAGCATGCTTTTGTGGCAGAGTCGATGCCATGCAGGGCTACGGGCCAGAAGGTTGAGGGTTTGCCGACCACCACTGTCCCTACCTGTTTCATTACACTTCGATCAGAGCCAGCTGCAGAAAATGATCAGCTAGGGGGAAATCAGATTTTCAACATTTTGATGCCATATTTATAATTATATAAAATATATGCAACACATTTTCCACCAACAGGTTTCCGTGCAAATGCACCACACAACCAATAAACAAAGCATACCGATTTCGGGCACTTCAATATCATAGTTTGCGTTTTCAACACCACAATAAATAGACAATCTCAAGAAACAGAAAATACATCCGACCCTACCTTGTAGAATTACCCAGTATCGAAGGCTTGACAATTTTTGAATGTCATTAAACATTTTGGTGATATGTGGCAGATGTCTCTTTCCATTCATCAATTGGCTGCTTCAAGAGTTTGGATTGATTGATTGATTTTATTTGTCAGTAAAAAAATACATTCTTACAAGCTTGTTTGGCTGGTAGCTTATTCTTTTGATCTTTGGGGCTGCTGGTGAACCATGATGTGCAGGCATAATCAAAGTGAAAGTCTTTAGGGTGTCATGGAGCCGGGGGAGATGGCTGCCGTTTTACGGACTCCTAACCAATTGTGCTATTGTGTGTGTTTTTTCGCGTTATTTGTAACTTATTTGTACATAATGTTTCTGCCACCATCTCTTATGACTGAAAAGAGCTTCTGGATATCAGGACAGCAATTACTCACCTCATACTGGACAAAGATTTTTCTTTAACGAGTCAGACGCGTAGGATTTACTTCAGTCACCCAACAAAGCCTAAATCCCCGTCATTCACATGAGAAAGAGACGGAGATATCGGGGACGTAGGTCGGGGTGCCTTGTAAGGATCCGACGGTGAGTGGGTAATCTGCCTATACCATCAGTCCTATTAGCCAACGTAGAATCATTGGATAACAAAATAGGCGAGCTACGATCACGTATATCCTACCAACGGGACATTAAAAACTGTAATATCTTATGTTTCACCGAGTCAGGGCTGAATGACGTCATGGATAACATACAGCTGCATTGACAAGATAGAACAGCTGCCTCTGGTAAGACAAGGGGTGGCGGTCTGTGTATATTTGTAAACAACAGCTGGTGCAAGAAAATCTAATATTAAAGGAAGTCTTGAGGTTTTGCTCGCCTGAGGTAGAGTATTTCATGATAAGCTGTAGACCCCACTATTTACTAAGTGTGTTTTCATCTATATTTTTTGCTGTCTATTTACCACCACAAACCGATGCTGGCACTAAGACCGCACCCAATGAGCTGAATAAGGCCATAAGCAAACAGGAAACGCTCATCCAGAGGCGGCACTCCTAGTGGCCGGGGACTTTCATGCAGGGGAACTTAAATCTGTTTTACCTCATTTCTACCAGCATGTTAAATGTGCAACCAGAGGGAAAAAAAAAACTTATACCACCTTTACTCCACACACAGATGCGTACAACGCTCTCCCTCACCCTCCATTTGGCAAATCTGACCATAATTCTATCCTCCTGATTCCCGCTTACATGCAAAAACTAAAGCAGGATGCACCAATGACTATGTCAATAAAGAAGTGGTCAGATGGCTTCATCAATAAGTGCATCGATGACGTCGTCCCCACAGTGACCGTATGTACATACCCCAACCAGAAGCCATGGATTACAGGCAACATCCGCACTGAGCTAAAGGGTAGAGCTGCCGCTTTCAAGGAGCGGGACTCTAACCTGGATGCTTATAAGAAATCCCACTATGCCCTCCGATGAACCATCAAACAGGCAAAGCGTCAATACAGGACTAAGAATGAATTGTAATACACTGGCTCCAACGCTCGTCGGATGTGGCAGGGCTTGCAAACTATTACAGACTACCAAGGGAAGCACAGCCACCAGCTGCCCAGTGACACGAGCATACCAGACGAGCATCAGCTGTTCCAGACGACTGTGTGATCACGCTCTCTGTTACGTGTACTTTATACCTGTGTTCACCGTTTCTCCGTTGACAGTTCGTCTTGTTTGTCAAGTCAACCAGCGTTTTTGTTAACAGCTCCTTTTCTCGCCCTCCTGGTTTTGGCCTTTTCATGTCCTGACTCTGAGCGGAGTACCAGGACCTCCGGGAGGTGTTCAGCAAGGCCCGCCCCACTTTGCTCCCGCCGCACCGACCTTATGACTGCGTGATTGACCTTCTCCCTAGCACAACTCCGCCCCAGGGACGACTGTACTCTGTCGGGATCAGAGACCAAGGCGATGGAGACATACATTGGGGACTCTCTTGCTGCAGGAATCATCTGTCCTTCTTCTCCCACTGGCGCAGGGTTCTTCTTTGTGGAGAAGGACAAGGCCGTGTGCCAGTTCATCAACTACCGGGGTCTCAACGACATAACGGTGAAGAACCGCTACCACTTATCTCCTCGGCCTTCGAGGGGATGGGTAGCACCATGTTTTCCAAGCTGGATCTACGGAACGTCTACCACCTGGTGCGGACACAGAAAGGGGATGAGTGGAAGACTGCCTTCAACATGACCAGCGGTTACTACGAGTATCTGGTCATGCCATTTGGCCTTACCAATGCCCCTGCTGTGTTCCAGGCTCTAGTCAATGATGTACTCCGCGACATGTTGAACCGGTTCGTCTTTGTCTACCTAGATGACATCCTCATCTTCTCCCGTTCCACCCAAGAACATGTGCTCCACGTCCGGCAGGTTCTCCAACGCCTCCTGGAGAACCAGCTGTTTGTAAAATCAGAGAAGTGCAAGTTCCATCGTTCCACCATCCCTTTTCTGGGTTTCATCATTGCCTCAGGGAGTGTGCAAATGGATCCCGTTTAGGTGAGAGGGGTGGTGGATTGGCCCCAGCGTGTGCCGCGTTCCCCATTATCCCCTGTGTATTTATACATGTGTTCTCTGTTTGTCCGTTGCCAGTTCGTCTTGTTTGTCAAGTCAACCAGCATTTTTGTTATCAGCTCCTGCTTTTCCCAGTCTCTCTTTTTCTCACCCTCCTGGTTTTGACCCTTGCCTGTCCTGACTCTGAGCCTGCCTGCCTGACCACTCTGCCTACCCCTGACCCTGCCTGCCGACCTGTACCTTTGGCCCACCACTGGTTTACTACTGACTCCAGCCTGCCCTGCCCTAACTTTTGCCTGCCCATGTTGGAATATTAAACCCTTGTCAATTCGATGTGTCTGCATCTGGGTCTTACCTTGATTCCTGATACTCCACACCGCCCTTTCCCTCCTGGACAAAAAGAACACCTACGTGAGAATGCTATTCATTGACTACAGCTCAACGTTCAACACCATAGTGGCCTCAAAGCTCATCACTAAGCTAAAGACCCTGGGACTAAACACCCCCCTCTGCAACTGGATCCAGCCCCGAAACCTGAAGGATCTGGAGAAGGTCTGTATGGAGGAGTGGGCCAAAATCGCTGCTGCAGTGTGTGCAAACCTGGTCAAGAACTACAGGAAACGTATGATCTCTGTAATTGCAAACAAAGGTTTCTGTACCAAATATTAAGTTCTGCTTTTCTGATGTATCAAATACTTATGTCATGCAATAAAATGCAAATTAATTACTTAAAAATCATACAATGTGATTTTCTGGATTTTTGTTTTAGATTCCGTCTCTCACAGTTGAAGTGTACATATGATAAAAATTACAGACCTCTACATGCTTTGTAAGTAGGAAAATCTGCTAAATCGGCAGTGTATCAAATACTTGTTCTCCCCACTGTATACAAAACACTGGGCTGTACCCAAACAAAAAAGTGAGGGTAAACCTTGAACGACACGATACCCTTAATACACAATATATAAAGCATGCAGCATAAAAGCTGCACCAATGCATAGGTACTGACACGACCAACGGACATGGGAACTATAACAGACAAAGGGAACAGAGGGCACATATATAACATACTAATCAGGGGAAATGGGAACCAGGTGTGTGTAATCAGACAAGACAGTCCGGGGTTGATGATAATGAATCCCGTTCAGTGAAGCCTAGAAAGCCGGTGACGTAGACCTCCGGAACTGGTGAACAGAATGAGTAGCAGTACCGGGGGGATCCGTGACAGTACTCGGCGCATGTGACAAATACAATTTCATCTGATTTGTGAATTGGCAACAGATTTTAATGCAAATATTCAAAAATCTTTATAAAAACAATATGCCATTTCAGAGTTTCCTTTAGGAAAATTTGATTATAAAAATAAAGAAAAACCCTTGAATGAGCAGGTGTGTCACACGTACACATTCATGGGTTTTTCTTTTTTTGGTACTATTTTCTATATTGTAGAATATTGTAGAAGACATTAAATCTACGAAAAAACACATGGAATCATGTAGTAACCAAAAAAGTGTACAAATCAAAATATATTTTATAGTAGCCACACTTTGCCTTGATGACAGCTTTGCACACTCTTGGCATTCTCTCAACCAGCTTCACCTGGAATGCTTTTCCAACAGTCACAGTCTTGAAGGAGTTCCCACACATGCTGAGGACTGGTTGGCTGCTTTTCATTCACTATGCGGTCCAATTCATCCCAAACCATTTCAATTGAGTTGAGATCAGGTGTTTGTGGAGGCCAGGTCATCCGATGCAGCACTCCATCACTCTCCTTCTTGGTCAAATAGTCCTTACACAGCCTGGAGGTGTGTTGCGTCATTGTCCTGTTGAAAAACAAATGATAGTCCCACTAAGCACAAACCAGATGGGATGGCGTATCCCTTTTGTTGCCACGCTGGTTAAGTGTGCCTTCAATTCTAAATAAATCCCTGACAGTGTCACCAGCAAAGCACCCCCACACCATCACACCTCCTCCTCCATGCTTCATGGTGTCAACCACACGTGCAGAGATCATCCGTTCACCTACTCTGCATCTCACAAAGACACGGTAGTTGGAACCAAAAATGTCAAATTTGGCTTATCAGACTAAAGGACAGATATCCACCGGTCTAATGTCCATTGCTCATGTTTCTTGGCCCAAGCAAGTCTCTTCTTCTTATTGGTGTCCTTTAGTAGTGGTTTCTTTAAAGCAAAATCGACCATGCAGGCCTGATTCATGCAGTTTCTTCTGAACAGTTGATGCTGAGATGTGTCTGTTACTTGAACTCTGTGGAGCATTTATTTGGGCTGCAATCTGAGGTGCAGTTAACTCTAATGAACATATCCTCTGCAGCAGTGGTAACTCTGGGTCTTCCTTTCCTGTGGCGGTCCTCATGAGAGTTTCATCATATTGCTGGATGGTTTTTGCGACTGCACTTGAAGAAACTGTAAAGTAATGATGGACTGTCGTTTCTCTTTGCTTATTTGAGCTGTTCTTGCCATAATATGGACTTGGTCTTTTACCAAATAGAGCTATCTTCTGTATACCACCCCTACCTTGTCACAACACAACTGATTGGCTCAAACACATTAAGAAGGAAAGATATTCCACAAATGAACTTTTAACAAGGCACACCTAATAATTGAAATGCATTCCAGGTGACTACCTCATGAAGCTGGTTGAGAGAATGCCAAGAGTGTAAAAAGCTGTCATCAAGGCAAAGGGTGGCTACTATATATATAAAATATATTTGATTTGTTTGACACTTTTTTGGTTACTAATGATTCTGTATGTGTTTTTTCATAGTTTTGATGTCTTCACTATTATTCTACAATGTAGAAAACATTAAAAAAATTGAAAAACCCTGGAATGAGTAGGTGTGTCCTAACTTTTGACTGGTACTCTATATATATGGATAAGAAGTCCCAGAGAGATAGGTATATGCCGGGGGTGTGCTACGACACAGACATGCATTTATTTATGTCAGAAGGCTAGTATACAGATATTGACATACAAGTTAAAAGTTAATTCGTAAATTTTCAATCAGAATATTTTGTTTTAAGATTACCATTATATTGTTAGATTATAGGAGTAACTCTGGTAGGCCTGAAACAGACTTCCTCACCTCTAGTTCAACTGCCGGGGTCAGTTGGAGTGCCGGGGCACACTGCCTTCATATTATAGGCCTACAGTAGCTAAAGTTTAATAATGGCCACACCATACTAAACCTTCACAAATGTTTCTCATTTTTATTAGGGTAATATCAAAAGCAGTCAAGCGAATTTAAACCATGGAAAAAACTCACTACTCTCCCCTATGCCCAATAAAAAAAACACACAACACTCCCCTATTTTGGACCATCCTCCCCCCAGTAAATGTCGATTTGTCCCTAAGATAGTTAGACAATCTACTCTATCTTGATTGATTGCCTGAAATGGCTTGGTAGCTAGTCATGAAGTCGTGAAATTGGGAACCTATCTAGGTGGCTAGCTAAAGCCAAATTCATAAAATGTCTGGGTGGCTAGAATTAGAGAAACAACAATAAGACAAAATCAATAGGGTACATAGCTTGATCAAATTCATTTGCAAACCTACCTCCTGCGAGTCCTTGCCATTACCGGCAGCTAAAATCAAATCAAATGCAGTGGCGTGTATTCATGTATGCCACATCAAAAATGTACCAATAAAAAAATATATATAATAAAAATTTATCTTTCGTCTGTGTTTCATAATTTCCCTTCAATTTGCAAGAGGCTGAATGTATCTCTCTGGAGAAAGCACCCGAGCGAGCAAAACAGGGCCACTCTGTCTCTGTATGTGTAGGCCATCTGTCTGATGCTGTCTGATCCAAAAGAGACATTCTTGCCGCCAGTAGCATTGAATGCAAGGGAAGCCTGCAAGCATTTGGCCTCCCTTGATAAAAACAATATACACTGCTCAAAAAAATAAAGGGAACACTTAAACAACACAATGTAACTCCAAGTCAATCACACTTCTATGAAATCAAACTGTCCACTTAGGAAGCAACACTGATTGACAATAAATTTCACATGCTGTTGTGCAAATGGAATAGACAAAAGGTGGAAATTATAGGCAATTAGCAAGACACCCCCAAAAAAGGAGTGATTCTGCAGGTGGTGACCACAGACCACTTCTCAGTTCCTATGCTTCCTGGCTGATGTTTTGGTCACTTTTGAATGCTGGCGGTGCTCTCACTCTAGTGGTAGCATGAGACGGAGTCTACAACCCACACAAGTGGCTCAGGTAGTGCAGTTCATCCAGGATGGCACATCAATGCGAGCTGTGGCAAAAAGGTTTGCTGTGTCTGTCAGCGTAGTGTCCAGAGCATGGAGGCGCTACCAGGAGACAGGCCAGTACATCAGGAGACGTGGAGGAGGCCGTAGGAGGGCAACAACCCAGCAGCAGGACCGCTACCTCCGCCTTTGTGCAAGGAGGTGCACTGCCAGAGCCCTGCCAAATGACCTCCAGCAGGCCACAAATGTGCATATGTCAGCATATGGTCTCACAAGGGGTCTGAGGATCTCATCTCGGTACCTAATGGCAGTCAGGCTACCTCTGGCGAGCACATGGAGGGCTGTGCGGCCCCACAAAGAAATGCCACCCCACACCATGACTGACCCACCGCCAAACCGGTCATGCTGAAGGATGTTGCAGGCAGCAGAACGTTCTCCACGGCGTCTCCAGACTCTGTCACGTCTGTCACATGTGCTCATGTGCTCAGTGTGAACCTGCTTTCATCTGTGAAGAGCACAGGGCGCCAGTGGCGAATTTGCCAATCTTGGTGTTCTCTGGCAAATGCCAAATGTCCTGCACGGTGTTGGGCTGTAAGCACAACCCCCACCTGTGGACGTCGGGCCCTCATACCACCCTCATGGAGTCTGTTTCTGACCATTTGAGCAGACACATGCACATTTGTGGCCTGCTGGAGGTCATTTTGCAGGGCTCTGGCAGTGCACCTCCTTGCACAAAGGCGGAGGTAGCGGTCTTGCTGCTGGGTTGTTGCCCTCCTACGGCCTCCTCCACGTCTCCTGATGTACTGGCCTGTCTCCTGGTAGCGCCTCCATGCTCTGGACACTACGCTGACAGACACAGCAAACCTTTTTGCCACAGCTCGCATTGATGTGCCATCCTGGATGAACTGCACTACCTGAGCCACTTGTGTGGGTTGTAGACTCCGTCTCATGCTACCACTAGAGTGAGAGCACCGCCAGCATTCAAAAGTGACCAAAACATCAGCCAGGAAGCATAGGAACTGAGAAGTTGTCTGTGGTCACCACCTGCAGAATCACTCCTTTTTTGGGGGTGTCTTGCTAATTGCCTATAATTTCCACCTTTTGTCTATTCCATTTGCACAACAGCATGTGAAATTTATTGTCAATCAGTGTTGCTTCCTAAGTGGACAGTTTGATTTCACAGAAGTGTGATTGACTTGGAGTTACATTGTGTTGTTTAGGTGTTCCCTTAATTTTTTTGAGCAGTGTATAATAATAGCCAATCAGCATTGAGCGAGACTGAGTGAACTCAATTGTGAATGGTCCTGACGCACAAAAAAGAAAGTGTCAAGGGAAACCAGTTTGGATTTGGCATCACTCATATCAAATCACATTGAGAGCATATGTCATTGACAGAAAGAACTTGAATTGTGACATCTTGTTACGTTGTTGTCCTCCAGTGGCTAGCCAGCTAAAATGGTCCCTTTCCTATATTAGCCATGGATGGAGATTTGGACTTGTGGTTTTACTTAATTTTCTGTACTGGCCAATGATTATAACAGCAATCCTGATCCAATCATTACTGATCCATTCATACATTGTGCCCCTGGCCTGAGAGGATGGAAGTTCAATACGTAGCTAGATGTAGATGGCTAATTCATGTTAACTAGCTAACATTGCCCATGAAAAAGGCAAGCACTTTAGCCAGGTAGCATAAGACAACAAAAATAAAAGCATGTACTGTATGACTGTTTCGTTAACATGAAAGAGAGGAGGATGGCATTGGCTTGAGTCAACATGTTTTGTCTACTTGCTCAAACGCACACGCAAACACACACACATGCACACAAAGCATATTGCATGAGTTACTACTCTCCGTGGTTCTAAATCAATAGTTGTTTAGTGGTCCGACAATGTCGGAAACATTAACTTGTTTGACCATGCTGTAGGTCATGTAACTGTTACATGCAGTATGTTTAGTGGACTTCACAGGACAGAAGTTGCTCTCCGGTTTTGTGATGAAACAAATTTATTCTGCCACTGTGTTCTTATTATCTCGGCCTTTAGGCCTATATATCACAGGTTATAGAGCAAACAACGTAATCATCACAACACATACATTACGTTGTAATATGGCATTTTTTTCTGGCTTCCCCAGTGATTTTACACACTCACCGCTACTGATCAAACATTGTGTGTCACTCGACACTCTTTCTCCTCCACTGACGTTACTGTCTGTACGCACTAACTAGAGTATCTAGCGTCCTGTCTCGCATATCTTTGCTCCGTGGTGCACCTTGGAAGGAACCACTTACTAGGGAGAATAAGTGATTAAAGAGCAACTGCTCCTAAAAAACAACTAACTTCATTATTTTACACAATATCTTATCACAGCGCTGGCAAACCATGGTAATCCCTTTGAAAACGGCCTATGTCCCATTGATATGAGTTGAAAACATTTATTCTACTGTCAAAATTGACTACAAAGTGCAAATAGGATAATTTTGGTCATCAAGTCAGTCTCGTCTAAAACGGAGTTTGGAACCTGACTTCGTCACGAGTAAATTAAGGTTGGGTTTGGATTAAGGATGCACATCAAACTATGGTTTGCATGCCCTACCGAATGACCCTAATTCCCTTCCATGCAGAATATGTGGTTGGAGTTTGTTGGTCCCCAATGGTGGGGAGTATACCGGTAGCTAGACCATAAACTGCTGGTTATGGTTCTGGTTATGTATATTTTGATAATCATTATCATCACTAGCATAGCTGACGTTAGCTAGCTACCTAACTAGCCTACCTCAATACAACTCTGATTTGGTTTGGAAACACGATAACATTTCAAAAGAAGGCAAATAATTAGTTGGAAAACCTTTTTTCATGATTGTGATGTTGCCAGATTGACTTTAGATGCAGTATACCTTTAGCCAGCTAAAGAAAATTGAGGGGACCACTGTATTTTAGCTAGCTAACATTAGCATCGCTAACTATTTTTGACAAACTTTGCTAGTAACAGTAATGACAACATTGCCAACTTTCTAAAGTGAATTTGTCGACATAATAAGTTGTTAACAATGTGATCGCATTTCCATAGCACTGTAAGTTATTGTAATTTAGACTAAACAGCCACATTAGCCTCTGAGGTCCAACCCATGTCTACACATTCATATTGGATGCAGCTATGGTGGTATTAGCCAACAGTGCACTAGCCATAGAATTTGGAATTAGAATACTAGAATGGATATAAACCTTCTTATGATGGGATAAGGTTAGCCATTTTGGTCAGGAAGTTGGTCAACCATGGTTTGCCAGCGCTGTGATAAGATATTGTGTAAAATAATGAATTTGAACAATTTATCTGCACTGTATGTTTGTCACCTAGCTACCCAGACAGTTTTGGAGGAATGATTCCATAATTCTTTTTTAGTTAACTGCCAACATTCCGTTTCAACAATGCAGTCAACTCACAGCCATAAACTGGCTGAAATCAGTTGATGATAGGACAACTTGTAAATGTAAATGTAAAACTGACTCTCTTCTCTGTATACATCAATGATGTCGCTCTTGCTGCTGGTGAGTCTGATCCACCTCTACACAGACGACACCATTCTGTACACTTCTGGCCCTTCTTTGGACACTGTGTTAACAACCCTCCAGACGAGCTTCAATGCCATACAACTCTCCTTCTGTGGCCTCCAATTGCTCTTAAATACAAGTAAAACTAAATGCATGCTCTTCAACCAATCGCTGCCTGCACCTGCCCGCCCATCCAACATCACTACTCTGGACGGTTCTGACTTAGAATATGTGGACAACTACAAATACCTAGGTGTCTGGTTAGACTGTAAACTCTCCTTCCAGACTCACATCACACATCTCCAATCCAAAGTTAAATCTAGAATTGGCTTCCTATTTCGCAACAAAGCATCCTTCACTCATGTCATTTACAAAATAGCCCTACTCAATAAATTGGATGCAGTCTATCACAGTGCCATCCGTTTTGTCACCAAAGCCCCATATACTACCCACCACTGCGACCTGTACGCTCTCGTTGGCTGGCCCTCGCTTCATACTCGTCGCCAAACCCACTGGCTCCAGGTCATCTACAAGACCCTGCTAGGTAAAGTCCCCCCTTATCTCAGCTCGCTGGTCACCATAGCAGCACCCACCTGTAGCACGCGCTCCAGCAGGTATATCTCTCTGGTCACCCCCAAAACCAATTCTTCCTTTGGTCGCCTCTCCTTCCAGTTCTCTGCTGCCAATGACTGGAACGGACTACAAAAATCTCTGAAACACTTATCTCCCTCACTAGCTTTAAGCACCAGCTGTCAGAGCAGCTCACAGATTACTGCACCTGTACATAGCCCATCTATAATTTAGCCCAAACAACTACCTCACCTCCTACTGTATTTATTTATTTATTTTGCACCCCATTATCTCTACTTTGCACATTCTTCCACTGCAAATCTACCATTCCAGTGTTTTACTTGCTATATTGTATTTACTCCGCCACCATGGCCTTTTTTTGCCTTTACCTCCCTTATCTCACCTCATTTGCTCACATTGTATATAGACTTATTTTTCTACTGTATTATTGACTGTATGTTTGTTTTACTCCATGTGTAACTCTGTGTTGTTGTATGTGTCGAACTGCTTTGCTTAATCTTGGCCAGGTCGCAATTGTAAATGAGAACTTGTTCTCAACTTGCCTACCTGGTTAAATAAAGGTGAAATAAAATAAAATTCTAATAAAAATGCAACAATCACTCACAGCTTTCAAAGTAAACAAAAATTGGGACATTTATTGTCACGTTCTGACCTTAGTTCCTTTTTTATGTCTTTATTTTAGTTTGGTCAGGGTGTGAGTTGGGGTGGGCATTCTATGTTGTTTTTCTATGTTTTGTTCTGTATTTATATTTCTATGTGTTTGGCCTAGTATGGTTCTCAATCAGAGGCAGGTGTCAGTCGTTGTCTCTGATTGGGAGCCATATTTAGGTAGCCTGTTTTCTATTGTGTTTTGTGGGTGATTGTTTCCTGTGTTAGTACCATACGGGACTGTTTCGGTTTTTTCATTTATTCTCAATTATATTATGGATACGTACCACGCTGCATTTTGTTCCTCCTCTCCTTCCACCAACGAAAGCCGTTACATTTATGGTATGTTTACATATATTTTATAGGTTATTTACACAGAAAATTGGTATAAAACCGGTATACCGTTTTTATAATTATATGACTATTTTAGGTTGACAATAATTATTACACAATTGCTGATATCACATGCCTCACTTCTATTTTCCTGTATGTAAAATCAGGATTATGCCCCTACAGCCATTCATTCAAATTAGACTGGTTTGACTTGAGACTTATTTCTCAAGCTTTGTTTATAATTGAAAGATGATAATCATTGACTGTCTAACAGGAAAAACAAGGTGCACAGTTGGGTGCTAGACTGATACCCTTGTCATGATTGGATGCCAGGACCTACCAGAAGGAGCAAAGGTGGGTATCATAACATTTTAGTCATTTAGCAGATGCTCTTATCCAGAGCAACTTACAGTGGTGAGGGCACACATTTTCATACTTTATTTCATACTGGTCCCCTGTGAGAATCGAATCCACACCCCTGGCGTTGCAAGCACCATGCTCTACCAACTGAGCTAAACGGGACCACATGTAATTCACTGTTCACTTGCTGTTTTCACAACTTGTCAGGCAAGACCTCAGAATAAAAGTACATCATGTGACACCTCAGTTGTTGCCAGAATCTCCATTGACTCCTATCAAAAGGATACGTCATCATGAGGCCTCTCATAGTGACCCGAGTTACTGCCCTAAAGTTTGCCAGTTTGATGAACTAGTAGGTTAGCCTGATTGCTGTGTTAATCATTCTATTTCACTTCACATATCATGATATCTAACGTGAAATAGAAAGGTGAATGCAGCCATCAGGTTGGAGCAGTGAACTCCTGTTGTATACGGGACACCACGCTGGAAGTATCACGCCCTGATCTGTTTCACCTGTGCTTGTCTCCACCCCCCTCCAGGTGTCGCCCATCCTCCCCACTTATCCCCTGGGTATTTATACCTGTTTTCTGTCTGTGCCAGTTTGTCTTGTTTGTTCAGCCTACCAGTGGTTTGTGTCTCAGTGCCTGCTTTTTCCAGTCTCTCTTTTCTTGCCCCCCTGGTTTTGACCCTTGCCTGTCCTGACTCCGAGCCCGCCTGCCTGACCACTCTGCCTGCCCCTGAGCCTGCCTGCTGTCCTGTAACTTTGCATCTACTCTGGATTACTGACCTCTGCCTGACCTGGGCCTGCCTTCCGTCCTGTACCTTTGCCCCACTACTCTGGATTATCAACCCCTGCCTGCCTTGACCTGTCGTTTGCCTGCCCCTGTTACAATAAATATTGTTACTTCTGCAGAGTCTGCACTTGGGTCTTACCTGAAACCTGATAGGAAGGAATGACCACTGACATGTTTGTCGAAGTAACCCCATTACCACCAGACATAATGTCGATAGGCAGAGTATCTGTATCAACTGAAGATGAAAGGTGCACATTGTTATATTAGCAGAACAATGCTTCTGTGGTAATATGTAAAAAAAATGTTTTTTACTTAGACCTGTTACTACACTGAACAAAAATATGAACATAACATGCAACAAGATTCCACTGAGTTACAATTCATATAAGGAAATCTGTCAATTACAATAAATTAATTAGGCCCATATCTATATATTGTACATGACTTGGAATAAAGATATGCATCTGGACACATATTTTTTTTTTTCACATAGGTGTGGATCAGAAAACCAGTCAGTATCTGGTGTGACCACCATTTGATTCATGCAGCACGACACATCTCATTCACATAGAGTTGATTGTGGCCTGTGGAATTGTCCCACTCCTCTTCAATGGCTATGCTTAGTTGCTGGATATTAGCGGGAATTCGAACACGCTGTCGTGCACGGCGATCCAGAGCATCCCAAACAATGGGTGACATGTCTGAGTATGCATTGTCTGTAATTTCTGCCTGCCCATACCATAACCCCACCGCCACCATGGGGCACTCTGACATCAGCGAACTGCTTGCCCACACAACGCTGTCTGACATCTGCCCGGTACAGTTGAAACCAGGATTAATCTGTGAAGAGCACACTTCTCCAGTGTGCCAATGGTCATCGAAGGTGAGCACTTGCCCACTGAAGCTGGTTACGATGAGAAACTGCAGTCAGGTCAAGAACCTGGGTGAGGACGACGAGCATGCAGATGAGCTTTCCTGAGACAAAATATGAGAAGAACGCAATTGCTGAATTTATGTAGATTTTCAAAACTAAGTGTTTCGATAACTTTCAAATGTACACTGAACAAAAATATTTACGCAACATGTATAAAGTGTTAGTCCCATGTTTCATGAGCTGAAATAAAAGAGCCCAGAAATGTTCCATACACACAAAAAGCTTATTTCTCCCCCAAAAATTGCATACATTTGTTTACATCCCTGTTAGTGAGCATTTTTCCTTGGCAAGATAATCCATCCACCAGACAGTGTGGCATATCAAGAAGATGATTAAACAGCATGATCATTGCACAGGTGCATCTTGTGCTGGGGACAATAAAAGGCCACTCTAAAATGTGCCTTTTTGTCACACAACACAATGCCACAGATGTCTCAAGTTTTGAGGGAGTGTGCAAGCTGTGAGCTGTTGCCAGAAAATGTAATGTTAATTTCTTTACCATACCCGCCTCCAACATGATTTTAGAGAATTGTCTTCACTGATTAATTGGTTTCAGCTGTACCTGGCAGATGGCAGACAGTGTGTTTGGCGTCGTGTGGGCGAGCGGTCTGCTGTTGTCAACGTTGTGAACAGAGTGCCCCATGGTGATGGTGGGGTTATGGTATGGGCAGGCAGAAACTACGGACAACAAACACAGTTGCATTTTATTGATGGCAATTTGAATGAACAGAGATACCATGACGAGATCCTGAGGCCCATTGTCGTGCTTTTCATCCGGCACCATCACCTCATGTTTCAGCATGATAATGCATAGCCCCATATCAAAAGGATTTGTACACAATTCCTGGAAGCTGAAAATGTCAACGTTTTTCCATGGCCTGCACACTCAACAGACATGTCATCCATTGACCATGTTTGGGGTGCTTTGGATCGACGTTTAAGACAGCGTGTTCCAGTTCCCGCCATTATCCAGCAACTTCGCAAATCCGTTGAAGATCCTTGTAGCTATGTGGACTAATATCGTCAATTTTTTTTGCCTTGGGGTAAGTTGAGCCAATGGTTGAGCTAATGGTATGTTGAGCAAATTGGAGTATTTTCTTGCCAGGCGTAATACAAGGCATTATTGCCAGGATATAAGGTAACAACAGGGCCTGGCCTATGTTAAATATGTTTAACAAAGTACAAAGTGTTTGTTAGGTGTTACATCTGGGTTTAAAGATGTATCATTTATTTATAAAGCCATTTTTACATCAGCAGATGTCACAAAGTGCTTATACAGAAACCCAGCCTAAAACGCCAAAGAGCAAGCAATGCAGATGTAGAAGCACGGTGACTAGGAAAAACTCCCTAGAAAGGCAGGAACTAAGGAAGAAACCTAGAGAGGAACCTAGCTCTGAGGGGTGGCCAGTCCTCTTCTGGCTGTGCCTGGTGGAGATTGTAAGAGTATATGCCCATTATTAATTTCAGATCGTTCTTCAAGATGATTCAGAAAAAAAATTGTTATTGTGTTAAATTTGGGAAATAAATATATATACGTTTTTTAAAAAGGAAGTGGTAATATTTCATTCAGTACAGAAATTTGTAGGTAGTGCTAAGAGACCACTTTTCTGGATGCTATGTTTTCAAAACTGTAATGTTGAAATTAATTCTGATTATTTCCAGAGATACACAACATCCTGAAATATATACTGAACAAAAATACGAACGCAACATGCAACAATTTCAGCACCCTCTGCCCCCGACGGGGGTGCTGAAGAAGCCGGATGAAGAAGCCAGATGTGGAGGTCCTGGGCTGGCGTGGTTACACGTGGTCTGTGATTGTGAGGCTGGTTGCATGTACTGCCAAATTCTCTAAAACGACGTTGGAGGCAGCTTATGGTAGAGAAATGAACATAAAATTCTCTGGCAACAGCTCTGGTGGACATCCCTGCAGTCAGCATGTCAATTGTACGATCCCTCAAAACTTAAGACGTGTTGTGTGACAAAATGGCACATTTTAGAGTGGCCTTTTAGTGTCCCCAGCACAAGATGCATCTGTGTAATGATCACGCTGTTTAATCAGCTTCTTGATATGCCACACCTTTTAGGTGGATGGATTATCTTGGCAAAGGAGAAATGCTCACTAACAGGGATGTAAACAAATTTGTGCGCAAAATTACAGAGAAATATGCTTTTTGTGATTTCTGTTAATCTTTTATTTTAGCTCATGAAACATGGGACCAACACTTTACATGTTGCGTTCATATTTTTGTTCAGTATATGTAGATATCTTTGTTAGAAAGAAAACTATTCTTCTCTTGACGGAATTATGCTGAATGTAATGTCTCAATTTACTCCACTCCCCTACAGGTTAACTTTTGAATTCCCCCAACTGTACATTAGGACTACAAAAGAAGAAAGCCTGGCAATGTAATGCGTATAAAGCATTACATTTGTTATGCTATTTGAGAAAATGCAACAACATCAGTAACATCTCTTGCTGGGTATAGATAGTCTATCCTGTTACAAAATCATTCCAAAAAGTACATCTATGTGAAACTAGTTGTGTTAATAACGTAGCTAATCCACATCTCCATTTTGCACTTGTCCTTCGATATGTGCAAACATCTCATTAAGATATTGAGATTATTAAAACAAAGGGGTTATTCATAACACCTGGGCTGTGTTCATTAGGCCCCAACTGAAAGAAAATGGACTGAAACAAGGAGGAACTTTCTGGACTTGTCCAATAAGAAACACTTCTTTTTGTGTCCCCGTTGCAAAACATTTTTGCTCCTGGTGTGCCCTAATGAATAAGACCTGTTGTGTTCAATTACAAAGAAAATCTGTTGCGTGCTGTAATGATCACAACCCTTGACTGCCATGGTCAATTTGCCATTTGCATTTCTGCACCCAATTCTGAATGAGAAGCATCCATTTACTCTCCTGTATGGATTGTGGATTATCCCGTAAACATTCTGAAGGTGATATGCATAAGTCAAATTAACTTTACATTTGAGAAACAATTTTAATTAAAAACATTTTTTATGATGTTTTATTGTCACATGCACCAGAATGATGATGATAGTATGATGATAGTCATAATATAACCGCCACCATAAATGTATGTACTAACTCATGTGTCCTCCACATTATTCACGTCCTTTATAACAAATGATTATTTACACTGACTTGCCAAAGCTTAGCATTAGACCGTTGTTCCTCCCTCTAAGTGCTTTCAATACAAATGTATACATTTCTACTGTGCCAATTATGGCCAGATAGTTCTATTGTTAATACCTCAAAATGAAAAAAGAATGCTTCATACTTTTTCTGGTTGCGAAAGCATACCCGATACTTACTGCGACTTCTTATTTAAGTATAGTTGGATATTTGGTGGACCGTTTTGTTTACACAGTACACAAATTACATCATCTAAATGAATGACTAGAACTGAAAATGCCCAAACTTAACATTGATCTAAACTGTACATCTCTTGTACCTGCTCTCTTCCCATTTACAATCCGCCAAGTCATTTGAGTCTGAGTAAAAAATAAAATAAAATAAAAAATGAAATATTCTATGGTATCCAGGATGCCAATTTCCATTGTCAGTAGTAACGATCTCATTCGGAAAAATGTAACATTTCTGCAACCCGTTCTTAACCTCCTCGGATGATCGTTCTTTGGCTGCTATGGGGCATAAGGTCCCAGAACTCGTGACAGAGGCACTGGCAGAAGCCGTAGACCATGATCATGACGAGGCTTGCCGGGACCAGGCTTACCAGAAGGACCCCCAGGGTGGTCTTCTGCATGATGAGCAGGTAGACCCCCATGGGCAAGGAGCTGAAGTAGAGGAGCCCCAACACCCACACCAGCGCCCGGGCAGCGCAGTTCCACACCGCCCACCTCTGGTTGATTGAGGCCATGGAGTCCAGACTGGAGGAGTGGTAATCCCTACCCTGGATGGTGGCCACTCCAGGGGGGTGGGAGTGAAGTTGGTAGGGGTGGTGGTCCTGAGGGGATGGAGGCGGTTCCATGATGGTGATGACCATGTAGTTGGGTGAACCGCGGATGGAGGAGTAGGTGTGGGTGGTGGTGGTGGTGGTAGTGGTAGTGGAGGAGGATGGGGAGCCGCTGGGAGGGTTGCCCATGAGCGAGCTTAGGTGCCTGGGGCTGAGCAGTAGCTCGGTGGGGCCCTCATTGTGGTAGTGCAAGTTCCTCTGGTTCCGGGTCTGGAGGGCCAGCGCTGCCACCAAGTTGCAGTCATCTGGCAGGTTGCCCACCGCCTCGCCCGGGAAACTAGTGACGAACCGGCAAAATGGGCACACCACAGCATTGGGTGGCGACTCGCCTAGGTCTAAGATCTTGGCCAGGCACTTGGCACACAGGCGGTGACAGCACTCGAGGACCTTAGGGCGCCGGCTGCCCAGGCTATACGGGCAGTAGCAGATCATGCACTCCAGCTCCTCCGTGCTGAAGCCCTCCACTATCCCCCCTTCCTCCATGTTCCATAACTTCCCCATCATCCTCTTTCTTTCTTTCTTTCTCAACTCTGTCTGTCTCAGCTCCCCACAGGATCAACGGAGGAAGATGACAGTCCAAAGCTTTTGGTGAAATTCAGCGTTGGAAGACATGGCGAGAGGCAGCAGCAGCCTTCTATTGGCGACGAGCAGTAGCAACGCTCCGCTCCGAAGGAGGTTTCAGGGTCATCCTGGTTGTCTGTGCAGCTCCTGTGGTGTGTGTATGTGTGGGTGTGGGTGTGTGTATGGGAAGCCTAGCGCGTTCTAGCCTCCGGGGTACGCGCCTCGGCGCAGTTTGGGGTAGGCCTAACTACGCGTCATGCAGGGCCAAAAGCCTTTCATGCACCACAGAGAGAGAAAGAGAGCGAGAGAGAGATGGAGGGGAGAGGCCATCATTGAAGAAAAAAAAGATTTGTGTTAACACAGCATTAGAACAGAAAAAACAGGGGCAATGAACAACAAAGCAGGGCCTGTACAAACCAGGACTGGAATTTTCGAGCCCAGCCTTTTGTTGCCAGTTTAAATTCTGTCCAATTAGTGGTGGGTTCCCTTTCGTTTTCTGGTACTCTGTCTGTTAATGGTGTCTGTGTGTGTCTGTGTGTGTATGTGTGTGTGTGTGTGTGTGTCATGAAGAATCTTCCAAAGAGTTTTCGGTCTGAAGGAGATGACAGGATGTACTGATCAACTCAATGTTGATGATCATTTTTCTTGAAGTGAAGATAACATGGAGGAGGTGAAGATTTAAGGGCCAGTAAAGACTTCTGTGATTGGGAGGGAAAATGGAGCATGTCATTGTTGGGGATAGTGATTTGGCAGTAGACTGTGCTCTTGTGCTCTCTTTGAAAGAACTTCTAAGCCTAATCACAATGATGTTGGTCTGGATGCTGAAAGGGGAAACTTGCTGAATGATAAGAGAAAAGATAGTCAAAGATTTTCTTTTAGGTTATTTACAGAAAAATAAGTCCTGGATGCTTTTCTAGCAGTAGACAACAAGAAATCCACAGGGGCCGACCAATTGGATCCCAGTATGCTTAAGTGTGCAGCATCTAGCATTGTTGGCTCAATAACCCACATTTTTTTATCTAACATTGTTATCAGGAAATATTCTAAAAGTATGGAAATCAGCTCTTGTGCTGCCGCTCCATAAGGGCAGGGATAGTAGTGATCTTAGTAAGTATTGCCCCCTTTCAAGTTTTTTTTGTCTATCTCAGATTTTTGAATCCTTGGTAAATGTACAACTTTTTTATCTGAGAAATGCATTTTGAATGTAAACCCATCAGGGTTTAGACCTGGGAATAATACTATTACAGCAACCACTTTAGTTGTTAATGATCTTGTCAATGCTTTAGGTTTGTGTACCTGTCAAAAGCTTTTGATACTGTTGATCATGCTATTGTATTGGGTGTTGCTATGTCACCCGTAGCTCACGCTCCAGCAGGTATGTCTTACTGGTCATCCCCAAAGCCAACACCTCTTGGCCGCCTTTCCTTCCAGTTCTCTGCTGCCAATGACTGGAACGAATTGCAAAAATCACTGATGTTGGAGACTTATATCTCCCTCACTAACTTCAAGCATCAGCTGTCAGAGCAGCTTACCGATCGCTCCAGCTGCACACAGCCCGTCTGTAAATAGCCCATCCAACCAACTACCTACCTCATCCCCATATTTGTTTTTTAGTTTTTTTCTGCTCTTTTGCACACCAGTATTTCTACTTGCACATCCTCATCTGCACATCTATCACTCCAGCGTCAACTGCTAAATTGTAATTACTTCGCCACTATGGCCTATTGATTACTATGGCCTATTGATTACGTTTGTTTATCCCATGTGTAACTCTGTGTTGTTGTTTTTGTCGCACTGCTTTGCTTTATCTTGGCCAGGTCGCAGTTGTAAATGAGAACTTGTTCTCAACTGGCCTACCTGGTTAAATAAAGGTGAAATAAATAAATACATTATATATTTTTTAAATAAGTTGTCCTCGATAGGCGCGAGCTCTGATGCCTGTTCATGGTTATCTTAGTGACAGGACTCAGGCCATAGTGATTGATGGGGTTAAGTCCGCATTTCTTGAAGTACATAAAGGTGTTCTGCAGGGGTCGATACTCGGACATGTTCTTTTCAATATTTATAAATATCAGGTTTCAGGTAAGACCCAAGTGCAGACTGTTGAAGTAACAATGTGTATTGCAACAACAGGGGCAGGCAAACGACAGGTCAAGGCAGGCAGGGGTCGATAATCCAGAGTAGTGGGGCCAAGGTACAGGACAGCAGGCAGACCCAGAGTCAGGTCAGGTCAGGCAGAGGTCGGTAATTCAGAGTAGGGGCAAAGGCACAGGACGGCAGGCAGGCTCAGGGTCAAGACAGACAAGGGTTAAAACCAAGAGGACGAGAAAAAGAGAGACTGGGGAAAAGCAGGAGCTGAGACAAAACGCTGGTTGACTTGAACAAACAAGACGAACTGGCTACAGACAAACAGAGAACACAGGTATAAGTACTCAGGGGATAATGTGGAAGATGGGCGACACCTGGAGGGGGGTGGGGACAAGCACAAGGACAGGTGAAACAGATCGGCGTGTGACAGTTCCCCCACCTCTAGGGACGCCACCTGGCGTCCTTCCTGGACGCATACCCCGTTGAGCGGGGTGTCGGCATCAGAATTCAGAGATGAGGCCTAGGTCCAGGATGTCCCTAGCGGAGACCCAGCACCTCTCCTGTGGGCCATAACCCTCCCAGTCAACCAGGGAGGAAACAGGAGACAAAGGGCTGTGAGACATGGGTTTAGATCTAGACACATGAAAAGGTAGGAAGTATAGAGAGGGTATGGGGCAACAGAGGACAAATAGGAGAAGGGCTATTGATTTTGGAGCAGGGGGGAGAGGTCTCGGCTTCCGGGGATGTAGCCGCGGGGCTATAGCGACGTGCCAGCGCATCCGGCTTAACCTCCTTGGGTACCGGTCGGTGTTGTGGAAGCGAAGTGGCCTGTGCCTTACTGAACCCCTCCCGGAGGTCCTGGTACTTCGCGGGCATGGCGGAGAGGTTCGGGGCAGGAAGACGTCCCGGGGCAGGCAGGAAGACGTCCCAGGGCAGGCAGAGCTGATTTCAGGCTATGGGCGTGGCAGAATGGGCTCCAGCCCACGATGGCACCAGTAGACCAGTCAATCGAGGGATTGTGTCACTGGAGCCAAGAGAATCCCAATATCACAGGAACCTGCAGAGACTCAATTAGCAGGAATTGGATCATCTCGCTGTGGTTCCCCGATACTCGTAGGTTGATGGGGGTGGTATGGTGGGTGACCTGGCCTATAGAGTGCCCGTCAAGCGCTCTAACATCCATGGGAATAGAGAGGGGTTGAGTGGGGATGCCCAGCTCGGACGCCAGGGTAATGTCCCTAAGACTCATATCGGCCCCCGAGTCGATGAGTATCTGGAGAGACTTGGACTGGTCGCCCCACAGCAGGGTGGCATGGAAAGGGGGGTGAGTAGGGGGAGAAGCAACATTATCCTTAAGACCCATCAGAGTACTCATTCCTACCAATGAGCTAGGTCTCTTGAAGGGACAGGTAGACACATAATGACCGGCAGTACCACAATACTGACAACTCTGGGTGTTTAGTCTGCGTACGCATTCGGCTGGAGATAGCCTAGCCCTGCCGAGCTGCATCGGCTCCGGAAGGGGCAAATCGGCAGTCTTCGGAGGCTCTTGGAGGAACTCGGGTAAGCTCGGATCCTCTCGGGGACGAAGACGTTGGGGACTTCTGCAGTTCATCAGATGCAAGGTGGGATCCTTGAATGAGCGATTGGGACCACAATTGGACCTCTTCTTCCTCCTACGTTCCCGTAGCCGACCATCGATTCGGATGGTTAAAACGATGAGTGAGTCGAGATCCGTTGGTAGTTCCGGGCTGCAAGCTCGTCCTTTACTTCCTCCAATAATCCGTGCAGGAACGTGTCGAACAGCGCTTCCAGGTTCCAGGCACCCTCCGCTGCTAGCGTGCGTAAATCCACCACAGTCTGCCACATTGAGGGAGTCCTGCCAAAGCTGGAGTAACTTCCAGGTAGCCTTTCTGCCGGACACCGGAGCCTCAAACCTTTCTCACCTCCGCCACGAATACCTCCAGACTGAGGCAGACGGCGGTTTTTGCTCCCACACCGCCGTGGCCCAGGCAAGTGCCCTCCCAGACATCAGCGCAATAATGTACACTATCTTCAAGCGGTCCGAGGGGAACGAAGAAGGCTGCAGCTCGAAAACGAGGGAGCATGAGGGAGAGAAAAGCCCGGCAAATTCTGGAATCTCCATCGTAGCGCTCTGGGGGAGGTAAGCCTAGTAGGCAACCCACGAAGTTGCTCCAGCAAAGCTTCTAATGCTAGGTCGGGACGTTCGGCCATGTCCTTGAACCCTTCCATCAGACCACGAGGCAACTGCTAGTGTCTACCAATGAGGGCTCCTTGGGAGGAGATGGCATTGCGGAGCTGGTCCAAGTCTGCTGGGTTAGTCATGGCCAGTTCGTACTATCAGGTTTCAGGTAAGACCCAAGTGGTGACTGTGTTGAAATAACAATGTTTATTGCAACAACAGAGGCAGGCAAATGACAGGCCAAGGCAGGCAGGGGTCAATAATCCAGAGTAGTGGGGCCAAGGTACAGGACATCAGGCAGGCCCAGGGTCAGGTCAGGCAGAGGTCGGTAATCCAGAGTAGAGGCAAAGGCACAGGACGGCAGGCAGGCTCAGAGTCAGGACAGGCAAGGGTCAAAACCAAGAGGACGAGAAAAAGAGAGACTGGGGAAAAGCAGGAGCTGAGACAAACCGCTGGTTGACTTGAACAAACAAGACGAACTGGCAATAGACAGAGAACACAGGTATAAGTACCCAGGGGATAATGGGGAAGATGGGCGACACCTGGAGAGGGTGGAGACAAGCACAAGGACAGGTGAAACAGATCAAAGTGTGACAATATAAATGCTATTGGTCAATCTGTTCAAATGTTAACATTTCATCTATATGCGGATGATACTATTATGCACGCAATTGCCCCCACCGCTGACCCTGGCTGTGACAAGGCTACATTCCGATTTTGCAGTTGTGCCGGAAGCCCTTATTGATGTAAAACTCATACTTAATACGGGCAAAATACATGTTGTTTTCAAGTTCTCGTAAGATTGTCTCAGGTGGATTACATCTTAACTTATTGGATGGTTCTTGCATAAAAATGCCTAGGTATTTGGATTGACAATGATTTTTTGTTTAAAAAACTTATGACTGAGCTTTTACTTTTCACGAAAACATATCTTGTCTCTCTCTAGTCAGCAGGAAGCAAATTGTGCAGTCAACCTTTCTACCTGTTCTTGATTATGGTGATACTATTTGTCAAAGTGCAGCTGTCTCTACTCTTAAACCCTTGGATGCCGTTTTTCATTGCACCCTTTGTTTTATCACAGGAGACAGTTTTATTACTCATCACTGTGTTCTTTATCAAAAGATTGGCTGGACCTCTTTGAAGTCAAGTAGATCACATCATGTCAAGTAAATCCTGCTCCGCAATCTCCCGACTTACTGACTACACTGTTAAGATTTTAAATGAAAAGTTATCAAATCCGTAAATCAGCCTGTAATGTCCTTGCACCTTTAATTAACAGTGGAATGATCTACAATACACTTTAAAATTGGAGGAAGTTGTGCCTCTAAGCGATTTCAGACGGTTGTTAGGGGACCTTTTTACTGGAGAATTGTCTGTTTTTATGATTGTGTTTTGCTTTTTGTGTCTTGTTGTGCACAATAATGTGTATTTTAATGTGTATATGAATGTGTAGTTGAATGTGTTTGTTGTATTTTGATGTTGTATTGTGGTGCCATACAGGGCTCATTTGGAAAAGAGACCTTTGTCTCAGCATTTACTCCCTGTCAAAAAAAAGGTGAAATAAAATGTAAAAAATACAAATCAAATCAAATTGTATATGTCATATGCGCCGAATACAACAGGTGTAGTTAGACCTTACCGTGAAATGCTTACTTACAAGCCCTTAACCAACAATGCAGTTCAAGAAATAGAGTTAAGAAAATATTTAATAAATAAACTAAAGTAAAAATGTAATTAAAAGTAACACAACTTATTGTGGGAAGGTTGGGGAAGGCTACCCGAAACGTTTGACCCAAGTTAAACAATTTAAAGGCAATGCTACCAAATACTAATTGAGTGTACGTAAACTTCTGACCCACTGGGAATGTGATGAAAGAAATAAAAGCTGAAATAAATCATTCTCTCTACTATTATTCTGACATTTCACATTCTTAAAATAAAGTGGTGATCCTAACTGTCCTAAATCAGTGAATTTTTACTTGGATCAAATGTCAGGAATTGGGAAAAACTGAGTTGAAATGTATTTGGCTAAGGTGTATGTAAACTTCCATCTTCAACTGTATATATTTACACATATATACACATTACCATTCAAAAGTTTGGGGCCACTTAGAAATGTCCTTGTTTTTGAAAGAAAAGCACATTTTTTGTCCATTAAATAACATCAAATTGATCAGAAATACAGTGTCGATATTATTAATGTTGTAAATGACTATTGTAGCTGGAAACGGCTGATTTTGTATGGAATATCTACATAGTGGTACAGAGGCCCATTGTCAGCAACCATCACTCCTGTGTTCCAATGGCACGTTGGGTTAGCTAATCCAAGTTTATCATTTTAAAAGGCTAATTGATCATTAGAAAACCCTTTTGCAATTATGTTAGCACAGCTGAAAACTGTTGTAAAACAACCTGTGACACTTGGTTAACACGCTGTGAACAGTACCAATAGCCCAGCCCCAGACAATTGGCACCGTTCACAGTGTTAGTTTCTGTGGCCACCTATTACTCAATATTTGCTGCAATGGTGTCTGAAATTAGATACTGTACATTACCATGAGCGGGACATAACCAGAGGTGCAGATGGAAGTGCAATCGTGTTTGTAAAAAGTTGAGAAACAGGACTCACTTTCCGAGTTCACCCCTCCCTTTTGGACCAAATTCACTGCATTATCCTCACTCTAGAAGTACATCCTTGTACTTCTACCTTCTTTCAAGCTCTTTCACTCATCCACCAACGCAAAATAGTGGTGATATGGGGCCACAAAATCTTGAACCGCTTTAAGAAATGATAGAAAACTATTTAGAAAATAAAAAAACATCATTCTCTGGAGTATTTTGTCACAAATAACGGATGATCTTCTAAAAGACTTTCAAATACATTAAATACTGCCTATCTCTGCACACACACACACACACACACACACAGTCAGTGGCATGATTTCTAATGTATTCCAAATCAAATCAAAGTTTATTTGTCACGTGCGCCGAATACAACAAGTGTAGTAGACCTTACAGTGAAATGCTTACTTACAGGCTCTAACCAATAGTGCGAAAAAAGGTATGCGTGTGTGTGTGTGTGTGTGTGTGTGGGTCTAGGGTTTCTGGGCTAATGTTGTTGATGTGAGCCATTACCAGCCTTTCAAAGCACTTCATGGCTACGGACGTGAGTGCTACGGGTCTGTAGTCATTTAGGCAGGTTGCCTTTGTGTTCTTGGGCACAGGGACTATGGTGGTCTGCTTGAAGCATGTTGGTATTACAGGCTCAATCAGGGACATGTTGAAAATGTCAGTGAAGACACCTGCCAGTTGGTCAGCACATGCCCGGAGCACACGTCCTGGTAATCCGTTTGGCCCAGCAGCCTTGTGTATGTTGACCTGTTTAAACGTCTTACTCACATCGGCTGCGGAGAGCGTGATTACACAGTCGTCCGGAACAGCTGATGCTCTCATGCATGCCTCAGTGTTGCTTTCCTCGAAGCGAGCATATAAGTGATTTAGCTTGTCTGGTAGGCTCGTGTCACTGGGCAGCTCGCGGCTGTGCTTCCCTTTGTAGTCTGTAATAGTTTGCAAGCCCTGCCACATCCGACGAGCGTCGGAGCCGGTGTAGTATGATTCAATCTTAGCCCTGTATTGACGCTTTGCCTCTTTGATGGTTCGTCGCAGGGCATAGCGGGATTTCTTGTAAGCTTCCGGGTTAGAGTCCCGCACCTTGAAAGCGGCAGCTCTACCCTTAGCCCAGTACGAATGTTACCTGTAATCCATGGCTTCTGGTTGGGGTATGTATGTACAGTCACTGTGGGGACGACGTCCTCAATGCACTTATTGATAAAGCCAGTGACTGATGTGGTGTATTCCTCAATGTCATCAGAAGAATCCCAGAACATGTTCCAGTCTGTGATAGCAAAACATTCCTGTAGTTTAGCATCTGCTTCATCTGACCATTTTTTTATAGACCGAGTCACTAGTGCTTCCTGCTTTAATTTTTGCTTGTAAGCAGGAATCAGGAGGATAGAGGTGTGGTCGGATTTACCAAATGGAGGGCGAGGGAGAGCTTTGTACGCGTCTCTGTGTGTGGAGTACAGGTGATCTAGAATTTTTTTCCCTCTGGTTGCACATTTAACATGTTGATAGAGATTTGGTAGAACTGATTTAAGTTTCCCTGCATTAAAGTCTCCGGCCACTCGGAGCGCCGCCACTGGGTGAGTGGTTTCCTGTTTTCTTATTTCCTTATACAGCTGACTGAGTGCGGTCTTAGTGCCCGCATCTGATTGTGATGGTAAATAAACAGCCACAAAAAGTATAGCTGAGAACTCTCTAGGCAAGTAGTGTGGCCTGCAATTTATCACAATATACTCTGCTTCAGGCGAGCAAAATCTAGAGACTTCCTTAGATTTTGTGCACCAGCTGTTGTTTACAAATATGCACAGACCGCCCCCCCTCGTCTTACCAGAGTGTGCTTTTCTATCCTGCCGGTGCAGCGTGTATCCCGCTAGCTGAATATCCATGTCGTCATTCAGCCACGATTCCGTGAAACATAGGATATTATAGTTTTTGATGTCCCGTAGGTAGGATATTCGTGATCGTACCTCGTCTAGTTTATTGTCCAATGATTGCACGTTGGCGAGTAATATTGACGGTAACGGCAGCTTTCCTACTCGCCTTCTTGCAACCGGCGACAGGTGTACATAAACATTGTCAAATTTAAGCAGGTTTAAATGATGTACATAAATTGCTTAAAATAGGTCTGTTTGCTTAGGACTCACAACACTGTTAAGAACAAGAGTCGTTTAACAACAAATCTACCCATTGTTCCTACTTAGACCCTACCAGCGCGTGCCTTGTGTAATGTTAGATTTTTTAAAAATTGGATAGGTATAAGCAATATGTCTGGGAAATGTGGAGCTAATACAATATTGCTTCTTCCTATCAAATAGTTTTCAATCTACAAGAAGTGCTGTGGAGTAGGGGCTAAGGTCTGATTTAGAATTGAACAAAATACAAGGATTGGGGCTTCAATACTGTAGTGAGAAAGCCATATAGTGCAACTTCAGTGTCACCCTGTGGTAAGTCTTCACACTGTCCAAGTAAAATATTAAATTACCCACCACAGTTTGACTAGTGGTCTCTTTTCCTGTACTTAATCTTTCATTTCATCAATAATAAATTGTGAATAATCTCTTCTTATCAAAACATACTCTTTTCAAATAGGGTATTAGATATTACCATCAGAACTGAGACACAGGGGTCTACCCGTAGAGATCCTATTAAATTACTATTATTCTAACTCCTAGTTCTCCAGGTCTACCTCGCAAGACCAAGAGAGCATTTTATTTACCGGCATCAGTACCGATTTAAATCAAACGGGAATCTGGTGACTTTGTGTTTATTGTGTATAATGTATTGCAAAGCCTACAACCTAATTTTGGACAAAGTTACCCGGAAGGATTACTACTACAAAGGATTCCTTTTTCCAAGTCAAATCAAAGTTTATTTGTCACGTGCGCCGAATACAACAGTGAAATGCTTACTTACAGGCTCTAACCAATAGTGCAACAAAGGTATTAGGTGAACAATAGGTAGGTAAAGAAATATAACAACAGTAAAAAGACAGGCTATATACAGTAGCGAGGCTATAAAAGTAGCGAGGCTACATACAGACACTGGTAAGTCAGGCTGATTGAGGTAGTATGTACATGTAGATATGGTTAAAGTGACTATGCATATATGATGAACAGAGAGTAGCAGTAGCTTAAAATAGGGGGGGGGGGGGGGCACACAATGCAAATAGTCCATGTAGCCATTTGATTACCTGTTCAGGAGTCTTATGGCTTGGGGGTAAAAACTGTCGAGAAGCCTTTTGGTCCTAAACTTGGCACTCCGGTACCGCTTGCCATGCGGTAGTAGAGAGAACAGTCTATGACTGGGGTGGCTGGGGTCTTTGACAATTTTTAGGGCCTTCCTCTGACACCGCCTGGTGTAGAGGTCCTGGATGGCAGGAAGCTTTGCCCCAGTGATGTAGTGGGCCGTACGCACTACCCTCTGGAGTGCCTTATGGTCAGAGGCTGAGCAATTGCCGTACCAGGCAGTGATGCAACCAGTCAGGATGCTCTCGATGTTGCAGCTATAGAACCTTTTGAGGATCTCAGGACCCATGCCAAATCTTTTTAGTTTCCTGAGTGGGAATAGGCTTTGTCGTGCCCTCTTCACGACTGTCTTGGTGTGTTTGGACCATTCTAGTTTGTTGTTGATGTGGACACCAAGGAACTTGAAGCTCTCAACCTGTTCCACTACAGCCCCGTCAATGAGAATGGGGGCGTGCTCGGTCCTCCTTTTCCTATAGTCCACAATCATCTCCTTAGTTTTGGTTACGTTGAGGGATAGGTTGTTATTCTGGCACCACCCGGCCAGGTCTCTGACTTCCTCCCTATAGGCTGTCTCGTTGTTGTCGTGATCAGGCCTACCACTGTTGTGTCGTCTGCAAACTTAATGATGGTGTTGGAGTCGTGCCTGGCCATGCAGTCGTGGGTGAACAGGGAGTACAGGAGGGGACTGAGCACGCACCCCTGGGGAGCTCCAGTGTTGAGGATCAGCGTGGCATATGTGTTGCTACCTACCCTCACCACCTGGGGGCGGCCCATCAGGAAGTCCAGGATCCAGTTGCAGAGGGAGGTGTTTAGTCCCAGAATCCTTAGCTTATTGATGAGCTTTGATGGTACTATGGTGTTGAACACTGAGCTGTAGTGAATGAATAGCATTCTCACATAAGTGTTCCTTTTGTCCAGGTGGGAAAGGGCAGTGTGGAGTGCAATAGAGATTGCATCATCTGTGGATCTGTTTGGACGGTATGCAAATTGGAGTGGGTCTAGGGTTTCTGGGATAACGGTGTTGATGTGAGCCATTACCAAACTTTCAAAGCACTTCATGGCTACGGACGTGAGTGCTACGGGTCTGTAGTCATTTAGGCAGGTTGCCTTTGTGTTCTTGGGCACAGGGACTATGGTGGTCTGCTTGAAACATGTTGGTATTACAGACTCAATCATGGACATATTGAAAATGTCAACTGGCAGTGAAGACACCTGCTAGTTGGTCAGCACATGCCCGCAGCACACGTCCTGGTAATCCGTCTGGCCCAGCAGCCTTGTGTATGTTGACCTGTTTAAAGGTCTTACTCACGTCGGCTACAGAGAGCGTGATCACACAGTCGTCCGGAACAGCTGATGCTCTCATGCATGCCTCAGTGTTGCTTGCCTCGAAGCGAGCATAGAAGTGATACTGACTGTTACTTTTGATTTTGACCCCCCATTTGTTCAGGGACACATTATTCCATTTCTGTTAGTCACATGTCTGTGGAACTTGTTCAAGTTATGTCTCAGTTGTTGAATCTTGTTATGTTCATATAAATATTTTCCCATGTTCAGTTTGCTTAAAATAAATGCAGTTGACAGTGAGAGGACATTTCTTTTTTTGCTAAGTTATATACACATATATATATATATATATATATATATATATATATATATATATATATATATATATATATTTATTTATATTTGAGTGTATGTCTATCTATCCATCCATGTCCTTAATCAGTTTTAAGGAGGAAATGTTGCTTACTTGTTGAGCAAAATCAAAGCTGTAATGCATCCTGATGTCTTTGCTTGCTGGTTCAGTAGGGGCCCCCAGAGACAACTGCAGGTATTGACAGGTGGTCTTGCAGTCAGCAACCATCTTCTGGTAGACAGACAGCTCACTCTGAACAAGCAGGCGATTCTGTTCTTGCTTCTTCAGCTTGGCTGATTTAACAGCTTCTGTCAGATTGGCAGATCTGAAGACCTGATAGTTGTTCCTCTGGCACTGCCAGCACAGGTCTGTCCTGAGCGTAGTGCTTGAGATGTGGGGCAGCAATTTTCTCCACAAATTCCTGAAGGAAGACAGCCCGACTACACATACCTCTGGAAAATACAGAAAAAATGTGAGATCAATAAAAGGAGTGGCAATTAAATATTCAAAACATGTTAATGCTTTACATACCAAGTGTTGTCATCGATTCCTTGTAGAGACGCCCCACTGCTGCTTTTGTCACATGGGATGGCAGCAGCTTTCCACTAAAGTGTTTTTTTCCTGGGTGGCATCCTGGTAATACTATTGCATTATCCTCTGCGTAGTTGTTGATGAAGTTCACCACTCGCTGCAAGTCCTCATGCTTCAGCTGTAACCTGTGCTTGGGCCAGCTCTCTTTTTGATGGGAGGCATTAGACCATTCTCCTTGTATGACTGGAGGAGAGTCAGTTGTGTTCTACTGATGCTGAAAGACAAATTCCAGATACACATATTTTAGCAGTATTATACAATAGATGTGAAATGGCATTCTGAGATAACATCACTACACACAGTTCATACACGTAATGTTAGCTAGCTAGCCAGCCATATAATGTCAGCTAACATTAGCTAGCTAACAGCAAGTTTTAACTTGGGGTCTTTTGTTTAGACATGTAGCTAGCAAGCTAGCCAGCTAAACAATGAATTATAATCCCAATCCATAAATTACTAGCAATACAAAGCGATTGTCATAGCTGGCTAAAGTTAACCAAATAGGTTCAATGTTAGCTAGTTAGCTAGACAACATTAGGCTATAACTAGCAAGGCGAAATGGCATTCCGAGAAAACATCACTAACATTACACACTGTTCATACACGTAAATTAGTGTTAGCTAGCAAGCCAGCAATCTAGCCTCAGCTAACGGTAGCTAGCTAACAGCAAGCTTTAACCTGGGGTCTTTTGTTTAGACATGTAACGTTAACGTTAGCTGGCTAGCTAAACAATGAACTATAATTCCAATCCATAGACTACTAGCAACATATACTGATTGTCATAGCTAGCTCAAGTTAACCAAATAGGTTCAATGTTAGCAAGCAAGCCAGCCATCGAACGTCAGCTGGCTAGCTAACAGCAAGCTTTAACTCGCAATGAAAACAACTTTCGGACAAAATTCAAAACGTATAATAACTGAAACTGTATACAAAGATGAAAGCTTCACGGCAGACTGCAACCCCTTTCATTAAATAAGACGTCCTGTGTTGTTTCCGTTGCTTGGCCTGTTGTGTCAAGTCACTGGTTCACACTGACTGTGTGCAATACCATGAGAATCATCACATCTTTCTCCCTCTCTGTCATGGATGCCATGGTTGCCCTTAGTTTGAAGATGCAATCCGGAGACATGTGTTCTATGCAACAACCTTCTGTGTTCTCTTTTCGACTCCATATGCATTTACAATCAAACGCCAGAATTCTATTAATCTCCTTATCATACTCTGCTTCTACCAGACATTCCACTGATTTCAAAACTTAGTCAACTTCTTCCGTGACAGCAACACTGTTGATCACCGTTTCTTCCCCATCACTGTCATCAGAAGACTCTACAATGTCTTCTTCAATTAAAATGTTTTTACCTAAATCAGGGATTTCCTCATAGTCTGATTCATTTACAGAGTCAGAGAGAGTCAGCATGTCATGGTTGTCCTCTAGAAAGTAGTCCATCACAACTTTTTCCCACAGACCTTATTCGATAGCACCTGATAAATTCGATGGAGACCCGTCATATTTGTCCGGGAGGGAAAAACGTTCATCGCTGACCTGGGCGGACTATTGGGGGATGGGCTGGAGTTCTGACTCGACTTGCGGTAGAGAATCCTCCACTTGTTGGAGGGGATGCCCCTCTGGGAATGCCGAGACGTTGAAGAACACGGAGGCTTTCATCCATAGCCATCCTCAGTTGTGCCAGCTGGTCGTGGTGTTGGCGAAGTAGGTGTCCCTGTTCGCTGACCATCTGGGAGATGTACTAATGAACTGCTGCTTCCATTTGTTGAGGTAGTATTCTGTAACATCAATGCAGTGAGTCAGGAAGCAGGTGCAGTTAGTGAGTTTAATAATTTGAGGAAAAGATCATGATCATTAGAAAGCAAATTACGGACTCCTCTTTAAATCTGCGTATTCCTCCAGAAGTTCAGCTATCCTGAGTCTGCACAACTCTGCCAGGACCTAGGATCAAGAGAGACACTTAAGTGTTTTAGTACTATATCTCTTGACACAATGATGAAAATAATCATGGCCTCTAAACCTTCAAGCTGCATACTGGACCCTATTCCAACTAACCTACTTAAAGAGCTGCTTCATGTGCTTGGCCCTCCTATGTTGAACATAATAAACGGCTCTCTATCCACCGGATGTGTACCAAACTCACTAAAAGTGGCAGTAATAAAGCCTCTTTTGAAAAAGCCAAACCTTGACCCAGAAAATATAAAAAACTATCGGCCTATATCGAATCTTCCATTCCTCTCAAAATTTTTAGAAAAAGCTGTTGCGCAGCAACTCACTGCCTTCCTGAAGACCAACAATGTATACGAAATGCTGCAGTCTGGTTTTAGACCCCATCATAGCACTGAGACTGCACTTGTGAAGGTGGTAAATGACCTTTTAATGGCGTCAGACCGAGGCTCTGCATCTGTCCTCGTGCTACTAGACCTTAGTGCTGCCTTTGATACCATAGATCACCATATTCTTTTGGAGAGATTGGAAACCCAAATTGGTCTACACGGACAAGTTCTGTCCTGGTTTAGATCTTATCTGTCGGAAAGATATCAGTTTGTCTCTGTGAATGGTTTGTCCTCTGACAAATCAACTGTACATTTCGGTGTTCCTCAAGGTTCCGTTTTAGGACCACTATTGTTTTCACTATATATTTTACCTCTTGGGGATGTCATTCGAAAACATAATGTTAACTTTCACTGCTATGCGGATGACACACAGCTGTACATTTCAATGAAACATGGTGAAGCCCCAAAATTGCCCTCGCTGGAAGCCTGTGTTTCAGACATAAGGAAGTGGATGGCTGCAAACTTTCTACTTTTAAACTCGGACAAAACAGAGATGCTTGTTCTAGGTCCCAAGAAACAAAGAGATCTTCTGTTGAATCTGACAATTAATCTTGATGGTTGTAAAGTTGTCTCAAATAAAACTGTGAAGGACCTCGGCGTAACTCTGGACCCTGATCTCTCTTTTGACGAACATATCAAGACTGTTTCAAGGACAGCTTTTTTCCATCTACGTAACATTGCAAAAATCAGACATTCTAGAGACCGCAAGGAGCGGTAGAGATACTCTTAATGATCGGCTATGAAAAGCCAACTGACATTTACTCCTGAGGTGCTGACTTGCTGCACCCTCGACAACTACTGTGATTATTATTATTTGACCATGCTGGTCATTTATGAACATTTGAACATCTTGGCCATGTTCTGTTATAATCTCCACCCGGCACAGCCAGAAGAGGACTGGCCACCCCTCATAGCCTGGTTCCTCTCTAGGTTTCTTCCTAGGTTTTGGCCTTTCTAGGGAGTTTTTCCTAGCCACCGTGCTTCTACACCTGCATTGCTTGCTGTTTGGGGTTTTAGGCTGGGTTTCTGTACAGCACTTTGAGATATCAGCTGATGTACGAAGGGCTATATAAATAAATTTGATTTGATTTGAATAATAATGGACAGAGCGATACAAAACAAGAGAACCATCAGACAAGGAAACATAACCAATACTTCCTGATAACTGAAAACAAAAGAGGGCTAAATAAAGGGTAAGTAATCAGGGAGTAATGAAGTGCAGGTGTGACTGATGAGACGCAGGTGTGCGTAAAGATGGCTTGCCAGGACCGGTTTTAGTAGACCGCCAACGTTGAGTGCCGGAGAGGGGGTGCAGGAGTAGACATGACAGCCCTGTGTTGTTGTGTTGTAGATTTGTGGTGCAAACTCTCCCCATTTAGCAGTGTAGACTATATCACAGTTCCATTACATTACACATAAGAGTCATTGGACAAAGGCATCTCCTGTACAGGGGAGTTTTGTTAAGAGCCCTGACACTCGATCTGATCATTAACACGCATTGCTTGGGGTACAGTTTTGGAAGCATAGGACCTTATCTTTCATATCAGTGAGAAATAATAATAATAATAATAATACAAATAAGGTTAAATTGATACACACCTTTATAGGTTTAGGGTTGGTTAGTGTTTCCACACGGCCATATCTCCATTGTTACAGGCATGTTTACAGAAGACAGACGGAAGACATATGGCACACCTGTGCCAATTAGCTATCTAGCATGCTCCGAACACCTGTGTGTAATGTAAGAAGGCCTCCAGAAACCTGTTGTCACGGAAAAATACTGTCGGCTGCAACTGTGATAAAGCTGTGTATTCATGGATGGCTTCCCCAAAATAATTGACTAAGAAAAAAAGTAAAAACATATCAAATAATTTATCTTTGTCTCTGTGTTTAATCATTTTCCTTAGATTCAGCCTCTTGTGAATTGATCTCACCGGAGAAAGCATCCAAGTGAGCCTCCCTTAATAATAAAAAAGAATACAATAATAGCCAATCAGCGTTGAGATAACTGAGTGAGCTCAACTGTGAATGGTCCTGGCGCACCAAAAAATGGTGTCAAGGGAAGCCAGTTAGGATTTGGCTTCACACCAATCACATCACATCAAAAGCAAAGGTAATTGGTGAAAAAAAACGTGAATTGTTGCATCTCGTTGTGTTGTTGTCTTCCAGTGGCTAGATAGCTAGCTAAAAATGTCCCTTTCCTAAATTTGCAATGGATGGAGTTAGAGATTTGTGCCCCTGGCCTGAGAGGATGAAAGTTCAATATGTAGCTAGATGTAGCTAGTAAGCAAATGTTAACTAGCTAGCTAGATCATATTTGCTCATGAAAGCGGGCAAGCATTTTAGCCAGGTAGCCTAGGACAACAAAAACTAAAAGTGTGTATTGAGTCATAGACTGTTTCAGCAACATGAAAGAGAGAAGAATGGCATTGGTGTTGCTCTCGGGTGAGTCAGCATGTTTTTTTCTATTTGCACACACACACACACACACACACACACACACACACACACACACACACACACACACACACACACACACACACACACACACACACACACACACACACACACACACACACACACACACACACACACACACACACACACACACACAAATCAGGACCATGGACAGCCTAATCATATTTAGCTTATGTTGATTGGACTAAATTGTTTTTGGTATATTTTAGTTGTCACTGTATTAGACTAAGCATAAGTATAGTTGAAATGATGCTGAATAGTGGAGGCAGGTCCTGTTTTCTTTGTGACTTGCGCTAACCCCGTGGTTCTCAATGAATAGTTATTTAGTAGTCCGAAAATGTTGAAAACATGAACTTGCTTGACCATGCTGTAGGTCATGTAACTGTTTGTTACACACAAAATGCTTTGTGGACTTCACCAGACAGATGTTGCTCTCCTGTTTTTTTGATGAAACAAAGGCGTGGTTGAATTTATTCTGCCACTGGGTCTTCTTATTGTCTCTGCCTTAGTCCTACATATCAAGGTGGCAAGGCATATGTACTAACAGGATTTATAGAGCGAACAACACAATTATTATGACACATACAGTAGCTTGTAATTTCTGGTTTGTCTTCCCAAGTGATTGTTCCCACGCACTGCTACTGTGTACAGTAAGTCGATATTTTGCATTTGTGAAATTATTATGATATGATTTGAAAGTAAAGTGCTTTATGTTTCTAGAACCATATCGCAATTAAGAATCGATTAACGTGAAGATGAGTATTTGGCTGTTTTGGTTGCCAGATCCAGTCTACCTCTGAAAACAACATATAAGGTCCTTGGACCTTAGGAAGTAACGTTTGACTCCTTTTGAGTACATCTTGGCCTAGGTGACATCCAGATGGTCACTACCAGTATTAGAAGTTATGTATCATGTAGGCTACTATCCCACTGGAAATAAAAATCACGTCAGATGGTAAAAATTAGAGATGGTGACCAAATCCAGATGGTGACTAATACAGTTACTTCCATCGAAATGAACATCACTCTATTTTAAGTAGCACTATGCTGTTGTTGTTGTCAGCTAACCAGCATAAACTATATGGGAAGGGTTTATCAGAACGACTTGACTGAACCGAATACATTAGTCTCCGCACTCGACTCAGATGCGCGACATACGTCATCCCTTTGGGCACCAGGCGTGTCCATATAGCCTCTCCCACGTCAGAATCGACACGGATTCGAGGATGCTGCCATAGTGGCGGGGCCGGAGGCTGCAGCGGTGAGTTTGGCCAGGGCTAGACACTCAGGTGGGACGATGGCGGCGGCTGGGCACGAGGAAGGGCAGGCTGTTATAGCGGACTGTCGCAGTTCAAACGTGATCAACTGGAATAAACCTTTTAGGACCACGACACTCTTTGCTGCCACCACTGCGGTGTACTGGTAAGCATGACGTAGTGGAAATGATGTGTCCGTCGTTGAAAACAACCCATTGAGTGCTTTTACATTTGTTCTCCTCCATTATTATAGCATATCTATAACATTCGAATTGTGGTGAAATGTTGTGTATGTCATAGCCTACGGTATCATGATTTGCAAATAAGATATTTGATTTGGAGTGAGTGCATATTGAATGCAATTGCAATATGATGCAATATCATGACTCCCGAGTGGCGCAGCGGTCTAAGGCACTGCATCTCAGTGCTAGACGCGTCACTACAGACCCTGGTTTAATTCCAAGCTGTATCACAACCGGCTGTGATTGGGAGTCCCATTGGGCGGCGCACAATTGGCCCAGCGTCGTTAGGGTTTGGCCATCGGTAGGCCGTCAGTGTAAATAAAAATTTGTTCTTTAACTGACTTGAGTAGTTAAATAAAGGTTAAATAAAAAATAACCTGGATGTGTATAATGTCAAATTCATAATTTATGTTGGATAGGGAGTGGGAACAACAACAAGATCGACTGTGTGTGTGCGCGTGCAAGTGCGTGCCTATAGTGTTAAGCATTGAGTAAGCAACTGTCCTCTCCCACCTATAAATTATTCTGACATTAACTATGTCTGCAGGACATTTTATGCAAAACCTCAAATCCTGTTTTGTTTTGTTCCTCACAGTAGGCTGTTGCCTGGATTATGAACGTGTAAAGATTATAGCTGTGCTATTACCTTGGCCAAGCAAGTTTAACTCAACTTCAACAACACAAAAACAAGGCATGTTATGACTAGAAAATGGGAACAGAAGAGAGAAAGTAAAAGAGAGGTTTCCATAGTCATGGTTTTACAGTGAAGGGCATTGAGTGGTATTGAATGCATATTGCCCTTACAAAAAAAGATTGCAGTTTTGAAACTGCAGTAAAAGTGCAGTAACTGCAGTCGACTGTGGCATTTTGGATGCAGTAAGTGCAGAATAACTGCACTCTAAATGCAGTTACACTACAAAATTACTGCAGTAAAAAAAAAGGTGTTATTTTGGACACAGTATTTGCAGCATACTGCAGTTATTCTGCCATTTAACTACAGTTATACTGCAAGGTACTGCAGTTATGCTGCACTCTGACTGCAATCTTTTTTCGTACGGGTAATGATAATGTGTAATGCATTTCTCTCGCTCAGTCCAACATCAGGTTTAGACAATATGTTTGTCTGTTTAATTTTGTGACTTGGTTATTTAGTTAGTTAGCTGCAATCCTTAATGATTTGTTTAATTCTTCTCCATGTACAGTGCAAGCTCACAACATAGCATCAGGATGAGAGATAAAAGACAGATAATGACCCATGATGACATTGTTTATTTCTGATCCTCTAGGTTTGTGGCCCTCAGTTCCTATAGAGCGTATTGTCTTCTTGCCCTTTCCTTGGCGCTGATGGTGACAGTGCTGCTTGTTAAAGATGTGGCTCTCTCCAGATGTGTCTCTTTCTCTAAAGGTATGTAGCTCAATATTTAAGGGATAAACGCCGATGTTCTGTACATTACCTTGAAAATAATGGACAACGCAGCGCAGAATCCCTTTGCAGAGTTCATTTTTCCAAGGTAATGTACAGAACATCTGCGTTTGTTTGTTTAAATGTTTAGTCATTTATCCAGAGCGACTTACAGGAGCAATTAGGGTTAAGTGCCTTGTTCACGGGCACATTGATAGATTTTTCACCTCGGATTCAAACCAGCAACTTTTCAGTTACTGGCCCAATGCTATTAACTGCTAGGTTACCTGCTGGTAATATACAGAACGGAGGTGTTTATCCCGCTTATACCACAGCTGCCCCCCAAAATATATAAAAGCACACATTTAGTGATATAAATACTTTTTTTATAAATACTTTTATACAAATTCATGCTTTCTCATCTTTTGGTTGCTAGAGACACGACCCAGTCGTTCGTTCGATTAGTTCGATATTTATGGATGCGACCCAGTCGTTCATCCCTTGCTTGCTAGCTAGCCAGCTAGCTACGGCTAACACAGTCACGACCTTTGCAGCCAAAATAAAAGCCAAGTAGCTGTTTTATATTTACATTTACTTGGATACATCCATAACAATGAGCTGATAATGCCCGATTTTGCCTGGCATAGCTAGAAAAGTTTGCCTTTTCGTCAGGACACTCGACACTGTTCATTACGAGGAAATCGCGTTGAATATCAAACACTAGACTAGAAGCTAGGTAAATATTTTTTTGCTAGCAAACCTGCCAATATGACAAGCTAGTTAAAAAATATCAGTTGCTGAAAACAGCTGGTCAAACTAGAAACGTGGGAGTATTTGACAGCATAGCACAACTTGCGTCATGACTGCAACAGATCCACGCTTAAAGATTGTTATGATCATGCACACTGAGATATGTTCCGGGTAGCGTTGACGAATTAACATTGACGAATTCACTGATGACTGAGACTGTGACTGAGTTTATCAGGATGTACCCACTGTGACTATTAAAACCTACCCTAACCAGAAACCGTGGATAGATGGCAGCATTCACGCAAAACTGAAAGCGCGAACCACCGCATTTAATCACTTTAAGGTGACTGGGAATATGGCCGAATACAAACAGTGTAGTTATTCCCTCCGTAAGGCAATCAAACAGGCAAAATGTCAGTGTAGAGACAAAGTGGAGTCGCAATTCAACGGCTCAGACACGAGACGTATGTGGCAGGGTCTACAGACAATCACAGACTACAAAGGGAAAACCAGCCACGTCGCGGACACTGAAGTCTTGCTGCCAGACAAGTTAACACTTTCTTTGCCCGCTTTGAGGATAACACAGTGCCACCGATGCGGCCCGCTACTGTCCAGATGGAATAGGGCAGTGTGCAGTGCGATGGCGATCGCATCGTCTGTGGATTTACCGTCTGTGGTAAGCAAATTGAAGTGAGTCTAGGGTGTCGGGCAAGGTAGAGGTAATATGATCCTTGACCAGTCTCTCAAAGCACTTCATGATGACAGAAGTGAGTGCTATGGGGCGACAGTCAATTAGTTCAGTTACCTATGCTTTCTTGGGTACAGGAACAATTGTGGCCATCTTGAAGCATGTGGGGACAGCAGACTGGGATAGGGAGAGATTGAATATGTCTGTAAACACTCCAGCCAGCTGGGCCATGGATCATCACTGGAGGCTTCGGGCCATGGATCATCACTGGAGGCTCCGGGCCATGGATCATCACTGGAGGCTTCGGGCCATGGAACATCACTGGAGGCTTCGTGCCATGGATTATCACTGGAGGCTTCGGGCCATGGATCATCACTTGAGGCCGGGTGCATGGAGCCGGCACAGGATGTACCGGGCTGGGGATACGCACAGGAGGCCTGGAGCGTGGAGCTGGCACAGGACGTACCGGGCTGGGGAGATGCACAGGAAGCCTGGAGCGTGGAGCTGGCACAGGACGTACCGGGCTGGGGAGACGCACAGGAGGCCTGGAGTGTGGAGCTGGCACAGGATATACTGGGCCGTGGAGGCGCACTTTAGGTCTGGAGCGTAGAGCTGGCACAACCCGTCCTGGCTGGATGCTCACTTTAGTCCGGCAAGTGCTGGGCGCTGGCACAGGACGTACTGGGCTGTGAAGGCGCACTGGCGACACAGTGCTTAGAGCCGGCGCAGGATATCCTGGACCGTGGGGGCGTACTGGAGACCAGGAGCGCTGAGCCGGCACAACCAGTCCTGGCTGGGTGCTCACTTTCGCACGGCAAGTGCGAGGAGTTGGCATAGAACGTACCGGGCTGTGGATGCGCACTGGAGACACATTGCGTATCTCCGCAAAACACGGTGCCTGACTGGTCCCACGCTCCTCACGGCGACTGTCTTGCTCCAGACACCAAACCAAACCTTGGAATGAGACCAAGGTGCAGCGTGATAGGCGAACATCTTACTTTTATTTAAAATGAACACCAAACCCAACAAAATACAAAACGAACGTAAAGTTCTGCAGGCTATACAGCAACTAACAAAATCAAGATCCCACAACCTAAGGTGGGAAAAAAGGCTGCCTAAGTATGATCCCCAATCAGAGACAATGATAGACAGCTGCCTCTGATTGGGAACCATACCAGGCCAAACAAAGAAATAGGAAAACTAGATTGCCCACCCAAATCACACCCTGACCTAACCAAATAGAGACATAGAAAGGCTCTCTAAGGTCAGGGCGTGACAATTGAAGACTATAATCGGTTGAGTGGTGTTAAAGGGAATGTTCCTTTAACTACTTCCTCAGAGTCAGATGAACTCGTGGATACCATTTTTATGTCTCTGCGTGTAGTTTGAAGGAAGTTTCTTTCTAGCGTTTGTGCCAATACATCCTGATTGGAGTCCACCTGTGGTAAATCCAATTGATTGGACATGTAATGGAAAGGTACACACCTGTCTATATAAGGTCCCACAGTTGACAGTGCATGTCAGAACAAAAACCAAGCCATGAGGTTGAAGGAATTGTCCATAGTGCTCAGAGACAGGTTTGTGTCGAGGCACAAATCTGGGGAAGGGTACCAAAAAATGTCTGCAGCATTGAAGGTTCCCAAGAACACAGTGGCCTCCATAATTTTTAAATGGAAGAAGTTTGGAAACACCAAGACTCTTCCTAAAGCTGGCCGCCCGGCTAAACTGAGCAATCGGGGGAGAACAACCTTGGTCAGGGAGGTGACCAATAACACAATGGTCCTCTGACAGGGCTCTAGAGTTCCTTTGTGGAGATGGGAGAACCTTCCAGAAGGACAACCATCTCTGCAGCACTCCACCAAACAGACCTTTACTGGCTCAAATAGCTGACCAATCAGCCTATTACCAACCCTTAGTAAACATTTCCAAAAAATGGTGTTTGACCAGATATAATGCTATTTTACAGTAAACAAATTGACAACAGACTTTCAGCATGCTTATAGGGAAGGACATTCAACATGCACTTACACAAATGACTGATTGGCTGAGAGCAATGTATGATAAAAATATTGTGGGAGCTGTTTTATTGGACTTCATTGTGGCTTTTGACATTATCGATCATAGTCTGCTGCTGGATAAAGGTTTGTTATAGCTTTACACCCCTGCTATATTGTGGATAAAGAGTTACCTGTCTAACAGAACACAGAGGATGTTCTTTAATGGAAGCCTCCAACATAATCCAGGTAGAATCAGGAATTCCCCAGGGAAGCTATCTAGGCCCCTTACTTTGTTCCATTTTTACTAATGACATGCCACTGGCTTTGAGTAAAGTGTCTATGTATGCAGGTGACTCAACACTATACATGTCAGCTTCTAAAGCGAGTGAAATTACTGCAACACTTAACATGAGCTGCAGTCAGTTTCAGAATGGGTGGCAATACATAAGTTAGTCCTAAATATTTATAAAACTGAAAGCATTGTATTTGCGACAAATCATTCACTAATCCCCAAACCTCAACTAAATATTGTAATGAATAATGTGGAAATTGAGCAAGTTGAGGTGACTAAACTGCTTGGAGTAACCCTGGACTGTAAACTGTCATGGGCAAAACATGTTGATGCAAATACTAGCTAAGATGTGGAAAGTCTGTCCATAATAAAGCGCTACTCTGCCTTAACAACACTATCAACAAGGCAGGTCCTACAGGCCCTCGTTTTGTCGCACTACTGTCCAGCCGTTGTGGTCAGGTGCCACAAAGAGGGACTTAGGAAAATTACATTTGGTTCAGAACAGGGCAGCACGGGTGGCCCTTAAATGTACACGGAGAGCTAACATTAATAATATGCATGTCAATCTCTCATGGCTCAAAGAAGAAGAGAGATTGACTTCATCACTACTTGTTTTTGTAAGAAGTATTGACATGCTGAATGCACCGAGCTGTCTGTTTTAAACTACTAGCACTCGGACACCCATTCATACCCCACAAAACATGCCACCAGAGGTCTCTTCACAATCCCCAAGTCCAGAGCAGAGAATGGGAGGCGCACAGTACTACATAGAGCCATGGCTACATGGAGCTCTATTCCACATCAGGTAACTGATGCAAGCAGTAAAATCTGATTTAAAAATACACCTTATGTAAAAGCGGTGACTGTGATGAGACACACACACAGGCACAGACACACATACACATGATAAGACACGCACTCTACACACACGTACACATGGATTTTGTATTGTAGATATGTGGTAGTAGAGTGTTGGCCTGAGGGAACACACTTAATGTGTTGTGAAAAGTGTTATGAAATGTAATGTCATGTAATATTTTAAATTGTGTATACCTGCCTTAATGTTGCTGGACCCCAGGAAGAGTGCTGCATTGGCAGCAGCTGATGGGGATCCTTAATAATACAAATACAGCCACCAAGAAATAGAAGTGGCTGTGTCTCACTCTGGGCTGCTTTGCAATCTGAATCCCAAATGGACCCCTTAACCATACTCCCTAGCCAATCCAGGTAGTTCTGAAAACGGCAGAAAAGATAGAAGCAATATGGGTATTAAACCTTTTTCACAGCTGAGCGTTCTACCGTAGACGGCTCGAACGGGTAGCTGATAAACAGTTGTGTCAGATGACAATGACAATGCACTAGTGATGTTCTTTTGAGTATCATAAACTAATGACCTTATTTTATTCAACTGTGTTTTATCTACAGATCACACGTAAAGAAGGTTTTTGTATTGGTTTAAATGGAGCAGTTCACTCCCTAACCCGTTTGAACAGTTAAACATTTACGTTGGTCAGTGAACAATGGCCTCGTTGTGAATAAGGTGAATTGTGCTGTAAAGGGGTATGGTCTGGGGGTTGATTTTTGATTCAACATGAGCAATCTCTCCCTTGTTGCTTCTGCCTTTGTTCTCAAGCTCAACTTTCAACCTTGAGGTCTGAATGGACTGGGTAGGTTGCGTTTGTTCGGTTGGTTTTGTGAAGCATGTCAGGAGAACATTGGCAGCCTATTGGACAGCAAATGTTGAACAATAAAATGTCTGTTCTCTCACTTATAGGGGCCCACTTATGGCGCAGTATGACTGGAAGGTAGGAGCTCTGTTGTATTATCAACACATTGTTTGTGTGTAATATGTGTGTGCGCTTGTGTGTGTGTGAGAGAGAGAGCTCACAATATGGCTTGTATTGAATACTCCCCTTAAAGGGATACTTGATCTACTTCCCCAGAGTCAGATGAACTCATGGATACCATTTTTATGTCTGCGGTTTGAAGGAAATTGCTAACCAGCGCTAGTGCAATGACTGGAAGTCTATGGGCTTCCATTAAATGTGCTAACACTAGTTAGCATTGGCTCACAAAACAACTTCCTTCATACTGGACACAGAGACATAAACATGGTATCCACAAGTTCATCTGACTCTGGGGAAGTAGATGAAGGGCCTCATTGCCAAAATCCTGAAGTATTCCTTTTAATGTTACCTGTGTGTGTCCGCATCCCGCTATATTTGCTCAGCTGTGAGACAAAGCACCTGACAGTGTTGTGTTCGAGACCATCTAAAGCTAGTCCAATTCAAGACCATGATTGTAATTGTTTCAAATTGCCCCGATAATAAGAGTTCAAAATTCCCATTATTTCTGTATTCATATTTCAGAAGAACATATAGATTCTTTAGATGTTCAGAATGCTGAAAACTTTATTACTAACCCAAACTCTAAATAATAGATAAAAATACAAAATATGTAACAACTTCCTCGGTCTGTCCTTACTAATAGTGAGCACGCAACTTTCCCCACTCTTGCCTACTAGCTGCATGGAGCAGGTTGACGTTTATTGGGATGAAGCTGGTCCTGGAGGCAGAGCTGAGCGATTTCCACTAGATGGGCCAGCGGCAAAGTCAAAATTGGCTATATAGTAAAATTTTATGAAAACAAAAATTTGCTTGGTCTTAATTTAAGGTTAGGGTCAGGCATAAGGTTAGCAATGTGGTCAAGGTTAGGGTTAAGGTTAGGGTTAGGTTTAACATTTTGACTGTGTAGCTGTACCAGCTAGTGAGTACCCTGCAGAGCTGCCTCTTGTACATGAGTCATCCCAATAAATGCCAAGCTGCACTAGCTGAGCAAGGAAATTCAGACGAGCGAAACAAGTTTTTTTTAAGCTATTTTTAAACTAAAGTAAAGTACAGTAATGTTATGAGTAAAGTAGGAAGCTCAGCTTTTAATCGGCAATAAGATGGTAATGTATCATGAAAGGAGTGTGTATATTTTGCATGGCAAAGCATTTTTATGCGCTGACTGAATAGTAGCTGATAATTATGAGGCTTCCATATCTAGCCAAGATTCTCGAATCTTTGGTAAATAAGCAACTTTGCTCTTTTTTATCTGAGCATGGTATTTTGAATATAAATCAATCTGGGTTTAGGCCAGGGCACAACACTATTACAGCAACCACATTAGTTGATAATATTGTCAATGCTTTAGCATAATTGTGCTGCCTTGTTTGTGGACCTGTCAAAAGCGTTTGATACCGCTTATCATGCTATTTGGCAGTTGTTGATGTGTGCAGAGGGTCCCTGGTTTGAGCCCAGGTAGGGGCGAGGAGAGGGACAGAAGCTAAACATTTTAAATGTGACCCGTTTCAGGAAACTAGGTGTATGTCACAAAGCATTACTTCACAGGAGAGCCATTTTAACGTTTATTTGTAATTTTGATCAAAATGCATTTTTTTGGGCAGAAATGCCTTCTGGAACTTGTGAACTTTCATGTGCCTTAATAACAAACTTATATGCCATCTGTAAATATTAATAGAATTGTTAAATTACGAGCCTTGTTGCTTAAGCCACAGAAAAAGTCAGCAACCTTCCACTAGCCATGATTGGCTGAGATAATGAGTGGGCTGGACATGCCGAGAGAGGAGTTCGGATTGGTCTGCCATATAGCAGGCTTCTGTCTATTTGAGGTGGTCAGTCTGTGTTGGTAATCCTGTCGAACGCAGCTTTTAAAAAAAATATGTAGTGGAGCTGCATAAGTGTTACTCTCTACTTTCTGGAGGATCGAGTTTTGAAATCAGTGGAATTAGAATATGATAGCTAAAGGGATGGAGAAAACACCTGTCTCCGGATTACATCTTCAAACTAAGGGAAACTGTGGCATGGCATTCCTGACAGGGAGACGCATCCATCATGCATGATGATGTAAAAAGGTAAGATAGTCTAGCGTTAGCTAGCTACATTTTCAGATATTACATGTTTATTATTTTGACAAAGTGGTTTAATTTCAAGCTAAAGTGTACTGTTAGCTAGCTAGCTATCAAACGTTAGCTGGGTGGCTCCCTAGCAAACGTTAAGTGTATGACGTTATTTTTCATATCCCAGAACCGTTTACTTTGCTAGTTACATCCTAATTTTAGCTAGCTAACGTTGAACCTGGTTGGTTAGTGTTAAGAGAATTATGTTCTCAATGTTCATAAACTGAACTTCAATTAACTACTCAGTCTGCAACCCAGAGTTTATAAGATACTGGTTGAAATGAAAACAGACAGAGGCCCAGCCTACAATAGTAAAATGTGTATTCACGAGAACGTTCTGAAGTCCACAATACAAAGACATCCATTTTATAGCGGCTGTCGTGGAAAATCATTTTCAAATACAACGCTTACCAGAACTTTTAAAATCAAACATGCTCTTTATTACAACTGTACAGCCCACTGGCATGTCCCCGCGGAACACACCCCGCGGAACACACCCCGCGGAACACACCCCGCGGAACACACCCCGCGGAACACACCCCGGTTCCAACATTTATACATAAATAGCATATGGGTCCACCCCATATGCAAATAAGCATACCTCCCCTAATTCTTCCTGCCATCCTTATCTTTTTAGTTCAGGCTTCCTGCTTGTTCACGCCTACTAACGCCCATTATCTGCTTTCAGTTAAATTATAATAGTGGCCAGACCCATGCTTGTCTTAAAAATAATATATGTCCCTCTATACTCTAGGCCTATGACTCAACCCTGTATTTAATTCAATGCCCCAGCATGTTCTCTGGTATGTCCTTATTGGAATTGGCAGACTCTATGTCTCTTCTTATCATTAGTGTCCAGTTGCCTTAGGCATATTTCTCTGGTATGTGTGCTTTTAGTGGAATGTGTAGACTATAAGTCTAGTGTGTCCAATTGTTTTAGGTGCCCATGTGTCTGGTCAGTCTGTCAGCACAATGGAGAAAATAAGAGGGCCAGAACGTCTCTTAGTATATCTCCATTACCACAGTCTCATGATAAATGTGAACATGTGGTTCGTTACTTTAATGTTCAGCTGTCTTATGTCTTTATATTTTATCCATGTGTTTTATGTTACTACTACAATCCCCCCTCTGGGGCTATTTAGCCACATAAATGATACAAATAAGACTTTGGGATAGTAAATTAAAATACCTATGATAAACAAGAAAATACAAAAAATTAAAACAAAGTGAAGCATATAAACCAACTAGACCAAACATCTCCAATGTGAAATAGGAGTAAAAGATCCAATCAGAAACATTAAAGAAAACCAACTAGACCAAACATCTCCAATATTCATAAGAGTAAAAGATCAAATTTGGTATAAAAATATAATTAATCCATTCTAAGTTCATATTTGGTGTTATCCACAAAAATATAGATTCAAATCCTGATTTAACCTCATCTCTGGCCTTGAAATCCCTAGGTAGACCTCTAAGCAGTCCAATTGCATTAAGGTATACCTCAGGATCCTTATCATAAGCCATTTTAACTCTAGGTTTAACATAGTCATCATGGAGTGATTCAATAATAGTAACCTATTTAATTGCTCTAACTAAAGCACAAGGACCAATCCATCCATCAGGCAATACATTCAACAGTTAGTTTTTTTTTCTTTTTTTTTCCCACACATCCAGAAACTATCAGCAATACCTCTGTCTTGATTTTTCAACATAGTAAGAGATGGCGCAACCTGAGTTATGTAACTACACAACCCTTTTCTATTCATAATCAATCCTTTATCATTACTTTTACGAACTCCCGCATTCTCTAGCACCCAAATAGTATCACATTCTACAGTGGTGTTTCCTACATCAATTCCTTCAGTGTGGTGTCTGTAAAAACATTCATATTTTCCTTTAACCACAGTACTTCTGTCTAACTAGGGTCCATTTAATTCAGTTCTAATTTCATAGGCAGCACAATCATTGTCTCCCAACTTAGTCTCGTTTAACATGGCTCTGCCTCTAGTGCTCCCTTGAGCAATCCTACATTCAATGTCACACAAGGAAATAGAATACTTTCTATTGGTACAATGGTCATTTTTCCAACTTACACAGTTTTTAAATGATGCTGGTTCAGAGACTATTAAAAGATCAGACAAAGGTGATTTTCTACACAAAATACAATTGTCCATTCTGTGTTTGTTTGCCATAGACTTAACCCATTTGTACCACTCGTTCTTCACTACTTCTTCTCGTGTGCTGTCCTTGAGTGGTTCTAATATATCTAATTCTGTCGCTTTTTCAATGTTCTTATCTTGAGGTAGATCATTAGAGTTTATCAGAAAGTTCCAAATGTCAGTAAAAAACTCTCCTGACTGATGTCTCAGGTTGCTTTGTTGGCACGGTGGTCTGCTTGGTAAGGGCAGTCGATGTCATCTAGTGGTAACTACTGTGGTCGTCACAGCAGCCGCCACCCTTGTTGTTGTCACAGGTTCTTCCTGTTCAGGTGCAGGGGTAGGTCTTCACCTTCCACTGGTTCAATCTTGTTCATGATGAGCACCTACTCGTCTTTTTCTTTGATTCATGTCAGGTCACATCCTTTCGGGTCCCAAACAACTTCTCCCTTTGTTTGGTGATGTGTCCATCCACAGAGTGCAATCTCCGATAAGGGTTTGATCCTTATGATTGAGATAGACTTCAGTTCTCCTGCTTCTGTTATACATTGAGGTGGAACATAGATTCTAACCTTGTCAGTCTTTTTGGATTGTTCGGCTGATTCCATTCTTCTCTTCCTGCTCCCACCATACATCTTGATTGTGCATTAGTCTGTTGTTTCTATACTAGCATTCACTGTTGCTTCTATTATGTCAATGTCATTATTCTTTTGTTGTTCTAACATCAATTATCTGTAAAGGAGGCCATTCAAAAGTTTAAAAGTCAATTGTGGGGTAATCCCCATTTTCTTCAGCTTGCGGGACTTTTCCTCCTCTTTCTTCACCTGAAGCTCCCTCCTCAGGCCGGACTTAGCTTCCATCTGGAAGGGTTTCAATTTTAGGAAAGAAACGTTCTTATTCTGTTCCTTGTGAGGCCTCTCCTCCTCTTCTGGGTGCATTAGTCGGTGCACGTGTCATATTTTGGCTTTCACTTGATTTACTGTTTTCTTGGCTCCTCCCTGGCATCTCAATCGTTTCCGCTGCTCCTGCTCCCTCCAGGCTCCCTCCTGGTGAATCAGCATCCTCAGTGTCCTCATCTCTATGTGGTTGTATCCTTCTCTCTGTTGGGACTCAGCTGCAGTGGTTCAGATGGTACCACGTCTGGCTTCTTTTCACTTGGACGGCCGTTCTTGTTGCTTTGGCCACCTCATAGGGTCCATCTCTCCTCGGTTGATCCCACTTCCTCCGGATCCCTCCAACGTGGACTAGATCTCCTGGTACCACTGAGAGAGGTCCTTCTGGTCCCCTTGGATCATCAGACGCAGAACCTCTCATCCTGGTTCAGGTTTCTGCCTACTTTCTGTGAAGCATTCATACTTAGAGACTTATGGCCTCTGTTCTAAGATTGCACCATACATCCTCTTACTTCCATCACTCATCACACAACAAACAGACATTCCAGCTGAAGCTGGCGAACCCCTCTCCTTCTGGTTTCCTAAACATAAGACTTGGAAAACAACAGACAAAACATAACAGCATTGACAATGTTATGTGTTATGCATAAATATATTCATGCAAACTGAAATCTGAGACCATGACAATTCCCACTCTCTCTTTACCTGACTCTATGCCTCCAGGATACTTTTCTGCTGGACTCCACAAAAATAAAAGCCCTAAAAAGCTTCCTCATGCTTCCACCCAGTCTTCCCCTTTCGGCCACAGGTTCTGAGAGGTGTTCCCAAATCATGTCATTTTTACTTAGTTTCCCATCTACTCCATTTCAACTGATAATCATGTGCATAACCTACAATTAACATTCTCTCTTCTTGAATTAATTCAACACTGTATATGCTTTCATATCAATCCCTTTAACATGTTTGTTTAGAGTATAATATCCTATTATCCATTCTCTTTCACATGATGTATTAAAAATAAAACAAGTAGCCTCCAAACTCAACCCAGTATGTCTATAGTGGAATCTAATCTCTCTCTCTTTCTCTCTCTGATTCCACATCCTCTGTCATGGTGTTTTCAAGCTCACCCATTATTCAGCTGGACCTTACTTCTCGTGAGACTTATGCACCCACCAAAGAGAGACATAAAGAACTTTACCACTGCAGTGTTGTAAGAAGTATACCACCAGCCTGGTGTATCTTGATGTACACTCAGTCTCCAGAATGCAGCCCAAGCCCTTCCATTTCTGGCTGTTTTTTCCTGAGGACATACACACTAACACATGGGTTATTTCCTGACAACATTAGCAAGATCACTAAATCTTAATTTTTAATAACAGCCCTATGTAACCATTCTGCCTCAAATACCTGGCCTCCTGCCACAGAAATATTCAATGATAGTCAAATGATGTTCCCTACATCAACTGCTGTACAATAACATGTAATCAGTCAAATGTCTTCCAGTTGGATTAATATCCAATCCTATCAAAACTAAGTAATAAGTTTCTTAAACTTTTGCTCTAGTGTTCAAAATGCCACCACTTATTCTTTTTACCATATCTTTAGATATGTGAATTGTTCTATTTACTTTTAGAATTGTCCCTATATTTTACACAGCCAGCTATCTTTCCTTTTCTGTGAATTATCTCTATTTTTATACATATTTCTAGAAATAACACCCCTTTACTACCATTACCTTCATTTATAAGTCCCCTAACCCATAACTGCCATTGTTTGATACATACTTAAAACATCCTTAAGTCAATTTATATATCATTTATATCAGTCCCTCCTCAGGAACATATACACAACCTTATGTTCCTCAAAACAAAAATAAATTGACCAAACGAGAAAAAGAGAAATTAAAAAAAAAAAATAATAATAATAATAATAATAATAATAATAATAATTGCACATTTGCAATATTACCACTATTTGTAATGTAATGGAAAACGTCCATCCGTTTCATTCTATGCCAATGTTATTGTTGGTCTCTTTCTTCTTCATTCATGGGTATCTTCGCACAACAGACTACCTATTTATTCAATTGAACATTACATTTTATCATCCCAATTCCAATGACATTATAAAACGAAAGAAACAAAAAACCTTTAATCTAAAATTCTGTAAGTTCTGTCAACCTCCTTGTCTCAGGATTAGTTTCCAGAGCTTCCCTAAGCCTATTAACGTTAAACAGTTCTATATCCAAATAACTAAACAGTTATATTTTTTATTTTATACATTTTCCAACCCAATATTCATGATAACAATCCTTAGTGTTTACTTTAACTCAAATTTGACCTTATCTATTCAATACACAACATCCCTTTAATAATTAACATTTATACTAAACACTTTAAATACCAGTACTATCTATTTTCCCAATAGCCCTTTTGTCTCAGTTTCTCTCATGAGTGGCCTGATAATATTATACAGTTTGAATAGAGTCTAGTGTCTTAAACATTTTATAAGTATATCCCACCTGTTCCAACAATTTCTAGTAAAAGGTGATCAGTCTTTCACAAGAAATTCCTAGGATTCAGGGCATTTTGAGACCATTAATATGTTTCCACTCCCCCTTTCTTTAGGAGCAACTTAAATACATTTTTCAAAAACATGTTCATCCTTTTGCATACCCAATTTGAAACTGAATTGGAAAAAACCCTTCCAATATATCTACTAATGCATATTCATTCCCAGTACATGGTGTACTCACTAGTGAATCATAAGCCAATAATCGCAAAGGGACTGGACTCACTCATCCAGAACTCCATGTTTTAGCCTTATCCAGATATTTTTATTTTTAAAGCGGCTGACTTTAATTAACTGCTTTCCACAGTAATGCAGTCTCCAATGACATTGTTGACCAGAGAAGATTAAAAAACCCTTTTTTTCCCTTATTCTTTCTGGAAAAGAAAGTGTACATATTGTTAATATTACATTTACGTTACATTTAAGTCATTTAGCAGATGCTCTTATCCAGAGCGACTTACAAATTGGAAAGTTCATACATATTCATCCTGGTCCCCCCGTGGGAATTGAACACTCAACCCAGGCGTTTGTAAGCACCATGCTCTACCAACTGAGCCACACAGGTCCACTGCCCGTTCCATTAAGATCTCTATCTAACGTCTTACTTTTACCTTTAGTTATTTATTTTGTCTATACTTTATTTTGATACCTTTTTAGTAATTTTACTATGGTCGCTTACTACTTTATCACATCAGTGTTTTTATCCTTGCTTATAACTTATTTTACTTCGATGTTTCTTAACTTCTTTCCCTCTGCCTAATAGCAGTTAACGACACCCTTCATCAACTCTACTCTGTCACAGGAGAGCTGCGCGCTCCCTCTCCTGGACGTTCTGCCTACATACACACACAACTTGTCTTTCCTTATTGACTTAATTCACTTCCACCTACATAAGCCTAGACTTCTACAATATGACGAGACTACTGTCTAATCGGATCAGCTTGTCTTCATATTCTATTCAACCCCCAATACTTATCTTTTCTTCTATTATTAGAGTAGTATTATGGCGTGACCTACTGAATTACCAAACCCTGGTAGCTAGACAGAGCGGTTTTTTATTCGCAGGATTTCTTTTGCATTTGAACGCCGCACAATCGGGCCAACGTTTTTCCTGCACCTACTACTTCACTCATACAGTCCTCCTTTCAGAGCGGAAACTATGAATATTTATTTAACTACTGATTTATGTTTTGACCGTATAAGTTACTTTTGCAGTTGAACGCCGCACAATCGGGCCAACGTTTTCCTACAACCTACTAATTTATGCTTTGACCGTATAAGTCACTTTTGCAGTTGAACGCCGCACAATCGGGCCAACGTTTTCCTACAACCTACTGTTTTATGCTTTGACTGTATAAGCTACTTTTGCAGTTGAACGCCGCACAATCGGGCTAACGTTTTTCCTGCCTTCTAAATATTTCATCCGTTCAGTCCTTCTTTCAAAGCGGTAACCATGAAATATTAATTTAACTACTAAATATTCACCAACAGACCCTTCTGCCGCGCTGTGAATATCCCACCCAAGCAGACCTTTTCAAAAATGTTAACCAGCCATCTCAGCCAGATGCGCAAACAACCGCATCATTTAAGCTACACATTCGAACGGTCTGATCTGAACGAGCGCATGCATGCTCACTCTACATCTAACACAAGCAAAGTTCACAGCACCTATTCACTCAGTCTCTATACATGCGCATACATTTACATTTAATACCATTCCCCAAATTACACATACATGCAAATTCATTGAATTTAAAAGTTCTTTTGTATTTACTGGTTTCATTTTAGGAAATTTGAAAGAGAGACTTACGTGGCACTCCTCTCGCTGAGACAGTATCTCTGGAGCAATCTTACACAAACATTTCAACTATTGTAAGAACTTGCTTACCGTCTAGTTGGGCGGCCACCTCTGTTTGTTTAGATTGTCCAAAGAACCCATCATCAGCCAAGAACGTCCCAGTCCCTATCAGCTCCTGGCTAGCTCGCCAATTATGTCGTGGAAAATCATTTTCAAATACAACGCTTACCAGAACTTTTAAAATCAAACATGCTCTTTATTACAACTGTACAGCCCACTGGCATGTCCCCGCGGAACACACCCCGCGGAACACACCCCGCGGAACACACCCCGGTTCCAACATTTATACATAAATAGCATATGGGTCCACCCCATATGCAAATAAGCATACCTCCCCTAATTCTTCCTGCCATCCTTATCTTTTTAGTTCAGGCTTCCTGCTTGTTCACGCCTACTAACGCCCATTATCTGCTTTCAGTTAAATTATAATAGTGGCCAGACCCATGCTTGTCTTAAAAATAATATATGTCCCTCTATACTCTAGGCCTATGACTCAACCCTGTATTTAATTCAATGCCCCAGCATGTTCTCTGGTATGTCCTTATTGGAATTGGCAGACTCTATGTCTCTTCTTATCATTAGTGTCCAGTTGCCTTAGGCATATTTCTCTGGTATGTGTGCTTTTAGTGGAATGTGTAGACTATAAGTCTAGTGTGTCCAATTGTTTTAGGTGCCCATGTGTCTGGTCAGTCTGTCAGCACAATGGAGAAAATAAGAGGGCCAGAACGTCTCTTAGTATATCTCCATTACCACAGTCTCATGATAAATGTGAACATGTGGTTCGTTACTTTAATGTTCAGCTGTCTTATGTCTTTATATTTTATCCATGTGTTTTATGTTACTACTACACAGCGCACATACTTCCACACAAACAGTAGATATCATACGCACATACATACACACGAACAGTAGGTATCCTACACACATACTGTATCACTACCCAGCCGACAAAGATTAGGGAGACCGTGAGAAGCACTCCCTGTCCTCCCCCAAGATTAGGGAAACCGTGAGAAGTACTCCCTGCCCACTCCCAAATCTCTCAGTGGCCCCTAGCCAAGGTCGGCACCAAATTTTGCTCAGACAGTCTGTGTTTAAGATACTATAAAGACATATTGTACAGATATACTGTTTTACCCTAATTCTGACTAAAACTATACACATCATTTATTATAATTTTACTGACTAAAACTACACACATCATTAATAATAATTGTATGATTCTAATCAATTTACTACAATTATATGGTTTCAGGGTGGAATATTCTAATCATTCATTTAAACATATAAACAGTTAGCTCCCAGCAGATTCATGCAGGGTAGTCACGACATGATTTGGCACTAGGTTCATTGTTGTTTAACTAGGTAACGTTAGCTGGCTGGCTCGTTAACTAACGTTACGTGACGTGTGTGATCTTACACATTGTTACCTAGCTAGGTTCATTGTTTACCTAGTTAGCTAGCTACATGTCTTACTCTAAAGTGGTCTGTCACTAAACGTTGGCAAAAAAGCGTAATGAAATTATTGCCAGCAGTGCTGGTTAGGCTGTTTTCATGTTATCCAGAGGTAAATAAATCATTGGTCAAGTGTGCGTTCTGAACGCTCCGATAGCGAAACGAGATGGGTGGGGCTAAAGCTTAAGAGGGTGTGAACGATGCAGATTGGGTGTAGACAAAGAGCTCTTCACTAGATACCAAAATATTCAAAGGACATTTTCTAAAAAGTGAGTTCACAAGTTGATCAACTTTCAAAGCAGAATAACTTTCCCATTGTCCTTCAAAAATGCAGTGTATGATCTACCATTTTGTAGCTCTGAGTCTCTACTTTTATCTAATGTAAAAAAACACCACTTCAAATTTTGCTACATTAGACCGAATCCAGGTCGTGAGTCACAAATGTAATCTATACTGAACAAAAATATAAACCCCACATGTAAAGTGTTGGTCCCATTTTTCATGAGCTGAAATAAAAGATCCCAGAAATGTTCCACATGCACAAAAAGCTTATTTCTCTCAACTTTTGTGCACACGTTTGTTTACATCCCTGTTAGTGAGCATTTCTCCTTTGCCAAGATAATCCATCCACCTGACAGATGTGGCATATCAAGAAGCTGATTAAGCAGCGTAATCATTACACAGGTGCACCTTGTACTGGTGACAATATCAGGCCACTCTAAAATGTGCCGTTTTGTCACCCAACACAATGCTACAGAGGTCTCAAGTTTTGAGGGAGCGTGCGATTGGCATGCTGACTGCAGGAATGTCCGCCAGAGCTCTTGCCAGAGAATTAAATGTTAATTTCTCTACCATAAGCCACCTCCGACGTTGCTTTAGAGAATTTAGCATTACCGGCCTTACAACTGCTGACCATGTGGTAACCACGCTAGCCCAGGACCGGCTTTTTCACCTACGAGATAATCTGAGACCAGCCAACCGGACAGCTGATGAAACGAAGGGGTATTTCTGTCTGTAATAAAGTCCTTTTGTGGGGGAAAACTAATTCTGATTGGCTGAGACTGGCTCCCAAGTGGGTAGGCCTATGCACTCCCAGGCCAACCTATGGCTGCACCCCTGCCCAGTCATGTGAAATCCATAGATAAGGGCCTAATTTATTTATTTCAATTGACTGATTTTCTTATATGAACTGTAACTCAGTAAAATCTTTGAAATCGTTGCATGTTGCGTTTATATTTTTGTTAAGTATATATGCGGCTGTTACTATTATGACCTGGCTGTGACAAGGCTACAGTCTGATTTTGTGTGTGCTTAATACTGGCAAAACTAAAAGACATATTGTTTTCAAGAGTCTCGTAAGATTGTCTCAGATTGATTACATATTCACTCGTCAGATGGTTCTATAATCAAACACATCCCTGCATACAAATACCTTGGTACTTGGAGTGTCAATGATTTATTGTTTAAAAAACATACAAATGAGCTTGTCTCGCTCTAGTCTGTTCTTGATTATGGTGATGCTATTTGTCAAAGTGCAGCTGTCTCTACTCTTAAACCCTTGTATGCTGTTTCTCATAGCGCCCTTCGGTTTTATCACAGAGACAGTTTTATTACTCATCACTGTATTCTTTACCAAAAGGTTGTCTGAACCTCTTTGAAGTCACGTAAACCACATCATTACGCTCTTTTTGTTTACAAAGCCATGCACCACAAGCTTCCGCAAACCTACCTTCATTGTTAAGATTTAAAATGACAAGTCATTAAACTCGTTCACAGGGTTGGTTAACTCTGGAGACTGCTTTGGTGTCTAAAGTGTTAGGTACGTTAGCCTTTAGTTTTGTTTGGAATAATCTCCAAAATACATTTAGAATAGATGCATTTGTAACGGCTGTCCTCGCTGACAGAAGGAGAGGACCAAAACGCAGAGTGGTTAGTGTTCATTATTTACTGAAAGTCAACAAAACACTTCAAAATACAAAACAACCAACAAACATGACAAAACCGAAACAGTCCTGTGTGGCACAAAACCTGACACAGGAACAAACACCCACAAAACACACGTGAAACCCAGGCTGCCTAAGTATGATTCTCAATCAGGGACAACGATTGACAGCTGCCTCTGATTGAGAATCATACCCGGCCGAACACAAACATCCCAACATAGAAAATCACACATAGACAAACCCACCCAACTCACGCCCTGACCAACCAAATAAATACAAGACAAAAGAAAACAGGTCAGGAACGTGACAGCATTAGTGTCTCCAGGGCTGTTCAGGCAGCGGAAAGAGGATTTCTATCATGAAGAATATGTTTGTTTTAGTTGACTGTGTTTTGTGTAAATGTATGTTTGTCTGTGCAATATGTGTTGTGCTGTATTTTATTTGTTTAATATTGTATTTAATTTTTTTGATGTTTTTATCAAATTGAATGTGGAGGTAAAAGAGACACTGGTCTCAATGGTGATTCCCTTATCTGGTCTTGGCTGGTCTCGGGAATAAATTATGTCCTCATTGTTCAAGACCGAGTCAAGAACGAGTAAAATGTATCCGACACCAAGACAAGACAAAGACACTTAATATGTGGTGTCGAGACCTGAGCTCGGTCTCGAGTACTACAACACTGACACCTGATGTTGGTTTTGTAACAGGTCTTTGTTACTGGCGTCTGAGTTACAGTGATACACTTAAAGGACTCATGCTAGGGAAAATGCCACCTGAGTCGTGTTCATTAGTCAGCAAACTGGGCACTTTGTGTTTCTCACAAAATTGACAAATAAGTATTCTAAAGCCAGTCTCACAATTCGCTCGAGGAACAGGAGGAGAAACTTGGAGATTGAGGTTCTCTGTACTTTTACTCATTTTTGTCTCTCTGAGCTGGTTAGTTGTTACTAACAGTTTTCTCTGCATTAGATTCCTGGCATCCATCATGTGATATCACTGTAACATGGAGTTTACTGTCAGCTAATCTGATCAGAGGACTAATATCCAATCACCAGGCCTTGGACATGACATCCAAAAGAAGTGTTCTTTTGCCCATCATAATCTTTTCTTTTTATTGGCCAGTCTGAGATGGCTTTTTCTTTGCAACAGACAATAAGTCTGGCAACACAGCAGATTGGCAAACAAAATCACGTGACTAAACTAAACAAAAATAAGAAACTATACTATGGAACAAAGATAAATTGCATAAAGAATGACGGTAAAAATGCTCTGGAGTACCTTAAATGAGCTTATTCAGCTCCATCCTTCATTGAGGCTGACGGCTCATTCAAAACAAAACCCTTTGATATTGCCAACCACTTTAAAAACGTTTTTGTTCACAAGATTAGCAAATTTAGGCATGGCATGCAAACAAAAAATGCTGAGCCTTCGTATTCATGCATAATGGACCAAATAATGAAAGACAAGCACAGTAGAATTGAATTCTGCAAAGTTAGTGTGGAGAGGTGAAAAATTATTGATATTTATTTATGAGGACAAATCACCCGGAACCGTCAACCTGGATGGTAAATTACTGAGGTTGGTAGTGGAATACATTGCGACTCCTATTTGCCACATCTTCAATCTAAGCCTAGAAGACGGAGTGTGCCCTCAGGCCTGGAGGGAGGCAAAGGTCATTCTGCTGCTCAAAAATAGCAAAGCACCCTTTAATAGTTCAAACAGCAGACCAATCAGCCTGTTAGCAAACTTTTGGAAATGATCACATTAGACCAAATACAATGTTATTTTACAGAAAACAAATCAACATGAGCATGCTTATAGGGAAGGGCATGCAACATGCTCAGCACTGACACAAATGACTGATGATTGGCTGAAAGAAATTGATAATAAGAAGTTACGAGCTGTTTTGTTAGACTTCAGTGCAGCCTTTGATATCGTTGATCATAACATGTTGCTGAAATTGGGGATCCTTAATAAATACAAATACAAACGAATGGACAGTTACCTTGTCACGCCCTGATCTGTTTCACCTGTCTTTGTGATTGTCTCCACCTCCCTCCAGGTGTCGCCCATTTACCACATTATCCCCTGTGGATTTATACTTGTGTTTGTCTGTTGCCAGTTGGTTTTGTTTCGTCAAGCCGTACCAGCGTTTTCCCCTCTGTTCCTGTCTATTGATTCTTCCTGTTTTGACCTTTTCTGCCCACCCTGAGCCTGCCTGACGTCCTGTACCTTTGCCCCACCACTCTGGATTATCAACCCCTGCCTGCCTTGACCTGTCGTTTGCCTGCCCCTGTTGTTGCAATAAACATTGTTACTTCAACACAGTCTGCATTTGGGTCTTACCTGAAACGTGATATACAGTGGCTTGTGAAAGTATTTACCCCCATGGCATTTTTCCTATTTTGTTGCCTTACAACCTGGAATTAAAATAGATTTTTGGGGGGTTTGTATCATTTGATTTACCCAACATGCCGACCACTCTGAAGATGCAACATATTTTTTACTGTGAAACAAACAAGAAATAAGACAAAAAAAAACAGAACTTGAGCGTGCATAACTATTCACTCCGCCAAAGTCAATACTTTGTAGAGCAATCTTTTGCAGCAATTACAGCTGCAAGTCTCTTGGGGTATGTCTCTCTAAGCTTGGCACATCTAGCCACTGGGATTTTTGCTCATTCTTCAAGGCAAAACTGCTCCAGCTCCTTCAAGTTGGATGGGTTCCGCTGGTGTACAGCAATCATTAAGTCATACCACAGATTCTCAATTGGATTGAGGTCTGGGCTTTGACTAGGCCATTCCAAGACATTTAAATGTTTCCCCTTAAACCACTTGAGTGTTGCTTTAGCAGTATGCTTAGGGTCATTGTCCTGCTGGAAGGTGAACCTCCGTCCCAGTCTCAAATCTCTGGAGGACTGAAACAGGTTTCCCTCAGAATGTCCCTGTATTTAGCACCATCCATCATTCCTTTAATTCTGGCCAGTTTCCCAGTCCCTGCCGATGGAAAATATTCCCACAGAATGATGCTGCCACCACCATGCTTCACTGTGGGGATGGTGTTCTCGGGGTGATGAGAGGTGTTGGGTTTGCGCCAGACATAGCATTTTCTTCTGATTTATGCCCTCCTTGCCTGGTCCGTGAGTTTTGGTGGGCGGCCCTCTCTTGGCAGGTTTGTTGTGGTGCCATATTCTTTCCATTTTTTAATAATGGATTTAATGGTGCTCCGTGGGAAGTTCAAAGCTTCTGATATTTTTTTATAACCCAACCCTGATCTGTATTTCTCCAAAACTTTGTCCCTGAAGAGCTCCTTGGTCTTCATGGTGCCGCTTGTTTGGTGGTGCGCCTTGCTTAGTAGTGTTGCAGACTCTGGGGCCTTGCAGAACAAGTGTATATATACTGAGATAATGTGACAGATCATGTGACACTTAGATTGCACACAGGTAGACTTTATTTAACTAATTATGTGACTTTTGAAGGTAATTGGTTGCACCAGATCTTATTTAGGGGCTTCATAGCAACGGGTGTGAATACATATGCACACACCACTTTTCCGCTTTTGAATTTTTTGAAACAAGTTATCTTTATCATTTCACTTCCCCAATTTGGACTGTTTTATGTTTGTCCATTACATGAAGTCCAAATAAAATTCTATTTCAATTATAGGTTGTAATGCAACAAAATAGGAAAAACCCCAAGGGGGATGAATACTTTTGCAAGGCACTGTACCTATCCAATAGAACACAGAGGGGTTTCCTTAATGGAAGCCTCTCTAATGCAAATTCAGTTGAGTGTAGTTGGACCATTATTGTGTTTACTATTGACTGTCCAGTGACCTTGACTAAAGCCTGTGTGTGCATGTACTCTGACGACTCAACAGTAAACACATTGGCTGAAACAGTCAAATAAATAACTGACACCATTAACATAGAGCTCTTGGTCGTTTTAGAACGGGTAACTAGCAATAGGCTGGTGCTAAATATCGCAAACTAAAAGCATCATTCTTGGGACCAATAACTTGTTCAACCGTAAACCTCATCTGGATCTGTTATTAAATAATGTGGCTATTGAGCAAGTTGAAGAGACTAAACTGCTGGGTGTCACCATAGATCGCAAGCTATCATAGTCAAAACTTATAGACTCAATGGTTACTAAAATGGGAAGAGGTCTGTCCATGATCTCTGCTTTCTTTCTTGATATCTCAGTTAACCATATAGGTCCTACAGGATAGAAAGACACACAGTACCAGTCAAAAGTTTGAACACACCTACTCATTCCAGGGTTTTTATTTATTTTTACTATTTTCTACATTGTAGAATAGTAGTGAATACAACAAAACTATGAAATTACACATATGGAATCATGTAGTAACCAAAAAAGTGTTAAACAAATCAAAATATATTTTCTATTTGAGATTCTTCAAAGTAGCCACCCTTTGCCTTGATGACAGCTTTGCACACTCTTGGCATTCTCTCAATCAGCTTCATGAGGTAGTCACTTGGAATGCATTTAAATGAACAGGTATGCCTTGGTTAAAAGTTAATTTGGGGAATTTCTTTCCTTCTTAATGTGTTTGAGCCAATCAGGGGTGGTATACAGAATATAGCCCTATTTGGTAAAAGACCAAGTCCATATTATGGCAAGAACAGCTCAAATAAGCAAAGAGAAACGACAATCCATCATTACTTTAAGACATGAAGGTCAGTCAATATGGGAAATGTAAGAACTCTGAAAGTTTCTTCAAGTGCAATCGAAAAAACCATCAAGCGCTATGAAACTGGCTCTCATGAGGACCGCCACAGGAAAGACCCAGATTTACCTCTGCTGCAGAGGATAAGTTCATTAGAGTTACCAGCCTCAGAAATTGCAGCCCAAATAAATGCTTCACAGAGTTCAGGTAACAGACACATCTCAACATCAACTGTTCAGAGGAGACTGCGTGAATCAGGCCTTCATGGCTCCATGTGGCTACCACAGCATTTTGCAGGGATACGCCATCCTATCTGGTTTGCGCTTAGTGGGACTATCATTTGTTTTTCAACAGGAAAATGACCCTACACACCTCCAGGCTGTGTAAGGGCTATTTGACGAAGAAGGAGAGTGGAGTGCTGCATCAGATGACCTGGCCTCCACAATCACCCGACCTCAACCCAATTGAGATGGTTTGGATGAGTTGGACAGATTTCAGATTTCCAACATGTTTATCACTAGTAGCTGATTTGCTGGGTTTTTTACAGTCTTTTATGCCCAACAATGAAAACAAAAAAACTTTTTTTAAATAGTCTAAACTTTGGGGGCCAAATAACTTGCCAGTTGGGACACCCTGCTATAGGTAGTCTCATATCTTAGTCTTCCCAACACTGGCAGTCCTTTTAAATGTAGGTTGCGGCTTATCAAAAATTCCAACGGTTGGATATCCCCACTCTTGGCTCATCGCGCTCTAGCGACTCCTTGTGGCGGGCCGGGGCGATGCAGGATGACTTCGGTGGTCAGTTGAACAGTGTTTCCTCCGACACATTGGTGCAGCTGGCTCCCGGGTTAAGCGAGCGGGTGTTAAGAAGCACAGTTTGGCGGGTCATGTTTCGAAGGATGCATGACTCGATCTTCACCTCTCCCGAGCCCGTTGGGGAGTTGCAGCGATGAGACAAGATCGTAATCATGACATTGTGGAGAAAAATGGGGGTAAAAATACATTTAAATACATTTTTAAAAATTGGTTGTCCCTAACTGCAGAACTAGGCGGTTGTGCATTGGCTATATAAATAAACGGGACAACTTGGCCTGCAGCATCACGTACATTTGCACAAAGACGCATTTAGAGACCGAAGACCTCAATTGCAGTGAATGGGAAAAGCCAGATACCATAATAGATACCCATGATGCTTTGCCTTGTTGGTATTCCAGAATTGCCTCATAATGGTGGGCTACTGGGCTCTTGTTTCTATCTCCTGTCTGACATTTAGCTATTGTGTTGGTGTCATCTGCCGCTGTCCGTCAGACAAAGGTGCGTTGTGGGTAATTGTAAAGCGGGCTCCGGGTCTGGCGAGGCTTAGTTGGAGATTAGCCAGGTCAGAATGGCCGCTGACAGCTGGGGGCTGGGATGGAGAGGAGGAGGAAAATAATATTGTTGTCTGTGTGATCAAGCTGGTCTCAAGGCAATTCGTAGGATTTGGTTCCTAAATCTGCACCCTTCATTTAGTATGATATACACTGAGGGGTAGTTTCACAGACACAGATTAAGCCTAATCCTAATCTTAATTGCACTATTAAATTTGACTAACTGAAATGGCATTTCTCAGACATGGTTTAAAATAGTCTCAGATTTGCACTAGTCTAGATTTAAAAAGTCAGATTTCCAGAATGACCATTCGAGTTTTTTTTTTAACTATTATTTTAGATTTTCAGATACTATAACAAAATAGAACAACCCCAACCCCTCATTCGCCCACCCACCCACCCACCCACCCATCCATCCATTTCCTCCCTCTCTCCCTCTCTCCCTCCCACCCTCCACTCCCTCCCTCCCTCCAAACCACCCACCCCTACGAAAGAAACAAACAGAAACAAACAGTCATAGAAACAAAAACAATGGAGAAGAAAAAGTTCAATAAAAATTATTTCGCATTTGCCTGATGCATGGTAGCATTCTGGTCTAGGGGAAGTACCCCAAAAATGGCAGTGACCGGGTTGGGGCTAACAGTTGTATTACACATATGTGAGAATGCCTAAAAAATGGGGTCCCAGAGGCCCTCAAAGATTGGCATGACCAAAACACGTGTCCCACAGTCGTTGGACTCTGGTGGCATCTCAAACACTTGGGGTCAACATTTGGGTATATTTTTGCCAATCTGTCATTTGAGTAATGGGGCTGGTGCAAAACCTTCAACTGAATAAACCCATGCCTTATGCAAAATGATGATGTGTGGTGTTACACGGAACCCAAACTGGCTGCGTGCGTGCGCCATCGTGTGCCATTGTGCATACATTTATTTTGTCCCCCCTCACCAAACACGATCACGACACGCAGGTTAAAATATCAAAATAAACTGAACCAATTATATTAATTTGGGGACAGGTCGAAAAGCATTAAACATTTGTGGCAATTTAGCTAGCTTACTGTTGCTACCTAATTTGTCCTGGGATATAAACATTGAGTTGTTATTTTACCTGAAATGCACAAGGTCCTCTACTCCGCCAATTAATCCACACATAAAACCAAATCGTTTCTAGTCATCTCTCTTCCTTCCAGGCTTTTTCTTCTCTTGACTTCATATTGCTATTGGCAACTTTCATAAATTAGGTGTATTACCACCACTGACCTTGTTCATCTTTCAGTCACCCACGTGGGTATAACCAATGAGGAGATGGCACGTGGGTACCTGCTTCTATAAACCAATGAGGAGATGGGAGAGGCAGGACTTGCAGCGCGATCTGCTTCAGAAATAGAACTGATTTCTATTTTAGCCCTTGGCAACACAGACGCTCGTTGGCGCGCGCGAGCAGTGTGGGTGCAATAATTGAATAACATGGATTTCTAAATTTATTTTGCACGCGACGCGAGCGGCGTGGTCAGCCTATTAGGTTCTAATGTTGAGTAAATAACTCACGGACACTAGAGAAGCTGAACCATGTTTAATCCTTTCCAAAGGGTCGATACAGCTGTAATTCAGACACAGACATGGTTTCCCCCGTGGTGGTATTCATACCCTACTTTGGGTGGAGTCTCCTCCTTATCGCTAAACATTGCATCATTCTTGCTAAGCAGAGAACTAAGTGATATGAGCCTTCAATGGTTTCTCCCCTTATCAGTACTGTCACATGCGATTGTGTTCCCTGCACCCAAGCTTCATTATGGCACCCCTCATGTCTCTTTTGTAACTAATGTTCCTATACTTCTGAGTATAACAATGTTCGAAGTTTAACCCCGAATCCAACAGTGGATACGCAAAATACTTTGTTGCCATATATCATCGGGTTTCTCGACACCCATGTCTGGCTCCCATGCAGATGTTGTATTTGCAAAGGAAGGTGGATTAATGTTCTGTATTATGTCGTATAATCTGGAGATTGTGCAATTCAGATAAGGGTTAAGATCTAAGCACCTCTCGACTGGACACTTAGTAAGCTCGAGTGGAAATGTGAAGGAGAACACTTTTTGTTATGTTTAACTTATAACCAGAGAATATCCCAAAACCTTGTAGCATGTCCAAGAGATAGGGTATAGACTCCAAAGGGTTAGAGATGTATAAAATAAGATTATCTGCATATAAGGACACCTTGTGAGTTATGTTGCCCCTTAATATTCCATTAATCCTCTCCTCCGCTCGCTGTGCGATAGCAAGAGGCTCAGTAGCCATATCAAATAGGAAAGGGGATAAACAGCAACCCTGCCTGGCCCCCCTGTGGAGAGGGAAGTAGCTGGAGGTAACATTGTTGGTGCGAACAGAAGCCACTGGGGACGAGTACAAAATCGTAATCCAGGAAGGAATGACTAAACCCAAATCTCTCTAGTTCTGTAAATAGATATTCCCACTCAACCCGGTCGAAAGCCTTTTCAGCATCAAGAGAGATGCTCCGTTTGTTCGGTGGAAAGATTGTCAAATTCCGATTGGTGTAGCACTCTCTCTCTTTCTAGAGTTCAGGAGTCGGAGAAGAGACATATCTGTTGTCCACATCTAGAATGAGTTGAGATAGCTCCGATAAGTGTTTGGTGCACTGTTTGTTGTCATACGCTGTGTATGAAATAATTTGGCACCTTAGATATGCTTTTAACGACTCCCACACAGTGGAGTGAGACACGTCAGCGGTGCAGTTGATCTGTAAAAAGACATCCATGTGAGTTGATATGTATTTTTTAAAGGCACTACAGGATAGTAGTAGTGGGTCAAGTCACCACGGTAGAGCTCTATCCAGGGCTCTACTGAGAAACAGACGCCTCACAAGTGCTCAACATAGCAGCTTCATTAAATAGTACCCGCAAAACACCAGTCTCAACGTCAACAGAGAAGAGGTGACTCGGGGATGCTGGCCTTCTAATACGAAAACCATTCGTATTCTCAGAACCTCAGATAGCCACGGTGGGGCCCAGACAGGAGGAGTATGGACGTACTGTGTCCATCTTCTGATAGTATCTGAAGGGGCACAACACTCAAAACAGGTTTGAACACACACACAGAGGTCTCCTGAAGAGGAGACCTTACAGTTTATCATAAAACAATTGATTTACCCTTTAAAAAGGTATGAGGCCTTGGTTTAACCCTCTTCATCTCCTAATTTACTACTTCTACTAAAGTGGTCCAAGTAGTCTCTTAAGGTTTGCTCTAGAATCAGCTGTACCTAACATCAACCATTAGGACACAGAACACAATACTGGTTCTGGGGCAGCTCTTACTGCACATTTTTACACAACCAACTACTTTGTAGCAAGGTGCTGTTTATCAGTAGCCCCGCTTACTTCCCTCCTCCATCCAAATAGTTGCTGCTAATCAGCTTTGCCTATATTGATCACAAGACTCAAGGACTTCCAGGTACTAAGATATTGGAGACTTGAGGGGAGCATGTAAAAAAGCCACTAAAATAGCCCACCCCTTGCAGAGTAGTACTTCATAGAATGATAGGAACCTGATAAGGGTTTTTCTTTATGTCTCATTCAAATGGGCTCACTAAAATACAATAGTAATTCTATGTTCAGTGAACAAAAATATAAACTCAACATGTAAAAATTTCAAAGATTTTACTGAGTTACTGTTCATATAAGGAAATCAGTCGATTGAAATAAATTCATTAGGCCCTAATTTATGGATTTCCCATGACAGGGAATACACATATGCATCTGTTGGTCACAGATAAAAAGAATAAAAAAAATTTTAAAGGTAGGGGCGTGGATCAGAAAACCAGTCAGTATCTGGTGTGACCACCATTTGCCTCATGCAGTGCGACACATCTCCTTTGCATAGAGTTGATCAGGCTGTTGATTATGGCCTGTGGAATGTTGTCCCACCCCGCTTCAACGGCTGTGCGAAGTTGCTGAATATTGGTGGGAACTGTAACACGCTGTGGTACACGTCGATCCAGAGCATCCCAAATATGATCAATGGATGACATGTCTGAGTATGCAGGCCATGGAAGAACTGGGACATTTTCACCTTCCAGAATTGTGTACAGACCCTTACGACATGGGGCCATGCATTATCATGCTGAAACATAAGGTGATGGCGGTGGATGAATGGCACGACAATGGGTCTTAGGATCTCGTCACAGTTTATTCAAATTGCCATCGATAAAATGCAATTGTGTTCGTGTCCATAGCTTATGCCTGCCAATACGATAACCCCACCGCCACCATGGGGAACTCTGTTCACAACGTTGACATCAGCAAACCGCTCGCCCATACGAAGCCATACACGCTGTCGGCCATCTGCCCTGTACCGTTGAAACCAGGATTAATCTGTGAAGAACACACTTCTCCAGCGTGCCAATAGCCATTGAAGGTGATCATTTGCCCACTGAAGTTGGTTACAATGCCGAACTGCAGTCAGGTCAAGATCCTGGTGAGGACGACGAGCATGCAGATGAGCTTCCCTGACACGGTTTCTGACAGTTTGTGCAGAAATTATTTGGTTGTGCACACTCACAGTTTCATCAGCTGTCCGGGTGGCTCGTCTCAGCAGGTGAAGAAGCCTGATGTGGAGGTACTGGACTGGCGTGATTACACGTGGTCTGCGCTTCTGAGACCGATTGGACTTACTGACACATTCTCTAAAATGCTGTTGGCTTATGGTAGAGAAATTAACATTAAATTCTTTGGCAACAGTTCTGGAGGACATTCCTGCAGTCAACATGCCAATTGCTTGCTCCCTCAAAATTTGAGACATCTGTTGCATTGTGTTGTGTGATAAAATTGTATTGTCCCCAGCACAAGGTGCACCTGTATAATGATCATGCTGTTTAATAAGCTTCTTGATATGCCACGCCTGCCAGGTGGATCGATTATCTTGGCAATTGAGAAATGCTCACTAACAGGGATGTAACAAATTTATGCACAACATTTGCGAGAAATAAGCTTTATGTGCGTATGGAACATTTCTGGGATCTTTTATTTCAGCTCATGAAACATGGGACCAACACTTTGCATGTTGCGTTTATATTTTTGTTCAGTATACTGTAAGTAGTTTTGAATACATAGGGGAAAAGCATACAACACACACACACACGCACACACATACCCCTCTTAATTTTCCATGTTCAGACCATGACATTTATGGTCAATTCCACAAATTAAATTTCCTATCCATGTCAATTCCATCAATTCAATTCAAATTCCATGTCAATGTTGTAATTCAGAGTTAATTAAATTCTTCTCAATGTTAGTTAAAAAAAAAAATGTAAGTGGATAATTCAATATTAGCCCTAACAATTCCACAAATTCCAATTTCCATTCAATTCGTTATGGCTATCGGGCTGATCATGTGAGTGTTCAGACAGCCCAGCTATACTGGAAATACATAACTTCAAGTTGAAATGATTTACAACAAATCCTGAAGTTTATTTTGATACTAAACCCATTATGATATGAATTGAATTGAATTCCAAATATATATATTTTTTTACAATTCCAATATGTATTCCAGTTCAATAACCAGAAGATTGTTGCAAATCGAATTGAATTCCACGTAAAATATCCACTTCATGTGTGAATTCAAGAATTTTATTTGAATTTAGGGTTGTGGACAAGTGTGACTCAATTGGTAGAGAACAGTGCTTACAACGCTAGGGTTGTCGATTCAATTCCCATGGGGGACCAATATGAAAACATATGCACTCACTACTGTATGTCGCTCTGGATAATAGTGTCTGCAAAATGATTGGAATTGATTCCAACCCTGATTGTCATACAACAATTTATATTTTTTATTTTTTTAACTTTCATTTAACTAGGCAAGTCAGTTAAGAACAAATTCTGATTTACAATGACGGCCTACCAAGAGGCAAAAGGCCTACTGTTGGGTGGACGGGGGCTGGGATAAAACGTTTAAATTTAGGACTAAAACGCACATTAATTAACATTCTATGAGTATTATGTAACTTTCATAGATATCAGTTGAAAAAATGATAAATATTACTGTTTTGGGTTCATGGCTGCTGGCATGCTGGTGTGTTGAGGAATGCTATCGTTCTGAAGTCAGAGCAGCTGTCAAAATGACGACACAGGCCAGAGATTACGTAACCCTGATCCATGGGCTGCACGTGCCGAGGAAATAGACCAAAAATACCTCCACTCCCAGAAACACCCACGCTTTCACAGCTTTACCTTAGACAAACACAAACAAGCATTTCTTTGTTAGTCTACACCTGTTTTTTACGAAGCATGTGACAAATGACATTTGATTTGATGTTTCTTAATGGTCCTATATACATCACTTTCTCTGCACACACACATATTTGAAATCACCCATTGAATAGTGTTTACGCAACATTTCTCAACACCTATTTTTGTCGGTCTTTGTGTGTATACACAACATTTCAAATCACCCATTTACGTCAACAATTCAAATCTTCAACTCAAATCAACATGTAAAACTGGATCTGAGTCATAACGAGAAGTTATCTATAGCGAGCTATTGCTGTCAAGGAATATGACTTGGATGTGTTATATTATGTGTTTGAATCATAACACCTGTTACGCTTCGTGCTTGGACCATAAATCTGCTTTGAGATAGGACACACGTGTTGTTTGTTCCCACGACAACCGTGATGTTTGTGGGGTTGTGAAATCTGATATGGCATGCTGTGCGTGTGTGTGTGTGTGTGTGTGTGTGTGTGTGTGTGTGTGTGTGTGTGTGTGTGTGTGTGTGTGTGTGTGTGTGCGTGACAGAGAGAGAGAGAAACAGAGAGAGTTTGTTTGATTCTGTGTTACAGGAACTGATCCTAAGACAGCAGTTACTTTGAACTCTACAAGCAGCCAGTCAGGTCAGAAGACTAGCAGGGGGTGTGCTTCTGAAGGAAACCTGTCATTGGACCAAAAATTCTAGTCATGAGTGTTTCGTCACAGTCAAATGATTTGCATAAGTCATTTGGATAAAAAAATCTATAATAAATTGTTGAAGTTCTTAAAGTGCTTTGGATGAAACTATAAATGTTTTCTGTTACCATGTTTGTCTAATATGTTTTATTTCGTAGTTAAAACATGGTGAAATGTAGCATAAATTGTGGCATAAATACAATACAACACAATCAGGGTTGGGTAGGTTACTATATAAATGTAATCCATTAACAGTTACTAGTTACCTGTCCAAAATTGTAATCAGTAATGTAACTTTTGAATTACCCAAACTCAGTAAAGTGATCTGATTACGTTCAGTTACTTTTAGATTACTTTCACCTTTAAGCGGCATTAGAAGAAGACAAACATTTATATGACCAATAGAATGACATCTATTTTCACAACATTCACAACTAACAAATTGAGCTCAGGTGCATCCTGCTTCCATTGATCATCCTTGAGATGTTTCTGCAACTTGATTGCAGTTCACTTGTGGTAAATTCAATTGATTGGACATGATTTGGAAAGGCACACACCTGTCTAGATAAGGTCCCTCTGTTGACAGTGCATGTCAGAGCAAAAAACAATCTATGACGTCGAGAGGAATAGAGGATTGTGTCGAGGCACAGATCTGGGGAAGGGTACCAAAACATTTCTGCAGCATTGAAAGTTCCCAAGAACACAGTGGCCTCCATCGTTCTTAAATGGTTTGGAACCAACTAGACTCTTCCAAGAGCTGGCCCCCCGGCCAAACTGAGCAATCGGGGGAGAAAGGCCTTGGTCAGGGAGGTGCACTTATTGATATAAAAAATTCTATAAATATATGTTAAAACAGCTTTCCATTTTAGCGTTTATTCAAGTTGGATAATCTTTGGATGCCGACAGCAGTCGCACCATTTGAAGACATTGCTTGGACTGTGGCCTACAAAAGCCAATTCATGCTCTTTTCCGTTTTTACGTGATCCATCAAATGCACTTGGGTGTGTCATAAAAGTGCTCTCTGACTTGTGGTCAGACTAGCTCAGGCAGAACAAACTTAAACCTTTTTTCAATGCTGATTTGAATGTCATTAGGAAAACAGAAAGGTGTCAACCATTTTTTCGCAAACATCCTTTCTGAATTTAAAAGTAATCCTAGAAGTAATCTAGTTGTTCAAAAGTATCTGTAATCTGATTACAAATTTTTAGCTGGTAACGTAACTGATTACAGTTAGTCACAGAACTCAGCCCCAGCAGTGCTCCTCAACTTAAAATATCCTTAACATTATAAAAAAGGCCAAAACTACCTAAACAATCATTATCGTGTTTGCATAACTTTGCAACATAATGTTTACTCCGCTACGGCTAAATAAAGACTGTAACTGAACTGTTGTTAGCAGGGGAGAGCTAGCATTTGCGCAACTTCTGAGTAGTTTACACCGGATATGGCGTCAACATTCGACAAAGACAACAATGACGTGTGCTTGCTTTCTACTTTTGAAACAGATACACCCCCCCTCCCACATACACACACACTCACAAAAAACACACACACACACTCAAAGATATCTGATAAACAGATTGTGCCCTCAACTTTACAGAGGGGAGCAGTGACACTGACATAGGGGGGCAGCTCCCACCCTGTCACTGGTGTATTCGTACCCCACCCACCCACCCGCCCACCCACCCACCACCTTGCCCCAACCTCTCTGTCCTCTTGATAGTTGCCTGATGGAATGCTGCGTGACCTGTGTTATTTTTAGATGGGCCTGGTTGAAATAGTCAAGCTCAGGCTTCATTGAAGATAAACACTAGCTGGTCTCGCGCTGTGTGGCACGTCAACTGTGTCTTGACTTGACCTGAACGATTTGTAGAGCTTTGCTGTGACAGACAAGTACTTATATCCAAAACCACATCTTCTCCGGACTACCTTAATATCGTGACAGAACCAAACTAGAGCTCCTAAGATGTCTCCTGAAGACCGTGGGGCAGGAATGAGGTACACGTGTATGTCTGTTTGTTTTGACATCTTTTGAGTGTGTAATAAGAGAAAGTGAGAGACACTGACAGTCTAACAAACGGTTTAAAGGAGTTTTGAATGCGGTTACAGCTTTCTGTTCATGGTGCCTTAAGAAAGTATTCACGCCACTTGACTTATTCCACATATTGTTGTGCTATTACTACTTTCTGAAGGCACTGTGTGTCAGTGATTTAAAAAACAGTCTTCTAGATACGGTGCTACACTCCTCATGTTACGTAATTGGTTGTGATTATATTGTGTGGCATGCCTTAAGATTATGCCATCCATATTGCTAAGAGTTAGAGGTATACAATTCACTCTAGTTTTCTCAACTCAAAACCCAACATGGCTAGGCAAATAAACTTGGATTCAAATACCCTTAAGCTCTGTAACAGAAAGAATACAGTCTGTGTTCACTTGGAAAGGTGTCAACATCGTTGCATAAAATGTCACGATATCAGTGATATCAACAGAGCCACATGGGTGCTGTGTGGCTCAGTTGGTAGCGCATGGCGCTTGCAGCGCCAGGGTTGTGGGTTTGATTCCCGCAGGGGACCAGTATTAAATATTACAAAAATGTATGCACTCACTACTCTAAGTCGCTCTGGATAAGAGCGCCTGTTAAAATACTCAAATGTTAATTTGGGCTTGGGCTCTATCTGGTTTAGACGTGCATGATGGCTCTTTTGAAATGGAGGTTTAAGTGAACTGGTCAAGACTTTGCCTTAGGGTTTTGAATAGCAGCCAATATAATTTATCAAGTTGACAACAAATCCCCACAAAGTTCTTGCGGAGGGCCTTTGGCATAAAGATATATGTTGTATCTGGAGTGTTGCGTCTGGAGTTTTCTCTTGTACACACACACAGACTGGTAAACATATTTACTCCCTCTTTATATCCCTCGGAAATATGTGGATGCTCTGGATTTTTTGGGCCGCCATTCCTCCCATTGTTTGGCAGTTTGTTAAATATAATTTTTAAGGTGCCGTCACTGGACTCATTAGAGGCTCAGACATGTACCTCCCCATGTTATTTTAGAGATTACCAATAGGTTGAAATGACATGTCTGCCTAACAATTGCTTTGGATGCCCCTCCTCTGGTCTCTCGATAGGATTGTTGTCATGGAATGATCCCCTTGGTTTTCCCAGATGAGTTGGGAATAACAGAGCAATGTGTCTACTGTTAGATTTGGATGCCGTTAAAGATAGGAAAGGACTCATTTTACAGAAGCCTGAGTGAAGTACAAAAGGTATTTCATATCAGGAGTATGTATGGCATAACGGCAATTAACTCAAGAAATACTGTTGTTAGGCTCAAGATTAAGGTTGCAGTAATCACGAAGAATAATGCAGTATTAGCATAGTCAGGGTTATAATCTTCCAGTCATCATTCACTGGGTTGGATACCAAAGTGTAGGATACCAAAGGCAGACAAAGGTAGATAGATCAAATGTCATTTAGTAGCAGTGGATGAAAGATACTGAGGTACAAGGACATGACATTAAGGGCTTTTATAGGCTCTGAGAGATCACGCAGGGTTGAGCCAGTGTGATCTGAAGTCTTTTAAATGTTGCGCTCCACGTTGAATGGAGTGCCAGGATTTTCTAGGACTTTCCCCTGAAGGGGTTTACCCATGACAGTCAATACCACTGTCCCACAGAAGTTTAGTTTGGTCTGTCCCTTTTGGTCTACCAAGGAAGATACGATGCCCCTATTACTGCATTACAGTACAAAAGCTGGATACTGTTATACAGAGAGTATTGCCTAGTGAGCGGCGCATTGTATCCTTCGAGTTTACCAATGTTTTTGACAATGTCTTCTGGGTGTTAACTTGGAACCAGTCTTTCTCCCTTGGGTTTCCCTTAGGAGTGTTTTCCCAAAAGGAATTCGCCCAGTACCAGAACACTTGACAAAAGTGTTTACCAGTAGACCACATCCCATACTAGGGCACTGTACTTAAGCGGTTCTAAGGAGCAGGGCAGTTTTACAGGAAATGGTGAAACCTTTATCAGGATTCATTGCCTCACAGACAAGCATTCAGTCACGCTGTCACATGTGCGCCTGTTATGGTTTCCCTGGAAACCTGTCTCCCTGGGAAGCACGTGCCTGGAATGTGAGAGGGGAATAGCAATCTGACCTTTCTTGACAGAGGTATATGTCAGACATGGCGTAAATTTGATGGGGCGCTGGGGGTGGAGTTCAGGAGAGACCCTACCCTGGCCTGTTGCTCTTTTCCAGGCTGATGAGTGAGAGGGGTCTGGAGTAGGGCTGGGCGATATGGCCAAAATATAATATCACTATACTTTTTCAAAATTTCTGCATTTCCTCCACTCATTTGAGGTAATTTCCACACTGCCACGTAGGGCTGCACGATATTGCAATTGCGATTTTAGAGCAAAACACTTGGGTGAACTGTTGGAATCATGGAAATATAATGATTATTCTAATTCTATACTTAGAATATAATAGTGGGCACTTTGAATACAGTGCTGTTTGCCATGACAATGAAGGAAAATGCCAGAAGTTATTGTGACAGGGTAGGAACCAAAGTGTTAATACGTGTTTCCTATTGGACCCTATATTCTTTATCTTAGCTACTTCATGTAGCTAACATAATGATGCTTCGCGTATTCCTTTTTGATTTAGAAGATACTGTTGCACAAACAACATACTGATTTATATCTACACCATCACTGGGATTATCAGGCTGGATAGCTAGCTACGTTTGCTCTGACTCAGTACATTTATTAGCTAGCTAGCTAGTCAACTAACCAGCGATTAGCATTAGCGGCTAACACGATTTAGGCCCAACTGACAAAGAAAAGACAAACTAGTAGTTTTTTCAGATGTAAGAAGCACAAACTAATAGTGTAATTAAAGGCCGCTAGAACGTTAGTTGTTTAATATTAAGAAGCAAATTGAAAACAGCATCGTTGTCATCAACATTGTTGCATGTGCTGCACTGACCATGCAGACTGAACGCAAGTGTGTCATGGTTGAGGAGCAACAAATGTGCTCCGTAAGTGACAGGGGGCGGGGCTAGGTCTGTGTGGAAAGCGGCATTGAGAGAGCTGCGAGAGATGACTCAAGTAGTGGAGTAAACTATAAAACACGGTGTATAAAATTTAACATTCAAATACAGTTATAGAAGGTAATGTAAAAACTCAAACCGGTTCGTGCATCAATACCGGTATATCGTAAAATATAGTATACCACCCAACCCTAGAATGGAGCTTAAGAGGAAGCAGGCAAAGGGGTGCATTATGGTGGATATTTGAAAAATCCGCAACCAAAACAAATGGGAAAGGGACAGCTGTGTGGGGGTGGAAGGTGGGTTTGGGAGCGAGGGTAACGAGCAGGGAAAGGGCACCGCTCAAATGAACTTCAGTTAATTAATAGATGTCCGCAACCTGCCAAGAAATCCTGTGTTGCGCTGACTTTGAAAGCCTTTTCTTTGAGAGCTAAGGTCCAGTGATGCCAATTCTCCATCATATGTCAAACGCTCCCACGACAAACGAAGAGAGATTTTCTGAAAGGCATGCTGGGTAATGTAGTTTTATATATAATTTTCCACCTACTCTATGCTTTGGAATTTCCTTGAAGCTAATACAGTGTGATGCAGTTGTCAGGTTTTCCAGGGTCACATGGGGGATTAAATTACAAGCAGCTCATAAAGCTCGACCTACTTTCCAGTCGTTAGAAAATGTCAGATTAAAGAGGTGGAGATTTGTAAAGAGTTAGGTAGTGTTCAGTAACCACATCTGTCAACGCGATTAGTGTTTAAGGGCACGGTGTTAGGGTTCTTGGGGTCATAGCACTTTAGTACCTATTGCCTATCCACTATCCTACTCCTTGAGCAAGGACACCTCGAGAGATGGAGAGACCATTCATGAGAGTACACCATGCAAATCCGGGTAAACCCCTTCAGAAAGTATTCACACCCTTTGACTTTTTCAAAATGTGGTTGTGTTACAAAGTGGGACTAAAAAGGATTTAATTTCTTTCTTTTTTTTAGTCAACGATCTACACAAAATAGTATGTAATGTCAAAGTGGAAGAGAAATACAAAATTTGTCACATGCGCCGAATACAACAGGTGTAGACCTTACAGTGAAATGCTTACTTATAACAATGCAGTTTTAAGAAAAAAAGTGTTAAGTAAAAAATAGATAAGTAAAAAATAATAATTAAAGAGCAGCAGTAAAATAACAGTAGCGAGGCTATATACATGGGATACAGGTACAGAGTCTATGTGCAGGGGCACCGGTTAGTCGAGGTAATTGAGGTAATATGTACATGTAGGTAGTGTTAAAGTAACAATGCATGGATAATATACAGAGAGTAGCAGCAGCATAAACGAGAGGGGGGGGGTGCAAATAGTCTGGGTAGCCATTTGACTAGCTGTTCAGGTGTCTTATGGCTTGGGAGTAGATGCTGTTAAGAAGCCTTTTGGACCTAGACTTGGCGCTACGGTACCGCTTGCCGTGCGGTAGCAGAGAGAACAGTCTATGACTAGGGTGGCTGGAGTCTTTGACAATTTTTAGGGCCTTCCTCTGACACAGCCTGATATAGAGGTCCTGGATGGCAGGAAGCTTGGCCCCGGTGATGTATTTGGCCTTACGCACTACCCTCTGTAGTGCCTTGCGGTCGAAGGCCGAGAAGTTGCCAAACCAGGCAGTGATGCAACCAGTCAGGATGCTCTCGATGGGGCACCTGTCAAACCTTTTGAGGATCTGAGGACCCATGTCAAATAATTTCAGTCTCCTGAGGGGGAATAGGCTTTGTCGAGCCCTCTTCACGACTGTCTTGGTGTGTTTGGACTATGATAGTTGGTGATGTGGACACCAAGGAATTTGAATCTCTCAACCTGCTCCACTACAGCTTCGTCGATGAGAATGGGGGCGTCCTCCTTCTCCTGTAGTCCACAATCATCTCCTTTGTCTTGATCACATTGAGGGAGAGGTTGTTATCCTGGCACCATAGGCTGTCTCATCGTTGTCGGTGATCAGGCCTACCGCTGTTGTGTCGTCTGCAAACTTAATGATGGTGTTGGAGTCGTGCCTGGCCACGCAGTCATGAGTGAACAGGGAGTACAGGATGGGACTGAGCACGCACCCCTGAGGGGCCCCCGTGTTGAGGATCAGCGTGGCGGATGTGTTGTTACCTACCCTTACCACCTGGAGGTGGCCCGTCAGGAAGTCCAGGATCCAGTTGCAGAGGGAGGTGTTTGGTCCCAGGGTCCTTAGCTTACTTATTGGCTTATCGCCAGCAGCATACCACCCTGCATACCACTGCTGGCTTGCTTCTGAAGCTAAGCAGGGTTGGTCCTGGTCAGTCCCTGGATGGGAGACCAGGTGCTGCTGGAAGTGGTGTTGGAGGGCCAGTAGGAGGCACTCTTTCCTCTGGTCTAAACAAAGATCCCAATGCCCCAGGGCAGTGATTGGGGACACTGCTCTGTGTAGGGTGCCGTCTTTCGGATGGGACGTTAAACGGGTGTCCTGACTCTCTGAGGTCATTAAAGATCCCATGGCACTTATCGTAAGAGTAGGGGTGTTAACCCCGGTGTCCTGGCTAAATTCCCAATCTGGCCCTCAACCATCACGGTCACCTAATAATCCCCAGTTTACAATTGGCTCATTCATCCCCCTCCTCTCCCCTGTAACTATTCCCCAGGTCGTTGCTGCAAATGAGAACGTGTTCTCAGTCAACTTACCTGGTAAAATAACGGTAAAATAAATAAATAAATAAAAATTGATGAGCTTTGAGGGCACTATGGTTTTGAACACTGAGCTGTAGTCAATGAACAGCATTCTCACATAGGTGTTCCTTTTGTCCAGGTGGGAAAGGGCAGTGTGGAGTGCAATAGAGATTGCATCATCTGTGGATCTGTTGGGGCCTTTCAAAGAACTTCATGGCTACAGACGTGAGTGCTACGGGTCGTTAGTCATTTAGGTAGGTTACCTTAATGTTCTTGGACAAAGAGACTATGGTGGTCTGCTTAAAACATGTTGGTATTACAGACTCAGACAGGAAGAGGTTGAAAAAGTCAGTGAAGACACTTGCCAGTTGGTCAGCGCATGCTCGCAGTACACATCCTGGTAATCCGTTTGTCCCTGCGGCCTTGTGAATGTTGACCTGTTTAAAGGTCTTACTCACATCGGCTGCGGAGTGTTACTTGCCTCGACGCGAGCATAGAAGTAGTTTAGCTCGTCTGGTATGCTCGTGTCACTGGGCAGCTGGTGGCTGTGCTTCCCTTGGTAGTCTGTAATAGTTTGCAAGCCCTGCCACATCCGACGAGCGTCAGAGCCAGTGTAGTACAACCCGATCTTAGTTCTGTATTGACGCTTTTCCTGTTTGATGGTTCGTCGGAAGGTATAGCGGGATTTCTTATAAGCTTCCGGGTTAGAGTCCCTCTCCTTGAAAGCGGCAGCTCTAGCCTTTAGCTCAGTGCGGATGCTGCCTGTAATCCATGGCTTCTGATTGGGGTATGTACGTACAGTCACTATGGGGACGATATCATCAATGCACTTATTTATGAAGCCAATGACTGATGTGGCGTACTCCTCAAGGCCATCGGAGGAATCCCGGAACATATTCCAGTCTGTGCTAGCAAAACAGTCCTGTAGCTTAGCATCTGCTTCCTCTGACCACTTTTTATTGATCTAGTCACTGGTGCTTCATGCTTTAATTTTTGCTTGTAAGCAGGAATCAGGAGGATATAATTATGGTCAGATTTGCCAAATGGAGGGTGAAGGAGAGATTTGTATGCGTCTCTGTGTGTGGAGTATAGGTGGTCCAGAGTTCTTTTTCCTCTGGTTGCACTTTTAACATGCTGATAGAAATTTGGTAAAACGGATTTAAGTTTCCCTGCATTAAAGTCCCCGACTACTAGGAGCGCCGCCTCTGGGTGAGCGTTGTATGCTTTAATGTTAAGATTTCCCTTCACTGGAACTAAGGGGCCTAGCCCGAACCATGGAAAACAGCCCCAGACCATTATTCCTCCTCCACCAAACGTTACAGTTGACACTATGCATTGGGGCAGGTAGCTTTCTTCTGGCATCCACCAAACCAAGATTCGTCCCTCGGACTGCCAGATGATGAAGCGTGATTTATCACTCAGGAGAATGCGTTTCCACTGCTCCAGAGTCCAATGGTGGCGAGCTTTACACCACTCCAGCCGATTCTTGGCATTGTTCATGGCGATCTTAGGCTTGTGTGCGACTGCTCAGCCATGGAAACCCATTTCATGAAGGTTCCAACGGACAGTTAATGTGCTGACGTTGCTTCCAGAGGCAGTTTGGAACTCGGTAGTGAGTGTTGGAACCGAGGACAGACAATTTTTACGCATTACACGCTTCAGCACTCTGCGGTCCCGTTCTGTGAGCTTATGTGGCCTACCACTTTGCAGCTGAGCCGTTGTTGCTCCTAGACGTTTCCACTTCACAATAACAGCACTTACCGGGGCAGCTCTAGCAGGGCAGAAATGTAAAGATCTGACTTGTTGGAAAGGTGGCATCCTATGACGGTGCCACATTGAAAGTTACTCTGCTCTTCAGTTAGGCCATTCTACTGCCAATGTTTGTCTATGGAGATTGCATGACCGTGTGACTGTGTGTGATAAATGTTATACACCTGTTAGCAACGGGTGTGGCTGAAATAGCTGAATCCACTAATTTGAAGGGGTGTCCACATACACCATATATACCAAAGTATCTTCATTACATAAGTATTCAACCCCCTGAGTCAATACATAATGAATCCCCTTTGGCAGCGATTACAGCTGTGAATTTTTCTGGGTATGTCACTAAGAGCTTTCCACAACTGGATTGTGCAACATTTGCTCATTATTCTTTTCAAAATTCTTCAAGCTGTTAATAATTGCTAGACAACCATTTCCAGGTCTTGCCATAGATTTTCAAGTATGTGCATTCTGGAAGAATTCAGACCCCTTCCCTTTTTCCACATATGTTAAGTTACAGCCTCATTGTAAAATTTATTGAATACATTTTATTCCTAATCAATCTTCACACAATACCCCATAATGACAAGGCGAAAACACATTTTTTAAAATTTTTGCAACAAAAACTAAACAGAAATACATTATTTCGATAAGTATTCAGGCCTTTTGCTATGAGACTCGAAATTGAGCTCAGGTACATCCTGTTTCCATTGACCATTCTTGAGATGTTTCTACAACTTGATTGGAGTCCACCTGTGGTAAATTCAATTGATTGGACATGATTTGGAAAGGCACACACCTGTCTATATAAGGTCCCACAGTTGACAGTGCATGTCCGAGCAAAAACCAAGCCATGAGATCAAAGGAATTATTGGTAGAGCGCCGAGACAGGATTGTGTCGAGTCACAGATCTGGGGAAGGGTACTAAACTATTTCTGCAGCAGTGTGTTCCCCACCATTCTTAAGTGGAAGACGTTTGGAACCACCAAGACTCTTCCTAGAGCTGAACGCCCGGCATAACTGAGCAATCGGGGGAGAAGGGTCTTGGTCAATGAGGTGACCTGGTCACTCGGAGTTCCTCTGTGGAGATGGGAGAACCTTCCAGAAGGACAACCAACTCTGCAGCACACCACCAATCAGGCCTTTATGGTAAAGTGGCCAGACGGATGCCACTCCTCAGCCCGCTTGGAGTTTGTCAAAAGGCACCTGAAGAACTCAGACCATGAGAAACAAGATTCTCTGGTCTGATGAAACCAAGTCAGGCCTATTTAGCCTGAATGCCAAGCGTCACGTCTGGAGGAAACCTTGCACCATCTCTACGGTGAAGCATGGTGATGGCAGCATCATCCCCTTGGGTTATTTTTTCAGTGGCTGGCACTAGAAGACAAGTCAGGATCAAGGGAAAGGTACAGTGAAATCCTTGATGCTAATGTGCTCAGGACCTCCGGCAGGGGCTATGGTTCACCTTCCAACAAGACAACGACCCTAAGCACACAGCCAAGACAATGCAGGAGTTGCTTCAGGGACAAGTTTCTGAATGTCCCTGAGTGGCCCTGCCAGAGCCCGGACTTGTACATCTCCGGAGAGACCTGAAAATAGCTGTGCAGCAACGCTCCCCATCTAACCTGAAAGAGCTTGAGAGGATCTGCAGAGAAGAATGGGAGAAACTCCCCAAATACAAGCTTGCAGCGTCATACCCAAGAAGATTTGAGGCTGTAATCGCTGCTAAAGGTCCTTCAACAAAGTACTGAGTAATTGGTCTGAAAACTTATGTAAATGTAATATTTCAATTTTTTTATCTTAATAAATTTGCAACAATTTCTAAACCAGTTTTTTGCTTAGAATACGGCTTTAGTAACAATGTGTAAAAAGTCAAGGGGGTCTGAATACTTTCCGAATGCACTGTAGATTTAAGTCAAAACTGTTACTCGGCCACTCAGGAACATTCATTGTCTTCTTGGTAAGCAACTCCAGGGGTAGATTTGGCCCTGTGTTTTGGGTTATTGTCCTGCTTAAAGGGGAATTCATCTCCCAGTGTCGGGTGGAAAGCAAACTAAACCAGGTTTTCCTCTATGATTTTGCCTGTGCTTAGTTCCGTTTCTTTTTTATCCTTTAAAATTCCCCAGTCCTTAACGATTATCAGCATGCCCATAACATAATGCAGCCACCACTATGCTTGAAAATATGTAGTGGTACTCAGTTATTGTATTTGGCGCAAACATGACACACTATGCAGGTCAAAAAGTGAATTGCTTTGACACATTTTTTGCAGTATTACTTTACCTTGTTGCAAACAGGATGCATGTTTTGGAATATTTTTATTCTGCACAAGCTTTTCACTCTGTCAATTAGGTTATTGTGGAGTAACTAAAATGTAGTTGATCCATCCTCAGTTTATTATGACAGCCAAATCCACTAATTTGAAGCTATTTCAGCCACACCTGTTGCAGACAGGTGTATAAAATCGAGCACACAGCCATGTAATCTCCATACACAAACACTGGCTTTACTGAAGAGCTCATTGACTTTCGACATGGCACCATCATAGGATGCCACCTTTCCAACAAGTCAGTTCGTAAAACTTTCTGCCCTGCTAGAGCTGCTGTTTTTCTGAAGTGGAAATGTCTAGGAGCAACAACGGCTCAGCCGGGAAGTAATAGGCCACACAAGTTCACAGAACGGGACTGCCGAGTGCTGAAGCACGTAACGCGTAAACATTGTCTGTCCTCAGTTGCAACACTCACTACCGAGTTCCAAACTGCCTCTGGAAGCAACGTCAGCACAAGAACTGTTCGTCCGGAGCTTCATGAAATGGGTTTCCATGGTGGAGTAGCCGCACAAAAGCCTAAGATCACCAGGTGCAATGCCAAGCGTTGGCTGTAGTGGTATAGAGCTCGCCCCCATTGGACTCTGGAGCATTGGAAACCCATTCTCTGGAGTGATGAATCACACTACAGCGATCAAATCTAATTTTATTGGTCACATACACATGGTTAGAAGATGTTAATGCAAGTGTAGCGAAATGCTTCTGCTTCTAGTTCTGACAGTGCAGTAATATGTCCTGGAGGGCAGGTAGTTTGCCCCCGGTGATGCTTTGTGCAGACCGCACCACCCCCTGGAGAGCCTTGCGGTTGAGTGCGGTGCAGTTTCCGTACCAGGCGGTGATACAGCCCGACAGGATGCTCTTAATTGTGAATCTGTAAAAGTTTGTGGGTTGTAGGAGACAAGCCAAATTTATTCAACCTCCTGTGTGGGTGAACCATTTCTGTTTGTCCGTGATGTGTACGCCGAGGAACTTAAAACTTTCCACCTTCTCCACTACTGTCCCTTGATGTGGATTGGGGGTGCTCCCTCTGCTGTTTTCTGAAGTCCACGACCATCTCCTTTGTTGATGTTGAGTGAGAGGTTGATTTCCTGACACCACACTCACCTCCTCCCTGTCTCGTCGTTGTTGGTAATCAAGCCCGCTACTGTTGTGTCGTCTGCAAACTTGATGATTGAGTTGGAAGCGTGCATGGCCGCGCAGTCGGGTGAACAGTGAGTACAGGAGGGGGCTGAGCACGCACCCTTGTGGGGCCCTAGTGTTGAGGATCAGCAAAGGGGAAATTTTGTTTCCTACCTTCACCACCTGGGGGCAGCCTGTCAGAAAGTCCAGGGCCCAATTGCACAGGGCGGGGTTGGGACCCAGGGTCTCAAGCTTAATGATGAGTTTGGAGGTTACTATGGTGTTAAATGCTGAGCTTTAGTCAATGAACAGCATTCTTACATAGGTATTCCTCTTGTCCAGATGGGATAGGGCAGTGTGCAGTGTGATGGCGATTGCATCGTCTGTGACCTGTTGGGGCGGTATGCAAACTGAAGTGGGTCTAGAGTGGCAGGTAAGGTGGAGGTGATATGATCCTTGACTAGTCTCTCAAAGCACTTCATGATGACAGAAGTGAGTGCTACGATAGTCATTTTGTTCAGTTATCTTTGCCTTTTTGGGTACAGGAACAATGGTGGCCATCTTGAAGCATGTGGGGACAGCAGACTGGGATAGGGAGCGATTGAATATGTCTGTAAACACACCAGCCAGCTGGTCTGCGCATGCTCTGAAGACGCGGCTCGGGATGCTGTCTGGGCCAGCAGCCTTGCGAGGGTTAACACATTTAAATGTCTTACTCACGTTGGCCACGGAGTAGGAGGGGTGGCACTGTATTATCCTCAAAGTGGGCAAAGAATGTGTTTTAGTTTACTGGATGCAAGACGTCGGTGTCCGTGACGTGGCTGGTTTTTCTTTTGTAGTCCGTAATTGCCTAATTGGAATAACTATACTGTTTTTATTCCTAGTCATCTTTCCATGGTTGAATGCGGTGCTTCGCGTTTTCAGTTTTGCGCGAGTACCGCCATCTATCCACGTTTTCTGGTTAGGGTAGGTTTTAATGGTCACAGTGGGTACAACATCTCCAATGCACTTCCTTATAAACTCACTCACCTAGTCAGCGTATAATTCAATGTTATTCTCTGAGGCTTCCCGGAACTTTTCCCAGTCGGCATGATCAAAACAATCTTGAAGCGTGGATTCCGATTGGTCAGACCAGTGTTGAATGGTTCTAGTCACGGGTACATCCTGTTTGAGCTTCTGCCTGTAGGACCGTAGGAGCAAAATGGAGTCGTAATCGGATTTGCCGAAGGGAGGGCAGGGGAGGGTCTTGTATGCATCGCAGAAGTTAGAGTAGCAGTGATTCAGTGTATTGCCGGCGCTCATGCTACAGTCAATGTGCTAAAAGAATTTAGGTAGCCTTGTTCTCAAATTAGCCTTGTTAAAATCCCAAGCTACAATAAATGCAGCCTCAGGATATATGGTTTCCAGTTTACATAGAGTGAAGTTCCTTGAGGGCCGTCGTGGTATCTGCTTGGGGGGGATATACTCGGCTTTGACTATAATCGAAGAGAATTCGATTATAGTGCATTTTATTGAAAGGAATTCTAGGTCAGGTGAGCAAAAGGACTTGAGTTCCTGTATGTTGTCATGATTACACCATGAGTCGTTAATGATGAAGCATACACCCTCGCCCTTCTTCTTCCCAGCGAGATTTCTGTCGGTGCGACACATGAAGAAACCCGGGTGGCTGTTCCGACTCCTACAACATATCCCGAGAGAGCCATGTTTCGGTGAAACAGAATGTTACAATCTCTGATGTCTCTCTGGAAGGCTACCCTTGCCCTAATTTCGTCCATCTTGTTGTCTAGAGACTGGACATTGGCGAGTAATATACTCAGAAGTGGTGAGTGGTATGCACGCCTCCGAAGTCTGACCAGGAGGCCGCTCCATCTACCCCTTCTGCGGCGACGTTGTTTTGGGTCGGCCTCTGGGGTTAGATCCAATATCCTGGGTGGTGGTCTGAACAAAGGATCCGTTTCGGGAAAGTCGTATTCCTGGTCGTAATGTAAGTTGACGTCACTCTTATATCCAATAGTTCTTCCCGGCTGTATGTAATAACACTTAAGATTTTCTGGGCTAATAATGTAAGAAATAATACATAAAAAAACTAAATACTGCATAATTTCCGAAAGACTCGAAGCGAGGCGATCATCTCTGTTGGCGCCATCTTGCTAATTGACACCATCTGGCATTCTGACAGACAAATCTGTGTTTGACGGATGCCAGGAGAACACTGCCTGCCCCAATGCATAGTGCCAACTGTAAAGTTTGGTGGAGGAGGAATAATGGTCTGGGACTGTTTTTCATGGTTCGGGTTAGGCCCCTTAGTTCCAGTGAAGGGAAATCTTAACACTACAGCATATAATCACATTCTAGACCAGTGTTTCCCAACCGGGGGTACGGGTACCCCTAGGGGTACGTGGGCAGTCCCCAGGTGGTATATAGGAAGATTTTCAAAAATGTGAAGGAAAAATATTACCCCACAAAAAATATATTAAATTTAATTAAATTTGAAGAGGCAGAAAAACATTTACCGAGGTCACTGGTGTGAAATCTCTAGTTATTTTATAGGCCTAGTTTTTGACTTTACTTTTGGGGTGTGAGCAATGCTCTGTCTACCTGGCCTCTGGGTGATCGCCCGCCGTTGGCTCAATGTTTGATCCTCTGCTCGTACCAAGTGCACGTGATCCTTTGCTCCATGCGCTAGATTGCCTGCCGCTGTTATCCTCACAGAAACTATGATGCTGATGAACTGAAGGCTGTACCATTGTCAAATAACACTGTGTGCCGTAGGGACGATGACACGGGCGTTGATATTATTTATCAACTGGTGAAAAAACTATAATAATTCCGGCCCATTTTCTCTGCAGTTGGACGAATCGACTGATGTCAGTGGGGAAGCCCAGTTGATTGTGTTTGTGCAATACAAAGACATTTCGGAAATTAATGAGCACATACTGTTCTGCAAGAAGCTAACGGGGAGATCTACAGGTGAGGATGCGTTTCACGTTATTGACAACTTTTTATCAGAGCACAATCTGGATTGGAAATCCTGTTTTCCTGTGTGCACGGATCATGCTGTATCAATGCCTGAGAGAGTGAAATTATGAAATGCCCACATAAAGAAGGTAAATCCCACTCTATCATTCACAGAGAGGCATTGGCTAGCAAGAGAATGAGTCCTGAGTTACATGATGTTTTGAATGACGCAGTGAAAGTGATTCACTTCATCATGTCCAGGCTTCTGAATAACCGGTTGTTTGAAAGGCTCTGTAATGACATCACACCGATGTCCGTTGGCTATCCAGAGGGAAATGCTAGCGTTTTTTTGAGCTGCGTGCCGAACTAAGTGATTTTCTGTCTGAGCATTCACACCCCCTTGTGTCTGTGTCTGAGGACACAGACTGGAGAGCCTGCCTTGCCAAACTTGCTGATGTGTTGACCAAACTGAAAAACCTGAATCGAACTCTGCAAGGTAGACACACACATCCTAAAGATGTATGACAAAGTGTGTGGATTCATGAAGAAGTTCAAACTCTGGGCGAGGAAATGTGAAGATGGGGAAGTAAGTGGTTTTCAGAAGCTTTACACCTCGTTTAACAGGTGATGTTGACAATAGTGCAAATAGTAAGCTCACATTCATTCAAACTCAACAGTGAGTTCAACTCCTACTTCCCTGACATTGAAAACAAGTCTGCCAAACTAGACTGGGTGCGTCAACCACCTTTTTCTCAAATTTACAGCAAATCTAGGAATCACGCCGGTCGCACACGCATAAGGGGGTACTTCAGGCAGGTCAAAGTGTTTTAGGAGTACAGAACCTAAAAAAGGTTGGGAACCACTGTTCTAGACGATTCTGTGCTTCCAACTTTGTGGCAACAGTTTGGGGAAGGCCCATTCCTGTTTCAGCATGACAAGACTCCCGTGTACAAAGTGAGGTCCATACAGAAATGGTTTGTCGAGATCGGTGTGGAAGAACTTGACTGGCCTGCACAGAGCCTTGACCTCAACCCCAGCGAACACCTTTGGAATGAATTGGAACGCCTACTGCGAGCCAGGCCTAATCGCCCAACATCAGTGCCTGACCATACTAATGCTCTTGTGGCTGAACGGAAGCATGTCCCAGCAGCAATGTTCCAACATCTAGTGGAAAGCCTTCCCAGAAGAGTGGAGGCGGTTGTAGTAGCAAAGGGGGAACCAACTCCATATTAATGCCCATGATTTTGGAATGAGATGTTCGACGAGCAGGTGTCCACATACTTTAATACTTATTGAATTTTCTTTTTAATACATTTATAAATATTTCAAAAAACATAATTCCACTTTGACATCATTGGGTATTGTGTGTAGGCCAGTCACACAGAAAATATCACAATTTAATCAATTTTAAATTCAGGCTGTAACACAACAAAATGTGCAAAAAGTTAAGGGGTGTGAATACTTTCTGATACGGATCATAACACATTTATTGATGTGACTTACAGTTTATAAAATGTGTCTAATTAAAGTTTCCCTTTAAGTTATCTGCATTTGATGCTTTACGCCACTATTGCCTCTTTGCTATGTTTATGGCCCTTTCTGGTTCAAGACTACCCACTTTTAAATTAAGGCGGGAGCCTCAAAGCAGTGTTAAGTGGCGAGAATTATTTATTTAAAAAAAATCACCTTTTATTTATACACGTAAGTGCATTAAGAACAAATTCTTATTTACAATGACGACCTGTCAAAAGGGAATCTGCCTGTTCTGGGGCGCAACCAGATCTTGATGGTGACTGTAAGTGATTTCACACCGCCGGTGTCCAGGACAGCTGCTTTCACAAGACATGTGGCCTCCGCCAACACTTTAAACTTATTGTTATTTAATCTGACAAGCCCCCTTCTGACACCCCCCGATTCTAGCTGTCCAACACTGACCCTGTTGAAAGTTGACCCAGAGATATAGTCCCTTTGTCACTGTCCTTATGCACCAGCAGATTATTGTGGTATCACCAGAGAGTACCTTCAGTGTGTATGCTGACTATGTACAGTGCAGGGTCAGTGGTGCATGCCAATACCAGTGTCATGCCAAAATTGACTGTATCCCACAAGTTAGCTAAAGGGTAGGTGTGCGGAAGACTTACTTCTAGGCCTGTGGCGGTCACAAAATTTCATCAGCCGGTGATTGTCAAGCAAATAACTGTCGGTCTCACGGTAATTGACCATTAATTAACATAAACATATTTAGCATCTCCTGGCTTCCACACATAGCCTACAAGCCATTTAAAAAGTCTAATAAGTTCATGTAATATAGCCTACACCTTCACAATAAGTCCATTATATATTTTAGACAGGTCTAAAGAAGCATGATATGAAGAAAATGTAGTCTATTTCAGAAGAAAAGAATAGCATACTCTGAGTTGTCCTTATGTTAGGTCCTAATGTGGCTATGCCAAATGGCTGTGGGCTACACTAGTTCATTGAGCAGACAAGATTTCCTTCTAATTTCGTTACATTATTTTATAGTATGAAAAATACAATTGAACAAAGCTGAATAAAATATAAATATGTTCTCCACGACACGATTTGAGGGAGTGCGCACATGCGGCTATTCTGTGTTGAGCGGTTAACAAAGAAATAGGTACTCCAATATGCTTAATTTAGAGTTATTAATGTAACTTTAGTTGTTCAACAAACGTTGGGCTATATGTTTTGATTTGTAATACATTGTAAGGCTGCATGATGAGACTGTAATGATGATTTGAAAAAAGTCACTTGAAAGGCATGAGCCCTGCTTATTTTTTTGCATAAGCTGTACACACTCCAATAGTCTCTCATTCACAATTTGACAAGCACTTGATAATGCCTCGAATTTCACGGCGGCATCCCCTTTGTGGCCGTAATGCACACTAAAAAATTCCATGCCTTTTGAGGCCCGGAGTGCTGCGTTGTGCCCTTCTCCCTGAGTGATCTCCGCAATCCGAAGCATTTCTCACTCACATGGCTCTCCATCATGTGATCGGGTCTTTCCCACAGGCTACAAGTGAAGACAGACACATCGGGGACACAATTTGCGCGCGTCCTTATCCAATTCCGAGGTGCATATTGAAGATACTGGAAGAAAGTTCCACATTCCACATCGTCAACCAACAAGATGAGTAGGCCTAACGAACAACGAAACCACTAGCCTATGTCAATCTACAATCCCCCATAGTACAAAAGTCGACCCATTCTATTCTGTGCGAGAAATAAATATTCCAAACATAGTCTGGGACAGTTGTGGGATGCGATAGATCCCAAATTAATACAACCACTAGCATGCAATGTGGCTAACACAACAGATCACAAAATGTTGATAAACTATTAGGTTATTTCTACACATTATAAGCGCAGCAATGCACACATGGTAAAATGCTATAAGTGCGAATGTTCCATTAGCAGAAAACACCATTATCAAAAGTGACCGCAAATGCAATCATGCATGTAATGCTTTTATTATGAAGGTGCATTTTTATGGTGAAAACTTGAAACTCACACACTGCTTATACTGTATATGCCAGTTAGGCTCTATACCCCTTGTAAAGCGGATGAATGTGCTTAATTTTAAGAAGTTATTTGGCCACTTTATTAAAACATATAGGCCTATGGGCTAGGCTACATGAGGTGTGCTATGATTACAAAAAGTCGCCAAAAAAAAGGCATTGTTTCTTATGCTGGGCATCATTCACAAGTGATAATATATAATTCAGTATATAATATATATATAATATATATATATAATATATAATTCAAGTGATTCAAGTGATGAGCTAATATTGTCACTTATCAGACTATTCTTTATTTATCTTGTCTTTACACATACTAAATAATAAATGTGTGAAATTTGTTTTGATTTAGAATAGACCATTATCATGCACCTGTATCGAAACAGGGGCAGTGGGGAAAAATACATGTCATCTATGCACTTAAATAGCGAATGGAGTACGCTTTTCCCCGTGGTTCATTTTCATGCTAGTCAGGTAAGCTATACTCCTGTTGTAAAGATAGGCAATGTGTTTAATATTAGGAAAGTTGAGAAATAAATATAGTAGGCCTAGCCAATAGAAAGCTGATGGGAACCTCGTTTTCTCCCGCAATTGCAACACCTGTAGAAATGTTGCGCAACATGAGTTCATGGGCTTTCATGAAGTGTTTGATTAGATTTTTGATTACATTTGCATTGATGAGTACCAGGCAGTTAGCAAGTTTTGTAGGCTACTAATGACCATCAGCAGCATCAGAGCTTGGAGAAGCCTAATTACCGTGGAATTTGACTGCCTTCATGACTCGTGCCTGCCGGTGTGGCAGTAATACGGTCACCACAACAGCCCTACTTACTTCCCTATGTTTTGATGCGAAACAAACAAACAGATACGTTTGCTCTACTGCTCACCCCCTTCCCCAACTCTCTCTACTCAAACATTATTAATTTTGTTACACATCAAACCAAAACTCACCTTTACCTTCACTGATGTATTCAACCCTCTAGGCACTGAACCAAACTAATTTACAGAGCAGCTAGAATGTTAACGGCTGTAACAACTACAGCAATTTGTGTATATTCTTCAGCAATGTGTGTTATAAGGTGGCGATTATTTGACTGAAGTTAAAGGGGTAATCAGCCCATTTTCTGGACTTAAAAATGTATGATATGTACACATTGATTCTTGAAGAATATAACGTATAAATGCCTCATGAGCTTAGTTCAACTGTCGTACCCCATCAGAACATTGTTTTTGCTTGTTTTACTCTGTTTTTTAACAAAATAAATGTAAACAAACACTATATAGCCTCAAAACATGATTAAAACTATACATTTTATATGGATGGTCAGTCCTTGCATCCATAGCGTTGTCTATGAATTTGAGAGTGGTTACATTTCTGAAGCTCCATCCCTCAGCTTTTTACTGAAACAGGAGCGGGGAAAACACTGTGTTATTGTTTCAACTGTTGATTGCCACTTTAAGTAAACTGAGCAATGCATTACTAGTCGCACATTGTTGAAGAAAAGTTACAAATGAAATCACAATCCCAGATTTTAGTGATATTGATTGTATTTTTGCACAGACAGAGAGTCAGAAAAACAAACATGAACTATGGCTTCAGCTCGAACTAGGGTTACAAGGGTTACAGCTCAACAACATAAATAGCAGCAAAGGCCGATTTGGACTCCATCTCATGGTGAATTACAAAGCAGCTAGCACGCTAAAAGCTAATTTCCAATAACAATGCTGGTTTTCAAATTACGGTAACAACTGACCCTGCAAATGACCCTTGAAGTCTAAGGTTGGCATTTTCATGGTGCAAAAGAGCAAAGACCAAACTCAATCTTTGCTCTTTTGCAGCATGAAAATGTCTCTGTCAGACTTCGAGGGTCATTTGTTACCAGTGTTGTTACCTGAAATGATCCATTAGCATGCTAGCTGCTTTGTAATTTACCCTGAAACGTATTCCAAATTGGCCTGCTATTTATGTTGAGTTGAGCTGGAACCAATGGGGGTTACCCTAGTTTCTGTCTGTTTCTGCGAGTCAGCGCTGTCCACCATTTACATTCTGACAGATCCCAAGGCCCCCAGCTCCATATCCTGGCATGTCGTAGCAGTAAAGCATGTGACTGTAGGGCCTATAAAGTCACCTCTGATGACATGTACATTTTAGTCATTTAGCAGACGCTCTTATCCAAAGTGACTTACAGTAGCAATTAGGGTTAAGTGCCTTGCTCAAGGGCACATCAACTGTTCTTTTCCCCACGTCGTCAGCTCGGGGATTCGAACCGGTTACCTTTTTGTTACTGGCCCAACGCTCTTAACCGCTAAGTTACTTGCCGCCCATACCTTATAGTATATACTAGAGCATGTGATGATCTACAGATAGCCCAAATGGAGTATGATACAGTTCTCATGTTGGGGTGCTATCCTTCCCTTTGCAACTGTTTCTAGAAGGGGTGCTCATATGACCCACATACTACTGATTCAACTCTGTGATGTTGGTTTGATACATTTCTATGACTGTGCCAACAACAGCTATAATATATGCTATTGACATGCTACAAAACTCCTGATACCAGATTTGGCTTTTTTAATGTTATTTTACTCATCCTTTATTTAACCAGGGAAGTCACAGTATGGTTTTACAACCTTGTTAGCAGGAGAAAAGAGGCTGTGCTTGTGGTCACCAGTGATGGATAATTCTAATTCTCTCTGACTCTAGCTGGGAGATCATTGATGCGGACCAGGACAGCAGATCTGGAGCTGGGCTACAGGTCACAGACTCCTGGACGAGCTTCAAGCTCTTTCTGCAGGAGACCTCCTCCTTCAAGCAGCAGAATCCAGGCAAGGTGAGGCAAATGTGGTTTGTAATGCCTGATGCATTATTTTATATGACTGGATATTCAGTATTTGCCTTTAATCCAAATTGAAAAGTATGATTGATACACTCAATTTATCTTAATTATTTTAGATGCAGCCTGACTCCTGCATTGTATGTCAAGTTCTAAATCAATTATCAAACTTGAGTGCCTTCTCTCCTCATCCTTGCAGCAATGTTTTTATCTTGTTATATCAGTCACTGACAGTCACTCAATTAGCCATGTCAGCTAACAATTTTTACCGAGCTAGGTAAACTTGTAGTAATCATGGCCAAATACTGACCTGGCACGGAGGGCACGTGCCCAAGGGCCCCAACCTCCAGGGGACCCCCATTGATTTTGTTAGTCCTTCTTACTCAGATATCATATTCACACGGCATAAGTCATTACAAAATGTGTAGAATTGCAGGAAATTAGCTGTAAAAGTGTACATTTGTTCTCTTTGCCCCATGGCAAAATGAGTAGAATTGCAGGAAATTAACTTTAAAACTGTATCATGTTTTCTACGCCCCCTGGCAAAATGTATAGAATTGCAGGACATGAATTTTAACACATACATTTTTCTCTCCACCGTAAAGATCGGGCCACTAAAATGTTTTGCCATGAGGTGGGGGGGGCAACCAAATCTTGCTTAGGGCCCCCAAAAAGCTGGAGCCGGCCCTGGTTGCAACCTAATAAATGTTGCTCTCTTTCCTTCTTCCCCATCTTAGTTTTGCTTGCTGGTCTGCAGTTTGTGCACCTTTTTGGCTGTCTTAGGACGCTACATTCCAGGTGCTCTCATCTTATATGTTTTAGGTAAGTTGTTGGCATCATCCTACCGTATCTTTGGACAACTAGCCAATATGCAAGGCACAAAATAATCTGGAGAATGTGTTGATTCAAACTGATGTATCATCACTTTAGTTGAGATTATGAAATGTCTTTATAGCGGAATGTTACAACTCGTGAACCCAGCTTTAGGAAGAAGTTGACATTCAATAAATTGTCCTCCTCCAATTCTGAGCTGAACTATGGTGGTTAATATTTGACATGCAGTATCTTTGCTTCATCCAATGATATTGATTCACTATTTTAATGACCAAAGGATGAATTTATTACTGCTGATCATCATTCACTTGATGTATGCAAGTGAAGTGCTTTGTCCAATGCCTTACTAATGACTCCAAAAACGAAATATTCAGCTCTCTAAATACCTCGGAGGATACACGCTAGTGTGGTGGAATATTCTAATCAGGTAAGAGAGACTTTGTCATTTCTTCAAACAATCATCTTTTTTCAATATTGATTAATTATTGCAATAATGAGGCTGGTCGACCCAACACCTTTGAGTATTGGACCGCGAGTCTAACCTTTACAGACAATGCTGTTTCTTATATACACTAAGAATGGTTAGTCATGGCTGGTTCCACCTCTCCTATGCAGATTGGGAGGCAACATAAGCCACTTTGGATTTATCCTGTGGTCATCTGCACCCGGTGCTATTTCCCAGATGCAAGGATGATTAGACACAATATCAATTATGTTCTACTCCCCTAATCTCGGTTACACCCACCACATCTTATCTATGGAATGCCAGCTGTAGGTTTTTAGGATCCTCTCAGTTCACAAAGACATTTGATGAGAAATTACTCTTCAAAGCTATTCAATGCATAAACAGTATAACATAATCTTGTAATTTTGCTCTCACACTAGCCTCTTTCGAAGAATGTAATGGTAATTCCAAATTGCCTCGCCAAGGGGTTGCGTAAGGATGTTCCTATCCTAGTTTCCCCTACAGTATCAGAATTTTCCAGGATTGACATGTTATTGTGGATCCCTGGAAATGCAGTCCTTCCGTCAGTCTCACGCCGCCTCCAATTGCGCCAGTTTAATTCCCCGCCGTCATCAGATTCACACACGTTGCTACGTGTGACATATCTGCATGTAAATGGCTCCTCCTAGGGCTGTGGCGGTCATGAAATTTCGTCAGCCGGTGATTGTCAAGCAAACAACTGCCGGTCTCATGGTAATTGATCGTTAATTAACATAAACACATTTACCATCTTCTGTCTTCCTACAATCCACTGATGCAGACCTTTGGAACATCTACATTTTAAAAAGTCGAATAAATCCATGTAATATAGCCTACACCATCACAATAAATCCATTATTTATTTTAGACAGGTCTAAAGAAGCATGATATGAAGAAAATCTAGTCTATTTCAGAAGAACAGAATATCATACTCTGAGTTGTCCTTATGTTAGGTCCTGATCTGGCTATGCCAAATGGCTGTGGGCTACACTAGTTCATTTAGCATACAAGAATTCTATGACGTTATTTTATAGTATGAAGAATACAATTGAACATAGCTGAATAAAATAGAAAGGATATTGTCTCCAAACGATTTGAGGGAGTGCGCACATGCGGCTATTCTGTGTTGAGAAGTTAACAAAGAAACAGCTACTCCTATATGCTTAATTTAGAGTTATTTATGTAACTTTAGTTGTGATACAAAACGTTGGGCTACAGTTGAAGTCGGAAGTTTACATACACCTTAGCCAAATACATTTAAACTCTGTTTTTCAAAATAAAAACAAATCCCTGTTTTAGGTCAGTTAGGATCACCACTTTATTTTAAGAATGTGAAATGTCCGAATAATAGTAGAGAATTATTTATTTCAGCTTTTATTTCTTTCATCACATTCCCTGTTGATCAGAAGTTTACATACACTCAATTAGTATTTGGTAGCATTGCCTTTAAAATGTTTAACTTGGGTCAAACGTTTCGGGTAGCCTTCCACAAGCTTCCCACAATGTTGGGTGAATTTTGGCCCATTCCTCCTGTCAGAGCTGGTGTAACTGAGTCAGGTTTGTAGGCTTCCTTGCTCACACACACTTTTTCAGTTCTGCCCACAAATTTTCTATAGGTTTGAGGTCAGGTCTTTGTGATGGCCACTCCAATACCTTGACTTTGTTGCCCTTAAGCCCTTTTGCCACAACTTTTGAAGTATGCTTGGGGTCATTGTCCATTTGGAAGACCCATTTGCGACCAAGCTTTAACTTCCTGACTGATGTCTTGAGATGTTGCTTCAATATATCCACGTAATTTTCCACCTCATGATGCCATCTATTTTGTGAAGTGCACCAGTCCCTCCTACAGCAAATCACCCCACAACATGATGCTGCCACCCCCGTGCTTCACGATTGGGATGGTGTTCTTCTCCCCCTTTTTCCTCCAAACATAACGATGGTCATTATGGCCAAACAGTTCTATTTTTCTCCAAAAAGTACGATCTTGGTCCCCATGTGTAGTTGCAAACCATAGTCTGGCTTCTCTATGGCGGATCTGGAGCAGTGGCTTCTTCCTTGCTGAGCGGCCTTTCAGATTATGTCGATATAGGACTCGTTTTACTGTGGATATAGATACTTTTGCACCTGTTTCCTCCAGCATCTTCACAAGGTCATTTGCTGTTGTTCTGGGATTGATTTGCACTTTTCGCACCAAAGTACGCTCATCTGTAGGAGACAGAACGCGTCTCGTTCCTGAGCGGTATGACGGCTGCGTGGTCCCATGGTGTTTATACTTGCGTACTATTGTTTGTACAGATGAACGTGGTACCTTCAGGCATTTGGAAATTGCTCCCAATAATGAACCAGACTTGTGGAGGTCTACAATTTTTTTCTGAGGTCTTGGCAGATTTCTTTTGATTTTCCCAGGATGTCAAGCAATGAATCACTGAGTTTGAAGGTAGACCTTGAAATTCATCCACAGGTACACCTCCAATTGACTCAAATGATGTCAATTAGCCTATCAGAAGTTTCTAAAGCCATGACATAATTTTCTGGAATTTTCCAAGCTGTTTAAAGGCACAGTCAACTTAGTGTATGTTAACTTCTGACCCAATGAAATTGTGATACAGTGAATTATAAGTGAAATAATCTGTCTGTAAACAATTGTTGGAAAAATGACTTGTGTCATGCACAAAGTAGATGTCCTAACCGACTTGCCAAACAGTGGTTGGAGTGGTTGAAAAACGAGTTTTAATGACTCCAACCTAAGTGTATGTAAACTTCCGACTTAAACTGTATATGTTTTGATTTTTAATACATTCTAAGGCTGCATGATGCGACTCTAATGATGATTTCAAAAAAGTTGCATGAAAGGCTTGAGCTCTGCTTTGTTTCTTGCGAAGGCTGTATACACTTAATCAGTCTCTCATTCACAATTTGACAAGCACTTGATAATGCCTGGAATTTCCCGGCGGCATCCCCTTTGTGTGGCCATTGTGCTGAATATAATAATTCTAATTCCCTTCTCCAGGCTGCATGCTTCAAAGCACCTCTCAGTCACGTGATCGTGGCTCTCAGTCACGTGATCGTGTCTTTCTCACAGGCGCATGTCCTTATCCAAATCCGAGGCACATATCGAAGATATTGGAAGAACTGTCCACATTTTCTTTTTGTCAGCCAACAAGATGAGTAGGCCTAACGAACATCAATCTATTATCCTCCATAGTACAAAAGTTGACCTATTCTGTGCGAGAAATATATATTCCAATCCTGGTCTGGGACAGTTGTGGGATGGGATAGATCCCAAAGTAATACAACTAGCATCAAAAAAAGTTTTTAAGCAATGGGGCTGACACGACAGATCAGATCGTTTAGCTTAAAATGTTAATAAACTATTAGGCTATTTCTTAACATTATAAGCGCAGCCATGAGCACATGGCAGTAGGCTATAAGTGTAATGTTCCATTAGCAGGAAAACACCATTCTCAAAAGTGACCGCAAATGCATTTATGCATGGAATGCTTTTATTATAAAGGTGGATTTTTATGGTGAAAACTATTTTCCCCAAACTTGAAACTCACATGCTGCTTATATATGCCAGTTAGGCTCTAAACCTGTTGTAAAGCTGATTCATGTGCATAATTTTAAGAAGTTATTTGGCCACTGTAGTTGTGAAACAAACCTTATCAAAACATATAGGCCTGTGGACTAGGCTACATGAGGTGTGCGACTATACTTTTGAAAAAATCGTTAACAAAAAGGCATATGTTTTTTTTGCCTTACTGCACACCAGCTGTGCATCATTCACAAGTGATAATATATCATTCACAAGTGAAAGGCTAATATTGTCACCCATCAGACTATCCTTGATTTAATCTTGTCTTTACATATACTAAATAAAATATGTGTGAAATTAGTTTTGATTTAGAATGGACCATTATCATGCACTTAAATAGCGAATGGAGGACACTTTTCCATGGTTCATGTTCATGCCAGCCAGGTAGGCTAATATTGTACTCCTGTTGTAAAGACAAGCAATGTGCTTAATATTAGGAAAGTTGAGAAATAAATAAAGTAAGCCTATAGATAGCTGATGGGATAGTCCTCTTTTTAATAGAGGCCATCACTCTGTTTTCTCACGCAATTGCATAGCCTACAGGAATGTTGCGCAGCATGAACTCATGGGCTCTCATGAAGTGTTTGTTTATTTTCAATACATTTGCATTTATGTCCGAGTGATGAGAGGGACAATAGAGTGCTGAGTACCAGGCAGTTAGCAAGTTTGGTAGGCTACTAATGACCATCAGCAGCATCAGAGCTGGTAGAAGCCTAATAACAGTGATAAAGCGGTCACGTGGAATTTGACTGCCATCATGACTCGTGACCGCCGGTGTGGCGGTAATCCGATCTCCGTAACAGCTCTAGCTCCTCCATCTGTTAACTATGTCGCCCCCATATTCTCCCTCTATTATTAGTGCTGGGCGTCTTCCTGTGGCCACTGATGTCAGCGCATGACTTTGGGTTGTGGATGAAGCCAGTTCTGCAGAAGCTGGACTTCGGACTGGAAAGATTCCTTCAGAATATCAGAGAGAATCATGGTAACTAACCACTCCAAGATCGCTCGCACCCACACACACGCACACACAATAATAGCAGATCCACAGATGTTTTATTCTGTGTTGTCTGTTTCAGAAAAGAGACTCCTTCTGGCACAAGCTGACCGGGAGAGTATTGAAGCCGATCTGTCCTCCCTTTTCCCCAAGGTTGGTTCATCCTTTGCTGTAATTTAATTAGACTTTTGTTGACGATCCATGAAATTCAATGCTCATGATCCATATCTGGGTTTCGCAATAGTGGGGTTAGTTAGTTGTAAAGGGAGGAAGAAGGAAGGAACCATTTTGGAAATGGGAAGGTTCTACCAGATCATGTTCAATAAGAACACAGATGTCAAAACATTTGTCTGTGGGGTGCCCTACTGATCATGACCCAGATGATCTAGCCACAAAAAAACTCTGGTCCCTAGTTATGACCTCGTCACCTGACTCTGGGCCCTAATTATGACCATGTGGCCTGACAAGGAAAAGGGACTACAGTTTTACCAGGCCAGGTTCAGAAGGGCACACCGTAGCAAATGTTGTACAAAGGAAAAGTACATACAGTGGTTGCTCCACCAAAAGTTTTGCGATTATGCTGCGGTACTTAGAGGTAATTTGTGGTTTAGTACGGTACCCTGCATCACCACTTCATTGCTCCAGACCAGCGCAAGGGGGAGTTAGAGCACTGATTATGCTTTTGGGTCCTACTGTGTCTCTAACTGACAATGAATGGGCGACATAAACCTAAATAGAAACTGATAATTGTGCACAACTTCAATATTACTTTCTAAAACTGTTGTTACACTAGGTTTTTATTATTTTATTTTGTTAGGATTATTTTGCTCTTACTGTAGTAGTGTAGCCCACTCCCGACCGGTCACGTTGTACGTGAGGGGTGCAACGGTCTAAGACACTCTACAGATGCTGGTTCAATACCCGTGCTGACCTCGACTGGGAGACCCATGAGATGACTGTAGGTTTTTGGTTTCTCTCCCTCTAAAAACAGAAATAAATCATTCTAAATAACAAACTGTCTTTATTTACAAATTAGTAACAATGTCTCACCCCATGTTCAAGAATGGCCTTTTTCTCGCTCATTTTACGTTATTTGAAAATGAATAATCTCCAAAATATTGTTCTTTTTTAAACAAAGCTATTATTATTATTATTAATTTAGAATTATATAAAAGCCTGTTGGATATTCTCACAGATATATTATTAACCCTGTTATTAGCAGGACAATATACAGTGGGGAGAACAAGTATTTGATACACTGCCGATTTTGCAGGTTTTCCTACTTACAAAGCATGTAGAGGTCTGTAATTTTTATCATAGGTACACTTCAACTGTGAGAGACGGAATCTAAAACAAAAATCCAGAAAATCACATTGTATGATGTTTAAGTAATTAATTTGCATTTTATTGCATGACATAAGTATTTGATCACCTACCAACCAGTAAGAATTCCGGCTCTCACAGACCTGTTAGTTTTTCTTTAAGAAGCCCTCCTGTTCTCCACTCATTACCTGTATTAACTGCACCTGTTTGAACTCGTTACCTGTATAAAAGACACCTGTCCACACGCTCAATCAAACAGACTCCAACCTCTCCACAATGGCCAAGACCAGAGAGCTGTGTAAGGACATCAGGGATAAAATTGTAGACCTGCACAAGGCTGGGATGGGCTACAGGACAATAGGCAAGCAGCTTGGTGAGAAGGCAACAACTGTTGGCGCAATTATTAGAAAATGGAAGAAGTTCAAGATGACGGTCAATCACCCTCGGTCTGGGGCTCCATGCAAGATATCACCTCGTGGGGCATCAATGATCATGAGGAAGGTGAGGGATCAGCCCAGAACTACACGGCAGGACCTGGTCAATGACCTGAAGAGAGCTGGGACCACAGTCTCAAAGAAAACCATTAGTAACACACTACGCCGTCATGGATTAAAATCCTGCAGCGCACGCAAGGTCCCCCTGCTCAAGCCAGCGCTTGTCCAGGCCCGTCTGAAGTTTGCCAATGACCATCTGGATGATCCAGAGGAGGAATGGGAGAAGGTCATGTGGTCTGATGAGACAAAAATATAACTTTTTGGTCTAAACTCCACTCGCTGTGTTTGGAGGAAGAAGAAGGATGAGTACAACCCCAAGAACCCATCCCAAACGTGAAGCATGGAGGTGGAAACATCATTCTTTGGGGCTGCTTTTCTGCAAAGGGGACAGGACGACTGCACCGTATTGAGGGGAGGATGGATGGGGCCATGTATCGCGAGATCTTGGCCAACAACCTCCTTCCCTCAGTAAGAGCATTGAAGATGGGTCGTGGCTGGGTCTTCCAGCATGACAACGACCCGAAACACACAGCCAGGGCAACTAAGGAGTGGCTCCGTAAGAAGCATCTCAAGGTCCTGGAGTGGTCTAGCCAGTCTCCAGACCTGAATCCAATAGAAAATCTTTGGAGGGAGCTGAAATTCCGTATTGCCCAGCGACAGCCCCGAAACCTGAAGGATCTGGAGAAGGTCTGTATGGAGGAGTGGGCCAAAATCCCTGCTGCAGTGTGTACAAACCTGGTCAAGAACTACAGGAAACGTATGATCTCTGTAATTGCAAACAAAGGTTTCTGTACCAAATATTAAGTTCTGCTTTTCTGATGTATCAAATACTTATGTCATGCAATAAAATGCTAATTAATTACTTAAAAATCATACAATGTGATTTTCTGGATTTTTGTTTTAGATTCCGTCTCTCACAGTTGAAGTGTACCTATGATAAAAATTACAGACCTCTACATGCTTTGTAAGTAGGAAAACCTGCAAAATCGGCAGTGTATCAAATACTTGTTCTCCCCACTGTATATTGGTCATATTGGTAGTGGCTCCTGAGTGGCACACAATGGGATTGCCTTGCAGTTCTCCAGCTGTATTCACTGAAAGCGCAAGGTTCAAGGCACGAGGGCAGGGGGCACGGGATGGGGCATTGCACTAATAATGGCGCTGACTAGGGAAACGTTCCCGCTGTTCTTAGTGCCAGTTGGCACGTTCAAACAAAAACAATGTAACTAATAATGGCATCTTTATGCTTTCGTTAATAAAATAATGATAGAAATACTGTTTCAAAATGCCAATGTTTATTTAGTTATGGGTCAATAACGAATTATTATGGGAATAAATATCACTGAATTACAGAAATATTGGAACAAAGTTGTCTAATGAAGGTGCACAAATTGTTTCTTATTGGAAAACTCTCTTTCAAACACACATGGTCACGTGGTATAGCGCCATTATGGCTATTAGCAGGTAGCTGGACAATAGACTTGCCTAGAAGGAGGGTAGGGGGAGAATTCTATTGTCAAATGTATTTCTTCAGTTACATTGGCTGTGTCACAACCGGCCGTGATTGGTTGCAATTTCAGTTTAATCCACCAGAAAAGGCAAAACAAATAATACAACAAAAAGTATTATTATTATTATTATTATTATTATGTATTAAATCTGACCGTGATTGGGAGTCCCATAGGGCGGCGCACAATTAGCCCAGCGTTTATCTCCCTCTAAGAACAGAAATAAATGTTCTGGCGTTTACAAATATTATTTTGGCCTTTATTCAGATTACAATTGCTCACTTTCATTTTTTTGAAAACGAAATAACCTCCAAAATATCGTTATATATTATCAAGTTGATGGCACGGTCATATAGCGGCACCTACATAAAGCTGAGTGACTCACTCATTCATGGCTTTGGATCAAGTACTAACATTCTTTCTGATAGTCTTTAATAAAGAAATGTTTTGGTTAACCTGACCTGGACACCATGTACAGTATTATAATAGCCCATTATGGGCTATTAGCAGGACAATATACCTTTACAAACACCTCTCTGTATTTTGATACTTTGTGTATGGGGCTTCCCCAGTGGTGCAGCTGTCCAAGTCACCGCATGCAAAATGCGTTTCTACAGATAGATTGGTTTTAATTTAGAATCCTCCAATCCTCTATATGTAATTATTGGTGGAGAGTCACGTCATATTTTTCGATATACTGTAGGCCTACCGTAGGCAACATAGGTAGTCAACGTAGGTATATTGTCCTGCTAATAGCCCATAATGGGCTAATAGCCCATAATGGGCTATTATAATACTGTACATGTTATCCTGACATGGTGTCCAGGTCAGGATAATCAAAACATTTCTTTATTATAATGTGCTGTTAAAAGTGGTGTAGGTCTTATTTATTTAAAAAGCATATTGAAGTTAGAAGCAATAGGATTTGTGGCAATAGCCTACAATTATTTTAGCACCGTTTCACGCTGCTCTGAGACAAGCATGGGAACTGGTCTTGATAAATCAATGAGATTTTTATTTTGACTGAATCTCCGTTTGGGTATTGGTTAGACTACAATTATGGTGTAGAAATGTTATGCTCTTAGTGTAACCTTTATTTAACTAGGCAAGTCAGTTAAAACTTCTTATGGCTGGGATCCCGTTAACGGGATCGATATGACAACAGCCGGTGAAAGTGCAGGGCGCCAAATTCAAAACAACAGAAATCTCATAATTAAAATTCCTCAAACATAGAAGTATTTTACACCATTTTAAAGATAAACTTGTTGTTAATCCCACCACAGTGTCCGATTTCAAAACGGCTTTACGATGAAATCACACCAAACGATTATGTTAGGTCAGCACCTAGTCACAGAAAAACACAGCCATTTTTCCAGCCAAAGATAGGAGTCACAAAAAGCAGAAATAGAGAAAAAATGTATCTCTAACCTTTGATGATCTTCATCAGATGACACTCATAGGACTTCATGTTACGCAATACATGTATGTTTTGTTCGATAAAGTTCATATTTATATACAAAAATCTGAGTTTACATTGGCACGTTACGTTCAGTAGTTCCAAAACATCCGGTGATTTTGCAGAGAGCCTCATCAATTTACAGAAATACTCATAATAAACATTTATAAAAGATACAACTATTATGCATGGAATTATAGATACACTTCTCCTTAATGCAACCGCTGTGTCAGATTTCGAAAAAGCTTTACCGAAAAAGCACACCATGCAATAATCTGAGTACAGCGCTCAGACAACAAATCAAGCCATTCAGATATCCGCCATGTTGTGGAGTCAACAAAGTCAGAAATAGTATTATAAATATTCACTTACCTTTGATGATCTTCATCAGAATGCACTCCCAGGAATCCCAGTTCCACAATAAATGTTTTATTTGTTCGATAAACCCCATCATTTATGTCCAAATACCTCCTTTTTGTTAGCGCGTTTAGCCCAGTAATCCAAATTCATGATCCGCGAGCAGACACAAAGTCAGAAAGTTCCGTTACAGTCCATAGAAACATGTCAAACGATGTATAGAATCAATCTTTAGGATGTTTTTATCATAAATCTTCAATAATGTTTCAACCGGAGAATTCCTTTGTCTTCAGAAATGCAAGCTAACTATCACGTGGCACTCTGCCAGACCCCTGACTCAAAGAGCCCTCATTCCCCCCTCCTTCACAGTAGAAGCATCAAACAAGGTTCTAAAGACTGTTGACATCTAGTGGAAGCCTTAGGAAGTGCAATATGACCAATATCCCACTGTATATTCGATAGGCGATGAGTTGAAAAACTACAAACCTCAGATTTCCCACTTCCTGGTTGGATTTTTTCTCAGGTTTTTGCCTGCCTTATGAGTTCTGAGTAGAAACTTCAGAGTGTTTTCTATCCAAATATACTAATAATATTCATATCTTAGCTTCTGGGACTGAGTAGCAGGCAGTTTACTCTGGGCACCTTACTCATCCAAGCTACTCAATACTGTTCCCAGCCATAAGAAGTTAAGAACTAATTCTTATTTACAAGGACAGCCTACTCCTTCCTCCCCATCGGAGAATTGAAACCCGGTCTCCCGCGTGCCCGCACGACACGGGGATTCTTTAGCTAAATAGCCAAGTACTGTAGCCTACTCCCGACCATCACGTTGTGCAGCGTCATATTTTCCGTTTCATCCTAACGGAAACCCAGAGGGTTTTTCGTTTCAATTGGAATAGAAACACCATAATATTAAGCAAATTAATTAAGCAAATTTTCTTAAAATCAGTCCCATATAGTTACAAAAATGGTTTTAAATTCTCTAGTACAGCCACTATTGAAGGCCATCAAATGCTTCTCAAAGATGCCCTCTGGTGGTCAAACTAGCACTAACTGGCATTAATGGTACCAGTGGCACTTAAATAACATGCCATAGAATTCTTTGGCACCACGCAAGCTGTGCTGCAGTACGCTGCAACTTTTAAAGGACAAACCACTGTACTGTATGTATTCTTATTTGACTGTTCAGGAAGTAACTTTCTGTTTCCTAAAACAAATGGCCTACCGAACATTACCCAGAAAAAAAAGTAAGGTCCTAATAATGTTACTGTACTTGCAACAGTTGGACTCCACAGTTTGTAAGGAGATGTCTATATCGGATACAGAGGCCTCTGATGTGACGTGGACAGACAACGGAACATTTAACCTGTCTGAGGGACATACGCCCCAGACTGAGAACTCAGATGGTGAGTGTTACTGTGTGTGTGTATTCCAGTGTGAGTACATATGCAATATTCCAAACATTTAGAATCAAGTGCCGTGACAAGTATTTTCAATTGTGTGATCGTTTTTGTCAACTCAAAATGTCACCCTATAATACAAAGTAACTGTAATTCACATGAACAACATGGTGGTTTTTATTTTCCTGCAGACCTAGACAGAGAAGAACTATTCATAGGGGGCCTCCCGGAATTCCCCTCCTTGGACAACGGCACCAATGGGGAGGACGATGACGACCTGAGCATCGGCCTACCCACCCCCCCTATCCACCCACCCCAGCACAGCAGAGCCAAGGGGGGGTCCGAGCCCCCCCTCCAGGGGGACCCTTCCACCCAGGCCATGGAGTTTGTCCACAAGATGGCAGGCAATGTCATTGCAGCCGCCGCCACCGCTGTCATTCAGGAGAGGCTGGAGGCCGCCATCGGTAGCATCATAACCACAGACCCCCGCCCCAGGTCCCTGCTGTTCGCCAACCCCACAACACTGCTGCCCCTGGACCTGGCAGAGGAGTCATCATCGGACAGCGATGTGGAGGAATTTGAGCTGCTGGACCAGTCCGAGCTGGAGCAGCTGGAAGGGGAGCTGGGCCTTGGGGCGAGCGCAGCAGTGGCGGCCAAAGAGCCCAAAAAATCATTGTCTTCTTCCAGTGGCTTCTTTTCAAAACTCCTGGGCCGCCATTGATTAGAGCAGGGGTGTCAGGAGGATGTGGTGCAGGTCTAGTAGGGGGTTAGAGAGCACGTGGAGACAGAGAGGGGCCTTGTTTGGGGGATGGGGAGGTTAGGGGTGCAGAGACTGTGGGGGTTTGACGAAACAATATGGTGTTGCATTCTTTTTCCAGTTGTACTAAAAATGAATACTCCTGCATTACATGATCGATATGTTCGAGAGCGAGAGGAAGGGGGTGTTCAGCAAGCATGATGCTATATGGAGATTGGAGATGTGGAGTTGTCAGGGGGCTGTGTCAGTATTGGTGTGGTGAGATTGTGACTTTTATTTAACGATTTTCACATCATCAACCTGTAGTAAAGTTATGGGTAGGAATGGAAAGGAATGTGGTGGTGTTTCTGATTTGCTGCCAAAAGGACTACATTTGTGTTTTGTTGGTCAATTTCTTCAACAAATGATCAGGTCTATGTAATTATCAAACATATATTAGTAATGGAAAGGAAACACACTCTTTGTTTAAGTATTAAAATACTCATTTTAGTAATACAATTGTAGGCAGAAGTTGATGCAGAGTACAGTATATGCTAGTTCTCCCCAAGTTCTGCAAAATGTCTAAGACATCCTGTAACTCATAGCCTCCCCAATCCCCCTTACATAACTTTCCCTAGCAACAACATTTTTATAAATCTACCCCCCCCCCCCCCCGACAGCAGGAACCTTTTTATCAGCAAGTAAAAACTCAGAAGTGGGTTTGACCAAAACTTGACCTTTCATCACAAGTATAGAGTCATAGCAATGTGAACGAGTATAATCATCTTTTGACAGGTGGCTGGTTTCATCAGGTCTGTGGCAGCCTTGTGTTCTCAGAAAACCCGATAACCACGGTGGGATCCAGACTGGTGGAGTCTGAATGTATACGCCTTCTGATAGTGTCTGAAGGTCACAACACTAAAAACAGGTTTTAACACAGACAGAGGTCTGAGGAGACCTTACAATTTATCATAACATAATTTATTAACCTTTTAAAAGGTATGAGGCCTTGGTTTAACCTTCTTTAGTTTCAAGATTCATACACTGGCCCGATTGGGCCCATTCAACTCCATCACCCATTAATCTACAGTACAGCTTAATTCGACCAGACCTACGACAACGATGACAATCATCTGTGCTAACAATGGAACCAATTGTTCAAACCCATACTGTTTGTGCGTATTGGTTCTTACTGAAGCACAAGTAAGGTAACAAATCCTGTAGTTAACTGGAACATGCAACGATGGGATGACAGATAATAGTATACATTATATTTTGTATCATTTTTTTCGTTTTTCTAATTTTGTATATTGTTCATTAAGCCATAATATAGGTGAGGGACTTCACGTTTTACGACATGCAATTGGTCTCACGATATTATGCATGGTAATCTTTTGACTTTTAACGGATGTTCAGTAACACTGTACCTAAAGGGATATTCCTCTCAAATCTAACATACAACCTTATATTTTGAGTGGAACATCCTTTTAAAGTTCATTGTCTGGGATGCTGACATATGACTGACACAAGAATGTTGTAATTTCTCTTTGGACATTTTGTGACAAACCATTTATAAGTTCATTGGGCCCTGACTTTTTTCCTGTCAATGTTTCCTTGTCTAGTGACTTGGTCAGGACAAGTAATTGAACTGAATTAGCACTTGATTCATTCTGCTTGTGAATGTTTCGTCAGTTGTCACAAACTATGAAGTCAGTGTCTATTAAGTGTTATGACAGAATCCATGTCAGTCAGGTGGCAGTATTATAAAGGAGTTATAGCTCTCTACACTTCAAGCAAAATGTTGCTCCACATTTTATTTGTACTTGTACCTTATTATTTGACAATGCAACTAGGCACTTGGGACATAATCACTTAGTAGTGACAGTTTTAAACTTCATGCAAACAGAATGTAAGATCTCTTTCATTGGACATGAAAAATTCACCCTAACGATTGTCTGTCGATCGCAAAGAGAAGGGGTAATTTAGAAAATTCACCCCAAAATGTTTAGGTGGGGATATGCAGCTGCAAGTTGCCATAGTTACTGTGTAATTTGTTTGAAGTTAGTGTTCGCCTTCTTGAGTAAAGTTGAAGGGCTAACTGAGCTCAATATGTCATAAGGAATTGACCAAGCCCACAAATTGGGAAAAACAAACATTATTTCCTATTGACCCCCATTGTAAAAGAGCCAACTTCGTCATAGATTTTTTGTTATGCCCGAAAAGCTGTAACCAGGTCAAAAATCCCGACCTACGGTTTGCAATGCTCCCATGTAGGAAAATAGAGCCTGCGAGAAGAGCCCTTTGGGTTCAAGCTATTCGGAGTGGGAAATTGTGGGGACCCGGTGTCAAAGTAGGCTACACGTAGCTATGTGTGTGGGAAACATTTAATGACAGATAAAGACATTTAACTTGATTAGTATAGTCAGTTTGTAACTCCAAACTATTTTTAGCTGTATAGTCCATTTGTTTGCGTTTTTGGTATTGGCTAGCTTAATGTTTCGGGCGGGAGCTAGCTAGCACTCACTCTATTGTGGCTGCTAGCACCATAATGAAAAGGGGCATGAAGGAATCCCTATAATATGCTCTTCTAAGTAGTGACAATGCTCGGGAGCAGGCAATGTTAAAAATGTATCTTTAGACATGTACTTTTCTTAAATGTAGTTTTGTAATTGACGTAAACAAGCAGACAAGAGAAAAGTCAAGTTTTTGCTGTGAGCCAATTGGTAACCTAGGTAACCACAGGTTGGTTTGCCAACAGGCAGGCAGGGCTGCTGCGTTCTATCTAATACCGACTGGGACTATCCAAACAAAATAACAAAAGTTATCAGACCAAGCTTGTGTTCCCGATGATTGACAAGGGTAGGAGGTACATCCTGGGGGAAAATACATTTCATACTGCGCAACACTTAATTGATTATTGAATATGCCAATAATAAACCCCTGTGCTAAAAACAAGATTGACAACGTGTAATAACCATTAAAAACTAACCGAAGAGATTTTCCATCATATAGCCTGCCTTTTTCTAAATATATGCTATGACTGTCAAGACAAATATATGCATTTTACACCACGGAATATGAACATATAACATAATCAGGAGTTTAAACAAGCCATTTATTGATTACAATAGCCATGAGTTAATATGCATTCTGTTCGCTATCATGTCAAATCATGGCAGTATGTAATTGCCTTAGTGACAAATTCACTGAACTGTGTCTTCTTTAAACTGCTCAATAGTTTCTTCACATTAGAAAGATCATCTTACACACTTGTGTGAGTTGTTAGCTATTTGTCTGAAGTGAAGCATAAGCAAATTGTAGTTGTATGTAAATGATCAAGAATATTATTAATAAAGTGTGAAAATGTAACACCTTGTGATTTCTCTGTGTGTGTGAATTCTCCTCAGAACAAGCCACACATTTCTATAAACTTGTATTTGTGTTTTTTGTCAAATGCACAAGTACACTGAAATGCTTAACTTGCAAGCCATTCCCAACAATGCAGTAGTCAATATCAAAATACTATTTTAAAAAATTATATATATATATACAGTACCAGTCAAAGATTTTGGACATACCTACTCATTCCAGGGATTCTTTATTTTTTACTATTTTCTACATTGTAGAATAATAGTGAAGACATCAAAACCATGAAATAACACATATGGAATCATGTAGTAACCAAAAAAGTGTTAAACAAATGAAAATATATTTTATATTTGAGATTCTTCAAAGTAGCCACCCTTTGCCTTGATGACAGCTTTGCACACTCGTGGCATTCTCTCAACTAGCTTCATGAGGTAGTCACCTGGAATGTATCTCAATTAACAGGTGTGCCTTGTTAATTTGTGGAATTGCTTTCCTTCTTAATGTGTTTGAGCCAATCAGTTCTGTTGTGACAAGGTAGGGGTGGTATACAGAATATAGCCCTATTTGGTAAAAGACCAAGTCCATATTATGGCAAGAACAGCTCAAATAAGCAAAGAGAAATGACAGTCCATTATTACTTTAAGACATGAAGGTCAGTCAATCTGGAAAATGTTAAGAACTTTGCAAGTTTTTTCAAGTGCAGTCGCAAAAATCATCAAGCGCTATGATGAAACTGACTCTCATGAGGACCGCCATTGGAAAGGAAGACCCAGAGTTACCTCTGTTGAAGAGGATAAGTTCATTAGAGTTCACTGCACCTCAGATTGCAGCCCAAATAAATGCTTCACAGAGTTCAAGTAACAGACACATCTCAATAACAACTGTTCAGAAGGGACTGTTCAGTCCTTTGGTCTGATGAGCCTGATTTTTGGTTCCAACCGCCGTGTCTTTGAGACGCAGAGTAGGTCAACGGATGATCTCTGCATGTGTGGTTCCCACCGTTATACGGTGCCTAGTGCAAGTCCCTCCCCCCATAGTCTTCATATTTTGATGCCTTCAAATGAAATCTAAAAAGGGATTGAATTTGATTTTCCCCCCACAGATCTACACAACCTAGTCCACATTTTCAAAGTGAAAGAAAATGTATAGAACATTTTCTGAATTAGTAACAATAATTAAAAAAAACTAAATGTCTTGACACCCCTGAATTAATACTTGGTGGACGCACCTTTTGCAGTCATTACAGCTGAGAATCATTTTGAATATTATTCTAACAACTCTTAGTGCAACATATATCCATTGTTTTTGTCAAAATTGCTCAGTAAAAATGGTTGGAAATCATTGAAGGACAGCAATTTTCAAGCAAAAGTCAGGACTGAGACTGGACCATTTAGGAACACTCAACTCCTCTTGGAAAGCCATTCTGTTGTGTCTTTGGCATTAACATTTGCATAATTCTACCGCTGAAAAATAAAATTATATCACAGGGTTAGGTTTTCAGAAGACTGACAAGGGCTGTCCTCTAACTGTCACGCCCTGACCTTAGAGAGACGTTTTATTTCTCTATTTAGTTAGGTCAGGGTGTGATGTGGGGTGGACATTCTATGTTTTGTATTACTTTGTGTTTGGCCGAGTGTGGTTCCCAATCAGAGGCAGCTGTCTATCGTTATCTCTGATTGGGAATCATACTTAGGTGGGAAAAAAGGCTACCTATGTTGTGGGATCTTGTTCTTGTATTGTTGCTGTTGAGCCCTACAAGGCTGTACGTTTCGTGAGTTCTCTCTTTCTTGGTTTTGCTGGTTATCATTAAAGAATATGATTAACCTACCCCACGCTGCATCTTGGTCCACTTCTTCAGACGAGCGTTACACAAACCTTTTACCTGGGCTTTGCCCCTTTCATATTTTTTATCCTGACAAACCCCCCAGTCCCTGCCAGTAACAAGCATACCGATAACATGATGCTGCCACCACAATGCTTGAAAATACAGAAGGGTTCACTCTGTGTTGGGTTGCATTGGATTTGACCCAAACCTGTAATTTTTTATTAAGGCCAAAAGTATATTTATTTGCTGTGTTGTCTGGCATAACAGATTTTTTGCAACTAGAAAAGATGATTTTAACACAGGCTTCTTTTCACTTTGTCATACATGCCCAACCAATATCCCAAATAAACCACTTGGTGGCAGTGTAGTTTTGACTTTAGCAAAGGAGCTTTAAAAATGTCATGAAGTAGCAGAGTTTGAAGTTCATGAAGAAAACACTATGCACGTGATTAGGGTCATGGAAAGCAACACTAGCCTGGCTCCTATCCACGTTAAGACCTCTGGTTTTTGGATTTTGCCTTCAAAATAAAAGTCAGCGTGTAAAACGCTGTATGTATGCTACGAAATCAGTATTTTCTTGTAGCTTTGCATAGTGCATAATGTTACAATTATGTAACAAATTAAGATAACAAATAAAAATGATAACTACATGGGGGGAAATCTGAAATAAAGACTATACTTTATATAAGATAAAGAATATTTTAAGGTGGAGCACAATGAGAAATGGTTGGAGCTGAAGTAAATGAATGTCAACATAATAATAGCCTATTAGTAAAAATCTATATACATATATAATACAAATACATTTAAAAAATCTTTATTTTGATTGTATGATACTTGTTCATTTACTGGTATTATTGTTCACGGATGCAATTTTGAAATGTAATGTTTAGGGAAAGTCTTAGTGTATTTTTGTTGTAATGCACAAACAAATTGCACTGTACAGGAAAAACTATTGATTGTGTGTCGATAAAACCAGGATCCAGTCTACTCACTAGAGTCCCTAGAATACAAAACAGATGCGTTTGAACAAAAAGCTAGATCATAGGAAGTGTTGCTGGACTTTTACTGTGGTCACACAGCTTAAAATCGGGTGCCTTGACAGTATTTTTTTATTTTTTTATTTCACCTTTATTTAACCAGGTAGGCAAGTTGAGAACAAGTTCTCATTTACAATTGCGACCTGGCCAAGATAAAGCAAAGCAGTTCGACACATACAACAACACAGAGTTACACATGGAATAAAACAAACATACAGTCAATAATACAGTAGAAAAATAAGTTTATATACAATGTGAGCAAATGAGGTGAGATAAAGGAGGTAAAGGCAAAAAAAGGCCATGGTGGCAAAGTAAATACAATACAGCAATTAAAACACTGGAATGGTAGATTTGCAGTGGGAGAATGTGCAAAGTAGGGGTGACCAGAGAGATATACTTTTTCAAATCAAATCAAATCAAATTTTATTAGTCACATACACATGGTTAGCAGATGTTAATGCGAGTGTAGCGAAATGCTTGTGCTTCTAGTTCCGACAATGCAGTAATAACCAACAGTAATCTAACCTAACAATTCCACACTACTACCTTACACACACACACAAGTGTAAAGGGATAAAGAATATGTACATAAAGATATATGAATGAGTGGTGGTACAGAACGGCATGGCAGATGCAGTAGATGGTATAGAGTACGGTATATACGTATGAGATGAGTACTGTAGGGTATGTAAACATAAAGTGGCATAGTTTAAAGTGGCTAGTGGTACATGTATTGCATAAAGATGGCAAGATGCAGTAGATGATATAGAGTACCGTATATACATATGAGATGGGTAATGTAGGGTATGTAAACATTGTATTAAGTGGCATTGCTTAAAGTGGCTACTGGTACATTTTTACATAATTTCCATCAATTCCCATTTTTAAAGTGGCTGGAGTTGAGTCAGTATGTTGGCAGCGGCCGCTAAATGTTAGTGGTGGCTGTTTAACAGTCTGATGGCCTTGAGATAGAAGCTGTTTTTCAGTCTCTCGGTCCCTGCTTTGATGCACCTGTACTGACCTCGCCTTCTGGATGATAGCGGGGTGAACAGGCAGTGGCTTGGGTGGTTGTTGTCCTTGATGATCTTTATGGCCTTCCTGTGACATCGGGTGGTGTAGGTGTCCTGGAGGGCAGGTAGTTTGCCCCTGGTGATGCGTTCTGCAGACCTCACTACCCTCTGGAGAGCCTTACGGTTGTGGGCGGAGCAGTTGCCGTACCAGGCGGTGATACAGCCCGACAGGATGCTCTCGATTGTGCATCTGTAGAAGTTTGTGAGTGCTTTTGGTGACAAGCCGAATTTCTTCAGCCTCCTGAGGTTGAAGAGGCGCTGCTGCGCCTTCTTCACAACGCTGTCTGTGTGGGTGGACCAATTCAGTTTGTCCGTGATGTGTACACCGAGGAACTTAAAACTTTCCACCTTCTCCACTACTGACCCGTCGATGTGGATAGGGGGGTGCTCCCTCTGCTGTTTCCTGAAGTCCACAATCATCTCCTTTGTTTTGTTGACGTTGAGTATGAGGTTATTTTCCTGACACCACACTCCGAGGGCCCTCACCTCCTCCCTGTAGGCCGTCTCGTCGTTGTTGGTGATCAAGCCTACCACTGTAGTGTCATCCGCAAACTTGATGATTGAGTTGGAGGCGTGCATGGCCACGCAGTCGTGGGTGAACAGGGAGTACAGGAGAGGGCTCAGAACGCACCCTTGTGGGGCCCCAGTGTTGAGGATCAGCGGGGTGGAGATGTTGTTACCTACCCTCACCACCTGGGGGCGGCCCGTCAGGAAGTCCAGGACCCAGTTGCACAGGGCGGGGTCGAGACCCAGGGTCTCGAGCTTGATGACGAGTTTGGAGGGTACTATGGTGTTAAATGCTGAGCTGTAATCGATGAACAGCATTCTCACATGGGTATTCCTCTTGTCCAGATGGGTTAGGGCAGTGTGGTTGCGATTGCGTCGTCTGTGGACCTATTGGGTCGGTAAGCAAATTGGAGTGGGTCTAGGGTGTCCGGTAGGGTGGAGGTGATATGGTCCTTGACTAGTCTCTCAAAGCACTTCATGATGACGGAAGTGAGTGCTACGGGGCGGTAGTCGTTTAGCTCAGTTACCTTAGCTTTCTTGGGAACAGGAACAATGGTGGCCCTCTTGAAGCATGTGGGAACAGCAGACTGGGATAAGGATTGATTGAATATGTCCGTAAACACACCAGCCAGCTGGTCTGCGCATGCTCTGAGGACGCGGCTGGGAATGCCGTCTGGGCCTGCAGCCTTGCGAGGGTTAACACGTTTAAATGTATTACTCACCTCGGCTGCAGTGAAGGAGAGCCCGCAGGTTTTGGTAGGGGGCCGTGTCAGTGGCACTGTATTGTCCTCAAAGCGGGCAAAAAAGTTGTTTAGCCTGTCTGGGAGCAAGACATCCTGGTCCTCGACGGGGCTGGTTTTCTTTTTGTAATCCGTGATTGACTGTAGACCCTGCCACATACCTCTTGTGTCTGAGCTGTTGAATTTCGACTCGATTTTGTCTCTGTACTGAGACTTAGCCTGTTTGATTGCCTTGCGGAGAGAATAGCTACACTGTTTGTATTCGGTCATGCTTCCGGTCACCTTGCCCTGGTTAAAAGCAGTGGTTCGCGCTTTCAGTTTCACGCGAATGCTGCCGTCAATCCACGGTTTCTGGTTTGGGAATGTTTTTATCGTTGCTGTGGGTACGACATCGTCAATGCACTTCCTAATGAACTCGCTCACCGAATCAGCATATTCGTCAATATTGTTGTTGGACGCGATGCGGAACATATTCCAATCCGCGTGATCGAAGCAGTCTTGAAGCGTGGATTCAGATTGGTCGGACCAGCGTTGAACAGACCTGAGCGCGGGAGCTTGTTGTTTGAGTTTCTGTTTGTAGGCTGGAATCAACAAAATGGAGTCGTGGTCAGCTTTTCCGAAAGGGGGGCGGGGGAGGGCCTTATAAGCGTCGCGGAAATTAGTATAACAATGGTCTAGTGTTTTTCCAGCCCTGGTAGCACAATCGATATGCTGATAGAATTTAGGGAGTTTTGTTTTTAGATTAGCCTTGTTAAAATCCCCAGCTACGATGAATGCAGCCTCAGGGTGTGTGGTTTCCAGTTTACAAAGAGTCAGATAAAGTTCGTTCAGGGCCATCGATGTGTCTGCTTGGGGGGGAATGTATACGGCTGTGATTATGATTGACGAGAATTCCCTTGGTAGATAATGCGGTCGACATTTGATTGTGAGGAGTTCTAGATCAGGTGAACAGAACGACTTGAGTTCTTGTGTGTTGTTATGATGATCACACCACTTCTCGTTAATCATAAGGCATACCCCCCCGCCCCTCTTCTTACCGGAAAGATGTTTGTTTCTGTCGGCGCGATGCATGAAGAAACCAGCTGGCTGCACCGACTCCGTTAGCGTCCCTTGAGTTAGCCATGTTTCCGTGAAGCAGAGCACGTTGCAATCCCTGATGTCTCTCTGGAATGCTACCCGTGCTCGGATTTCATCAACCTTATTGTCAAGAGACTGGACATTGGCGAGTAGTATGCTAGGGAGTGGAGCGCGATGTGCCCGTCTCCGAAGCCTGACCACGAGACCGCCACGTTTTCCCCTTTTTCGGCGTCGCACAGGGTCGCCGGCTGGGATCAGATCCATTGTATTGTGTGGAAGGCAAAACACTGGATCCGTTTCGGGAAAGTCATATTCCTGGTAGGAACGATGATGAGTTGACGTTAATCGTATATTCAGTAGTTCCTCCCGACTGTATGTAATGAAACCTAAGATTACCCGGGGTACCGATGTAAGAAATAACACGTAAAAAAACAAAATACTGCATATTTTCCAAGGAACACGAAGCGAGGCGGCCATCTCTTTTCGGCGCCGGAAACAGGGGGTGCTGCTATATACCTGCTGGAGCGCATGCTACTGGTGGGTGCTGCTATGGTGACCAGCGAGCTGAGATAAGGTGAGACTTTACCTAGCAGGGTCTTGTAGATGACCTGGAGCCAGTGGGTTTGGCGACGAGTATGAAGCGAGGGCCAGCCAACGAGAGCGTACAGGTTGCAGTGGTGGGTAGTATATGGGGCTTTGGTGACAAAACGGATGGCACTGTGATAGACTGCATCCAATTTGTTGAGTAGGGTATTGGAGGCTATTTTGTAAATGACATCGCCGAAGTCGAGGATCGGTAGGATAGTCAGTTTTACGAGGGTATGTTTGGAGGCATGAGTGAAGGATGCTTTGTTGCGAAATAGGAAGCCAATTCTAGATTTAACTTTGGATTGGAGATGTTTGATGTGAGTCTGGAAGGAGAGTTTACAGTCTAACCAGACACCTAGGTATTTGTAGTTGTCCACATATTCTAAGTCAGAACCATCCAGAGTAGTGATGCTGGACGGGCGGGCAGGTGCAGGCAGCGATCGGTTGAAGAGCATGCATTTAGTTTTACTTGTATTTAAGAGCAGTTGGAGGCCACGGAAGGAGACTTGTATGGCATTGAAGCTCGTCTGGAGGGTTGTTAACACAGTGTCCAAAGAAGGGCCAGAAGTATACAGAATAGTGTCATTTGCGTAGAGGTGGATCAGAGACTCACCAGCAGCAAGAGCGACATCATTGATGTATACAGAGAAGAGAGTCGGCCCAAGAATTGAACCCTGTGACACCCCCATAGAGACTGCCAGAGGCCCGGACAACAGGCCCTCTGATTTGACACACTGAACTCTATCAGAGAAGTAGTTGGTGAACCATGCGAGGCAATCATTTGAGAAACCAAGGCTATTGAGTCTGCCGATGAGGATGTGGTGATTGACAGAGTCGAAAGCCTTGGCCAGGTCAATGAATACAGCTGCACAGTATTGTTTCTTATCGATGGCGGTTAAGATATTATTTAGGACCTTGAGCGTGGCTGAGGTGCACCCATGACCAGCTCTGAAACCAGATTGCATAGCGGAGAAGGTGCGGTGGGATTCGAAATGGTCGGTAATCTGTTTGTTGACTTGGCTTTCGAAGACCTTAGAAAGGCAGGATAGGATAGATATAGGTCTGTAGCAGTTTGGGTCAAGAGTGTCCCCCCCTTTGAAGAGGGCGATGACCGCAGCTGCTTTCCAATCTTTGGGAATCTCAGACGACACGAAAGAGAGGTTAAACAGGCTAGTAATAGGGGTTGCAACAATTTCGGCAGATCATTTTAGAAAGAAAGGGTCCAGATTGTCTAGCCCGGCTGATTTGAAGGGGTCCAGATTTTGCAGCTCTTTCAGAACATCAGCTGACTAGATTTGGGAGAAGGAGAAATGGGGAAGGCTTGGGCGAGTTGCTGTGGGGGGTGCAGTGCTGTTGACCGGGGTAGGGGTAGCCAGGTGGAAAGCATGGCCAGCCGTAGAAAAATGCTTATTGAAATTCTCAATTATAGTGGATTTATCGGTGATGACAGAGTTCCCTATCCTCAGTGCAGTGGGCAGCTGGGAGGAGGTGTTCATATTCTCCAAGGACTTTACAGTGTCCCAGAACTTGTTTGAGTTTGTGTTGCAGGAAACAAATTTCTGCTTGAAAAAGCTAGCCTTGGCTTTTCTAACTGCCTGTGTATATTGGTTTCTAACTTCCCTGAAAAGTTGCATATCACGGGGGTTGTTCGATGCTAATGCAGAACGCCACAGGATGTTTTTGTGTTGGTTAAGGGCAGTCAGGTCTGGAGAGAACCAAGGGCTATATCTGTTCCTGGTTCTAAATATCTTGAATAGGGCTTGCTTCTTTAAGATGGTGAGGAAGGCATTTAAAAAAATAACCAGGCATCCTCTACTGACGGGATGAGATCAATATCCTTCCAGGATACCCGGGCCAGGTCGATTAGAAAGGCCTGCTCGCTGAAGTGTTTCAGGGAGCGTTTGACAGTGATGAGTGGAGGTCGTTTGACCGCTGACCCATTACGGATGCAGGCAATGATGCAGTGATCGCTGAGATCTTGGTTGAAAACCAAATACAACCGAGTTGTATTTAGAGGGCAAGTTGGTTAGGATGATATCTATGAGGGTGCCCATGTTTACGGCTTTGGGGTGGTACCTGGTAGGTTCATTGATAATTTGTGTGAGATTGAGGGCATCAAGCTTAAACTGTAGGATGGCTGGGGTGTTAAGCATGTCCCAGTTTAGGTCACCTAGCAGCACGAGCTCAGAAGATAGATGGAGAGCAATCAGTTCACATCCAGAGCACAGCTGGAGGCAGAGGTTGGTCTATAGCAGGCGGCAACGGTGAGAGATTTGTTTTTAGAGAGGTGGATTTTAAAAGTAGAAGTTCAAATTGTTTGGGTACAGACCTGGATAGTAGGACAGAACTCTGCAGGCTATCTCTGCAGTAGATTGCAACACCGCCCCCTTTGGTCGTTCTATCTTGTCTGAAAATGTTGTAGTTAGGAATGGAGATTTCAGAGTTTTTGGTGGTCTTCCTAAGCCAGGATTCAGACACGGCTAGGACATCCGGGTTGGCAGAGTGTGGTAAAGCAGTGAATAAAACAAACTTAGGGAGGAGGCTTCTAATGTTAACATGCATGTGGTACAAATATAGCACTGTACAGGACAAATTATAATTTGTGCCGATATGGGGTGGGGAGTACTCACTAGGGTCTGTAGAATCTATGTATAGTGTCATTTCATCGGGGTTAATAATACAGAGTGTTGCTGGACTTTTACTCCACCCATGAAATTGGCCACAATGCAAATCACTGTATATACATTACATATGGGCCACAGTAAAACTATTGTTGGGAATATTCAGTAGGGTCTGTAGAATCCATTTATGGTGGGGCTGCGGAGGGCATGTACGGACCGATAGAACGCATGGTGTGTGAGTAGCTTCATTTTGTTCTGAGAAAACTGTGGTTGATATATAGAAACCAGATAAAAGTTTAAATCGAGCCTCTAAAATCGATAAATCAACATATCCCCAAGCAACTGGGAGAGTGTGAGGAATCAGTTATGTACAACAGCGAATCAATCAGTTGGTAAAGCGGCACGGTGACAAATCCAACAAGCCATGGCTTCCCCCAAAGGAAAAGACAAGGAGCAACTTGGAGACACAAAGAGGAGTAAGAGTTAAAGGATATCCAGGAAAACATAGCAAAAATGCTCCCAATGCACACCAAAACAAACAAACTGCTACAATCTGTTATTAGAAAAGTAGATTAGCTCGAAAATATAGTCGAGGCTATCGTGTCAGGCACGCACAAATCAGGTGTGCGCATGAACAAATAAGACAACAAAATGTGCCTTTTGGAAACAAAGCTGAAAACTTTAGAAGATGAATTGGACCAGTAAGAAAACAGAATGAGACGAAACATGAGAATATTGTCCTTACTGGAAGATGAGTAAACAGGAGACCTTTCCAGCTACATGTCCAAACTAATATCAGAGGAACTTAACATGAACATCTGGAACGATGCCATAGGATCGGCTTGAAACAGAAAAACGCGAAATACTGTACCCACGCATGGTAATCTTCAAACTGTGGAATTATCAGCCCCCCAAAAAACATTGAGGGCACAGGGGGGAAAGGAGATCAAAATACAGAGCCGATCCATTCGAGTCGTACAGGTCCTGTCTGCTAGGCTAAGAGAGACACAAGGAATGCATTCCAATCAGACAGTCACTGGAGGAAAAGGGGATCAAGTCTCAGCTCCGCTTCCAGGCAGTGCTGTGGGTATGGAAGGGAATGCAATGCATAGAATTCACAAGCACTGATGAAGCCGTAATCAAGCTACACAAACCTTTACAGTTGAAGGATACTTTGAGAAAAACGATGAGCGCAGTAGGCTATATACAACACAGGGATGCCTAAGACCAGCTTATCTTAAATTGAGACAATATCCTTTCCCCAAATACAATCTATACTCTACTTTCCCCAAGTAATTGTTCATGTCTATGAAGTAACAGTAGAAGTAGCCGATGCCAATGGGCTACATAGACACTGAAAAGACAATTCAAAGGGGGAAATATAGCATGTATGTCAATAATAGTTCAATGGATGTGTGTGTTTGTGGGCATGTAAGTATGTGTGTGTGTTTTTGTATATAAATGGGAGTGTCAGGGAAGAGTGAGGGATGGTGAATATGAATATGTGTGGGAGGGTGGGAGAGAATGGGTGTGTGGATACATAGTGTATATGTTGGGCGAGAATGAATGAGAATGGATGAGTAAGTCGATGGAGGGATCGAGAAGTAGGAAGGGTGGGAAAAGATGGGAGGTTGGGACAAGCTTGGTTTGGGTAGGTAAGGATGAGAGGTTGGGAAAAGCTAGGCTTAGGTGGGGTAAAGGGGGGAGAAAACTGTGAGGAGGAGGTGGAGAGGAATGCGTTTGGCTTGGGCAAACCTTCTGTAAAATTAATAAGAGTTCTGGACAGATTAGGGGAGGATGTCGAGTCATTATTATTCCATTGTCATTATAACTAAGATTCAATGATGGTTATTGGTGAGAGTGGGGGTGCCCCCAACAGGGGCAAATCTGGTGTTTTAGATAGAATTCAAGCTATAGTAGATCAAATTCAGACAGGAACTATTATTTTAGTAGGCAACCTAAATCAAACATTCGACAAGATTGACAGACGTAGCAAAAAAAGGACAAATTTAATGAGCCTCAAAAGAGGCTGAAAAATGTCATCCCTACAAATAATTTGCAGGACACCTGGAGAGGCGGGGCGGCAGCGTAGCCTAGTTGTTAGAGCTTTGGACTAGTAACCGAAAGGTTGCAAGATTGAATCCCCGAGCTGACAAGGTACAAATCTGTCGTTCTGCCCCTGAACAAGGCAGTTAACCCACTGTTCCTAGGCCGTCATTGAAAATAAGAATTTGTTCTTAACTGACTTGCCTAGTTAAATAAAGGTAAAATTTAAAAAGATTACTATTCCCAACTACAAAAGACTACTCCTTTTTTTCTCAAAGTAAGAAAACCTATTCAAGGACTGACTACCTTTTTATTTAAAAAAATTCACTCAACAAATTTACTAGGTTAAAAAACTCCATGACATAGTGATATTGGATTATTATTAATTACACCAACCATCACTTAGCGCAGAATTGGGAGAATGAACAGAGCGCATCATCAAGACCCGAAATTTATTAACTATACAGTTGAAGTCAGAAGTTTACATACACTTAGGTTGGAGTCATTAAAACTCGTTTTTCAATCACTCCACACATTTCTTGTTAACAAACTACAGTTTTGGCAAGTCGGTTAGGACATCTACTTTGTGCATGACACAAGTAATTTTTCCAACAATTGTTTACAGACAAATTGTTTCACTAATAATTCACTGTATCACAATTCCAGTGGGTCAGAAGTTTACATACACTAAGTTGACTGTGCCTTTAAACAGCTTGGAAAATTATGTCACGGCTTTAGAAGCTTCTAAAAGGCTAATTGACATAATTTGAGTCATTTGGAGGTGTACCTGTGGATGTATTTCAAGGCCTACCTTCAAACTCAGTGCCTCTTTACTTGACATCATGGGAAAATCCAAAGAAATCAGCCAAGACCTCGGAATTTTTTTTGTAGACAAGTCTGGTTCATCCTTGGGAACAATTTCCAAATGCCTGAAGGTACCACATTCGTCTGTACAAACAATAGTACACAAGTATAAACACCATGGGACCACACAGCCGTCATACCGCTCAGGAAGAAGACGCGTTCTGTCTCCTAGAGATGAACGTACTTTGGTGCGAAAAGTGCAAATCAATCCCAGAACAACAGCAAAGGACCTTGTGAAGATGCTGGAGATAACAGGTACAAAATAATCTATATCCACAGTAAAATGAGTCCTATATCGACATAACCTGAAAAGCCGCTCAGCAAGGAAGAAGCCACTATCAAGGCACAAGGCGAGACCCAGATGCAGACACAGGAGGCAGATGATTGGAGTCTTAATCCAAAGGGGTAGGCAAGAGAATGGTCGTGGACAGGCAAAAAGGTCAAAACCAGATCAGAGTCCAGGAGGTACAGAGTGGCAGACAGGCTCGTGGTCAAGGCAGGCAGAATGGTCAGGCAGGCGGGTACAAAGTCCAGAAACAGGCAAGGGTCAAAACCGGAAGGACTATAAAAAGGAGAATGCAAAAAGCAGGAGAACGGGAAAACTGCTGGTTGACTTGGAAACATACAAGACGATTTGGCACAGAGAGACAGAAAAAACAGGGATAAATACACTGGGGAAAACAAGCGACTTCTGGCGGGGGTGGAGACAATAACGAGGACAGGTGAAACAACTGCTCCAAAACCGCCATAAAAAAGCCAGACTACGGTTTGCAACTGTACATGGGGACAAAGATCGTACTTTTTGGAGAAATGTCCTCTGGTCTGATGAAACAAAAATAGAACTGTTTGACCATAATGACCATCGTTATGTTTGAAGGAAAAAGGGGGAGGCAAGGAGGAGGCAAGCCGAAGAACACCATCTTAACAGTGAAGCACGGGGGTGGCAGCATCATGTTGTGGGGGTACTTTGCTGCAGGAGGGACTGGTGCACTTCACAAAATAGATGGCATCATGAGGCAGGAAAATGATGTGGCTATATTGAAGCAACATCTCAAGACATCAGTCAGGAAGTTAAAGCTTGGTCGCAAATGGGTCTTCCAAATGGACAAAGTTGTGGCAAAGTTGGCTTAACAAAGTTGTGGCAAAATGGCTTAAGGACAAAGTCAAGGTATTGGAGTGTCCATCACAAAGCCCTGACCTCAAACCTATAGAAAATGTGTGGGCAGAAATGACCCAAGTTTAACAATTTTAAGGCAATGCTACCAAATACTAATTGAGTGTATGTAAACTTCTGACCCACTGGGAATGTGATGAAAGAAGTAAAAGCTGAAATAAATCATTCTCTCTAATATTATTCTGACATTTCACATTCTTAAAATAAAGTGGTGATCCTAACTGACCTAAAACAGGGAATTTTTTACTAGGATTAAATGTCATGAATTGTGAAAAACTTTTAATTTAAATGTAGCTGGCTAAGGTGTATGTAAACTTCCAACCTCAACTGTATAAACGGAAAAATAAAAACCATTACAAATGTAGACATAGACTGAGGAGAAAAGCTGACCCCAGAAATAATTTGGAATGCTTTTAAGGTGTACATTAGGGGAATGATAATCTCATGCTTGGCAAAAGTTACATCTCAGAAATTAAAATTAAAGAAAAATAAATCACAATCTTAGAAAAAGTCCATAAAAATCTTTACAAGGTACAGAAAATAATAAAATGTCAGAACTTAAGTAGGAATATGATATTTTACTTTTGAAGAGAGCCAACAACTAGGTTAAACTCAAATAAAGCATACTACTTAATGGCAAATAAACCTGGTAAACATCTCACAGACCTCACAAAACGAATACATGTCAAACCACTTATGTTTTTAAAAGATAAAGATACAAATGCGTTAATTAGAAACAACAATGTGATTACTTACAATTTTAAAAGGTTCTACAAAAATCTATATAAATCAGAGTTAAATAACAGTTGGACTCATCCTACAGCCTTCTGAGACTCAACAAACCTGAAGCAATAATCAGCAGACTAAACAAAATACCTAAAAACAGGGATCACCCAAAAATAAATATTAGACACTGTTAAAACTTTTGCGTTGAGAAAAGCAACAGGAATGGACAGCTTTCCCATAGAATTCTAATTAACATTTTGTGACAAAGTAGCACCCCTATTCACACAAATGACAACACACGTCACTCCATTCAGTACTTCCTAGTTCCATGTATGAAGCAGTTATTTCAGTTATATTAAAACTAGGAAAATCTGGAGAGTCCCCTGCTGATTACAGACCCATAAGTTTAATAAATTGTGACAATAAAATGATAGCAAAGTTCATAAGCAATAGAATGGCAAAAGGATTACCAGACTTGATTCATATCAATCAAACAAGGTTTATAAAAAAAAATAGACACTTACACATACAAGAACATGTTTCAGTTTAATACGCTAAAAAACAAGATATAGATTCATCAATAATGGCTGTTGATGTCGAAAAGGCTTTCAACCGTCTTGAATGGCCTTTTCTATTCAAAATGTTGGAAGCTTTCAACTTTCCAGCTGAAATAATACATTGAAATTAAATATTATTTAAAGCAAAAATATACACAAATAATACATTATCTGATACTTTAGAAAGGGGTACAAGACAGGAATTGAACCGCTTGCAGAAAGAATTAGACAGGACCCAAATGTAACAGGTATCAGTATAGGTAAATATGAATATAAACTAAACTTACTTGCAGATGATCTCCTGATATACCTGACCAATATAGAAAACTCAATGTCCCTCTTGCTAAAAATATTTTAAGAATACTCGTGGAAATGAACGTGGAAAAAAACTAAATAATGCCAATAGGAAAAATACAAATATTAACTCATGGTCTACAGCGATCCTTTAAGTCGACCACAAAAAAGATCAAATACTTAGGATGCTTAATAAGTGACAATAAACAACTTTATAAAGATAACTATCCTATTACTCAACAATATGAAAGCATACATTTTATAGGTAGAATAAACTTCAGAATGGCATGGTTGCCAAAGTTTTTATATTTACTCTCGGTAATACCGAAGACAATCTTTAAAAAAGTGTACTCAGTCATAACAGACTTTATATGGTCTAGTAAAATTCATAGAATAAAAAGGAACGTTTTACATCTTCTTAAGTCTGAGGGTGGTTATAATCTTCCAGACTTGAAATTGTATCAACGTGCTTTTACTTGTGACCTCTAGTTAAATTCACTAAAGAGGAACAATGGTAAATTTTGAAAAATGTGCATGCGCATCCCCAGAATATTTTCATCTGTCTATTTTCAAAGGATAGAGCTAAGAACATTGACAACTTCATAGTTAAGAACACTATAACAATATGGAAGAAAATATAATATAATATAATACAAGAACCAATAAATTGGTCTACATGGAAAACTAAAAGCATAGAAACCGTAAATGACAATGTAATAGGAAATTGATTTATTTCCATGACATAATTAAAAAGCAATTTTGGACTGTCCAATGTAGATATTTTCAAATACATGCAACTTAAAAGTTTAATATAATGAAATCTTGAGGGAATCCTATTTGGAGTCAGAAAAGGATATTCACATGATAAGTAAGATATAGAAAACCTTGTAGATAGCACATCCAACTGAAAATCTCCTAGAAAAAAATATGAACTATTGGAACCAAGACTTTAAAAAATAACTGATATTGGGAATGTTGAAACATAACTAAGTTAGCAAAAATGTACACTTAATTCAGTATAAACTAATTTATTGAATTTATTATACAAGAGACAAAATTCACTAATTCCACAGCACAACAAAATCTCTAAATATGTGGCAAATGTTTGGCCCAAACGCATATTAATGTAATTTCATATTTTAGTCATTGCAAGACCACACTCATAAACAGAAAACGTTACTACCCGTCTCAAATAAACTGGGGTTGAAAACACTCAGTTGGGGTTCTACTAACCAAATATGTTCAGTTTTTCAGGGGAGCTGTGTCGAACAGCTTGCTGGTTATTACTCTGTCTATATTGTGATGCCTACATTTATTCCTGCATGTTATATTAATCCCAAAACAATAAATGAATTGACTATTTTTGTGTTGAATTTCAGCTGGAGAAACAAAACACCTTAATACATTTTTTTTGCTTACCCTAGTGTGAAATAAAACCCCATTCCATACATGACTTTGAAATCGTAAGCTCTATGAAAACTGAATCTGATGAGCAGAATGTAAGTGGAGAGGTTTTACATCAAAATAAGCGAGGATACACTGAATTGTGTTTTGTCAGATGAGGCCAATTTTGGAGGGGTTCAGGCACACCAATTGACAACAGACGTGCAGCACGCTTATAGGGAAAGATATTCTACAAGCACAACACGTATACAAATGGCTGAGAGAAATTGATGATAAAAAGATTGTGGGGGCTGTTTTGTTAGACTTCAGTGCAGCTTTTGACATTATCTCTCATAGTCTGCTGCTGGAAAAACATATGTGTAATGGCGTGATACCCCTGCTATATTGTGGATAAATAGTTGCATGTCTAACAGAAAACAGAGGGTGTTCTTTAATGGAAGCCTCTCCAACATAATTCAGGTAGAATCAGGAATTCCCTAGGGCATCTGTCTAGGCCCTTTAATTTTTTCAATCTTTACTAATGACATGCCACTGGCTTTGAGTAAAGCCAGTGTGTCTATGTATGCGGATGACTCAATACTATACATGTTTGCTACTACAGAGACTAAAATGACTGAAACACTTAACAAAGACATGCAGTTAGTTTCAGAATGGGTGGCTAGGAATACATTTTTCTGAAATATATATTTTTTTAAAGCATCCTATTTGGGACAAATCATTCACTAAACCTTTAATATTGTAATGAATAATGTGGAAATCGAGCACGTTGTGGTGATTAAACTGCTTGGAGTAACCCTGGATTGTACTGTCATGGTCAAAACATATTGATACAACAGTAGTTAAGATGGGGAGAAGTTTCTCCATAATAAAGCACTGCTATGCCTTCATAACAGCACTATCAACAAGGCAGGTCCTACAGGCCCTAGTTTTGTCACACCTGGACTACTGTTCAGTTGTGTGCTCATGTGCCACAAAGAGGGACTTAGGAAAATTGTAATTGGCTCAGAACAGGGCAGCACGGCTGGCCCTTGGATGTACACAGAGAGCAAACATTAATAATATGCATTTCCATCTCTCCTGGCTCAAAGGGGAGGAGAGATTGACTTCATCACTACTTGTATTTTTGAGAGGTATTGACATGTTGAATGCACTGTCTGTCTGAACTACTGGCACACAGCTCGGACACCCATGCACCCCACAAGACATGCCAGTCTCTTCACAGTCCCCAAGTCCAGAAAAGACTATGGGAGGCACGCAGTAAAAGACCAGCAACACTCCATTTAATTCAGTTCCCCATGAAATGACACCATATAAGGATCCTACAGACCATACTGAGTATTCCCTACAATACTTTTACTGTGCACTTACAATCGTTTTTGCTCTATAAGCCAATATACATTATATTCAGGGGCTCCCGAGTGGCGCAGCAGTCTAAGGCACTGCATCTCAGTCCTAGAGGCGTCACTACAGACGCCAATTACAGGCTGTATCACAACCGGCTGTGATTGGAAGTCCCATAGGGCGGCTCATAATTGGCCCAGTGTCATCTGGGTTAGGGTTTGGCTGGGGTAGGCCGTCATTGTAAATAATAATTTGTTCTTAACTGACTTGCTTAAAGGTTAATAAATATAAATATGTCACTTAAATATGAATCATCATTAATGTTTAGACATTATGTTTAATTTATCATGAATAAATACAGGGTATTAAAACTTTTCTACTGTTACGTGGATTACTTTTATTTTGAAAATGTCCGAAATTCCATGACCTGGAAATACTTTTTTAGTGTCGCTGACGAGGCGCTGAAACCCACGTGTGGAGGAAGACAAGTTTGCAGTCGTTGGCATAAACACGTAGTTAGCTTCCACATTTTATTCAAGGAGGGCTTTGAATTGGTAAGTAAACTGATTTTATATGTCAAGTGTGTAAATGGTTTGTGATATCCTTTCTAGCTAGAAGTTAACTGAAGTTTCAGGCATCTAGTTAATTAGTGGCCAAATAGCTAGCTACCTATTAGCCTAGCATTAGCACGTCATTGCTCACGTATAAATAGGATTTCGCTAATGCTACCAAGCCAGTGCCTTGCTGGCTGCGCTTGCCTAGTCAAAATATGTTTCATGACGTTATCAAAATGATATTGTCACCTGTAGCAAATCACATTTGAATTGTCACATGCTTCGTAAACGGGTGTGGAATAACAGTGAAATTCGTACGGGCCCTTCTCTACCAGAAACGTTAGTTAGTCAGCTAGAAAGGTGTAATTTAAACGTTACAGCGATTTGTTTTTCATGAGAGATATCTGGTTGACAAAGTCCTGTTCATCCTACCAATAAAAAAATAATACCTTTTTCATACAGTGATAGCTGTTTGTACTCATGAAGCATAGCTAGTTAGTAAGCTACCACTGCATGTAGCCAGGTCTGTAGCTAACGTTAAACCATTAATTTGAAAGTGGTTACATTTGGGACTAACTACTTACTTTTTTTGTGCTCAGGTTGACTTTTTAGAATGAATTCCCCCATTAATTACGACGACGAACCTGCCCCCACAAAAGTTCATGGTAAGTGGAAATATAGAGGTAACGTAAGTCTCGTATAGTCCAAAAGATGAATAGCGTCACGACCCTGGGTTTATAAGCACGGAAATCGACTCTGCCGGTCGAGCATGCTTTTGCGGCACAGTCGATAGCTCGGACTTAGGGCTAGAGGGTTCGAGACCTGCTCCCAGCCTGTTTCATTACAATATATATATCCTTCAATGGTACACATCTGCAATAGTTATTGTTGGTCAACGGTCATTTCAATAAATTATATAAAAGGCTAATCTTCTTTATCTTTCTAGCCACCACCATGTCCTCGTACACCTGCATCAGCTGTCGTGTGGCCTTCGCAGATGGTGAGGTCCAGCGAGCCCACTACAAAACCGACTGGCACCGTTACAACCTGAAACGCAAAGTTGCCGTCATGCCCCCTGTGACTGCAGAGAACTTCCAGGAGCGTGTGGTGGCGCAACGGGCCGCCACCGAACAACAGGTGACTGGCGCCACTGTCAGCGAGGGCTGCCCCACGTGCAACAAGAAGTTCTCCAGCTCCAATGCCTACCAGAACCACCTGCAGTCCCACAAGCACCAGCAGTTAGAGAAGCAGGCCCTGCTGGCAGCCCAGAGGAAAGTGGAGATGATGAATGAGAAAAACCTGGAGAAGGGCCTCGGGGATGACGGCAAGGTGGACCACAATGCCAAGAACGAAGCGCTGCAGCAGGCCCTAAAGCCGCCACAACGGCCCAATCCGGAAAAGGCCCAGGCTTCAGGAGTGGAGGGGCCAGCAGCGAATAAGGCCAAGCCGGAGAAACCGCCCAGGCTGCAATGGTTTGAGGGGCAAGCTAAGAAGATGGAGGGAGAGGAATTGGCCACAGCAGAGGAAGGTATGATGTCTGACTCAAGTAGGCCTGAATTAACTTGTGTAGGATCTGTCTAGATTGCATGAAGAGGTGGCCAAGAATGTGTCGACTTCTGTGAAGATGATTGTAATATCAAAACGCCATCCCTTTTTGTCAGTGTTGCTGTGGTTGTCTTGGGTGTTCTCTGTGTCCATTGTCACTCAGTTTCTTTATTTCAGAAGAGTGGGAGGACGTAGATGGCGACAATGACATGGATGATGATGACTTCGAGGAAGATGCTGACGAAACCATGGAGCACGAGGAAGGGGATGGTGCTGCTTCGGCCTCTCCCCACCCCGCCGTTCTACCAGGGACCATCCCCCCCACAGACTGTTTGTTCTGCCCCCACCACTCTCACTCACTCCTCAAAAACCTGGCTCACATGACAAAAGTGCACAGCTTCTTCCTGCCTGACCTGGAATTTCTAATCAACCTCAAGGGACTAATTTGCTACCTGGGTGAGTGGAAGTACATAAGTGTCATCAGGTCCTCCATTGTTCTACCAAGAGTGGCTGAATATCTTTACACCGTTAGCTTGCACCTTGGTTGGAAAGCATGCCTTTTTCTATAATCATGTCTTGACTAGGGAAAATAACCTGTAGCTAGGGTTTAGAGTTTTTCCTCGTCAGGTTTTCAGACGTGAAACTGAATGTTTTTCTGACCACGTATTCTTTGTCTTCAAAGAGCACCTTGGTTGAACCCCCTAGCAACAAAAACAATTAACACCTGTTATCTTTCTTGACCGTATTTAATTAATTTATGTATTTTTAGCCAGGGAATCATGCTGAGACCACTTGATTATTTTGCGAATTAGTCCTGCATGAACAAACACATCAATAAACAGCAATTACACTATACATGCTGTATCACGTCCGGCTGTGATTGGGAGTTCCATAGGGCGGCACACAATTGGCCCAGCATCGTCCGGGTTTGGCCGGGGTAGGCTGTCATTGTAAATAACATTTTATTCTTAACTGACTTGCCTAGTTAAATGTATTTAAAAATACACATCAATTACACAATGCATGAAAAGCAAACACAATTGTATGAAACAAATGCTTTCTTCAGTAAAAAGCCCTCTAACATCTAACCTGAATTGCCCTAGAGGCATCAACTACACAAACTTTAAGGCCTTTGAGATCATTCCATATGACGTACAAAAAAACTAAAAGCAGATTTACCTAACTCTGGTGATTGAAGGGATCCAGAGTTGGCCATCCCTGGGTCTGGGGTAAGGTATGGCGGGTGTTTATGCCATATCTTACCTCATTGTTAAGTTTCAGGTGTGGTTGTTTTATCTACCTTAGTTGAATTCACTGAGTGTAAGTTGCTCTGGATAAGAATGTCTGCCAAAAGTTTTTCATTTACTTTTAGGTCAATCTAAACCTGAATCGGAGGAATCTGTCTTGAGTCATTTCTCTGCTATTGAAATCTCACTCAAAAATCTTAAACATACTCTTGTTCTTTCTTTGTGTTGCAGGAGAGAAAGTGGGCGCTGGTAAGGTGTGTCTGTGGTGTAACGAGAAAGGCCGCTCCTTTTACTCCACTGAGGCAGTACAGGGCCACATGACCGACAAAAGCCACTGCAAGCTCTTCACCGACGGAGACGCATCGCTAGAGTTTGCCGACTTCTACGACTTCAGGTAGATGTCAAATACCAGGGCTCCTATAGTCTAACCTTTTTCACACTACTGAGCTGAACCAAGCTGTACTGTAGTTGCTGGAAAGGACAATATGAAGAAAAATCAGAGCCAGTACAGAATTCGAGGATGCACCGTAGTAGGAAAGGGGGTCTTCTGCCCCTCATATTTTTTATCTTGATTGTAATTATATATTAGCAATTTCTCAAGTGGCCATTTTGTGAAATGTTGTTTGCAGGACAAGTTATCCTGACCAGAAAGAGGGAGATGATGTTGAGATGGAGGATGAAGAGTTGCCGGACGGGAAGACCATAGACTACGATGATGATACGCTGGAGCTCACCCTTCCTTCAGGTGAAATCAAATTATTTTCACATGCTTCGTAAACATCAGGTGTGAAATAACAGGGAAATGCTTACTCACGGGCCCTTCCCATCAATGCAGAATTTAAAAAATGAACACAAGGAATAAATACGCAATGATAGCTTGGATATATATACAGTGCATTAGGTAAGTAATCAGACATTTCTCCACATTTTGTCACATTAAAGCCTTATTCTAAAATGGATTAAATCCTCTCTTTCCTTCAATCTACACACACTACCCCATGACAAAACAAAACGTTTTTTAATAAACTATCACAAGTATTTAGACACTTTACTCAGTACTTTGTTGAAGCACCTTTGGCAGCAATTACAGCCTTGATTCTTGGGTATGGTGCTACAAGCACACCTGTATTTGTGGAGTCCCCCCCCCCATTTCTTCTCAAGCTTGGTCAGGTTGGATAGGGCGGTCTCTCCAGAGAACCTTATACAGACAGGTGTGTCTTTCCAAATCATGTCCAATCAATTGAATATACCACAGGTGGACTCAAATCAAGTTGTAGAAACATCTCAAGGATGATCAATGGAGTTCAATTGAGTCTTATAGCAACAGGTCTGAATGCTTATATAAATAAGGTATTTCAGATTAAAACATGTATTTTTGCCATTATGGTGTAGTTTGAGGTTTTTCATTTAATACATTTTAGAATAAGGCTGGTAATGTAAATGTGGGAAAAGTGTAAGGGGTCTGTATACTTTCCGAATGCACTGTGTGTGTATGTATTATATACACACACACAGTCCAGTCAGAAGTTTGGACACCTACTCATTTAAGGGGTGTTCTTTATTTGTACTATTTTCTAAGTTGTAGAAAAATAGTGAAGACATCAAAACTATGAAGTAACACATTGAATCATGTACTAACCAAAAAAGTGTTAAACAAATCAAAATATATTTTAGATCTTTCAAAGTAGCCACCCTTTGCCTTAATGACAGCTTTGTACACTCTTGGCATTCTTTCAACCTGCTTCACCTGGAATACTTTTCCAACAGTATTGAAGGAGTTCCCACATATGCTGAGCACTTGTTGGCTGCATTTCCTTCACTCTGCGGTCCAGCTCATCCCAAACCATCTCAATTGGTTTGAGGTCGGGTGATTGTGGAGACCAGGTTATTTGATGCAGCACTCCATTGCTCTCCTTCTTGGTCAAATAGCCCTTACACAGCCTGGAGGTGTGTTTTGGGTCATTGACCTGTTGAAAAACAAATGATAGTCCCACTAAGTGCAAACCAGATAGGATGGAGTATCGCTGCAGAATGCTGTGGTAGCCATGCTGGTTAAGTGTGCCTTGAATTTTAAAATCACAGACAGGTCCGTAGAGCTCCGAGACAGGATTGTGTCGAGGCAGATCGGGGGAAGGGTACCAAAAAATGTCTGCAGCATTGAAGGACCCCAAGAACATAGTGGCATCCATCATTCTTAAATGGAAGACGTTTAGAACCACCAAAACCCTTCCTAGAGCTGGCCACAAACTGAGAAGGGCCTTGGTCAGGGAGGTGACTAAGAACCCGATGGTCACTCTGAAAGAGCTCCAGTGTTTTTCTCTGTGGAGATGGGAGTACCTTCCAGAAGGACACCCATCTCCGCAGCACTCCACCAATCAAGCCTTTATGGTAAAGTGGCCAGACAGAAGCCACTCCTCAGTAAAAGGCACATGACAGCTTGCTTGGAGTTTGCCAAGACACCTAAAGTCTCAGACAAAAAATAAAATAAAAAAAGATTCTCTGGTCTGATGAAACCAAGATTGAACTCTTTGCCCTGAATGCCAAGCGTCACATCTGAATGAAACCTGGTACATCCCTACGGTGAAGCATGGTGGTGGCAGCATCATGCTGTGGGAATATTTTTTTCATCGTCATTCACTGGGAGACTAGTCAGGATTGTGGGAAAGATTAATGGAGCAAGGGACAGAGATCTTTGATAACCTGCTCAGGACCTCAGACTGGGACGAAAGTTCACCTTTCAACGGGACAACGACGCTAAGCACACAGCCAAGACAACGCAGGAGTGGCTTCAGGACAAGTCTCTGATTGTCCTTCTCGGTAAAGATGGGGGAAGAGCAGACGGGCTGAGAACAGAGAAGGAAAAAATCACAAATCAAGATTGCAGCTATACAGAACTCAACCAACGGGCTTTGACTTCTCAAACACAGCAGAAGGGTAACACTGATGCCCCGTCAATTTATTAATTCAGCCGCTTAACTTAGACGGCAAGTTAAACTTAGCAGTCTCGTTAACGCAGGGGGAAAAACACATATCTTGCTGCGTTTTGTAAATGCAGATCTAAAATGCTTATTGTAATTTCTCCTCGGCATCAGGCTAATTTTGTGCTTCAGTTGCACATCTAAACTGGGGTAAGAATTCACGAACGGGCATTCTATCAGCAGACAGCGCTGACTTGTGTCGTTTTCTACGGTACTTTTCCAAGATTAACTTGAAGCAAAACATTAGGCAATGTAACTGGCTACAATCTTTCTAAACCCTGTCTTTCAAAGATAATTCATAAAAATCCAAATAACTTCACAGATCTTCATTCTAAAGGGTTTAACCTTTACTTAATATCCATCCCGGATCCGGGATCCTCCTCATCAAAAAAGCTGACTAGCCTAGCCTAACGGGACAGGGATATCATATAATATAATTTTCATGAAATCACAAGTCCAATACAGCAAATGAAAGATAAACATCTTGTGAATCCAGCCATCATTTCCGATTTTAAAAATGTTTTACAGCGAAAACATTAGCTAACCACAATAGCCAAAGACTCAACCGCATATTTTCACCATGTTTCTACCGCATAGGTAGCTATCACAAAACTGACCAAATAGAGATATAATTAGTCACTAACCAAGAAACAACTTCATCAGAAGACAGTCTTATAACATGTTACACAATACATTCATGTTTTGTTCGAAAAATGTGCATATGTGAGGTATAAATCATAGTTTTACATTGCAGCTACCATCACAAATAGCACCGAAGCAGCCAGAATAATTACAGAGAGCAACGTGAAATACATAAATACTCATCATAAAACATTTATGAAAAATACATGGTGTACAGCAAATAAAAGATAAACATCTTGTGAATCTAGCCAATATTTCCGATAAAAAAAAAAAAAAATGTTTTGCCGCAAACACAATATAGAATTATATTAGCTTACCACAATAGCCAAACACACAAATGCATTTATTCACCGCAAAAGGTAGCTATCGCAAAAACCAGCAAAAGATATAAAATTAATCACTAACCTTGACCAACTTCATCAGATGACAGTCTTATAACATCAGGTTATACAATACACTTATGTTTTGTTTGAAAATGTGCATATTTAGAGCTGCAAACCGTGGTTATACATTGTGAATATGTAGCATCGATTCACCAGAATGTCCGGAGCTATTTTGGACACTCACCTAATCTGACCAAAGAACTCATCATAAACTTTACATAAAAATACTTGTATGGCAAATGAAAGATACACTGGTTCTTAATGCAACTGGCGTGTTAGATAAAAAAAACTTTACCATAACAAACAGCTTGCGTTATTGCGAGACAGCGCTCCCAAAACGGCAGAGAATAGGAATCAACATTTTCCACAGAAATACGAAATAACATCATAAATTGTTCTTACTTTTGCTGAGCTTCCATCAGAATCTTGTACAAGGAGTCCTTGGTCCAGAATAAATCGTTGTTTGGTTTTAGAATGTCCATTTCTTCTGTCGAATTAGCAACCTTAGCTAGCCATGTGGCCATTCCCATCTTCTCTTGACGCAAAGAACGGAAAATTCCAAAAGTCCCAATAAACGTTGAATAAACTGATAAAACTCGGTTGAAAAATCCTACTTTATGATGTTATTATCACATGTATCAAATAAAATCAGAGCCGGAGATATCCGCCGTGTATACCGAACGCTTATCAGAAGACAATGTCGACGTACTTCGCGCGCCAGAGAAGACAAAGAAATTTCCAGACCTGTCACTCCAAAAGCTCTTGTTCGGCCTCAGATCAAGCTAGACACCCCATTCCACCTTCCACTGCCTGTTGACATATAGTGGAAGGCGTATGAAGTGCATGCATATCGATAAATATAAGGCAATTGAATAGGCAGGCCCTGGAACAGAGCATCGTTTTCAGATTTTTCACTTACTGTATGGAAGTTTGCTGCAAAATGAGTTCTGTTTTACTCACAGATATAATTCAAACAGTTTTAGAAACTTGAGAGTGTTTTCTATCCAATAGTAATAATAATATGCATATTGTATGATCTAGAATAGAGTACGAGGCAGTTTAATTTGGGCATGATTTTTTCCTAAGTGAAAACAGCGCCCCCCTATTGACAAGTTAAACACTGTTTCCCATGCTTGTTCAATGAACCATGAACAATTAATGTACATGTGGAACAGTCGATAAGACACTAACGGCTTACAGACGGTAGGCAATTAAGGTCACAGTTATGAAAACTTAGGACATGAGGCCTTTCTACTGACTCTGAAAAACACCAAAATAATGATGCCCAGGGTCCCTGCTCATCTGCGTGAACATGAGGACTGCATGTGTGGCCAGGGCAATACATTGCAAGACGACTAAGACAGCGCTACAGGGAGATCGGACGGCTGATCGTCCTCGCAGTGGCAGACCACGTGTAACAACACCTGCACAGGATTGGTACATCTGAACATCACACCTGCGGGAAAGGTACAGGATGGCAACAACAACTGCCTGAGTTACACCAGGAATGCACAATCCCTCCATCAGTGCTCAGACTGTCTGCAATTGGCTGAGAGAGGCTGGACTGAGGGCTTGTAGGCCTGTTGTAAGGCAGAGCCTCACCAGACATCACCGGCAACAACGTCGCCTATGGGCACAAACCCACTGTCGCTGGACCAGACAGGACTGGCAAAAAGTGCTCTTCACTGACGAGTCGCGGTTTTGTCTCACCAGGGGTGATGGTCGGATTTGCGTTTATCGTCAAAGGAATGAGCGTTACACCAAGGCCTGTACTCTGGAGCGGGATCGATTTTATTTATTTATTGGGGGGGGGGGGGTCTGTCACGGTCAGTCACAGCATCATCGGATTGAGCTTGTCAAGGTTGTTCTGGCACCTCAGTGCCAGGTCTCTGACCACCTCATCGGCTCTCATCGTCATTGGTGACATCACTGTCGTGTCATTGTTGAGGGTCAGGGTGGTGGATGTATTTATTAAGGATCCCCATTAGCTTCTGCCAAGGGGTCCAGCAACGTTAAGACAGTTATACAATTTAAAATATAACATTTTAATATCACTTTTCAGATGATATTAAGTGTGTTCCCTCAGGCCACTACTCTATCACATATCTACAATACAAAATCCATGTGTACATGTGATTAAAGTTTGTCTTATCGTGTCTTCAGTCCCCGCTTTTCCTAAATCTGTTTTTTTTAAAGCTGATTCTACTGCTTGCATCAGTTACCTGATGTGGAATAGTGTTCCATGTAGTACTGTGAGCCTCCCATAGTCGGTTCTGGACTTGGGGATTGTGAAGAGACCTCTGGTGACATGTTTTGTGGGGTGTGCATGGGTGTCTGAGCTTTGTGCTAGTAGTTTAAACAGACAGCTCAGTGCAGTCAGCTTGTCAACACTTCTTACAAAAACAAGTAGTAATGAAGTCAATCTCTCCTCTACTTTGAGCCATGAGAGATGCATATCATTGTTAGCTCCCCATGTACGTTTAAGGGCTAGCTGTGCTGCCCTGTTCTGAGCCAATTGTAATTTTCCTACGTTTCTCTTTGTTCTGACTGGATAGCAGTCCAGGTGTGACAAAACTAGGGCCTGTAGGACATGCCTTGTTGATAGTGTTAAGAAGTCAGAGTAGCGCTTTATTATAGACTTATCCCCATCTTAACTACCTTTTTATCAATGTTTTGACCATTACAGTTTACAATCCAGGGTTACTCCAAGCAGTTTAGTCACCTCAACCTGTTCAATTTCCACATTCATTATAATGTTTAGGCTTTAGTGAAATTAATTGTCCCAAATACAATGCTTTTAGTTTTAGAAATATTTAGGACTAACTTATTCTGCAGCTCTGTTAAGTGTTGCAGTCATTTCGGTCGCTGTAGTAGCTGACGTGTATGGTGTTGAGTAATCCGCATACATAAACACTATTCTTGGATAGCGGAATTAATTTAGCTTCCCTCCAGGCCTGAGGGGGCACACTTTCTAGTAAGCTCAAATTGAAGATATGGCCAAAAGGGGTGGCAATATCATCCACTATTCTCCTCAGTTATTTTCCATCCAAGTTGTCAGACCCCGGTGACTTGTCATTGATAGACATTTAAAAAAAAAAAATCACCTCTTCCACACTCACTTTATGGAATTGCAAATTACAATGCTTGCCTTTGATAATTTGATCAGTTATACTTGGATGTGTAGTGTTAGTATTTTGCTGGCATGTCATGCCTAAGTTCGCTAATCTTGCCAATGAAAAATCATAAGTAATTTGCAATGTCAGTGGGTTTTGTGATGAATGATCCATCTGATTCAATGAATGATGGAGCTGAGTTTGCTTTCCCCCCCCCCCCCCCCAAATATAATTTAAGGTGCTCCATAGCGTTTTACTAACATTCAGTATATAATTTATTTGTTTCATAGTATAGTTGCTTCTTCTTTTTATTCCGTTTAGTCACATGATTTCCCAATAGCAGTACGTTTGCCAATCGGTTGTGCAGCCAGACTTATTTGCCATTCCTTTTCCCGTATCCCTCTCAACCATACAATTTTTCAATTCCTCGTCAATCTACAGGCATTTAAGTTTTGTGTCCGTTAGTAGGTGTATGCTGATTTTAGTAACTGGAATAATACATTTCATAAATGTGTCAAGTGCAGCGTCTGGTTGCTCCTCATTACACACCACGGACCAACAAATATTATTTACATCAACAACATAGGAATCACTACAAAATGTATTGTATGACCTCTTATACACTATATTAGGCACAGCCTTTGGAACTTTGGTTTTCCTAGATATGGCTACTATATTGTGATCACTACATCTGATGGATTTGAATACTGCTTTATAGCACATTTCTGCAGCATTAGTAAAGATGTGATCAATACATGTTGTTGTTTTCATTCCTGTGCTGTTTGTAACTACCCTGGTAGGTTGGCTGCAGGCACTAGTTACAATTTGAAGCTTTTTCTCGGGTGGGCAGCTTGATGAAAGACAGTCAAGATTTGAATCATCCAGGAAGTATACCTCTATCACACAAATGATCAAGCATTTCACACGTTATCCAGATAGTGACTGTTAGTACTTGGTGGTCTATAGCAGCTTCCCACAAGAATGGGTGTGAGACAGATGAACCTTTAGCCATATTTCTTCAAGTTTAACGTGAAATCCTTTAAGCTTCTGAGTATAAACAGCAACACCACCATTGGCATTTCTTTGTTGCCTACCCTCACCACCTGGGGGTGGTCCGTCAGGAAGTAGTTTCAGAGGGAGGTGTTCAGGGACCTTAGCTTAGTGTTGAGCTTGGAGGGCACTATGGGGTTGAATACTGAGCTGTAGTTAATGAACAGCATTCTCACGTTGGTGTTCCTTTTGTACAGTTGGGGAAGGGCAATTAGGCGTGCAATAGATTGCGTCATCTGTGGCTCTTATTTGGGCTGTATGCAAATTGGTGTTGTGAGCTATAACTAGTCTTCCAAAGCATTTTATGTACTACAAGGCGGTAGTCATTTAGACAGTCCATGTGCCAAAGAATGCCAAGGTAACCTATGGTGGTCTGCTTGAAACATGTAGATATTACAGACTGGGTCAGGGAGAGGTTGGAAATGTCTCTGAAGACACTTGCCAGCTGGTCAGAGCATATTCTAGTACGCAGCCTGGTAATCCGTCTGGCCCTGCGGCTCCCTTGTGAATGTTAAGCTGTTTAAAGTTCTTACTCACCGACTACGGAGAGCGCGTTCACGCAGTCATCCGGAACAGCTGGTGCTCTTATGCATGGTTCAGTGTTGCTTGCCTTTAGCGCGTCTGGTAGGCTCGCGTCACTGGGTAGCTCTCAGCTGGGTTTCCCATTGAAATCCGCGATTCGTTTCCTGCATTAAAATCACCGGCAACTAGGAGTGCCACCTCCTTGATGAGCATTTTCTTGTTTGCTTATGGCCCAATATAGCTTGTTGAGTGCAGTCTTAGTGCCAGCATCGGTTTGTGGTAAATGGAAAGCTATGAAAAATATAGATAAACTCTCTTGCTAAAGAGTACGGTCTACAGATTATCATGAAGTATTCAAACTCAGGAAACACTGTCTAATGAATGTCTTGTAAATTTTGATTTCCGCTATCTGACCAAATGTTTGCAATTATGAACTGCCATTTCTCTTGGGCACCTTAACATCTCTTTAGAATTAGTCATGATGGGCTGTCCTCAACTCCCTTTAGACCAGAGGTTTGCAATCTTATGTGCAAAGGGCCGCTGTATGTGCAGGCCAAAGCAGTAACGCGCCATATTAAACTAATACATATTTTCTTACCTCTCGCTGTTTTTCCTCAGGTGCTAAGATCGGCCACCGCTCTCTGATGCGATACTACAAGCAGCGTTTTGGCGCACCCAGGACTGTGGCGTTGGCCCACAACAGGAACGCAGTGGGTCGGGTACTCAGGCAGTACAAGGCCCTGGGCTGGGGCGGAGACATGGGTAAGGGTCAACACTACACATCAACCATGATCCATGCAGGGTTGCACCTACACATTCACTACTGAGCTCTGTACTTGAGTGAACCTATACATTACTTAACACGTGCATATAGAAATTAAGCCATTATATACATTAATTGAGCTTAATTTAGGGATAATCCTGAGTTCACTAAATTTGATTTAGAGATGAACCAATAGTCTTTATTTAAACTCTCATTCAAACCTTCAGTGTATACCTTTTTGTTCTACCCTTATGGAAAACCAATGCGGTTTTGAGACCTAAATTTTCCACACACACAAAAAACTGGGAGATATTTTTATCTCCCACGTGACTATTTTGAAGGTGTTTGACCAAGGACGGTATGGAGCATGTGACCACAGCAGTAACATGCGAAAAGCTGAATACAATTAATTGGTGAATGGGTTTGGTTATTCATTCATTGCTTGCTTTTTGTCTAGGTAAAAACTCTTTCCATCAGAACCAGAAGGACATGAAGTTTGTCCAGAAGATGAAGTCAAGGTGGATGCTGAAGATAGGCATGGGCAACAACTCTAACAAACAGACCCACTTCAGGCTCCAAGTCATGTTCTAGTCCCTAGACAGAAAATGCAGCGTCAGATCCCCATATACCTGATTCTCATATTAGGACAGTCCCTAAACCTTTTACGGCTAATGTCTTTTTCCCTGTTCAAAGATGTCTGTTGTAAACATTCAGCGCTCGTTATATCGGCTGCATATTGCAAAGGACTTCACCATGAAATAATTATTTTCAGAGCCGTTAATATTTACTGGATATGTCATATTCTATTCATGATCCGAGGTCATATACAAAATACTGAGTTACTGTTTTGTATTTTGACAAATGGCTGTATATTTCACATCATGAAATTCTGACTTGGATTTTCCCCCCCAGCAAGTAATTGTTTATAAAATACAATTGAGGTTGAGTAATAAACATTAAGGAATTGTTATGTTTCACATATGCCAAATTTAATTGATTCCATGGGTAAATATGACAATTTTATGCCCATTTGGTTTGTGAGTTATTGAGGTTATGGGTATTTGTGCACAAATAGAGGGATCAGTCACTTTGGACAGGTTTTTGCCAGCAAAATTAATCAAACATATTGCTGCAAATTCAGGAGGAAGCAATGACCGGAATTATAACCCAGGTCCAGTGATGTCAAGCCAAGAGGTCTCAAACTCTTAACACCTAGCTACCTTGTTAAGGTCGCTACAACATTTTTAGAAGTCAACGGTATGCTTCCTTAACTTGCAGTCTAAGGACAAGGAGAAACTGCAATCCACACTGGTTTTGTTTAATACACAGAGCAAAAATAGAAATGAAATGTACAGTGTTGGTTTCATGTGCTGAAATAAAAGATCCCAGAAATGTTCCATATACAAAAAAAAAATCTCAGATTTTTTGCATCCCTATTGGTGATGAGTTGTGAGAATTTAATGTTAATTTCTCTACCATAAGCCGCCTCCAACGTCATTTTAGAGCATTTGGCAGTACAACAACGCAGATGTGCTGATGTCAATGTTGTGAACAGAGTGCCCCATGTTGGCGGTCAGATTATGGTATGAGCAGGCATAAACTACAGACAGCGAACACAGTTACATTTTAGCAATGGCAATTTGAATGCAAAGATACCGTGACACGATCCTGTGCCATTCATACTCTGCCATCACATCATGTTTCAGCATAATGCATGGCACAATGTTGCAAGGATCTGTACACAATTCTTGGAAGCTGAAAATGTAATTTAGTGAAATTGTTTCCTGTTGCGTTTTATATTTTTGTGAAGTGTATAATGTTATTCCGATGCCCTAGAAAATAAAAAGGCTAATTTCCTTGAATCATTCAACAATACATTGTGTATTTTCACAATGAAATTAGCCTGTTTAGTTTTTTTGTTAAGACACTAACAGCTTACAGACGGTAGGCAATTTAAGGTCACAGTTATGAGAACTTAGGACACTAAAGAGACCTTTCTACTGACTGAAAAACACCAAAAGAAAGATGCTCAGGGTCCCTGCTCATCTGCGTGAACGTGCCTTCGGCATGCTGCAAGGAGGCATGAGGACTGCACTTTTATTTTTTATTTCAACTTTATTTAACTAGGTAGGCTAGTTGAGAACAAGTTCTCATTTACAACTGAGACCTGGCCAAGGTAAAACAAAGCAGTTTGACACGTTACACATGGAATAAACAAACATACAGTCAAGAATACAGTAGAAAGTCTATATACAGTGTGTGCAAATGAGGTAAGATAAGGGAGGTAAGGCAATAAAAAGGCCATAGTGGCGAAGTAATTACAATATAACAGTTAAATGCTGGAATGGTAGATGTGCAGAAGATGAATGTGCAAGTAGAGAAACTGGGGGTGCAAAGGAGCAAGATAAATACAGTATGAGGATGTGGTAGTTGAATGGGCTATTTACAGATGGGCTATGTACAGGTGCAGTGATCTGTGAGCTGCTCTGACAGCTGGTGCTTAAAGCTAGTGAGGGAGATATGTGTCTCCAGCTTCAGTGATTTTTGCAGTTCGTTCCAGTCATTGGAAGCAGAGAACTGGAAGGAAAGGAGGCCAAAGTAGGAATTGGCTTTGGGGGTGACCAGTGAGATATACATGCTGGAGCGTGTGCTACAGGTGGGTGCTGCTATGGTGACCAGTGAGCTGAGATAAGGTGGGGCTTTACCTAGCAAAGACTTGCAGATGACCTGGAGCCAGTGGGTTTGGCGACAAGTATGAAGCTCAAAAATAGGGCCAGCCAATGCGAGCGTACAGGTCGCGGTGGTGGGTAGTATATGGGGCTTTGGTGACAAAATGGATGGCATTCTGATAGACTGCATCCAATTTGTTGAGTAGAGTGTTGGAGGCTGTTTTGTAAATGACATCGCCGAAGTCGAGGATCGGTAGGATGGTCAGTTTTACGAGAGTATGTTTGGCAGCATGAGTGAAGAATGATTTGTTACGAAATAGGAAGTCGATTCTAGATTTAATTTTGGATTGGAGATGCTTAATGTGAGTCTGGAAGGAGAGTTTACAGTCTAACTAGACACCTAGGTATTTGTAGTTGTTCACATATTCTAAGTCAGAACCGTCCAGAGTAGAGGTCGACCGATTATGATTTTTCAATGCCGATACCGATTATTGGAGGACCAAAAAAGCCGATACTGATTAATCTGCCGATTTGTATTTATTTATTTGTGAAAATGACAATTACAACAATACTGAATGAACACTTATTTTAACTTAATATAATACATAAATCAAATCAATTTAGCCTCAAATAAATAATGAAACATGTTCAATTTGGTTTAAATAATGCAAAAACAAAGTTTTGGAGAAGAAAGTAAAAGTGCAATATGTGCCATGTAAAAAAGCTAACGTTTAAGTTCCTTGCTCAGAACATGAGAACATATGAAGGCTGGTGGTTCCTTTTAACATGAGTCTTCAATATTCCCAGGTAAGAAGTTTTAGGTTGTAGTTATAGGAATTATAGGACTATTTCTCTCTATACCATTTGTATTTCATATACCTTTGACTATTGGATGTTCTTATAAGTACTTTTGTATTGCCAGTGTAACAGTATGGCTTCCGTCCCTCTCCTCGCCCCTACCTGGGCTCGAACCAGGAACACATCGACAACAGCCACCCTCGAAGCATCGTTACCCATCGCTCCACAAAAGCCGCGACCCTTGCAGAGCAAGGGGAACAACTACTCCAAGTCCCGGAGCGAGTGACGTCACCGATTGAAACGCTATTAGCGCGCACCCCGCTAACTAGCTAGCCATTTCACATCGGTTACACCAGCATAATCTCTAAACAGCTCAATGCTTGAAGTATTGCGAAGAGCTGCTGGCAAAACGCACGAAAGTGCTGTTTGAATGAATGCGTACGAGCCTGCTGCTGCCTACTATCGCTCAGTCAGACTGCTCTATCAAATATCAAATCATAGACTTAATTATAACATAACAAACAGAAATACGAGCCTTTGGCCATTAAATGGTAGAATCCGGAAACTATCATTTCGAAAACAAAACGTTTATTCTTTCAGTGAAATATGGAACCGTTCCGTATTTTATCTAACGGGTAGCATCCATAAGTCTAACTATTCCTGTTACATTGCACAACCTTCAATGTTATGTCATAATTACGTAAAATTCTGGCAAATTAGTTCGCAACGAGCCAGGCGGCCCAAACTGTTGCATATACCCTGACTGCGTGCAATGAACGCAAAAGAAGTGACACAGTTTCACCTGGTTAATATTGCCTGCTAACCTGGATTTCTTTTAGCTAAATATGCAGGTTTAAAAATATATACTTCTGTGTATTGATTTTAAGAAAGGCATTGATGTTTATGGTTAGGTACAGTCGTGCAACGATTGTGCTTTATCCGCAAATGCACTTTTGTTAAATCATCCCCCGTTTGGCGAAGTTGGTTGTCTTTGTTAGGAAGAAATGGTTTTCACACAGTTCGCAATGAGCCATGCGGCCCAAACTGCTGCATATACCCTGACTCTGTTGCGAGAGAAGTGACACAATTTTCCTAGGTAAAATAATTAATGTTAGTAGGCAATATTAACTAAATATGCAGGTTTAAAAATATATACTTGTGTATTGATTTTAAGAAAGGCATTGATGTTTATGGTTAGGTTCACGTTGGAACAACGACAGTCCTTTTTCGCGAATGCGCACCGCATCGAACATATGCAACGCAGGACACGCTAGATAAACTAGTAATATCATCAACCATGTGTAGTTAACTAGTGATTATGATTGATTGATTGATTGATTTTTTGACAAGATAAGTTTAATGCTAGCTAGCAACATACCTTGGCTTCTTACTGCATTCGCGTAACAGGCAGGCTCATCGTGGAGTGCAATGTAAGGCAGGTGGTTAGATCTTCTGTCACGATCGTTGAAATGAGTAGACCAAGGCGCAGCGTGCTTAGAGTTCCACATAATTTTAATAAACTGAAACTCACTGAACAAAACAACAAATAACCAAACGAAACGTGAAGCTATACAACTAGCACCTGACAGGCAACTAAACATAGACAAGATCCCACAAACACAAATGAGGAAAATGGCTACCTAAATATGATCCCCAATCAGAGACAACGATAAACAGTCGCTGGAGGCTCTGGACCGCCGACCGTCGCTTGAGGCTCTTTACCGTGAATCGTTGCCGGAGGAACCGGACCGTGGATCAACGCCGGAGGCTCCGAACTGGGAACCACCACTGGAGGCTCCGGACTGCAGCTCGTCGCTGAAGACTCCGGACTGCGGACCGTCGCTGGAGACCCCGGACTGGGGAACGTCGCTGGAGGCTCCGGACTGCGGACCGCCGATGGAGGCTCCGGACTGCGGAGGCGCACTGGAGGCCTGATGTGTGGGACCGGTACAGGTGGCACCGGGCTGATGACAAGCACCTCAGGGTGAGTGCGGGGAAGAGGCACAGGACGTACTGGACTGTGGATGTGCATTGGAGACCTGATGCGTGGGACCGGTACAGGTGGTACCAGGCTGATGACACGCACCTCAGGGTGAGTGCGGAGAGGAGGCACAGGACATACTGGACTGTGGAGGTGCACTGGAGGTCTAGAGCGCAGAGCTGGCACAACCCTTCCTGACTCGATGCTCACTCCAGCCCGGCAAGTGCGGGAAGCTAGCACAGGACGCACTGGGCTGTGAAGGCGCACTGGAGACCTGATGCGTGGGACCGGTACAGGTGGCACCGGCCTGATGACACGCACCTCAGCACGCCCACTCTGCAGCGCTCTCAACGCCAGCACCTCTCTCCGGAATCTTGCTCCTCACTCGACTCCCCGACTGGCTCTGGTTCACTCATTGGCTCCGCCGACTGCTCCATGTGCCCTCCCCAAAAATGTTCTTGGGGTTTCTGGGGCCTTCCTCCCCGACGTCGTTGCTGTCCTCTCATGCTCCTAGGCGACTCCCGCCAAGGAAGGCGATCCTGTCCTGCCAGGATTTCCTCCCAAGTCCAGGATCTCTTCCCAAGTCCAGGATACTTCCTCCTCTTGGGCACGCTGCTTGGTCCTTTGTAGTTGGGATCTTCTGTCACGATCGTTGAAATGAGTAGACCAAGGCACAGCGTGCTTAGAGTTCCACATAATTTTAATAAACTGGGAACCATATCAGGCCACCATAGAAATACAAAACACCTAGATGGCCCAAGTCACTATCACGCCCCAACCAACACAGAGAATAAACAGCTTACTATGGTCAGGGCGTGACAGTTGGACTAGTTAACCATAAGGTTGCAAGATTGAATCCCCGAGCTGACAAGGTAAAAATCTGTCGTTCTGTCCCTGAACAAGGCAGTTAACCCACCGTTCCTAGGCCGTCATTGAAAATAAGAATGTCTTCTTAACTGACTTGTCTAGTTAAATAAAGGTGTAAAAAAAAACGGCCAAATCGGTGTCCAAAAATACCGATTTCCGATTGTTATGAAAACTGGCCCTAAGTAATCGGCCATTCCGATTTTTCGGTCGACCTCTAGTCCAGAGTAGTGATGCTGGACGGGCGGGCAGGTGCGGGCAGCGATCGGTTGAAGAGCATGCATTTAGTTTTACTTGCATTTAAGAGCAGTTGGAGGCCACGGAAGGAGAGTTGTTTGGCATTGAAGCTTGTCTGGAGGTTAGTTAAAACAGTGTCCAAAGAAGGGACAGAAGTATAAAGAATGGTGTCGTCTGCATAGAGGTGGATCAGAGAATCGCCAGAAGCAAGAGCGACATCATTGATGTATACAGAGAGGAGAGTTGGCCCGAGAATTGAACCCTATGTCGTCCCCATAGAGACTGACAGAGGTCCGGACAACAGGCCCTCCGATTTGACACACTGAACTCTATCAGAGAAGTAGTTGGTGAACCATGTGAGGCAATCATTTGAGAAACCAAGGCCAGGACAATACATTGCAATGTCCGTACTGTGAGACGACTAAGACAGTGCTACAGGGAGACAGGACGGACAGCTGATCGTCCTCACAGTGGCAGACCATGTGTAACAACACCTGCACAGGATTGGTACATCTGAACATCACACCTGCGGGAAAGGTACAGGATGGCAACAACTGCCCGAGATACACCAGGAATGCACAATCCCTCCATCAGTGCTCAGACTGTCCGCAATAGGCTGAGAGAGGCTGGACTGAGGGCTTATAGGCCTGTTGTAAGGCAGGGCCTCACCAGACATCACCTGCAACAATGTCACCTATGGGCACAAACCCACTGTCGCTGGACCAGACAGGACTGGCAAACAGTGCTCTTCACTGATGAGTCGCGGTTTTGTCTCACCAGGGGTGATGGTCGGATTCACATTTATCGTTGAAGGAATGAGCGTTACACCGAGGCCTGTACTCTGGAGCGAGATTGATTTGGAAGTGGAGGGTCCATCATGGTCTGGGACGGTGTGTCACAGCATCATCAGACTGAGCTTGTCATTGCAGGCAATCTCAACACTGTGCGTTACAGGGAAGACATCCTCCTCCCTCATGTGGTACCCTTCCTGCAGGCTCATCCTGACATGACCCTCCATTATGACAATGTCACCAGCCATACTGCTCGCTCTGTGCGTGATTTACTGCAAGACAGGAATGTCAGTGTTCTGCCATGGCCAGCGAAGAGCCCGGATCTCAATCCCATTGAGCACGTCTGGGACCTGTTGGCTCGGAGGGTCAGGGCTAGGGCCATTCCCCCCAGAAATGTCCGGGGACTTGCAGGTGCCTTGGAGGAAGAGTGGGGTAACATCTCACAGCAAGAACTGGCAAATCTGGTGCAGTCCATGAGGAGGAGATGCACTGCTGTACTTAATGCAACTGGTGGCCACACCAGATACTGACTGTTACTTTTGACCCCCCCCTTTGTTCAGGGACACATTATTCAATTTCTGTTAGTCACATGTCCGTGGAACTTGTTCAGTTTATGTCTCAGTTGTTGAATCTTGTTATGTTCATACAAATATTTACACATATTAAGTTTGCTGAAAATAAACGCAGTTGACAGTGAGAGGACGTTTCTTTTTTTGCTGAGTTGTTGAATCTTGTTATGTTCATACAAATATTTACACATATTAAGTTTGCTGAAAATAAACGCAGTTGACAGTGAGGACGTTTCTTTACGTCCTCTCACTGTCAACTGCGTTTATTTTCAGCAAACATGTGTAAATATTTGTATGAACATAACAAGATTCAACAACTGAGACATAAACTGAACAACTTCCACGGACATGTGACTAACAGAAATGGAATACTGTAACGTTAGGAATATAGCTTAGCTATATTCCTAACTAGCTAACGGTAGCTCGGTATCTAGCTGGCTAGTTGGCTACAAATTTAGCTAGCGTTAGCAAACAATCCGCACAGACAAAAGTTATTTGCTATCGTAAGTTTCAGGCTTGTAACATTAACAGTATTTGTGCTGGGCATACACTACACGATTTCACCACGTTGTTGCCGTCCCAGACACATTTTCATGATTAGGGTGAAATCCTAGCTATGAACTTGGGCTAGGATCAGTACGCCAGGAATCGCATAGTTTGAGCAGGTCAATGACACACAAATGGCTGTTCCGTTCTCTAGACTCCTGTCGATGTCCGTTCTGAAATGTCAGAAAATGATCGGTCTTTGTAGTATGAGCAGTGCTACGACGCGATTGGACAAGGACTACTGCCAATAGCCGATAAGCTCTCAGCATGTGAGACCAAAACAATTATAGTGAAGTGGAAAGCAACAACAAGCAGGTTGTCACTAGTTACCACAGCCAAAACTTTGGCTATATTGTAAACATTTATAAAAACAAACTTGTTGGTTGTTAGGCATAAGGTCAGCAATGTGGTTAGGTTTAAAATCAGATTTTAGGAAGATAAATTGTAGATTAGGTGGGGCTAACTATTTAAAAAAAAATATATTTAACCTTTATTTACTGGTTTAGCCATAATTATGACAGATTGGTAGAGTTGTGGAAAGAATGCAGCTGTCTTTTCAATACAAGTTTTCATCTCCAATTCCCTATGTACAATATAAGTCCATATCTACCCAACCATTTGCACATCCATATTCTGCGCCGCCTTGTCTTTTTTTTTATGCTTCTGCACATAATAACAGAGTTGTGAACTCGAGTCACAACTTAATTATTTGAGACTCGACTTATAAAATGACTTGGACTTGGAACCTCGAGACTCGACTTTGACTTGAAATTATCTGGCCAGGTTTTATGTTTTGTCACTCATTTTGTGGCACAGAGTCTACGTGGATTACTCTCTACACGCAGCCAGAGTCATTAGCTGCAGCATTGCCCTTGAAAAAAACCCTGCAACAGACAGGGTTCACACAAGGTGCTTAACGTACTTGAATTTGGCCCTCTGACAAGTACTGGAATACTTTGAAAATCTGACATCTTCTCAAGTTGGTACTTGAAAAGTACTTGAATTAAAATGAGAGGAGGACAGAAAATTATAAAATATATTCATATGAAAAATGATAGGAAAATGTATTGGTCTTGTGGTGGACATTTAACACCAGGGACACCTGAAGTCAATATTAAATGAATCACTCTTTATCAGCAAGCTGGAGCAGTTACAACAAACTCTGCACACTAAGTACAGGTCAATCAGAAGCTCTGCCGGGGCGGTCCCTTCAGTTCTCTTATATACTGCTTACACGGACATATTTGCATGATTTACATGATTAATTATTCATCATAAACGTTGGCTCCTGCATGTGACTGACCAATACCTCATGAGGCTTCCTCTCTCCAAGTTGAGACATTGAAACTGAGATACCTCAGTTCCCACAGCAATGTTCTGGGCGTACTGCCAAGTTCCTTATCAGTGATAGTGAGGATTCCTCCATACACGAGCAGTCAGTCACCTGCATGAACCTATCTAATTGGTTATCAAATCAAAATCAAATCAAATTTATTTATATAGCCCTTCTTACATCAGCTGATATCTCAAAGTGCTGTACAGAAACCCAGCCTAAAACCCCAAACAGCAAGCAATGCAGGTGTAGAAGCACGGTGGCTAGGAAAAACTCCCTAGAAAGGCCAAAACCTAGGAAGAAACCTAAAGAGGAACCAGGCTAGGAGGGGTGGCCAGTCCTCTTCCAGTCCGCCAAGATGTTCAAATGTTCATAAATGACCAGCATGGTCAAATAATAATAATCACAGTAGTTGTCGAGGGTGCAACAAGTCAGAACCTCAGGAGGTAATGTCAGTTGGCTTTTCATAGCCGATCATTGAGAGTATCTCTACCGCTCCTGCTGTCTCTAGAGAGTTGAAAACAGCAGGTCTGGGACAGGTAGCACGTCCGGTGAACAGGTCAGGGTTCCATAGCCGCAGGCAGAACAGTTGAAACTGGAGCAGCAGCACGGACAGGTGGACTGGGGACAGCAAGGAGTCATCATGCCAGGTAGTCCTGAGGCATGGTACTAGGGCTCAGGTCCTCCGAGAGAGAGAAAGAAAGAAAGAGAGAATTAGAGAGAGCATACTTAAATTCACACAGGACACCGGATAAGACAGGAGAAGTACTCCAGATATAACAGACTGACCCTAGCCCCCCGACACATAAACTACTGCAGCATAAATACTGGAGGCTGAGACAGGAGGGGTCAGGAGACACTGTGGCCCCATCCGATGATACCCCCGGACAGGGCCAAACAGTCAGGATATAACCCCACCCACTTTGCCAAAGCACAGCCCCCACACCACTAGAGGGATATCTTCAACCACCAACTTACCATCCTGAGACAAGGCTGAGTATAGCCCACAAAGATCTCCGCCACGGCACAACCCAAGGGGGGGCGCCAAACCCCCCTTGGGTTATTAGAAAAGTAGCATTGATTTGATACACAAACATAACATTTTCACTCACAGTGTTTTATTTCCTCATGTTTCACGCTCTGGTTGCCAGGCGAGCTCGCTCATTCCACCAACACTGCCACTCAGCCAGGCAGGTACAGAACTGACTGATTAGGCGCCGCGAAACGTCACATCAATAGCTAAAATACTGGGCAAATTGAGTACAACAGTATGAGTCATAATACCCATAAAACCTAGCAGTAAAACCTGGAAATGGTTCCAATAGTTTTTTCACCATTCATTTTTGTGTCAGGGATTTTAGAACTACTTCATATAAGGTCTGTGTTTCGTGTAGGCTTACCCTGGCGTGGCGTTTTCATAACCGCGCAAATATCTTGGACACGGTAACTTCTATCAATATATGCACCTGTAAAAAATAAATGCAAATTAGCCGCTAATGTGGCTATCATACAGAACTACTCATCCCTCAAGGCACATTTCTCTGTGCAAACTCATTGACAAGTAGCAAGTAACCTAGCAACTAACGTAGATATTATAGCCTTTTTAGTTTCTCGTGTAAATAATTGATATCGTGTATTTCTTGTGTGTATTCTCGTTTAGCGCTTTTCAAACTACCTAGCTAGCTACATTAGCATGTTTTAATTACTAGATTGTCACTAGATTGTCACATACACATTATTGCGGGTGTAGCGAAATGCTTATGTTCCTAACTCCAACAGTGCAGTATTATCTAACAATTCATAACAATACACACAAATCTAAAAGTAAAAGAATGGAATTAAGAAATATATAAATATTAGGACGAGCAATGTCAGAGTGGCATTGACTAAAATACAGTAGAATAGAATACTGTATATACAGTGGGGCAAAAAAGTATTTAGTCAGCCACCAATTGTGCAAGTTCTCCCACTTAAAAAGATGAGAGAGGCCTGTAATTTTCATCATAGGTACACAACTATGACAGACAAAATGAGGGAAAAAAATCCAGAAAATCACATTGTAGGATTTTAAATTTATTTGCAAATTATGGTGGAAAATAAGTATTTGGTCAATAACAAAAGTTTATCTCAATACTTTGTTATATACCCTTTGTTGGCAATGACAGAGGTCAAACGTTTTCTGTAAGTCTTCACAAGGTTTTCACACACTGTTGCTGGTTTTTTGGCCCATTCCTCCATGCAGATCTCCTCTAGAGCAGTGATGTTTTGGGGCTGTTGCTGGGCAACACGGACTTTCAACTCACTCCAAAGATTTTCTATGGGGTTGAGATCTGGAGACTGGCTAGGCCACTCCAGGACCTTGAAAAGCTTCTTACGAAGCTTTTCAAGCTTCGTTACTCATATGAGATGAGCACTTTACTCATATGAGATGAGTAAAGCAGTAGGTAAACATTATTAAAGTGACTAGTGTTTCATTTCTAAAGTGGCCAGTGATTCCATGTCTATGTATATAGGGCAACAGCCTCTAAGGTGCAGGGTCGAATAACCGGGTGGTAGCCGGCTAGTGATGGCTTTTTAACAGACTGATGGTCTTGAGATAGAAGCTGTTTTTCAGTCTCTAAGCCCCAGCTTTGACGCACCTATACTGACCTTGCCTTCTGGATGATAGCGGGGTGAACAGGCCGTGGCTCGAAGGTTTGATGATGTTTTTGGCCTTACTGTGACATCGGGGGCTGTAGGAGTCCTGGAGGGCAGGCAGTGTGCCCCCGGTGATGCGTTGGGCAGACCACACCACCTTCTGGAGAGCCTTGCGGTTGCGGGCGGTGCAGTTGCCAGACCAGGCAATGATACAGCCCGACAGGATGCTCTCAATTGTGCATCTGTAAAAATTTGTGAGGGTCTTAAGGGGCCAAGCCAAATTTCTTCAGCTTCCTGTGGTGGAAGAGGCGCTGTTGCACCTTCTTCACCACACTGTCTGTGTGGGTAGACCATTTCAGATTGTCAGTGATGTGTACGCCGAGGAACTTGAAGCTGTTCACCTTCTTCACTGCGGTCCCGTCAATGTGGATAGGGGCATGCTCCCTCTGCTGTTTCCTGAAGTCCACGATCAGCTCCTTAGTTTTGTTGACATTGAGGAAGAGGTTATTTTTCTGGCACCACTCCGCCAGGGCCCTCACCTCCTCCTTGTAGGCCGTCTCGTCATTGTTGGTATTCAGGCCTACTACTGTTGTGTCATCTGCAAACTTGATGATTGAGTTGGAGTCATGTGTGGCCACGCAGTCATGGGTGAACAGGGAGTACAGGAGGGGCCTGAGCAAGCGTGATTTCTCTCCACCTAGGGGTCAGGAAGTCCAGGACCCAGTTGCACAGGTCAGGGTTCAGACCCAGGGACCCAGGCTTAATAATGAGCTTGGAGGGTACTATGATGTTGAAGACTGAGCTATAGCCAATGAACAACATTCTTACATAGGTATTCCTCTTGTCCAGATTGCATTGTCTGTGGATCTATTGGGGTGGTAAGAAAATTGAAGTGGGTCTAGGGCAGGTGTAGGCAAACCTTTTGGCTCAAGGGCCTGCGGGCTGTACTTTTGCCCCCCTTGGCACCATGGCAATGATAGTTGGTTAGCATGTCACCACTTAGAAAAGTCTGACTACACCAACAGTGAGCTAGCTAGCTAAATATCACCTGGTGGGCAAGCATGTTAGGCACCTTGGTTGGCTAGTTAGCTAAAGTTGACTAGCTAGCTTACAAAGGACTTGTGGGTTCAATGTTTTCCCCATACAAAACACAGAAATTGTTCCACAAGTCCATCTGTTGTACATGACTAATCAAATGACCTATGAAGTCAGTTAGAAATGTCAGCAGGGATGGAAATTAAGCTAGCCTGAGGCTAGTACTTTTCAGACTGGGCTAGTAGACAATGTTGTGCCAAACTAGGGAGATGCTGAGGATGAGTGATCAAGCCATCTACGAGTGAGTGGTCCAGTCCCATAGTCCTCGTCCCCAAACCCATGATAAACCCATGACTTTAGGGGAGTAAACTTTCCAACGCCTCATGGATGCCATTCTATGGCCCCATCAAGAGTATGCAGCAGGGTACATAGATGATGTGGTAATCCACAGCGAGGACTGGGACAGTCACCTCCTGCGACTGCGGGCGGTGCTCGTGATCCTAGAGGCTACAGGCCTGACAGCCAATCCCAAAAAATGCTGCCTGGGTCTGTCCGAAGCGGAGTACTTGGGATACACCGTGGGAAATGGAAAAATACACCCACAGGCGTATTCGGGACTGGCCGAATACACAATTCGGGACTGGCCTCGGCCCCAGACGAAGCGGGACGTCCGAGCCGTCTTGTGGATAACGGGATATTATCGCCGTTTCATCCCTGGATATGCAACCATTGCCACCCCCATCACAAACCTCATCAAGAAAAACCTGCCAAACCGTGTAGCGTGGAAGGACAAGACGAAAGACGCCTTCCAGTTTCTAAAATATAGCCTGTGCTCTGAACCCATCCTGCAGGCTAATGACTTCTCCCAAGAGTTCATTGTGCAGGCCTGGGATACGGGGCTCGGGGCCATCCTAGCTCAGGGTGAAGGTGAAGCAGAGAGGCCTATTCTCTTCATAAGTAGGAAGCTCAGTGGTCGGGAACAGAGATATGCTACCGTAGAGAAAGAGGCCCTAGCCATTAAGTGGGCCCTTGATTATCTCTGGTACTACGTACTCGGGCGTAGGTTTGCCCTCGTTACTGACCACGCTCCCCTCGCTTGGATGGCTGGTAAGAGAAACAATAACAACAGAATAGCCAGATGGTTTCTTGCATAACAACCGTTCTCTTTCCATGTCATCCACAGGGCTGGATTGAGGAACGGGAATGCGGACGCGCTGTCCCGACGCCACTTTGATGGCGCTTCTGGCGGCCGGCCCTCTGGTCCGGTCCTGAGGGGGGAGGTATGTGGAAGGACCACCAGAGGGCAGGCTGGTTCCACGGATAGTAACCCAGCCCGGCATGTGAGTCAAGGTGATCAGAGGCAATTAAGCACAGCTGACGGTACTAATGATCTATTCTCTTTCCCCTACAAGAGAGGAGGGAACCGGCAGTGAGGGGGACTGGAGGAAGAGAAGAGTGTTTGCTTCGACAAAGGAGAGGACGTACCTTTCGGAAGGGAGAAGAAGAGGACAAACTACCTCTTGGGAATGGCCACCATGGATCCGGACCACCACCCGAAGGGAGCTCTCCACGAACAGATATTTAAGGCGGTGACACACCCGTGATTTATGTTATAGTTTGAAGATACTCGCCTTGTGTTCCTTGTTCTTGAAAAGAAAGATTTGTGTTTTCATTGTGAGATCATCCTTGATTGTGTTGGAGGGTTTGAGAAAGAAATACCTCAATAGAGAACTTTGTTCAATTAAGAACCTGCTACTGCTGTTCGTTAGGCATACTCATCTTGTTGGCTGACGAAAAGTAAGTGTGGACAGTTCTTCCAACATCTTCATTATGCACATTGGAATTGGATAAGGACACGCACAGTTGCATCCCGAAGTGTCTGTCTTCATTTGTAGCCTGTGAGAGAACTTGATCATGTGAAGGAGAGCCATGTGAGTGAGAGGTGCTTCAGAGCACGCAGCACTAAGAGAGAAGGGAACAATGGCCACAGGCTGCAAAGGGCATGGATTATTTTGGGGTGCGTTATGGCCACATAAAAGGGAAATTTGAGGCATTATCAAGTGCTTGTCAAATTGTGAATGAGATACTGATGAAGTGTGTACAGCCTGCGCAAAAAAACAAATCAGAGCTCATGGCTTCCAAGCGACTTTTTTCAAATCATCATTAGCGTCGCATCATGAAGCATTACAATGTATTAAAAATCAAAACATATAGCCCAACATTTGTAGAACAACTAAAGTTACATTAATAACTTAAATTAAGCATATATGAGTACTTATTTATTTGTTAACTGCTCAACACAGAATAGCATGTGCACAGTCCCTTAAATCATTTGGAGAAAATATCCTTTCTATTTTATTCAGCTATGTTCAATTAGATTATGCATACTATAAAATAATATACAATCATGCCACAGAATTCTAACCAAATCTTGTCTGCTAAATGAACTACTGTACCTCACAGCCATATGGCATAGCCAGATCGGGACCTAACATAACTCAGAGTATGCTATTCTGTTCTTCTGAAATATAAATTTTTCATATCATGTTTCTTTAGACCTGCCTAAAATAAATAATGGATTTATTGTGAAGTTGTAGGCTATATTACATGGATTTATTAGACTTTTTAAAATGTACAGTGGGGAGAACAAGTATTTGATACACTGCCGATTTTGCAGGTTTTCCTACTTACAAAGCATGTAGAGGTCTGTCATTTTTATCATAGGTACACTTCAACTGTGAGAGACGGAATCAAAAAAAAAATTCTCCAGAAAATCACTTTGTATGATTTTTAAGTAATTAATTTGCATTTTATTGCATGACATAAGTATTTGATACATCAGAAAAGCAGAACTTAATATTTGGTACAGAAACCTTTGTTTTTAATTACAGAGACCATACGTTTCCTGTAGTTCTTGACCAGGTTTGCACACACTGCAGTAGGGATTTTGGCCCACTCCTCCATACAGACCTTCTCCAGATCCTTCAGGTTTCGGTGCTGTCGCTGGGCAATACGACTTTCAGCTCCCTCCAAAGATTTTCTATTGGGTTCAGGTCTGGAGACTGGCTAGGCCACTCCAGGACCTTGAGATGCTTCTTACGGAGCCACTCCTTAGTTGCCCTGGCTGTGTGTTTCGGGTCGTTGTCATGCTGGAAGACCCATCTTCAATGCTCTTACTGAGGGAAGGAGGTTGTTGGCCAAGATCTCGCGATACATGGCCCCATCCATCCTCCCCTCAATACGGTGCAGTCGTCCTGTCCCCTTTGCAGAAAAGCATCCCCAAAGAATGATTTTTCCACCTCCATGCTTCACGGTTGGGATGGTGTTCTTGGGGTTGTACTCATCCTTCCTCTTCCTCCAAACACGGCGAGTGGAGTTTAGACCAAAAAGCTCTATTTTTGTCTCATCAGACCACATGACCTTCTCCCATTCCTCCTCTGGATCATCCAGATGGTCATTGGCAAACTTCAGACGGGCCTGGACATGCGCTGGCTTGAGCAGGGGGACCTTGCGTGCGCTGCAGGATTTTAATCCATGACGGCGTAGTGTGATACTAATGGTTTTCTTTGAGACTTTGGTCCCAGCTCTCTTCAGGTCATTGACCAGGTCCTGCCATGTAGTTCTGGGCTGATCCCTCACCTTCCTCCTGATCATTGACGAGGTGAGATCTTGCATGGAGCCCCAGACCGAGGGTGATTGACCGTCATCTTGAACTTCTGCCATTTTCTAATAATTGCGCCAACAGTTGTTGCCTTCTCACCAAGCTGCTTGCCTATTGTCCTGTAGCCCATCCCAGCCTTGTGCAGGTCTACAATTTTATCCCTGATGTCCTTACACAATGGTCTTGGCCATTGTGGAGAGGTTGGAGTCTGTTTGAGTGTGTGGCCAGGTGTCTTTTATACAGGTAACGAGTTCAAACAGGTGCAGTTAATACAGGTAATGAGTGGAGAACAGGAGGGCTTCTTAAAGAAAAACTAACAGGTCTGTGAGAGACGGAATTCTTACTGGATGGTAGGTGATCAAATACTTATGTCATGCAATAAAATGCAAATGAATTACTTAAAAATCATACAATGTGATTTTCTGGATTTTTGTTTTAGATTCCGTCTCTCACAGTTGAAGTGTACCTATGGTAAAAATGACAGACCTCTACATGCTTTGTAAGTAGGAAAACCTGCAAAATCGGCAGTGTATCAAATACTTGTTCTCCCCACTGTATATGTTCCAAAGGTCTGCATCAGTGGCTTGTAGGCTATGTGTGGCCGGCCAGACCTACCTGTCTGGCCTGGGGGACCTAGTCGACTGGTCCAATGTGGCTGAACGACTAGTACTATATGGCAGGCTGACTGTTACTATCTGGCCGGCAGCCCACTGGTCTTATCTGGCAACATCTAGTGGAAAGCCTTTCCAGAAGAGTGGAGGCAATTATATCAACAAAGTGATATCTTCAAACTCCATATTAATGCCGCTGATATGGAATGAGATGTTCGGCAAGCAGGTGTCCACATACTTTTGGTCATGTAGTGTATATTGATCATTTGAGGCACATTCTTCCATGTAAATGAAGTTCAAGAACCATCCAGTCCATTAGTGGAATATAAGCGGCAATTAAGCATATAGGAGTACTTATTTCTTTGTTAACCGCTCAACACAGAATAGCCGCACGTGCACACTCCTTTTAAGCACATATTTTGACATGCTTTTGATGACTTAGACTGTGATTGTTTTTTTTATATACTAGAATAGGTTTGGTTAAAAATGTGTTTATGTATAGAGTTCTTCTCATTGGGTGGAAAGCTCTGAGTAAGCTATGAGTAGTCTACATATCAAGAAGAGGCTGTAGAGAAGATACATCTTTGCATCTGATTGACGATTCATGGTTATTTTTCATCTAGGAAAATTCCACTCCTGGAATTTATTTTTCTTAAAGTTTCTCTCTCACTTAATTTCCAGGTCAAAGGTGATACGTGTTTTTCTACAAACCTTTTGTTGAATGGTCATTGATAAATACTGTTTCTAGTATGTTAGAGATGGGATTCTGCTCAAGGTTGAGCATGTGTTTAGGAATAAGCACTGCATTCTGCTCATTAAGTACAGAAATAGCAAACAAATGCACTTTGGGTGGTTTACATATGTAGTATCTGGTCTTTAACTACCAGATTTTTTAGTCTTACAATTTTGTTTTACGTTATTGGTTGGTTGGATTTATATACAAATTTCCTCGATGCTCGAAGCACTTCATTAACGTTGTACGGGGGAAACACTACATCCATGAGCAATATGTCGTAACCACCTGGGTGATGCCATGGTAGCCATTATGCACCAGACAGCTCACACATCAGCTATCACAGTGCAGAGATGAGGAGAGTGAATCAATTTATGTTGTGTCATTTCTTTGTCTGATTACAAGTTATTCAGATTGTTTCCTCTTATCCTAAATACTGCTAAAATACGGGGGAACATAAAATACACATAAAATAACTCAAAACACAGACACCTGAGTAAATAGGTATTCATTTCTTGCTAGAATCATCCTTTAATACATAACACAGCTAATACAAATGGGAAAAAAAGATACACCGACCGAGACCAGTATTGTATACTGTTGTTATATGTATGCTTTGTAATTGACTTTGGGAGAAAAATAACATGGTTCTCTCATATATTTCTTTGTGGTTCAGTTAGAGATCATTTTATAGACGTTTGAAACCAAATCCATTGAAAAAGGACACGAGTACATAATATACAACAAGGCACTGAGTAAGAATCCTGCATATCTTTGGGTGGAGCTACCGCCCGCGGAGTTCCAGTGAAATGCTGTGGAGTGTCGCTTATGTTAAAGCAACCTTGCAGGAACTTTACGAGAACTTTGCTGGTAGAGGGAAATAATGAAGCACCTTCCAAGCTGGAGATCTTTGAGTATGTACTGCCATGTGTTTTTGGTCCAGATGTTTAAAGTAGACGTGATTATTTTTGGACCAAGCTGCCCTATCTATATTATAATACACTAAGCTTTCTAAGCTGCGGGAGGGTCTAATAACATTTTGTGCAAATTTTCAGAATTTTTGTCTTGTTTCCAGATTTTTGTGTTTGGAATGGCACTGTTGCTATGGCATCATGTCAATGCCATTACGAAGTAATTTCACTCCCAAGGCAAAGCCTATAAAAGCATGGGTTCAGCTACTCAGTGGGTATAGCAATAATCATGCCCAGACGCAGACGATCTACTTCTCGCCCAGTCCGCAGGAGGCGTAAAGAACTCTTAGGTCCCTAGTTAGAAAGTTAAGTCCCTTCCCTTACTAGCCCATCAGGTAAGTGTCCTTTGGGCTGCAAAGCTCACTAGGCAAAAGTCTTCTAAATAAAAAGGAGGACTTCAAACTAACTACGACCTACAGTATGTTCAATCAGATTAAGTGTTAACCGGCAATAGCAGACATCCACATAGTGGCGGTGTTGGAGGTGCAACTGCATTGGAGCCATAAATCGGTAAGCAGCTGCTCTTGCGATCATTGTCATGAAGCCACACCCGCCCCACTCATGTTAGAAGTTCCGAACGAGAATGTGTAGGTTATATAGAACTGATTACCCTCAAATTGAAAAATCATTAAAACGAATGAGGATTTCTATCATCCTATTTGAGGTGTAGATTACATCTCACATTCCAGTGTTCGAACTTGTAAACACAGATGCAGATGGGATTTCTGTTCATGCGACTCTGCAGCAACTGGCGATGTACGCTTTAGGAGTAATGCTGGGATCCAATTCTTTATTTGACAGCTCTAATGCGGTGCCACCTCCGACACAGCAAAAACAGCCGCTATGCAGATGTCGGCTAAATCGGATCTGATTCAAAGGAGCTCTCAGGCTAGGATTCAATCAGATCTGCTTCAGTTGACACCTGCATAGCTGGTGTTTTGGCGGTGTCTGAGGTGTAACTACATTAAGAGCTGTCAAGCCACAATAAGGATTTGTATCAGCCTAATCGAGGTGTAGAGGCTGCATGGGATTATTACTAATGTGACTAGGTCCATCCAATGGCAATTTCCACAATAGCCTACCGCACAGAGCTACTTGTGGATTTGATGTGGTTCTAGCTCCGACATAGCCAAAACAACCGATATGCAAATGTCGGCTGAAGCGGATCTGAATAAATTGTGCCCTTTCGCTTTTGAATATTTTCTTTTTTTTTTGGTTTGGATTGGCACCGCTATGGGAGATGATGCTGTCATAAAGCATTTGATGTAAGTTAAGATGTACATTTGTGGGCCATAATAATTGACTGGACATTCCTAATTACCATGGCAATTAGGCCTCACAATAGTAATATTACATTTGCAACATGCAGTACAGTATAAGCTGCACTGCTACGCTTATAGTCTATGGCAGGCAGTGGGTAAAATCTTCAACAGTATCTCATGGTGACCCGCTGCCCTGTTTTCCCCCAACTCTTAAAAGTGAGGTATATAATGAGTTAAATAAGCACGAGTCAAATAAGCACTAGGCCTAAAATCCTTTCAAATAATGCTGTCAAATAAAGCGAGGTATATAATGAGTCAAATAAGTACTAGGCCTGAAACATAGTCCTTTGTAGACACACTGGAGAGGTGGAAAATCCACTTCCACACTTTGAAGTGGTCGCGTCCATGCAAACTACACATTTTAGCAGGTCACTTCACGCAAAACTTTATATTTTCGGGGCAGCTGAAACTCTGATTTGGTCAAACAGTACAATATTGATTCCTGCATGAAAGTGTTTGCCTTGCCCCGTTTCTCCCTGTGTGCTCCGAGTAGTCTAGATGGACACAAGGGAAGAGAAGAATGCAATAATTGTGGAGCATTTAAAAATCCAATCGCAAGAAGAAACCGTAGGCTACTATTGTAGTTTTGGTTTCGAGTTTCCCCTTCCTCAGTGATTAGCCCCAAGTGTGATAGCTTATTTGTACAAAAGTACATTTTTCTCTATTAAACAAAATAAATCTGCAATTCTGAAGCCCTATTTTGATAGTAATATTCTAGCAACAATAGCCTAATTGTCAATCCAAAATTCATGCCAATCACTCACTGGTTTAGGTATGCCTATTTCACATCAAAATCTATTTATCATGCATTCCTGCTTGGACATGTTAGATGACACAACTTGAGTTGAGAAAATTGGTATACCCAGAAAGCCGAACAAATGTTTGATTTGTAGGAGGGGGAAATTTTCATTAAATCAAATAATTAATTTCCAACGATTTACCGTCTGTAAGGATGGGGTGCCGCTAAGCAGTCTGCTATTTTAAGGGTTTATTTCAAGCACTTTTAACCCTTTAATCACTGTCAATGCTCCCCTTTCAACAATCATTATATATTTAAAAATGCCACTTGAAAATCATTTGAGTATTGAGTTGCATATTTCAATTTATTGATAATAAAAGAGATGCTTCCTTAACAATCGGCAGGCCCCGAGTATCCCAAAGCTTAGAAGTGGGCGTCCAATTGAGGTTTCATCCATTAGAAGAACCAAACATGGTACTCATGAGTTGGTAGAAGTTTCTCCTAACCGCTGGTCCAGGGTCAGATTTTTTTTAAATCTGGGGTTGGGTAATCTGATCCTCGATCTGTGGTTAGGGACAACTTCTACCTTGAGCCCTTATAGATTCTGACTGGCCATGCCCCAACTCCGCACACTCATAGGAACCACCCCAGTAACACGAGTCTCACCCTGTAACAAAAGCCCTTGTCATGGTAGCACGTTAGCATCTTAGCATAAGAAAGACAAAGCTAGCTGGTTAGCAATAAGAGCCATGAGAAAGTCAGTCTGGCCCAGAGTGTTCAAAATCACGTTTCTCCAAAACATTGAGGGAAAGGTGTCCTGACAAGGCTGTCGCAGGACTCAACCTCCCCCAGCCCTCTGCTAAGTGATGAAAGGTGAAAGGTCTTGGACGACACCTCACCAGTTGCTACACTGGCTACCGTAGCTGCTGATGGATGCAGAGTTGCTGTAGCGCTTTTTTACGATCATGCTAATGTATGCTTTCATCAGCTTGGCAATGTCCATAACCTGGGGAAAGAGTGAAGGAGGCGCGGTTAGGACCTTACAGTTGACACAGTCGCTGTATAACAGAAAATGGTTTGCAACACTTTCTATGGACGTATAATTATAATACCGTGTACCATTATTACATTGCATTAAAAAACATTCCATTACCACCATGGCTCCTTATAACAGCATATATAATGCACAAATGGGATCATGGGTGGCTTAACATACCAGACTGGTCTCGAAGAGCAGTTCGCGGCCCTCCACGGCTATTTTGTAGGCATTTGGCAGTGGGGCCCCAAAAGAAAGGATGAGCTCATAGGGGAAGACCTCCAGGGGCCAGGGTTCGCCACGCTTATACACCGAGATGGCCTCCCTGCTCACCCCCAGCCACAGCTCCACTGGGAAGGCCCCGTCACAGGACTAGGAAAGGAGACAAGAAGGAGACATGGTATGAGTAGGAGAAATGGGTCAACGATGGTGATAGATTCACTTATAGAGTTTTCCATTTCGGTCCGGATCTGGGCGTTATTTTTTGGTTTCAGTCCAACACTATGCATCCTCATCAAGCCCTTGCATCAGGATTGTGATCACAAGGGACTAAATGTAAGAAAACGGACTGAATCAACAGGGAAATACAAATCAATTAGTTTTCCGGATTTTTTTTTATTTAAAATTTTCCATTGCGTGCCCTAATGAACACTAGGTGTGATAGTGGTAGAGTAGAACCAAAAATGACTGAGGGTCCCAGACGAAACGGCTTAAGAAACCCTGTGCTAAAATTGAAATGTAAACCACTATTTGGTAAGGGCCACTCACCTCCACTTCGAAGAGCGTGGATCCGTAGCCGGGCCACTCTTTGACCAGTGCCATGTACTTCACCATGGCCAGCTCCTGGTTCATCCCCTGCAGCTTCTTCCACTTGTCCACCAGGCTGGTTCGTGCTGCCGCTATCTCTTCCCTCATCCAGGCCTCGAGCGTGTTCTCCTCCTCCAACTTCTGGCGGCTCATTGAGCCGCTCCTGAAACTACGCCTTAGCGTTCCCTCCAGGAAGCTGGAGCGTTTCTTCTCCGAGGTTCCATCGGAACGGTCCACCACTGACCCCATGCCCAAACCAGTGGCCGGGGAGAAAGTCTTGGCGGAATTTTGGACGCGGGCACGCAACCGAGTCATAGGGAACACCTGAGACATTTCGGGCACGGTAGCTTGGGGGTTGTAGTCTCCGAGGAGGTATTGTAGTCTCAGGGCAGCCAGGAACTGGAGGGTCTCCTCCGGGGCTGGGTAATGGCCTCTGATCACCGCCTCATGGGCCTGGAGGAGGACAAGAGAAAGAGAGAGGAGGAAAGAGGAAAAAGAGGGGGGGAAAGTGAAAGAGATTGTCTTTGACAAGCTGTTATCATCGGATTAACGTTTAGACTGGCAGACACACAGCCAACACAACAAGTACGGATCTTGATAATTGAAAGTCTGTAGACCGACCGACAGACAGAAACAGTGTGGATGGATGTTTTTTTTCGCTGGTTCATACCTGCTCAAACATGAAGGCAAACTCGACACAGTCCTTGGGTACATTATCTGTGTCTAAGAAGCAGTAAAGCTTAAAATAGAACTTCCAGCCTGTCTGGGTCTCATCTTGACTTGCAGAGAGCCTGGAAAAGATGAGTGAGTGTTACTAGTACTGTTCACAGACTCACACACACAACACATTCTCACACCAGTTAAGGGCAGTCAGGGTAGGCTAATAAAATAGGTGTTAAATGAAATAAAAAATAAATAAATAATTGCCATCTCTTTTGGTTATCTAATGTTTTTTCTCAATGTTTTTTTTTTTACTACATCCAAATCTCTCGTTGATCTGTTCCTACCTTCCCATCTAGTCAAATCGTTGACATGCGCAGCCCTTCCTTACTCCACTCAATGCATAGGCCTTGCTGTTTATACTAGCTTCACCTGTTGCATTGAGCAGAGTTCATATGTTGCGCATTCGTATTGTCTTTAAAGCTTAAACATTATTTGGGCGTGTCTAAAAGCTAGCCAGTGAGCAAAAACAACCGGACAAAATGGACACTATACAGCACCTAAAAGAAATTCCAAGTTGGTGTAGGCTACGTCATAACAGAGAAGTGGTATCAGACGAAAGGACAGAAAATGATCTGATCATTTAGAATGGCTGCGCTACCTATAGCTGCCTCTGCTGTTTCAGCTTTTCAACAGGGTACAACAGAAGGCTGCTACTGCGACCTCAACAACCTGATGACCTCATCAAACACGAAGAATCTGCATCGCACATCTAACATCAGATCACGGATCGATCTGCCGTTAAATGAGCAGCGAAAAACAACATGTCACCATGCACAATCAAAGGTAGCATAAAGGCAAACCGTGAGATTTTGAAGAAGGACCTTATTAGAGAGAGCAACATGTTTAGGGAAACAAGAGTTAGTATTTTTGGGGTAATGATGAACGCAGACACTTGGGTGTCTATATCAAGGACTATATCAAACAGAATACAGAAGGATTTGATTGAAGCAGTCAGTGATGTAAGGACAGACGAATGGACCTAATTTACAAGTAAAGGTAGGACTAAATGCATTTTCTTTTGCAATTTGCGGGTTAGGCTACTGTTGAATGAACATGAGAATAACGGTTTATTGGTGTATTCAAACTTGTAAAACGTAATCAGTGTGTGTGAAATGACCTGTGCCCACAAACCGTCTCCTGGCTTGTCCACAAGCGGAAAGAATTATAGCCGGCGTGACAAAGATGCTGTCCATTGAGCACCACAGAGTTAACCTGCCCCAGCGCTATCCAATCATCAGTGCTGAATCCTCAGCTACCGGTATAAAATATCTTCCTTTGTAGCTTACTTTTCTCATTTTCGCCATTGTTTGGTCGAGTTTGCTTTATTTACCTTGATAAAGTATGTCATATTTTTGATTTCGGCCTTTTATTTCAATGTAGATTTATTGTTGGAGCTATCTGTTGTATGGTAAACTTGGGCTTCATCAAGGTTTATTATTGAGTAAATCTGGCTTTGATAATAGCCTGTGCCTACTCAGCCACCGCACGTCACTGACACACACACACTTTAATCACACAAACGTACTTTTCAAACTTGGCAAGGACGTCAGCCACCACTGTGCGGCTCTCAATGGCTTTGTCAGTGGTGTCATTGTGCTCAAACAGGGCAAACATGTTCCTGCTGTCCTCCATGGCCAAGCCCCGTATTAGCTTCTCCACCACCTGGGGGACACACACACACAGTTATCAACTGTGAAGTAAGCAATAAAACAAATGAGTCAAAGTAACAAAAATGGGACAAAAAAGTAAACTTTTTGCATTTTACGGTGGTTATCTTCAGCTCACTTACCTCCCGTACACAGCACACTGTAGACAGATATGGTTTGATTTTGTTTAAGGTTATTTCAGTCCGTTACCCATTAACATTGCCTTTGGATCACCGCCACCCTAAACTCCCAACTTGTTTCCCTCCCCGGCTCTCACCTCTCCGGCGGTGGTGTGAGAGTTGATGGTGATTTTGCAGGAGCCTCCGCCATGGCAGTGCACCGTGGTGGTCATATCCTGGCGCGCCACCACTGCCCGGATCTCCTCCTGGGAGGGTACGTACTCCCGGCCACGCGTCTTCTTCAGGGAATCCAGGCCGAATGAGGCGTAGCGTTCTATCTCCATGCCCGGGAAGAGCTCCCGAGTCCTGGAGGAGAAACAGAGGGGGAGCCCTGTTATGCTGGTGCCTTTGTTGAGTTTTAAGGCTCTGCGTTACTAATGAAGCTTTACTTTCATGACCTGGAAATAACATTTCAGGATGCGCTTCACCAGATGTGAATTCTCCATGACCTGCTAGCTAACACCATATTTTACGTCTATGAATGTGACGTGGTCATTTGGTAACACTTTATATGAAGGGGGTATACATAACATAGCCGGTGCACTCAGACTGGTGCGTAAATAGTGTGTCAGGAGGTTGGGTACGGTGACTGTAAAAACATGAATTTCCGTTATACTGATGACTAAAGAGCTATTCGAAGGGACTTTTATTTAAAAATGTTTTATGATTGATGATAAATAAATGTGTTATGACGGGTGTTATGAATAGTATTGCAACACTCATAAAGGTGTTATGAATAGTATTGCAACACTCATAAAGGTGTTATGACGTGTTCCAATAAGGTGTTACCCCCTTCATATAAAGTGCCACTGCTCATTTAGCAGATGGTTTTATGCAAAGTGTTTTACAATCGGCTATCAAAAATACCCAACATGTGTGGCCCACAACACTCTGATCCTTCTTATGTGTCGTTCAACAAAAATCAAGACGGACCAAATCTCATATTTGCTACAACACTGGGCCCTCTCACCTCTTGAAGTGGAACTTGAGGTACTTGAGGATTCCGCGCGATGGCATGAACGTGCAGCACATGCATGCCAGGATCCTCCAGCTGCACAGGTTCCCAGGGCTGCAGGGCTGTGGGGGGCGAGTGGTCTGCTTGACCAGCTGGCAGTAGAGCTCATCCCTCAGGGGCCTCAGCTCCTGGCCCGTCTGCAGCACACCCTGGATGATGGTCACGGGGTCGGTAACACCCTCCAGGTGCTGCAGCGAGTTGAACATCTTGAGCGCCTCGTCCTGGAGCGTCGTGTAGCCCTTGTTCCTCAGGGCTGCAGAGGGGAAAAGGGGTAGGTAAGGGACGATTATAGATATTAACTCAATATTTTCAAAACAGGACCTGTCTAATATTATAGTGTGTGTGTGTGTGTGTGTGTGTGGCCCTAGTTTTTCAACGCTGTTTAGGGGAGAGGGAAGAGGTTACTGTCAGTTGGTGAAAAGTGAGAGAGAGAGCGAGAGAGAGAGAAATAAAAAGTGTGTGTGTGTGTGTGTGTGTGTGTGTGTGTGTGTGTGTGTGTGTGTGTGTGTGTGTGTGTGTGTGTGTGTGTGTGTGTGTGTGTGTGTGTGTGTGTGTGTGTGTGTGAGAGATAGATAGATAGATACATGTGTGTGCATGTAGAGGGAAAGAAAGAGGTTGCTATCAGTTGGTGATGTTGTTGAGGGAGGGAGCGGGTGCATAATGAAAGGAGCATGCGATCTTACAGCTGATGTGGATGTCTCCGTAGGGCAGGGGCAGCAGTGGCGAGTGGAGCGGGTGGTGACTGTAGCGCAGGATGGGGTTCCTCTTATAGATTTGCTCCACCACCTCAGAGTTCAGACAGTTCTCCTATGGATACAGAATGACATGAGAATCACATCGGAGAGGAGTAAAGGACGATTCAATCTAATTATTTCTCGCAAATAAATCTATCACTATTATTTAAATACACATAATCATGGCTGTCATGTTTCCAGAGTGACTTAGTTTTTTCATGAACTTTTATTTCAAAATGATTGAAAAACCTTGATGTCTTGGATGAGCTTCTGGGTGGGGGTGTTGATGGGGGCCTTGGTGTCGATGACGTTCTGCATGGCGCTGGCCCAGCGCGTGGACTCGTTCAGGAGCTTGGTGTAGAGACGGTACGAGTGCTTCCGGCCGTAAACTGTGACGTTCCAGTAACCTGGGAAACGAAAAGAGTGGAGGATTTAAAATTACAATTATATTTACTGAAAATTTATGAATTCAGTCTCAGTTGTTTTGGATATCATCTAGATCCAGGGCTATATGAGCAGGACTATTTTCTAAGTAAGATCAACATGAATCATTTTTAACATTAAACCTGTCTTTGTATTTTATTAAAACAGAAAAAAATATGATTTTTAGTTAAACAGAAAAATGAAGTAAGGGTATCTTAAGTATGATCTCCTGATTGTACGTAGACTATACATTTACATAAATCTGTTTTCGTTATAAAAAAAATATTTGTTTAGTTTTTCCCCAAATTCAGTTCTCTCAGTTTTGTTTTTCTAAGTTTCTATTTTACAAATGTTTTCATTTTTTTTCAGTTTTTTGCTCTCAATCACACAGCAACATTGGAAGTCCACAACAATGCTTAAACCACACCAGGAGACCACTTTTTAGGTCTGTGAAAATGTACGAAGGCAGTTTTGTGCTTACCAAGAAAGTGGTCAAATGTGTAAAAATAACAAAAAACTAAATACGAGCATTCTTGTGTCTCCTAGCTAAAGGACAAACACTTCAAAACCTTGTTTTTTATGTTGTTTTTTATGTCTTTTTTTGCCATTTATGAATGTGTTTTGGAAAATTTTGGAAAATTTCCCACCCACTTCCAGACTCTCCAAGCATTTGTAATACAAAATAAAATAAAACACAAGCCAGAAGAAAAAGGCACTGCAGGGACGGGACTTCCTCCCTCAGCACATCTACATCCTGATCAGTGTGGCTACCTCATGGACTGAGCGAAGTGTTTGGAGAAGTGTTTTGGTTAGATTCCTTCCTTACATACCTGAAGTTTATTTCCTGTTTCTCCTTTGATGCGCAATTGATTAAGTGTGTCCTCTTTCCTTTTACATATGTATCTGATCAGGTTCAGAGCCCTCAAACTCAACTCTGGACCTGAAAGCCAGTTCCACTGCATTTCTCATTGTCCCCCTATAATCAGGGACTGATCTAGACATGGGACACCAGGTGTGTGCAATTTATTATCGGGTAAAACAGGAAACCAGCGTTTTACTTACCATTGCCTAGTTTGTTAGCCATAGCCTAGCCGTATCCTCTTATATAGGCATTTGTTCTTGAGTATCTACTTATTCCTTATATTGCTGTACTGAATTAGATATGTATTCTTTATATGGTTTATTTCCCAGAAAACATCCATCCCACTTTCGTCTTAACATCCGTACCATCTTCCCTTACCAACATCAAAGCTTAAAATATCAAGACCAAGAAGACAAACCCGTGTAAAACAAATTGGTCAACGGTTACCCTCCTCTCACATTGTGTTACCTCCCACCCATCCCTGATCAGTTTTATTAAGCTATCTTTCACTCATTCTTACACGAATCGTACTGTCCTGCCTCGGATATTCTGTTTTCACATAGTCCTTTCAAGCGAGGTTCGCACAACTATGATGAAATGCGTAACTAAGCCAGCACAGCGCAGCTTGGCTTGACTCGGCTCAGCTCAGTAGTGTGAAAAGGGTATCACCTGGGTGTGTTATCAAGCCAGCAAAGTACAATACAGCTCGGCTCAGCTCAGTAGCATGAAAAAGGTATATGTGGCTAATCCAGTTCTTACCTGTCTCCTTGAAGACCTTCTCGTCAGGCTGCACCACTGAGCACAGGCTATTGAGCACCAGGGTGCCCAGCTTGAGGGTGTTGCGCTCCGAGCTTTTATAGTAGTCCAGGGAGTTGTGGGTAAGCAGGAACCAGCGCTTCTTCAGCTTCAGAGAGGCTCTGCTGCTGTTCTTCATCTCCTTGTGGAGCCAGCCTAACGAGGCAGATATTTGCACCGTTTTACAACTCAATCAAAATCAAATACCAACTGAAATGTATCCCTAAAGTTGTGGCATAATATAATATAACGATCTGGTCAGATACGCTGTAACATAATATCATGATATAATGTCAGACCTCTGGCGTTTAATGTCACGTAACAAGGTCTGACCTCTGATGATGAACTCCTGCCCTTCCACCCGCGTGTCTCCTTTGGAACGTTGCAGCAACGTTATCCAGTGGTGCATCTCTTCAGGGGTGTCGGCATTGCAGTGTAACACCCTGTTAGCTGTGATCATCACAAAGGAGTTGGTCCTGGGAAGGAAGAGGAGTGAAGTTGTAGATTTAGTTCAACTATGTATATTTGAATGTGTCTTTGTATTTGTATTTATTAAGGATCCTCATTAGCTGCTGCCGAGCCAGTTACTCTTCCTGAGGTCCAGCAACATTAAGACCGTTTTAGACAATAACAAATATTACATGACATTACATTTCATAACACTTTTCACAACACATTAAGTGTGCTCCCTTCAGGCCACTACTCTACTATCACATACAGTATCTACAATACCACATCCATGTGTACGTGTGTGTAGAGTGCGTGTCTTATCATGTGTATGTGTAAGCGTGTGTCTGTGCCTGTGTGTGTGTCGCTTCACAGTCCCCGCGGTTCCATAAGGTGTATTTTTATCTGCTTTTTAAATCAGATTTTACTGCTTGCATCAGTTACCTGATGTGGAATAGAGTTCAATGTAGCCATGGCTCTATGTAGTACTATGTGCCCCCCATAGTCTGTTCTGGACTTGGGGACTATGAAGAGACCTTTGGTGGCATGTCTTGTGGGGTATGCATGGGTGTCCGAGCTAGTAGTTTCAAACAGACGCCTCGATGCATTCAGCATGTCAACACTTCGTACAAAAACAAGTAGTGATGAAGTCAGTCTCTCCTCCACATTGAGCCACGAGAGATTGACATGCATATTATTAATGTTAGCTCTCCGTGTACATTTAAGGGCCAGCCGTGCTGCCCTGTTCTGAGACAATTCATTTTTCAAAGTCCCTCTTTGTGGCACCTGACCACACGACTGAACAGTAGTACAGGTAAGACGTAGGACCTGCCTTGTTGATAGTGCTGTTAAAAAGGAAGAGCATCGCTTTATGATGGAAGACTTCTCCCCATCTTAGCTACTGTTATATCAACATGTTTTGACCATGACAAGGTACAATCCAGTCACCTCAACTTGCTTAATTTCAACAGTATTTATTGCAAGACTTAGTTGAGGTTTAGGATTAAGTGAAATTTTAGGACTAATTTATTCTTTGAAACCCATTCTGAAACTAACTGCAGCTCTTTGTTAAGTGTTGCAGTGATTTCACTCGATGTAGTAGCTGACGTGTATAGTGTTGAGTCATCAGCATACATAGACCCTAACACCCTCTGTGTTCTGTTAGACAGGTAACTCTTTATCCACAATATAGCAGGGGGTGTAAAGCCATAACACATACGTTTTTCCAGCAGCAGACTATGATCGATAATGTCAAAAGCCGCGGTGAAGTCTAACAAAACAGCCCCCACAACCTTTTATCATCAATTTCTCTCAGCCAATAATCAGTTATTTATCTAAGTGGTGTGTATGTTGAATGTCCTTCCCTATAAGCGTGCTGAAAGTCTGTTGTCAATTTGTTTACTGTAAAATAGCATTGTATCTGGTCAAACACATTTTTCAAAAGTTTACTAAGGGTTGGTAACAGGCTGATTGGTCGGCTATTTGAGCCAGTAAAGGGGGCTTTACTATTCTTGGATAGAGGAATTAATTTAGCTTCCCTCCAGGCCTGAGGGGGCACACTTTCTAGTAAGCTCAAATTGAAGATATGGCCAATAGGAGTGACAATTTCATCCACTATTATCCTCAGTAATTTTCCATCCAAGTTGTCAGACCCCGGTGGCTTGTCATTGTTGATTAGACAACAATAAGTTTTTAACAGAATTCAAAACTACAATGCTTGTCTTTCATTATTCGATCAGTTATACTTGGATGTGTAATGTCAGCGTTTGTTGCTGGCATGTCACGCCTAAGTTTGCTAATCTTCCCAAAAAATCATTCAAGTCATTTACAATATCAGTCGGTTTTGTGATGAATGAGCCAACTGGTTCAATGAATGATGGAGCCGAGATTGCCTTTTTGCCCAAAATGTCATTTAAGGTGCTCCAAAGCTTTTTACTATTATTCTTTATATAATTTATCTTTGTTTCATAGTATAGCTTCTTCTTCTTTTTATTCAGTTTAGTCAAATGATTTCTCAATTTGCAGTGCGTTTGCCAATCAGTTGGCAGCCAGACTTATTTGTCATTCCTTTTGCCTCGTCCCTTTCAACCATATAATTTTTCAATTCCTCCTCAATCCATGGGGATTTAACCATTTCTACGTTTTAATGGGTGCAAAGTTTGAAGCTTTTTAAAAAAAATCCTCGCAAGGTGAGGTATTGCAAACTGGGGTGTCAATAATTTCGACCCCTATCTTTTTGAGAAAAAAAGTACTACTTGTTCAACAAATCTCCTTCTCTGAGCAATTGTTTCAGTATAAAATAATATAATTTCCATTTTTTTATACAATGTAGCTCAGTATTTGAACTATTTATTTTATACAGTCATTTTTCTTCATCTTTATCAAGGGTGTCCATCATTTTGGACCCCACTGTTGGTGTAACGTGAATCTTACCGTTCAGGGTTGTCTGACGCGCAGACTGAATCGATCAAGCCAACATCGAGGGTTCCCTGAGGAGAGAGAGAAAGCCTTTATAAGAGAGAGAATAGATGTCCTTCAACTACCAGTCAGAGCACAAAGTCACTTTACACAAAAGATACGGTTCAGTGTGACTGGGGGTCTGATGTGAGTTTGACCTTCTTCCAACTCCCTAGGCTCTCATTATTTCCCCACATCCACACACACACGCACAAATACACGCACACGTACACACACACACAGACCCCCCCCCCAGGAAAAGTAGCCACTGCCTCAGCAACAGCTATTTGGGGATCGTAATAATTACCTGTTCTGAATCAGACGCCATCCCCCAAAAACCATCCCCCCATCTGCTCACAATGTTTTCCAGCATTCTGTATACCCAGCTTTCCCTTTACATACTGTATAACCAAAGCTCCCGTATTGAACTCTATTGCCCATCATCCTCCTCTGCTTCCTGTAGTACTCACCACTGCATTCTGGGGGTTGGCTTGTTCGTCGTGCATCTCCCTGATCTCTTGCTCTGTGGAGGTGTGCACCTGGCTGAGCACACTGAACCACTGACTGAAAACACAGAGAAGAGTGTCAGCCAATAGGAACCACAGAAACTACACACAGGAACAATACAACAACAATACAATACATATTTATTGTCCATTAGTTACAGAGAACAACAGAAATGTGTCTTCTGCTCCGTTCTCACCCCTCCAGGCAGCACACGTCACACATACAGTTGAGACGAGCACAGGGTAAAGCTGCAGTGCAGCACCCCTGAATGGAGAGCATGTTGTGGGGTTAAGCGCCTTGCTCAAAGGCCCAATATGGGAATGTCTTGAGGATATAAACCCAGCAGCCCTCCAGTTGCCAGATCAATTCCGCCCCTTGTCCAGCACCCGGTCTGGGATTCGAAACGGCCACCTTTTGGCCACAGGTCCAACTCCTTAGCCGTTGGGCTAACTACCACCGAAGAGTGTCAGCCTACAACAGCGGAACAAAGAACTGTAAATCTTGTCTGCGCTGGATTAACATTTATTTTAATGGTCTGTCACAGGGGTCAAGCCTATCGAACACCTTTTACTAGGGGCGTGTTTGAAATGGAAAACGAAAATGAGCGATTAAAATGCTATAAGGAATTCATAAAAGCAGCTAAAAGAAGCCTTTATGAATGATTATAGCAAGTCTTATGATAGTGGTATGAAAGACTTTAAGGCCTTATAAATTAATTCACAATGCATTATAAACAGGTGCGCTCAAAGAAAAGGTTATCTCTTGTGATGCTAGTTTTAATAAGAATGGGGAGGCAGCTATCAAACAGCTTTATGTTTTAGCCGACTCTTTGCCCTGAACGAGTACCTGAAGAAACTTTGCAACGACAGGAATGTGTCTTTTTGTGACAACTTTGCCTTACTGTGGGAGCAACCAGCACTTTTTAAAAGAGACAGGATTCACCCTGACCGCAGGGGTTCCAGGATTATTTCCAGCAACGTCAAACTGTTTTAGAGACTGACAGACAGGGTCTGGTAGTGGTCCAGTCCCAGCAACATCAAACTGTTTTAGAGACTGACAGACAGGGTCTGGTAGTGGTCCAGTCCCAGCAACATCAAACTGTTTTAGAGACTGACAGACAGGGTCTGGTAGTGCTCCAGTCCCAGCAACATCAAACTGTTTTAGAGACTGACAGACAGGGTCTGGTAGTGCTCCAGTCCCAGCAACATCAAACTGTTTTAGAGACTGACGGACAGGGTCTGGTAGTGCTCCAGTCCCAGCAACATCAAACTGTTTTAGAGATTGACAGACAGGGTCTGGTAGTGCTCCAGTCCCAGCAACATCAAACTGTTTTACAGACTGACAGACAGCGTCTGGTGGTGCTCCACTCCCAGCAACATCAAACTGTTTTACAGACTGACAGACAGGGTCTGGTAGTGGTCCAGTCCCAGCAACATCAAACTGTTTTAGAGACTGACGGACAGGGTCTGGTAGTGCTCCAGTCCCAGCAACATCAAACTGTTTTAGAGACTGACAGACAGGGTCTGGTAGTGCCCCAGTCCCAGCAACATCAAACTGTTTTAGAGACTGACAGACAGGGTCTGGTAGTGCCCCAGTCCCAGCAACATCAAACTGTTTTAGAGACTGACAGACAGGGTCTGGTAGTTCTCCAGTCCCAGCAACATCAAACTGTTTTACAGACTGACAGACAGGGTCTGGTAGTTCTCCAGTCCCAGCAACATCAAACTGTTTTAGAGACTGACAGACAGGGTCTGGTAGTGCCCCAGTCCCAGCAACATCAAACTGTTTTAGAGACTGAAAGACAGGGTCTGGTAGTGCCCCAGTCCCAGCAACATCAAACTGTTTTAGAGACTGACAGACAGGGTCTGGTAGTGCCCCAGTCCCAGCAACATCAAACTGTTTTAGAGACTGAAAGACAGGGTCTGGTAGTTCTCCAGTCCCAGCAACATCAAACTGTTTTAGAGACTGACAGACAGGGTCTGGTAGTGCTCCAGTCCCAGCAACATCAAACTGTTTTAGAGACTGACAGACAGGGTCTGGTAGTGCTCCAGTCCCAGCAACATCAAACTGTTTTAAAGACTGACAGACAGGGTCTGGTAGTGCTCCAGTCCCAGCAACATCAAACTGTTTTAGAGACTGACAGACAGGGTCTGGTAGTTCTCCAGTCCCAGCAACATCAAACTGTTTTAGAGACTAACAGACAGGGTCTGGTAGTGCTCCAGTCCCAGCAACATCAAACTGTTTTAAAGACTGACAGACAGGGTCTGGTAGTTCTCCAGTCCCAGCAACATCAAACTGTTTTAGAGACTGACAGACAGGGTCTGGTAGTTCTCCAGTCCCAGCAACATCAAACTGTTTTAGAGACTGACAGACAGGGTCTGGTAGTGCTCCAGTCCCAGCAACATCAAACTGTTTTAGAGACTGACAGACAGGGTCTGGTAGTGCTCCAGTCCCAGCAACATCAAACTGTTTTAGAGACTGACAGACAGCGTCTGGTAGTGCTCCAGTCCTCCCTGTCAGAATAAGCAACAGAGGACTTGGAAAGCATATCAACTCCTGTAGAAATGGCACTATGGTTATTGTGAGAAACCTAATTTATGTTCCTTTAACTTCACCTTCTAGTGAGTTCATACAAGTAATTCTGTTAGATTGGAGACTGTCAGAAAACATGGTTGTTACGTTAATCATTTGGTTGTTATTCCATTGGTTACCTCGAGGCAGATGCCCGAGGGGCAGAGTGGCCCAAACTCATTGAATATGGCACTTTTAAATGTTAAAGCAATCCCTAATAAACCTTTTCTCGCGAATGACCTCATTACTGAGCGCAAAGTTGATTGGACGTTTCTCACTGAAACATGGCCGTCATCAGACTGTAGTGCTGCTCTTATTGAAGCCTCCCCTTCAGACTACAGCTTTTCATACTCTATCAGAAAAGTGGAAAAGGCCTCTATTTTTACTAATGCTCTCAGCTGTAAGGTTATTTTTTCTTTTGGTGACTTTGGGTCTTTTGAGCATCATGCTATACTGTTTAAATGTCAGCTACCAGTTCTGGCCATAACCCTGTATAGGTCACCAGCACTGCCCCACTTTCTTTACTGATTTCTCTGAACAATTCCCTATTGTCTTTGAGAACTATGATAAAATCAATGTTTTAGGCATAATTTTGTATTCACGTTGACAAAGAGACTGACTCCAAGGCCATTGAATTCATTAATCTTTTGAGCTCTATGGACTTTAACCAACATGTTAATGGGCCCACTTATAACCACCGTCATACATTGTATCTGATTATTACCAAGGGGCTTTCTATTCACATATCCTCTATTGTTGATGTTGCTTTATCTGATCACCACTGTGTATTTTTGACTACCTTGTTACCTTGTTACACAGCGTTTCTTAATAATGCGTTCAGTATTACTCTATCTTACCTCTGAAGTTTCTGCAGATTTTATTGAGTGTATGAACAATTCTCCATCACCAATTCTGCCTTCCTCTTGTGATGATTTAGTTGATAACTTTAATAGCAAATTAAGGACAACCATTGATGCCAATGCTCCAGTAAAGTTGATAAAGGTCACATTCAAACTTGGATGAACAAGGAAAAAAATCAATTAAAGAGAAATGCAGAAAGGCAGAGCGGAAGTGGAGAAAGTCAAAACTGCAGGTCCATTAGGATATTCTGAGAGATCAACTTGACATACAGTGGGGAGAACAAGTATTTGATACACTGACGATTTTGCAGGTTTTCCTACTTACAAAGCATGTAGAGGTCTGTAATTTTTATCATAGGTACACTTCAACTGTGAGAGAAGGAATCTAAAACAAAAATCCAGAAAATCACATTGTATGATTTTTAAGTAATTAATTTGCATTTTATTGCATGACATAAGTATTTGATACATCAGAAAAGCAGAACTTAATATTTGGTACAGAAACCTTTGTTTGCAATTACAGAGATCATACGTTTCCTGTAGTTCTTGACTAGGTTTGCACACACTGCAGCAGGGATTTTGGCCCACTCCTCCCTACAGATCTTCTCCAGATCCTTCAGGTTTCGGGGCTGTCGCTGGGCAATACGGACTTTCAGCTCCCTCCAAAGATTTTCTATTGGGTTCAGGTCTGGAGACTGGCTAGGCCACTCCAGGACCTTGAGATGCTTCTTACGGAGCCACTCCTTAGTTGCCATGGCTGTGTGCTTCGTGTCGTTGTCATGCTGGAAGACCCAGCCACGACCCATCTTCAATGCTCTTACTGAGGGAAGGAGGTTGTTGGCCAAGATCTCGCGATACATGGCCCCATCCATCCTCCCCTCAATACGGTGCAGTCGTCCTGTCCCCTTTGCAGAAAAGCATCCCCAAAGAATGATGTTTCCACCTCCACGCTTCACGGTTGGGATGGTGTTCTTGGGGTTGTACTCATACTTCTTCTTCCTCCAAACACGGCGAGTGGAGTTAGACCAAAAAGCTCTATTTTTGTCTCATCAGACCACATGACCTTCTCCCATTCCTCCTCTGGATCATCCAGATGGTCATTGGCAAACTTCAGACAGGCCTGGACATGCACTGGCTTAAGCAGGGGGACCTTGCGTGCGCTGCAGGATTTTAATCCATGACGGCGTAGTGTGTTACTAATGGTTTTCTTTGAGACTGTGGTCCCAGCTCTCTTCAGGTCATTGACCAGGTCCTGCCGTGTAGTTCTGGGCTGATCCCTCACCTTCCTCATGATCATTGATGCCCCACGAGGTGAAATCTTGCATGGAGCCCCAGACCGAGGGTGATTGACCGTCATCTTGAACTTCTTCCATTTTCTAATAATTGCGCCAACAGTTGTTTCCTTCTCACCAAGCTGCTTGCCTATTGTCCTGTAGCCCATCCCAGCCTTGTGCAGGTCTACAATTTTATCCCTGATGTCCTTACACAGCTCTCTGGTCTTGGCCATTGTGGAGAGGTTGGAATCTGTTTGATTGTGTGTGGACAGGTGTCTTTTATACAGGTAACGAGTTCAAACAGGTGCAGTTAATACAGGTAATGAGTGGAGAACAGGAGGGCTTCTTAAAGAAAAACTAACAGGTCTGTGAGAGCCGGAATTCTTACTGGTTGGTAGGTGATCAAATACTTATGTCATGCAATAAAATGCAAATGAATTATTTAAAAATCATACAATGTGATTTTCTGGATTTTTGTTTTAGATTCCGTCTCTCACAGTTGAAGTGTACCTATGATAAAAATTACAGACCTCTACATGCTTTGTAAGTAGGAAAACCTGCAAAATCGGCAGTGTATCAAATACTTGTTCTCCCCACTGTATATAACAAGGCAATTAAAATGTCAGATGGGCAAATTTTTCTAACTTGATCACTACGATCCAGAATAATTTGAGAGTACCCTTCTCTACCACTGATGGCCTGATAAATCCTACCCCCTCAAACCTATGTGAACTTTCCTCCAAATCTAAATGTTATGAGTTTGTGGCATATTTCAGAGATAATATAACCAACATTAGGCTGGGTATCAGTCAAGCAAGACCTGATGAGAAGTTTGATTATTTGTGCCTACCACGCAAAGGCCCTATGTCGTACCCACTGTGACTATTAAAACCTACCCTAACCAGAAACCATGGAGGGATGGCGGCATTCATGCAAAACTGAAAGCGCGAACCATCGCATTTAACCATGGCAAGAGGTCTGGAAATATAGCTGAATATATACAGTGTCGTTTTTCCCTCCGCAAGGCAATCAAACAAGTAAAATGCCCGTACAGGGACAAGGTGGAGTCGCAATTCAACGGCTCAGACACGAGACGTATGTGACAGGGTCTACAGGAAATCACAGACTACAAAAACAAAAACAGCCACATCACGAATACCGATGTCACGCTTCCAGACAAACTAAACACCTTCTTTACCCACTTTGAGGATAATACAGTGCCACCGTCGTGGCTTGCTAACAAAGACACTCAATAAAATCTATAATCTACCCCCACCCCCTCTCCTTCTCAGTGGCTGACGTGAGTAAAACATTTAAACTTGTTAACCCTCGCAAGGGCGCTGGCCCAGATGGCATCCCTAACCGCGTCCTCAGAGCATGCACAGACCAGCTGGCTGGTGTGTTTATGGACACATTTAATCGCTCCATATCCCAGTCTGTTGTCGCCATATGCTTCAAGATAGCTACCATTGTTCCTATACCCAAGAAGGCAAAGATAACTGAACTAAATGACTACCGCCCCGTAGCACTCACTTCTGTCATCATGAAGTGCTTTGAGAGGTTAGTCAAGGATCATATCACCGCCACCTTACCGGCCACCCTAGACCCACTTCAGTTTGCATACCGTCCCAACAGGAAGGCGCAACAGCGCCTCTTCAAACTCAGGAGGCTGAAGAAATGTTGGCTTGTCACCCAAAACTCTGACAAACTTTTACAGATGCACAATCGAAAGCGTCCGGTTGGGCTGTATCACAGCCTGGTATGGCAACTGCACTGCCCTCATTCGCAAGTCTCTCCAGAGGGTGGTCCGGTCTGCACAAGGCATCACCGGGGGCAAAGTACCTGCCCTCCATGACACCTACAGCACCCAATGTCACAGGAAGGCTAAGAAGATCATCAAGGACAACAACCAATTTAAGCCTACTAGAGAGCATGTTCCCTCAGGCCTGGAGGGAAGCTAAAGTCAATCCGCTACCCAAGAATAGTAAAGCCCCCTTTACTGGCTCAAATAGCCGACCAATCAGCCTGATACCAACCCTTAGGAAACTTCTGGAAAAAATTGTGTTTGACCAGATACAATGCTATTTTACAGTAAACAAATTAACAACAGTATTAAAAACTGCTATGGTGAAACGCCTTCTGAAGAAAAGTAATCTAGAGTTAGCAAGTTTCGGATAATCTCCAACCTTTAAAAATGTTTTATTCCAATCTGATGTTCATGCACACCACAGAGACAGCCTTAGTAAAAGTGGTAAATGATCTTCGAGCCAACACAGATGCCAAACAGCTCTTTGTCCTTGTACTCTTGGATTTATGTGCTACATTCAACACTGTTGACCATGATGTCCTTCTGGACAGACTGGAGAGGTGGTCTGGCCTCTCTGATCCAGTTCTAAATTGGTTTAGGACCTATTTAACTGGTTGAGAGTTTTTTGTCAACCTTGGTGAACATAACTCAGAGAAAACAAGGTTAGATTTTGGGACCAGTACTGTTCAGTTTATATATGTTACCCCTTGGCAGCGTTATCAGAAAACATAACATTGATTTTCACTGCTACCCAGATGATACACAACTTTGCGTTTCTGTGTCACCAGAGGATTTTAGCTCTACGGATAAATTATTAGACTGTATTAGTGATTTAAATACTTAGATGGCTCACAACTTCCTTCAGCTGAATCAAGACAAGACCGAAGTAATTATTGTTGGAGCCAAAGCACAGAGAGAGAATCTGGCTGCACATTTTATTCACGGGCAATAAAGATAAAACACCAGGTAAAAAAAAACAAGGTGTTATTTTAGATTCTGAAATAAATTTCCATTCATACATTAGGAATGTGACCAAAATAGCTTTTTATCACCTGAGAAACATTGCCATGGTGTGGCTGTTTCTATCTCAGGGTGATACAGAGAGACTCATCCATGCTTTTATTACAAGCAGGCATGACTGTTGTAACGTTCTCCTGTCTGGTCTTCCCAAGAAAGCCATTGATCAACTGCAAAACATACAGCATGCTGCAGCACGGGTACAGACCAAGATCAGATGGAGAGCTCACATTACACCGGTTTTAAGGTCTCTGCACTGGCTGCCTGTGAGTTTAATAATTAGTTTAAAGATTTTTCTATTGGTTTTTAAATCACTCCACGATTGTGCACCTCAATACATGTCAGACATGCTTTTACATTATGTACCCAGTAGGTCCCTCAGGTCGTCTGGCCTTTTAACTATCCCAAACCCTAGGACCAATAGGCATGAAAAGGCAGCCTTTAGTTATTATGCCCCCAGCCTCTGAAATAGCCTGCTAGAGAACCTGAGGGGGGCTGAAACTATGGACATATTTAAAAGAGACCTTAAAACAAAACTTTTTAGCTTTGCTCTTCCTTAGGTGGGTTTTTAGTCATTCAGTTTTTATAATTATTTTGTTTTTATCTTAAGTTTGTTGTGTAGTAAATATTTCAGCTTTTGTTTTCATAGTTTTTTTATGAATTTTTTTTTTCCTGTGAAGAACATTGCGTTGCATTCCATGTCTGAAATGTGCTGTATAAATAAAGCTTGATTTAATTTGTTTTGATATGGGCAGTTGAATGGCTTGGTCTCTACTTGGTCTATAACTGATCCTAGTAGATGACCATGCACATGTACACGCACACACACACACACACACACACACACACACACACACACACACACACACACACACACACACACACACACACACACACACACACACACACACACACACACACACACACACACACACACACACACGAGACTTGCCTGGCATCCTCAGCGGTTTCAGCAATAAGGTGGTAGGTGCGCTCTGGCATGATGATGTCGATTCCGTTCTCCTTGCCTGTGTTGTCCACAATCTCTCTGCAAGATAGAAGTACATCAATCTAGATCAGTTCCCTCTCTTCAGATATAAAAACTAGAGACGAAACCCCAAACTAGCCAGATAGGCATTAAGAAAGACAGCTTTGTATAATATTTTCTTTTATTTAAATACTCTAAAATGTATCCTTCCTTCCTCCGATCTTTGAGGAAATCACTAACATGATTTGATAGGAGCAAGGTTTTCACTGTGTCAATAAACATGTCAAGTAAGATCACTGGAAAAATTGGTGTTTGACCAGATACAATTCTATTTCACAGTAAACACATTGACAACAGAATTTCAGCACGCTTATAGGGAAGGACACTCAACAAGCACAGCACTTAAACAAATGACTGATGACTGGCTGAGACAAATTGATGATAAAATGATTGTGAGGGCTGTCTTGTCAGACTTCAGTGCAACTTTTGACATTATTGATCATAGTCTGCTGCTGGAAAAACGTATGTGTTATGGCTTTACATCCCCTGCTATAATGTGGACAAAGAGTTACTTGTCTAACAGAACACAGGGGGTGTTCTTTAATGGAAGCCTCTCAAACATAATCCAGGTAGAAGCAGGAAATCCCCAAGGTAGCTGTTTAGGCGCCTTGCTTTTTTCCATCTTTACTAATGACATGCCACTGCCTTTGAGTAAAGCCAGAGTGTCTATATGTATGTGGATGACTCAACACTATACACAGCAGCTACTACAGCGACTGAAATGACTGCAACACTCAACAAAGAGCTGCAGTTAGTTTCAGAGTGGGTGGCAAGGAATAAGTAATAAATAGTGTGGAAAATTTGCAAGTTGAGATGACTAAACTGCTTGGAGTAACCCTAGATTATTAACTGTCATGGTCAAACATACTGATGCAGTAGTAGCTAAGATGGGGAGAAGTCTGTCTATAATAAAGCGATGCTCTGACTTAACAACACTATCAACAAGGCAGGTCCTACAGGCCTTAGTTTTGTTGCACCTTGACTACTGTTCAGTCGTGTGGTCAGGTGCCACAAAAAATGACAGGGCAACACGTCTGGCCCTTGGATGTACACAGAGAGCTATAATTAAAAAGCATGTCAATCAATGCATGCCAGGTCGCAATTGTAAATGAGAACTTGTTCTCAACTTGCCTACCTGGTTAAATAAAGGTGAAATAAATAAATAAATAAAATCTCTCCTGGCTGAAAGTGGAGAAGATATGGGCTTCATCACTACTTTTATTTATGAGAGCTATTGACATGTTGAATGCACCGAGCTGTCTGTCTGAACTACTGGCACCCATGCATACCCCACAAGACACACCACAAGAGGTCTCTTCACAGTCCCCAAGTCCAGAACAGACTATGGGAGGCTAAATCGAGCCATGACTACATGGAACTCTATTCCGCATCAAGTAACTGATGCAAGCAGTAAAATTTGATTTAAAAAACAGATAAAAAACACCTTATGGAACAGTGGGGACTGTGAAGCAACAAAAACATTGGCACAGACACACACACACACACACACACACACACACACACACACACACACACACACACACACACACACACACACACACACACACACACACACACACACACACACACACACACACACACACACACACACACACACACACACACACACAATAACATACGCACTATACATACACATGGATTTAGTACTGTAGATATGTGGTAGTGGTGGAGAGGGGCCTGAGGGCACACAGTGTGTTGTGAAATCTGTGAATGTATGTAAAATTGTATTAACTGCCTTAATTTTGCTGGACCCCAGGAAGAGTAGGTGCTGCTTTGGCAGCAGCTAATGGGGATCCATAATAAATACAAATACACTGATTACCTCAAGGAATGGCAGCAGGAAGGATGCATTTTAACATAGCCCTTCTATAGTTCACTCCTTACTTGGCTGCATGCATGTCCAGCATGCCCTTCATCTTGTCCTCGCCGTCTTTCTCGAAGTACATGAGCTTGCTCTGGCGCAGGACGAACCAGCGGCGCTTCCAGTTGCGGCGTGACAGCGTCGAGGAGCCGCCACCCTTCTTGTGGAGCCAGCCCTGCTTCAGGGCCTCCTGCTTGGCGCGGAACCACAGGAAGGTCTCGTCCTTCAGCACGCACCAACGCCGCTTCCACGTGTTCATCAGGCCACCTGGGGTAGAGAAGGGAGAGAGAGGGGGAGACGTCAGTCATTGGAAATGATTAAATTAAAGTGTAGAGGTAAGCCCGTGTGGCTGTAACACAGTCAAAGAGATGAACATCCATTAAAGTTCAACGGTCATTTCAATTAATGCCATTTCCCCATTGATTCTTGAACAAAATAACTTGGAATATAAACCAGAAACAAATGATTGAGTTTCAATGAAAAAACATTTAATGTGTTCATACAATATTAAAGAGTAAGGGCAAGTGACAGGGAATGAGAGAGGAAAGGACATAGAGCAAGAAAGAAAGTGAGAGTGAAGGGGAGAGAAGGGACAAAGTCACAACAAGCACAAGCAACTGCTCCTCTGACCCCTAAAGAAAGATGGTGGGATGTGGATAGAGGGAGAGAGAGGGATAATGGTGAGCAGTGAGTTGGAAAGACCCCCATGCACTCATTTAGCCAATATGGAGGAACACTGCCGTGCTCTTCCCAAATGCCTGCAGTGTAACCTAGTGGTAAATTGTAATAATGGCAAAGTGTGACTCAGTGAAAAGCAAACACCTGATTCAACTAACCATGGGTTTGATGACGAGTTTATCAATTAGTTGTGTTAGTGCTGGGCTAGAACAAAAATGTGTTACCTTTGATGTGGAGGAAGCTGTGAAAGTATGGCAGTGTGACACAACTGTAGACCGAGTCTCGCCGGTAGGACAGCTCGTCGTCCATGTCGAACCTGTTGAAATCGTCCTCGCTGTCCTCAAACTGAGCAGAGAGAAGGAAAAAGTGCGAGAAAGAGACATATTGAGGTTTAACATAAACATGTTATTATGTCAACATCATAAGTAAAATATGTATTGGTTTCACTTTTACTGATGAAAACCATTAACCATATTATTGCTTCGACCCCTGAACTAGGTTGTGATGTCACCCACTGCTAGTACCCACCGATGATTGGGCCCCCTCCGAGCTGAAGCGATAGGTCCCCGAACTGTTGTAGGTGCCCACAGAGCCGTGGTAGTCAGGTGACCACTGCCCTTTGCAGGGTTGTGAGAACGCCATGCTGCCACTGGACACTATGGCGCCCTCGTCATAGTCGTCCTGGTCATAGTCCGAGTCTTCATCCGGAGGAATGAGCTCGACCAGATCATCGGAGTGGGCCTCCGAAACCTGGGGGTGGCAGTAGACCGAGTCCCCGCCAGAGGAGGCGCTGTGGCAGGCTTGGAACAGCGGCGGCAGGGGCAGCGGCTGGTGGAGTAGTGTATTTGGTGGCAGGAGTGGGATCTGCATTCCGTCATTAGCGTACGGGTCCTCCTCGGATGAGTCGTCGCTGGTGCGGATGCCACTGGTGCGCTGGCCGTCTGAGTGGCCGTGCTCGCTGGGGTTGGGTGAGTCCTTGTATCCCTCATCATCGGCACCAAAGCCTTCATCCACCTCTTCCTCCTCGCCCTCGTCCCTCTCTCCGCCTATCTTCTCCTCCTCCTCCACGCCCAGCGAGCACTCGATGTTGCGCACGCACTCGTCAATCTCGTCGAAGTTGAGCGACTCCAAGAACTGCTGGGCGGCCTTGCACGCCTCGTCCTCCAGGCGCTGCAGCTCCTGGTCACGGAGGGTCTGCAGTCGGTGGAGGGAGGCCTCGGTCAGGGACAGCTCCTGCTGCTCCTTCTGCCGCTGAAGCTCTTGGATCTCCCGCTCCAGACGTAGGATCTCCTCCACCTGCGAGGCGTCCTGGGATGCGTCCTCGGGCCGCACCGCCTCTTCGGAAAACTCCTCCGTAGAGATCTCTTTGAACATTTTGCAAGACTCCATTTCATTCAGCTGTTGCTGCACTGCCTGGGTTGCCGGCAATGTTGCTTGTTGTGTCTGTGTAGTTTTCTGTGTCTGTGTTTGTGTCTGAGTCAGAAGGTATAGCTCTTGGGCCTGATGGAGGTCCTCAACCTTCCTGGCTTTCTCTGCCTATGGAGAAAGAAAAGAGAGCGCAAAAACTAATGTTTCGAGAGAGACTGGTACTGAGAGTGGTCAGCAAGCTATTAAGCAAAAGGCAACTAAGACAGAGAGAGATAGCACAACACAAAGCGCAGTGGCAAAATGTTTAACTCGGTTTTATCCAACAGGCACCGAGAGTGAAAGACATAATCATGCAACATGCATTGAGAAAGGGGTGATACTATAAAGCCCAATCTAGAAGCAAATCATAAATTAATGTTATGCGATTAATAGATACTCTTACATATTGTGCTAGCCATTCAGCCTCCAGCCTCTTCTTTTCCCTGTAATAAAAAAACACAGAAAACAGCAACATCATGTCATGTTACATATTACCACATATTTCATGTGTGCATTTTTTGTATTTACATGGCTCATTTGAAAAAGAAACCTTGGTCTAAACATTACTCCCTAACAAAATAAAGGTAAAAAAATATATAAACAAAATAAACAGTATTATAACTTGCTCGCTAGCCTAACTTCCTTTCTTGGGCAATGATGAGCTAGCTATATAGTTAACAGCTAGCTACATATTGAACTTCCATCCTCTCAGGCCAGGGGCACAATGTATGAATTTATCATTGGTTCAGAATCACCATTGTAATAATTGGTCAGTACGGAGAATTAAGTAAAACCACAAGTCCAAATCCTTATCTCCATCTATGGCTAATTTAGGAAAGGGACAATTTTAGCTAGTTAGCAACACAATGAGAATGCAACAATTAAAGTTGTTTCTGGCAATGACATATTTCTGTTAATTCGATGTGATAGGAGTGAAGCCTAATCCAAATTGGCTTCCCTTGACATTTTCTTTTGGTGAACCAGGACCATTCACAGTTGAGCTCACTCAGTTTAGCTCAATGCTGGCTATTATTTTATAGTTTTTCTTATCAAGGCAGGCCAAATGCTCGCTGGCTTCCCTGGCATTCAATGCTATGGGCAGCAACAATGTCATACAGCGTCATACCACATATAGAACAATGAGACAGATATTTCACCGGATGTATAAATGTGAAACAGCCAGTTGGCGTTTCCACTCACTACCAAATATAGTGATGAGAGGAAGCCCAGTGGTCGGCAGTGGGAGAAGATGGAGCAAGATGGATTTTGGCCGACATTCTGCACATTTTCTCATCGATGAAACATTTCATCTCAATAACTAGGATATGTTACGAACAGAGTGGACTAAGTTTTGTAGACTTTAGCCTTTGCCAAAGTTCCCAAAAAATAGCTTTCTTTAGAAGAAATGCAATGGGGGATTGAGTTATTGCACATGCGCCCTTCACAGAGTATAGTTATACAAATCTTTGGTCATACTCTTTTTGACCAGACAGCGTCAGATAGATGGGCTACACATACTGAGACAGAGGGGTGCCGTTTTGCTCACTCGGATGCTTTCTCCGGTGAGATACATTCAGCCTCTTGCGAATTGAAGAAAAACTATAAAACACAAATATTTTATTTCTTCTTTTCTGGCTACATTTTTTGGGGGGAAGCCTGGCTTCCCTTGGCATCCATGAATACACGCCACTGGTGTGTTCACAAGTAGGATACAACTTCTACTGTAGTTCTCTCTGTATTATGGAGGCTTAGTTGATTGTTCATGTAAGACTTGAAGTCTAAATTGGAGAAAAGGAGGTATTAGTAAGAAGGGAATGGTGTGGGTGATGGATTGAAGTCTGTTGGGGGTGGGTATTGTGTGTGAAGGTTAGTAGGCATGATTTATTGACATGAGGGGGCTGGGTGGATATAGTACCTTGTTTGAGTGTGTATTGATGGGGACAAGGTAGTAAAATGTTAGCTAATTACTGACTACTGTGTTTCCTACGGACTAACCCTGCTGCTGATGACGACCTTGACACCAGCTTCAGTAGTACAGAGCCTGTAGACCCATTGGATGAAAGCCTTCAGCCGAGAACAAGCGCAAGATCAACATCATCTGACTCGGAAACAATCCAGGACAGCCAAAGGTATTTATCCCCAATACACTAAACTAAACTTGTCTACATGACAAGTGCTCCTCAAACTTTCAGTCCCTTGCAGTCAGTTCTTTGGCATGGGAGAGAGTGGCAATTAATATACGCCAATCTAGCCGATTGACTCTATGGTTGGCAGTGCTTGTCTACTCAACAGCACAACTGTAGGTGCTCATACACAACAATACACGACTAGACTGTCTACAAATCAAGCCCCCCTCAAACTTTGCATATCTTTGCTAATAGCCCATCTCAATGCCTCATTACTGACTCTGAGTGTAACAAAACACAAAGCAGTCTACTGTACCCTTTTTTGTTTACAGATGAACATGGTTACACATCCTCATGGTAAGTCTTCATGTTTTACACATCCTCATGATCAGTCTTCATGTTTTACACATCCTGATGATCAGTCTTCATGTTTTACACATCCTGATGATCAGTCTCATGTTTTACACATCCTCATGATCAGTCTTCGTGTTTTACACATCCTCATGATCAGTCTTCGTGTTTTACACATCCTCATGATCAGTCTTCGTGTTTTACACATCCTCATGATCAGTCTTCATGTTTTACACATCCTCATGATCAGTCTTCATGTTTTACACATCCTCGTGATCAGTCTTAATGTCTTTCCAGGAGACTTGCAGTAAAAACTGCAGAGAGGAACTATGAAGTGGGCGATCGGGAGCTCCTGGCAGTGAAGTTGGCATTAGAGGAGTGGAGACACTGGCTGGAGGGCACCAAGGACGCATTTCTCATCCTCACTGACCATCGGAACCTGGAGTACATACGCACAGCGAGATGACTGAACCCGCGCCAAGCAAGGTGGGCCCTTTTCTTCACCAGATTTGATTGAAAAAAACACAAAGCTGATGCCCTGTCCCGTCTCCACAAATCGGGAGAGGTTCCTGTCTTCAGTGCACCCATAATTCCGCCCTCTCGAGTTGTAGCCCCTGTGCTCTGGGACGTAGATGTGGAAATTCACCAGGCCCTGGAGGGAGAACCCACACCTTCTACCTGTCCTCCTGAGGGCACCTACGTTCCCACGGGGATAAGGGATCGGCTGTTGACCTTGTCGCGCACACAGCGGTTGTCTCTGGACATCCAGGTATCACCTGCACCATTCAGTCCATCTCTGGAAAGTATGGGTGGCCCACCTTGGCGTAGGACGTCACTCGTTATGTCAACTTCTGTTCCGTATGTGCCCAATCCAAATACCCCCGGAACGCTCCAGCAGGGAAACTCCTTCCCATTCTCGTGCCTCAGCATCTCTGGTCACATCTGTCCATTGATTTTGTCACTGATCTCCTCGCTTCTGATGGTTTTGCCACCATTTTTGCTGATAGTGGACAGATTCTCTAAATCATGCCGTTTCATCCCTCTCTCTGGTCTCTCTACCGCTGTCCAGGTCACTGAGGCACTGTTCCAGCAGGTCTTCCGGCACTATGGCCTTCCTGAGAATATCATCTCCAATTGTGGCCCCCAATGCACATTTACAAATAAAGCATTTGTGTTTAGTGAGTCCGCCAGATCAGAGGCAGTAGGGATGACCAGGGATGTTCTCTTGATACGTGTGTGAATTGGACAATTGTTCTGTGCTGCTAAGCATTCAGGGAAAATGTGTGGAGTAAAACGTTTTCTTTAGGAATGTAGTGAAGTAAAAGTTGTCAAAAATATAAATAGTAAAGTAAAGAACAGATACTCAAAAAAATTAAACGTATGTAGTACTTTAGGGTATTTAAGTACTTTACACCACTATGTGTAGGCCAGTGACAAAAATGACACAACAAAATGTAGAAAAAGTCAAGGGGTTTCTGAAGGCGCTGTATAGGTATTTTCATATTTTTTACTGTCTTTGCTTTCAGACCCACAGGGAAGGGGTGGTATGGGGAGGGTTTTCTCTGGTCGCCGAGAGGGTGGATCTATGTACTTTTAGAATATTATTGCCTGTGATCTGAACCCCTCAAAAAAAAAGAACAAAAAAAAGTTGGTCACCCCCCAAAAATATTGTCCATTGTTCATTAATTGATGTGATGTCATCATTGTCTAAATGTCCTGAACCATAGGCAATAAAATAATAACAAAGTCCAATGTTCAGCAATAATAATAAAAATTATATTTTTTCATTTTACCCAATTGAGGGGTTGTCCTCATCATTGTCTTATGGTGAGGGCAGGATTGTGCATGGGATAGCATACCTGAATATTGAGCCAGTCAAATTGGGGTTAGCCCAGATCTGTCGGCTCGTCCCCTTGTGTGTTGGCTTGATGTGCTTCCCAAAGAACTATTGAGCCTCCATGGCAGTGGAAAACGTTTGTGTTGTATTCTGGAAAGTCAAGATGAGTCGCATCTCAGGTTTAGCTTGCGTATCTGTGATCTCACCTAGTTGTAGGTCGCCCTCTGTTTCAGCAGTTCGGCACTCAGGTCTGGGTAGATGCTGATCCTCTTCAAAGCCACCAATTCCGCTGCGAGGCGAACAATTTGCCATTAGACGTCAAAACTGTGGATTCGTACAATCATACACCGAACTCCGTTGTGGATAGGACTCGTGCGATGAGCAATGTTAATCAGCGGCATGGGACCAAGCTTTTCCTGCCCAAACAGTTCATATAAAAGATTTTGCTCATGAAGGAAGTTGGGTTTCCGGCTTCCACACCAGTTTCAAGTCCTGTGAGCCGCATATTGAAATTGCGGGAATTATGTCTGAGTGGATTCTGTTATCTTTTTCAGGAGATTGACTCCCCTTCTAGCTTAGTTTGCGCTGTGTCCTTGTCACGGAGTCGCACCTCTGTCACACTGGCCACTGTTTCCAAACTGTCCACTTTAGTTGAGTAAGCAGTGCAGATATTCATTTGCTGGTTTTAAGTGCTGAAGGCTGAGGCAATTTCCTCACGAACAATCTCTTGGATAGTAGCGGGTGTTGTCGGGTGTTGAGAATCGCCATGTTCCCACAGGGGAATTGTGGACGGACAGATTACGCTAGCTACTGGAGTAAAAGAGAATTGCTAGTTGTGTTTTGTAATACTGTCAAAATCCCACACCTTAATATGGTGTTATGTGTTGACAATGATTTAACAGTTATTGTTTATTTATAGTTATTTTTTGCAAGGCGATAAAGGCCGATTGAAGCTCAGAAATAACCTAGTCAGCCGCGTGGGCAATAGCATACACAACAGTGTCTTCTACATAAATTAATAAAGTGGAATAATCAAATCCAACCCGTCAGCACACAAACACACACACACAGAAACTGCAAATAGCTCACCTATCCAGCTCTTCCACCCTCCTCCTCCTCTTATCCTCCTCCATCTTCCTCTCATCCAGGAGCTGGCAGTAGACCTTTCGTCCCAACTGGCCCCTCAGGCATTTCTGGAAGGTGAGAGCGGCCCAGCGCAGGAGCAAGAACTTCCGCCTCCAATAAAACGCCCTGTAGTTCTTCTGAATGACCACAATGCACTGCAACAGCTTCCTGTACTGCTTCCTGTGGAGTGACATCAATGAAAAGGAAATTGATATAGCTCGCCTTAGAATCGTATCTCTTAGTGTGTTCTCATCTTGGAATAGCTAAACATCACAATAGGTATTCAGTAAGTATGTACGCATAATCATATATACAATTACTGACAAGTGTGTAACAGGGAAGTGGTCCCCCCCAGGGTCTGACTTTGGCCCAATCGTTTCCCCCGAAGAGGCTGTGTGTAGAGAAGGGGGTAGCTGCATCCCAATATGGTGACTGGAGTATGGGAGAGTGGGTGTGTCAAAAGGAAAGTAGTTTTAAAAAATTACCTGGGAAGACATATTGAGACCTAGGTCTCTTTTTCAAACGTGCCCTGCACAAATATACACATTATACACAGTAGTGGGCGTGTGGAAAGGAGTGGGTGTGTCAAAAGGAAAGTAGTGGGCGTGTGGAAAGGAGTGGGTGTGTCAAAAGGAAAGTAGTGGGCGTGTGGAAAGGAGTGGGTGTGTCAAAAGGAAAGTAGTGGGCGTGTGGAAAGGAGTGGGTGTGTTGAAAGGAAAGTAGTGGGCGTGTGGAAAGGAGTGGGTGTGTCGAAAGGAAAGTAGTGGGTGTGTGGAAAGGAGTGGGTGTGTCGAAAGGAAAGTAGTGGGCGTGTGGAAAGGAGTGGGTGTGTCGAAAGGAAAGTAGTGGGCGTGTGGAAAGGAAAGTAGTGGGCGTGTGGAAAGGAAAGTAGTGGGCGTGTGGAAAGGAGTGGGTGTGTCGAAAGCGCTCTGCTTTCGGTCTGACGGTTTTGATTGAACTGTTTTTCTTCTTCTGTTTCTTACCATGCAACTACCGTACATTGAGCTGCCATACCGCGAGAGTTTGGACTTGTGTTTTTAAGCCAGAGAATGCTTGAGTTGCATGATTTTATTTCAAGTCGGATAGCAGTCTAAACAAGAAATAACTGATAACCATCTAGACCAGGGGTGCACAATTAGAATTCAAAGAGGTCCAGTGATTGACATTTTCTCCCCCTAAAGGTCCAAGCCATTAAAATGTCTAGCGTGCGCTATGATTTGGGGGCATATGTAGTTCTTGTACAGTACTGTGCAAAAGTTTTAGGCAGCTGTGAAAAAAATGCTGTAAAGTAAGAATGCTTTCAAAAATAGACACGTTAATAGATTATATTTATCAATTAACTAAACGCAAAGTGAGTGAACAGAAGAAAAATCTACATCAAATCAATATTTGGTGTGACCACCCTTTGGCTTCAAAACAGCATCAATTCTCCTAGGTACACTTGCACAAAGTTTTTGAAGGAACTCGGTAGGTAGGTTGGCCCAAACATCTTGGAGAACTAACCATAGTTCTTCTGTGGATTTAAGCAGCCTCAGGAGCTTCTCTCTCTTCATGTAATCCCAGATAGACTCAAAGATGTTGAGATCAGGGCTCTGTGGGGGCCATACCATCCCTTCCAGAACTCCTTGTTCTTCTTTACGCTAAAGATAGTTCTTAATGACTTTCGTTGTATGTTTGGGGACATTGTCATGCTGCAGAATACATTTTGGGCCAATCAGATGCCCCCCTGATGGTATTGCATGACGGATAATTATCTGCCTGTACTTCTCAGCATTGAGGAGACCATTAATTCTGACCAAATCCCCAACTCTATTTGAAGAAATGCAGCCCCAAACTTGCGAGGAACCTCCACCATGCTTCACTGTTGCCTGCAGACACTCATTTCCAGCCCTTCGGCGAACAAACTGCCTTCTGCTACAGCCAAATAGTTAAAATTTTGACTCATCAGTCTAGAGCACCTGCTGCCATTTTTCTGCACCCCAGTTCTTGTGTTTTCTTGCATAGTTGAGTCGCTTGACCTTGTTTCCACGTCAGAGGTATGGCTTTTTGGCCGCGAGTCTTCCACGAAGGCCACTTCTGACCAGACTTCTCCGGACAGTAGATGGGTGTACCAGGGTCCCACTGTTTTCTGCCAATTCTGAGCTGATGTCACTGCTGGACATCTTCCGATTGTGAAGGGAAGTAAGCGTGACGTGTCTTTCATCTGCTGCAGGAAGTTTCTTTGGCCGACCACTGCGTCTACGGTCCTCAACGTTGCCCGTTTCTTTGTTCTTCTTCAAAAGAGCTTGGACAGCACATCTGGAAACCCCTGTCTGACTTGAAATGTCTGCCTGGGAGAGACCTTGCTGATGCAGTCTTGTTGCTGTGCTCAGTCTTGCCATGGCGTATGACTTTTGACAGTGAACTGTCTTCAGCAACCTTAACTGGGGTTGGCTGTTCTTCACCCAGTTTTAATCCTCCTGTTTCCACAGCTGTTTCTGTTTCAGTTAATGATTGTGTTTCAACCTACATATTGAATTGATGATCATTAGCACCTGTTTGGTATAATTGGTTAATCATACACCTGCCTATATGCCTACAAAATCCCTGACTTTGTGCAAGTGTACCTACAAGAATTGATGCTGTTTTGAAGGCAAAGGGTGGTCACACCAAATATGGATTTGATTTAGATTTTTACTCTGGTCACTGCATTTAGTTCATTGATAAATATAATCTATTAACGTGTCTATTTTTGAAAGCACTCTTACTTTACAGCCTTTTTTAACCCGCCTAAACCTTTTGCACAGTACTGTATATGTGTAGCTAATAAACAAAGTACTACATTTCAATAACATTTAAACAATATCTATTGCACATTTCCAATGCAGACACATTAAACATGAGGTAAAATAAATATGCAGCCCAATCATAAATAAAAGTAGGCCTATCACAAATGTTCTCATTTCAAGCAAACCGAGACTGCATCTTCACAAAACAAGAACAAAAGTGCCTGTTTCTGAAAAAAGTGATTTGATTTCTGAACAAATAAGAAACCACAGGTTTAATATTGATCTTTCCTACTCTCTCCCACCTCTCTTCTTTAGTGAGAGAAATGGGCTGTTTCTTGCCCTGCCAGTAATTTGAACCTTGGCTGGAATAGAGTCAGTGCCATTCTCATGCACATATGTAGGTGCTCATTGGTGAGTCTAGAGCGGTACTTATTGTTAATGATGTCCATAGTGGAGAAAGAAGACTCACAACTGTATGTGGAGCCAAACATGGTCAATGTGTGTGGTGCTACTTTGGTTAGACCAGGGAAAACAGTCTCAGACACAGCCTGCAGCTGTCATGATCAGTTAGTTGAAAGTGCTCTCTTAGTGCAACATTTGCTTGCAGATAAATCAGTTCCATCTGTAGAGATCCAGCAACTTGAAGGTCTGTGTCACATCCTTTGAAAATCCCCTGACATCTGTGATGAGGAATGGATTCTCAATTAGGAGAAGGAGCTGCTTTCCAAGGCTAAAGATGTCAAAGCGATTTCTGAAGTTTCCAATCGGTTTATCTATTAAGTCAATATGAGGAGAAATATCTCTCTCACCCTGAATCTGTTACTGCACTTTTGGGAAGTGTGCAGAGTCTCCTTGAAGATCTTCCTTTCCTCTGGAAACTGGCGGAACCCATCCAACTTGAAGGAGTTGGAGCAGTTTTGCCTTGAAGAATGGGCAAAAATCCCAGTGGCTAGATGTGCCAAGCTTATAGAGACATACCCCAAGAGACTCGCAGCTGTAATCGCTGCAAAAGGTTGCTCTACAAAAGGTTGCTCTACAAAGTATTGACTTTGGGGGGGTGAATAGTTATACACGCTCAAGTTTTCAGTTTTTTTGTCTTATTTCTTGTTTGTTTCACAATAAAACATATGTTGCATCTTCAAAGTGGTAGGAATGTTGTGTAAATCAAATGATACAAACCCAACAAAGGCAACAAAATAGGAAAAATGCCAAGCGGGGTGAACACTTTCACAAGCCACTGTATATGTATTTTTCCTCTTGCATGTGTCTCGAGTTGTGTTACACCTAACAGGTCTTCACAGAATTCCTTCTTCCCTGTGTGGTAAAATCTAACATACACCAGAAGCTGGGCATTATCACTCACATCAGTAGATTCATCAACAGCTAATGCTACGCATGGTGCACTCCGAATAGCTTCAATCAAGCTGTGTTAATAATTCCTCTGTTAGTATTTCACTCTTTCTTTCTGTGGTGGTACGTGACATTGGGATTTAGTTGATCTTTTCACACAGCTCGTCTTTTTGTTTACCGTCAAGTAAAGTTTCAGCAACAGCTTTCATGCATTCCATCACCACTCGCCCGTCAATAAATGGCTTTTGGTGTTGACCCAAAATCCAAGCTATTTTTAGTGAACATTCGTTTGCACGTTGTTGGGCAGTGAATGCAGAGAGGACTCTGGTGGACCGATCATACTGGGCTTTGAGTACGTTTATTTGGCGTGCCCTCACCTCAGACTGCTGTGGATATGTTTGCTCAAAAGATTTGTGCTTTGTCTCGTAGTGGCGCTTCACGTTGGAACTTTTTTATTGGAGCCACGGTCTCTGAACATATCAGGCAGAGTGGTTTGACATTCGCTGCGGGAAGGACAAAGGCATATTTGTTTCTCCACTCCTCTTTGAAAGCTCAATTTTCTGTATCGACTTTCCTGACTCTTGCGCACGCCACTCTATAATTTCTCCTCTCGCTTCCGCTTTTGCTTCTCCCGCTGTATTGCTCTCTGACAACATCAGTCTCCTAACATGCATTGTAAAAATTTGCTTTGATTGGCTGAGTTTCGTGAAGTGGTTTAAATAACGCACGTGATTGGACAACACCCAGTAGAATGGGGCGCTGTCTAGAACCTTCCCAGCTGTGCTGAGCCAGCTCAGTACGTGTACATTGTAAAAAAGGGTTGCTTCATCAGTATTTAATTTAACAATTATTTCTGAGAAATGTGTCGAAGTCCAGATAGAACCTTCGCTCGGTGCGGACTCGGACCGAGGTCCGCCAATTGTGCACCTCTGATCTAGACAATCTTAAAGGACCACGTAGCTACCGCCGGAAACACGACCATGCTACAAAGTAGGAAGCACTTCAAGTCGGCAGAGCACTGGTGGCCTATTATGGACTTGTAGTTCGGCCCAATCAGCCACGCAAAACGATCTTGAGTGGCAACAAATCTGGCCAATTAGCTGATTCGCTTTTCCATACACCCACTCCTTTCGACACACCCACTCACCCATAGTCCGGTCACCATATTGGGCTGCAGCTACCAATACTTGTGTGTGTGTGCGCTGTATGGCATATGCCTATCAGGGTTGCGGTCAATTCAGCATCCAATTCGTCAATTTAGGAAGTGAATCTCAAATGTAAATTCATACACTGAAAAAAGATTATGGGCAGCAATTTTCGTTTCATGAATTTCATAACTTAAACTGAAATGACCTCAAACCTGGCGCACATACAGGATATGTGGCATGTTTACCTGGCCATGTAGCCCATGACGTGAGCCTGGATGACCATGGCTGCTTTTAGCACCTCCGACTCTCGCTGCTTCTCCAACCTGTGCTCCAGAGACTCCCGTAGAAACACCTGTGGGGGGATAGAGAGGGAGGAAAGAGAGGAAGGGGGGATACAGTAAAGGAGAAGAAAAAAAGGAGAAGAGGAAGGTTACCATGGGATCCCTTTAAAAAAAATACATTTGCCTGCAATTTGATCAAACCTACACTACATAATAGATTTACATTATATTTTTGTACCGTACATAGTAGAATGGTTTTGGGCTCTTTGCAAATACCAGGTACACTCCTAATAGGCAGATAGTTCCAGTTTTCTGAATGAACACGTATTATTCGTAACAGTGATGTTTGATTGAATGCAACTCTCTGTATAGTCTATGTCATTCTATTCCTTTGAACACGTGGAACAGTATAGCTAGACAATCAACAGCCGTTCTGCCTGCGAATATGCTCAAAATAAATTGTGACCCACTACAAATACGTAAGCCGACAACTTCAGAAACCCACATCTAAAACCAGTTTAAAATCCAACACAAAAGAACGACGCAGCCCAACACACCGCAAAGTTCATCAAATCAATGATTCACTCTTTTGTTCGAGTCTCACAATTTTGTTCAAACTGCGGGAGCCACCGTTAAAGGCTGCAAAATAACGAGGGCGAGGGATTTAGTCGCTCCGTTTCGGAATGGTCTAATCTACGGGCAGTCCGGCCGCCCTTTTTAAGACCCAAGATGTCTTCCATTTCTATAGGGAAACCAGGCTCAATTGTGGGCCTTGAGGTTAAGCCAATTAGAGACCGTAGAAATGTAGATGTGGGATGTTGTCTCAAGTGAACCAGTGGAGAAATGTCAGAATTACAGGGGTATTGCTGAACAAGTTGTCTTGGCTTGGCTCTATCCTTGTGAATGATATAGGAGGGGACATTAAACAAGGTATTGAGATATAGGATAGAATGTCTCATCAATGCATGTTAGGTAACACTGTACATTAAGTTGCCAGTATTACTATCTAACTACACAGTAGTAACTGCACATGAATGTTATTCAAATCAAATTGTATTTGTCACATGCTTCATAAACAACAGGTGTAGACTAACAGTGAAATGCTTACTTACAAACAATGCACAGAGAAAGAAAATTGAGAAATAATAGAAGAGCAAAAACACGTAATAATAAATACACAATGAGTAACGATAACTTGGGTAAATACACGGGGTACCAGTACCGAGTTGATGTGCAGCGGTATGAGGTAATCGAGGTAGATGTGTATATATTCCAAGGAATAAATCCAATAGAATTTGTCACATGTGCCAAATACAACAGCTGTAGAGTTGTATTGTTTTTTTGGTACTTTTTACCCCTTTTTCTCCCCAATTTCGTGATATCCAATTGGTAGTTCCAGTCTTGGCCCATGGGGCTTGGGAGAGGCGAAGGTCACGGGTCTCCCGGTCGCGGCCGGCTGTGACACAACCCGGGTCCCGAGTGGCTCAGCCTTAAACCGCTGCACCACTCGGGAGGCTAGGCGTAGACTTTTCCGTGAAATTCTTAGTTACAAGCCCTTAACCAACGATGCAGTTTTAGGAAAACAGAGTTAAGAAAATATTGACTAAATAAACAAAAGTTTAAAAAAGTAACAATAAAATAACAATAACGAGGCTATATAAAGGGGGTTCATGTAATGTAGGTAGGGGTAAAGTGATTAAGTGATTAAGGGGGGGGGGGGGGGGGGGGGGGAGTGTCAATGCAAATAGTCCGGGTGGCCATTTGATTAATTGTTCAACAGTCTTGTGACTTGGGGGTAGAAGCTGTTAAGAATCCTTTTGGACTTCAACTTGGCACTCCGGTACCACTTGCTGTGCGGTAGCAGAGAGAAAAGTCTATGACCTGGGTGACTGGGGTCTTTGACAATTTCTTGGGCCTTCCTCTGACACCACCTAGTATAGAGGTCCTGGATGGCAGGAAGCTTGGTCCCAGTGATGTACTTGGCCGTTCGCACTACCCTCTGTAGTGCCTTGCGGTCGGCGGCCGAGCAGTTGCCGTACCAGGCAGTGATGCAACCAGTCAGGATGCTCTCCATGGTGCAGCTGTAGAACCTTTTGAGGATCTGGGGACTCATGCCAAATCTTTTCAGTCTCCTGAGGGGGAATAGGCTTTGTCGTGCCCTCTTCACGACTGTCTTGGTGTGTTTGGACCATGATAGTTTGTTGTTGATGTGGACACCGGAGTGACAATAGAGTGGACAATAGAGTGACGAGGCAGCATTATAGATAATAAATGATAGAAGCAGCATGTGATGACTCAAAAAAGTTAGTGCAAAAAGGGGGTCAATGCAGGTAGTCCGAGTAGCTATTTGGGTATCTATTTAACTTACTATTTAGCAGTCTTATGGCTTGGGGGTAGAAGCTGTTCAGGGTTGGTTCCAGACTTGGTACGACGTAATTACATGGTAATAAGGTTGTAGCGCTATCCGTTATTTCACAATTGGAACAAGGAATGTGTAATTACACATCCACTTGCTGAAGGTTATTCCACATGTGTAATTACTGATGTTATTCCACATTTTCTGGTTCCACTAAGTAACTCATGTTTTGTAACTACATGAAAGTCACCTATATGAATTACCATGTTAATAACACAAACCAAAATCTGACCTTACGTGCAACTACAAGGTGCCACTACAAATCGGATCCACATATAATACCAGGGTTGATAAATAAGCCAGGACCCCGTAACAACAATTGTAACAAGGCACACCCTGTCATTAACTACAGGTCATTTTAAATGTGATTATTTCTGACCTGGCTTCAAGGCTGTACCGAATCAAATGTAATGTAAGAACAATGTAGTTACATAGGATATACTTGTTATTACCAGGTACCTACCCAGTAGCAAGCAACTTAATGTAAAGTGAAACCCAGTAGAGGCCTAACCTTTATAATTACTATGTAGCTAGAATGTAACAACCTTTGCAGGAGAAATTAGGAGACAGGAGAACATCAGGTATAACCCTTGTAGTTACATTGTAACAATCTTTAACAACCAACTCTGTAGTTACAATGTTGTTACAAGGGATATGCATGTATTTACAATGTTCTACCCAGGAGCAAGCAACTTAATGTAAAATTAAGTGACATGTTTTATTACTTTGTGTTTACAATGTAACAACCTTTGAAAACAGTAGGAAACCAGGAGAAATAAGGAGAACATTTTTCAGTTTGACATTTCTTTAATGGATTTGACAAAGAATAATATTCTAACCATTCAAATTCTATAACTATTGGTACTATTTTACTAGTTAGTAAAATTGACTAACATATGGTGGTAAAACTAGCTAGATAGTTAGCATTTTCCCATTTTTCACTAATGTAGCTAGTGGAACACTGTCACAATGTCAACAGTTTTCCATCTCGGTCAATTAACTTTACAAGATCGTCATAAAATGTATTAAACATTTAGTTAACAATGTGATTTCACTATTTTGAGACTTACATTGCACTTTTGCACATTACAAACCTTTATAAACACTACAAATGAAGAGACAGAATTAGCATGTGGCTTCCATTTTGGCTGCAGAGGAGAGTTTGAGAGGTGAAAGGTCAGTGTGACATCACTTTCTGGTGAAATCTATTTTTTTTTTAACTAATGAAACATTTAGTTAACCTTTATGTTCACTATTTAGTGACTGATATTGTACATTTGCACATTCAAAACAAAAAAAATAAGGTCGAAGAAATACAGGTTAAGACAGCGTAATAATTCCATGTGGAGTGTTAGAAAACAAACACATTCATCGGAACAGCGCTGTGGCTGATTATACAGGATTAGCATTGAAAATGTGACCAGCAGTAGGGAAATAAAGTAATAAAGTGGCTGTAGATAATTAAATGTTGAAATGAAAGTAAAGCAGTTATGCTAAGTGTTTGCTGAGTAGTTAGCTGAAATTTACTACGATTCTGTTTACTTTCCACTTTGATGGCGAACGTTCTGGATTGCTAACTTCCACTTACAGTCATTTTTGCTCTGGTGCTGGTTCAATTAATTAGTTTATTTCTGTACGCTTCCGCATGGAATTATTACGTTGTGTTAACTTTGTGTTGCCAATTCCCTGCCAGTGACTCTTAGCAGCACCTCACAACCCCGAGCTGCACTCCACTCCCCATCCCCCACAGCCTGAGCCTGAGATTCTAGGGGGTACCATAAACCTGCCTCTCGAACTCTCTCTGACCTGTGCCCTGACAGGTCGGTAAGGAGTTTACTAGGGGGCCGGACATCTGCATACAATACTTGCAGTCTCCCTCAAGCAGTGACAACATCTCTGTCTCTGCCCATGGAATTGTGGGATGGTGTGTGTGCACAAAGTGCCATCACTCTGACCTTTCACCTCTTACACTCTCTTCTGCAGCCAAAATGGAAGCCACATGCTTTTTCTGTCTCTAAATGTGGCCTGTTTATAAAGGCTTGTAATGTGCGAAAGTGCAATGCACGTATCAAAATAGTGAAATAACATTGTTAACTAAACGTTTTAGAACAATTTTGTCATGTTTATTGACCAAGCTGGAAAACATATTGACATTGTGCCGTGCCGATATCTCGTGCCGATATTTAGCCTTAGATGGAGTTTACCACTCACTTTGGACAGCATCCCCAAACAACCTCACTCCGAGAAGACCGGATACCGGTGTGACGGGGGCCGTTACAGGCCTCACACTGTCAACGGACTGAGCCTCGATCAGAAGGACTCAGGCCCCGATCAAAATCTAGCAAAGCGTTCTTCTATATGACTACATTAGCTACATTGGTGAACAATTGTGAAATACTAGCTATCTAGGCTGTGGATTGTGATCTGAGGAATGTTGTCCCACTCCTCTTCAATGACTGTGCGAAGTTGCTGGATATTGGCAGGAACTTGAAGACGCTGTCGTACACTTTGATCCCAAACATGCTCAATCGCTGATATCTTTGCTAAGTATACAGGCCATGGAAGAACTGGGACATTTTCAGCTTCCAGGAATTGTGTACATATCCTTGCGACATGGGGCCGTGCATTATCATGCTGACACATGAGGCGATGGAGGAGAATTAATCGCACGACAACGGGCCTCAGGATCTCGTCACGGTATCTCTGTGCATTCTAATTGCCAGTGATAAAATGCAATTGTGTTTGTTGTCCGTAGCTTATGCCTGCCCATACCATAACTCCACCGCCACCATGGTGCACTCTGTTCACAACGTTGACATCAGCAAACCGCTCGCCCACACGACGCCAAACACACTGTCTGCCATCTGCCCGGTACAGTTGAAACACGGATTCATCCATGAAGAGCACACTTCTCCAGTGTGCCAGTGGCCATCGAAGGTGAGCATTTGCCCACTAAAGTCAGTTACAGTGGGGCAAAAAAGTATTTAGTCAGCCACCAATTGTGCAAGTTCTCCCACTTAAAAAGATGAGAGAGGCCTGTAATTTTCATCATAGGTACACTTCAACTATGACAGACAAAATGAGAAAAAAATGAGCCAAAATACCAGCAACAGTGTGTGAAAACCTTGTGAAGACTTACAGAAAACGTTTGACCTCTGTCATTGCCAACAAAGGGTATATAACAAAGTATTGAGATAAACTTTTGTTATTGACCAAATACTTATTTTCCACCATAATTTGCAAATAAATTCATAAAAAATCCTACAATGTGATTTTCTGGATTTTTTTTCTCATTTTGTCTGTCATAGTTGAAGTGTACCTATGATGAAAATTACAGGCCTCTCTCATCTTTTTTGCCCCACTGTATAACGCCAAACTGCAGTCAGGTCAAGACCCTTCTGAGGATGACGAGCATGCAGGTGAGCTTCCCTGAGACGGTTTCTCACAGTTTGTGTAGAAATTCTTTGGTTGTGCTAACCCACAGTTTCATCAGCTGTCCAGGTGGCTGATCTCATACGATCACGCAGGTGAAGAAGCCGGCAGTGGAGGTCCTGGGCTGTCGTGGTTAAACTTGGTCTACGGTTGAGAGGCCGATTGGACGTACTGCCAAATTCTCTAAAATGACGTTGGAGGCGGCTTATGGTAGAGAAATTAACATTCAATTCTCTGGCAACAGCTCTGGTGGACAGTCCTGCAGTCTGCATGCCAATTGCACGTTCCCTCAAAACTTGAGGCATCTGTGGCATTGTGTTGTGTGACAAAACTGCACATTTTAGAGTAGACTTTTATTGCCCCCAACACAAGGTGCACCTGTCTAATGATCATGCTGTTTAATCAGCTTCTTGATTTGCCACACCTGTCAGGTGGATGGATTATCTTGGCAAATGAGAAATTACAGGGATGTAAACAAATTTGTGCACAAAATTTGAGAGAAATAAGCTTTTTGTGCTTCTGTAAAATTTCTGGAATCTTTTATTTCAGCTCATGAAACATGGGACCAACACTTTACATGTTGCCTTTATATATTTTTTCAGTATAGTTAGGACTTTTTATTAATAGATTGCTTTGAGTCTAAATTTGGGAATTTAATTTGAATGGTTTGAACATGAATCTTTGTCTAATCCATTAAAGAAAAGTCAAACAGAATTTTTTATCCTGTCTCCTTATTTATCTTGGTTAGCCTATTGTCTGCAAAGGTAATATTTCATGAGGGTGATCTAAACAAGGAAACACTGATATACTGTATACTGTAGGTACACACAAACAAATCTATGTGCACAGACAGACACACACTCTCTCTCTCGCTTTCTATTGAATTCTATAATTCAAATCCCTTTGAATCATTACTATGTTAAGGATACACTGTATCCTAGGTTATACCATATCTAGCACGTTTCCCTTTTCTATGTTTCCTTGCCTAAAACATGGTAAAACATGTTCTAGGGAGGGGCCTATAGTCACCAGTTATCTTGTCATGTTCCCTGCAAACAATGAATGCAGCTAAACCTAATTTCTAGGCTAAAACAACATTGGCCGGGTCATCTCTCACCTTGGTCTTCCCCATCTCCCATTCTGCACTGGTGCTGTCGTAGAGGTGGAGTAACTGGACGCACCGTCCCCTTGGGTCTTCTGGTGTAGACACAGTCCTCATTAACACCTTGTACCTAAGAAATGGATGGGACCGAATGGAATGTTAGCGTATACATGGCTCGGAATCAATTGGTCATAATACGCAAAATATGTCAAAATATAAACATTCACGTTGTCAGTTTTCGGGAGATTAAACATTGTTGCAGTTGCAAGCAAAGAGAGAGGGTGTGGTAGTTCATTTAAAGTAAATATGTGAATTGTTTTCGCCCCACCGTTAGCCAAGTTAGCTTCCTAGCTAGCTGGAGTTATTTACATATTCTTCACAGTTACTGTTCCTACACTTCTTTCCTAGCTACCATAACGTTGCATCATGCCTCCAAAAAGGACACTGTGGCTCCAGGTATTTTTTTACAATTTTACAATTGTGATGTATCCATTTTCATAATGTATTAAAATCTTTGGATGTAACTCGTAGAAGAACGTACTGTATTGTAAAATAATTGATAGTCAAGTGGAAGGAAAACAGCATACAATCGTCTCAGATAGGGCTGTGACATTTCGTCAGCCAGTGATTGTCATTCAAATAACTGCTTCACGGTAATTGACCGCTAATTAAGATAAACACATTTAGTATCTCCTGCTTCCATGCATAGGCTACAATCCACTGATGCGGACCTTTGGAACATCTACATTTTAAAAAGTCTAATAAATTCATTTAATATAGCCTACACCATCACAATAAACCCATTATTTATTTTAGGCAGGTCTAAATAAACATTATGACATGAAGAAAATGTTGCATATTTCAGAAGAACAGAATAGCATATTCTGGGGCCTCCTGATAGGCGCAGCAGTCTAAGGCACTGTTATTACAGCCGGTGGTTCGATCCCAGGATGTGTCATTACAGGCCATTACCGGGAGTCCCATAGGGCGGCCCACAATTGGCCCAGCGTCATCCGGGTTAGGGGAGGGTTTGGCCGGGGGGGGGGGGGGGGGGCTTTACTTGGCTCATCACGCTCTAGCCCGCCCTCGTGGCGGGCCGGGCACCTGCAGGCTGACTACGGTCGTCAGTTGAACAGTGTTTCCTCCGACATTGGTGCAGTTGGCTTCCGGGTTAAGTGAGCGGGTGTTAAGAAGCACGGTTTCGGAGAACGCATGACTCGACCTTTGCCTCTCCCGAGCCCGTTTGGGAGATGCAGTGATGAGACAAGATCGTGATCAAATTGGGGAGAAAAATAAGTATTCCTTATGTTAGGACCTGACCTGGCTATGCCATATGGCTGTGGGTTACACTAGTTCATTTAGTGGGCAAGATTTGCTTCTAATTCCTGTGGCATATTATTTTATAGTGAGAACAATATAATTGAACATAACTGAATAAATAGAACAGATATTTTTCGGCAAATGATTTTGCAGCTATTCTGTGTTGAGCAGTTAACAAAGAAACAGGCCCTCCTGTATCATGTAATTTCCTGTCACGAACATTCTCAACTCCTATGGCTGGACGCCGCTCGGGCCTGATGGATGTTTCCCCGCCTTGTCATCCAATAACATGTATTGATCACATCTCTACTAATGCTGCAGACATTTTCTTTAAAGCAGTATCCAAATCCATTGGATGTTATGGTCACAATATAATAGCCATATCTAGGAAAACCAAATCCAAAGGCTGGGCCTAATATAGTGTATATGAGGTCATACAATACGTTTTGTAGTGATTCCTATGTTGTTGATGTAAGGAATATTTGTTGGTCTGTGTTGTGTAATGTCGAGCAACCAGACGCTGCACTTGACACATTTATAAAATTGCTTATTCCAGTTACTAATAAGCATGCACCCATTAATTAAGAAAATGACTGTAAAAACGGTTAAATCCCCTTTGATTGATGAGGAACTGAAAAATTGTATGGTTGAGAGGGATGAGGCAAAAGGAATGGTAAATAAGTCTGGCAGCACACCCGATTGGCAAACGTACTGCAAATAGAGAAATCTTGTGACTAAACATAATAAAAAGAAGAAGAAACTATACTATGAAACAAAGATAAATGATATAAAGAATGATAGTAAAAAGCTTTGGAGCACCTTAAATGACGTTTTGGGGAAAAAAGCGAACTCAGCTCCATCATTCATTGAATCAGATGGATCATTCATCAAAAAACCGACTGAATTAATGATTTGTTATTTGTCAAGATTAGCAAACTTAGGCATGACATGCCAGCAACAAACGCTGACACTACATATCCAAGTATATCTGACCAAATAATGAAAGACAAGAATTGTAATTTTGAATTCCGTAAAGTGAGTGTGGAAAAGGTGAAAAAAATATTGTTGTCAATCAACAATGACAAGCCACCGGGGTCTGACAACTTAATTAAGCCTACTAGAGAGTGTGTGCCCTCAGGCCTGGAGGGAATCAAAAGTAATTCCGCTACTCAGGAATAGTAAAGCCCCCTTTACTGGCTCAAATAGCTGACCAATCAGCCTGTTACCAACCCTTACTAAACTTTTGGGAAAAAATGTGTTTGACCAGATACAATGCTATTTCACAGTAGACAAATTGACAGCAGACTTTCAATGATAAAGGGACAATAGAGACCCATTAGCATTAGCAACTGGCCGTTAGCAAGTTTGGTAGGCTACTAATGACAATCAGAGGCATCAGAGCACAGTTTTGGAGAACCCTAGTTACCGTGACTCAACAGTCATGTGGAATTTGACTGTGGTCATGACTCCTGACTGTCGGTGTGGCGGTAATATGGTCACCATAACAGCCCTAGTTTCAGAGTAAGGGGTGCTGGTTTAGGATCAGTTTAGCCTTTTAGATAACTTGAATAAGAATAACTGGACAGGGGAGAGCTGATCCTAGATCAGCACTTCTACTATAAAACACTTGAACACATACGGCCCCAGCTCTGTACTCACCTGGTACAGAAGTCTTGGAAAGGTCTCCTGATGGGGAAGCCTGTACGGCGGATCTTTACCGTCTCCAGCATCCCTGAGTATCTGAGCTGGTTCAGCACCACCGTCTGGTCAAACTGCTCAGGCATCTGAGGGCAGGAAAGTGGACGGAAATAAATAATACTGCGGTGGTTGCTTGGCAGCCACATCGCATCACTCAGGCGGGTGCTGTACATACTGTTTTGGTGTGTTCTTTTGACGTTACACATTAGTAGTGCAGCAGATGAGTTGGCACACACCGTGCAGAGGGAAAACTTGAACCCAGTCGCTATTAGCTATGTAAATATAACCTAGTATTGACAAATCTGAAATGGTTTGGTGCTTACATGCAGGCGTACTTATGTAACTCTTCCTCGATAAGTCGTTCAATCAGACGACGTGATACTTGTAGAGTGCTTTTTATAACACCATTGTCACAGGCAATACATCCGATGTCATTAGGCAAGTGGAAAACCAGTTTTCATATGTGTGTGTTAAGAAAATACATACGTTTAGTTTGAGACCACCAGAGACACAGCCCTGACTTCTTAACAAATGTCACAAATTGAACAAGTTGAGATGACATGACTGATGATGTCCACAACTCTCACACAGACCCCTATTGTAAATCCTCCATTCAGACTCTCATACGATGCACATCTCTCATTCGTGAATCTAAAGCCCTTTAACACGAAACAGGCACGCGCACACAGGCACATCTGTCATTTACAAATCAAAGCCCTTTCATTTGCTCGACCATTGAGAGACGTCTCCAACCAGCAACAGATACGAAAGCATTGGGGGAAGGAAGGGGAGTGTGTGAGCGAAAGCCTAGTGGAAGTCATTATGTGGTACCCCTCACCCTTCACCTCAGTGGGCGTAGGGGGGTAGCAATAAGAGGGCGCTTTCATACCCCATGTATTGCCCCTTTTATTTCAATTTCATTGAAAGGGCAGAGATCTAGATAGACCCATTCTGGCCAAGAGAAGAAGTGATCAGATTCACCAATGGACACAGATCACTGGCTGAATGACGCGCCTGTAAGAGCAATAGGCTAAGGGGACACCTTATTAGCATAATTGTATTTGCATAATGAGCCGGACCAGCCGTCGTTGTGTCACAAAGCCCCGTGTCATAGGAAGCTGCCGTCTGACTCTTTCTTTCTTTCTTTTTCTGACTGACTGTCGTTGTCAGGTTTTGACCAACCCGATTGTCTGTATGTCAGATGTGCTACCTCTCTTTGTATATCGCTCTGTCTCTCTTCCATCTGTTTTTAATTCTCTGATTTTAAAAAGCAGTTGGTCTGTCCGACAGCTGCCCTCTCTTTCTGTCTCTCTTTTGCTCTCCCGCTCTCTCTTCCTCTGTCACTTTCTGACATTTGAAACATTGCTTGTTTGTCAGAGAGCTGCCTCTGTTGTAGGTCATATCTCTCTTTCCCGCTCTCTGTGTTGCAAATTTTACTCTAATAAAGTACTCTTTATTTTCCCTCAGTCTGATTTTAAACCCCACAGCTGTCATTTCAGGAAGTCACAGTGGGCTACTCTCTCTGACATTCAGTTTCTATATCTAAACAGATAGTGAGTATGGGCTCAGGGAGAGCAAGAGCTACACCATGTATATGAAACAACTACTGTAGGCCTACGACATACTCAGAACTAACCCGGTAAAAGGTGCATTCTGTCTGTTTTGTTTTAATTCCCTCAGTGGGGGCGCAACATCCCTCACTTCAGTGGCGCTACACCCCTCACTTTAGGGGCGCTACATCCCTCACTTCAGTGGCGCTACATCCCTCACTTCAGTGGAGCTACACCCCTCACTTCAGGGGCGCTACATCCCTCACTTCAGTGGCGCTACATCCCTCACTTCAGTGGAGCTACATCCCTCACTTCAGTGGAGGTACACCCCTCACTTCAGGGGCGCTACATCCCTCACTTCAGGGGCGCTACATCCCTCACTTCAGGGGCGCTACATCCCTCACTTCAGGGGCGCTACATCCCTCACTTCAGTGGCGCTACATCCCTCACTTCAGTGGCGCTACACCCCTCACTTCAGGGGCGCTACATCCCTCACTTCAGTGGCGCTACATCCCTCACTTCAGTGGCGCTACACCCCTCACTTCAGGGGCGCTACATCCCTCACTTCAGTGGCGCTACATCCCTCACTTCAGTGGCGCTACACCCCTCACTTCAGGGGCGCTACATCCCTCACTTCAGGGGCGCTACATCCCTCACTTCAGTGGCGCTACACCCCTCACTTCAGGGGCGCTACATCCCTCACTTCAGTGGCGCTACACCCCTCACTTCAGGGGCGCTACATCCCTCACTTCAGGGGCGCTACATCCCTCACTTCAGTGGCGCTACACCCCTCACTTCAGTGGCGCTACATCCCTCACTTCAGGGGCGCTACATCCCTCACTTCAGGGGCGCTACGCCCCTCACTTCAGGGGCGCTACGTCCCTCACTTCAGTGGCGCTACATCCCTCACTTCAGGGGCGCTACATCCCTCACTTCAGTGGCGCTACATCCCTCACTTCAGGGGCGCTACGTCCCTCACTTCAGTGGCGCTACATCCCTCACTTCAGGGGCGCTACATCCCTCACTTCAGTGGCGCTACATCCCTCACTTCAGGGGCGCTACATCCCTCACTTCAGTGGCGCTACATCCCTCACTTCAGTGGCGCTACACCCCTCACTTCAGGGGCGCTACATCCCTCACTTCAGGGGCGCTACATCCCTCACTTCAGTGGAGCTACACCCCTCACCTCAGGGGCGCTACATCCCTCACTTCAGTGGCGCTACATCCCTCACTTCAGTGGCGCTACATCCCTCACTTCAGTGGCGCTACATCCCTCACTTCAGTGGCGCTACATCCCTCACTTCAGTGGCGCTACATCCCTCACTTCAGCGGCGCTACATCCCTCACTTCAGCGGCGCTACATCCCTCACTTCAGGGGCGCTACATCCCTCACTTCAGTGGCGCTACATCCCTCACTTCAGTGGCGCTACACCCCTCACTTCAGGGGCGCTACATCCCTCACTTCAGTGGCGCTACACCCCTCACTTCAGTGGCGCTACACCCCTCACTTCAGGGGCGCAACATCCCTCACTTCAGTGGCGCTACATCCCTCACTTCAGTGGCGCTACACCCCTCACTTCAGGGGCGCTACACCCCTCACTTCAGGGGCGCTACATCCCTCACTTCAGTGGCGCTACACCCCTCACTTCAGGGGCGCTACATCCCTCACTTCAGTGGCGCTACACCCCTCACTTCAGGGGCGCTACATCCCTCACTTCAGGGGCGCTACATCCCTCACTTCAGTGGCGCTACACCCCTCACTTCAGTGGCGCTACACCCCTCACTTCAGGGGCGCTACATCCCTCACTTCAGGGGCGCTACGCCCCTCACTTCAGGGGCGCTACGTCCCTCACTTCAGTGGCGCTACATCCCTCACTTCAGGGGCTCTACATCCCTCACTTCAGTGGCGCTACATCCCTCACTTCAGGGGCGCTACGTCCCTCACTTCAGTGGCGCTACATCCCTCACTTCTGGGGCGCTACATCCCTCACTTCTGGGGCGCTACATCCCTCACTTCAGTGGCGCTACATCCCTCACTTCAGTGGCGCTACATCCCTCACTTCAGGGGCGCTACATCCCTCACTTCAGGGGCGCTACATCCCTCACTTCAGTGGCGCTACATCCCTCACTTCAGGGGCGCTACATCCCTCACTTCAGGGGCGCTACATCCCTCACTTCAGGGGCGCTACATCCCTCACTTCAGTGGAGCTACACCCCTCACTTCAGGGGCGCTACATCCCTCACTTCAGTGGCGCTACATCCCTCACTTCAGTGGCGCTACATCCCTCACTTCAGCGGCGCTACATCCCTCACTTCAGGGGCGCTACATCCCTCACTTCAGTGGCGCTACATTCCTCACTTCAGTGGCGTTACATTAACACATTTGGCCAAAAGGCAAAAAAATTATTAAATAAATTCTTATAGACCAGAAGACCCACAACCTCTTTACAAAAAAGTGCAGGGTCAGCCCTTTTGCCCGTCAATTAAAGTGACATATTGCACCTTTAAAAATCTAGCATGTGAATGTAAATCTAGATCCAGAATCTTCCAGTCAAAGTTCCCAAACTTGAATCAGTCAATCCATAGGCATGATTACAAACAAGCACAACAGCATCAGCCACGGCCTCTCTCTCTCTGAAGGGAACGTATAGTCTGAGAAAGCAAAAACCTTATCTTTTCACACCAAATGTCTCACCAAAGACAGAGCTGGTCATTCAGTTGGACAAAAGAGGGTGTGTTCAGGTGGTCGTGGGGGTTGGGAACTCTGAGGGAAAAGTCAAATACGGACAAGAGAGAGGAGAGAATGTCCCCCCCCCCTCACAAATCATCATACGTAGAGCAACAAAAAGCTGAATTATTAGTATACATACAGTATTATATCAATTATTGTAAATAGAATCAATAAGAGAATCCATCATATCAGTTGATGAGAATATCAATAGGTATTTTCTTTCTGTAAATAACCCAAAAAATCAAACATGGGTAAAAAGTAGGTTTGCAAAAAGCATCACACATATAAATTGTGCATTGTTTAAACTAACAGTGTCCCAAAGAGCAGTGCATTTCAAAGGTTCAGAGATGAATAATAGAGTGAGCTGTGGTGACACCTCTGTTTGTCACATTTTTATCAATCTCCTTATCAATTAATTTTGGTCATGCCGTGAGCAAAATCAATGAACTGCAACAGCACACAACCAATACACAGCTAATAATGACACATAATTGGCAATATCAGAAGAGTTGTCCCTTTCGCCAGGCAATCAAATGCTGTGTCCTCGCCAAAAAATGCTAGCCCTAGATAATGAATGTGATGGCACGACAATCAATAACCATAGCTAGCAAATGCAACAAGAAACCCCTTCGCCATGCCAACACTGTACCGTGCACCTTTTCAGTCTTCCATTTCCACTCCACCACGAAAGCCAATCTTTCAGGTAAAACATACTCCAGTACCACAAACAAAGCCTAATGCACACGAGCCGAGCGATAACACTTTCCATTTAAACTACATTGCCTCTTACCATGCAATGCAGCGTAGTCTCTCATTCCATCTCTAACAATAAGCCAAGAGTTCCGTATCAAGGCAGAGAGAAAGATGACAGAAGTTCCTAAAACCTGGGTCTCTCTCTCCAACACACACACAAGATTAAACACAAGCAGAGAATGAACAAAGCCTTTTGCCAGCTCTGCTCCTCTTTATGTGTGTGGGCGGTTACCATGGAGATGCATCCCATGCTGAGGCTAATTTGTATGGGCGGCCACTTGTAGGGACTATTGGGGAGGGTGGGGAGAAGTGTGTGTGTATGTGTGAGTGAACATTTTTGTGCCTGTGTGTGTGTGTTCTATATAAGTACATATGTGTGTGTGCATGTCTTTGCCTGTGTGTTTGTGTGTGCGCACAGGGGGGGAAAGGGAATACTGGACAAAAGCAGTGCACTCTGGAAACAAGAGGAGCGGGCATCCGGGAACAAAAGCTGTTTATTTTCAAACATGGTTGACTATGTTCCAATATCCACACTAGCATACCCACGTAGAATGAATCAATGTATTGGGCAGGCATTGAAGCCATGGAACACTTTATTTTGCAACGCGACCCAAACGAGTTACCCTCCAGTGCATGCATTGTAACATTGTCTGAAATAGTACTCACACATAACTATTTCATGTTTCAAAACAATTTCTTTATCCAGATTAAGGGTACTGCTATGGAATCCCCCATGGCTCCTAACTATGCTAATTTGTATGTGGGTTACATGGAGAAACAGTCAATTCACTAAGATCTACATGGATATTATGGCGGAGGTGGGCAATGTTTGTTCCCTTGGACTGTAGGTGTTATGCAGTGAAAACTCTTTTGAATCTGCTGGGGACTAACACGCTATTAAGTGTACGATCTGCGACATGTTTGCAGATGTCAAGGGCAAAGGTCAGATGGATACCTTCATGTGTGAAAAATGTATTGAACTCGATGCAGCTAAAGAAAGGATTATTGAACTGAATAAGGCTTGAACTGTATAAGGATTCTTTGAGACTATCGGCATCTTTAAATGCTTCCTATCAAAACATCCAAGAGGATTATAATGGGACCTTCCTGGGATATGATCCGTTTTCGCCATTGTACCCCTCTACTAGCTTGAACCAGATAATGTCTGCTCATTGTTCAACTCCAGGTGAGTGTGAATTGATGTGTTTTCGGAACCAGAAAGAAGGAGAAGAATCGTTCTCGGCGCGCCTGCCTTGTTACCCTGCGTACGGACTTAAGACTCAAATCGCTTTGAGCCCCTGTCCCGTCTGTCTTCTACCGGGGACGTAGATGTTCCCTCCATGGCTGTGAAAGCTACTGTCCTAGTGAATCAACTGCTTGGACCCCTGTGCCCCTCCTCTGGCTGTTGCGGCCTGCACACAGCGGGCGGTTCAGCGGCCCTCCTCTCGGGTAAGTTATGTGGCTCTGGCCTCTCAATCTGCTACGAGACATGGCAGAGGCCGGAACATTTCGGCGATTGTGATAGTTCGATGGTGCACATTATTCTGTACCTGGGGCAAGGACTGTGTTTTCCTGGGGCAAAAGTTTAGGATATCACCAGGTTGCTTCCTGAGGCTGTGCGTCAGTCACCGGGGGCTGATACTGTTATAGTTAATGTGGGGTTGAAAGACATTAAGTTGGCTAGATCAGAGCAGCTTAAAAAAAGATTTTATAGACCTTGTTAACAAGCTGAAAGACTTAAAGAAGTGTCCGTTCATCTCTGGCCCTCTTCCTCTGCTTGGTCATAGAAGTCATAGAAGCACTCCATGACTGGCTGAAAGTCTACTGTCTATACGCAGGCATTACCTTTATTGACAATTTTGATACCTTTTGGAAACAGGAGATGCATTTCAGGGATGATGGAATTCACCCAATTCACCTTGGCGCGTGAACACTATCTAATCAGTACAAGGCAGCTCTAAGAAATGGATTCTTATGGTCTTTTACTAGTCCTGCTATGGCTAGAAAGGAGGGTACTGCCATTAGCACTTTTACTAATTTGCATCGTAAAATGAAGCCGCTGCTGTCTCAGGTAATCCCTACTATAATTACATCTCAATGCCCCCAGCAAACAGCGATAGATAAGCAACATGTAGGGCGGATTGAGGTCAATTTTAACAATTACATTTTCATTACTATGCAGCCTTTTGTTATGAATAATAGGTTGGCAGGTAATGATCTGGCTTTTATTGACACTGCAGGTGATTTCAAAGCCAAAAATGGTTTGAAATTCATACACCTAAAGGTGGTGGTGTTGCTATCTATACAACAAGTTACCTTTCTGTGTCTCTTAAAGGCTACTTCTAGTCCTAAACTATTTTAATTTCTAGTTTAAATCTTCAACTAGGTTCTAATTCTAAAGTAACTCATCTGGGAGTCTACCGCCCTCCCTCCACTAAGAAATGGTTGTTAACTAGTCTCACTGACTTAATAGCTTATTTTCTACTTCTAAAATGTTTGTCAAAGGTGACTTTAACCTGTCCTGGGGAAACCAAGACTCAGACTGTTTAAAGGATTTTTGTAATAACCTAAATCTCACTCAGTTGATTACCAAGCCCACACGTCCAAATCTGAGGGATCCTACTAAATAAACATGAATTGACCTTATGTTTACAACACTCCTGAGAAATGTGTGGCTAATGGTGTTTTCTCCTAGGAAATTAGTGGTCACTGTCCTATTGTTCGTATTATAGATGTTAGGACTGATAAGGCAATAAAACTACTGACCACTCAACTACTGACCACAACTACTGACCACAACCTCACAACTTCTCACCACAACCCCACAATTGCTGACCACATCTAGTGACCACAACCACACAAATACTGACAACAGCCACACAACTTCTGACCACAACCACACACATACTGACCATAACAACAAAACTACTGGCCTACAACTTTTGACAACATAACTACTGACCACAACCACACAACTTTAGACCACAATCACACAACTGCTGACCACAACTACTGACCAGCACCACACAACTACTGACCACAATCACACAACTTCTAACAACAACCACACAACTTCATAACATACAACTACTGACCACAACTACTGACCACAACCACACAACTTCGTAACACACAACTACAGACCATAAACACTGACCACACCAACTGACTCGACTACTGAACAACTCCTGACCACAGCCACACAACTACTGACTACAACTACTGACCACAACCACAACTACTGACCACAACTACTAAACCACAACTACTGACCACAATTACTGACCACAATCATATCTACTGATCACAATCACACAATTCCTGACCACATCTATTGACTACAACCACAAAACGTATGACCACAACTGCTGACCATAACCCCACAATTGCTGACCACAATGAATGATGACAACCACTAAACTACTAACTACAACCACATGACTACTGACCACAACAACATAACGTTGTAACACACAACTACTGACCACAACTACTGACCACAACCATACAACTTCTCACCACAACCACACAACTACTGACCACAATACCACCACTACTGAACACAACCAAACAACTACTGACCACACAACAACTGACCACAACTCCTGGCCACAACTACTGACCAAAACTACGGACCAAAACTACGGGTACCACAACACACCTACTGACTATAACTACTGACCAAAAGTCCTGACCACAACAGCTAAACTACTGACCACAACCACTGACCAAACAACTAATGAAACACACAGCTACTGACCACAGCCACACAACTACCGACCACAATTATTGACCACAAGCACACAACAACTGACCACAACTCCTGACCACAACTACTAACCACAACTACTGGTAAAACAACCATACAACTAATGACAATAACTACTGACCACAACCAAACAATTACTATCCACACAAAAACTCACCACAATTACGGACCACAACTACTGATGAAAAGTACTGACCACAGCTACGGACACACCAGTTAAACTACTGACCACAACCCCTGACCACAAAACGACTGAACCACAAAATGACTGACCACAACATCTAAACATCTGACCAAAACCCCTGACCACACAACTACTGACCACACAACTACTGACCACAACCACATAACTACTGATCACAGCCACACAATTGCTGACCACACAACAACTGAGCAAAACTACTGACCACAACTACTGACCACACAACTACTGAACTACACAATGACCACAACCACACAACTACTGGCCACAACCACAAAACTACTGACCACAATTACTGACCACAACCACCTAACTACTGACCACAACTAATGAACCACACAACTACTGAACCAGACAACTACTTACCACAGCCACCAAAATACTGACCACAACTACTGACCACTACTGACCACAACTACTAAGCAAAACTACTGACCACAACTAATGAACCACACAACTACTGAACCAGACAACTACTTACTACAGCCACCAAAATACTGAACACAACTACTAAGCAAAACTACTGACCACAACTAATGAACCACACAACTACTGAACCAGACAACTACTTACCACAGCCACCAAAATACGGACCACAACTACTGACCACTACTGAACACAACTACTAAGCAAAACTACTGACCACAACTAATGAACCACACAACTACTGAACCAGACAACTACTTACCACAGCCACCAAAATACTGACCACAACTACTGAACACAACTACTAAGCAAAACTACTGACCACAACTAATGAACCACACATACTACTGACTAAAACTACTGACTACAACCACACAACTACTGATCACAAAACTACCGACTGAACAACACAACTAATGTCCAAAACAACACAACTACTGACCACAAGTACTGTAGGGCCCAAAGAACCTGCAATTAAACTACACAACTACTGACCACAACTACTGCTCTGGTCTGCACTAGTTCTGGTCCAGCTCTGGTTCTGGGTGTAGCTAGCTAGCTCTGGACGGCACTACTAATTATAACTACTTCAGTGAACTGTTCAAGCTAGGCCAAACCAACTTTCACATGTTCAGGCTATCCTATCCTATCAACCAACCCATCAATCAATAATTTCACCTACCTACTTTTTCAACTATAACCAGTCACCACCATTACTACTTTAAGGGTTGTGTAGCTGGTGGCAGCGAAGTCAGACACAGGAGAGCAGAACTGGGTAATAACTGGAGCAGTTTAATATATATATATACATATAACCACCGGCATCCAGAATAATAAAGAATGGGTACAAAACCCGTCGCATACCAGAAAACAATGTGCACAAGCACTTACAACAAACAATACCACACAAAGACATGGGGGGAACAGAGGGTTAAATACACAACACGTAATGAGGGAATGAAAACCAGGTGTGTGGGGAAACAAGACAAAACAAATGGAAAATGAAAAAATGGATCGGCGATGGCTAGAAGACCGGTGACGTTGACCGCCGAACACCGCCCGAACAAGGAGAGGAACCGACTTCGGTAGAAGTCGTGACAACTACTGCAACCACTACCACAAACGTTCACATGTTCCGGTTATCCTAACTTCAAATTCTTTCAAACTTTTATCAACTATAACTATATAAATGTGTAAACATTTCCATAAAATAACCCACCAATAGTAACTTGTGAACTGTTCAAGCAAGATACAACAAACCAGCTTTAATATGTTCCGGCTATCTTAACTTTTCATCAACCTACTTTTTAAACTATAAACATTCATCACCATTACTAATGCAGACACTACCACTACTATAAAGTATTTCAAAACTATACATACTTTAAAACAAGCTAGAAAACACACATTTTCTTCAGGAAATGTACTGTCAGCCTATATAGTTAATGTATTAGATGGAGCTACCATCATATTTCTCTCCCCAAATAATAGCCTACAACTTCTAATCATTACATCATCATTCAACAAAAATCATACTTCATTCACACTGAACATTTTACAAATGTAAATTGTGCATCTATTTATCTGAAACCCACACCATGATTGACTCAGAGTAGCTTTGCTTTCCTAAGAGTGTTGTCCACATGATCCTGCTTTTTATTCCCATAATCCGACAGAAGATCGCTTTGTCCTGTCTTTCTTCTTTTAGTTTTCACACGCAACAACTCTCGTTTACAAATGTTGTATATTCCAAAGTAAAATGGTTGATATGTTATGTTGGTGATTTGTATGATTCCCAATTAGAGGCAGCTGGTAATGGTTGTCTCTAATTGGGGATCATATTTAAGTAGCTGTTTTCCCTCCTGTGTTTGTGGTATATTGTTTATGTGTAGTTGTATGTCAGCACTCCATTGTTGTCATGTTTCGTTATTCTTTATTGATTTGTGGTTCACTTACTTTAAATAAATAAAGATGTGGAACCCAGATCACGCTGCACGTTGGTCCGAGTATGCTTCCAGTTCGTACGACAAGCGTGACAGAATATCCCACCACAACAGGACCAAGCAGCGTCCCCAGGAGGAGAGGGTAACATGGACTTGGGAGGAGATTCTGGACGGGAAGGGATCCTGGACTTGGGGGGAAATCCTGGCAGGACGGGATCGCCTTCCTTGGAGGGAGACGCAAGGAGAGAAGGGAGGACAGCGACGATGCAGGGGTTCGTGGCCACAGAGAAAGCCTGTGGCTGGGGGGGGGGCACATGGGGTGGTTGGCGGAACCGGGGAGTGTTCCAGAGCCTGTGTGGGAGTCGATAGAAGAAGGTAATGAGAGATACCGGAGAGAGGTTGTGGAAAGGAGTATGCTGCAGCGTAGGCGCGTTGAAAAGCGCCTTCTCAGCCCGGCACCATCTGTGCCAGCTCTACGCACCAAGTCTCCAGTACGCCTTCACAGCCCAGTACGTCCTGTGCAGCTCCTCGCACTTGCCGTGCGAAGTGTGTTAAAGTTCCGGTACAATTGATGCCGGCTATACGCACCAGGTCTCCAGTACGTCTCCACAGCCCAGTACGTCCTGTGCCAGCTCCACGCACCAGGCCTCCAGTGCGCCTCCCCAGTCCGGTACGTTCTGTGCCTGCTTCTCACGCTCGCTCGCCCTGAGATGCGTATCACCAGTCCGGTACCACCAGTGCCGGCCCCACGCACCAGGCTTTCTGCGACGATCCCCAGTCCAGAGCTTCCGGCGACAGTTCCCAGTCCAGAGCTTCCGGCGACAGTTCCCAGTCCAGAGCTTCCGGCGACGGTCCACAGTCCAGAGCTTCCGGCGACGGTCCACAGTCCAGAGCTTCCGGCGACGGTCCACAGTCCAGAGCTTCCGGTGATGGTTCACAGTCCAGAGCTCCTCTGCACCGAGGTCCAGACCAGGCACAGTGTTCAGCCTGGGTCCATGGCTGGATCCGCAGGATGAGCGGGTTCTTCGCCCCGCACCAGAGCCACCACCGACACTAGACACCACCCCTAACCCTCCATTTTGGTTTCAGGTTTTGGTGGTGGGGGGGAGGGGGGGGGTACTGTCACGTCCTGACCATAGAGAGCCCTTATTTTCTTAGGTAGAATAGGTCAGGGCGTGACTGGGGGGTTAGTCTAGTTTATATTTTCTATGTGGGGTTCTAGTTTTGATTCCCAATTAGAGGCAGCTGGTAATCGTTGTGTCTAATTGGGGATCATATTTAAGTAGCTGTTTTCCCTCCTGTGTTTGTGGGATATTGTTTATGTGTAGTTGTATGTCAGCACTCCATTGTCGTCACGTTTCGTTATTCATTATTGTTTTGTGGTTCACTTACTTTAAATAAATAAAGATGTGGAACCCCAGATCACGCTGCACGTTGGTCCGAGTATCCTTCCAGTTCGTATGACGAGCGTGACAATATGGCTCTGTACAACGTGACGCTCATAAATTCAGAGCATTGTAAGATTGTCCGTTTGTAAATTCAGACTGTCTCGCTCTCGGAGCGCACACTGGACGTTCGGGACGAGGAGTAGGGTTGATTTGAGCGTTCTTGCCTACAACGGTAGTCAAGCACCCAAGCTAACGTTGGCTAGTTACTTCCAGACACAAATGAGACAACTCTGACCATTTTACCCGTCCTAGCAGACCTGGTAAGGAAGTTTTTGTGTTAACCAGAGCGTTGGTGACTGTAAATGTGCTGCTGGAAACAATTTAATTATGCTTTTTTCCCAACGTTTACTGACACCGGCAATATTCAACTGGTGTTGAACGCTTGTAAAGTAATTATTCTGCGCTCTGGTACACATAGATGAGAGTGCCGTGAAATCCGTGCAGATCGTAGCCTGGACACATAACATTTTTAACAACGTTCTTTTCTGTTAAAAATGAGTTCATTGCATCTGCCGTGGAGCTCAGTTTCATAATATAACGATATGTCCCAGCTGCTTGCTGTCTTTCTGAAGTAATCGCGAAAAAACAGGCCTTATTTTAGTGCATTTTTCACCCTGCCAGCTCCTATTAGTTCTATTGAGCACGGTGGCACAAACTCGCCTTCCAAACATTCTATTCCAAGCTTATTGCTTAACGTCACAATGCCTGCTTCACTATTGTCGGCAATGAGACCTGCTCACGTTGTTTTATAGTTAAAATGTAAACATCAAAAATAATATTGGAACTCTACGTTCTTCCCATTGTTTCCTATGGAGGAAATATAGGCATGTCTGTCTATTTCGCCAAATATCTCGCAATGTCTATATTTAGATTTTTTAAAGTCGGACAACATTTTAATCATGAGAATCTCCTCTTTCTAATTATGTAAGCCTGGGCAGCTAACTCAGTTGTCATCAAATGCTAGCCCCAAAATACTTTTTATTCTTGGAATGCTGAGCTCCCCACATTGTTTTCCTATGGAGAATTAATATAGAATTAATTCTTAGTTTCACAGTGTTATCTGACAAAGGTATTGATGTGAGTTTTTGTTCCTCTGCCTCCCCACACATTGTTTTCACCATATCAATTGGGGCTAGAAATATCAAAGTCTCTGCAATAGTGTGTGGTTTCTTGGCATTCTCTCAACCAGCTTCATGAGGTAGTCACCTGGAATGCATTTCAATTAACAGGTGTGCCTTGTTAAAAGTTCATTTGTGGAATTCCTTTCCTTCTTAATGCGTTTGAGCCAATCAGTTGTGCTGTGACAAGGTAGAAGTGGTATACAGAAGATAGCCCTATTTGGTAAAAGACCAAGTCCATTTTATGGCAAGAACAGCTCATATAAGCAAAGAGAAATGACAGTTCATCATTACTTTAAGACATGAAGGTCAGTGAATCCAGAACAATTCAAGAACTTTGAAAGTTTCTTCAAGTGCAGTCGCAAAAACCATCAAGCACTATGATGAAACTAGCTCTCATGAGGACCGCCACAGGAAAGGAAGACCCAGAGTTACCTTTGCTGCAGAGGATAAGTTCATTAGAGTTAACTGCACCTCAGATTGCAGCCCAAATAAATGCTTCACAGAGTTCAAGTAACAGACACATCTCAACATCAACTATTCAGAGGAAACTGCGTGAATCAGGCCTTCATGGTCGAATTGCTGCATAGAAACTACTACTAAAGGTACTGTATATCGTATAATAACAATAGGTTATACTTTAGGGATACTATATACTACATCGTTTGTTTGTTCGTTCATTGGTTAATTCACAATCAGTCACAAATAGAGAATGTAGTTGTCATTGAAACAATGGGCCACAGTCAATTGTTCCCCCCAGCAACACAATGTATCAATGAATGTATCAGGGCTAATGAAAGAACCAATTAGGACTTCATTGATCAGTTGACTAATTGACGCCTAATCGGTCCAAATGTACCCCTTGTCCTTGGCCCTAACCCTTTGATGTTTGCAGATATGTAATGTCTGGGTAAGTATTTGCAGTGTATTGGTGGGACTTCCATATTGCTTAATTAAACCTTATAGATCTATAAAGGGTTAGGGAGAAAATGTAGACCAGCTGAACCATTTGTTTCCACCGCCTCTTCCTTTCCTTTCCTCCTTTCCTTCCGTATCATGCTGAACATGTTTTAATCTTTGACAGGAGCCACTGACTCAGTTTGACTCCTCATTCTGGGCTGTATTTCATGTGTGTACATTAACCAAGCCTTGCAAATTCCCCAGAGGTCATAGGGCAGCAAAGGGCCGAACTCCCATTTAATGCTATAGTGTGTTAGTGTGTGTGTGGTCAGGGAAGAGGAGTGTTGCCTTTTTAGATGCATTCAATGATAGGATTTCCACACTAAATATATGGATTTTTCCTTTATTCATTGATGGCCTTGCCCTATGTTAAAGAGATTGTCTTCAAGAAAGAATAGTATAATGTAAAGTTTGTATATGTAGGAGCTTACCTTGTGAGTGTTTGGCTTGATGCATCGCACAAAAAACGGGTTCGAAGTACTGAGGTTGGCCATCAGTGAGTGCAAGGAATTCTGGGTAAAAAAATATAAATTGTTAGCTAACTCTGACACTGTTACACGTCAGTATTGTTAGGGATGCTGATTATTATGCACTTTCCATGTTCATGATATAAAGGCAAATACAAACAAGGGTCAAGGGTCAATTAAATGGTCACTGCATTATGTACAGAACAAAAATATAAACGCAAAGTGTTGGTCCCATTTTCATTGCGCTGAAATAAAAGATCCCACTTTTTTGGTTACTACATGATTCCATATGTGTTATTTCATAGTTTTGATGTCTTTATTATTATTCTACAATGTAGAAAATAGTAAAAAAGAAAGAAAAACACTTGAATGAGTAGGTGTGTCCAAACTTTTGACTGGTACTGTATACAGTCCCTCGACTGGTTAGTGCAGATAAAAGTTGCACTATCTTATGTCAGACAATTATCGTCACTGACCTTAAACTGGGAACTGACAGTGGGTCTCCTGTGCTTCGAGCTGCATTTGAGGGTGTCCTGCTTGTTACGGCTCGAGACGTGCTCAAAGAGGTCGTACACAAAGTCCAACCTGACACACACACACACACACACACACACACACACACACACACACACACACACACACACACACACACACACACACACACACACACACACACACACACACACACACACACACACACACACACAGAATAAGCGTTACAAAGTGCACGTTTGAATATCCAACTTTACCCAGCTCTGCATGACCCTCAATGAAAAATAAAACCCCCATTCAATGAATTCAAAACAGTAGTGCAGAATGTATGAATTGTTCACGTACAGATGGTTGCATCTCAAATAGCCCCCTATTTCATATATAGAGTACTACTTTTAGGCTATGGTCAAAATATCTGCACTGCATAGGGAACAGGGCGCAATTCGAGATTGAACATTATAGAATTGCCGCTTACCTGCTCTCTCTAAGCAGGTTGAGGATGTCATCCCTGAAAGTGTCTCGATTCTTCTCCAGAATGCCCCTCACGTCATACACCACCTAGAGCACACCAACTACTTTAATGATTTGGTTCATCGGCAAGATTAGCAAACTTAGCCATGACACGCAAGCAACAAATGCCGACACTACACATCCAAGTATAAATGACCAAATTATGAAAGAAATGCAATCCAATTTTGATTTCCCAAAAAGTGAGTGTGGAAGAGGTGAAAAAATGATTGTTGACTATCAACTATGACAAGCCACTGGGGTCTGACAACTTGGATGGAAAACTACTGAGGATAATAGAGGAATATATTGCCACTTTGCCATATCTTCAATCTAAACCTACAAGAAAATGTGTGGAGGGAAGCAAAAGTCAGTCCGCTACCCAAGAACAGAAAAGCCCCCTTTACTTGCTCAAGGAAAATGAAAAAAAATAAAAAATAAAAAGACACGCCTACACACACTTATTTGTTGTGATAAGTGTTATTAAATATGTAATGTCATATTTTAAATTGTATATAACTGACTTAATGTTGCTGGACCTAGGGTTGCAAAGGTCGGAAACTTTCCATGGGAAGTTTAAACCCGGGAATTTGGGGAATTTTGCTTAAATTCATCTAAAAAGTTAGCTTATAACAGTGAACCTTTTTTTTCTGGGATTCACATAAGGCAATTCTAGGTCTTGTGGCATATGTTGGTTAAACTATCCCCAATTCAATGGAATTGCAACCCTCTGCATGCACATTGCATTCTTCCATCACATGTACAGCTGAATCTCAAGATCTTGCACACTAATGAGATGCTATTGAGCCCACACTACTACACTGTCTGAGCCAAGGACTACATGCTTTCTGGTAAGTTTTGATTACAATACTGGGTGGGGTGAATATATTTTATAGGACATACATGATTTTTTTGTTAACTAGTAAATGGTAGCCTTCAGCAAAGTGTGTTTAAATAATTTCTAACTTGTTTACAATTTCTGCTAGTTAGTTTTTGCTACCATGTGGGTTTTAGCTTGCTTGAGCCTGCTAACTGAGTGTTAATTCACCTATTTCCATACATGTTTCATTTTAAAACATTTATCTTACAAAGGAGTTGTTTAATCTAACTGCGTAACTATTTATCTGTACATGGAATTGTATTTGGGGTATAAAAAAATAAATAAATCTGATCTTGGCAGTAAAATGCCACGGGCACTATCTGATGTGTGGAGACATTTCACTGCAGCTAATGTAGAAGGAAAAGCTGTGTACATTTGCAAATACTGTGCCAAATCATATGTGAAGAATGCAACAAAGATGCAGAATAATCTGGCCAAGTACATAAAGTTCCCTCAGCGCTCACAACAAGCAACCTCTGACAAAAGTCCCTCTACTTCTATTCAAGGTGGAAATGATGAATCAGACACCTTATCGATAGCAACAGCTCATGGTCCTCCTGGAATCAGACGTTTTTTTGACTCAATGGAGGAACGTAGTCAGAGATGCTGATGAATGTCTTGCTCGAGCTGTGTATGCAACTAGTTCACCTTTGATGCTCACAGGCAATGTGTATTGGAAGAGATTTCTGAATGTTCTTCGCCCAGCATACACCCCTCCAACCAGACATGCTTTATCTACTCATTTGCTGGATGCAGAGTTCAACAGAGTTCAAGTGAAGGCCAAGCAAATCATAGAGAAAGCAGACTGTATTGCAATCATCTCTGATGGGTGGTCAAATGTTTGTGAGCAAGGAATAATTAACTACATCATCTCCACCCCTCAACCAGTATTCTACAAGAGCACAGACACAAGGGACAACAGACACACCGGTCTCTACATTGCAGATGAGCTGAAGGCAGTCATCAATGACCTTGGACCACAGAAGGTATTTGCACTGGTGACAGACAATGCTGTGAACATGAAGGCTGCTTGGTCTAAAGTGGAGGCGTCCTACCCTCATCACACCCATTGGCTGTGCTGCTCATGCATTTCATCTGCTCCTCAAGGGACATCATGGCACTGAAAACAATGGATACACTCTACAAGAGAACCAAGGAAATGGTTAGGTATGTGAAGGGTCATCAAGATATAGCAGCAATCTACCTGCCCAAGCAAAGTGAGAAGAATAAGAGCACCACATTGAAGCTGCCCTGCAACACCCGTTGGGGTGGTGTTGTCATCATGTTTGACAGTTTTCTGGAGGGGAAAGAGTCTCTCCAAGAAATGGCCATATCACACTCTGCCGATATGGAAAGCCCCATCAAGAGGATCCTCCTGGATGATTGTATTTTGGGAGAGTGTGGTAAGCAGCCTGAAACCTATAGCAGTAGCCATTGCACGGATTGAAGGAGACCATGCCATCCTGTCTGATGTTCAGACTCTGCTTGCAGATGTAAGAGAAGAAATCCGTACTGCCCTGCCCACTTCACTGTTGCTCCAAGCAGAGGAAACTGCAGTTCTGAAATACATCAAAAAGCGTGAAGTCTTCTGCCTGAAGCCCGTACACGCCGCAGCGTACATGTTGGACCCCAAGTATGCTGGCTAGAGCATCCTGTCTGGTGCAGAGATCAACACGGCCTATGGTGTCATCAATACCGTGTCCCGCCACCTTGGCCTGGATGAGGGCAAGGTTCTTGGCAGTCTGGCAAAGTACACTTCCAAGCAAGGGCTTTGGGATGGAGATGCAATATGGCAGTCGTGCCAACATATCTCATCAGCCACCTGGTGGAAGGGACTTTGTGGATGTGAGGCTCTTTCCCCTGTTGCCCCCATCCTCCTCCAAATCCCACCAACATCAGCTGCCTCAGAGCGCAACTGGTCCTTGTTTGGAAACACACACACCAAAGCACACAACAGGCTGACCAATACAAGTGTTGAAAAATTGGTGGCCATCTGGGCAAATTTGAGGCTTTTTGAGCCTGACAACGAGCCACCCTCGACAAGGTTGGAAAGTGACAGTGAAGATGAGGCCTCAGAGTCTGATGTTCAAGAGGTGGACATTGAGGAGGTCCAGGGAGAAGACATGGAAGCCTGAGAGGAAGACAAACAAAGCTGTAGTTTCGAGACTCATTTTACAGAAGTATGTTGAAAACGTTTTTGGGAGATTCGATGGATCATTGGGGATCATTCAATAGTCCCTTTCTTTTGTTGTTCAGTGAAATCATCGCATGTGAAGAGTCAACTAATTTAATTAAAGTTACATTCGTAACTAAATAATTTTTTAAAATTTCTATAGGAAGGATTTAATCATTGCAATTATGTCTACTTAAGGTAAAAGGTTTATGTTTCTGTCTCCATATGATATGGTAAATATATCCAATGCAAAAAACATCTACATTTAAATGGTATTTAAATTTGCTATTTTGGTATTTGCATATATTCCCGTTAATTCCCATATATTCCCGTTAATTCCCACGGAAATTTCCACCTCTGAATATTCCCCAAAATGTGCAACCCTAGCTGGACCCCAGGAAGAGTACCTGCTGCCTTGTCAGCAGCTAATGGGGATCCTTAATAAATACAAATACACCACCAGAGGGCAGCAAATAGTGGTGAGATGAATGCAACATTCAATAGCACACATATTTGTCTACTAAGTACAGTACGTGTTGCTTGCCAGAGCTGCTGTCTGCTTTGCAAAAGCTGTCTTGTTGTGTCTTACGTGCTCCTGTGTCATCATGGTAACACTTTAAACCTAAAGGTATGATGCTATATAACATGGTATTAGCCTGTAGGAGCCTAAATAACGTCCTACCCTGGGGCTAATAAGATGTTTCTCTATGTGTTTGAATTTAAACTCAAAATGCTCTGTATTTAGCAAGGATCCTTATGAGATGATAATAAGCTCCTGACAAGTCTTAAAATGTACAGGCATCATATTGCATTATACTTGCGGTTTTAACTAAAGTGTTACAGACAGGGACAACTCTTACCTCGCCTGCATAGTGTCTCACGCCAAAGTTGTGCACAGCAACGCGTGGTTTCACATAAAATTGGTTTTTCTGTAACATGAGAAAAGATTTGCGTTAGCATTATCGGCTATTCACCACATCATGCTACTAGCCACAAAATGCAACTGAGCCAACATTATTTAGAATATGACAATTGTGTGGATAACATCTCCTACAAAGAAGGATCAATGAAATAGACAAGAATTTAATGAATTCACATATTTTTCTTTATCATAATTTCAGACTCAGAAACAAAGTATAAGAGATCTGCACGCCTATATACCACATTGGCTTTATTGTTACGTACAGTAACTGGGATGAAAAAGTAGTTGAATCAATGAAATCTAAATAAGCAAAATTATTCAATTTCAGATAAAGAAACTGGAACTGTTAAGCCAAAAATGTGCCCTTTCAAACTCCTTTAAGCATTCTGGATATCTCGAAATATCATAAAACCCATTCATTATATCCAACAGTGGGGAATAACGGATTACATGTAATCTGTTACATGTAAGGGATTACAAAAAACGGTAACTGTAATCTGTTACGTTACAAGCAAAAATATTGTGATCAGATTACAGATACTTTTGAAAAACTAGATGATTACTTCAAGGATTACTTTTAAATTCATAAAGGACGTTTGCGAAAAAAAATCGTTCACTTTTTTCTCTGTTCTCAATGACATTCAAATCAGCATTTAAAAAAGGCGCAAGTTTAAATTTGTTCCACCTGAGCGAGTCTGACCACAAGTCAAAGACCACTATGATGACACACCAAATGTGTTTGATTGATCGCGGGAAAAGCTCAGGAATAGGCTTTTGTAGGCTACCATCCAAGGTACAGTGGCAAGAAAAAGTATGTGAACCCTTTGGATCTACCTGGATTTCGGATTAAATTGGTCATACAATTTGATCTGATCTTCATCTAAGTCACAACAATAGACAAACACACAAATAACTAATAACACACAAATAATTATACTTTTTCATGTCTTTTGAACACACCGTGTAAACATTCACATTGCAGGGTGGACAAAGTATGTGAACCCTTGGATTTAATAACTGGTTGACCATCCTTTGGCAGCAATAAACTCAACCAAATGTTTTCTGTGGTTGCGGATCAGACCTTCACTAAGTTCAGGAGTAATTTTAGACCATTCATCTTTACAAAACTGATTCAGTTTATCAATATTCTTAGGATGTCTGATGTGAACCACTCTTGGTCATGCCAGAGCATTTTAAATCGGGTTGAGGTCAGGACTCTGACTGGGCCACTTCTTCTGTTGAAGCCATTCTGTTGTTGGTTTACTTCTGTGTTTTGGGTCGTTGTCCTGTTGCATCACCTAACTTCTGTCGAGCTTCAATTGGCGGACAGATAGCCATACATTCGCCTGCAAAATGTATTGATAAACTTGGGAATTCATTTTTCCGTCGATGACAGCAAGCTGTCCAGGCCCTGAGGCAGCAAAGCAGCCCCAAACCATGATGCTCCTTCCAACCTACTTTACAGTTGGGATGAGGTTTTGATGTTGGTGTGCTGTGCCTTTTTTTCTCCACACATAGTGTTGTGTGTTCCTTCCAAACAACACAACTTTAGTTTAATCTATCCACAGAAAATTTTGCCAGAAGCGCTGTGGAACATCCTGGTGCTCTTTTGCGAACTTCAGACGTGCAGCAATGTTTTTTTTGGACAGCAGTGGCTTCTTCCGTGGTGTCCTCCCATGCACACCATTCTTGTTTTGTGTTTTACTTATCGTAGACTCGTCAACAGAGGTGTTAGCATGTTCCAGAGATTTCTGTAAGTCTTTAGCTAACACTCTAGGATTCTTCTTAACCTCATTGAGCATTCTGTGCTGTGCTCTTGCAGTCATCTTTGAAGGATGGCCAGAGTAGCAACAGTGCTGAACTTTCTCCATTTATAGACAATTTGTCTTACTGTGGACTGATGAACATCAAGGCTTTTAGAGATACTTTTGTAACCCTTTCCAGCATTATGCAAGTCAACAATTCTTAATCTTAGGTCTTCTGAGATCTCTTTTGGTCGAGGCATGGTTCACAATGCTTCTTCTGAATAACAAACTCAAATTTTGTGAGTGATTTTTATAGTTCAGGGCAGCTCTAACCAACATCTCCAATCTTGTCTCATTGATTGGACTCCAGGTTAGCTGACTCCTGACTCCAATTAGCTTTTGGAGAAGTCATTAGCCTAGGGGTTAACATACTTTCCCCAACCTACACTGTGAATGTTTAAATGATGTATTCCATATTGACAAGAAAAATACAATAATTTGTGTATTATTATTTTAAGCACACTGTGTTTGTCTATTGTTGTGACTAAGATGAAGAAGTAGCCACCCTCTCTTAAAGTATGTCGTATGATTTTGCAGTGTTGGAAAACTCCATCTAGGGTTACAGTAGCTTCTGCCACATTGCTTTCACCTACAATCCTTTCAAATCAGTGAGGAAAAGCGACATGGGGGTCTTCAATATATATATGCAAAGCTGTTTGAATACTTTAGAGATGAATCCTTCCTCCCTTCCTTCAAGTAATCATAGATCCAACTTGATCAGATCAGTGATCACCTTACGGATGGAAAGAAAGAAGGGAGGATAGAAGGATGGCTGGATGGACAGACCGACGTGTGGGTATAAGAATGCCTCTCTCAAGTATTTCAACAGGCCCACTAAAGCTATCGACTGGTGATGTCATAACAATGGGACTTGACTCACCGAGTGCTGGCTGTGGAGTTTCTCCAGTAGAGTGCCATCGGTGGCTTTGGGAAAATGACTCTCCTCGTTCATCAGTGCAAGGAGACCCAGTTTCTGTGAAGAAAATAGACAGATGTTATCATAACCAGTCCGAAATAGTATACTTTTTTCCTGACAACTTTAATCAATGGATTTACAACATATTTCTATGTATAGAAATAAGCGTATTTTTATATATATAAATTATTATTTCTGGTAGATCAAGACCACACAGCATTTGTCTGGATAACCTTGTCGCCAGGTCAAAGGGATTTCACATTATAACGGCAAGAATGGCATTGCACTGAGCTATCCATTGGTTCCCAATTGAAGGGGACTACAATTCCAAAGGGTTGTAATTGCGCTTACAAGTGGCGTATATCAGGCTGCTACAGTCAAATTTCAAATGTTTTACATTTTACAATACTCCTGTGCCCAACCTTGTGGCAGGCATTGCGCCTTGTCACCATAATATGAAACCTGCTTCACAAGTGTAAATCCTAGCAGTGTCAACACGAGAAAAATCCCATTCAAGTGGGAATGACAAAGACATACCTTCTCAATCAGATCCAAACATTCCCCGTTGTCCATCCAGTTGATGTCCTCCCATACAAGCCCTTCCCTGATGGAGCAAGAAAAACTAAAAGGTAAGCCAATCAAATTGAAGTCAACCGGTAACACTTTATAATAACCTTCATGAATAAGCTCTTATTTTTTTTACACGTGCTTATAAATGCTTTATAAATTAGCATACGTGTTATACATTCTGATGAACTGTAAATAGAATACATATTTATATAAAATGATACAGTGTTACAGTTAACCATAAAACAAAGCCAATCTAAATTTACTGTGAAGGTTCATGTTTGAGGTCTACCCACTTGTTGTATTCAAGTTGCTCCAGTGAGAAGATGTGCTTGTTGAAGTATTCCTGAAGTTTCTCGTTTGCATAGTTAATGTTGAACTGCTCAAAGCGGTTGACCTGTCAGAGAGATAGACCCATGTAAGACTCACATACTAAGTATTTACAATTTTTTGGTGGGGGGGGTCATGGGGTACATCCCCCCCCCCCCCAAGTGATTTGTTTGTAATGGTTTGCTCCTGATGATTTCTCCAACAGGGTTTCATGTTGTAAGAATAGAAAGTTACAACATGAAACTCTATAATTTCACTTTACTTACAAGTATTATTATAATAACTTGGTGGATGCTTATATTTGTCCTATTTCACACGTCACAAAATGTGTTTTTTGCATACCCCAACTCTCCCTGAGAGTGGCGTCACGGCCAGGTTTGCCGTAACCAACGGCGACCCTGGAGCAATTAGGGTTGAGTCGTTTGCTCAAGGGCAAATCGACAGATTTTCACATGATCAGCTCAGGGATTTGGACTAGCAACCTTTCAGTTACTGGCCCAACACTCTAACCGCTAGGCTACCTGTACTTTTCTTCCACCATCTCTAATTAATTCCCTCTGTTAAAACAGCCAGAACTTCTGTAAATCTGCGCCTGTATTCACAAAGCAACTCAGAGTACGAGTGCTGATCTAGGATCAGTCCCCCCCTATCATGCATTATGATTTAAAAGGCAAAACTGAATTTATGTCAGCCCTCCTCCTCTAGGATGTTTTGTAAATGCAGGGCCTCCTATAGGGAACACTAAGATCATAGATATCATAATGAATGTGCAAATCTACTTAAGTTTGAGAGTTATCTAGGTCATGAACTGTCTCATGGATGACTGATAGTTGATTTGAACTAGTTTGGCTGGATTTGCTGGAGGCCATTTTTATTAATTACTGATGGTGACAGCCAATATGAGAAATCAACATTAAGATGAACGTACATCATTGCTTGTGATCAGTGACTTTCCTGACTAAGACATATGTTGCTCACAATAAAAAAAGAAAAGAAATATAAGACATGATCATTTAGAAAATGTATCAAAAAGGCAAGTGATGCAGACATTATACCTTGAACCACCAAAATTGTTTTTGTCCAACCAACCTCGAAATTCTCAAATCCAAATATGTCTAGGATGCCAATAGATTTGAAGTCCTCTTTCCCTCGGATACGGTTGTTGAGTTTCCGGATAATCCAGGTGAAACACTGGGAATAAAGTGCCATCGCCATGGAGTCCCTGGAATCCACCGCCTGGGAAAAAGGAAATGACATCACAGTTTTACAAAAAGGAAGCTGCCCTGTTCTCGTTCAAGTAAAATAGGAGTATAAATTACTCTGGATGACCTTTAAATTGACTATCCCTTGGTGTAACCATTAATTAATTCATACCGTGGCTGGGATTCAAACACACGCAGATAAGCAACTTGTGCTTTGCAATATGCTTTTAAAGGTGACTTCCACAATCTGCTTCTGCTTTTTCTGATTGCAAAAAACCTGCACTTCGGATAGGGAGGTGTGCTCCTTTCTGTCCAATGTAGTCATTTCTGGAAACATTTTCTGTCCATTTAGACAGAGTCCCCCCTCGAGGCATAAATTATGTATAAAAGCTAGCTTAAATAGTCTACATATGATCTCCTACATAAGCCAAGTTATTAAAGATAGACTCAGCGATATGACGTAGATGCAGAAAATAAACAGCATTTCCGCTAAGAGCGTTGAAGCGTGAGGCTTTGACGCTGATTCAGCAGATGAACAGGAGACACAACTTGAGCCAGACTGGATTATCACAAGTAGACCATCGCCCGCCTGACCATAAAGGTAAACTCAGCGAAATGACACTGCCACAAGCAGCACTGCAAACATTGAGATGAGAGTGATACAAGACTTCGCTCTCACACAGTCACATACACAGCACATACACAGTCACATGCCCTGGCCTGTGCACAGGCCAGGGCACCCAACAGCGAACCCGTGCAAATGCACAGATACTGTGTGTGTGACTGTGTGAGCGCGAAGTCTTGCATCTCGCTCATCTCAATATCTGCGGTGCTGCTTGTGGCAATGGCGTTTGTGATAATCCAGTCTGGCACTAGTTGTGTCTCATGTTTATCTGCTGACCATATCTGCTGAATCAGCGTCAAATGTGATTAGCCTGGTCAGCTACACTCCTAGCTTTAGAGATTATATCAGACACATGATGGGGGTGGGGTTCATTAGGCACCAACTGCAAGACAACTAAGTGAAACAGTGAGGGACTAAACTGTATTTTATGTTTTTCTTTTGCAAATGTTTTAAAATGTTTTAAGTTTAGTGCCTAGTCAACACAACCCAGGTCATGCAAGGGGAAATGGTTCAGGGTCAGTGGCCAATGCACACCCAGCCTTCAAAAGCTGACAACAACAACGGCGGTCACACATAACTGTAAGAGACAATGAACGCTTTGTTTTGTCTAGCAGGACCTATGTAAACGAGGTAGAGATAAGCCACCATTGACTTTGAAACCAAAGTATTTTTTCACAAAGTTGGTGGCTAGACTCACAGTTGGGCAGGCACCATTGACTATGAAACACCAGCCCTAAATGTTTCCCTATGGCATAACTCATGCCCCTGGCCTATCTATTTGCCCTAATGTCAGGTGTTGACCATGGGGTCAAATATTTGTGTGTCGAGGGATTAGTGTCGCAAAGGAGTGAAGCCACTACCTGATGTTAAACAATGGGGTCAACTGGTGCCCTCTGTCATCATGGTTAGGTTACCTGTTCTACGGTGAGCGGCGTGCAGATCTCCTCACCCCGTAGGATCAAGGACTTGTGGGTCAGCACTTCGGCCAGATGTTCTGAGTTCAGGCCCAGGAGGTCCGCTGTCCTGCCCAGTGCTACAGACACACAGACAGTGGTATTTTAGAAAAGGGATGTGGGGGTGTAATAAGTACTGTACAATAGATATCCTTTGCTGTGCTGTCATCAAGCATTTTGCTACACTCGCGATAACATCTGCTAACCATGTGTATGTGACCAATAAAATTTGATTTGATGTCAGTCTATGCCCCTCTAGATCAGTGGTCACCAGCCTGGTTGATCTTCAAGGCATTCCTAGTCGATCCCCGAACATTTCTGTAGAAAAGCCAATGATCAAGGCTTGCACTCCTTTTTTGTGTGTGTGTGTGTTGCACTGTTGGCGTTAAGTTCACTTGATTCCGAAACCGTGCTCACCGGTGTTCCCATTTTGAACCAGAGGGCGGACCCTCTGCTGCTCTCTCCCTCCCTCCCTCCACTGAGACTAACGCCATGTTCAAAACAACTGGGAACTCTGGAAAAAACTAGATCTGACTGGGAAAAATCGTTTTGAACGGTCATCCAACTCGGAATTCCAAGTCGGAAACTCAGGCATCTTTCTAGAGCTCTGACTTTCCTACCTGAAGATCACTGACATCATGATTTGACCTTGTGTCTTTTCCGAGTTCCCAGTTGTCTTGAAAGCACCATGACCATCAGATTCAGGTACCATCAGTCCAGTAAAATAAAAAAGCGAATTATTTACGAATTATTTCAACTTATACTCAGTTGTGCCTCGCAAATGCTACACCAACTGATTTTTTTTTTTAATCAAAGCTCGAGTTTTGAAATATAATATGTTCTGAGAAGAACACTATTGGCAGGACAGGCATATATCCAATATGCTGTGATAATGTTAGGCCTACTGCACAAACCTCATTCCTACAGAACTGTTTTTATTGGGTTAATGTTATATATTTTTAAATCATGTTAAAAAAAAAATAATCGAAGTGGTAGATCTCATTTGACTGCGAACGTATCTCGACTCAGAAAAGGTCGGTGACCACTGCTCCAGATGCATTTACTCATAATGTGATTAAATCAAGGTTATCTTTAAACACCAATCTTGCTGTGACAGTTGAGGTGGATATACGAGTGTGTTCATTACATATCGCATTTCAAAGCTTTGTGGGCACTAGGCGGAATATTATTGTTCAGCTGAGGCAAAAGGTTAAGGTCACCCTAGCGCTAAGGCATAGGGGAGAGCTAATCTCAGAGCAGCTCTTAAACTTGGACAACCCAGAACTAGGACAGGGATAGGGAGAATCTCAAGGAAAGTAGCATATCATAGGTAGTACCTCAAGGGAAAGGGGGAACATGAGGAGGAGAGGAAGGAAAGAAAAGAGGAGAGACATTAACCTGTTTTGGAAGAGACCTGAGCTCCTCCGGCCGTCATAAACTCGATATTCCCTGCATGAAGGATTCCCGCCAGGAGCCGAAGGATCTCCCAGATGTTCTCCTCTGTGAACTGCATGGTCCGCATTGCATTCTGGGATGGAAAACAACACAAATGAACAGAATGTTGATGCTGCCAAAAAAAAGGCACTTGTGCCCCCAAGAAAAATATCTAATAAGAAATGAAATAACACAATATCTCAGAGTTTTCCCATGTATTCAATCTGTCCAGACACAATTTAATTCAATTCATTACCATATCCCTGTACAAACCGAGTAAAGTTGAATCCAGACCACTATAAGTGGAATCTGCTGCTTTAGTGTCTCTATGGTATGAGGTGCAGCTGTAAGACCCTGTAGCAAGACCCTGTCATTGACAATTTCAAATTGTAGTTCCACTAATGGCAATTTGTACAACAGTTCTGGGTAATAAAAAGTGAACAAAAAAAGTACTGTATATTAGCAAAAAAACGACATTTGCTTCAAAGGGGATGTAACATCGCCATGGGCATATTTCAGAAATGTATTTAAATGTATGGGTTATTGTTAGATGATTGCTAATGAACTTGGCGCTTGGTATCACCTCACGAATGTTCGGTTAAAAATGTACTGCTTGCTGCAGCAAGGCATTTTGAAAAGTAACTTTTGAATGCCCTGAACTGTATCATCAACAATAAACCATTGATATAGATGGGAGGGCCATACCAGTACGTCCTGAAAAGTGCCTTTGTCGTTGATTGTCTTGTCTGCCACACAGCCAGATTGCTTTAGGTAGTAGTAATTCTCTGGTGGGGAAAAACTGAAGGCCTCTGTCATGGAAAAAAGAAAGACTCAATAATGGGTTAAAAGTGTAATTGCTGTAATTGTTTTATAACCCCGTGTTTCTCCTAACATTATATACAGTGGTTCTTCCTTTAAAAGTTGAGTCATACTGCAGCACAGCTTGCGTGCTGCGGCAGAATTCTATGGGATGTTATTTACTGTAAGTGTCATACCATTGTTGTCATTAATGCCAGTTTGACCACCAGAGGGCATCTTTGAGAAGCAGTGGACTGTTTTTAATATTGGCTGTACTAGAGAATTTAAACCCTTTTTTTTGTAAGAACATAGCATACAGGATTTATTTTAAGAAATTTAGCTTAATTAATTTGATTAATATAATGGTGTTTCTATTCCAAGAAAAATGAAAAATTATACATCTGACAGATAGTGCCTGATTCAGTAACACTAAACAAGGATTAGATGGAGGCAGATGTTATAGGAAGAGCGATGGATGTATAGCTGAGGGAAAGGTGGGAAGTATCTGGGCAACTACAGTACCTTTTATTTAGCGAGAAGAAAATAGGAGAATACGTTTTGTTAACTTGGGGGGGTGGGGGGGAAGCAGTGACTGGCTTTCAAAAGTTGGCACTGAACAATGTGACCGGTCGGGCGTAGGCTACTACGTGACTGCGAGTGAAGAGCAAAATAATAAAAACAAATCCTAACAGCACGAAGCGGTGCTGAAATAGTTGACCACACTTTGGGTGTTCCAGTAAGCAACCATTTGTTGCCTTCATTAGCCGACTTCATTCTGAAAAAAACTCCAGCACAGAGAAGAGAAAGGAGCCTTAAATAATTCAACAATAAAGTGATTGAAATCACAAATGCATTTGACTGTTTTTAATATTGGCCAACAACCAAAAACATAGCATCTACCGTAGTAAAAAAATTATTTCAAAATGCATATGTTTATTAGGCTACTATGCAGTCTGACAAGTAAACATAGCCTGCAGTACATAGTAAACATGGCAAAGCCACACAAAAACGCACAAAAATTCACACACATCTGCAGAAATACATTATGTACATACGCTACCGTTCAAAAGTTTGGGGTAACTTAGAAATGTCCTTGTTTTTGAAAGAAAAGCACAATTTTTGTCTGTTAAAATAACATCAAATTGATCAGAAATACAGTGTAGACATTGTTAATGTTGTAAATGACTATTGCAGCTGGAAACGTCTGATTTTTTATGGAATATCTAGATAGGCGTACAGAGGCCCATTATCAGCAACCATCACTCATGTGTTCCAAAGGCAGGTTGTGTTAGCTAATCCAAGTTTATAATTTTAAAAGGCTAATTGATCCTTAGAAAACCCTTTCACAATTATGTTGACATAGCTGAAAACTGTTGTTCTGATTAAAGAAGCAATTAAACTGGCCTTCTTTAGACTAGTTGAGTATCTGGTGCATCAAATTAAATCACATTTTATTAGGCACATGGGCTGAATACAACAGGTACAACCTTACAGTGAAATGCTTACTTACGAGCCCCCAACCAACAACGCAGTATCAAAAAATATGGACAAGGATAAGAGATAAAAGTAACAAGTAACTAAAGAGCAGCAGTAAAACAACAATAGCGAGACTATATACAGGTTGGTACCGATACAGAGTCAATGTGCGGGGGCACCGGTTAGTTTAGGTAGTATGTACAGTGGGGCAAAAAAGTATTTAGTCAGCCACCAATTGTGCAAGTTCTCCCACTTAAAAAGATGAGAGAGGCCTGTAATTTTCATCATAGGTACACTTCAACTATGACAGACAAAATGAGAAAAAAAATCCAGAAAATCACATTGTAGGATTTTTTATGAATTTATTTGTAAATTATGGTGGAAAATAAGTATTAGGTCACCTACAAACAAGCAAGATTTCTGGCTCTCACAGACCTGTAACTTCTTTAAGAGGCTCCTCTGTCCTCCACTCGTTACCTGTATTAATGGCACCTGTTTGAACTTGTTATCAGTATAAAATACACCTGTCCACAACCTCAAACAGTCACACTCCAAACTCCACTATGGCCAAGACCAAAGAGCTGTCAAAGGACACCAGAAACAAAATTGTAGGCCTGCACCAGGCTGGGAAGACTGAATCTGCAATAGGTAAGCAGCTTGGTTTGATGAAATCAACTGTGGGAGCAATTATTAGGTAATGGAAGACATACAAGACCACTGATAATCTCCCTCGATCTGGGGCTCCACGCAAGATCTCACCCCGTGGGGTCAAAATGATCACAAGAACGGTGAGCAAAAATCCCAGAACCACACGGGGGGACCTAGTGAATGACCTGCAGAGAGCTGGGACCAAAGTAACAAAGCCTACCATCAGTAACACACTACGCCGCCAGGGACTCAAATCCTGCAGTGCCAGACGTGTCCCCCTGCTTAAGCCAGTACATGTCCAGGCCCGTCTGAAGTTTGCTAGAGAGCATTTGGATGATCCAGAAGAAGATTGGGAGAATGTCATATGGTCAGATGAAACCAAAATAGAACTTTTTGGTAAAAACTCAACTCGTCGTGTTTGGAGGACAAAGAATGCTGAGTTGCATCCAAAGAACACCATACCTACTGTGAAGCATGGGGGTGGAAACATCATGCTTTGGGGCTGTTTTTCTGCAAAGGGACCAGGACGACTGATCCGTGTAAAGGAAAGAATGAATGGGGCCATGTATCGTGTGAGTGAAAACCTCCTTCCATCAGCAAGGGCATTGAAGATGAAATGTGGCTGGGTCTTTCAGCATGACAATGATCCCAAACACACCGCCCGGGCAACGAAGGAGTGGCTTCGTAAGAAGCATTTCAAGGTCCTGGAGTGGCCTAGCCAGTCTCCAGATCTCAACCCCATAGAAAATCTTTGGAGGGAGTTGAAAGTCCGTGTTGCCCAGCAACAGCCCCAAAACATCATTGCTCTAGAGGAGATCTGCATGGAGGAATGGGCCAAAATACCAGCAACTGTGTGTGAAAACCTTGTGAAGACTTACAGAAAACGTTTGACCTCTGTCATTGCCAACAAAGGGTATATAACAAAGTATTGAGAAACTTTTGTTATTGACCAAATACTTATTTTCCACCATAATTTGCAAATAAATTCATAAAAAATCCTACAATGTGATTTTCTGGATTTTTTTTCTGATTTTGTCTGTCATAGCTGAAGTGTACCTATGATGAAAATTACAGGCCTCTCTCATCTTTTTAAGTGGGAGAACTTACACAATTGGTGGCTGACTAAATACTTTTTTGCCCCACTGTACATGTAGGTAGAGTTATTGAAGTGACTATGCATAGTTGACAACAACAGAGACTAGCAGTGGTGTAAAGAGGGGGGGGGGGGGGCAATGCAAATAGTCTGGGCAGCCATTTGATTAGATGTTCAGGAGTCTTATGGCTTGGGGGAAGAAGCTGTTTAGAAGCCTCTTGGACCTAGACTTGGTGGTCCGGTACCGCTTGCCATGCGGTAGGAGAGAGAACAGTCTATGACTACGGTGGCTGGAGTCTTTGACAATTTTTAGGGCCTTCCTCTGACACAGCCTGGTAGAGGTCCTGGATGGCAAGAAGCTTGGCCCCAGTGATGTATTGGGCCTTACGCACTACCCCCTGTAGTGCTTTGCGGCCGGAGGCCGAGCAATTGCCATACCAGGCAGTGATGCAACCAGGATGCTCTCGATGGTGCAGCTGTAGAGCCTTTTGAGGATCTGAGGACCCATGCCAAATCTTTTCAGTCTCCTGAGGGGGAAAAGGTTTTGTCGTGCCCTCTTTACGACTGTCTTGGTGTGCTTGGACCATTTTAGTTTGTTGGTGATGTGGACACCGAGGAACATGAAGCTCTCAACCTGCTCCACTACAGCCCCGTCGATGAGAATGGGGGCGTGCTTGGTCCTCTTTTTCCTGTAGTCCACAATCATCTCCTTTGTCTTGATGACGTTGAGGGAGAGGTTGTTGTCCTGGCACCACACGGCCCGGTTTCTGACCTCCTCCCTATAGGCTGTCTCGTCATTGTCGGTGATCAGGCCTACCGCTGTTGTGTCATCGGAAAATTGAATGATGGTGTTGGAGTCGTGCCTGGCCGTGCAGTCATGAGTGAACAGGGAGTACAGGAGGGGACTGAGAACGCACCCCTGAGGGGCCCCTGTGTTGAGGATCAACGTGGCATATGTGTTGTTACCTACCCTTACCACCTGGGGGCGGCCCGTCAGTAAGTCCAGGATCTACTTGCAGAGGGAGGTGTTTAGTCCCAGGGTCCTTAGCTTATTGATGAGCTTTGAGGGCACTATGGTGTTGAACGCTGAGCTGTAGTCAATGAATAGCATTCTCACATAGGTGTTCCTTTTGTCCAGCTGGGAAAGGGCAAGGGAGTGCAGTGTGGAGTGCAATAGAGATTGCATCATCTGTGGATTTGTTGGGGCTGTATGCAAATTGTAGTGGGTCTAGGGTTTCTGGGATAATGGTGTTGATGTGAGCCATGACCAGCCTTTCAAAGCACTTGATGGCTACAGACGTGAGTGCTACGGGTCGGTAGTCATTTAAGCAGGTTACCTTAGTGTTCTTGGGCACAGGGACTATGGTGGTGTGCTTAAAACATGTTGGTATTACAGACTCGGTCAGGGAGAGGTTGAAAATGTCAGTGAAGACACTTGCCAGTTGGTCAGCGCATGCTCACAGTACATGTCCTGGTAATCCATCTGACCCTGCAGCCTTGTGAATGTTTACCTGTTTAACTTCTCTGGGATATGTGGGAGGGTAGCGTCCCACCTAACCAACAGCCAGAGAAATTGCAGGGCGCCAAATTCAAAACAACAGAAATCTCATAATTAAAATTCCTCAAACATACAAGTATTATGCACCATTTTAAAGATAAACTTCTCGTTAATCCAGCCAAAGTGTCTGATTTCAAAAAGGATTTACGGCGAAAGCACACCTTGCGATTATGTTAGCTCAGTACATAGCCACAGAAAAACACAGCCATTTTTCCAGCCAAAGAGAGGAGTAACAAAAAGCAGAAATAGAGTTAAAATGAATCACTAACCTTTGATGATCTTCATCAGATGACACTCATAGGACTTCATGTTACACAATACATGTATGTTTTGTTCGGTAAAGTTCATATTTATATCCAAAAATCTGAGTTAAGGTGGGACGCTACTCTCTCACTTGGTCAAAAGCCAGAGAAAATGCAGCGCTCCAAATTCAAATAAAATACAATAAAAATTTAACTTTCATTAAATCACACATGAAATATACCAAATTAAAGCTACACTGGTTGTGAATCCAGCGAACATGTCAGAATTGAAATAGGCTTTTCGGCAAAAGCAAACAATGCTATTATCTGAGTTAGCACCATTGTAAACAAAGAGAGATAAGCATATTTCAACCCTGCAGGCGCGACACAAAACGCAGAAATAAAAATATAATTCATGCCTTACCTTTGACGAGCTTCTGTTGTTGGCACTCCAATATGTCCCATAAACATCATAAATGGTCCTTTTGTTCGGTTAATTCCGTCGATATATATCCAAAATGTCCATTTATTTGGCGCGTTTGATCCAGAAAAACAACGGTTCCAACTCGTGAAACATGACAACAAAATATCTCAAAAGTCACCTGTAAACTTTGCCAAAACATTTCAAACTACTTTTGTAATACAACTTTAGGTATTTTTTTACGTAAATAATCGATAAAATTGAAGATGGGATGATCTGTGTTCAATACAGGATTAAAACAATCTGTAGCATGCTTTCTGGTCACGCGCCTCTATCTAACAGAACACTTCAAGTGACCCTGATTCAAAATGGCCGTACTTCTTCATTACACAAAGGAAAAACCCTCAACTAATTTCTAGAGACTGTTGACATCCAGTGGAAGCGGTAGGAACTGCAAGAAGGTCAATTAGAAATCTGTATTCCCAATGAAAATCCATTGAAAAGAGAGTGACCTAAAAAAAAAAAAAGATCTGAATGGTTTGTCCTCGGGGTTTCGCCTGCTAAATAAGTTCTGTTATACTCACTGACATGATTCAAACAGTTTTAGAAACTTCAGAGTGTTTTACTAACAATTTGAATTTCTTATGCATATCTTATCTTCTGGGGATGTGTAGCTGGCAGTTGAATTTGGGTATGCTTTTCATCCAAACGTGAAAATGCTGCCCCCTATCCTAGAGAAGTTAAAAGTACTCACATCAGCTGCGGGGAGCGTGATCACACAGTCTTCCGGAACAGCTGGTGCTCTCATGCATGTTTCAGTGTTAATTGCCTCGAAGCAAGCATGGAAGTAGTTTAGCTCGTCTGGTATGTTCGTGTCACTGGGCAGCTCTCGGCTGTGCTTCCCTTTGTAGTCTGTCTTTGCAAGCCCTGCCACATCCAATGAGCATCAGAGCCAGTGTAGCACGATTCGATCTTAGTCCTGTATTGACGCTTGCCTGTTTGATGGTTCGTCGGAGGGCATAGCGGGATTTCTTATAAGCTTCCGGGTTAGAGTCCCGCTCCTTGAAATCGGCAGCTCTAGCCTTTAGCTCAGTGTGGATGCTGCCTCTAATCCATGGCTTCTGGTTGGGGTATGTACGTACGGTCACTGTGGGAACGATGTCATCAATGCACTTATTGATGAAGCCAATGACTGATGTGGTGTACTCTTCAATGCCATCGGAAGAATCCCAGAACATATTCCAGTCTGTGCTAGCAAAACAGTCCTGTAGCTTAGCATCTGCTTCATCTGAACACTTTTTTATTGATCTAGTCACTGGTGCTTCCTGCTTTAATTTTTGCTTGTAAGCAGGAATCAGGAGGATAGAATTATGGTCAGATTTGCCAAATGGAGGGTGAGGGAGAGCTTTGTATGCGTCTCTGTATGTGGAGTATAGGTGGTCCAGAGTTTTTTTTAACATGCTGATAGACATTTTGTAAACGGATTTAAGTTTCCCTGCATTAAAGTCCTACTAGGAGCGCTGCCTCTGGGTGAGCGTTTTCCTGTTTGCTTATGGTGGAATGCAGCTCATTGAGTGCAGTCTTAGTGCCAGCCTAAGTCTGTGGTGGTATGTAGACTGCTACGGAAAATACAGATGAAATCTCTCTAGGTAGATAATGTGGTCTACAGCTTATCATGAGGTACTCTACCTCAGGCGAGCAAACCCTCGAGACTTCCTTAGATATCGTGCACCAGCTGTTATTTACAAAAATACTTTGTCCGCCACCCCTTGTCTTACCAAACGCTGCTGTTCTATCCTGTTGAAACAGCGTATAACCAACCAGCTGTATGTTGATAATGTTGTCATTCAGCCACGACTCCGTGAACCATACGATATTACAGTTTTGAATGTCCCGTTGGTAGTTTAATCTTCCTCGTAGGTCATCTAATTTATTTTCCAAAGATTGCACGTTTGCTAGCAGAATGGAAGGCAGTGGGGGTTTATTCAATCGCCTACAAATTCTCAGAAGGCAGCCCGCCCTCTAGCCCTTTTTCTCAGCCTTCTCTTCACACAAATGACGGGGATCTGGATCTGTTCCCGGGAAAGCAGTGTGTCATTCACGTCGGGCTCATCGGACTCATGAAAGGAAAAAAAGGATTCTGCCAGTCCGTGGTGAATAATCACAGTTCTGATGTCCAGAAGATATCTTCGGTCATAAGAGACGGTAGCAGCAACACTATGTACAAAATAAGTTAAAAACAACACAAAGAAACAAAAAACATAAAACGTCAGCCTTCTTCTCCGGCGCCATCTTAACCCCATGCTTGTCTCAGAGCAGCGTGAAGCGGTGCTGAAATAGTTGACCACACGCTGGTAGGCTATTGCTTCAAATCCAATTATAACAACTGGATGACTTTGGGTGTTCCAGTAAGCATTCTTAAAAGAACTCCAGCACAGAGAAGAGAAAGGACTTGGAAATTATGGTCACGGACAGTGCTATTTGCCTGTGTTATGCCGAACGCAAAAACCCAGGAAAATGAACAGGTACAGTAGGCTACAATACTGTAAAGTAGGCCTTCATTAGCCGACTTTATTCTTAAAATAACTCTAGCACAGAGAAGAGAGAGGATCCTTAAATAATTAAACAATAAAGTGATTGAATTCACAAATGCATTTGACTGTTTTTAATATTGGCCATCAACCAAAAACACAGCATCTATAGTGGTATTCCATTTCCAGTGAAACTATTCAAGCCATCGATGATGGTTGAAGATGATGAGCAATCTCGGCAAAGGCAATCTGGAATCTGCTGGCATCACCGCACAACATCAACATCGCTCTAATCACAGTCAGAAGACAGTTGAAGAAACTTGAGTGGACTTATAGAAAGGTCCTGTAAGACATTTTATATATACATTTTCTCAGAACATTAACCATATGTGTTCTCTTGTTTTGTACTGTTCTGTAGTTTCGACCCAATGATTCATCTGACAAACAAAGAACCTGGCGTGCTGCAAAACCAGTTTTAAGGATTTAAGTATGTATGACTGACGACTTTAGTGAGAAGTCTCAATGCTTTAATACTTTCTGCCCCCTGAATTCATATTCATTATATAAATAGGTCCATGATTGATTTAACAAGACCAGTCCCCATGCTATATCATTCAATGATATTTTTTCCATAGTAATTCGTTATGTATCCATTAATATACTTAAAGTCCCTAAACTCGGGAAGAGTCTGTTGTCCTGTTGATAGTTGAAATAAACATCTGCATTTTGAAAGAGTATTTTTATCCTTATTTTATTAATGAAAGCATAAAGATGTTGATGAAGAAATACTGATCAGTATATGCTTTACCTGACTTTTTGCAGTTGCATGATGTTTGTAGTTAGAAATTTAAAACTTTAGAGTACTTAATACATTGTAAATTGGGGGAATTTCATTTCACACTTTGCCGAGCTATTAGACTATCCTTTTGTAAAGGTTGAAGAGTCTATTGTCCTGCTAATAACCCATCATTGAAATGTTGTTTGCACCCAGAGGGTTTAGGCCTTCTGTAAGTTATAACAATCCAAGTCCAAAAGTTATGGGTGGAGTTAGAATTTTGTCTGTCAGAAGTATTAAAATCCACCAATGTCAGCCTTTAAATGCTTTATTATCCAAATGTTTAAAGTGCGTGTGGGTGACGGAGAGAATGCATTTGACTGTTTTTAATATTAGGGCTTTCAGGAAGAATGGAAAATTGCGTGTCAATTCATAAACCACGTGCCATGGAATTGGTACATCAAAAATCGCTTCCCAACTATTTTGTAGTCTATACGGCACAGCTGTCAATTTTTTGATCCTTAAATGAAACTGGTATATATTTTTATTTATCCCAATTTTCTTTAACCAATTTTGGTCTTTAATGCAAGGTCGACAGACAAGTTCCTTACTTTTTATTTTCGACTGAAATTGCAACCAACTTTCTATGGCTTCGTTTCAAATAACCGAAAGTGAGCGATTGTAATCTGATTAAAGGGAAAAAGGCCATTCTTGAACATGGGGTGAGACATTCTTACTAATTCGTAAATAAAGCCAGTTTGTTATTTAGAATGATTTATTTCAGTTTTTTTAAGAGGGAGAGAAACCAAAAGCCCACCGTGCCTATTTTACAATAATCGTCAGTCCACATGTCAAGTGAAATTTCCCCATTGTATTTCCCCAAGTTCTCTCTTAACTCCAAGACCATCAACAGTTTTTTTGTTGTTGCCTGATGCAGGACTCTAGTGCCAGAGGAGAGACTTTTAGACTGAAAACGCCTCCATTAATTGCCGCAGTTTAGACTACCGATAGATTAGCGTTCTACCTCCCCCTTGTGATAGTGTTGTGCAATGACAGAATGCCACCATCTACCACAAATGGTCGCAGCATAAGCTCAACATTTTTGAGGAAGAACCACTGTAGGAGAAACACATTATATCTACATATATAGCATGAAATGCTTTGAAAGGCTGATCATGGTTCACATGCACACCATCATCCCAGACACCCTGGACCCAATCCAATTCGCATAATGCCCAAACAGATCCACAGATGACACAATATCTATTGCACTCCACACTGCCCTCACCCACCTGGTCAAAATAATTACCTATGTAAGAATGCTGTTCATTGACTACAGATAAGAATTCAACACCATAGTCCCCTCCAAGCTCAACACCAAGCTCAGGACCCTGGGACTAAACACCTCCCTCTGCAACTGGATCCTGGACTTCCTGATGGCCGCCTCCAGGTAGTGAGGCTAGGCAACAACATATTCGTCAAGCTGACCATCAACATGGGGGCCCCATCAGAGGTGTGTGCTTAGTCCCCTCCTGGACTCCCTGTTCACCCAGGACTGCATGGCTGCGCACGGCTCCAACACCATCGTCAAGTTTGCTGTCAACACGATGGTGGTAGGACTGATCATTGACAACGATAAGGCATCCTATAGGGAGGAGGTCAGAGACCTGGTAGTGTGGTGCCAGAACAACAACCTTTCCCTCAACATCAGCAAGACTAAGGAGCTGATCGTGGACTACAGGAAACGGAGGGGCGAGCACGCCCCCATCCACATCGATGGGGCTGTAGTGGAGCAGGATCGATAGCTTCAAGTTCCTCAGTGTCCACATCACTAAGGAATTAACATGGTCCACACACACCCACGCAGTTGTGAAGCGCCTCTTCCCCCTCAGGACACTGAAAAGATTTTGCATGGGCCCTCAGATCCTCAAACGGTTCTACAGCTGCACCATTGAGCGCATATTGGCTGCATCATCGTTTGGTACGACAACTGCAAAGTACCCGACCGCAAGGCGCGACAGAGGGTGGTGAGTACAGAGCTCCTTGCCATCCAGGACTCCAGCCCCCCAAACCATAGACTGTTCTCTCTGCTACCGCACGGCAAGCGGTACCAGTGCACCAAGTCTGGAACCGACAGGACCGTGCACAGCTTCTACTTCCAAGCCACAAGACTGCTAAGCTAATCAAATGGCTACCCGGACTAACCTGCATTGACCCTTTTTTGCACTAACTCTCTTGCTATCTTGCACTGACTACGCACACACACACACACACACACACACACACACACACACACACACACACACACACACACACACACACACACACACACACACACACACACACACACACACACACACACACACACACACACACACACACACACACACACACACACACACACAATTTCACACTCGCCCCTTATATAACCATGTTATTTTTACTTGGTATTGTTATTCACTGTGTATTTATTCCTCGTGTCAATTTTTTTAATGGAATTGAATTGTTGGGATTGTTGGGAAAATACCCATAAGTAAGTATTTAACTGTTAGTCTACACCTGTTGTTTACAAAGCATGTGACAAATAACATTTTATTCGATTTAGGCGAGGCAGGCCACCAGATCTTATAAAGTTCGGCTATTATTGGTTTCAATGTTCAGTTTTGATGCTAAAGTGGGCTTGGATCTTACTTTGGGGGCCTTTTTGCCCCATGTAGAAAATAAACTACGAGATAGCTACACCCTTCTGTTATGTTTTGGTTTGACCCATGTATCATATTGTCACTCACCCCTCTGTTCTGCATTGGTTCCAGCCAGAAGTGCATAGAAGATGTGATAGTTCCTTTCCCCTGGATTCTGCCTAACAACTCGATTCTGATAGGGCAGAGGACACAACCATCACCGCACACCTCCGACAGGACACATAGCAACACAATGACATTGGAGAAAGAGAGAGACAGAGACAAAGGGAGAGAGAGAGACCGATCGACTGCCAGAGGCAGAGAGAGAGGGGATAATGGGATAATGGGGAGAGAGAGAGAGAGAGAGAGAGAGAGAGAGAGAGAGAGAGAGAGAGAGAGAGAGAGAGAGAGAGAGAGAGAGAGAGAGAGAGAGAGAGAGAGAGAGAGAGAAAGAGAAAGAGAGAGAGAGAGAGAGAGAGATAATATTTACCTTCTCTAGGAGGTCTTTGCACAGAAAGGTGGCAGTTAAGGCATATATTACCTTGAGAAAGTCGGATGCTCCACATTGAGATTCATATATGACAATTATCTGGCATAGATTTTTAGAAAGAGAAAGAAGAGGGGAAGATAAAGGAGAGAGAAATATACAGACAGATGAGAGAGAAAGAGAGGGGAGAGAGAAAAGAGAGAGGGAGAGTGACACCTCAAAGTGGGTGAAAAAATAGGAGGGAAAATAGTTCCAGAGAGACGGAGAGAAAGCAGAGTTTTCTATCTCTACACCTAGTCATTGATTGTGCCATTCTCTAACTCACCAGAACAGAGATTGTCATACGTTTGAAACTAGAACAGCACACTGCACACTAATAAAGCACGCTAATAAATCATCACCCAAACCCTTCACTGAAGAGTGCTTGGCAGCAGTTTGGAGCATTTCCTATAGGAACTTGAACAGGACATGTAGAAAACATCATTCTGTCCACACTATGGGTGTTAATAGCGTAGTAAAGGATACAGTCCACGATTTTACCGCCTTGGATGTTGCCCTTCTGACAGAAGTGCAGTTGAACAAACTTCCCAAAGCGGCTAGAGTTGTTGTTGTAGACGGTCTTGGCGTTGCCGAAGGCTTCCATGATTGGGCTAAAGGAGTAGAGAGAGAGAAAGAGAGTGACAGAGAGAGATAGAGAAAGTCCACTAAATTGTTGAAGTAAGAATATTGGCAGCGAGCTGGAGTTTCTTTTTCAAATATTGTTTTTAACATCCTCCATGCACCTGCAACTAGATAAGGTTTGAAAACTTCTTTCTTTCCAAAAAACTAAACTACTGAAAATGTTTTACAATCTGTACATAAAGTAGTCAGGTGCTGTCCAATAATTCATATAGAGCCAATAGAATATTGTACTGCAGACATTTGCTTTAAAGCAGTATCCACATCCATCGAATGTAGTGATCACAATATAATAGCCATATCTAGGAAAACCAACGTTCCAAAGGCTGGGCCTAATATAGTGTATAAGAGGTCATACAATACATTTTGTAGTGATTCCTATGTTGTTGTTTTAAAGAATATTTGTTGGTCTGTGGTGTGTAATGAGGAGCAAACAGACGCTGCACTTGATACATTTATGAAATTGCTTATCCCAGTTACTAATAAGCATGCACCCATTAATAAAGTTACTGTAAAAACTGGTAAATCCCGGTGAATTGATGAGGAATTGAAAAATGGCATGGTTGAGAGGGATGAGGCAAAAGGAATGGCAAATAAGTCTGTCTGCACAACCGATTGGCAAACATACTGCTATTGAGAAATCATGCGACTAAATTGAATAAGAAGAAGAAGAAACTACACTATGAAACAAAGATAAATTACATAAGGAATGATATTAAAAAGCTTTGGAGCACCTTAAATGAAATTATGGGCAAAAGGGCAAACTCAGCTCCATAATTCATTGAATCAGATGGCTCATTCATCACAAAACCCACTGATATTGCCAATTACTTTAATGATTTTTTATTAGCAAGATTAGCAAACTTAGCCATGACATGCCAGCAAATAACGCTGACACTACACATCCAAGTATAACTGATCAAATTACGAAAGACAAGTATTGTAATTTTGAATTCTGTAAAGTGAGTGTGGAAGAAGTGAACAAATCATTGTTGTCTAATCAACAATGACAAGCCACCGGGTTCTGACAACTTGGGTGGAAAATTACTGAGGAAAATAGCGGACGATATTGCCACTCCTACTTACCATATCTTCAATTTAAGCCTACTAGAAAGTGTGTGCCCTCAGGCCTGGAGGGAAGCATTTTACATTTGCATTTTAGTCATTTAGCAGACACTCTTCTCCAGAGCGACTGGATAGGGTTAAGTGCTTTGCTCAAGGGCACATTAACAGATTTTTCACCTAGTCAGCTCGAAGATTCAAACAAGCAATCTTTCAGTTACTGGCCCAACCTCTTAACCACTAGGCTACTTGCCACTCTGTAAAAGTAATTATGCAACCCAAGAATAGTAAAGCCCCCTTTACTGGATCAAATAGCCAACCAATCAGCCTGTTACCAACCCGAGTAAACATTTCCAAAAAATGGTGTTTGACCAGATACAATGCTATTTTACAGTAAACAAATTGACAACAGACTTTTAGCACGCTGATAGGGAAGGACATTCAACATGCACACAACTTAGATAAATGACTGATGATTGGCTGAGAGAAATTGATGATAAAAGGCAGTGGGGGCTGTTTTGTTCGACTTCACTGTGGCTTTTGACATTATCGATCATAGTCTGCTGCTGGAAAAACGTATGTGTTATAGCTTTACACCCCCTGCTATATTGTGGATGAAGAGTTACCTGTCTAACAGAACACAGAGGGTGTTAGGGTCTATGTATGCTGGTGACTCAACACTATACACGTCAGCTACTACATTGAGTGAAATCACTGCAACACTTAACAAAGAGCTGCAGTTAGTTTCAGAATGTGTGGCATGGAATAAGTTAGCCCTAAATATGTCAAAAACGAAAAGAAATGTATTTGGGACAAATGATTCAGTAAACCCTAAACCTCAGCTATTTCTGGTAATGAATAATGTAGGAATTGAGCAAGTTGAGGTGACTAAACTGCTTGGAGTAACCCTGGATTGTACACTGTCATGATAAAAACATGTTGACGCAACAGTAGCTAAGATGGGGAGAAGTCTGTCCATAATAAAGCTCTGCCTTCTTAACACTATCAACCAGGCAGGTCCTACAGGCCCTAGTTTTGTCACACACACACATGACTGGTCAGGTTCCAAAAGCGGGGCATTTGGCTCAGAACAGGTCAGCGCGCCTGGCCCTTAAATGTACACAGAGCTAACATCAATGATATGCATGTCAAGCTCTCATGGCTCAAAGTGGAGGAGAGATTTAAATTCATCACTACTTGTTTTTGTAAGAGGTGTTGGTTGACAAGCTGACTGCACTGAGCTGCCTGTTTAAACTACTAGCACACAGCTCAGACACCCATGCATACCCCACAAGACATGCCACTAGAGGTTTCTTCACAATCTCCAAGTTCAGAACCGACTATGGGAGGCACACAGTACTACATGGAACTCTATTCCACATCAGGTAACTGATGCAAGCAGTGGAATCAGATTTAAAAAAACAGATAAAAATACACCTCATGGAACAGCGGGGACTGTGCAGAGACACACAGGTACAGACGCACAAGGGCGCTAGCACACCCACTCTACACACACGTACGTTGTAATATTGTTGTTTAGTGGTAACATACATTTTGTGTTGTGGATATGTGGTGGTGTGACAGTGTTATACGAAGTACCGTTTTATATGTAATATAAGTGTCTTAATGTGTTTGGACACCAGGAAGAGTAGCTGCTGCCTTGGCAGGAAGTAATGGGGATCCCTAATAAAATACAAATACTGTAAAATGTAAATAAGTACCAACACCTAAAATGAGTACTAACACCTTTTTACTTATGGCTTGCTTACACCATACAACTTTACCCCAGTGTTTGGCCTAAAGACACAAACTTTTGTGTTTCCACCTCTGAGACCTGTCCCCCAAAAAGCCTACCCTGGCCCAAAAAAGATCTACCTTACTTGGGACCAGACTGGCCCATTGTGACTTTTCGGGGGTTTGCGTTAAGACAACGATGATTGACTCACTGAATAGAAATGATAAGGCCTTTTCCTTCTCAAAAGCAAGTGTTTAGAGGTTACTCAGAGGTTGCTGATTCTGCTCTTCACCAGTCCTTAGCTATGTAAACACATACCTGCTCTCCAGGAGGTCCTCCTCCACGTGAGACGTCCTGCCTGTTGAGGAGAGCTCCAGGGAGTGCTCACTCATAGCCGACAGGAACCTCAGGATCAGCTTGGTACTCTCTGTCTTACCCGCTCCGCTCTCTCCGCTGGGGAGGAAAGGAGAAAGAAAGAGTTTGGATGTATCTGGATGTATTTCATCTTTCTTCAGTCAACGCTGTAGAATGGGACTAGTACATAATGTAAAAGGCATGTCGAAATGGGAAAGGAGTGATGTTGGTTGATACACTTCCGTATGGTGTTGTGTCATGAATACATGTACACACACACACACACACATGCATGCTTGCGCACACACACACACACACATGCACGTCAGTAGCGGTCGATGCCGTTTAAAATGAGGGAGGATGATTTTTATTTTATGAGCATGGCCTTATTTCTATTACGGCATATTGGATGACTGTCATTCATATTCTATTCACCCAGATCAATGTTACATCGATAGGTTTAGGCTACTACATGATACTACATTTCCCCTGTACCCATCATGGGGTTGCTTCAACCTAGGCTATTTTACAACGTAGGTGCACAGATCGAGAGAATTTGGAGTAATCAAAGTGACAGTGACAAATTCAATACCGCCTTGCACACCCTTGCCTGCATCTAGCTGATCTAGGGTGTAATCATTAGTCCGAGAGTTGTAAATGAGAGTTTCTATTTAACAAATGCAGGTATGTTTATCCCCGTTCGTTCCGTTTGCTTCCGTTTAAGAAACGTTTTTCAACAGAATCGGCTAAATGAATACAGCCCTGATCACATGCAAACAGTTCATAGCAGCCACACAACAGCATGATGACTTTGCTCGTTGTATATACAATTCCTTCTCGCAACTCCTCCTCTCACCTTTTCCGTTCGCTTGTGGACTTCTGTGACCAGGGAAAAAACACTTTCCAAGCCATACCTTCATATCATGACTGCTAACCACTACACACAGCCTACATCATTGTCATGTCATAGTAAACTAGACTACTAGCACTAATGCATTAGTAAACCTGCAACAATTACACAGTACAGTGTACAGTCAGAAAGCAGTTTAGCAGTTACACCGGCGGGCCCCTGTGGCAATACCTTTATAAAACCAAAAGTTGACCTTGACTTGAAAGAGTTCCAGTGTTGGATATCCATAGCCAGCTAGCTTACATAGCATCCCTTTGTTTGAGCAGGGTGTTTGATTAGTCTAAACTAGCTAGCTGCATTTGCTAGCTAAGTGAAAGTGAACAAAAATACAACCAAATATATCTAGCTTTCTCTATCTCTCTTGCTTCTCCTTAATTTTGGAAAATAAATATTTGTTCAAATTGTTCAACTATTGTCTTTCTCTTTGAGTCAACTACTCATCACATTTTATGCAGTGCTAGCTAGCTGTGGCGTATGCTTCAGTACTAGATTAATTCTCTGATATTTTGATTGAGTGGACAACATGTCAGTTCATGCTGCAAGAGCTCTGATAGGTTGGGGACGTCTTCCGGAAGTTGTGATAATTAGGTTTTGTATTAAAGTCAATGTACCCAGAGGAGGACAGAAGCTAGCTGTCCTCCGGCAACACCATGGTGCTACCCTACAGAGTGCTGCAGAGGCTACTGTAGACCTTAATTGTAAAACAGTGTGTTTTAATCAATTATTTGGTGACATTTGAATATATTTATTATAGTTGTATCTAAAAAGGATAACTTTAATGTTTCACACATTTTTTATGAAATTCACTGAGGAGGATGGTCCTCCGCTTCCTCCTCTGAGGAGCCTCCACTAATGCACGCATGCACACTCACACATGTCCTTGACACCATATCCCTTACATTTTAGTCTCCAGCCTTCAGCTATATCAAGGGTTTCTTGTTTGATAGAATGTCCTTGATTGAGTCTAGCCGTAACAATGATGGTGATAATGCATGATAAGCCAGATGTGTTTCAAGAATGCTTTGTACTCTTCATATGGCATTTAAAACAATGCCTTGCTTGCTTTCATGTATGTATGTATGTATGTATGTATGTATGTATGTATGTATGTATGTATGTATGTATGTATGTATGTATGTATGTATGTATGTATGTATGTATGTATGTATGTATGTATGTGTGTATGTATGTATGTGTTTGCATTTGTGTGAATAAACACATGTTAACAATATGGGTCAAATGTAAATTACTAACTGACTGACAAATAGGTTTTGCATTCACTTCCTGAAGCTTTTTCCACATCTGAAACATTCTCAACATACAGGATATTCACCATTTTACCACTAGGGGTTTCATTGCACACTACAAAACATTAGTAAGTAGACTACACTGAATGTACAAAACATTAACATTTACATTTACATTTAAGTCATTTAGCAGACGCTCTTATCCAGAGCGACTTACAAATTGGTGCGACTCCTGCTCTTTCCATGACTGACCAGGTGAATCCGGGTGAAAGCTATAATCCCTTTTTGACGGCACTTGTTAAATCCACTTCAATCAGGGGAAGAGACAAGTTAAAGAAGATGTTTTAAGCCTCGAGACAATTGAAACATGGATTGTGTAGGTTTGTCATTCATAGGGTGAATGGGCAAGACAAAAAATGTAAGTGCATTTGAATGGGGTATCGTAGTAGGTTCCAGGCACACCGGTTTATGTAAAAAAAATGCACCGCTGCTTGGTTTTTCACGCTCAACCGTTTCCTGTGTGTATCAAGAATGGTCCACCACCCAAAGGACATCCAGCCAACTTGACATAACTGTGGGAAGCACTGGAGTCAACATAGGTCAGCATCCCTATGGATTGCTTTTGACACCTTGTAAAGTTCATGCCTCGATGAATTGAGACTGGTCTGAGGACAAAAAGGGGATACAACTCAATATTATATGTTTTGTACACTCAGTGTATACTGTACTGAACCATTACTCACCAACCCTTGTGCAGATGAACTACAGGGTGCGCAAGCTTTTGTTCCAGGCCAGAAATAAAAATACACATTTTATTTTAATTCCTTGCTCATCTGGATTTTGATTCATTGAATCATGCGTATTATTGCTCGGCTAAAACAAAAGCCTGCACACCCTGAGCAAAAAATACTGTGTAGAGAGCAATAGAGTTGCTCTAGAGTTGATTTACAATAAGAAGTTAAACATTCAAAAGACTGCTTGCATGGTTCCCTTTCAGTCGTTACTCTCGGTACAACAAGGATCCAGTCCCACCTCGGTGAGCCGGTCCTACGTAGACTTTAGAGACCAGGCTAGCTAAACAATCGCTGCATAGCATACTAGCCAGGTTAGCTACTGCCAGCTATTCATGCCTCCCCACGGTGAAATTGCTTGGGTAGCTCTCTTGCTTAGTATACGTAGCGTTAAGTCACTTGGTTATTCTAAACGGACCGTGCTAGCTAGCTAGCCTAGCTTAGACTAAAAGCCTCATGGCTAACATTGGCTAGCATGCATAACTTCGGGCGGATGAAGTTTACTAGTGTTCCTCCGGCATTACGGCAGCCCCATTCCTATTTCCAAATCCTGGAGTTGGAGGGATAGGAGGAAGTGGAGTTTACGTGCACCTCCGATGAGGAAGCAGTTCCATCCTAGAGCGAGGGGCGGGTCTGAGCAACCAGTGCACCCCTCCACAAAAACATTACTGTGATGACAGTGCCCCCCACGTTTCTTACTATGTCAGCCATTGCCGGACACCCCTGCTCCCATAAGGGGGCTGGGCTTCATGCAGGCTATACAGTCTCAGGGGAAAATTGGGAGCTTGTCCATGTTTAATTTGGGAAACCAAGTGAAATCTGTCCGGGAACATCGATAGTAATATGTTTTCACAACAAAACATACTTAATTAAACCGTTGATAGCCCCTCTCCCTGCACTATCGAGAAAGGAATGAAGAAGAGAGAGGAAACACATGGTGGTGAGATATTCTGTAGCTAGGATGTGTTAGGATTTGAAACAACATCCACAACGACCATGTTTTCCCACTCAGTTTCAACCTGTTGTTGAACTTCTTTCTTAAAATGGATCAATCACAGTGAGGTGAGTTTTAAAAGCATGACACTGTCTTGATGATAAGGGTTTGATGTTATTTTTGATTGCATTTGCATTGATGTCAGAGTGGTTAGAGGAACAATAGAGGGCCGGGTACCGAGTTGGGTACTACAAACGCATGTCCAGAGTGCATAAAATGAGATTACAGAGTCAAGTGGAATTTGACTGCTGTCATGAAACAGGTAATACGATCACTGTAACAGCCCATGTAGAGACTGGTCTGAGCCGGTGCACACCCTTTTAGGGGGATGACTGGCGACATCAATTCCCACCACTGGGCCAGTAGGTCACACCTGAAGCGACCAGGTGAGATGCGTCCAGGTGAGTGGCTAGCCTCAGTGTTGGAAAGGCTGCATCAACAATAGCCCCAGGGGAGCGACTTCCATCACAGAGGCCATCATCCCCAGTAGGCGTGGGCACTGTCGAAAACGCACTGTGACCCAGCCAAACACTTGTCTGAGCAGGGCCCGGACACCCTCTGTGGGGATAGAAGTTCACGATACACGAGTGAATCTAGCTCGAGACCCAGAAGGGGAATGCGCTGAGATATAGTCAAACAGCTCTTTTTTTGGTTTCTTATGAAGCCTAGAGACTGAATACAGGACAGTAGCATGGATGTGTAATACTGTTTGCTCCCTCGACTCTGCCACCACCAGCCAATCGACTCCAATAGCCAGCGCCTTGTGAGTATTCTGAATTTGTAGACTCTGAGGTGTTTGTTGAGGGCATGGACGTCTATAATGGGTTTGCAAATTTCCATCCCTTTTCGGATCCAGGAAATAACCCTGTATCTCCGACATAGGAACCACTTGGATTGCTTGCTTCTGGAGAAGGGAGGATATTTCCTCCCTCAAAACGGGCACTAAGGCTTCGTGAACAGTCCACGTGATGATGCCACAGAAGCGAGGGGGACACACAACAAATTGTAGCCTGTACCCCAATGTCACTGTTCGGATGATCTAGGAGCAACATTGCGCCTTTGGTCAGATCAGACAGCTAGCCTCCCATCAACTGCTATTTGAAGGGGCGGGACGCCACCTTTTAGATGGGAAAGATTGGTTATTTTTCTGTTTTCACCACTCTCTGAAAAACAAGACCCCTTCTGTGGTAACAGACAGGGGAAATTGTAATTCAATCGAATTCCCAGGAACGAAAAGTGTTGAGCTGGAGACAAACAGCTCATTTCGGGGTTCATATGAACCACAGAGACTGTATGTGGGATAATAGCATGGTTGTGTTCAACCCTGCTCGTTACCTCTATTCCAATATCAACAACCTGTATCAATGCCATGATCATTTAGGCCAATTCCACTTCAACGAGGTCAAATCAGGAAATACATCATTGCAATTTAATACATGATCGGGAAAAAACCTGGCCCAAGAAAGCATTCATTGTCTCCATATAGGGGGTCAAATGGAATTCATTACAAATAGTGAAGCACAAAAAAGCTGGGAAACTATTCTCAAACCGAACACTCAGTGACAAGACACAAATAATTAGAAAGGCACATAATAGCAATGTCATTCCAAAATCTCCAGGGTTAAGAAATCTGACAACCCTCAGCCAGACTCTAAAACTTCCAGAATGAATGTGTCAAATGTAAAACTAGTTAACAAAGTTTCAAAGACACATACAAACCTTAACGATACCCAAAGCTAATTCACAGACATTCATAGTGGTGTGTGGTGTCTCAAATTAGAAGTGAAAGTCATGGCAACCTTCAGCCGAAGCTTCCAGTAGCATTACTTCAAGATAACTTGTTCGCCTCAGACAGGGCTACATGTTTGCCTAAACAATGGGCCAGGGGCCCACACAGGAAGTGCTGTCTGTGGTGACAGAGCAAAAATAATAGCTGCCAGCTACTAGCCTGTCTGCTCCAGCCTCCTCCCTGTGGTCCCTGTTGGCAAGGCCAAGGTCAACAGACAAAAATACGATGCACATCACACACACCAAACATTAAGACACAAGAGTCCACTAACTCTTCAAGTGTCAAATCGGGAAACTTCTTGTCCCTACAGAGACATCGCTACTATGCACGCCCATGTGCAATTACTTGTGACTACCACTGCAAAGTGTTAGACTACTGGGGCATTTGTGCAACTGTAGGCTACAGAGAGCCACATAGACAGCCACATAGAAACTGAGACCCACACAGAAAAGGCTAATATCCAGTGCTTCTGGTGTAGGGTGGAGTAGCCCCAAGATGCCGATCTAGGATCAGTTTAGCATTTTCTCCACTAATGTTTAAGGTTAGGATTGGGGGTGGGAAAGCTGATTCTAGATTTGTACCTGGGAAACTTCACTCCGGAGTGCTTCTAGTGAGGTCACCTGACAAAGATTTCTGTGAAGTCTAAATTTTTATCACCAAAGCCACAGCTTTGAGAGTTTTTCTATTAGCTCTATTTTCCATGTTCTGTCTCCACCGGAAGGCATGAGAAGAAGAGGCCAGTCCAGTGGGACATCTGGAATGTTCTCTAACAGAAATATTTACTCTGAGCCGGGGAGTAGGTCGAATTTAATATCGCCCGTCACACAATTTTTGTGATCCCTCACATTCATAACCTGCGTGTCAAGAGTGCTGAGAGGTCAAGAGGTCAAACCTTCTTTAGCGTGCGGGGAGGCGCAGCAACTAGGTGTTTTTAGTGACAGAGAACAGAAGTCTGAGAACAGTGTGGAGTACGATTTAGTAAAGGTGACTGTATAGTTGACACTGTTTTGATAGCGCTGTTTACGGTTGAGACACGCGACAGAGGAAGGTTGAACATATGAGCTGAGGGCTTTATGACTTATTTCACAAACTCACTTTTTTATGAATGTCTATAACCATAACATTTGAGACCACATTGTCATTCTTTTCTTTTAAATACATTGTTAACTGTTGAATTGGAGAGAGGATCCCACTGGGCACAAACTGTAAAATTGTTTCAATGTAATTTGTCAACGAATTGGGACATGGAATTTATGTGGAAATTTCTACCACAGGACTATGTCATCATGGTAACAAAATAAATTATCAACATAGACAAACCTTGTATAAAGTATGTTGAAATGTACCTTTAAATCAACGTCAGATCTTCAATGTTAAGTACACTATCAAAAAAAAAATCTGTAGGCTGGGAAGACCCTCCTACTGGATAATATCTCCATCTACAGCTACCCTTCGGTCTCCCATTCAGGGCCAACCCCGCTTGGTTATAATATTTGTTACTGACTATTACCAATGTGCTATCGTGAGAATAAGTGTTGAGAGATGTCCATTGAAACACTTAATGGATTCACTGTTGCTATTGTAGTAATTCCAAAGGGTTTAACAGAGCAAATGAAATGTGACCATACTTTATCAAACATATATCAACAATCATACTACAGTATTTAGGCCTACACAGTATAGGATTTTTCAAAGTCATCAACAGCTATTGTTTCAATTCAACCCAGAATTCAACTGAAAATAGATAACACAATACGCCTAGGGTTTAAAGCTCTGGGTGATTTAAAATGTAATAATATTTTGTGATATTGAACTGTGTGTAGTTGTCATGGTGAGAGGTTAGCATGTCTTCGGGGTATGATATTTGTGCATCTGTAACTTTCTCACTCATCATTATTCACGATTCATTCAGGGATTATCCGTAATCACGGTATAATCCACATTAATGTAGAAGTGTTTAGAAACATATTATATTCTTATTGGTTTGTGACCTAAAACCCTGACAAACTTTTACAGATGCACAATTGAATGCATCCTGTCGGGCTGTATCACCGCCTGGTATGGCAACAGCAGCGCCCTCAACCGCCAGGCTCTCCAGAGGGTGGTGCGGTCTGCACAACTCATCACCGGGGGCAAATTACCTGCCCTCCAGGACACCTACAGCACCCGATATCACAGGAAGGCCAAAAAGATAATCAAGGACAACAACCACCTGAGCCACTGCCTGTTCACCCCACTACCATCCAGAAGGCGAGGTCAGTAAAGGTGCATCAAACCTGGGAGCGAGAGACTGAAAAACAGCTTCTATATCAAGGGCATCAGACTGTTAAATAGCCATACATACAGACTCAAATCATTAGCCACTTTAATAAATGGATCACTAGTCACTTTAAATAATGCCACTTTAATAATATCTTACATTACTCATCTCATATGTATAAACCGAATCTTATACCATCGATGTAGTCAATACGTGCTATGAATGTGGGGCCAAATACTTAACTTTGTACTATTTTAATACACATACAGTACATTCGGAAACAATTCAGAGCCCTTGACTTTTCCACATTTTGTTACGTTACAATTTTATTCTAAAATGGATTAAATAAAACAAAATCCTCATCAATCTACACACAATACCCCTTAATGACTAAGTGAAAACAGATTTTTAGAAATGTTTGCAAATGTAATACAAAATAAAAACAGAAATAACTTATTTACATAAGTTCAGACCCTTTGCTATGAGACTCACAATTGAGCTCAAGTGCATCCGGTTTCCATTGATCATCCTTGAGATGTTTCTACAACTTGATTGGAGTCCACCTGTGGTAAATTCAATTGATTGGACATGATTTGGAAAGGCACACACCTGTCTATATAAGGTCCCACAGTTGACAGTGCATGTCAGAGCAAAAACCAAGCCATGAGTTCTAAGGAACTGTCCGCAGAGCTACGAGACAGAATTGTGTCGAGGCACAGATCTGGGGAAGGGTACCAAAAACTGTCTACACCATTGAAGGTCCCCCAAAAAACAGTGGTCTCCATCATTCTTAAATGGAAGAAGTTTGGAACCACCAAGACTCTTCCTACAGCTGGCCGCTGGCCAAACTGAGCAATCCGGGCAGAAGGGCATTGGTCAGGGAGGTGACCAAGAACCCGATGGTCACTCTGACAGAGCTCCAGAGTTCCTCTGTGGAGATGGGAGAACCTTCCAGAAGGACAACCATCTCTGCAGCACTCCACCAAACAGGCATTTATGGTAGAGCGGCCAGATGGAAGCCACTCCTCAGTAAAAGGCACATGACAGCCCGCTTGGAGTTTGCCAAAAGGCACCTAAAGACTTTTTTCAGCGCCAGGGACTGGGAGACTAGTCAGGATCGAGGGGAAAGATTAACGGAGCAAAGTACAGAGAGATACTTGATGAAAACCTGCTCCAGAGCGCTCAGGACCTCAGACTAGGGTGAAGTTTCATCTTCCAACAGGACAACTACCCTAAGCACACATCCAACACAACGCGGGAGTGGCTTTGGGACAAGTCTCTGAATGTCCTTGAGTGGACCAGCCAGATCCCGTGCTTGAACCCGATCGAACATCTCTGGAGAGACCTGAAAATAGTTGTGCAGTGACGCTCCCCCATCCAAAATGCACAAGCATTTCGCTACACTCGCAATAACATCTGCTAGCTATGTGTATGTGACCAATAACATTTGATTTGATTTAATTAGATTTTGACCTGACAGAGCTTGAGAGGATCTGCAGAGAAGAATGGGAGAAACTCCCCAAATACAGGTGTGCCAAGCTTGTAGCGTCATACCCAAGAAGTCTCGAGGCTGTAATCATTACCAAAGGTGCTTCAACAAAGTACTGACTAAAGGGTCTGAATACTTATGTAAATGTGATATTTAAGTTGTTGTTTTTTTCATTGAATTTGCAAAATGTCAACAACAAAAAAATTCATTTTGTTATTGGTATTGTGTGGAGATTGATGAGGTAAAAAAAATAACTATTTAATCCATTTTAGAAGAAGGCTGTATTTCCACACAATATAGCTGGATCGCCCCGTCTTGCCCCTAGGGGTCCACCGCCCTGCAGTGCCCCGACCCAACACACCCCACTCAGCTTTAGGATCTCAGTGAATCATTCATTATTGGTTTCAGGTGTGTAAGGCCAAGGCCAGAGTGACAAACAACAGTACGGCAGAGCCCCAGGGCCAGGACTGAGCAGCCCAGCAGCTAGGGAATGCTTAAATAGGTATCTCCCCTGACATGGGCATGTTTCCAATACAGACTCCTTTTATTGTACAGTATTCCATATAAGGCATCCAGACCTTATGGAAATTGCACAGTATACCCTTAATCTTGTAATAAATCAAATCTAGTGATACTCAACTTGACATTTCTGCCATCCACTGTGACATTATGGGAGGATAACCAACCTTCCAAATCATGGCAATGCATTTCTTAGCCTCAATAAATGCTAGGCTACACAGTTTCTCCTGATGACAGTCTCCAGTATCAACATTTCCAAGCAAACAAAAACAGGGAGAAGGAAGAATCTGTAGACATGCTGAGATAAAAGAACATACTCTTTGACAGAATTCAGCCAGCCTTCTCAAGATCATAACATTATGAAAATGTGTTCCCTTTTGTGTTGTACACCTCCAGCAGAGGAAGGACATTTCTGAGTGCATGTAATTCAGTTACACTGGCATATAGTATGTTCTATGGATGGTCTTAAACGGCAGTAATTTATGTCTGAGATTACAGTACCAGTCAAAAGTTTGGACACACCTACACATTCATGGGTTTTTCTTTATTTTTTTACTATTTTCTACATGGTAGAATAATAGTGAAGACATCAACACTATGAAATAACACATATGGAATCATGTAGTAACCAAAAAAGTGTTTAACAAATCAAAATATATTTTATATTTGAGATTCCTCAAAGTAGCCACCCTTTGACTTGATGACAGCTTTGCACACTCTTGGCATTCTCTCAACCAGCTTCATAAGGTAGTCACCTGGAATGCATTTCAATTAACAGGTGTGCCTTGTTAACATTTCATTTGTGGAATTTATTTCCATGTTAAGGCTTTTGAGCCAATCAGTTGTGTTGTGACATTTAGCGGTGGTATACAGAAGATAGTATTTTACCAAATAGGGCTAAGTCCATTTTATGGCAAGAACAGCTCATTTAAGCAAAGAGAAACGACAGTCCATCACTACTTTAATACATGAAGGTCAGTCAATCCAGAAAATGTCAAGAACTTAGAAAGTTTCTTCAAGTGTATTCGCAAAAACCATCAAGCGCTATGATGAAACTGGCTCTCATGAGGACCGCCACAGGAAAGGAAGACCCAGAGTTACCTCTGCTGCAGAGGATACGTTAGAGTTACCAGCCTCAGGAATTGCTGCCCAAATAAATGCTTCGCAGAGTTCAAGTAACAGACACATCTCAACATCAACTATTCAGAGAAGAGTGCATGAATCAGGCCTTCATGGCGAATTGCTGCAAAGAAACCACTACTAAAGGACAATAATAAGAAGAAGAGACTTGCTTGGGCCAAGAAACACAAGCAATGGACATTAGACCGGTGGAAATCTGTCCTTTGGTCTGATGAGTCCAAATGTGCGATTTATGGTTCCAACCGCCTGGTCTTCGTGAGACGCAGAGTAGGTGAACGGATGATCTCCGCATATGTGGTTCCCACCGTGAAGCATGGAGGAGGAGGTGTGATGGTGCTTTGCTGGTGACACTGTCTGTGATTTATTTAGAATTCAAGGCACACTTAACCAGCATGGCTACTACAGCATTCTGCAGCGATACACCATCCCATCTAGTTTGCGCTTAGTAGGACTATCATATGTTTTTCAACAGGACAATGCCCCAACACACCTCCAGGCTGTGTAAGGGCTATTTGGCCAAGAAGGAGAGTGGTGAGACGGTTTGGGATGAGTTGGACCGCAGAGTGAAAGAAAAGCACAAAACAAGTGCTCAGCATATGTGGGAACTAACATCAAGGCAAAGGGTGGCTACTTTGAAGAATCAAAAATATTAAATATATTTTTTATTTTAGTTTAACACTTTTCTTTGGTTACTACATGATTCCATATGTGTTATTACATAGTTTTGATGTCTTCACTATTATTTTACAATTTATAAAATAGTAAAAATAAAGAAAATCCCTTGAATGACTAGGTGTGTCCAAACTTTTGACTGGTATGTATACCATAAGGCCTTTCGTTGAGGGCCTAGTTACACCCCAATGCAGTGTTCCTGAAACTCCTGGTTTACAGGCCACATCAAACCTGCAAGTCACATTATGCTGGCTTGCAAAATGATGTGTAATTCCTATTGGGATACAGCCAGAGTGAGAACATCCAACAATTGGAAGCTTAAATCACTCGTAAACTGCATTGAGAATGTCTGCTGGGGTAGGGAAGATTTATTATTGAGACTACCTGAATAATATAAACTGGAACAGCCACCTCAGTAACGAATACAAAAAGTCCAACTACTAACAGATTAGATTAGTTTAGAAAAATGCATGTTATTTATGTATGTGTAGAATAAGATTAATCAACCAATCAATGTACATGCAAAAACATATGAATTGAAACAAATAATTCAGAAAATCAATCTGCAGTAAAGCATGCTGGGAGATATGATAATGATCGGCATGGTTTTGAGTGGTTTTGAGCAAACATGAATTTGTAATTTTACTCAACAATCAAATTCAGCTCACTCCGAGCGGAGTGAGTAAACAAACTTTAACACATTAGCTCAAATTCTTATCCTTTTGAAGTCCGCTCAACTCACCTAATAACGCTGATTAAGCAATTAGTTAAGTTGCATTTTTTACAGTGAGGGAAAGTTGGCTATTGCATTTTTAAACGTTGACTTAAGTTAGAATTGTGTCCACAAATGTACCCACATTTCTATTACGTGTAAATCGTTTATGATTAGTGAATGCCATAATGTAGTTATTTGCTGAGATACTTCTCCCTATTAGCTGAAATCTTATTTTCATTGTTTTAGCTGTCATACTGGCTGTTCAGTCCAAACCTAGAGTTGTATCACGGGAATTTGTTGCGCTATACAGACGTTGCCTCCCTCCAAGGCACGTGTTGCAAGGCAACCCCCTAGACCTATGGGCAAAAACCAGTGTGAGAAACTTGCTAGGAAATGTTTATGCTTGGAAACAAACAAAAAATACTGCACTCTGACCCATAAAACATATCTGCTTGATTCATGATAGTGTTGTAAGACAAAGCAAGGAAAGTGAACTCCAAAACGTCATGTCGTTTTATTGGGATTTGTAGCTGTTGTTGGTAAATAATGAATCTGCTAGCTTCTGAAATAACTTACTGATCCTTTAAAATTAATGGGGTACATTTAAAGGAACGGGAAATCTATTTTCAGAAGGATTGGTAACAACTTTTAATAGCTGGGGTACATAAGAGGATGGAATTCAATAAAAAAAAGAACTAATAATGTCAGAAGAAAATGGCAACTGTAACTCATTTAAGTATCTCAGAGCATATTTAAAGGGACGGGACCTCCTTTTAAAGGGACTAGTGCATGTAACTCATTTAAAATGGCCTTGGCAGTGTGCCAGGTGGCCCAAACGGTGCAAACACAGAGCTGAAAGGCACTCTGCCTTTGTGTAAAGCCCTGGCCCTCCCCATGGCTCTACAATCCTAGTCTATTACACAGCCCAGCGGGCACTGTGGATTCTTTATAACAGAGTCAGTGGGCACACTGTCAGAGCATATCAACACCACTGGCACTGCCCCAACACTTTTGTGCCCCTGAAGAACACCACAGAGTACCACAGAGTCCGAAAAAGACTAAAGGACTCTGACACAGTGAGTTTTCACATCAAGAAAAGGAGAGAGGAAGGAGGGAAAGAGTTGTAAAAGATCTAATGCTCTGGTCCCCTGTAGGGAAAGCTGGTGTATGTATACTGCTTTATTGGCACGAAAGCTTCATTGCTACTGCAATGCTACAATGAGTCTTTCAATGTAATACTTTAGTACTGTGATAAAGTCGATTAGAAAGTTCTGATGAAACTGAGAAGATGCAACACAAATGGTAACGCTTTAGGAATGGGCTAAATCATAAGAGGTTTTTGGAAAGAGGGCTATAACACAAGTTACAAGAGTCTAACGCCGAGATAATGTATTGTACATTTCCTACTACGTTACCATGCCTCTGTACGCGACAAAAAGCAGCACACACTGTAACAGTAAGTCTGTGTTTAATTTATTCAAAATGCCGGAAAGAGCACCAACAAATACTTTGTTCGCCTTTGAGTGCAAAGAATTGAGTACACAGTATGCTATTGCTGTTGACCCGCTGTCACACAAGTCATGAGAAAGTAACGCAAAGGAGCCTGACTCTTGTCCTATAATCGCACAACAAATACAGGAAAGACCTCAAAGCCAGAATGCACCAGTGATTGCACTAGTTTAAAGGTTGCACCCTTTTCCCAAAAGAGAAGTTAGGGAACACAACACCAACAATCAAATCAAATCAACCAACAAACAATCAAATAAAATAAAATTTGATTTGAAGTTAGGGAACACAACACCACAAAATAAAGGTAAAAAGCAAAATAGCCATACACTTCAGTGTGATCTTATTCCTTCTTTCAACCTCAACACCTTTTTGTTCTTGCTTTTATACTAAATTCACTGTGTAAATTCACGGTTGAAAGAAGCTTAAATTGCATTCCAAGTCCCTACACACAAAACTCAAACAAGAATCAAAGTCAAACGCTCACAGGTATGTTTTGTGCACAAGTACCCTTCGTGACCTCTGTGAATTTAATTAAAATGGTTAGGGGGGCCTTGAGTTTGACCCCATAACAGCTCTGGGGTCAAAAGGTCAGATATTTTATACAATAACCCCCCCAAAAGCCAAATTCCTTTGTAACATTCGCTTCTCACCATGACTGGACTCGACAACAGAACAAAACAGAAAGCAGATAAAACACCAGTGGGTGAACAACATTGTACAAAAAAGATCACAGGGAGTTTGCTTTTAAAACCCATGATAGTTTGTAGTATGGAGGCATCAACATAAACGAAAATGCAATGTGACATTTATCATCATTAATGACCAGGTGTTTTTTATTAAGTGTATAATGGCAGGTCTCCTCTTTCTCCTCCTCCTTCTTTTCCTACCTCCTCCTTCTTCTCCACCTACCCTCCTCCTCCAGCTCCCATTCTTGGCTTCCCTTCACCGGGCTAGCCTGGATCTGATTACTTACAATCCCTAAATCTGAGCAGAAAGCTTCCTGCCCCGCCTAAAAGTGCCAGCCTAAACAATTTACTGTCCTTCTACTGCCCTATCCAGCCTCCCACACACTCACCAACCCAGTGAAACAATCTCAGCTCAGCTTGGGGGCAATGGGAGAGGCATATCCACTCACCGGCAAGTTTATTAGGTACACCCATCTAGAACCGTTTCGAACCCCCCTTTGCCTCCAGAACAGCCTGAATTAATTGGGGCATGGATTCTACAAGTTGGAAATGTTCCACAGGGATGCTGATCTATGTGGACATCACACTGCAGATTGAACGCCGGAACACCACCACCACCAGGCTGTACCATTAACACCAGGCAGGATGGGTCCATGAACTTGCTGCTTATGCCAAATCCTGACTCTGCCAATCAGCATGACACAACAGGAACCTGGATTTGTCAGACCAGGCAATGTTTTTCCACTCCTCAATTGTCCAGTGTTGGAGATTGTGTGCCCACTGGAGCCGCTTCTACTTGCTTTTAGCTGATCGGAGTATTTGTATTTCTATTTATTAGGGATCCCCAAGGCAGCAGCTACTCTTCCTGGGGTCCAAGCATAATAAAGCACTTACATTACATATAAAACCAAAGACAAAACAATACATCATATAACATTATTACACCACTACATATCTACAATAAAAAAATGGTTAAGACCATCATACAACAATATCACAATGTTTGCGTATGCATGTGTCTGTACCTTTTGTGTGTGTCACTTCACAGTCCCCGTTTTTCTATAAGGTGTATATTTACCTGTTTAAAAAAAAATCTGATTCTACTGCTTGCATCATTTACCTGATGTGGAATAGAGTTCAATTTAGTCATGGCTCTATGCAGTACTGTGCGCCTTCCATAGTCTGTTCTGGACTTGGGGATTGTGAAGAGACCTCTGGTGGCGTATGCATGGGTGTCCAAGCTGTGTGCAAGTATTTTAAACAGACAGCTTGGTACATTCAGCTTGTCAACACCTCTTACAAAACAAATAGTAATGAAGTCAATCTCTCTTCCACTTTGAGCCATGAGAGATTGACATGCATGTCATTAATGTTAGCTCTCCGTGTACATTGGAGTCGCTCCGGGTTGGAGCGAGCGGTCGCACTTCGCACTTTGGTCCGCAGGTAGTATAACTTTTCATTACATTTCATTACATTTCATTATAGTACAACGGTTTAATTTGTCTAATCTTAGCAATTTCTTCTTAGCTAGCTACATAGCCGTCTTTGTATCAAAGATAATTGCGTAATTATCGTATTTCGTCGTCCTAACGCAGTCTACACTGCTATCTGCCATCTGCCCAGCAGCTAGCCAGCTAGCAAACGTCCACCGTCTACCGAATAGCAGCACTGTAGCAACTATTACACCCAACTGAACGACTTGATTAGTGTAGTGTTAGCTAGCTACATAGTTGTCTTTGCTGTCTTCGTATCCAAGATAATTGTGTAGTTTAGAGTGTGTAGTTTTAGAGTGATTATCTTAATTTACCGAGGCTAGCTAGCCAGCTATCTGTCGTCCTTAACGTAGGAGACACTGCTAGCTAGCCAACAGCTAGCCAACGTCTACCGAATAGAACTTCTGCACTCAACAACCCGGTCGCATTCCGCTTCGCTCCACAGGTAGTATCACATTTTCATTTCATTTCATTACAGTACAACGGTTTGATTTGTTTGATCGTAGCTAGCTACATAGCTAGCTACATAGCCGTCTTTGTATCAAAGATAATTGTGTAGTCTAGAGCGATTTTCTAGGTTAGCTAGCCAGCTATTGTCGTTCTTTTAACGCAACGTAACGTAATCAACACTGCTAGCTAGCCAGCTAGCCCCCGAATAGCAGCACTGTAGATACTATTACACTCAACGGAACGACTTGATTAGTGTAGTGTCAACAACGCAGCCACTGCCAGCTAGCCTACAAAGTCAACAACTGCCAGCTAGCCTACAAAGTCAACAACGCAGCCACTGCCAGCTAGCCTACTTCAGCAGTACTGTATCATCTTAATCATTTTAGTCAATAAGATTCTTGCTACGTAAGCTTAACTTTCTGAACATTCGAGACGCGTAGTCCACTTGCCACTCCAATCTCCTTTGCATTAGCGTAGTCTCTTCTGTAGCCTGTCAACTATGTGTCTGTCTATCCCTGTTCTCTCCTCTCTGCACAGACCATACAAACGCTCCACACCGCGTGGCATCGGCCACCCTAATCTGGTGGTCCCAGCGCGCACGACCCACGTGGAGTTCCAGGTCTCCGGTAGCCTCTGGAACTGCCGATCTGCGGCCAACAAGGCAGAGTTCATCTCAGCCTATGCCTCCCTCCAGTCCCTCGACTTCCTGGCACTGACGGAAACATGGATCACCACAGATAACACTGCTACTCCTACTGCTCTCTCTTCGTCCGCCCACGTGTTCTCGCACACCCCGAGAGCTTCTGGTCAGCGGGGTGGTGGCACCGGGATCCTCATCTCTCCCAAGTGGTCATTCTCTCTTTCTCCCCTTACCCATCTGTCTATCGCCTCCTTTGAATTCCATGCTGTCACAGTTACCAGCCCTTTCAAGCTTAACATCCTTATCATTTATCGCCCTCCAGGTTCCCTCGGAGAGTTCATCAATGAGCTCGATGCCTTGATTAGCTCCTTTCCTGAGGACGGCTCACCTCTCACAGTTCTGGGCGACTTTAACCTCCCCACGTCTACCTTTGACTCATTCCTCTCTGCCTCCTTCTTTCCACTCCTCTCCTCTTTTGACCTCACCCTCTCACCTTCCCCCCCTACTCACAAGGCAGGCAATACGCTCGACCTCATCTTTACTAGATGCTGTTCTTCCACTAACCTCATTGCAACTCCCCTCCAAGTCTCCGACCACTACCTTGTATCCTTTTCCCTCTCGCTCTCATCCAACACTTCCCACACTGCCCCTACTCGGATGGTATCGCGCCGTCCCAACCTTCGCTCTCTCTCCCCCGCTACCCTCTCCTCTTCCATCCTATCATCTCTTCCCTCTGCTCAAACCTTCTCCAACCTATCTCCTGATTCTGCCTCCTCAACCCTCCTCTCCTCCCTTTCTGCATCCTTTGACTCTCTATGTCCCCTATCCTCCAGGCCGGCTCGGTCCTCCCCTCCCGCTCCGTGGCTCGACGACTCATTGCGAGCTCACAGAACAGGGCTCCGGGCAGCCGAGCGGAAATGGAGGAAAACTCGCCTCCCTGCGGAGCTGGCATCCTTTCACTCCCTCCTCTCTACATTTTCCTCTTCTGTCTCTGCTGCTAAAGCCACTTTCTACCACTCTAAATTCCAAGCATCTGCCTCTAACCCCAGGAAGCTCTTTGCCACCTTCTCCTCCCTCCTGAATCCTCCCCCCCCCCCCCCCCCTCCTCCCTCTCTGCAGATGACTTCGTCAACCATTTTGAAAAGAAGGTCGACGACATCCGATCCTCGTTTGCTAAGTCAAACGACACCGCTGGTTCTGCTCACACTGCCCCACCCTGTGCTCTGACCTCTTTCTCCCCTCTCTCTCCAGATGAAATCTCGCGTCTTGTGACGGCCGGCCGCCCAACAACCTGCCCGCTTGACCCTATCCCCTCCTCTCTTCTCCAGACCATTTCCGGAGACCTTCTCCCTTACCTCACCTCGCTCATCAACTCATCCCTGACCGCTGGCTACGTCCCTTCCGTCTTCAAGAGAGCGAGAGTTGCACCCCTTCTGAAAAAACCTACACTCGATCCCTCCGATGTCAACAACTACAGACCAGTATCCCTTCTTTCTTTTCTCTCCAAAACTCTTGAACGTGCCGTCCTTGGCCAGCTCTCCCGCTATCTCTCTCAGAATGACCTTCTTGATCCAAATCAGTCAGGTTTCAAGACTAGTCATTCAACTGAGACTGCTCTTCTCTGTATCACGGAGGCGCTCCGCACTGCTAAAGCTAACTCTCTCTCCTCTGCTCTCATCCTTCTAGACCTATCGGCTGCCTTCGATACTGTGAACCATCAGATCCTCCTCTCCACCCTCTCCGAGTTGGGCATCTCCGGCGCGGCCCACGCTTGGATTGCGTCCTACCTGACAGGTCGCTCCTACCAGGTGGCGTGGCGAGAATCTGTCTCCTCACCACGTGCTCTCACCACTGGTGTCCCCCAGGGCTCTGTTCTAGGCCCTCTCCTATTCTCGCTATACACCAAGTCACTTGGCTCTGTCATAACCTCACATGGTCTCTCCTATCATTGCTATGCAGACGACACACAACTAATCTTCTCCTTTCCCCCTTCTGATGACCAGGTGGCGAATCGCATCTCTGCATGTCTGGCAGACATATCAGTGTGGATGACGGATCACCACCTCAAGCTGAACCTCGGCAAGACGGAGCTGCTCTTCCTCCCGGGGAAGGACTGCCCGTTCCATGATCTCGCCATCACGGTTGACAACTCCATTGTGTCCTCCTCCCAGAGCGCTAAGAACCTTGGCGTGATCCTGGACAACACCCTGTCGTTCTCAACCAACATCAAGGCGGTGGCCCGTTCCTGTAGGTTCATGCTCTACAACATCCGCAGAGTACGACCCTGCCTCACACAGGAAGCGGCGCAGGTCCTAATCCAGGCACTTGTCATCTCCCGTCTGGATTACTGCAACTCGCTGTTGGCTGGGCTCCCTGCCTGTGCCATTAAACCCCTACAACTCATCCAGAACGCCGCAGCCCGTCTGGTGTTCAACCTTCCCAAGTTCTCTCACGTCACCCCGCTCCTCCGCTCTCTCCACTGGCTTCCAGTTGAAGCTCGCATCCGCTACAAGACCATGGTGCTTGCCTACGGAGCTGTGAGGGGAACGGCACCTCAGTACCTCCAGGCTCTGATCAGGCCCTACACCCAAACAAGGGCACTGCGTTCATCCACCTCTGGCCTGCTCGCCTCCCTACCTCTGAGGAAGTACAGTTCCCGCTCAGCCCAGTCAAAACTGTTCGCTGCTCTGGCCCCCCAATGGTGGAACAAACTCCCTCACGACGCCAGGACAGCGGAGTCAATCACCACCTTCCGGAGACACCTGAAACCCCACCTCTTTAAGGAATACCTAGGATAGGATAAAGTAATCCTTCTCACTCCCCCCCCCCCTTAAAAGATTTAGATGCACTATTGTAAAGTGGCCGTTCCACTGGATGTCATAAGGTGAATGCACCAATTTGTAAGTCGCTCTGGATAAGAGCGTCTGCTAAATGACTTAAATGTAAAAAAAAAAAAAATGTAAATGTACATTTAAGGGCTAGCCATGCTGCCCTGTTCTAAGCCAACTGCAATTTTCCCTCTTTGTGGCACCTGACCACACGACTGAACAGTAGTCTAGGTGCGACCAAACTAGGGCCTGTAGGACCTACCTTGTTGATAGTGTTAAGAAGGCAGAGCAGCGCTTTATTATGGACAGACTTCTCCCCATCTTAACTATTGTTGTATCAATATGTTTTGACCATGCCAGTTTTGACCAAACCCTCAACATGCTCAATTTCCACATTATTCATTACGAGATGTAGTTGAGGTTTGGGGTTTAGTGAATGATTTGTCCTAAATATAGTGTTGAGGCATCCGCATACATAGACACACTGGCTTTACTCAATGCCAGTGGCATGTCGTTAGTAAAGATTGAAAAAAGAAAGGGGCCTAAACAGCTACCCTGGGGAATTCCTGATTCTACCTGGATTATGTTTGAGAGGCTTCCATTAAAGAACACCTTCTGTGTTCTGTTAGACAAGTAACTCTTTATCCACATTATAGCAGGGGGTGTAAAGCCATAACACATACGTTTTTCCAGCAGCAGACTATAATCGATAATGTCAAAAGCTGCACTGAAGTCTAACAAGACAGCCCCCACAATCATTTTATCATCAATTTCTCTCAGCCAATCATCAGTCATGTGTGTAAGTGCTGTGCTTGTTGAGTGTCCTTCCCTATAAGATTGCTGAAATTCTGTTGTCAATTTGTTTACTGTGAAATAGCACTGTATCTGGTCAAACACATTTTTCCAGAAGTTTACTAAGGGTTGGTAACAGGCTGATTGGTCGGCTATTTGAGCCAGTAAAGGGGCCTATGATTAGATTTGCAGAAAAATACTTGGTTTAAATGTAATCTGGCACCTTATTATATAATATCATGATATTTGTGCATTTATAATGATGACAAGATATTGTATTGATGATGTGTACATGTACTGTGATGTAATTTGGATGTAATATCCTAGGCTTGTTATTGCAGTATATTAAGATGTGTGATTTACAACAGTCAGAATGACAACCTCATTAAAATTACAATTGAACAGGTAAAAAGGTGTGCTAAGACAATCCTCACATACCTTGTGCCCTCTCAAAAATAATGGGTGCATGACGACTCTGGTCACAGGTTAAATAATTATGTTTATTTGTTGGGTCACATGGAAATTCAAAAGGTTTAACGGTGGGTTGTCGTGACCCAGAAAAGTTGGGAACGATGGGACTAGTGCATAGGCTGTGGTTTTAAAATTCGGACACTTTTGTGCTCTGTAGCCAATACCAACACTTCAAAGTGTCAATAACTGTAAATTTTATAACAAATAACTATTTAATGCAGGTTTTTCCTGACAGTCTTACTAAAATGTATCTGTGGAAATCAGAAAATTCGATCTTGAGCCAACATGAGCTCTCTAAACACAGGTGAGAAATGGCTAACCTGACAGATTAAATGGCTGATGCGCAGCAAGCACCTGAGGAGTCGCCTGGGGTGATCCTCTGTCAATCACTGAACCACAGTCGGCTTGGCTGTCATACAACATTAATCATTTGACATTACAGGGTTGCCTCGGCCTCTAAAAATATATTTTTTTTTACCCCTGAATTGACCCATTTCTCAGCCTCTGAGTATCACAGAAACATAACACTTTGAATGAATAGAAGAAAAATTTTGTTGCTATGGATGAAGTTGATCAAAAATAAAAAAAATACATTTTAAATATCCAATTTTACTATAACTGTGTGAAAAAGTTACAATATATGCTTGTTTTGGGGAATTAAAACCAGTAACTTGTGTTGCAGAAGGTTAATAAAATAAGTGTTTAGGCTTGTGTCTCTTTGCAATTATTATCAATTTGGGGGGCAAAAACAGGTTGGCACTTTTAGGGTTAAATTGCCTTGTACATTGCACCTTTACCAAGATACCCCATAAGCTGACTGGGTGCATCCCAATATATGGCTCCCTTCCCTTTGTTCTCTTTCCTCGTCCTCACTGAACGAAATGAAACAGATAGTTGAGCACAATATGGGAGCAACTCAACATCCTCAGTGCTACTCCTATCCAGTTCCTTCAAATCAGTGAGAACGAGGAGTAGTACAATGGGCAAAGAATGTAGCAAAGGAAGCCATTTTCACCCCTATGAATCCCACTAATGACTAACCAACAGAACAGTGAGTCCAAGCTTCTAAGGGACAATCGGTTAGCAGCTAGCCGTATGCAGACACCCTCAGGACAGCTACTTAGCAGTAAGCTACCTAGGCGCCCTTAGGATAAACACTAAGAAGTAATTACCACTCCATTCTAGTGTTGGACTTTTAAATTATTCACAGACTCACACCTCTGGGGTGAAATTTCCCCTAGGTACAGATCTAAGATCAGCTTCCCCTCCACCAAAGTGGAGAAAATGTAAAACTGACATAAGATCAGTGTCTAAGAGCAACTTCACCCTACTTCTGAAGAGATACACCAGTTACACGTCTAGGTTAGGGCTGGGAGGTGTTTAAACATCAAAAAACACAGCTGTGATGTGAAATTGCTGTGTTGAACACATGAAGAGAGTACTTCATCAGTGATGTGTCAAACACTTGAGAGAGAAAGAGTGTTGACAATGATTCCAGTATGTTCAGGCTACTTATTCTTGATGAGTATTTAGAGAGTTACAGTATGTGCTGACAAAAGCGTATTGCGAAAGTGGAAACACTTGTTGCACCATAAAATTCTCAGAATTTGATACATTTTCAGAAATTAGCAATAATGCCCTTTTATGTGTCAGAATCAGTGTTTTCTTTCACAGTCTTAGTAAATTCCACATTCAAACTATTGTACTTTTCAGTCTTTCACCAGCTCAAAGTGAAAGCCTAACATTTAAACGGTATAACAGCACCACAAGGTCATTAGCCTGGTTTCCACAATTATTTTTGGGTTTGGCTTCCTTTTCATGTGTAACCCTAACTCCAGGCTAGAACAGAATGGCACCATTGTCTGTCCCTCCCGACATCCAAGTACATAATATAGTATGTTTGTGTTTGCTCCCCACTTCACACACCTTGATGCATAGTCCTCCCACATTCCATCTATCGTCAAATACAATCGTGCGTTATGCTGTATACAGTAACCCTAACATGCTGACTACACCGCTCACGTGCGTGAGCGTTGCAAAATACATTTAAACATACACGTTATTCAATTATTGCACCCACACTGCTCGCTGACCGTTTTATGTGTGGATTAATTGTCAGAGTAGAGGACCTTGTGCATTTCAGGTTAAATAACAACTCAACGTTTATATCCCAGGACAAAATAGCTAGCAACAGCAAGCTAGCTAAATAGGACAAATTAGCTAGCAACTGCAAGCTAGCTAGCTAGCTAAATTGCCATAAATGTTTAATGCTTTTCGACCTGTCCCCGAATTAATATAATTGGTTCAGAGTATGTTTTGATATTTTAACCTGCGTGTCGTGATCGCGTTTGGTGTGGGGGGACAAAATCAATATGCGCACGATGGTGCACGTGTGGCCGGTTTGGGTTCGGTCTTTTGCCGAAATCACACGGTGAGACGCCCATCAACAACATGACATTTGCGTGCGAGAGTAGTGAGTGTCAATTCACATACACTGTATAGAGTATGCCAACGTAATTGTTATGAAAATCCATAATAAACCGCTGTTTTTGTTTACTATTTAGCCCCAGAGATTTACTGAGTTCCTTTTGACCTTAGATGTCCTACGGGATACACCGTACCTGGGCTAAACAGTTAGCTCCTCATGAGGATGTTGTTTGTTTCTAATAAACCAGAGCCATGTATAAACTACAGTACATCTCGTTCTTTCTACATAAACAGTGCTCTCTCTTGAAATCGGAGTCCTCAAGTTTTCCAGCTGTAGCCTGTCTAGGCTATAATCAAAATCAACACAGGTACACTGCAGTTGTTTTCAAATATATAGCCTATTTGACTGACAAACCTTAGTTTACAGCCCAATACATTGTTAACTACATCTTTAATCTACTTAGCATAGGGAAGATCATAAAAATTCATTTTCTACAAAATTTGTCTGCTTACTCTTCCCAGCATTGTTCCATGTAGACACCAGGAAAAAACACTTGCTTTCTAATTTGACGCACTATGAAGCCGTAGACGTCGTTGACGCTCACGGCCCATCTGTTTTCTCTCATTCACGTATTCTATTTCCAGCGTGAGCACGCTCATTCGCGCCCTAAAAAATATGCTTTAAAAAAAAATTGGAGCTTAAGAAAAACAAAATGCACTGCAATACAACTAATCAAAGGAATACAGCGCAACTACCACCAAACAGCTGGAATAAAAGTGAACATGTATGGTATAGGACTTTGTATTGAACAAAAGTGCATTTGCTTCATGACACTGGTAATCAGTTTCCCCTGCAATTTCAATCTTTAAGTGGCAAGCTATATAACTGAACAGTGTCACACACAACCCTATTACAAGTTATCTAATTGTATCAAATTAATCTCAAATTAATCAAATCACCTACATCTAAATAACAACAATTATGAGGCCTAAATGTTTTATATGTAATTGCATTACTGCGTCCCAAATGACACCCTATTCCCTACATAAAGCATTACTTTTGACCAGAGGCCTATGAGAATAGTGTGCCATTTGGAACATAACCTAAGTAAGCTAAGTAGTCCAGGACCTCTGAATAGGAGCAGTTTATAAGGATACATGTGTCTCTCGTTACCTCAGCATCTCAGGGCTTCCATAAGTGGCCGTCAAACAGGGCTGTAAACTAATGTGGGCGAATTGCTGGGTAACTGCAGCGCTTGTATCTAAAACAGCATGCCCCGACTTGCTTAAGGGCACAAGAGCCACCACTGTGTCACCTAAATGGGGACTTGCGCAACTGAGCCATAATGTACTCCATGACCCATAACTATGTATGTTTACAACATGTGTGGCCTTGTGTGGCCTTTCACCCCCAGGCATCCCCATATCTGTCATGTTAAGTTAGCATGAAACGGAAAACCAAAATGAGTGTTCTTATTGGACAAATTTCAGGTAATAGCTCGCTCCTTCGTACCTATTGAACGTGAACATTTTCTTATGCTTCTGCTCTACACGTATTGGCACCTTTGCTCTCCTGTCTTCCTATTCTATCCCATTCTATTCAAACTCAGCATTGACAGAGTTGAGCTGCTCACTCTGCAAAGCTAAGAATAATCCAACTGAGAAAAAAGTCCTTTGGCATCCACTCTCTCTGCTAAATGTGGACTGAATATTATCATTCCAAAACTGTAAAAATAACTCTGTGTGTTTGATGTGGGCGATGAGAACAGTGCCTGTCTGTCTGAACACAATAGCGCGAGGCCGGATGAGAAAGTTGGCCAACTACAAACGCAGAGGAAGGATGTTCGGGAAGAACCAAAGGAGTATGGAGATAGAAACAGAGCCAATAGCACCAAGACTGAGACTTGAAATTGAATCGGTTCGCTGTGGATGCCAAAGGGCATAAAGTTGTAAAGTCCACAAGTGGCCAATTGTGGACCAACAACCAATCATCTGTATTCATTCTATTGACAGGTAACATACTGGCTTCTGAGATTCTTTCACAGCATACAATTGGTCAGTCAGATATCAATACTCTATTACCTGCAAAGGGCATGTCCAACTGCCAGTGGTGTAAAGTAAAACATACTTTAAAGTACTACTTAAGTCGTTTTTTGGGGTATCTGTACTTTACATTTTTGACAACTTTTTCTTTTGCTTCATTACATTCCTAAAGAAAATATTGTACTTTTTACTCCATACATTTTCCCTGACAACCAAAAGTACTCCTTACATTTTGAATGCTTAGCAGGAAAGGAAAATTGTCAAATTCAAGCACTTGGTCATCCCTATTGCCTCTGGCCTGGCAGACTCACTAAACACAAATGCATCTTTGAAAATAATGTCTGAGTGTTGGAGTGTGCCCCTGGCTATCCGTAAATTTTAAAAACAAGAAAATGGTGCTGTCTGCTAATATAAGGAATTTTAAATGATTTATACTTTTACTTTTGATACTTAAGTATATTTGAGCAATTACATTTACTTTTGATACTTAATAAGTATATTTAAAACCAAATACTTTTAGACTTTTACTCAAGTAGTAGCTGACTTTCTGGCTGGCTGACTTTCACTTTTACTTGAGTAACTTTCTATTAAGGTATCTATACTTTTACTCAAGTATGACAATTGGGTACTTATTCCACCACTGTCAATTTCCCACCATTCACAGCTCACAAAATGACAAGCCAATGACTTCTCTACATTCTCTCACCCGATGGCGGCCTACCCAATCACATTTCTCATTCATTTCTCTTCAAATAACCCAACATCATTTCAGTCATTTAGTGTTCCTCATAGCATATGCTTTAACCCTGAGTGACTTACAATCAGTGCATTCAAACAAAGTCAAGCAAAACAACGACTCATAACAATCACCACTCACCTGATTAACACACACTGGTTCTGCAGTCTCTTCCATAGGGAACGGTAACACTCGTTTGCTATGGCGTAGATGTGCGGGGAAATCTCGCCCAGGTGGTGTCGGCTGTACCTCTCCACCGCCGACCGGTCGTACAGGTCAGGGATGGACTGGTACGGGTTCACCGCAGCCAGGATGGAGCCGATGTATGTCTGTTGTAGGGGAAGATAGAGATGGGAAAGGACATGAAACACATGGAGAGAAATAGGGTTGATTCACAATACTGAGCCCGGGTCAAGCCCAGCCGTGCTGAGCTGTACTGCGCTGGCCTGGTTAGACATACATCCGCATTGCCCTGTATAGCACGGTTGCTGGAAAAAAATCTAAAAGCCATGTAGAATATCCCTTTTCATCAACAGATAGCATAATTCACATGGAATGGAATGATATTAAGGTTTTGTCTGCAACACTCCCCAGGGAATGACCGGACTTGAACAAGGGAAGTCTTGGGTGAACAGTCCTTTGTCTATGTTCCAATGTGAGAAAAACAGTTTTTTTCAGACAGCCCAAAGGCCATAGATAACTTAACTTAAGACAACAAAAAAAACAGGCCATAAAAACCTTTAACTTATTTTCCAGGGCCTTGGAAGATAACAATCGGCCATAACCTTCCGTGAGGGAAAAATAAGTAGGCCAGGTAAAGTCATTGCAAACCAACATGAACACCAACATCATTGTGAACAGTCGGTCTGGATTTGCTTCAGAACACAACGCTAAGTTTATTTGACCTTTCCCCCTTCATTTTCTTAGGCCCACTCCAGTTTTCATGAAAACCCGCTTCATGTTTAAAAGTTCAAAGCCAAATAAACCAAAGTGCTGAAATAGAAACTTCTTCAGCCAGACAAAAGGTATTTTGGCAGATCCCTCAGTTCTGTGGTAATGAGTAATGGATAATGAAGCGTTTTGGAAAAAACACAGATACATCTGAGGGGAAAGCAACTTTACATACTTCAATCCGGTACATACCCCGATTACAGTTAACAGTGCTGATGACCCTGAGAATAAACTGGGTGAGGGTGAGGCAGTTGTGGTGAGAAAGCATGTTTGGGGTGCAAGTGGATGACATAAAATATTAAAACGCTGAGCACACCACGCCATTTCAACGTGGAGAATTTGGTCATATTTGGTAGATACGTTGATCAAAGACATTACAACCCTTTTTTCACCCACTCAAAAAGACACCCAAAAGTTTGTTGAATTCCCAATGTGTTATCACTATGCTTTCAATCATCTAAAAACACAACCAAATTCCAAAGGAAAATGTAGGTCTCATTTTTGGTTTAGTTGTCACCTAAATGTGTTATCACTGCAATGTCAACCATTTCGAAGTTCAATTGGGAATACAATGCCATATATTGTATTTATTTATACAACAACTTAATGTGTTATCATTGTGATTCATCTAATAGCACTTCCAAATAACCTGGATTGCAGATGAAATTACATTAAAGTACATGGTGCATGTGATCAATGCCGTTTGAGATTCTGTGCAGATTATTATAGCAATTGTGAAGACTTCCACAGACCTGCGATCCTGAACATACACACTTTCTATGATTACATAAGAAGACATTTATTGGCACAGTAACCTCAAAATGTGGCCATGGATGTATTACTCATTTTAAGGTTAAATAAATAATGACATTCGTTTCTAAGACAGCCTTAACATTTGGCTATTTACTGTCTTACAAAAGTAATATTGAATTTTGTTTGGTTGACAACATAACCAAATATCAACATTTAAAGGAGATGTATCTACTGCTCGGATAGCTAGATCTGAGCCACTGACTTAATCCTTTTATTTTATTTATTTTACTTTTATTTTTGGTTGAGATGGAGACGTGAATCCAACATATTATTTGTTAACTTGTCGATAATTAATAGGCTATTTACCGTATCGAAAAAATTATATTGAATTGTGTTTGGTTCTCAATGCAACCAAATATCAACATATGAAGATGTTTCTTCTGCTTAGATAGCTCCATCTGTGCCACTGAGTCTTTAAATCCAGTTTGTCTATTCTTTAACTTACATTTTTGGTTGAGATTGAGACGTGAATCGAACATATTTATTATTAACTTGTAAGTTCCATTTAATATCAACCGAAGCTTGAAACCCTAGACCTACAGTGTATGTATTGACAATTTTTTGTTGAATCCTGGGCTGAAGGAAAACAATAGCTGTTGATGACTTCCCAGATGCTATATAGGTCTAAATAGCATAATTGATGATATATGGTTCCATTTCATTTGCTCTGTTGAACCTACCATTTGGAATGACTTTGACAGCAACAAGTGAATCTATTAAGTGGAGATTCCTCAACAATAATTCTCACAATAGCACATTGGTTATGGTCAGTGACAACTATCAAAGCTAAACAGGGCTGGGCTTTGTTAAAACCCTGGATGGGAGACCAAAGGGATAGCTGTAGATACACTCTCTAGTCGGAGGTGCTACCCAGCCTATTGGGTATCAACATCCAGCCTATTTGGGTGGCAGGTGGCCGAGCAGTTAGAGCATTGGGCCAGTAACTGAAAGGTTGCTGGTTTGAATACCTGAGTGGACAAAATTGCCCATTATTTTGGCTACCATGGCTAGAAAAAGAGATCTCAGTGACTTTGAATGAGAGGTGATTGTTTGGGCACGTTTGGCAGGAGCTTCAGTGACAAAGACTGTTCAACTTCCTGATGTTTCAAGATATGCCATGGCCGTCTTAGATTTTCCACCACCATCAACAAAACACCAAATGATAAAATGTATTGTGGAAGAATGGTGTTGTATCCCTCCAATAGAGTTCCAGACACTTGTAGAATTTACACCATGGCGCATTGAAGCTGTTTTGGTGGCACGTGGTGGCCCAACCCCTATAAAGACACTATGTTGGGGTTTCCTTTATTTTGGCAGTTACCTGTATGTCCACATAACTAGGTTTTAGGGTTGGACCAAAATTAAGCATATTCCTAGAATAAAAAGCACTTTATATACAGATTCTCCATTGAGAGTGCTTGTTAGTCAAGGAGTGGTCGTAAATGAATTAATCTGGGTCCGGGAAACTGGCTCTATGAGGGTTGGTTCTTCCTGGTCCCAGATTAAGAATAAACCTGGATAAAAAGGTGCTCCGTAGTCCAGGAGTAAAATGGATCTGTGTCCGGGAAACCGGCCCTTAGAGTCACACCGAGGCCAATTGAGAAATCCCATAGTCTTTTCAAGACCTCTCCCATAGACAGGGGTGGCAGGCAGCCTAGCAGTTAAGAGCGTTGGGCCAGTAACCGAAAGGTCGCTGGTTTTAATCCCCGAGCCGGCAAGGTGGCCTTGAGCAAGGCATTTAACCCCCAACAACAACTGCTCCCCAGATGTAAATTAAAGCTTCCCCCCTGCACCTCTCTGATTCAGAGGGGTTGGGTTATATGCGCAAGACACATTTCGATTGAATGCATTCAGTTGGGCAACTGACTAGGTATCCCCATTCCCTTTCAATGTAACCATTAAACCCAAAGTGGGAGAGAATGAGACATCTCGATCTGAAAAGCCACAAGACTGAGCAGAGACTTATTTCGCCTAGCCATTTTATCTTCACCGGGCCCCTTCTGCCCGAGGCAATTGAAAACAAGAAAACAGCTCCCTGCTAACAGCACTATCTACAGTATCTTGCTCCCGCACACCGTAACAGAACTTTTAACCGAGAGTGTATGAGAAAAAAACATGGCCAGTGTAAACGCACAAATGCATTGTGGGAAAGGCAATTAAATGGCCGGGCCCATGATCGAAAGCAACTTCCTGTTCTACTGAAATCAGCGGAGCTTTGAATTATTAGATTCTTTATAAAACAAGCAGATAAATTAAAAACTCTGGATCTCCGGCTTCCTTCATCCTCACTATAAAGAGGTAAATCATGGTTGTCTCCCAAATTGCACCCTATTCCTATCCCCTGGTCAAAAGTAGTGCACTATATAGTGAATAGGGTGCCATTTGGAATGTATCATGATGGAAAGCTTCAAGTTCCTCGGCGTACACATCACTGACAATCTGAAATGGTCCACCCACACATACAGTGTGGTAAAAAGGGTGCAACAGCGCCTCTTCAACCTCAAGTTTGGCTTAGCCCCTAAGACCCTCAGAAGCTTTTACAGATGCACAATTGAGAGCTTCCTGTCGGGCTGTATCCCCGCATGGTACGGCAACTGCACCACCCTCAACCGCAGGGCTCTCCAGAAGGTGGTACGGTCTGCTCCAACGCATCGCCGGGGGCACACTGTCTGCCCTCCAGGTCACCTACAGCACCCAATGTCACAGGAAGGCCAAAAAGATAATCAAGGACATCAACCCCCTGAGCCATGGCCTGTTCACCCCGCTATCATCCAGAGGGTGAGGTCAGTACAGGTGCATCAAAAACAGCTTCTATCTCAAGGCCATCAGACTGTTAAATAGCCCTCACTAGCCGGATGCCACCCGGCTACTCAACGCTGCACCGTAGAGTCTGCCCGCCCTATATGGTGGTATTCAACATGTTGTGTTGTGGATATGTGGTAGTGTAAGGATGTTATATGATGTACTCTCATCTCTCAATTCAGTACAAACATAGTTCACTGTCTTATCTTTTGTTTTATATGTAATGTGTGTGCTTTGGTGTGTTTGGACCCCAGGAAGAGTGGCTGCTGTCTTGGTAGTAGCTGATGGGGATCCCTAATAAATACAAATGCATAGACATAGAATCACTGGCCACTTTAACAATGGAACACTAGTCACTTTAATAATGTTTACATACTGCTTTACTCATCTCATATGTATATTATGTATAATATTATACTGTATTTAGTCAATGCCACTCCAACATTGCTCATCCTAATATTTATATTTTTTATTAATTTCATTCTTTTAGATTTGTGTATTGTTGTGAATTGTTAGATACTACTGCACTGTTGGAGTTAGGAGCACAAGCATTTCGATACTGTCACGTGTGCTCCCTCTCCGGCCTCTAGGTCACCAGGCTGCTCGTTAGGGCGCACACCTGTCACCAGCGTTACGCGCATAATGACACTCACCTGGACTCCATCACCTCCTTGATTACCTGCCCTATATATGTCACTCCCTTTGGCTTCTTCCCCAGTCGTCATTGTTACTGTTTCATGAGCTGTTTGTTTCTGGCTTTGTTCATTTATTTATTAAATGTATTCACTCCCTGAACTTGCTTCCCGATTCTCAGCGTACATCGTTACAGCTACTGCAATAACATCTGCTAAATATGTGACCAATACATTTGATTTGATTTGGATTTGGTGTTTTCCGTTTTGTTTTACAGAGAGCAGATGTGAGCCATTCCCCACACAGGGCCTACTTGGAGCTGACCAGTGTGTGTGTGTGTGTGTCAGGGAGATGAGCAGCACCGCAGATACTGGTCGTGTTCCACTGCAATGTCTGGATAGCTATTTTACCTATCAGCTAACCACATATGTTATAGCAATCTGTCAGTCGACGACAGTCGATGACTTGGCACGCAACCATTGGTTGACGTATGGAACGTCTACGCAGTGGAACGCATGCCATCATCGACTGTGCAGTCGGGCACCAGATTGCTATAACATGTCGGTCGTGCTCCTCTGCTCAGACGTTGCTGACGCATGCCCGATCTTACAACGCCTAGATAGATATTATATGTATCAGCTAACCACATCATTTAGTATACCAGTCTGGTGCCCAACTGCACTGTTGATGACTTGGCACACAACAATTGGTTGATGCATGCAACGTCTGAGCAGGGGAACGCGGCCATGTGGTTTTCTGATATGTAAAATACCTATCCAGTTGTTGTAAGATCTGGCAGACATCAGCAACGTCTGAGCAGAGAAACGTGCCCATTGAGATGAGTGAGATGCGAGACTTTGCTCTCACACAGTCACACAGAGCATCTGCGCATGTGCTCAGGCCCGCTTCACGCTGCTACAACGTGGTAGCTATGGGACCGAAACAGTGGAGAAGTTTAGCCTCGCGCTTCAACGCTCCCGGTTGTTGAGGAAATTGACCCACTGCTAGTGATGAGGGAAAAAAATCGAAACAGTTACAAATTGGGATATTATTTTTTATGATATATCGTATCATATTGTTTTGACAATATCGCAATTGTTGCAATAGTTGGCTGTACCTGCACAAAACTCTAGTATTTTTCCTTCATAACTGGTTCTCTATCTCCGTTTTAAATAAGGGGCCAATTTGTTTTTAGCACTTATTTCCATGACTGATTTAAAACTTGTTTTCTCGTGGCTCTCTCTTGTCCCTCTGCAAGCAGACATATGGTGAGCAATATGTTTGGACCACGGAATCGCAATAAAATCACAGTATTGAATCGCAATACATACACTATAGAATCGTGAGAATCCCAATACATATCGTAATGGCACCCACGTGTTGTTATATTGTATCGTGCGGCCCCTAGCAATTCCCTGCCATACCCACTATTACCGTTTACTTTGTGCATCCTTGTTAACTCGCTGAGTCTACCTTTAAACATAACCTAACCTATGACCTGACCCATCACCAGTGGCAAGAAGTGACATCCCCAAAAACACAAAACTATACAAAACATAAATGGCTCCTAGTCACCCACGCACAGGCTACTTTCTGTTCCTTACACTAAAACTAAATAATATAAAAATGAAATAAATGTTTTTTTATAAAAGTTTAACTAAATAAAAATGTGTAAATCAGATCTGAAAACTAACTGAAACTAAAATGAATTTCAAATAAAAATCTTAAAACCAATAGAAAACCCCCAGAACAAACTATAATAACCTTGGTGTGTGTGATGATTGATCAGAGGCTGAGCATTCAGAAGCAAAATTCCCTTCTCTCAAACATCCCCTATATAGACAAAGCGAGAGAGACTGAGAGAGAAAGCGAGAGAGACTGAAATATATTTGACCCATATCTAAAAACTCCAAGTACAAATTTGAAGCTAAGCACAAGCAAAGAAATACCCATCATGCAATAGTTAAGAGAACACATCTTTCTGTCTCCCACAAACTTTCCTACTGTATATACATTGGAATAACAGCTGAACATGTACTTTGCTATCTCCACTATGTAGAACCATATAGGGTTCTACTTAGAGTGTGCTAAGTACAACCATATAGGGTTCTTCGGTTTGTCTCCATAGAAGAACCTTCTGTAAATTCTTCTACTTAGAACCATCTAAGAAGGGTTCTTTGTAGAAATCTCAATAAAGGGTTCTACAAATAACCTTTTTATCCTCTAAAGGTTCTACCTAGAACCCACTATGAAGGGTTCTACTAAGAACCCTTTTATCTTTCAAGGGTTCTTCCTAGAACCCTCCATGAACAGTTCTACCAGTCTTATTTGCATATTTTTTATGACAATACACCACATATATCATAAGGCCTTTTTCACAGCCTAGTGATACCCTAACACAGTGGTCGGAAGCTCCTGGTTTACAGGCCATATCAGTCCTGCAAGTCACAGTATGCTGGCTTGCAAAGTGATATGTTATTCCTATTAGAATCCAGCTAGAGTGAGGATATCCAACAATTGGAACTTTTGATCACCAGCAAACCTGCATTCAGAATGACTGAAGGTTGATAATGGAGACTACCTAAGTCATCTAAACTGGAACTGGTGCAATCAGTAATGGCTGCAATAAGTCCAAATACTAACAGAGTGGATTAGTTTAGAAATATCTAAGTTATTTATCTTTGTGTAGCATACCTTTGTGAAGCAACAAACAATTCTGAAAATCAACCCGCAATAGAGCATGCTGGGAAATATGACAATGATGGGCACTGAGTAAAAATGACACAATCACACTCCCTCTCGTTGTTAACACCAAACACTATGGTTCTTTTACACCACTTTACAGAGTTAATTCAACTCCTGAATCAACACTACAAATGTTACACTAAACAATCAACAAGTAGGTAACACCAAGTGGCCAATTTGCTGTTTACCATACAATACACTGCTGGTTCACTCAGACTCCCTTCTCTTCTCAATAAAATCACAGAAAACACTTATTTGAAAGAAAGAAATCGTGGCAAAGATATCAACTATGTCAGTACTGTATATGTAAAATGATCAAGTGAATGCCAGATTATAGTACACATATTCCCATATAGGTACATTTATTTAAAATGCTTGTTTAACCTTTATTTTGACAGGGAATACATATTGAGACCTAGGTCTCTTTTTCAAATGTGCCCTGTATAATACAATATACAAATGCACATTATACACAATATATATATATATATATAGTTGAGTCATTTAGGAGATGCTCTTACCCAGAGCTACAGTAGTGAGTGCATAAATTGTTTTACTTTTTCATACTGGTCCCACGTGGGAATCAAACCCACAACCCTGGCGTTGCAATTGCCATGCTCTACCAACTGAGCCATGGAAACATTAAAAAACAAAAACACAGTCATGGTCAATTTAAAATATTCTCACATGTTAAATTGATCAGATTATTAAAACTACTGATGTTAAAGTTTATACACTGAAGTAAACACTAATGCTCAGGCACTATTTGAAAGAAAGAGAAAAAAACACAATAAAAAAAGACTTTTCAGATTCAAAAGGATTCTATGTAGAACCTTTCTTGCCTTCCAAAGAATCCTTCATTCCTTCAAAGAACAATTTATTCAAGAACCCTTTGCCTTATAAAGAACCCTCGTCTTCCAAAAAGGGTTCTTCAGATGAAAAATGTTATTGGTAAAGCCCTGTCCATCCGCAAATAACCTTTTTGGAACCCTTTTTTCTAAGAGTGTACTGTTATGTCTGAGTCTCAGTGATATGTGAGTGCTTGACGAACAAAAATATTATTATACATTTTGTTGAATCTACCACAAACTATCTCTAAAGATTCTTCGTGTCGTGCAATATATAAACTCAGCAAAAAAAGAAACATCCTCTCACTGTCAACTGTGTTTATTTTCAGCAAACTTAACATGTGTAAATATTTGTATGAACATAACAAGTTCCACAGACATGTGACTAACAGAAGTGGAATAATGTGTCCCTGAAAAAAGGGGGGGTCAAAATCAAAAGTAACAATCAGTCTCTAGTGTGGCCACCAGCTGCATTAAGAACTGCAGTGCATCTCCTCCTAATGGACTGCACCAGATTTGCCAATTCTTGCTGTGAGATGTTATCCCACTCTTCCACCAAGGCACCTGCAAGCTCCCAGACATTTCTGGGGGGAATGGCCCTAGCCATCATCCTCCGATCCAACAGGTCCCAGACGTGCTCAATAGGATTGAGATGCGGGCTCTTCGCTGGCCATGGCAGAACACTGACATTCCTGTCTTGCAGGAAATCACGCACAGAACGAGCAGTATGGCTGGTAGCACTGTCCTGCTGGAGGGTCATGTCAGGATGAGCCTGCAGGAAGGGTACCACATGAGGGAGTAGGATGTCTTCTCTATAGCGCACAGTGTTGAGATTGCTTGCAATGACAACACGCTCAGTCCGATGATGCTGTGACACACTGCCCCAGACAATGACGAACCCTCCACCTCCAAATCGATCCCGCTCCAGAGTACAGGCCTCGGTGTAGCGCTCAATCTGACCATCACCCCTGGTGAGACAAAACCGCAACTCGTCAATGAAGAGCACTTTTTGCCAGTCCTGTCTGGACCAGCGATGGTGGGTTTGTGTCCATAGGCGACGTTGTTGCCGGTGATGTCTGGTGAGGACCTGCCTTACAACAGGCCTACAAGCCCTCAGTCCAGCCTCTCTCAGCCTATTGCGGACAGTCTGAGCACTGATGGAGGGATTGTGCATTCCTGGTGTAACTCAGGCAGTTGTTGTTGCCATCCTGTACCTGTCCCGCAGGTGTGATGTTCGGATGTACGATCCTGTGCAGGGGTTGTTACACGTGGTCTGCCACTGCGAGGATGATCAGCTGTCCGTCCTGTCTACCTGTAGCGCTGTCTTAGGTGTCTCATAGTACGGACATTGCAATTTATTGCCCTGGCCACATCTGCAGTCCTCATGCCTCATTGCAGCATGCCTAAGGCACTTTCACACAGATGAGCAGGGACCCTGGGCATCTTTCTTTTGGTGTTTTTCAGAGTCAGTAGAAAGGCCTCTTTAGTATCCTACGTTTTCATAACTGTGACCTTAATTTTCTACTGTCTGTAAGCTGTCAGTGTCTTAATGACCGTTCCACAGGTGCATGTTCATTAATTATGTATGGTTCATTGAACAAGCATGGGACACAGTGTTTAAACCCTTTACAATGAAGATCTGTGAAGTTATTTGGATTTTTACAAATTATCTTTGAAAGACAGTGTCCTGAAAAAGGGACGTTTCTTTTTTTTCTGAGTTTATATTATACAATATAATGTATCTATCAATATCTCTGAAGTATCTGAGTCGTACCAGAGTAAGAACTGTAAACTTTCCCTTCTATCTACTGCTAAGGCTGAGTCTTGTCATGCTAGACATAACTTTATTTACAAAAATACTGTTTACAGTATATACAACTACCTCTAATTATTTCTTAAATGTCTGTGTCACCTCGGACCCCAATGAAGCCCCGACCTAAGCTTCTACGGTGTAGATTGAAGTTGCCCCTAGTTGCTGATCTTGGGTCAGTTTTGGTTAAGGTTAGGATTAGAGGAGGTGAAGCTGGGGGAAATTTTACCCCAGAGCACAGGCAGTCAAATGTGCCTCTCACTGACTGACCCACTTCTGGCTGGATGACACTTTATGCAAATAAATGTGAATGGCAGTTGAGATGACAATATTTACATAGCAAATATCGGTTCTCAAACTTCAACCTGGTTTTGTGAAGCCGTTTAGACCACAACAGAGAAAGGGGCAAAAAAGGGGCTTATAAGTATAACATAAATGATCACAATGAAGTGTGCGATACGGTTTTGGTTTAACTGTAAATGCCGGTAATGTAAACATTGCGCTGAAACACTAGAAAGTCTTAATTTTCACTGAGACGTGAGCTCTGGTCAAATGTCTTATCCGATGGTTCAACTCAAGACTGAGGAAGGTTTATGGCTTAAACATAAAAGCAAAAATGTGTTTAATCCGGTGTAAGCGTAAACAATTTAATCTCCTAGTCCAAACCAATGCCATATTATCAATTTATGTGACACTCACTTAATCATATGAACGTTTACAGTAGAAGCCTTTCTTAAACTCACATTGGGCTAGAAATGCTACAGTCTAGTCTTATCTTCCCATTTTGTTCTTGAGAGCAACAAATCACCTCACTCTTTTCACATAGCTCGAATCAACAAATCACCTCAGACTATTCCTATAGCTAGCCAACTTTTTACCACCTTTTTGTAGTTTTTATACTAAAAAAAAATCGAATTCAATTTGTTTGATCACACCGGAGATTGCGTTCGCCTTGATCCTGTTCCAGGTGATCCGAGCATCACGCAGAAGGATCTCTGACTTGGATCACAGGAATCGTCTGCAGAGGTTTCTCCGTTGCCCTTTTGGGGGACAGGAATGTAATTATCTAGTCCAGCTATACTGACTGATCAGTTAGCTAATTTTGTTGAATAGTAAATCAATTGTTATATAGCTGTGATATGGCAGGTATTAGCTAGAAACATTTAGGTGTCGCTGGCTAATAATCTGCTATATAGGTAGGCTATCCACCTGTCTTTCCACTGTGTATCAGCTCCCACCCCAACAAAATACACAATGAAAAGTATTTACCTATCATCATCTTCAGAATAAGTAAACAACATAATAGAGAATGACTGTAGTGTATGTTGCTCTAAATTAAAATTATTTCAATAAAAGCGAAACGAAAATACCTTGGTCGTCAATGAGTGAGGAGTCTATTCATTTCACTACCCAATATATAAGTACTTAAATAGCCTACATTATTATTTCTAATTCATAATGAAGTCTATTTAGTTTTTAGTTGATTAATCAATTAAATGTGTGTGAAGTCAGTTTTTCTCCCCCCCTCTCTTTCCAGGCTGAATGTCTGCATTCCAACTCTGTGACACATAGCGGTGTCTCAAGCATAACTTTCACCTCATGAAGCAGTCTATGATGGGGCTCATGAGACTGCTTCACCAGGAAAAAGACCACGGTTGGGGACAGCACCTTGACGTCTTGATCTTTGTATACTGGCTAGCCCACGGCCTTTCATATAGAGTAGTAGGCAGCAAATGCAGTGTCCCGAAACCAACTGTATGCAGAATAGTTCACAAAAATGTTTGAAAGGCAGGAACAATTTGCAGAAAGTCATCAACTTCCCTGCTCCAGAAGATGTGGAGGACATCGGGCTGAGATTCGGGAGGTTGGCGAGGAGCGATGTGTTCAACAAGTCAGTCGGGGTCATCAATGGCTGCAACATATGCATCAAGCCACCAGCCCTGGACACATGGGTCATAATGTTACCAAAATTTAACTGATTTTACTATATTTAACCTACAGTACTTGGTCAGACGTATCTCCCCCTGATGGTAAACAGGCCATCTGTGATGTGACAGGAAGGTTCCTGGACAACTTTGCGGGCTATGCAGGGTCAGCCCAAGACACCAGGGTCCTGAAGAATAGCACTTTCTACCAGACTGTCAGCAACCCACCACCTGGCTTCTTCTTGGTTTTTGAACTACTTTACTGTATGTGTAATTTTTTCTACCTATTCAGTGTTGTTTATCAACAATCCGTTCATTGTTACTTTATCAAGAGTGTTTATCAACAATCAGTTCCTTGTCATTTTATCACATGGTATTAACCTGAGTGTTCATCAATAATCAGTTACTTGTCATTTATCACCCGAGTGTTCACCAATTGTTTGTGCATTACTTGATTGGTGTGTGCGACCGGTCTTATTTTCTTGTGTGTTGATATCACTTGATGTCATCTCCAAATCATACATGCCTTAATGACAATCTGATGTCTAACAGAACATAGAGGGTGATCTTTAATGGAAGCCTCTCCAACATAATCCAGGTAGAGTCAGGCATTCCCCAGGGCAGCTGTCTAGGCTCCTTACTTTTTTCAATCTTTACTAATGACCTGCCACTGGCTCTGAGTAAAGCCTGTGTGTCTATGTATGCTGATGACTCAATACTATACATGTCAGCTACCACAGCCAGTGAAGTCACTGCAACACTTAACAAAGAGCTGCAATCAGTTTCAGAATGGGTGGCAAGAAACAAGTTAGTCCTAAATATTTCAAAAACTAAAAGCATTGTATTTGGGACAAATCATTCACTAAACCCTAAACGTCAACGAAATCTTGTAATGAATAATGTGGACATTGAGCAAGTTGAGGAGACTAAACTGCTTGGAGTAACCCTGGATTGTAAACGGTCATGGTCAAAACATATCGATTCCAAAGGAGCTAAGATGGGGAGTGGTCTGTCTATAATAAAGTGCTATTCTGCCTTCTTAACAACGCTGTCAACAAGGCAGGTCCCACAGGCCCACGTTTTGTCACACCTGGACGACTGTCTAGTCGTGTGGTCAGGAGCCACAAAGAGGGACTTAGGAAAATTACAATTGACCCAGAACAGAGCAGCACAGGTGGCTCTGAAATGTACATGGAGAGTTAACATGAATAATATTCATGTCAATCTCTCATGGCTCAAAGTGGCTTCAATTATTTGAATTGAATCACAACTAATTTACTTCCAATTCATTATTTAATCCTTTCTAGTAACCAAAAAAGTGTTAAACAAATAAAAAATGTGAGATTCTTCAAAGTAGCCACCCTTTGCCTTGACAGCTTTGCTCACTCTTGGCATTCTCTCAACCAGCTTCATGAGGTAGTCACCTGGAATGCATTTCAATTAACAGGTGTTAAAAGTTCATTTGTGGAATTTCTTTCCTTCTTAATGCATTTGAGCCAATCAGTTGTGTTGTGACAAGGTAGGGGTGGTATAGCCCTATTTGGTAAAAGACCAAGCCCACATTATGGCAAGAACAGCTCAAATAAGCAAAGAGAAACGAAAGTCCATCATTATTTTAAGACATGAAGGTCAGTCAATTCAGGACATTTTAAGAACTTTTAAAGTTTCTTCAAGTGCAGTCGCAAAAACCATCAAGCGCTATGATGAAACTGGCTCTCATGAGGACCGCCACAGGAAAGGAAGACCCAGAGTTACCTCTGCTGCAGAGGATAAGTTCATTAGAGTTACGAGCCTCAGAAATTGAAGCCCAAAAAATGTTTTCACAGAGTTCAAGTAACAGACACATCTCAACATCAACTGCTCAGAAGAGACTGCGCGAATCAGGCCTTATTGGTCAAATTGGTGCAAAGAAACCACTACTAAAGGACACCAATAAGAAGAAGATACTTGCTTGGGCCAAGAAACACGAGCAATGGACAATAGACCGGTGGAAATCTGTCCTTTGGTCTGATGAGTCCAAATTTGAGATTTTTGGTTCCAACCACTGTGTCTTTGTGAGATGCAGAGTAGGTGAACGGATGACTCCCACCGTGAAGAATGGAGGAGAAGGTGTGATGGTGTGGGGGTGCTTTGCTGGTGACACTGTCGGTGTTTAATTTAGAATTAACACTTAACCAGCATGGATACCACAGCATTCTGCAGCAATACACCATCCTATCTGGTTTGAGTTTAGTGGGACTATCATTTGTTTTTCATCAGGACAATTTGACTAAGAAGGAGAGTGATGGAGTGCTGCATCAGATGACCTGGCCTCCACAATCACCTGACCTCAACCAATTGAGATGGTTTGGGATGAGTTGGACCGCAGAGTGAAGGAAAAGCAGACAACAAGTGCTCATCATATGTGGGAACTCCTTCAAGACTGTTGGAAAAGCTTTCCAGGTGAAGCTGTTTGAAAGAATGCCAAGAGCGTGCAAAGCTGTCATCAAGGCAAAGGGAGGCTACTTTGAAGAATCAAAAAAATATTTTGATTTGATTAACACTTTTTTGGTTACTACATGATTCCATATGTGTTATTTCATAGTTTTGATGTCTTCACTATTATTCTACAATGTAGAAAATAGTAAAAATATAGAAAAACCCTTGAATGAGTAGATGTGTACAAACAAAAATCTAAATTTGCCCAATAACCTAATAGCACATTGCTGCTCTGCCTCTTTCTTGGCCCTGCTCTTCCCTGGCTGGTTCCCTCGCTGGTCTCCTGGCTGGCCTGCTCTGCATCTGAGGCCACAGCAGACGGCATGGTCTCTTCCCTGGCAGTGCATGAGGAAATCATATTCAGAGGCCTAATAGATTGCATTGCCTGGAAGAATGGCCACAGCTAGCCGGCATCTGTTCTTGACCCCGTGCCTAGCATGATCAGTTCCTGTAGGCAGTGCAGCATATACATAATCCTGTTATAATTGATCTCATCACTGTCCTTTACTAGACCTGCTTATCTATTCTGCTTCCTGTTTACAAGTAGAAACTCAAACAGGAAGTACCCGTGACTCGCTCCATTGAGAAATGGTCAGCAGAATCAGAGACTATGCTACAGGACTGCTTTGCTAGCGCTGATTAGAATATGTTAAGAGATTCTGCTGAATATGTTTAGAGATTCTTCCACCTCCGTCACCGGTTCATTCGAAAATGCATCGGTGACTTTGTCCCCACGGTGAGGGTTCGCTGCTTCCCCAATCAAAAGCCCTGGAATAACACTGTGGTTGACGCTAAACTAAGGACAGGGCTAGCGCACACAGAGCTATCGTAGACAACCCTGAGGCCGCGGCCGAGGACAGGAATAAGTACAAGAAGTCCTGCTATGACCTCCACAGAGTCGTCAAACAAGCAAAAAGACAATATAGGAATAACGCGGAATCATATTACATAGGCTCTGATGCCGGCAACATTTGGCAGAGGCTACAGTCCATTACGGATTACAAAGGAAAACCCAACCGTGATCTTCCCAACGATACCTCTCTACCAGGTCGTCACCGACCCAGATGCCGCGGGGCACAACGGTATTCCAGGGAGCATTCTCAGAGCATGCGCAGAACAGCTGGCAGGCATATTCACGTTCATTTTGAACCTCTCCTTGTCACAGTCTGTAATCCCCACATGTTTTAAAATGACTACCATCATTCCTGTCCCCAAGAACTCTAAGGCGCCATGCGACAGTGACTACCGCCCATTTAGCACTTACTCCTGTAATTATGATGTGCTTTGAAAGGCTGGTTATTGCTCACATTAACCCTAGCTGGTGAGGGTAGGTAACATCACCTCCCCCAAGCTGACCTTCAACAGAGGGGCCCCACAGGGGTGTGTGCTTAGTCCCTTCCTGTACTCCCTGTTCTCCCACAACTCTAACACTATCATCAAGTTTGCTGACGATAGTGGTAGGCCTGATCCCTGGCGACGATGAGTCAGCCTACAGAGAGGACGTCAGTGACCTGGCAGTGTGGTGCTAGAGCAACAACTTCTCCCTCAATGTCAGTATGACCAAGGAGCTGATCGTGAACTACAGAAAACGGCGGGGTGAGCACGCCCATCCACATCGATGGGGCTCAAGTGGAGCATGTCGCGAGATTCAAGTTCCTTAGTGTCCAAGCCACTAAAGACTTAAAAAATGACCTCTTGCCTGGCTTCATCACTGCCTGGTATGGCAATAGCAATGCCCTTGATCACATGGTGCTGCAGAGGGTGGTGCGGACAGCCCAGTACATCACTGGGGCCAAGCTCCCTGCCATCCAGGACATCTATATCAGGCTGTGTGTAAGGAAGGCCCGGGAAATCATTAAAGACCCCAACCACCCAAGCCATAGACTATTCTCTCTGCTTCCACACAGTACTGGTGCATCAAGTCTGACACCAACAGGCTCTTGAACAGCGTCTATCCCAAGGAATATGACTGATAAATAGCTAACAAAATAGCTAAACTCAGCAAAAAAAGAAACGTCATCTCACTGTCAACTGCGTTTAACTTAACGTGTACATATTTGTATGAACATAACAAGATTCAACAACTGAGACATAAACTGAACAAGTTCCACAGACATGTGACTAACAGAAATTGAATAATGTATCCCTGAACAAAGGGGGGAATCAAAATCAAAAGTAACAGTCAGTATCTGGTGTGGCCACCAGCTGCATTAAGTGCTGCAGTGCATCTCCTCCTCATGGACTGCACCAGATTTTCCAGTTCTTGCTGTGAGATGTTACCCCACTCTTCCACCAAGGCACCTGCAAGCTCCCAGACATTTCTGGGGGGGAATGGCCCTAGCCCACACCCTCAGATCCAACAGGTCCCAGACATGCTCAATGGGAGTGAGATCCCGTCTCTTCGCTGGCTATGGCAGAACACTGACATTCCTGTCTTGCAGGAAATCACGCACAGAATGAGCAGTATGGCTGGTGGCATTGTCATGCTGGAGGGTCATGTCAGGATGAGCCTGCAGGAAGGGTACCACATGAGGGAGGAGGATGTCTTCCCTGTAACGCACAGTGTTGTGATTGCCTGCAATGACAACAAGCTCAGTCCGATGATGCTGTGACACACCGCCCCAGACCATGACGGACCCTCCACCTCCAAATCGATCCAACTCCAGAATACAGGCCTCAGTGTAACGCTCATTCCTTCGACAATAAACGCTAATCCGACCATCACCCCTGGTGAGACAAAACCGCAACTCGTCAGTGAAGAGCACTTTTTGCCAGTCCTGTCTGGTCCAGCGATGGTGGGTTTGTGCCCATAGGCGGCGTTGTTGCCAGTGATGTCTGGTGAGGACCTGCCTTACTACAGGCCTACAAGACCTCAGTCCAGCCTCTCTCAGCCTATTGCGGACAGTCTGAGCACTGATGGAGGGATTGTGCATTCCTGGTGTAACTCGGGCAGTTGTTGTTGCCATCCTGTACCGATCCTGTGCAGGTGTTGTTACACGTGGTCTGCCACTGCGAGGACGATCAGCTGTCCGTCCTGTCTCCCTGTAGCGCTGTCTTAGGCGTCTCACAGTACGGATATTGCAATTTATTACCCTGGCCACATCTGCAGTCCTCATGCCTCCTGGCAGCATGCCTAAGGCACGTTCACGCAGATGAGCAGGGACCCTGGGCATCTTTCTTTTGGTGTTTTTCACAGTCAGTAGAAAGGCCTCTTTAGTATCCTACGTTTTCATAACTGTGACCTTAATTGCCTGCCGTCTGTAAGCTGTTAGTGTCTTAACGACCATTCCACAGGTGCATGTTCATTAATTGTTTATGGTTCATTGAACAAGCATGTGAAACAGTGCTTAAACCCTTTACAATGAAGATCTGTAAAGTTATTTGGATTTTTACGAATTACCTTTGAAAGACAGGGTCCTGAAAAAGGGATGTTTCTTTTTTTGCTGAGTATACAAAGACTTTTTAAGTTAACCTTGTATCTTTATTTACCTTTTATTTTTGCACTGTCTCTATGCACACTGACAGGGCCCTACACACTCAAGCACACACTCACTCCATCATCGGCTTACTCACACATAATATGCACATGTATTTATACTGACTACACACACGCACATCAAATCAAATCAAATCAAATTTTATTAGTCACATACACATGGTTAGCAGATGTTAATGCGAGTGTAGCGAAATGCTTGTGCTTCTAGTTCCGACAATGCAGTAATAACCAACAAGTAATCTAACCTAACAATTCCACAACTACTACCTTATACACACACACAAGTGTAAAGGGATAAAGAATATGTACATAAAGATATATGAATGAGTGGTGGTACAGAACGGCATGGCAAGATGCAGTAGATGGTATAGAGTACGGTATATACATATGAGATGAGTACTGTAGGGTATGTAAACATAAAGTGGCATAGTTTAAAGTGGCTAGTGGTACATGTATTACATAAAGATGGCAAGATGCAGTAGATGATATAGAGTACAGTATATACATATGAGATGGGTAATGTAGGGTATGTAAACATTATATTAAGTGGCATTGTTTAAAGTGGCTAGTGGTACATTTTTACATAATTTCCATCAATTCCCATTTTTAAAGTGGCTGGAGTTGAGTCAGTATGTTGGCAGCGGCCGCTAAATGTTAGTGGTGGCTGTTTAACAGTCTGATGGCCTTGAGATAGAAGCTGTTTTTCAGTCTCTCGGTCCCTGCTTTGATGCACCTGTACTGACCTCGCCTTCTGGATGATAGCGGGGTGAACAGGCAGTGGCTTGGGTGGTTGTTGTCCTTGATGATCTTTATGGCCTTCCTGTGACATCGGGTGGTGTAGGTGTCCTGGAGGGCAGGTAGTTTGCCCCCGGTGATGCGTTCTGCAGACCTCACTACCCTCTGGAGAGCCTTACGGTTGTGGGCGGAGCAGTTGCCGTACCAGGCGGTGATACAGCCCGACAGGATGCTCTCGATTGTGCATCTGTAGAAGTTTGTGAGTGCTTTTGGTGACAAGCCGAATTTCTTCAGCCTCCTGAGGTTGAAGAGGCGCTGCTGCGCCTTCTTCACAACGCTGTCTGTGTGGGTGGACCAATTCAGTTTGTCCGTGATGTGTACACCGAGGAACTTAAAACTTTCCACCTTCTCCACTACTGACCCGTCAATGTGGATAGGGGGGTGCTCCCTCTGCTGTTTCCTGAAGTCCACAATCATCTCCTTTGTTTTGTTGACGTTGAGTGTGAGGTTATTTTCCTGACACCACACTCCGAGGGCCCTCACCTCCTCCCTGTAGGCCGTCTCGTCGTTGTTGGTAATCAAGCCTACCACTGTAGTGTCATCCGCAAACTTGATGATTGAGTTGGAGGCGTGCATGGCCACGCAGTCGTGGGTGAACAGGGAGTACAGGAGAGGGCTCAGAACGCACCCTTGTGGGGCCCCAGTGTTGAGGATCAGCGGGGTGGAGATGTTGTTACCTACCCTCACCACCTGGGGGCGGCCCGTCAGGAAGTCCAGGACCCAGTTGCACAGGGCGGGGTCGAGACCCAGGGTCTCGAGCTTGATGACGAGTTTGGAGGGTACTATGGTGTTAAATGCTGAGCTGTAATCGATGAACAGCATTCTCACATGGGTATTCCTCTTGTCCAGATGGGTTAGGGCAGTGTGCAGTGTGGTTGCGATTGCGTCGTCTGTGGACCTATTGGGTCGGTAAGCAAATTGGAGTGGGTCTAGGGTGTCCGGTAGGGTGGAGGTGATATGGTCCTTGACTAGTCTCTCAAAGCACTTCATGATGACGGAAGTGAGTGCTACGGGGCGGTAGTCGTTTAGCTCAGTTACCTTAGCATCCACTCACATACAAGCTACTGCTACTCTGTTTATTTTAAATCCTGTTTCCTAGTCACCTTAACCTTATACATTTCTCCCTCCATCACTCCAGTATCCCTGCACATTGTAAATATGGTATTGGAACTGACCCTGTATATATACTGAACAAAAATATAAACGCAACATGCAACAATTTCAAAGATTTTACTGAGTTACACTTCATATGAGGAAATCAGTCAATTGAAATAAATTCATGAGGCCCAATCTATGGATTTCACATGACAGGGAGTAAAGGTATCTGTTGGTCAGAGATACCTTTAGGATCTCGTCACAGGATCTCTGTGCATTCAAATTACAATCAATAAAATGCAATTGTGTTTGTTGTCTGTAGTTTATGCCTGAACATACCATAACCCCACTGCCACCATGTGGCACTCTGTTCACAAAGTTGACATCAGCAAACCGCTCGCCCACACGAGGCCGGTTGTACTGCCAAATTCTCTAAAACGACATTGAGGTGGCTTATGGTAGAGAAATTAACATTTAATTCCTTGTAAAAGCTCTGGTGGACATTCCTGCAGTCAGCATGCGAATTTGCCTGCTCCCTCAAAACTTTAGACATCTGTGGCATTGTGTTGTGTGACAAAACTGAACACTTTAGAGAGGCCTTTTATTGTCCATAACACAAGGTGCACCTGTGTAATGATCATGCTGTTTAATCAGCTTCTTAATATGCCACACCTGTCAGGTGGATGGATTATTTTGGCAAATAATAAATGCTCACTAACAGAGATGTAAACAAATTTGTGCACAAAATTTGAAAGAAATAAGCTTTTTGTGGGTATAGAACATTTCTGGCATCTTTTATTTCAGCTCATGAAACATGAGACTAACAAATTACATGTTGCGTTTATATTTTTGTTCAGTGTAGTATGCTTACTTACTTAGTTATTGTGTTCTTCACATCTATTCATATTTCTTGTGTGTTTTCTAATATTACATTGTTATTGATTATTGCATTGTTGGCTTTTGCATTTGCAAGAAAGGCATTTCATCATACTTGTAACATTAAAAACTTGAAACTATTCCCTATATAGTGCACTACTTTTGACAGAGAAGTATGGGGTAGTGCCCTATATGTGGACTAGGGTGCCATTTGGAACAAAGACTTCCACATCTGACTGTGATCAGCGGTTGGAGCCGTGCCATGTGGTTGCCTCCTTAACCAGAAATAGGTCAGTAGACTCACAGACGACTGAGAGAGACTGTGATTCAGCAAAGACTTGAGAGGGCGCACAGAGTTGCTCGGCAGTTAACAAGAGGGTAAATAGGGTGTGTGTGTGTATATATGTGAAAGAGAGAAAGTGTGTGTGTATGTATCTCTGTATACGTGTGCGCAATTGTATGTGTGTGTCTGCGTGTGTGTCCATGCGCGTAAGCATACATTTGTTCACGCCATTAGAGGCAAGTGCTTTTGAAATGACTTGAGAGTGGCAGCTGGCAGTTGCATCTATCAATGGCCCTAGCACAGACATGGAGACTTAAAATAAGCATTCATACAGCACTGAAAGACTGGTGCTTTCTTTTAAGGAATCTGAGAATCTCTCGCTGGGGATTTTAGTCTTTGTTTAAAATGGGAGACACAGATGTCTGTTTGGTAATATGAGTGTGTGTGTGTGTGTGTGTGTGTAAGTGAGTGTGTGCTCATACAGAAATGTTTATCCTTGTGATAAGGAAGAAGACACAGAACGTTAGTCGTCAGTCAAAGACTAATGTGATTGACCTGAAGGTAGGGCCTCAATATGGGTTTAAACCTTAACATGATAAATGTGTTCAGAACTTAAACATGGATACAAAATATGCTTTGAAGTCTAAGAAGGGAGATGTGATCGAACGTTTGAGCTATAGGGACAAAACAGGGTTCTACGCTGACCTTCTTGAAAAATGTTGGGGACACAAATACATTTAGGAGCACAATGAAAAATATTTGAGGTATTACAGTTAGAATCCTTCATTTCTGGTGCCCCTAAATAATAATTCCAGGTCGCAGAACAAAATATTTAGGCCCATGTGCGAGTAAAATGGTCGCACAGTAGAGTCCTGATACAGTATCTCAAGCCCTAACTACATTGTAAAAGAGTCAAGTTTAAATGGGATAAACTCCAAGAAGACATAGTCAAGTCTCTGGTTTACTTTAAGCACTTCTCTTACAACATAGCCAGTCAACCATGCCGTTGTAGCAGGATTGAAGTCAATTCAAATTTAATTTAGTCAATTCAGGAAGTAAACTGAAATTCCAATTCAATAATGGAAAATATTAATTTTAAATTTCAATGACCTCTCAGAGGATATTGAAGAGAAGAAGCTATTTCTTACAAATGTTTAGCTTTCAATTTTTGCTATATAATATATATATATATATATTTTTTTACAAATGTTTAATTATTGACTAACTTGAACTGAATTTGAACTGACCTGTGTTGAACTGTGTTGAAGTGCTTGGCAACCCTGGCCATTGCCACACCTGAAGTGTGGAGCCAACTAGGGCGGCTATGAAAAATCTATATTTGCTTAGGATGTGGAAAGGTGTTGTGTATGTCACATGTGTGCCGCAGACGGATAGCTCACTATAGAAGATGGATGTGACTGAACTGAGTTGGATGGGTCTACTGTATTAGGGATACGGGAACTAAATCGGTCTCATCATTAAATGTCTGTCAGAGAAGGCTGTCTGCCCACCTGAGGGTGAACAATGACAATAGTCGTATATATTCTCTAAATGTAAGCAGCTGTGCTCTGAAACATGACCACTAGAATGGAGCCCAAACTGTAACTGAAAAAGGTATTGCCTGCCGTTACACATCTTACAAAAGAAAATAAATGAAAGTGTGCACGCACACACACTGAAGTTGGCAAGTAACCTCTACACAAATGTAATCTACATATACAGTACAAAAACAAACACACAGGCACACACCGTCTGTGTTTATGTTGTACAAAAAAAACACACTCAATACAAATGTCCCAAAGCTTATGAAATGAAAAATCTCCTGTTTGACCAATGCCCTGCTGTGAATGTCTGATGGGGGAGAGAGCAGAGAGAGAGTAGAGAGAGAGAGAGAGATTAACCTTGGAATCTCCATAGGAGAAGAGTAAGGGAACCACTCAACAGCACAGCTGGTAACAATCAAAGGCTGAGAACTAAGGCTGCATTCTCAATCAAACTTCTGTGAGTTAGTGCCACTGAGGCTAACATTCTCAATTGAACTTACTGTGTAGGAGTGTTAATGCTACCACTAATTAGCAATGAGGCTAGTTTATCTCTTTGAAGCTACGTTGAAGCATTTGAGGGTAACACTGAGCAAAAATCTCAGGTTCACCTCAATGAGTTAGCGACAAGGCGACATCCTGAAAATAAACTATGAGAGGGAGAGTACTTATAGGCACAGTTAGTTTGACATCACTGCGTCATCATGGCTAAAAAATAAATGCTAAATTCTCAACTACATGCTATTGATTTAGCACTTGGGCTACATTATCCATTTATAAGTCCATTGAGTTAAGTTCTCAATTTAACCAGTGACATAGCTCTATGCTAGGTCTGGCTTAGTCAGTTTAGCTCAGTGACGGAGAGCCAGGGGTTAAAGCACAAGAAAACGTAGTCTTAATATTAAAACTTTCTCTCAGATCGATTGTCTGGGGACATGTACAAAAGTCATGACCATCATGCTTTTAGGGAAAGAGGATCCTTTTTTGTAAATGTATTAAACTGTGAGTTTGACCAATTCCAGTCTCTTAGCTTAAGGGGTCCAGGGTTTTCACCCGGTGAATTTGTATGTAGAAGGACTGAGAAGTTCAGTTCTGGCGACTTTTTAAAAGGACATTCAACACCAAAATGAATGGAAATAAAATGACGCTGACACCATCTCAAATATAAATGTCTTCCTCCAGAAATGAGCCCAATAACATATTGGTAATAATTATGTTTAAATATAGCCTATGCATGGTCTATATTGTCAGATGTCCCATTAGCAATAAGCATTATCACCTGTAGCCCAGATGATGCAGCATAGTGTCCATCTGCATTTACCCCATCCTGATTGTTATTATTATTAATTATTATTATTAATAGATACACATTATTATTCACTTTTTTGTTTTTTATGACAAAGTATGTAATCACCATTTTAATACACCATAGCCCCTTTAAGAGCTATGTTGTGCAGCTGTACCTGAACCATGCTTGAAACTTTGGTTGTAACTGCATTTGTAAAACGATGGCACGAGCGCAATTGTAGGAGTAGAGACATACCCGTGGGAGCAATAGAAAGCCGTCGTTTTTAACAAAGGCCGAAACTGCTTTCAAAAGTGTTAGTCCCGCGATTGCATTAAGAATTGCTGTGCATTGACTGCTTGTCAAAATACACGTTTCCCTCACTATGGATCTTGCAACTTTTTTATTGCGGATCTACACTGATCTCAAAAATGACCTCTCCAGAATCCATGACGGAGATCCGATGCAGTGACAGAGAACTAGAACCTCTGCGTAAAGTGCCTAGGCTACATTTGGAGCGTAATAACAACAGCTAGCCTACATTCACTATAAATATGTCCAGGGTCTGAGCAACTCAAAGCTTCTGCTATATTATCATGTTAGGTGTAAAGACTATACTTAGCAACTTACTCAGTTATCACTGGAGAAAAAAACTCATGGCAAATAGTGCCAAAATAGCATGAGATAAACTTCAGGCCCTGGTCTCTTCCTGGAGACCTCTTCCTGGAACTGACCATTACGATTCAGGTTCAATAGCACCCGGGACAGACAGCTGGCTGAAAGCAGGGATTTGGAATATTGTTCACTGTTCGGTTTTAACATGGGAATGTAAGAATATGCAATGGCCTCTTTGGAATACAACACTGACAACATTTCAAGCTTCTGGCTGTCCGTATGAAGCACAGTGGCAATAAATCATTCCTTTTTAGGGGACATGTGGATGAGGATGGTTTAAATATCAGATGGTAATAAAAGTAAGAGCTCTATATGTACACAAGGACAACAGTTAAAAATTATGTTTGGCTAAATCTGAAACATTTACAGAAATGTTTATAAATGTGTATGTCCTTGTCATATAAATCGAACAGGGGCGGTTTCAAAGACACAGGTTAAGCCTAGTCTTAGACTAAAAAGCTATTTCAATGGACATTCTCCATTGTCCAGGACTAGGCTTAATCGGTGAAGAAACTCGCCCATAAAGTAAAGTAGCGTCTATATGGTCAATTCAAATTAGAAACTAGTGTGGCGATAGAGGGGGATCAGGTGGAATAGGGCTTGAACCAACAACCCTGTACCATAAAGGTCCAGACCTTTTAGCAGAGGATATTGTATGCTTATATACTGTACAGTACAGTGCCATACATTGTCCATCACAACAAGCTGTATCTGCTTAGACAATGACCAAACAAAGGAAACTTTTGGGATAAATCAGTATAATTGAGAGAAACAACCTATGGAATGCAGTCACACATGAAAAGGGTCAAATGTAGGACAAATAGTTGCAACATTCCCGTCTAGGTTTCTGTCTACACTAATGAACGAATCTGACCCAGCATTTTCCCCATGCAAAACAAGCGTGAGACAAAGGGAGCCTTGTGTCGTCATCCCCACATATTAGCCCGGGTAACCTTTGACAAATGCCATCATGTTTGAACGGTCCCGTATGGTTAAAATTATCCAATCAATGTATCATGCCTGCATTGGCTGTCCCATCTCGGGCCTAAATGACTGTTTTACCAGAAAAATGGCACAGGGAAAACGAGAGGATAGACTAGGAGAGATGGGATGGTCATTGGTAAAATAGAGAACAACTAACAATGATGAGAAATATGTATCTAAAGCCAAGAAACTGCTTCTGCTTTGAAAATATGAAGTGGCCGCCTTACTTCACAGTGAAACACAAGTTGTTCTTGATGTTTGTAAAGGCATGGTTACCTTGTCCTGTCTTTGGCTTTCAAGTGGGGAAAGTGAATGATATGACAGGAAAAAAAACATAACACCATGACCAAAAGGGAGAGTCTTTCCAAGGTGAGGAACCAAATGTATCTCATGCAGAGTAGGCAGAGCCTGAGATAAGCTATCTACTTTTCAGATGCACTACCATATACAAAAATGTGAACAAATTAGTGGATTCGGTTATTTCAGCCACACCCGTTGCTGACAGGTGTATAAAATCGAGCACACAGCCATGCAATCTTACTGTATAGGAGTGGCCTTACTGAAGAGCTCAGTGACTTTCAACGTGGCACCGTCATAGGATGACACCGTTCCAACAAGTCAGTTCATAACATTTCTGCCCTGCTAGAGCTGTCCGGTCAACTGTAAGTGCTGTTATTGTGAAGTGGAAACGTCTAGGCGCAAAAACGGCTCAGCTGAGAAGTAGGAGGCCACACAAGCTCACAGAACGGCTCGCTGACTGCTGAAGCGCATAAAAATCGTCTGTCCTCGGTTGCAACGCTCACTACCTAGTTGCAGATTGCCTCTGGAAGCAACGTCAGCACAATAATTGTTCATCGGGGGCTTCATGAAATGGTTTGCCATGGCCGAGCAGCTGCACACAAGCCTAAGATCACCATGAGCAATGTCAAGCATCGGTTGGAGTGGTGTAAAGCGCTCCGCCATTGGACTGTGGAGCAGTAAAAACGCATTCTCTGGAGTGATGAATCACACATCACTATCTGGCAGTCCGACGGATGAAAATGGGTTCGGCGGATGCCAGGAGAACGCTACCTGTCCTAATGCATAGTGCCATCCGTAAAGTTTGATGGAGGAGGAATAATGATCTGGGGCTGTTTTTCATGGTTCAGGCCCCTTAGCTCCAGTGAAGGGAAATCTTAACGCTACAGCATACAATTACATTCTAGACGATTCTGTGCTTCCAACTTTGTGGCAGGAAGGCCCTTTCCTGTTTCAACATGACAATGCACCTGTGCACAAAGCAATGTCCATACAGAAATGGTTTGTCGAGATCAGTGTGCACAGAGCCCTGACCTCAACCCCATCAAACACCTTTGGGATGAATTGGAACCCCGATTGTGAGACAGACCTAATTTGCCCAACATCTGTGCCCGACCTCACTAATGCTCTTGTGGCTGAATGGAAGCAAGTCCCTGGAGCAATGTTCCAACATCTAGTGGAAAGCCTTCCCAGAAGATTGAAGGCTGTTATAGCAGCAAAGGTGGACCAACTCCATAATGCCCATGATTTTGGAATGAGATGTTCGACAAGCAGGTGTCCACATACTTCTGGTGATCTAATGTAGTTTCTCACATGAGCAAAATAAACCTTTGCCACAACAACAATATCAAAGAATTTGCCTGAGCGACTTACTTAATCTTGTCATATGACTGTTTAATTTTCCAGTAATCTTACATTTTCTAGTTCAAAACCATTGGTGGTCATCATGCGTTTATCAATTGAATTAGGAAATAACTTAACTTCAATTGTGTTGCCATGAATGACCCTTCCATATCTTTGATAATGTATTCCAACCCTCACTCTTGGCCTTCATATCTGTAAATTGCATCTACAGTATCTACTCGAATATGAGGCGAGTTGTCTCTTGCTACTGTTTGGTTCCACTTTAGACATTTCATTTGCTTTATCTCATGACTTCTCTCTTATAATTTGAGTGAAAAAGACAAAGAAAACCTTTTACATTGCTTTTAACAAATGTAGCCATATGGTCTGGGTCTACAGGTAAAATCATTTTTGTACAGTTCTCTCTTGTGGTTTCGCTCCAAAGCTATATAAATACATTGAGAGTCGCACTCTCTCTCTCTATATATATATACTGTATATATATATATATATATAAACTCCCAGTAATTTATTAGTTAAAACACCAACGTTTCGGCATCACTGTGCATTCTCCAGGACCTCTACACAAAATTATTTGCTCTGGGTGTGCGCCAGCTCCAAAGCTAACACACTAACTAGCCTGCATCAGGGGATGGAAAACGTAAGGTTGTCTTCTTAGCTTGGCTATAGCCACAACCACCGTGCCAAGCTTCCACTGAGAATACCACCCGAATAGCAGCCTCTAAAAATGAGCGTCAAAGCAAACAAACGTATGCCCTTGTCAATCTCCCTCCCACTATGCAATCTATTGCTCTTGGCTGCTAAACAAGGACACGATTCAGAGTAGACCTGGTCGAATGCCTGATTTAAAAGGGGAATTAGTTTGAAAATGGGATAGTTCGAGACTGAGGTTGAACCTCTGCCATCACGAACAAAAACTTCAGCGGCTGCACCTTTTAGTGTTACATCGCCCGGGCAACCCGGTAGTCGTGGAAATGTTGTAGTGGCAAACTTGACAGTTTCCAGTACTTTGGATGTGTGTATATTTAAGGCCCACATTAAAGTGAGGATGGGGGCTTGAGGTAGGGCTTTTAACAACACATCTAGGATCAGATTACAATCCTAACTTTCATCATTAGGTGCATAAAAAATATATGTAACCCTTTATTAGTTGTTAAGGGCAATTTCTACTTACCCCTATGCGCAGCACAAAATCAGTCGGGAATATCCGACCCGACAGAGAAAATGAAAAACAATGAATACAGCTGTTCTCGGGCAGGCTAGAGGCTCAATATTGTTACTGTTGTATCACAATGGATGACCACTAGCAACTTATTGGAGCTTTTGAACATACAATAAAATGTATACAAAAAGTAACAATTCAGCTTTAATTTAGAAAATGTTGTATACTTTTCTTTCAGTGTGAAAATGTGGAGCAGGTTGTGTAGATGTGTAGAATTAGCATTATAAATATTCACTTACCTTTAATGATCTTCATCAGAATGCACTCCCAGGAATCCCAGTTCCACAATAAATGTTTGATTTGTTCCATAAAGTTCATAATTTATGTCCAAATAGTTATATTACAGGTCGTAGAAACATGTCAAACTAAGTATAGAATCAATCTTTAGGATGTTTTTAACATAAATCTTCAATAATGTTCCAACCGGAGAATTCCTTTGTCTTCAGAAAAGCAAATGGAACAGAGCTCGCTCTCACGTGAATGAGCGCAAAGCATTCTGCCAGACCTCTGACTCATTCCCCTCTCATTCGGCCCCACTTCACAGTAGAAGCATCAGACAAGGTTCTAAAGACTGTTGACATCTAGTGGAAGCCTTAGGAAGTGCAACATGACCCATATCCCACTGTATCTTCAATAGGGAATGAGTTGAAAAACGACCAACCTCAGATTTCCCACTTCCTGGTTGGATTGTTTCTCAGGTTTTTGCCTGCCATATGAGTTATGTTATACTCACAGACATCATTCAAACAGTTTCAGAAACTTCAGAGTGTTTTCTAACCACTACTAATAATAATATGTATATATTCGCATCTGGGACTGAGTAGGAGGCAGTTCACTCTGGGCACGCTATTCAAACAAATGTGAAAATGCTGCCCCCTATCACAAACAAGTTAAATGTAGAATGATTGCATTTTCTTCCGTTATGAGGCCAATGTCTGAATTAATTTGTTGTGGAAGTGAGGAGGAAGTAGAGCCCTTCAGGGATTTGAGAGTTTCCCAGAATCTAGCAGGGTTCCCATTACAATCCGAAAATGCGGTTACATAATAATCAGATTTAGCCTTTCTGATGTCTTACACAATGATTCCTCAGTTGCTTAAAAGCTTGCCAATATGGTCTCCCGAGTGGCGCAGCGGTCTAAGGCACTGCATCACAGTGAAATAGGCATCACTACAGACCCGGGTTTGATCCCAGGCTATGTCGCAGCTGTGACTTTGAGAGTCATGAGGTGGTGCACAATTGGCCCAGCGTCGTCTGGGTTAGGGGAGGGTTTGGCCGGCTGGGATGTTCTTGTCCAATCATGCTCTAGCAACTCCTTGTGGTGGGCCGGGCGCATGCACGCTGACCTCGGTCGCCAGTTGTAAAGTGTTTCCTCCAAGTCATTGGTGCGGCTGACTTCCGGGTTAAGTGAGCAGTGTGTCAAGAAGCAGTGGCTTGGCAGGGTCGTGTTTCGGAGGACGCATGGCTCTCGACCTTTGCCTCTCCTGAGTCCGTCCGGGAGTTGCAGCGATGGGACAAGACTAACTAATTGCAAATCACAAAAAGGGGTACAAAAAGAAGCTTGCCAGTATGTGCCTAAGCCTGTGTTCCTGGTCTTGACCTAAGCATCATCTCTTTTATGAATGACTTCTGATCATTCTGGAGTGTACCAGGCATTCGATCTCCCTTTATCCCGTAATGTTTTGAAGGGAGCATGCTTATCCACAAGACATCTGAAAAAATGCTCAAAGCTAAATCAGGTTCAGGGATAACTGTAATACAATCAAGGTCACTAAAATAAAGATCATTTAAAAAAGCCTGTTCACTAAAGTTTTTAAAGTTCCTCTTAGTGATGAAACAAGGTTAGTAATGCATTTTCACATCTTGTCACACCCTGATCTGTTTCACCTGTCTTTGTGATTGTCTCCACCCACCTCCAGGTGTCACCTGTTTTCCTCATTAGTCCCTGGGTACTTATTCCTGTGTTCCCTGCTTGTCTGTTGCCAGTTCGTCTTGTTTGTCAAGTCAATCAGCGTGGTTTTCCCCGTTCTCATGCTTTTGCTTCTCTCTGTTTTGCTATTACTCCCAGTTGTGACCTTTGCCTGTCTGGACTCTGAACCCGCCTGCCTGACCATTTCTGCCTTCCCTGACCTCGAGCCTGCCTGCCACTCTGTACCTCCTGGACTCTGACCTGGTTTTGATCTTTTGCCTGTCCACGACCATTCTCTTGCCTACCCCTTGGATAATAATAAATATCAGAGACTCAAACCATCTGCCTCCCGTGTCTGCATCTGGGTCTCGCCTTGTGCCCTTATACATCTCTGACACCGACAACTGGGTAATAGTCACTAATATCCAGTGGGGAAACCCACTAGTAACATATTTATCTGGAGTATTTGTTAAAATAAGATCAGAGTTAACTTTGAAAGATCTTAAGGGTTGGGTCGTGTAGGCTTAGTCACCAGCTGGTTTAGGTTTAGATCATTACAAGTCTTAGATTGTCTGAAGACTCCATTTCCCAATCAGAATTTAGGTCACCCAGGATAATAACATCTGATTTAGTAAAAGAAGACAACAAAGCACTCCTCGAAGCATTCCTCAAGTGCACAAAGGTTAGCCATGGGGGGACGGTAGACCCCTATAACAGTTATGGATACATTTTACTCCAGACAAAGACTTAAAGATATTAGCTCCAATTTCAGTAAAGAGATAGAAATGATCTTTTATTTAAAAAATCTACAATACTGACGACGTATCAGCTCCTAGAAAGATATTACCACATATGGCTTCAAATATTGATGCGGCTTACCCAATAATAATAATACACAAAATCATGGATATGCACATCAAGAAAAATATTTATATAAATTACAGTAGCCTATTATTAGCGAAATAGAACTCAATCGACTGAACATTAAATGGATTTCATATGATTGAAATAAATTATATAGATCTATAGCCTTTTCTGTATTTATATTTGAATGCAGTTATCTCTGTCTTTATTTTAAGGCTATTTTTAGGCCTATCCTTCACTTGTGTAACAATTGCAATGACATTGGCAACTTTGTATTTGTAGTCAACTTGGTTGTGAAGTTATCGGCGGTCACAGAGAGCTGGATAAACATCTTGACTATGTTTAGCGGGATATCTTCTGAATGCAAAGTGAAGGGCAAAAAAGCATCTAACGACGTACTTCGCTGTTCTACAAGTGGTCTGAAGCAGTCGGTAAATAACAATCATTTTCAAGTGTAACTTCAGTAATAATGTTTTTGGGAAACAGCTCAGAGATTTAACGATGGACCTACAAAGGTTATTAGCCTTAAGATGCTATTGGGAAACCAGGCCATGTGCATGATCTTCCATGACCTTTTGATCCAGAATTTGGACACACAAATTGTTATATCTCAGCAATGGTAAGGCCTACAGACTTGTGCTTCTGAGAGTCTGTTGTATGATTTGAGCTTTAGTAAAAATTTATATTAATACATTTAACCCCCCTAACATCCTAGCAATGGGAGTATAATAGTACATCTGCAGGCTGGTGATTTATCTTGACAGACATACAGGGAATAGATAATGACTAGATAACGGCTAACAAAATGGATGCCAGCATTCTAACCTGTAGTTTTGTGTCCCGGATATCTTTTTGTTTGTGTACAAGGTTAAGTGGGTGGTGTATTGAAGTGAATGATGTGAGTGTGTGGCAAAGGTCCTCACGTGGATGGAGGTCCTCCATCCATGAACGGGCACTCTTTCACAGTCTTCAAAATGAATAAAGTGTTTGATGTCACAGTACTGGAGAGATTCACTGTCCTAAGACTTGACAGTAATGTGTGGCCTAATGGATGCATGAATAACAACTCTAGGCCTAGTAAAGTGTGTACTGTACGTGTGACTTTTCTTCTCGGTTTTCTTCATAAACTGACCTCTTCATTCATCATTAGTGTTTGTGTGAGAAAAATCTTTGTATAGGAGTGGGGGACTGAAACGAAAACAGACTTCAGATCATTTCTCAGCACTTTCTGCTTCTCAACTGATAATGTGAAACAAGAAGAGGTATGTGTCTACAACTGGACATGGCTATTTTCAAATCTCATCACAAAAATACCAAATATGACATTGAAGTTCCTCATTGCTTTTCATCCTGACTTTAACGCCATATCACAGTGGGACAAAATATGGACCATAGAGGTGATCCATTCATTCTGATAAACAAAATAACTATTTATTTTCTGAAATGGTCCGATGAGACATTAAAGTTCCTCATTGGTTTTCATCCTAACTGTTTTAGCGCAATGTCACAGTGAGATGAAATATGGACTACTTTAGGAGCTGGGAATATACTATATGAAGTTATTTCGGAACAAGAAACTTGAAATTTATGAACCATTCTGGTCTAGTTTACTTGAAATATTGTCTGACTGATTTGTAAATGTTGACACAATATAAGCTACAGAAGTAAATGTGTGTATCAATCAATGGCAAATCTATGTATCTTGGATGAACTAAACAATTGGGCTTTCATTCTCTTGTATTCTTACTCTCACCATAAGGGGAGACAGCATGGCAAAGTGTGTTAATCTTTACTTTACAAGGCTTCGTAAACACATAGATTTCACACACTCGGAAGAAGGCATAGCAGCGTTGTTAATGCATACTTTTGTGGTTTTAACTGTCTTTGTGGTCAAGATAATGAGGTACTTTGATTTGCACAAAGTGAGGAGTGCCTGAGTATCATTCTAATATGAATGACTCACATAAATGTTCCTCTGCTGGTAGCGAAGGTACAGGTTGTGCATGATGGCCCCGTCATGAAGGTCTTCCAGGTTGGCCATATCCTCCACTCCCCCTGAGCTGCTGGGGTGCATGGGCTGCACTTTCTGTCTGGTGAGGGCATTCTGCTTGTAGGTGTACACCTGGTTCAAAACACAGAGGGTAGGTTGTGAGTGGACAGTTCACTAAACATTCTCCTTTACTACAATTATCCGGAACACTTGTTCATAATTGACTTCATGTCATGTGGTTCTATTGAAGTCACCAAATGGGTGAAAATCTTTTGAAACAGAGGATTTCATTTTGTCTTTATGGATTTATTCCTTGTTTTACCAGGTGAGTTGACTGAGAATACATTCACATTTACAGCAATGACCTGTGGAAAGTTACAAAACATCGTAAAAATACATAGTTAACATACAAAAATATGTAAGCAAGCAAAAACACACACAAAAAGATCCAAGCATAGAATCATAAGAAACAAACACATTCTTCCCTAAAAAGGTCCTCACACCTGGTCTGACCTGCCTCAGAGGCACTAATTCATCCACTTTCAGCAAACTCTGTACACCATTCCACAAGCAAGGTAGAAAATAGCTAAAGGCTAACCTAACTCTATCGAGATGGAAGGGATCTCCAAAGTTAGCCATCCCTTAGACTGTGTCTGACAGCTTGTATTTCCGTAGGTTAACAGAGAAGCTAGGTACGGAGGTAGGTTATGCATCAGGGCTTTATAAACAACAAGTGTGCAATGCATCGATCTACCAGACTTCAAAGAGGGCCAGCCTACTTTCTGATACAGAGTGCAGTGATGTGTGCTGAAACTATCACCCGTAATAAAGCACAACGCACTACGATAACTGCATCCAGTGGCTTCAAAACAGTGGCATCTGCATTCATATTGACGATATCACCATTGTCTAAGACCGGAATAAATGTTGTGTCACGTTCCTGACCTTATTTCCTTTGTTTAGTCTTTGTTTAGTTGGTCAGGACGTGAGCTGGGTGGGTATATTCCATGTTATGTGTTTTCATTGGTTTAGGGTTGTCTAACTAGCCTGATATGGTTCTCAATCAGAGGCAGGTGTTTTACGTTGTCTCTGATTGGGAACCATATTAAGGTAGGCTGTTCTCACTGTTTGTTTGTGGGTGATTGTTGCCGTGTCTGTGTTTGTTCACGTCGTTTATTGTTTTGTATTTTGTCAAGTGTTTTTCGTCTTCGTTTAAATAATTAAAGTATGTATTCAAACCACGCTGCGCTTTGGTCCGATCCTTGCTCCTCCTCAGACGAGGAGGATTACGACGAGCGTTACATGTTGACTGAATTATTTGTTTTCTGCTATTTAAGGAAAGGCATGACCTATTCCCATAAAAGCCCATTTTAACTATTAACTTCTTAATTAACTAACTCATCAACATGAGTTTTGAAGGAAAGCCTATTATCAATCCAGATGCCTAGAAATGTATAAGTGGGGACACAATCAATGAGGGCACCATCCAATGTTACATATGCAAAAATCATCAGATATATTTTCACGTGATTTAGAAAATAGCATATACTTGGTTTTACATGCATTAGGAGAATAATCAATCAACGTCACTCCAAACATACAGAGCAAATGGTTGCCATGTTCTCGGGAATATAAGATATTAATGCTCCAATGTTTTATTGGAACGTTGCAAGTACATTCCGGGGATCAAAGACGTTTAAAACATAGAATATTCTGTCATGGTCCCCTGGAGGTTTTTGTCTAGTTCCTGACTTGTTTCCGGGGATGTCCATAAAGACGTTTTTAGGACGTTGCCTGATGGCCCTAAAGAAACATTCTCCCCCCCAAAATATGTGCCTCATTACACATCACCCCTTGTTACTGTTGCTAAGCTCATCAAAGCCCTGATTGGCGAACACTGATCCATTCCCAGCTCTTTGTCTGTTGACAAGGTTAGGGAAACACACACACACACACACACACATACACATACACATACACATACACACGTCTTTCAATATAAAGCATTTGCAACTTACAAATTTGACCCACATGATTACATTTTGTTCATTTAAACAGTTGTTATAATTCAACATGTCCTCACCTAGGATTTGAACTCACAACCTCTTGGTTCACAGCATTTCAATCTTTCTTTTACGCCACCATGTCTGGGTAAAATACTGATTTCACCTGTATTGCTACACTTTGCACTTCAAAGTAAATCTCAGCTCTATTAAAGGTACACTCAGGAAAAACGATTATATTTATCAGTGTATTTGTTTTTTCTTTATTAAAAGTTTAATAATTCAGGTCAGCCAAATTGAGACCAGGGTCTCATTTACAATACAAACATGAGTACAAACATTTTCACAATCAAGAAAAATGTACATTCCAAACATAACAAGAATAATATATACACTACCATTCAAAAGTTTGGGGTCACTTAGAAATGTCCTTATTTTTTAAAGAAAAGCAAAACAAATTGTCCATTGAAATAACATAAATTGATCAGAAATACAGTGTAGACATTGTTAATGTTGTAAATTACTATTGTAGCTGGAAACAACAGATTTATGGAATATCTACATAGGCGTACAGAGAACCATTACCAGCAACCATCACTCCTGTGTTCCAATGGTATGTTGTGTTAGCTAATCCATGTTTATCATTTTGAAAGGCTAATTGATCATTAGAAAACCCTTTTGCAATTATGTTAGCACAGCTGAAAAATGTTATCCTGATTTAAAGAAGCAATAAAACTGGCCTTTTTTAGTCCAGTTGATTATCTGGAGCATCAGCATTTGTCGGTTTGATTACAGGCTCAAAATGGACAGAAATAAAGGACATTCTTCTGAAGCTCGTCAGTCTATTCTTGTTCTGAGAAATGAAGGCTATTCCATGCGAGAAATTGCCAAGAAACTGAAGATCTCGTACAGCTCTGTGTACTACTCCCTTCACAGAACAGCGCAAACTGGCTCTAACCACAATAGAAAGAGGAGTAGGAGGCCCCGGTGCACAACTGAACAAGAGGACAAGTACATTAGAGTGTCTAGTTTGAGAAACAGACGCCTCACAAGTCGTAAACTGGCAGCTTCATTAAATTGTACCTGCAAAACACCAGTCTCAACATCAACAGTGAAGAGGCGACTCCGGGATGCTGGCCTTCTAGGCAGAGTTTCCCCAGAGTCGCCTCTACACTGTTGACGTTGAGAATGGTGCTTTGCGGGTACTATTTAATGAAGCTGCCACACAGAAGTACCATTCAAAAGTTTGTACACACCTAAATCAACATTATGAAATAACACATATGGAATCAATCATGTAGTAACTGAAAAAAGTGTTAAACAAATCAAAATATATTTTATATTTGAGATTTTTCAAAGTAGCCACCCTTGGCCTTGAACACAGCTTTGCACACTCAAAATATATTTTTATTTGTTTAACACTTTTTTGGTTACTACATGATTCCATATATGTTATTCCATAGTTTTGATGTCTTCACTATTATTCTACAATGTAGAAAATAGTAAAAATAAAGAAAATCCTGGAGTGGGTGTGTCCAAACTTTTGACTGGTACTGTGTGTGTGTGTGTGCGCTGTGTGTGTGTGTGCGTGCGTCTATATATATCTATATATATATATATATATATATATATAAACTACAAGGTTAAATTGCAATACTACAATTACAACAAATAAACCATTAGAATCAATAGAAACAACTGCAATCTTCTATGAATTAATTTAACACCAGAGTACTAAACTGCACTAGTGGCAGCAGGGAATCAAGATGCAAGGAATTTTGCAGGTTGTTCCAACAATGCACTAAAAATATCACCTGTGATAAAGTCAAGAACTGGCAGGAAAATTTACTGTACAATCTACTTCCTGCTAGGCAACATTTATTTCTAAAAAAGCCCGCTTTAAATTTTTGCTCTTTAACTAGTTCATCCATATATTTTTTAAACAATACATCTTTGTCAATCCAAATGGGAGAACCATCCAATTAATAAAAATGTAGTCCATTTGAAATATTTTTGCGAGAATTATTTTATTATTATTATTTATTATGTATTTAATCTTGCCCGCATTAAGTACACATTTTAAACTAACTAGTGCTTTCTGTAAGTCAATGCAAAAAGGTCAGATTGCAGCTCTAACTGGTCAACAGTTCAGGAAATGGCAAACATAACAGTGTCATCTGTATACAGATTAATATTACAAGTTTTAACAGATAGTTCAATATTATTGTATAGACCTTGTATAGACAGGTGTGTGCCTTTCCAAATCATGTCCAATCAATTGAATTTACCACAGGTGGACTCCAATCAAGTTGTAGAAACATCAAGGATGATCAATGGAAACGGGATGCACCTGAGCTCTATTTCAAGTCTCATAGCAAAGGGTCTGAATACTTTTTTATACTTTTTTTATTTTTAATGCATTTGCACACATTTCTAAAAACCTGTTTTCGCTTTGTCATTATGAGGTATTGTGTGTAGATTGCTGAAAAAAAGTATTTAATCCATTTTAGAATAAGGTTGTAATGTAGCAATTTTTTGAAAAAGTCCAGGGGACTGTATACTTTCCCAAGTCACTATATGAAGATATTGTGGAAATACTGAAAGGACACTTTTCACCAAAACCACTAGTTATTTCTGAAAGGTTTAGGTTCCACAGAAGAAACCAGGAAGAGGGAGAATCAGTGACAATGTTTAATGCTGCTGCATTAAAAACCTGTGAGTGTAAGTCTAAGCCCTGTGTTCGCGATATCTAAGCTAACATATGGAATTGTTTTAAGATGGTCATACCATGGATCATTTAGATATTTGATGTAGAATTTTAGAACCGCTGTCAGTATAAAAAATATATACAAAAATGATTTGATAAAATATTACATGTGTTCTTTACTGCTATAGCCCATAGAAACACATTGTATAACACATTAAAAAATGGCAAAATAGACAGTCAAAAAATAAATAATAAGCAATAACGTTTTGAAGTGTTTGTCCTATATCTAGGAGCTATAAAAAAAAAACTCCACCACAAAAAATGTTGACCCATATTTAGTACCTTTGCTGTGTCACTTTTTACATCCTATTCATCCTACTGGGTTACCTTCTTGATGACTCTCCTGAAGTGTCGTAGTGACTTTTTTTTTTTACTTAAAAAGTACAGAAAACAAATGGAACACATTTAAAAATAGAATGGTCTTCAGAAACAAGTCCCTGACACAGGCCTTATCCCCTGCCCCAATCCAGGTTATGACGATGGCGAGACGGTTTGACAGAATGCAAGGTAGCATCCGCCACACTGTCGACTTCAGGTCCTTGGCACCCATTACAGCTAGAACCTACAAAAGCTACAAAATGCAAGAGAGGTATTAGAAATCATACACTATGTTAACATATTTGCCTCCCCCACCCCCTATATTTTAAATACATTTATTGTGACAGTCTAAAGCAGGCCTGGCCAATTATTCTCACATTAGAATATATTTTTGCCATCGCGGGCCAGAATCATATTACAGGATTATACATCATGTGTATGACTGTGTTGACAGATATATCTACTGTAAATCATGTCCAGATATGCTACTTATTTTACTTTTTTAACATGCACAGAAATAAACCACATCCATGTTCTCCTTTTGGTAGGTATTTTCATTATTAAACATGCAATGAACGACACGGAGGAAAAAGTACACTGCATTCAGCACCACGGACAGGACTCTTAAGGGTATGCACAAAAACACAAGAAAGAGAGAGCTTAACATTACATTTAAACTACTCAATCAGTGTGAGGAGTGAAGTCTCTGATGGGCATTGACTAGAGCAGTGAAGTCAGGCATAGTTTCTGACGTCGCTATGCGCATGATTGCAGAGAGGTGAGAGTCAGTAAGAGATGATCTGTGCTTTTGACTTGTTATATTTCATCACTGAAAATGTGTTTCATCACTGTTCACATACATAGGTTGACCCAAAGATCTTCTGAACATGACTCGTAATCTTTGGAAAGTTTTGTTCATTGAGAGATGCATAGAACCTGGTCAGTGACATTGTTTTAAATTACTGCATCAGACTGAAGATCGATAAGCTCAAGTTGCAGGTCAGTGGGAGCGTTATCCACATTAAAGGTGAAAGGAGAGGAAACCAAAAGCATGTCATTTTCCAACACTTTGAAATCCTCAAAACGAAGAGAAAACTCACAGTTCAAAGAACAGGAGCAGCGATGTATACTTCTCCTGCTGGTCATCTGATAGGGAATATATTAGTAGTGTCGGAAGGTGGGTGAGATTGTTGGCTGGTACTTGGCGTGTCAGGAGGAGTAATTTTTCCTTGAAGGCTTTGACAGCTCTTTCTTGTCGGGGCAAAGTATTGCTGCAGAGTCAATTAAACATGCTTTAATGGTTTCGCCCTCAGCGAATGGCTTGCTATGTTTAGCAATTTTGTAGGGCAGTACATAGCTAGCTCTCGCAATTCCGACGTTTGCTGAATGCAGTTTTGTGAAAAGTCCTTGCTGCTTTTGCAACTGAGAAAGCAACTATTTTGATGCACTTGCCCTCTGCTCAGAAGGCATATTCCTATATTTCTCTGCATGCTTCGTCTGGATGTGTCGGGACAAGTTGTTGTCTTTCGAGACAGCGATGCTCTCTTTGCACACTAAGCACACAGCTTTCCCTGATACCTCAATAAATAAATATTTCAATGTCCACTCTTCCTGGAACACCCTACATTCATTGTCTACTTTCCTTTTCTTTGAAAAACTAATTTTTTTCAAAATTTCTAGCTAGCTACTATTTGTTACTGTGAAGTGTGTCTCAGCCTGTCAGTCACTGTCTGTCCTCGTGCAGTTGTTATTTATACGTGCCTTCAATATAAATGTCCCACAAGCGGTGGGAGTTAAATCATTACACAAAGGCGAGTATTCATTGGGCTTTTAATTTGAGGGCTCTGGAGCCGGCCTTTGCCCAGGTCTGGGTCTAAAGACAGATGGCAGATATTTCCAATAAGTATTTACATTTAAGTTGGTAACAGTTATATTCTTACCTTCATGTCTGCGGCCCAAACTTGGCACCGATGGAGTGTCTCACTCCTGGCCCTGTTTGAAAAAAACATTGAAATGAATTAAATACTGTACAAGAAAGAACCGAGAGGCAGAGTCTCATCTGGGCTAAGTGAATGTAACGATACATACCTCCATGACGATCACATCCACATGGTGCTGTGGTGAATACGATGCTGGGGCTGGCCAGTGCCCTAATTGAAAGACACACCAGATTAGCTAGCTACATGACTAAAGGGGATTTTTCTCCTGTGAATATAGTTACATATAATGTTAGTCAATTTTGATAATTAGCAAACCATCAAATGTTAACAAGCTAGCTAAGTAATGTGGCTAGCAAGGACACAATCATAATTTAGCTAGCTAGCAACGGTTAAGTTCATGTTTCTATTTAGCTAGCTAGCTAAAGTTAGCAAACTAGCAAAGTAATGTTAACTAGCTATCTAAGCTCGCTAGCTTGCATTATTGTCCTCGTTGATGTTAACGTTACACAATAAAACTACTCACAAATGAAGGAACGCAGTAATATTACTTACTTGAGCAAACAAACTTTGCATTCCAATCTGGTGCATGAACAGATGAGGACTAGAAACGAGAAACATTTTCAAACGCATTGGTTTTAAAAATAAAAAACAACTAGCTAACGTAAACTCACCCCATTCCGTACAAATGTGCGCAACCGTGACATTCAAACGAAGCTGCAAAGAAAACTAATGGGACTGTAGCGACTGTGTTGACTTTAAAATCTGGGGTGTAAACTACGTTTCTATTCAAGCGTTGATCGACATGGTAATGGCTCTATAGTATTGGAGAAAAGTTGAAAAAAGCATATAGCAACTATTTCTGTCTTACAATCTCTCTCCACCAGGTGTAGCACTTCTCTCATCGTTTAAAAACAAGAAATGGACAGTGACGGGGGTAAGGGGGGATACCTAGTCATTTTTTGCGTCATCACTGCATGCGATCATGACTCTCAAAGCCGCTGTTTACTTCTAAGATCACTTTAGCACCGCCCTAAAAACCCGATTCAAATTCGACACAAACCTTCAAATAGGTGTGTAATGACACATTATATAAACTCTTTATAGTGTTTTATTTACATTTTAGAGGCGATAAGGTGATAAGTTGGACAGATCGAGTGAAAAAAAGCAGTTTTCCCACACGACAACTGTCCTTCTCACTATCACGCATTAGTTTCGATTCCCCACCCGCCATTTTTAAAAAGACCCGACGGAGCTCATTGCCTTGTTGAATTATGCAGAAACGGGCAGCGTGGGGGTCATGTAATTGGTTCTGTTGGAAAGGGGAGAAATTGTGCTTTACAATGGTATTGACATTACAGTTGATCTGGAAGTATTACGTTTTTGGTGCGCTAAAATAAGGTCAATTGTACGGACCAAGGCGATGTACAAAAGTGAGTGAGTTTACGTTAGATAGCTAATGAGGTCTGTTGTCTCCCACAAATGATCCACTCTATGCATGACTCATAACTCAGGTTAGCGAATTGGTGCTCCATGGGTGCCACAAGCGTATTACTTTTTGGTATTTCCAATCTTTCGGGAGTGATAAATAAAAACAATTAAACTGTTCTTTCCAAAAGCATGTGAAATTTTATCTAACAAAAGCTACTGGATATTAGCTATGAAGTATCAAAGACAGATTTCAAAACTCAATGGAGGATGGTAATAAATAACTTCCTGTTGAGGCTTTTCGGCTTCTTCTGTGGGGTTTAAGAGGTGCTGTCACTTATGGCACGTAGTGATCTACCCTTTTCTTCAAGTGGGTGAGGCGGTTTAGGGAGTGACATTTATTGCTAGAAAGGAACCGTTTGTATTGAGTCAAAAATATACAGTTGAAGTCGGAAGTTTACATAAACTTAGGTTGGAGTCATTAAAACTCGTTTTTCAACCACCACACATTTCTTGTTAACAAACTATAGTTTTGGCAAGTCGGTTAGCACATCTAATTTGTGCATGACACAAGTAATTTTTCCAACAATTGTTTACAGACAGATTATTTCACTTATAATTCACTGTATCACAATTCCAGTGGGTCAGAAGTTTACATACACTAAGTTGACTGTGCATTTAAAGAGCTTGGAAAATTCCAGAAAATGATGTCATGGCTTTAGAAGCTTCTGATAGGCTAATTTACATAATTTGAGTCAATTTAAGGTGTACCTGTGGATGAATTTCAAGGCCTACCTTCAAACTCAGTGCCTCTTTGCTTGACATCATGGGAAAATCAAAAGAAATCAGCCAGGACCTCCGAAAAAAATATGTAGACCGCAATTTCCAAATGCCTGAAGGTACCACGTTCATCTGTACAAACAATAGTACGCAAGTATAAACACCATGGGACCACGCAACCGTCATACCGCTCAGGAAGGAGACGCATTCTGTCTCCTAGACATGAGCATATGTTGGTGTGAAAAGTGCAAATCAATCCCAGAACAACAGCAAAGGACCCTGTGAAGATTCTGGAGGAAACAGGTACAAAAATATCTATATCCACAGTAAAACGAGTCCTATATCGACATAACCTGAAAGGCCGCTCAGCAAGGAAGAAGCCACTGCTCCAAAACACCGCCATCAAAAAGCCAGACCACGGTTTGCAACTGCACATGGGGACAAAGATCGTACTTTTTGGAGAAATGTCCTCTGGTCTGATGAGTCAAAAATAGAACTGTTTGGCCATAATGACCATCATTATGTTTGGAGGAAAAAGGGGGACGCTTGCAAGCTGAAGAACACCATCCCAACCATGAAGCACGGGGGTGGCAGCATGATGTTGTGTGGGTGCTTTGCTGCAGGAGGGACTGGTGCACTTCACAAAATAGATGGCTTCATGAGGGAGGAAAATTATGTGGATATATTGAAGCAACATCTCAAGACATCAGTCAGGAAGTTAAAGCTTGGTCGCTAATGGGTCTTCCAAATGGACAATGACCCCAAGCATACTTCCAAAGTTGTGGCAAAATGGCTTAAGGACAACAAAGTCAAGGTATTGGAGTGGCCATCACAAAGCCCTGACCTCCATCCCATAGAAAATTTGTGGGCAGAACTGAAAAAGCATGTGCGAGCAAGGAGGCCTTACAAACCTGACCCAGTTACACCAGCTCTGTCAGGAGGAATGGGCCAAAATTCACCCAACTTATTGTGGGAAGCTACCCGACACGTTTGACCCAAGTTAAACAATTTAAAGGCAATGCTAGCAAATACTAATTGAGTGTATGTAAACTTCTGACCCGCTGGGAATGTGATAAAGGAAATAAAAACTGAAATAAATCATTCTCTCTACTATTATTCTGATATTTCACATCCTTAAAATAAAGTGGTGATCATAACTGACCTAAGAAAGACAGGGAATTTTTACTCGGATTAAATGTCAGGAATTGTGAAAACCTGAGTTTAAATGTATTTGGCTAAGGTGTATGTAAACTTCCCACTTCCACTGTAGTAGCCTACATTAAATCAATGGCAAAATGTACACTATTCTGAGGCATAAATCTATTTCAACTGTAAATTATTAGGTGTAGTTCTATCCCTTTTTTGAGGTCATCCTCAATGATTGTAAATGCATTATGTCCACATGTGTGGTTGTATTGTGTTTTCAAATTGACAAAAACAAATGTAAAGTATTGATAGGAACAAAAAAAAAACAGCTTACATCTTCTGGCTGACAGTAGGTAACTGGAAGGTGGCAGGCCGAATTTGAGATCAGAGAAATTCTTTGTTATTGGCTTTCAAATGAACTGATGGCTAGATGGCTTGCCTAGGTTTTATAGCGGTCCTCTGCCCGGAGGCTAAATGCCAGAGATGCAAAAGCGGACTGCCAAGGGCTTATAGTGGTCCTATGAGTCGAGGAAGAGATGCAAATCACGTCTTGAACGGCAAACTCCATTCGCCCGCTGGCGGTAGGAGTTTATAGCCTTGGGCGTAGTGAATACAGAAAATAGCAAGCGGGAGATTTTTTTGTGACTGTGAGTGACTACCTGAACCACCCCCATTTCATCCACACACAATTTACACCTTCTGTAACCTCTAAACTGATAGATCTCAGTCCTGCTATACTGTATGTATGGGTAAAATAGATTTGACCGACATGAAGTACCTTGAAAACACCTTCCAGGTTAAATGTTTTGATTTGGGGGAAAAAATAGGCAATATACAAATAGTATACAGACACAAGTCCACAAAAACATCATACAGAATATACAATATTGGAACACTAAACATAACTCTGGAGTTTAGGCTGATTGCAGTGGGAATATACAGTACAACTTACAGAGGAGAAATATCTATATATGCAGAGGGAGGGATGCTGCCATGGCAAATATATACAGCACGTCAGTGGAGGCTGGTGGGAGGAGCTATAGGAGGACAGGCTCATTTTAATAGCTGGAATGGAATAAATAGAACGGTATCAAACATATGGAAACCACGTTTGACTCCGTTCCATTTATTCCAGTCTAGCCATTCCAATGGGCATGTCCTCCTATAGCTCCCCCCACCAGCCCCCACTGCAGTGCATACACAGTGTTGTGCGGAGGTGTACATAGTCCAAATGCAGTAGGGTAGATTAGTATTTGAGCTCATTGATGACAAGGTGCAGTAATCAGCCCAATTGAGGTGGCGGGAAGTTTTGGTCATGATTGACCTAAATCATCTGCCAGAGCAGAGTTTTGAAAACACGGGGTGTCCAGGATGGGCAGGGTCGGCGATGATCTTACCTGCACGCTTCCTTGCACTGGAGGCGTGAAGGGCCTTGATGGTGGGCAGGTGACAGCCGATGACCTTCTCCGAAGACCGGACAATGCGCTGCAGTTTGCCAGGACCCAAACCAGATAGTGATGGACGTGTAGAACCGAATCAATTTGAGTCTCGTCAGCTGGCGCAGATAGTACATCCTCTGTCGAGCGTTCTTGGTCACGGCTGTGATGTTGTCCTCCCACTTGAGTTTGTGGGAGACGATGGTCCTCAGGAATTTGAATGACTTGGCCATGCTGACGGCGGAGCCATCAATCTCGAGGTCAACCACCATCTCTACGGTTTTGACTGTGTTGAGTTCCAGGTTGTTGCGACTGCACCAGGCCACCAGGCGGTGAACCTCTCCAAGATACATGTGTGTGTTTTGTCCTATATTTATATGTTATTTTTTTCCCATGTTTTATTTTTAATCCCAGCCCCCGTCCCCGCAGGAGGTCTTTTGCCTTTTGGTAGGCCGTCATTGTAAATAAGAATTTGTCCTTAACTGACTTTCCCAGTTAAATAAAGGTTAAATAAATAAATAAAAATAAAACATGGACTCGTAGCCGTCGGAGATGAGACCGACCAGGTTGGTCGGTCTCTGGGGTAGGCGGGAGTAAGGGGGAGGGAGTGAGGGGGTTGGAGGAAGGGAGTAGAGTCCTGATGGCTGAAAGTGTTGTCAGCTGAGGGGCAAGATGGCGGAGAGGAAACTCTTGATGGCTGAGGGCTTTTTGAGATTCAAAACGACAGTAGAACTCGTTCAGCTGGTTTGACAGTAGTGGGTCGTCCAGTGCCTGGGGGGTCTTTTATTTGTAGTTTGTGATCTGCTGGAGACCCATTCAGACAGACGAGCTGTCGTTGGGCTCGAATTGTTGTTCTAGCCACTCCTTGTAATGACTTTTGCCCACTTTAATCCCCTTGTTGAGCAGCTGTGAGCAGTTCTATAGGCCTCTTTGTTGTTGCTCCTATGTGCCCCCTCTTTGGCTGAGCGCAGGGCTCTGAGTTCGGCATTGAACCAGGGTTTGTCATTGTTAAATTTGACAAAAGTGCTGGTTAGAACTACTGGTGTCTGCATGGTCAGATGTACAGTTCAGATTTACAGCTGTGAAAATTAGACCAGACAGTTGATTACGGTTGGGCGATCTCAACCTTTGTCCTATCGTGATTATGTACCCATAAAACATTGTGATATACGATGGTATCATCCCCTATTGACCAAGCAAAAAACATTTGCTCAGCGAAATCTAAATGCTACATCTTGAAGAATAATGATGAAAGATAATGTTGTTGAAAGCCTGGGCTGAGGCTAAATGCGGGCAAATCTTTTCTAATATTTATTTCTGGTGGAGGAGCGTCAGCATGGAACAGGTTTGTGTGTGTGTGTGCGTGTGTGGCGCGCAAATTATGGAGCAGTGACATAAACCCTGTTTATACCTGGTTCTAACTTGCAACCTTTGTCCTGATCTAGTCCACATTCTGATTGTCTACACCTGTCTAAAAATGTGGGCACAATCAAAAGACACACTGTGATCCGATCCTCCTGCCCACCTCCGGAGGTAGTCAGACATGCAGTGTCTGGATATCTTACAAGTGTAGAAAGATCTGGACAAAGAAACCATTTAAATCATCATTATTACGCCCTCTAAAATCCTTGACTGGTGGCACAATTGACTGAATACATAAATATGTGTCATACAATAAATAGATACATATTATGTTTGAAAGAGTAGCTGTGAAATAATTTGCATAAACGAAGTGACCAGGAAATCTGGTCACAATGCAGACACAGTGGATGGATAATGTGTGTAGACAGATTACTGGAAATGTGGGCATAATCAGAATGTAGACAAGATCAGAATAAAGGACCCATGTTAGCACCAGGTATAAACAGGGTTTTAGTGAGTTAGGTTATACATCATGGGCTGGATCTAAGCAGTCTCCCATCTTCAGAAGTGGATAATAATTGCTTTATTTGCCTCATGAAATAATAGTAAATAAATGATATTGTTTGTTCTCTCATAAAGCTGTGATTGAGAATAGTGTATGCATAAGCTTAGGGTATAGACTTTCATTCTTGATCATTCTTAAACTAGAATATTTGGGAAATAAGCTTAAAGTTATGAACATCTCGTTAAGACACTCTAGGACCGGACTTGTCCAGAGCAGACTGTGGATAAATACTTTTGACATCTTTCTATCTGTAAAATCTATACGTAAAATGCATTTTTGGCAATTTTATTTTTATTTTTTATAATCTTGATTCTGAAGCTGAGAAAAATGTGTTGACTTGTGGGAAGAGTCTGACTTTCGAGAAATGGCAGTTAAAGACAAAGACACTGAATTAATTAGACCAAATGACAATAGCCTATTTAGACACAATCACCATCTCTTCAAGGTAAGTTACTAAATATAATCCAGTTGGTAACAATCTCTTTGAAATTATGTGTAATTCAATGTAGCGAGCTTTGAAATTATTGATGTACAGTTGAAGTCGGAAGTTTACATACACCTTAGCCAAATACATTTAAACTCAGTTTTTCACAATTCCTGACATTTAATCCTCCTAAAAATTCTGTTTTAGGTCAGTTAGGATCACCACTTTATAAAAAAAATGTGAAATGTCAGAATAATAGTAGAGAGAATGATTTATTTCAGTTTTTATTTCCTTCATCACATTCCCAGTGGGTCAGAAGTGTACATACACTAAATTAGTATTTGGTAGCATTGCCGTTAAATTGTTTAACTTGGGTCAAACGTTTCAGGTAGCCTTCAACAAGCTTCCCACAATAAGTTGGGTGAATTTTGGTCCATTCCTCCTGACAGAGCTGGTGTAACTGAGTCAGGTTTGTAGGCCTCCTTGCTCGCACACGCTTTTTCAGTTCTGCCCACACATTTTCTATAGGATTGAGGTCAGGGCTTTGTGATGGCCACTCCAATACCTTGACTTTGTTGTCCTTAAGCCATTTTGCCACAACTTTGGAAGTACGCTTGGGGTCATTGTCCATTTGGAAGACCCATTTGCGACCAAGCTTTAACTTCCTGACTGATGTCTTGAGATGTTGCTTCGCTATATCCACATAATTTTCCTCCCCCTCATGAAGCCATCTATTTTGTGAAGTGCACCAGTCCCTCCTGCAGCAAAGCACCCCCACAACATGATGCTGCCACCCCCGTGCTTCACGGTTGGGATGGTGTTCTTCGGCTTGCAAGCATCCCCCTTTTTTCCACAAAACATAATGATGGTCATTATGGCCAAACAGTTCTATTTTTGCTTCATCAGACCAGAGTACATTTCTCCAAAAAGTAAAATTTTTGTCCCCATGTGTTGCAAACCGTAGTCTGGCTTTTTGATGGCGGTTTGGAGCAGTGGCTTCTTCCTTGCTGAGTGGCCTTTCAGGTTATGTCGATATAGGACTCCTTTTACTGTGGCTAGAGATACTTTTGTACCTGTTCCCTCCAGCATCTTCACAAGGTCCTTTGCAGTTGTTCTGGGATTGATTTGCACTTTTCGCACCAAACTACGTTCATCTCTAGGAGACAGAACGCGTCTCCTTCCTGAGCGGTATGACGGTTGCGTGGTCCCATGGTGTTTATACTTGCGTACTATTGTTTGTACAGATGAACGTGGTACCTTCAGGCATTTGGAAATTGCTCACAAGGGTAAACCAGACTTGTGGAGGTCTCCAATTTTTTTATGAGGTCTTGGCTGATTTCTTTTGATTTTCCCATGATGTCAAGGAAAGAGGCACTGAGTTTGAAGGTAGGCCTTGAAATACATCCACAGGTACACCTCCAATTGACTCAAATGATGTCACTTAGCCTATCAGATGCTTCTAAAGCCATGACAACATTTTCTGGAATTTTCCAAGCTCTTTAAAGGCACAGTCAACTTAGTGTATGTAAACTTCTGACCCACTGGAATTGTGATACCGTGAATTATAAGTGAAATAATCTGTCTGTAAACAATTGTTGGAAAAATTACTTCTGTCATGCACAAAGTAGATGTCTTAACCGACTTGCCAAAACTATAGTTCTTAACAACAAATTTCTGGAGTGATTGAATTTTTTTTTTTTTGTGGATGTATTTCCTAAGTGTATGTAAACTTCCGACTTCAACTGTATTAGCAAGTTGATGGCACAGTCATATAGCCAGGCACCTACTTAAAGCTGAGTGACTCACTCATTCATGGCTTTGTATCAAAATAAATCAGTACCAACATTCTTTCTGATAGTCTATAATAAAGAAATGTTTTGTTATCCTGACCTGGACACCATGTACAGTATTATAATAGTCCATTATGGGCTATTAGCAGGACAATATACCTTTACCAACACCTCTCTGTATTTTGATACTTTGTGGATGGGGCTTCCCCAGTGGTGCAGCTGTCTAAGTCACCGCATTCCAATGCAAAATGCGTTTCTACAGATACCCATGCCGGCCACCACCGGGAGACCCATGAGGCGGCTTTTGGTTTTAATTTAGAATTGTCCAATCCGTCAATCCTCTATATGTAATCATTGGCGGAGAGTCACGTCATATTTTTCGATATACTGTAGGCCTACCGTAGGTGACATGAGTCTCACTAGTGTTGAGTAATGTGCTCTTAACTTATTTATTTAAAGAGCATATTGAAGTTAGAAGCAATAGGATTTGAAGCAATAGCCTACTACTATTTTATCACCGTTTCACACTGCTCTGAGACAAGCATGGGGACTGGTCTTGATAACCCAATGATCTTTTATTTTCACTGAATCTCCGTTTGGGTATTGGTTAGACTACAATTATGGTGTAGAAATGTTATGCTCTTGGTGTAACTTTTATTTACCTAGGCAAGTCAGTTAAGAACAAATTCTTATTTACAAGGACAGTCTATTCCTCCCTCCCCATTGGGGAATTGAACCCCGGTCTTCCACATGCCCGCACAACACAGGGAATCTTTAGCTAAATAGCCCAGTACTGTAGCCTACTCCCAATCGTCACGTTGTACAGCGCCATATATTCGTTTCCATCCTAACGAAAACACGGAGGGTTTTTCTTTTTTCTTGGAATTGAAACACCATAATATTAATCTAATTAATTAATCAGAATTTCTTAAAATCAGTCCCATATACTATGTTCTTACAAAAAAAGGTTTTAAATTCTCTAGTACAGCCACTATTGAAGGCTATCAAATGCTTCTCAAAGATTCCCTCTGGTGGTCAAACTAGCACGAACTAGCATTAATGGTACCAGTGTGTGCCATAGAATTCTGCGGCACCACGCAAGCCGTGCTGCAGTACGCTGCAACTTTTAAAGGACGAACCACTGTAAGAAGTTCCCAGCAAGCCAATCCAACTTGTGGGAGGTGCTTCAGGAAGCATGGGGTGAAATCTCTTCAGATTACCTCAACAAATTGACAACTAGAATGCCAAAGGTCTGCAAGGCTGTAATTGCTGCAAATGGAGGATTCTTTGACGAAGGCAAAATTTGAAGGACACAATTATTATTTAAATTAAAAATCATTATTTATAACCTTGTCAATGTCTTGACTATATTTCCTATTTATTTTGGAACTCATTTGATGTATGTTTTCATGGAAAACAAGGACATTTCTAAGTGACTCCAAACTTTTGAAAGGTAGTGTATATATATACAGTGGGGAGAACAAGTATTTGATACACTGCCGATTTTGCAGGTTTTCCTACTTACAAAGCATGTAGAGGTCTGTAATTTTTATCATAGGTACACTTCAACTGTGAGAGACGTAATCTAAAACAAAAATCCAGAAAATCACATTGTATGATTTTTAAGTAATTAATTTGCATTTTATTGCATGACATAAGTATTTGATCACTTACCAACCAATAAGAATTCCGGCTCTCACAGACCTGTTCGTTTTTCTTTAAGAAGCCCTCCTGTTCTCCACTCATTACCTGTATCAACTGCACCTGTTTGAACTCGTTGCCTGTATAAAAGACACCTGTCCACACACTCAATCAAACAGACTCCAACCTCTCCACAATGGCCAAGACCAGAGAGCTGTGTAGGGACATCAAGGATAAAATTGTAGACCTGCACAAGGCTGGGATGGGCTACAGGACAATAGGGAAGCAGCTTGGTGAGAAGGCAACAACTGTTGGCGCAATTATTAGAAAATGGAAGAAGTTCAAGATGATGGTCAATCACCCTCGGTCTGGGGCTCCATGCAAGATCTCACCTCGTGGGGCATCAATGATCATGAGGAAGGTGAGGGATCAGCCCAGAACTACACGGCAGGACCTGGTCAATGACCTGAAGAGAGCTGGGACCACAGTCTCAAAGAAAACCATTAGTAACACACTACGCCGTCATGGATTAAAATCCTGCAGCGCACGCAAGGTCCCCCTGCTCAAGCCAGCGCATGTCCAGGCCCGTCTGAAGTTTGCCAATGACCATCTGGATGATCCAGAGGAGGAATGGGAGAAGGTCATGTGGTCTGATGAGACAAAAATAGAGCTTTTTGGTCTAAACTCCACTCGCGGTGTTTGGAGGAAGAAGAAGGATGAGTACAACCCCAAGAACACCATCCCAACCGTGAAGCATGGAGGTGGAAACATCATTCTTTGGGGATGCTTTTCTGCAAAGGGGACAGGATGACTACACCGTATTGAGCGGAGGATGGATGGGGCCATGTATCGCAAGATCTTGGCCAACAGCCTCCTTCCCTCAGTAAGAGCATTGAAGATGGGTCGTGGCTGGGTCTTCCAGCATGACAACGACCCAAAACACACAGCCAGGGCAACTAAGGAGTGGCTCCGTAAGAAGCATCTCAAGGTCCTGGAGTGGCCTAGCCAGTCTCCAGACCTGAACCCAATAGAAAATCTTTGGAGGGAGCTGAAAGTCCGTATTGCCCAGCGACAGCCCCGAAACCTGAAGGATCTGGAGAAGGTCTGTATGGAGGCGTGGGCCAAAAATCCCTGCTGCAGTGTGTGCAAACCTGGTCAAGAACTACAGGAAACGTATGATCTCTGTAATTGCAAACAAAGGTTTCTGTACCAAATATTAAGTTCTGCTTTTCTGATGTATCAAATACTTATGTCATGCAATAAAATGCAAATTAATTACTTAAAAATCATACAATGTGATTTTCTGGATTTTTGTTTTAGATTCCGTCTCTCACAGTTGAAGTGTACCTATGATAAAAATTACAGACCTCTACATGCTTTGTAAGTAGGACAACCTGCAAAATCGGCAGTGTATCAAATACTTGTTCTCCCCACTGTATATGGGATATGTGGGATTGGAAATGATGCAGACAATTACATTGATGGAAGCCACAATCTATCTGCAATATTAAAGCTGATCTACTATTTTTTGATAACTGGTTAGATGGCCTTCGGTATTTCAAAAACTTTGGTTTACTTTAATGTAGCTGTAAAATAGGTTTTGATAGCAACCGGCTGACTCATGCGGTCATGTAATGTTAGCAAGCTGGTTGGGCTAACGTTATTAGGCCAGTTGGCTAGCAACCTTGCAAGCTGGTTTGTAATACATTCATAAAGCATTTGCTTATTGGCTGAAAATGTCATTCATACTATTAGTCACGCGTTATTTCTGTTGCAGTTTACATTATAGGGAATAGGCTGGCTTGCCGGGTCCTCCATATTATGTCACACACCTCAAATACATTTTCCGGCATGACTTTCGGAATTCTGATCAGTTTTATGTAATAACTCGAAAAGTAGAAAAGTGAGGTGTAACTTTGAATTGGGACTTTTCATGCGTTTACTGATGAAAATCCATACGTTACGTGGTTATGTGGACACCAAGGAATTTGAAGGTCTCATCCTGCTCCACTACAGCCCCGTCAATGTGGATGTGGATGGGGGCAACAGCGCACTTTCGCAGAGTGAGAGCAAAGGGCAATTAACAACAGTCCTCAAATTATCACCGGACTACAGGCGGTCTACAATACAAAGACAGACATCAGGGCACTGAGGGGGTGTCTATACTTAGCTGGTAAACAGTCACTCTGGGTGGTTTAGACCTACAAACAAAGACCGGTATAACCAGAGAGGATACATTATTTACAGAGAGATCAATACGGCCTTAATACGGTTTGTGCTTTGATATAGTAAAGGAGGGAGTTGGTATAAGTGTTTATATGAATAAAAATGTGTCTTAATGTTGTATGCATGTTGTCATTTCTATCACAGGAGCATTTGGAAATGTTTATGAGACAAGCAGACAGACAGACATTCAGAAATGCAGACAAATGGACAGACATGCACGTGCAGGCATGCACGTGCAAACACACACACACACACACACACACACACACACACACACACACACACACACACACACACACACACACACACACACACACACACACACACACACACACACACACACACACACACACACACACACACACACACACACACACACACACTCTCTCTCTCTCTCTCTCTTTTACACTACTGGATGGGTCTGTTTCCAATCATTCCTTTCCCGCATTTCGTTTCCCTTCCCTTCTCCGGCTACAGAACAGCTCCAGAAGCTTTAGCCCCCCATATTAAATAGACTGTGAGGTCATAAAACTTTCCCCTTCTCCATTTCCTGCCAGCTCTCAAGCATCGTCTGTCATTAAATCACAATCCTGGCACAGTCCCCCGCTCCAGTATATAGAATCTCCATTGTGTGTGTGTGTGTGTATGTGTGTGTGTGTGTGTGTAGCCCGCAGTCAAATTTCTCTGAACTGACTGCAATTGAAAATATGTTGTTTTGAAACCGAGAGCCCATTTTACATTTATTTGGATGTGTCGTAATTTTGTGACGTCTTGAAAAAAAGGGGTCATTTTTAGATGGCAACCAACATATCTAACCACTGGGGGAGCCACATGGAAAACCCTTCATTTGGAACAATTTATTTATTTAATTTTTTTACCTTATTTAACTTGGCAAGTCAGTTCAGAACAAATTCTTATTTTACAATGATGGCCTACCCCAGCCAAACCCTCCCCTAACCCGGATGATGCTGGACCAATTGTGCACCGCCCTATGGGACTCCCGTTCACGGCCGGTTATGATACAGCCACGGCTTGAACAAGGGTCTGTAGAGACGCCTTTTTGTGCAACGATGAGTAAAAGTGTCAATCCAGTATATCTAATGTTATACCATTATGTTACACTATTGCATGTTAAAAATGTTATGGCCAGTGACAGTGTTGTGTGAAAGACTCACGTATGGCCTTGTGTCAATTGTTGTGTAAATCAGTGCTCCTCAATTCTCTCCTCAGGGACCCACAGCCATTCCTGAGCACCCCATTCAACTTGTCAATAATCCCTGTAGGTCGCAATATCTTCTGAGCTAACATATGAAATTAATAATTTAGCCATTTGATTTAGAATTTTAGGACCCCTGTAGGTATAAAAAATAATATACTGTATATATAAAACAATTATTTGATTAGAAAAGGCACTGATTAAATTATACATGGAAAAACAGACAGTCGCCAAATAAATCATAAGGAATAAGGTTTTGAAGTGTCTGTCCTATATCTGAGAGATATACAGTATATATATAAAAAAAGCTAACTTTATATCGGTGGAAAGAGGGGATTGAGCTGCAGCCATTACAAAACACGCTAAGTATCTAGCATAAACACACGGGATGTCACGATCGTCATGGTTATCATACTCGGACCAAGGCGCAGCGTACGTAGAGTTCCACATGTTTATTAATTGAAACTCACAAAAACAATAAAGAGCAACGAAACGTGACGTTCTGTAGAGCTCACAGGCATCAACACGAAAACAAGATCCCACAAAAACCAGTGGGGAAATGGCTGCCTAAATATGATCCCAAATCAGAGACAACGATAAACAGCTGCCTCTGATTGGGAACCATACCATGCCAACATAGAAATAAATGCACTAGATCACCCACCCTAGTCACACCCCGACCTAACCAAAATAGAGAATAAAAAGGCTCTCTATGGTCAGGGCGTGACACGGGAGCTATTCAATATTCAAAATGACGTCATTGTGTGACGGACGGGTGCGTCAATAGTAATACCTATTGAATTATAACAATATAATATGACTAACCAAAAAAATTACCCTATATAATTTTTCATACGGTTCTTTGTAGAACCTTTGAGATTGAGAATGGTTATATAAAGAACCTTTCTCCATAAAGGTTCTACAAAGGGTTCTATATAGAACCAAAAAGGTTATAACAATAGCGGAACCCTTTTTGGTGCTTTATAGAACCTTTTTTTAAATAGTTCTTTACAGAACCCTGGAAAAGGTTCTTTATAGCACCATGCCGGTTCCATTTAGAACCATGTGAGCATGGTTCTTTATAGAACCTTCAAAAAAGGGTTCTATAAAGCACCAAAAAGGGTTACACTATGGTTACAAGCATTATTTGGCACTATATCGAACACTTTCTTTTTTTATGTACTTATGAAGGCTTTTTGCATTGAGGTGGAAAGTGTAACATGGTCCATATAATAACTAGGCCTAAGTCATGAGAAATGCTGCCACTGCCAAATCCTATGCTGGCTCAGCCTTTTCCACAAAGCTCCAGATGGCAACACCACAAGACTCCCTAATTAAATTGTTCGTCATTAACACTTAAACAATTAATTAAATATTTTCAGCCACATGAGTATCTTGAAAATTATGTCTAAACACTAAACACTTTTTCTCAATAACTGACACACACACACACACACACACACACACACACACACACACACACACACACACACACACACACACACACACACACACACACACACACACACACACACACACACACACACACACACGACTTGTCAACTGAGTAGCATTCAGCCTTAACTCTACAACGTCAATGCTCTGACAAAGGAGCCAATGTCCGAAAAGTGTTAGCCTTCATCTTTGTAAGGGAATATAGTATCTACAGCATAAACATGATTGTATTTTGTACAGAGAGGTGCCGAAAAAGGTAGCTCACTCCAAAACAGACAAAGCATAAATACCCAATTCAAACTGCAAACATGGCTGTTAGCTCTACGAGTCAACAAAATACATTATTGTATGTTTCTCCTGACTGAAAGGCCAGGGTAATCCTGGGGCAAAGAAGAAGCACAGAGGACAGAGAAAGAGAGACGACACACATGAAAGGCATACCTAAAGCGTGTGTCCACCAGTGTGCTGTGTGTTATGGTTGAGATCAAGGACTTCTTTGTTTGAGAGGAATACCCCTTGTGTTGTGTTCCTGATTCGGTGATGAGGTGTGTGTGTGTGTGCGCCCCCACTATCCCAAGGTTTGGTGTGTGTTGTGTGTTTGTGTATGTGTGCCCACCAACCCAGGGTTTGGTGTGTGTGTGTGTGCAGTTTACACACATACGTTCGAGTGGGGATTGTCCAGCACCAGAGAGCTTGGTGTTGTGTCCTGTCAATGACCCCAGTAACCCTGGCACTCATTGTGACATTTCCATCAGGAGCTGTGAAGAAGGCTAGTTACTGTTCAACAAGTCAAACACATGTGACCCCCTCCTATGTTTCCCTCTTGTAACCCCCAGTATTCTGCCAGGGCTCATTGCTGCATTCTTGCGTTAGCAACGCCTCGAGACGAGGCCTAACATCACAGATGCATCTCTCAGAGAAGGGTGGAGATTTAGATTAAGTTTTTTTTTTTTTTTTTTTTAATTTTTTTTATTTTAAATTTTACGTTTTCTGTGCTATTTCCCCATGTTTTTTTTAAGAATACTTACTAAGCTTTTCAGGTGTTTCAATGGAATTACTGTACTTTGGTTACTTTGTTTTTTATAATGTAATAATCTTGGATATTTCATTTTTTATAATGTAATACTCTTGGATATTTGGATATATGTCATGCGGTTTCATTTATTTACATAATATAAAGCAACTGTGGGATGCGTGTGAGTGATGGAGTTTCTGTTTGGAATTGTACACATGATGTCGCACCAGTCTGGATATATTTACAGACAACAATCGAACATGTGGGGTTAGCACTAAAGAGATGGTTAACCAATGTAAACACGCGTTTTATGGTCCTCAGTTGATAACAAAGAGAGATGTTGGGAATCTCACAGAACTATTTGCCAGTTCCCTTTAAAACAGTTAAATTAGCCCCCCATTGGACACACACTGGTTGAATCAACGTTGTTTCAATGTCATTTGTCAACCTATTGTGACGTGGCATCTATGTGGAAAACACATTTAGATTTGCAAAAAGTAATCAACCAGTACTGTTTTCATCTAAAATCAAGCAGCATTGTAAACATTTAAAATTAGGGTAAAACTTCAACTTAAATACAATGACTTAACCTGACTAAGAAGTTGTTACATCAATCGATATAATCAATCTATATAATTTCAACATAATCATCAATCAAGTATGTATACGTTGAAATTGTGTTCAAAAACTCCACGTACAATCATTACAAATCTTTTTCATCCTCTATTAAATACTGGGTGGTTGATATCATGTTGAATTTTATATTTTATTAGACATATTTTATTTGACCTTGTATCAATGTTTATCATAAAAAGGTATGTTTGACTAAACGTCATTATTTCAACGTCATGCCATCAACCTAAATAAAGAGGTATATTGAAATAAAATGTGAATCCATAGTTCAAAAATTCCTGCTTGAACAGTTACTTCTATACGAGGAGTAATGCATTTCAGTGAGAACGAGCCTACCATCCAGATGCCTACCTCCATGTACACTGCTTGGCTTTGAAAAAAATATGTGTTCATTTCAGCTTAGTTATCATGTCAAAACATAAAAAAACGTATCAGCTTCCGTACTCATTTGCGTAGACTACCAAAATAATGTCAGTACATCATTTTGAAATCGGAAGGTCCCAGAACACATAGTGAGTGCGAGGGGGGGGGGGGGGGGTTCTCTGGGGGGCTCTGAGGTACCGGAACACATTGAGAAAAAGAGCATTATAGTTCTGTTTCTAGACTGAAGCTCCCAACCTTTTTGCATGTTGTACAGCCCAACTTTGAATTCTGCATGACAAACTAGGGGTTATACGTTTGCTTGTTCTTGAACACCCCTCCCCCCAGCTCCCCGTCTCCCTCTCCTACTGAGTCTGACTCGGTAGTCGGCCTACTAGCAAGTGGAGGTGCCGGTGGTGATGCTGAACTGGCGGGATTAGTATCGCCATCAGGAACTGTCAGGAAAAGGATTTTTGGACTTGAAAAATGTGAAACTTTATTGCCTTTTCTTATACATTTTTTATTTGACTTTCCCACGATTCAAATTAAGTTTGTGGAAGCCTGGCTCCCCTTGGCATCAATGAATACACGCCACTGATACACTGAGTATACCAAACATTAGGAACACCTTCCTAATATTGAGTTGCACCCCCCCTTTTGCCCTCAGAACTGCCTCAATTCGTCGGGGCATGGACTCTACAAGGTGTCGAAAGAGTTCCACAGGGATGCTGGTCCATGTTGAATCCAATGCTTCCCACAGTTGTGTCAAATTGGCTGGATATTCTTTGGAAGATGGACCATTCTTGATACACACGGGAAACTGTTAAGCGTTAAAAACCCAGTTGCGTTGCAGTTCACCAAAGCACATAGACAGCTTTAGTTAAAGTGGTAAATCATCTTAGAGCCAACACAGATGCCAAACAGCTCTCTGTCCTTGTACTCTTGGATTTAAGTGGGTTGGCCTCTCCGGTCCAGTTCTAAATTGGTTTAGGTACTATTTAACCGGTTGAGAGTTTTCCGTCACCCTTAGTGAACATACTGTAACACAGAGAAAATACACATCACATGTGGCGTTCCACAAGGTTCGATATTGGGACCAGTACTGTTCAGTTTATATATGTTACCCCTTGGCAGTGTCATCAGACAGAACAGCATTGATTTTCACTGCTACCCAGATGATACACAACTTTACATGTCTGTGTCACCAGAGGATTTTAGCTCTACGGATAAATGTATTATGTATTGCTGATTAAATTACTTCGATGTCACACAGCTTCCTCCAGCTAAATCAAAACAGGACAGAGGCACTTATTATTGGAGCAAAAGCACAGAGCGAGAACCTGGCCTCACATTTTAATTCACAGGCAATAAAGATAAAACACCAGGTAAAATACCTAGGTGTTATTTTAGATTCTGAACTCAATTTCGAATCATTAGGAATGTGACCAAAATAGCTTTTTACTACCTGAGGAACATTGCCAAGGTGCAGCCGTTTCTCTCTCAGGCTGATACAGAGAGACTCATCCATGCCTTCAGGGGATGGCTGGCTTAGTAAACCAGGACCAGATTCAGAGGAGCTTGCGCTGGGTGCTGAGGTGGAGTGGAAAAGACCGGGGGAGCAGCGGAGGACCTTGTTGGAGGGTGAAGTCAGGGGGCTCAGAGCTTTAAAACTATTTAAGAGCCTTAGGTCTGGACGAGAGGGCAGAGGGATGATACGTTGCAATTTTCCTCCCTTCCTACCTCTAACTTCGATTCCACTTTGCCTCCGATGGTGTAGAGCAAGTGGCAGTGGTATGTGTTAATACGGGAAAGTGGTCCAAGGTTGTATCCTCAGTAGCTACTGCAGAGGAGCCCAATCTCGTTGAGCACTCTGGATTATCCCCTCGATCATTTAGAATTGTCGCGTTCAAAAACAGCAAGTAGTCTTGAAGTCTCCATACCCAGAGCAAGACGATCTTCCAGGACCCTGTTCTCCTCAAGTAGTTCAATGACCCAGTCTTTTGAGGCAACAAACTGCTTACACTTTTCACAAATGTATAAATCAGTCAATTATTCCTCTTTCACTACGGTGAACATATCACAGGTCTCACATTTTATGGCTTTACTATCCGGATCCGACTCAAAAACAGAGAAGTCTGACATGCTTATACTCAGGTCAGAAACAGTGGCCCCGGCTACTAGCTAGTTGGAGCCAGTCGGAGCTAGCTCCAGGAGACCGTAAAATCCAGCCAAACACAGTGTGTTAAGAAAAGCACTAACAACGTGGTCCCAAAATAAAACTCCAGTTTTAAATGTATAAAAGCTGAATAAACAACCAGTTTTACTGCAGATTTCCCCCTCAATCACCAGGACAATCTACTCTACTAAGCCTATACCAATGACTGAACCTCCAACAATGCATCTGCCATCCATGGGGTCCTGCCCCACTCCAGAGAAAGGACGCGTACAGGACAAATCATTGTTGACCCTTCCCACCCGGTCACTCCCTCTTCCAAAATTCTCCTCTGGCAGTCGGATCAGGTCAATCATGACCAAAACCACCCGCCACGTGAACAGTTTCTATCCCCGAGCTGTGGCCCTCAGCAACCGGCCATTTACATTTACATTTAAGTCATTTAGCAGACGCTCTTATCCAGAGCGACTTACAAATTGGTGCATTCACCTTATGATATCCAGTGGAACAACCACTTTACAATAGTGCATCTAACTCTTTTAAGGGGGGGGGTTAGAAGGATTACTTTATCCTATCCTAGGTATTCCTTAAAGAGGTGGGGTTTCAGGTGTCTCCGGAAGGTGGTGATTGACTCCGCTGACCTGGCGTCGTGAGGGAGTTTGTTCCACCATTGGGGTGCCAGAGCAGCGAACAGTTTTGACTGGGCTGAGCGGGAACTGTACTTCCTCAGAGGTAGGGAGGCGAGCAGGCCAGAGGTGGATGAACGCAGTGCCCTTGTTTGGGTGTAGGGCCTGATCAGAGCCTGAAGGTACGGAGGTGCCGTTCCCCTCACAGCTCCGTAGGCAAGCACCATGGTCTTGTAGCGGATGCGAGCTTCAACTGGAAGCCAGTGGAGAGAGCGGAGGAGCGGGGTGACGTGAGAGAACTTGGGAAAGTTGAACACCAGACGGGCTGGCCATCTTGCCCATAAAGACTAAAGGGCTATGCACTCTATGCTGCACACCACATCAAGCCATCTCTGATTTGTTCACAAAAAAAACTGCGCTATATATTCACACTGATACTGTAAATGTGTACATCCACAGCTCATTCCCTTATAGCTCTACTCTCACTCTACCTAGTTGTATTTGTTTGTAAACTGTTTAAACTCTGCTGTCTGTATTCTATCTGTAAATAGCAGCACCATATTACCAAGTAAAATTCAGAGTATGTATAAATGTACTTGATGAATAAAGGTGATTTTGATTCTGATATGTGTCTTAGAAATATAAAATGTCAAGATAAGTGTTTTAAAAATATATAAACACTGAAGCATTGTATTGCCACTCCAAACTGTTTCCTTCCTACTTCCTGGTCACGGCAAATAACACTGAAACATACATTAGAGCATCAGCTGTTCCGGACGACTGAGTGATCACGCTCTCCACAGCCAAGGTGAGTAAGACCTTTAAACAGGTCAACATTCACAAGGCCGCAGGGTCAGACGGATTACCAGGACGTGTACTCCAAGCATGTGCTGATCAACTGATACGGCACACTGCCCATGAGGCCCATTGTTAAGCCGAGCGACATATGCTAGCGTAAGTAAATCTCGGACAAAGCTATGACTACTAACTGCTACGACTACTAACTGATGGCACCGGAGGAGATGGTTGCTGTTTTACGGTCCCCTAACCAATTGTGCTATTGTGTGTATTTTGTACATAATGATTCTGCCACGGTCTCTTATGACCGAAAAGAGCTTCTAGATATCAGGACAGCAATTATTCATCCCGTACTGGAAGAAGATTTTTTCTGTAACGAGTCGGACGCAAAGGATTTACTTCTGACACCCGACAAGGCCTTCATCCCAGTATTTCGTAGGACAAAGAGGTGGCGATATCGGGGACGTAGGTCTGGGTGCCTTGTAAGGATCCGACGCCGAGTGGGTCGGTCCTATTAGCCAACGTACAATCACTGGATAATAAAATAGACAAACTACGAGCATGTATATCCTACCAACGGGACATTAAAAACTGTAATATCTTATGTTTCACCGAGTCGTGGCTGAACACCGACATCAATAACATACAGCTGGCGAGTTTTACACTTTTTCGGCAGGATAGAACAGCCTGGTAAGACAAGGGGTGGATGTAGACCACAATATTTACAAAGAGAGTTTTCATCGAAATTCTTCGTAGCTGTCTATTTACCACCACAAACAGATGCTGGCACTAAGACCGCACTCAATGAGCTGTATACAGCCATAAGCAAACAGGAAGACGCTCACCCAGAGGCGGAGCTCCTAGTGGCTGGGAACTTTAATGCAGGGAAACTTACATCCGTTCTACCTAATTTCTACCAGCATGTTAAATGTGCAACCAGAGGGAAAAAACTCTAGACCACCTATACTCCACACACAAAGATGCGAAAAAAGCTCTCACTCACCTTCCATTTGGCAAATCTGACCATAATTCTATCTTCCTGATTCCTGCTTACAAGCAAAAACGAAAGCTGGAAGCACCAGTGACTAGATCAATAAAAAAGTGGTCAGATGAAGCAGATGCTAAGCTACAGGACTGTTTTGCTAAAACAGACTGGAATATGTTCCACCATTCTTCCGATTCTTCAGTCACTGGCTTCATCAATAAGTGCATCGATGATGTCGTTCCCACAGTGACTGTAAGTACATACCCCAGACAAAAGCCATGGATTACAGGCAACATCCGCACTGAGCTAAAGGGTAGAGCTGCCAGTTTCAAGGAGCGGGACTCTAATCCGGAAGCTTATAAGAAATCCCACTATGACCTCCGACGAACCTTCAAACAGGCAAATCTTCAATACAGGACTAAGATTGAATCGTACTACACCGGCTCCGATGCTCGCCGGATGTGGCAGGGCTTGCAAACTATTACAGACTAAAAAGGGAAGCACAGCCGAGAGCTGCCCAGTGACACGAGCCTACCAGACGAGCTAAATTACTTCAGTGCTCGCTTCGAGGCAAATAACACTGAAACATACATTAGAGCATCAGCTCTTCCGGACGACTGTGTGATCACGCTCTCCACAGCCAATGTGAGTAAGACCTTTAAACAGGTCAACATTCACAAGGCCGCAGGGTCAGACGGATTACCAGGACGTGTACTCCAAGCATGTGCTGACCAACTGGCAAGTGTCTTCACTGACATTTTCAACATGTTCCTGATTGAGTCTGTAATACCTACATGTTTCAAGCAGACCACCACAGTCCCTGTGCCCAAGAAAACTAAGGTAACCTGCCTAAATGACTAGCGACCCGTAGCACTCACGTCTGTAGGCATGAAGTGCTTTGAAAGGCTGGTCATGGCTCACATCAACACTATTATCCCAGAAAAACTAGACCCACTCCAATTTGCATGCAGCCCCAACAGATCCACAGATGACGTCATCTCAATTGCACGCCACACGGCCCTTTCCCACCTGGACAAAAGGAACACCTATGTAAGAATGCTATTCATTGACTACAGCTCAGTGTTCAACAACATAGTGCCCTCAAACTCATCACTAAGCTAAGGACCCTGGGACGAAACATCTCCCTCTGCAACTGGATCCTGGACTCCCTGACGAGCTGCCCCCAGGTGGTAAGGGTAGGTAACAACACATACGCCACGCTGATCCTTAACACGGGGGCCCCTCAGGGGTGCATGCTCAGTCCCCTCCTTTACTCCCTGTTCACTCACGACTGCATGTCCAGGCACGACTCCAACACCATCATTAAGTTTGCCGATGACACAAGTCGTAGGCCTGATCATCAACAACGATGAGACAGCTTATAGGGAGGTCAGAGACCTGGCTATATGGTGCCAGGACAACAACCTCTCCCTCAACGTGATCAAGACAAAGGAGATGATTGTGGACTACAGGAAAAGTAGGACCGAGCACGCCAGCATTCTCATCGACGGGGCTGTAGTGGAGCAGGTTGAGAGCTTCAAGTTCCTTGGTGTCCACATCACCAACAAACTATCATGGTCCAAACACACAAAGACAGTCGTGAAGAGGGCACGACAAAGCCTATTCCCCCTCAGGAGACTGAAAAGATTTGGCATGGGTCCTCAGATCCTCAAAAGGCTCTACAGCTGCACCATCGAGAGCATCCTGACTGGTTGCATCACTGCCTGGTATGGCAACTGCTCGGCCTCCGACCGCAAGGTACTACAGAGGGTAGTGGGTATGGCCCAGTACATCACTGGGGCCAAGCTTCCTGCCATCCAGGACCTCTATCCAGACGGTGTCAGAGGAAGGCCCTAAATTGTCAAAGACGCCAGCCACCCTATTCATAGAATGCTCTCTCTGCTACCGCATGGCAAGCGTTACCGGAGCGCCAAGTCTAGGTCCAAAATACTTCTTAACAGCTTCTACCCCCAAGCCATAAGACTCCTGAACAGCTAATCAAATGGCTAACCAGACTATTTGCATTGCCACCCTCCCCCCTTTTACACCGCTGCTACTCTGTTGTTATGATCTATGCATAGTCACTTTAATAAATCTACCTACATATTACCTCAATTACCTTGACTAACCAGTGCCCCCACACATTACAGGGGGTACCGGTACCGGTACAGAGACATACAGCCTCGCTATTGTTATTTTACTGCTGCTCTTTAATTATTTGTTACTCACCTATTTTTTACTTAACACTTATTTTTTCTTAAAACTGCATTGTTGGTTAAGGGCTTGTAAGTAAGCATTTCACTGTAAAGTCTACACCTGTTGTATTCGGCGCATGTGACAAATAACATTGGATTTGCTTTAATTTGAACTCAATTACTGTAGTTTTGTTTTAAACTGGATGAGTGAAGAACGTGAAGATAGAAATTCTACGCGTATTAAACAAATAAGTGTCGTTTTATATGACATTATTCTTTAGCATTTGTAGCCCCTGTGCTAGACTTTTGGAATGCCATAGAACATTTGATGTGCAAAATAAAACAAATTGAAGTAATAGGTAAAACATCTACACTTTGCCTTTGGGGATTGTTTCTGGTTTCAGACCCATTAACTAGACTGATAACTGCACAGATAAGTCCCCATCAGTCCTCTCATCATCAAAAGCACCAGGTGGTTTAAGTCACCATTCATCTTTCCCTGTATTGTTCTCAACCTCAACTCATAAGAGACTGTCTCCACTGTCAAAAGGGCTGAAACTTGATCAAGAGAGAGGGCTATATGACCTGGTGCACACTTAAAACCCCCCTCCGGGACCAAAACCATCTTACCATTGACACAATTTGACAGTTGCCATGACAACGGTGAACCTACTAGGCCTGCTAGGCCTGCTCCAACCGACATAAGCGCACGCACACACACACACGCGAACAAACACAGACACGCACAAACACTTTTGCTTGTCCTCTATTAAACTAAAAACTACTTTGGGTCTACATGAGGACTCCTGGCTTTGTTTTTGGGGTTGTTTAGGTAAGGGAGTGAGCGTGTAGACAACGGCGGGTGCCGCTGGGATAAGAGTGTGCTTGTACAAGCCCCAGCTGAACAACATCTGCTCCAAGAGCAGGGCTGTTTCGCCAATGATCAGTGAACAACAGGTGTCACTGCATTCGTGTTACCCAGGTAATACGAACAGGCGGCCGGTGGAGACCAATCTCCTCTACCCCTCCTCCCGCCCACCCCCCAATAGCTGAAGATCCTTCTGCATTATACCTGCACACCTTCTCCTTTCCTTCTTCTCTCCCTACCTCTTTTCAAAATACCCCATCCCCCTCTCTTCCAATCATCTCATTACCCTGTAAGAGAACAACAAGATCCCATCTCTAACAACAACAGTAATTCCCTCATTCTCAGGTTACACTAGTCCATACCGATCTAGTTACGGTTTTAATTCCCCCCATTCTTGGAATAGCCTGCAGAACTCCTTGCATCTTAATTCCCTGGTGCCGCCAGGGTGGTTTAAGAGTTGCAGATGTATTGATTGAATAAAGAGATTGTTGTGGTTGTAATGTAGAAAATTGTAACATACATACTACCGGTCAAAAGTTTTAGAACACCTACTCATTCAAGGGTTTTTCTTTATTTTTACTATTTTATACATTGTAGAATGATGGTGAAGACATAAAAAATATGAAATAACACATATGGCATAATTTAGTAACCAAAAAAAGTTTGCCTTGATGACAGCTTTGCACACTCTTGGCATCCCTCCATCAACTTCACCTGGAATGCTTTTCCAGCAGTCTTGAAGGAGTTCCCACATATGCTGGGCACTTGTTGGCTGCTTTTCCTTCACTCTGCGGTCCAACTCATCCCAAACCGTCTCAATTGGGTTGAGGTCGGGTGATTGTGGAGGCCAGGTCATCTGATGCAGCACTCCATCACTCTCCTTCTTGGTCAAATAGCCCTTACACAGCCTGGGGGTGTGTTGGGTCATTGTCCTGTTGAAAAACAAATGATAGTCCCACTAAGCGCAAACCAGATGGGACGGCGTATTGCTGCAGAATGCTGTGGTAGCCATGCTGGTTAAGTGTGCCTTGAATTCTGAATAAATCACAGACAGTGTCACCAGCAAAGCAACCCCACACCATCACACCTCCTCCATGCTTCACATTGGGAACCCCACATGCGAAGATCATCCGTTCACCTACTCTGCGTCTCACAAAGATACGTCAGTTCTCAAAATCTCAAATCTGAAATTTGGACTCACCAGACCAAATGACAGATTTCCACCGGTCTAATGTCCATTCCTTGTGTTTCTTGGCCCAACAAAGTATCTTCTTTTTACTGGTGTCCATAAGTAGTGGCTTCTTTGCAGCAACTCAATCATAAAAGCCTGATTCAAGCAGTCTCCTCTGAATAGTTGATGTTGAGATGTGTCTGTTGCTTGAACTCTGTGAAGCATTTATTTAGGCTACAATTTCTGAGGCTGGTAACTATAAGGAACTTATCCTCTGCAGCAAAGGTAACTCTGGGTCTTTCTTTCCTGTGGCGGTCCTCATGAGAGCCAGTTTCATCATAGCGGTTGATGGTTTTTGCAACTGCACTTGAAGAAATGTTTAAAGTTCTTGAAATGTTCCGCTATCCTCTATATACCACCCCTACCTTGTCACAACACAACTGATTGGCTCTAACGCTTTAAGAAGGAAGAAATTCCACAAATGAACTTTTAAGAAGGCACACCTGTTAAATGAAATGCATTCCAGGTGACTACCCCATGAAGCTGGTTGAAAGAATGCCAAGAGTGTGCAAAGCTGAAATCATGGCTACTTTGAAGAATATCAAATATCAAATATAATTTGATTTGTTTAACACTTTTTTGGTTACTACATGATTATATGTGTTATTATAGAAACAATTTAGAAAAACCCTGGAATGAGTAGGTGTGTCCAAACTTTGACTGGTACTGTATGTAAATTGTACATTTATGTTTTTTTAATTTTTTAAAATGTTAAAAAAAAAAATAATAATAATAATTAAAAAAAATATATATATATATATATATATATATTTTTTTTTTGCTTTGTCATTATGGGGTATTGTGTGTAGATTGATGAGGGGGAAATTATTTCATCCCTTTTAGAATAAGGCTGAAAAGTAACAAAATGTGGTGAAAGTCAAGGGGTCTTAGATACTTTCTGAATGCACTGTATAATCTCAGACATAAATTACTGCATTTTACGACCATCCATAGAACATACTACAGTATTTGCCAATGAAACTGAATATCATGCACTCAGAAATGTAATTCCTCTGCTGAATGTGTAAAATACAAAAGTATACATATTTACATGTTATGATCCTGTGAAGGCTGTATTGAAAACATGAGATTTTTTTTGTCCAGCATTCACAAATATATATGTTTTCCATGGCACATAAGACACCTGTCAAATTTGTGCCTGTCTTTGTGGACTAATCCATTGAGAAGGCCACAGGGATGACACAGTCCAAGAATATGGGGATTGTGACTCTCTCTCCAGAATGTGCTCTCTCCCTCCATTTCATGGGTATTCATTGTCTCATAACTTCCTTGTGTGCATTGTTTGTGTCTATCAATTCCCTATATATATATAGATCACCAGTTGTAGCCTATATTTAAGGTTAATTCCCATAATTTCTAATCTACAATGTTTGTTTGGTTACAGTAATTTCTGTTAATACATTCAATGTATTATCAGGGCCTGAAAATGTACTTTTTGTTTAATTACCATATTTTCTCCAGCTAAAATTACACCAACAAAACAAAAAACAGATGAGCATGCTTTGTAATGTTTCAAAAACAAACATGTATTACTAGTAAGAAGTCATGTGGTATATTGTTTAACATACCATTTTTTTGTGACCTGAGCCTTTTAACCAGAATATCAAGATGAGACAAACATTTTCACCTGGCCCTTTAAGGGAGGGAGGTTACCGTGGTAACACTACTGGAGAGTCATGTCCATGTAAGAGTGAGAGTCTGACTAATAGCTGTATTGTCTTCTCTTCACTATCAGTTGAAACTCAAACATAGAAAAACAACCTAGTATGTGAACAAAACAATGTAAATAGCCAAGAAAGACAAGGACAAAGTCCCACTTCAGTAGACTTTCATTTCAAGTAAATTAGACCAACTTATACCTGTGCACAGCACTTCTAAAAATGAATCGTTCACTCAGCTCTCTACATGCGCACAGCCCCTTGCCAGGCAGTGTTGCAGCTCGAGGTGAGACAGGATTTGTAGTTTGTTGACTTTACCAGCTATTAAACAAAATGGCAGAAATACTTTGAAAACAGCTACTGCAGCATTTACTTTGCTACAAATTAGATCATACATTACTATTTGTATTCACAAATGCGAGTGAAATGCTCACGCTGTGGAGCCGTGACCAACCGCCAAGGTGGCTGGTGAAACAGACATCTTACCCACCAATACCAATATCGACCCGCAGGTGGCAGGTGTTCATTTTATTGTATTATTATTACAGTCATTTACATTTCTCATTGTTGGAGTGGACATGTGTTTTGAAGATCTCATAACCTGTGCTGCACTAGTGAAAATTATATTTATGAGTTTTGTCAATTTTAAATCGAATCAAATTGTGTTGGTCACATACACGTGTCATTGATTGTGGGCATTGTGTCAAGAAGCAGTTCGGCTTGGCAGGGATGTGTTTCGGCGGACACACGGCTCTAGACCTTCGTCTCCCCCAGGTCCGTACGGGGGTTGCATCGATGGGACAAGACTGTAACTACCAATTGGATTCCACGAAATTGGGGAGAAAAAGGGCAAAAAAAAAAAAGTAGGACTAGTCTACATGACCTGCGTGCAAATGTAGGCCTATAAATGTGCCAATTTGGAGATATCTGATAATATTTATCATTGTCTTAACTCACCACCACTAATAAACTGTGCAGCTTCTTGAAGTATATTTTTCTTCACCTCAAACAGCAAGTAAATGAAGACTGTTTTTAGAATCTACTGAGAATCACAATAATTCCTAAAAGTATTTGAACAATATTTCCAGATCTCTCCGTTTCAATGACCACTCCGCATGAAAGGGAAAATGTAATATCTGATCCAGTGGAAACGTCCTAAAATACCTGATTGTTTCTTATCCCTTGCATAAATAGCCTACAGCTGGTGCGGGAATATTGCAGATTAACCACAGACAATGATCTTGATATACAAGACTATTATACATTTAATTTAACTGTTCCACGAACATCTGCATATGAAAATCATAACTGGCACTCAGATTGGTAGAAATGTTAAGATAAATTGGCCCTCCAAATGGAAAAGGTTGCCGGCCGCTGGTGTAGCCTACTACCTACAACTTCAGGAGCATAACGGCAGAATCTGTGAAGGCCAGCCGCAGCGGGAGGAGGGTTCGGAACAGTTTTTTTCTTTCTGGTTAGGCTATCTTGATCTCTGACTCTCTCGAGTCATTTGTGTCTTAATTATTTAATGCAACAGCCGGATTAAAGCATCAGACAAATTCAGTACTTATAGCCTAGTTGATTTTCTTAAAACATATATGGAAAAATACACGTTTAAAAATTTAGACCAATCGAAGAAACGACTTCTTGTGGTCGACAAATTTTTTGTTGGTGTTGTCGGTGACAGCCCTAGTAGAAATGCAGGAAATGAGTTGTAGATGCCCAAAACAATTCTGAGGGAGGACACCCAGACCCACCGCCAGGTTATGCCCCCCCCCTCTTCTAAAGTTCAAAGTTGAGCCCCTGTGTTGTACACCAGTACAATATCCTTTACAACGCTGTTCCATGATAAGAAACAGACATAAAAAAGTTCCCTTTACACTGCATTTACCTCAATCTCTTACACAAACAATACCCATTCAGTTAACTGTATGTATACAGTATTAGGAAGGCATTTCTTACATGGAATAACAACTCAATATCATAAACAATTCTTACTGTGCTTCATTTCTCCTGTAAAACAGACAATGCCAATATAATTGACCTAAATCATATACCCCAGCAGAGTGCCTGTGACATCTTTACATGATATCTACCAACTAAACCGCTCTATGTGTGAGTCAACCTGACAGCAGTGAGACACCTTAAGCCCTTAAAGGGATTGACCGTGAAACACTGCCTTGTGCTGAGCCAAGACTGATATAAAACCTAACACATATTGTTAGCTGGTTAATGGCCTTGAGGTCATTGTCGGATAGACCATTTTTAACCTTTTACTACAGTGAGCTAAAACAGGGTCACACAGTGTTTCTTGGTAGTCTTTAACAAATCTACTGTGGAACAAAAGTAAACACCTCACAAAAATGGTTATGGGCTTATAAGAAAGAAGACACCTGTACAATGTCAGATATAGAGTTGAAATGTATTACATTTTGAGTTTGCATCCCAAATTTACACTTTATATACCTCACAGGAGACTGAAATATAAACAAAGCTGTTTGACATAAAAACATCGGATTTTCTGTGTAAAAAATAAAAACAAGTGTTTATTAATATATGAATAACATTTCACCCATGAGGCCACTTGGTCATCTGATTGCAGGAAAGTGCTACAGCAGTGTTAATTTTGTCAACAATAACTAAGACAAAACATATCTTCCCTGACGAAAACTAATGAAGATAATGAGACAAGATGCATTGAATAAACAATTAATATAACACAATTATTTTCATTTTAGTTGACGTAAATGTGACAAGATGAGAATTCCATGTGAGTCTAACGGACAGTCAATTTGACATGAAGCACCTTTTCATCTGTTTTGTCCAATCATAAGCATGCATGGCTTTGCAGAATATTTAATGCAATCCTCTCATTGGCAGAATTAACATGCCCGGCTCTCCCACCAGCTCCTGGGCGGTCACTTCAGTCACTCGTCAATCTTTTGAACTGAGGCGCAGCAAGGACACTTCAATTGTAACTAACCTAAATTAAAAACAATAATGTTTACTTTCTCTTACTTTCATGTAGGGCATTTTTTATTTGATCACATCTGTGTTGCCGTTATTGCGGTCCGCAAATGCGAGTGCAGTTGTTTTTGAAAAGATTTGGAAATATAAATTTTATGAATATTAGGAGTACAGGAATATTTCTGGCATTGTTCGAAAGCTCAGATTGTACCCTATTTATGGGAATCAATGTTATTTACCCCAATCCTAAGGTTACAATGGGAATAAAAGAGCTGTATGCCTAAATTGTTTAACCTGTAGCCAATGTTTTATAGCCTAGGCTCGAGCTTTTGCTCGCCTGAGGTAGAGTATCTCATGATAAGCAGTAGACCACACTATTTACCAAGAGAGTTTATCTATATTTTTCATAGCTGTATAAGGCCATAAGCAAATAAGAAAATTCTCATCCAGAGGTGGCGCTCCTAGTGGCCTGGGACTTTAATGCAAGGAAACTTAAATCCATTTTACCAAAATTTCTACCAGCATGTTAAATGTGCAACCAGAGGAAAAAAACTCAAAACAACTTTTACCCCACACACAGAGATGCGAACAAAGCTCTCCCTTGCCCTCCATTTGGCAAATCTGACCATAACTCTATCCTCCTGATTCCTGCTTACAAGCAAAAACGAAAGCAGGAAGCACCAGTGACTCGCTCAAGTAGTCAGATGACGCAGATGATAAGCTACAGGATGTTTTCGCTAACACAGACTGGAATATGTTCCGGGATTGAGGAAGACATCACATCAGTCACTGGCTTCATCAAAAAGTTCATTGATGACATCGTCCCCACAGTGACTGTACGTACATACCCCAACCAGAAGCCATGGATTATAGGCAACATCCTCACTGAGCTAAAGGGTAGAGCTGCCGCTTTCAAGGAATGGGACTCTATCCTGGACGCTTATAAGAAATTCTGCTATGCCCTCCGATGAACCATCAAACAGACAAAGCATCAATACAGGACTAAGATTGAATCATACAACACCGGCGCCGACGCTCGTCGTTTTGGCAGGGCTTGCAAACAATTACGGACCACAAAGGGAAGCACAGCCGAGAGCTGCCCAGTGACACGAGCCTACCAGACAAGCTAAATATGCTCGCGTCGAGGCAAGCAACACTGAAGCATGCACGTGAGCATCAGCTGTTCTGGACGACTGTGTGATCACACTCTCCGTAGCCAACGTGAGCAAGGCCTTTAAACAGGTCAACATTCACAAAGGCCGCAGGGTCAGACGGAATACCAGGACATGTACTCCGAGCATGCGCTGACCAACATTTTCTACCTGACCCTGACTGAGTCTGTAATACCAACATGTTTCAAGCAGACCACCATAGTTAATGTGCCCAAGAACACCAAAGTAGCCTGCCTAAATGACTAATGACCCATAGCACTGCCTTCCGTAGCCATGAAGTGCTTTGAAAGGCTGGTCATGGCTCACATCAACATCATTATCCCAGAAACCCTAGACCCACTCCAATTTGCATACCGCCCCAACAGATCCACAGATGATGCAATCTCTATCGCACTCCACAATGCCTTTTCCCACCTGGACAATGACCGTTCCACAGGTGCATGTTCATTAATTGTTTATGGTTCATTGAACAAGCATGGGAAACAGTGTTTAAACCCTTTACAATGAAGATCTGTGAAGTTATTTGTATTTTTACGAATTATCTTTGAAAGACAGGGTCCTGAAAAAGGGACGCTTCTTTTTTTGCTGAGTTTGCATACTTAATGAGTATATATTACATACTATATACCATTAGTTTATTTTAGTATACTGTAAACTAACGGTATCGTTTCAGTTGAGCGTACTAGAGCTTTGCCTGTCTATAGGAAGTTGATGCTGTTGCTATGTAACCTTTTGCTAGCTTTTTAGCATAACAAATTACTAGCTAAATATTTAAAGATTTCGGGTGTGTTTGTAAATTCAATCTGGAGTGCCAGAGCGTGCTCTGGGCGTTCGTAAATCCAGAGCGTTGTTAGATTGTCCGTTCGTAAATTCAGAGCATTTCGCTCTCGAAGCGTTCAGAGCACACACTGGACACACTGGCCGAGGAGTAGCGCTGATCTGAGCGTTCAACAGCACCCAAGCTAACTGGCTAGCGTTGGCTAGCTATTTCCAAACAAATGAGAGAACACCTCACTCTGACCATTTTACTCTCTCTAGCAGAGCTGGTAAGGCTATTTTCATGATATCTAGAGCATTGGTGACTGTAACTGTGTTGCAGGCAATAATTTAATTTCTCTTTATTTTGCAGACATTTACTGACACCGACCATATTCAGCGGGTGTTGAACGTTCGTAAATTCATCAGTTATTCTGCGTGAGAGTGCTCTGAAATCGGAGTAGATAGCCAGAATTAACATTTACATTACATTACATTTACATTTAAGTCATTTAGCAGACGCTCTTATCCAGAGCGACTTACAAATTGGTGCATTCACCTTATGATATCCAGTGGAACAACCACTTTACAATAGTGCATCTAACTCTTTTAAGGGGGGGGGGGGTTAGAAGGATTACTTTATCCTATCCTAGGTATTCCTTAAAGAGGTGGGGTTTCAGGTGTCTCCGGAAGGTGGTGATTGACTCCGCTGACCTGGCGTCGTGAGGGAGTTTGTTCCACCATTGGGGTGCCAGAGCAGCGAACAGTTTTGACTGGGCTGAGCGGGAACTGTACTTCCTCAGAGGTAGGGAGGCGAGCAGGCCAGAGGTGGATGAACGCAGTGCCCTTGTTTGGGTGTAGGGCCTGATCAGAGCCTGAAGGTACGGAGGTGCTGTTCCCCTCACAGCTCCGTAGGCAAGCACCATGGTCTTGTAGCGGATGCGAGCTTCAACTGGAAGCCAGTGGAGAGAGCGGAGGAGCGGGGTGACGTGAGAGAACTTGGGAAAGTTGAACACCAGACGGGCTGCGGCGTTCTGGATGAGTTGTAGGGGTTTAATGGCACAGGCAGGGAGCCCAGCCAACAGCGAGTTGCAGTAATCCAGACGGGAGATGACAAGTGCCTGGATTAGGACCTGCGCCGCTTCCTGCGTGAGGCAGGGTCGTACTCTGCGAATGTTGTAGAGCATGAACCTACAGGAACGGGTCACCGCCTTGATGTTAGTTGAGAACGACAGGGTGTTGTCCAGGATCACGCCAAGGTTCTTAGCACTCTGGGAGGAGGACACAATGGAGTTGTCAACCGTGATGGCGAGATCATGGAACGGGCAGTCCTTCCCCGGGAGGAAGAGCAGCTCCGTCTTGCCGAGGTTCAGCTTGAGGTGGTGATCCGTCATCCACACTGATATGTCTGCCAGACATGCAGAGATGCGATTCACCACCTGGTTATCAGAGGGGGGAAAGGAGAAGATTAATTGTGTGTCGTCTGCATAGCAATGATAGGAGAGACCATGTGAGGATATGACAGAGCCAAGTGACTTGGTGTATAGCGAGAATAGGAGAGGGCCTAGAACAGAGCCCTGGGGGACACCAGTGGTGAGAGCACGTGGTGCGGAGACAGATTCTCGCCACGCCACCTGGTAGGAGCGACCTGTCAGGTAGGACGCAATCCAAGCGTGGGCCGCGCCGGAGATGCCCAGCTCGGAGAGGGTGGAGAGGAGGATCTGATGGTTCACAGTATCAAAGGCAGCCGATAGGTCTAGAAGGATGAGAGCAGAGGAGAGAGAGTTAGCTTTAGCAGTGCGGAGCGCCTCCGTGACACAGAGAAGAGCAGTCTCAGTTGAATGACTAGTCTTGAAACCTGACTGATTTGGATCAAGAAGGTCATTCTGAGAGAGATAGCAGGAGAGCTGGCCAAGGACGGCACGTTCAAGAGTTTTGGAGAGAAAAGAAAGAAGGGATACTGGTCTGTAGTTGTTGACATCGGAGGGATCGAGTGTAGGTTTTTTCAGAAGGGGTGCAACTCTCGCTCTCTTGAAGACGGAAGGGACGTAGCCAGCGGTCAAGGATGAGTTGATGAGCGAGGTGAGGTAAGGGAGAAGGTCTCCGGAAATGGTCTGGAGAAGAGAGGAGGGGATAGGGTCAAGCGGGCAGGTTGTTGGGCGGCCGGCCGTCACAAGACGCGAGATTTCATCTGGAGAGAGAGGGGAGAAAGAGGTCAAAGCACAGGGTAGGGCAGTGTGAGCAGAACCAGCGGTGTCGTTTGACTTAGCAAACGAGGATCGGATGTCGTCGACCTTCTTTTCAAAATGGTTGACGAAGTCATCAGCAGAGAGGGAGGAGGGGGGAGGAGGGGGAGGAGGATTCAGGAGGGAGGAGAAGGTGGCAAAGAGCTTCCTAGGGTTAGAGGCAGATGCTTGGAATTTAGAGTGGTAGAAATTGGCTTTAGCAGCAGAGACAGAAGAGGAGAATATAGAGAGGAGGGAGTGAAAGGATGCCAGGTCCGCAGGGAGGCGAGTTTTCCTCCATTTCCGCTCGGCTGCCCGGAGCCCTGTTCTGTGAGCTCGCAATGAGTCGTCGAGCCACGGAGCAGGAGGGGAGGACCGAGCCGGCCTGGAGGATAATTAATTAACAATTAATTATTATAGATTAGATTAACAATGCCCATTGAAACACACAAGGACTATACCACTTAGCTAAGAATTATGTGAATAATCAAGTCAATAAATGTTTGGTAGCAGATAGTAAATATACTTTCTGGCAAGTTTGATGTATTAGTAGCCAACTAACAATAGGTAAGTAGCTAACATACTTGTACATACTGTAATGCTATGTGGTTCGTAAGGATAGCGTAGCTAACAAATTGTCAGACAAAATAATCTGTAACGTAACTTATTTGAAAAGTCAATACTTTATTACATTGCTCAACATTTTCTTAACATTTGTCATAATTAGTTAAAGCAATGAATTTGTATCCGCTCTCGTCGGACTTCGGCTGCATATTTTCCGCCATTTTCTTCAAATCTGAAAACCACGCACATTTTCTGGAGAATTGCATTATGGGCCCTAAAAGCACAGAAATAGTGTCTACTGCATGTATACTTTGTATTTTGGCGAATTTAGTACAACATCCGGGAACTTTTGGCATACTAACTATATCCATACTATGACCAATAAGCATACTATATACTCAATTTGCGTCACAAATAGTATGGTTAGTGCGGTTAGTATAAGTATTCGAACTTAGTTTAAGACTAAAACTATACCTAAAATATCTGACAAAATTAACACGGGTTTAAAGGGGAAGTTCGGGATTTTACAAGTTGATGTTAGATGTTGCCTCACCCTCAGGGTAGTCTACTGGCCAGGAGGAACCATGCTTCGGTTTTCTGTAAATAGCCACTACAAAATTCAGCTAACTTTATCCACATTAGCTAAACATCTAAATGGGAGTGATAGGGGGATGTGTACAATTGTCAGAATTTCATGGCCAAATCAACTGAAATCAATTCAAATCAACTCCATACTTGGTTTGTTTTGGCCATTAATTAAAAGGCAAACACATGCCTTTATCACTTCCATTGATTGCTAGCTAGTGGTGGCTAAAGTTCGCCGAAGTTTGGGAAATGGCCAAATTTAGATTTCCGCCTAAATAGACATACCCAAAAGTAACTGCTATTCATGTGTAATTACATGATTCTGACATGCCAATACTTGGTATATTTGGAAAGAAAACATCTGGGAGTTTATGAGGAAATGATCAGAAGATAGATAGGAGTTACATAGTTCAGAATACATAAGATCAAGCACACACAAAATAACATTTATTTTTATTTTTAAAGGAATCTTTCATTGACAACATAAAAGTGAATTATTGATGCCCAGAGCTGGAAACACATCAGATGACTTCCACAATGTGAACAATATCAGAAAAAAATGGGATTGATAGACCTAACAACTAGAAATGGGCAGATGTTTTAGTAAGTGGTGTCAAGTGTGGTCACGGGACGTTTCCAAGTGTCCCTAAACCTCTCCAAAGTGGCATATGTAAGTAAATTAGATAATTCCAGTGCTATTACATATTTGCAATCCCTAAATGCTATTTGTTCAGTATAAAAACACAATTTCTACCATATCAACCTCACTTAAACAGCTCCAACAATCGTCTTACTTTCAGCCATTCATCAGTCATTTGTGTAAGTGTGCATGTTGAGTGTCCTTCACTAAAAGCGTGCTGAAAGTCAGTTGTTAATTTGTTTACTGTGAAATAGCATTGTATCTGGTTAAACACAATTTTTTCCAAAAGTTTACTAAGGGTTGGTAACGGGGTGATTGGTTGACTATTTGAGCCAGTAAAGGGGGCTTTACTATTCTTGGGTAGCGGAATTACTTTTTCTTTCCTCCAGACCCGAGGGCACACACTATCCTGTAGGCTTAGATCGAAGAGATGGCAAAAATGATTGGTAATATTGTGGCAATGTTAGCCAGTTGAGCTAAAGCCTGCATGTCTTGGGCTAGTAACCGAAAGGTTGCTGGATCGAATCCCCGAGCTGACAAGGTAAAAATCTGTTGTTCTGCCCCTGAGCAAGGCAGTTAACCCAGTGTTCCCCGGTCGCCGATGATGTGGATGTCAATTAAGGCAGCCCCCCACACCTCTCTGATTCAGAGGGGTTGGGTTAAATGCGGAAGACACATTTCAGTTGAATGCATTCAGTTGTACAACTAACTAGGTACCCCCCTTTCCTTTATTGAGGTTTCAGTCAAGGTGAATCCTCACACAAGCATGGTTCACCACCCACCTCCGTTACGGTGGCTAAATTCGTTGACAGGACTTTGTGAACTTCAGTGGCATCAATTCCCTCTTTCTAAGGTGTTGTTAGCAACTGATCTCTAGGGAGTCAAACCCAACAGCCTTAAATCACAAACCCAACAGTGTTTTGAGTTGTGGGTAAGTATAACCCAAAGTACACACCAAAACACAGGGGTGTTCAAAGTGACCTTACAGAGTGTTTAATAAGCAGTAAACCAGGCATTTCAAGAGCCTGTCCACAGCGTTTTATGGGTGTATCAGCCTGCACTACCAGTATGCTCTTCCCTGTATGCTGGTTGCCTCCTCTGTAGTGCTCATCATTAAACCATTGTTAGTCACGTAAGAAAAACACTCTTCAAGTAAACCATTGTCAGTCATGTAAGAAAAACACTCTTCAAGTAACCTATATTGAGTTTTATAGGCATAGTAGTGTCCAGCCTTTATTTGAGTCCTTTCCAGGACCATCCTCTTTAGAGAAATCATGCTTTATACGTTGCAACAACAAAAACACTTTTTTCCCCCAGTCTGAATATTCCTTAAACATAGTTGATCATTTTGGCCTTAGAATTTCAAATTCCATTGGTTAATTCGATTTTTTGCGCTTTGACCCATAAACGAGCTACAAACCTGTCTATCCCTTGTTTTCACAATACAGTGGGGAGAACAAGTATTTGATACACTGCCGATTTTGCAGGTTTTCCTACTTACAAAGCATGTAGAGGTCTGTAATTTTTATCATAGGTACACTTCAACTATGAGAGACGGAATCTAAAACAAAAATCCAGAAAATCACATTGTATGATTTTTAAGTAATTAATTTGCATTTTATTGCATGACATAAGTATTTGATACATCAGAAAAGCAGAACTTAATATTTGGTAGAGAAACCTTTGTTTGCAATTACAGAGATCATACGTTTCCTGTAGTTCTTGACTAGGTTTGCACACACTGCAGCAGGGATTTTGGCCCACTCCTCCCTACAGATCATCTCCAGATCCTTCAGGTTTCGGGGCTGTCGCTGGGCAATACGGACTTTCAGCTCCCTCCAAAGATTTTCTATTGGGTTCAGGTCTGGAGACTGGCTAGGCCACTCCAGGACCTTGAGATGCTTCTTACGGAGCCACTCCTTAGTTGCCCTGGCTGTGTGTTTTGGGTCGTTGTCATGCTGGAAGACCCAGCCATGACCCATCTTCAATGCTCTTACTGAGGGAAGGAGGTTGTTGGCCAAGATCTCGCGATACATGACCCCATCCATCCTCTCCTCAATACAGTGCAGTCGTCCTGTCCCCTTTGCAGAAAAGCATCCCCAAAGAATGATGTTTCCACCTCCATGCTTCACGGTTGGGATGGTGTTCTTGGGGTTGTACTCATCCTTCTTCTTCCTCCAAACACGGTGAGTGGAGTTTAGACCAAAAAGCTCTATTTTTGTCTCATCAGACCACATGACCTTCTCCCATTCCTCCTCTGGATCATCCAGATGGTCATTGGCAAACTTCAGACGGGCCTGGACATGCGCTGGCTTGAGCAGGGGGACCTTGCGTGCGCTGCAGGATTTTAATCCATGACGGCGTAGTGTGTTACTAATGGTTTTCTTTGAGACTGTGGTCCCAGCTCTCTTCAGGTCATTGACCAGGTCCTGCCGTGTAGTTCTGGGCTGATCCCTCACCTTCCTCATGATCATTGATGCCCCACGAGGTGAGATCTTGCATGGAGCCCCAGACCGAGGGTGATTGACCGTCATCTTGAACTTCTTCCATTTTCTAATAATTGCGCCAACAGTTGTTGCCTTCTCACCAAGCTGCTTGCCTATTGTCCTGTAGCCCATCCCAGCCTTGTGCAGGTCTACAATTCTATCCCTGATGTCCTTACACAGCTCTCTGGTCATGGCCATTGTGGAGAGGTTGGAGTCTGTTTGATTGAGTGTGTGGACAGGTGTCTTTTATACTGGTAACGAGTTCAAACAGGTGCAGTTAATACAGGTAATGAGTGGAGAACAGGAGGGCTTCTTAAAGAAAAACTAACAGGTCTGTGAGAGCCGGAATTCTTACTGGTTGGTAGGTGATCAAATACTTACGTCATGCAATAAAATGCAAATGAATTACTTAAAAATCATACAATGTAATTTTCTGGATTTTTGTTTTAGATTCCGTCTCTCACAGTTGAAGTGTACCTATGATAAAAATTACAGACCTCTACATGCTTTGTAAGTAGGAAAACCTGCAAAATTGGCAGTGTATCAAATACTTGTTCTCCCCACTGTATATGCATTAAAGCATTAAAAAAGGGGTTACTAGATTCTGAAATGACATCTCTTCCTTTTTTTCCCCAAGATCTGCTGCCCTGTGTTTATAACATTTTATGTATATTGACTGCCAGATACTTTCAATGCAGGCAAGGTTGGGAAAAAGGGGGATCCCAACCAATAAATACAGAATTCTGGCAGCCCCAAAAGTAGGTAAGCACATTCTTGAGGTGTTGTCAGATGTGTATCGTAACTCACTTGGGTGAATCATTTTGTCTTTAAAAAGGGGAGTGTTATGGTCTTACCTGTCCATATTCAGTAGCGAAAACCACCACTCCTCCAGAGCAAGAGGAAACAGTGCTGGGGAGGTACTGTTCTTCCTCGCGTAACCACACACGAGCGCCCTGTGTAAAAAAGACAAATAGTCACCATTGAGACTAGTGTCTCTTTTTCAAGGGAGCACTGCATACACAATTTCATAGAACAAAAAAATTGAATACTATAGAATAAAGTAAAATACAGCACAACACAAATTTTACAAATAGCGCAAATTACTAAATTACTGTAAATTCACATGGCCATACTTCCTAGACTCGTATTCACTCAGCAACTGGAACGTCTTAATAGGAACATTAAACAACTGGAAAGTAAGGTTCCTAAACTTGTAATGAATATAATCAACTGATATAATCTTGCAAAACTCAACATCACAGACCACAACATCAAACAATCAAAAAACGAACTTTTAGTATAGCAAAAAACAAACTGCCCAGTTATAACAATAAAATCACACTGGTCTTTGTTTTATCACCTCAGATATACAGTACCAGTCAAAAGTTTGGACACACCAACTCATTCAAGGGTTTTCCTTTATTCATACTATTTTCTACATTGTAGAATAATAGTGAAGACATCAAAACCATGAAATAACGAGTGACGAAATAACGAATAACGAATGAGATTTGAGATTCTTCAAAGTAGCCACCCATTGCCTTGATGACAGTGACTTTCAACGTGGCACTGTCATAGGATGACACCTTTCCAGCAAGCCAGTTCGTAAAATGTTTGCCCTGCTAGAGCTGCCCCGATTAACGCTACAGCATATAATGACATGCTAGACGATTCTGAGCTTCCAACTTTGTGGCAACAGTTTGGAGAACGCCCTTTCCTGTTTCCTGCATGACAATTCCCCAACAAAGCAAGGTCCATACAGAAATGGTTTGTCGAGATCGTTGTGGAAGAACTTGACTGGCCTGCACAGAGCCATAACCTCAACCCCATCGAAATCCTTTGGGATGAATTGGAATGCCAACTGCGAGCCAGACCTAACCAACTGACAACATCCGTGCCCGACCTCACTAATGCTCTTTTGGCTGAATGAAAGCAAGTCCCCGGAGCAATGTTTGAACTTCTAGTGGAAAGCCTTCCCAGAAGACTGGAGGCTGCTATGCCAGCAAAAGGGGGACCAACTCCATATTAATGCCCATGATTTTGGAATGAGATGTTCGACAACCGGTGTCCACATACTTTTGATCATGTAGTATAGCATTTAGCAAAAAAAAACATGATTACTTGTCTCTCTGAAATGAAACCATCAAGTGATAGACATGTATTTGTTTAAAATCTGTCATTGAACAACCCCATTCCATGATTAGATAGTGAAAAAACACACCAATATCTTTCAAATCAAATCAAATGGTATTTGTCACATGCGCCGAATACAACAGGTGTAGACCTTACCGGGAAATGCTTACTTAAAAGCCCTTAACCAACAATGCAGTTCAAGAAATAGAGTTAAGAAAATATTTACAAATAAACTAAAGTACATTTTTTAAATAAAAGTAACACAATAAAATAACAATAACGAGGCAATATAGAACCGATTCAATGTGCGGGGGTACAGGTTAGTCGAGACAAAGTCGAGACAATTTCTACATGTAGGTAGGGGTAAAGTGACTATGCATTGATAATAAAGGGTGAGAAGCAGCAGTGTAAAAACAAAATCAAAGGGGGGGGGGGGGGGGGGGTCAATGTAAATAGTCCGGGTGTGTAACGGGTGTCGTCGTCGGAAGAGACCAAGGCGCAGCGTTCTTTGAGTTCTACATAATTGAATAATGAAGTGAAACTTAGAAAGGACTAAACAATAAAGAATAACAACGACCGAACAGCTTCGATGTGTAAACTTCCTGCACACAAACAAAGAACAAGATCCCACACAGAAGGAGGGAAAAGGGCTGCCTAAGTATGAGCCCCAATCAGAGACAACGATAGACAGCTGCCTCTGATTGGGAACCACACTCGGCCAGAAACAAAGAAACACAAAACCTAGAAATAAAGAACATAGAATGCCCACCCAAATCACACCCTGACCAAACCAAATAGAGACTAAAAAAGGCTCTCTAAGGTCAGGGCGTGACAGGGTGGCCATTTGATTAATTGTTCAGCAGTCTTATGGCTTGGGGTGACTGTAGGTGGATTAATAATTTCTTTAAACAATAAAATATAATTTACCCACATTTCTGAAAATGTATACGTGCATTCAGAAAGTATTCGGACCCCTTGACTATTTTCAAATTTTGTAACGTTACAGCCTTATTCTAAACTGAATTAAATAAATAAAAATCCTCATCAATCTACACACAACACCCCATAATGACAAAGTAAAAACAGGTTTGGAGAAATATTTACAAATATATAAAAAAAATATAAAAAAATACCTTATTTACATAAGTATTCATACCCTTTGGTATGAGACTCGAAATTGAGCTCAAGTGCATCCTGTTTCCATTGATCATCCTTGAGATGTTTCTAAAACTTGATTGGAGTCCACCTTTGGTCAATTCAAATGATTGGACATGATTTGGAAAGGCACACGCCTGTGTATATAAGGTCCCACAGTTGACAGTGCATGTCAGAGCAAAAACTAAGTCATGAGGTCAAAGAAATTGTCAGTAGAGCTCCGAGACAGGATGGTGTTGAGGCACAGATCTGGGCAAGGGTAACAACAACAACAAAAACACAGTGGCCTCCATCATTCTTAAATGGAAGAAGTTTGGAAACACCAACATTTTTCCTAGAGCTGACCAAACTGAGCAATCGGGGGAGAAGTGCTTTGGTCAGGGAAGTGACCAAGAACCCGATGGTCACTCTGACTGAGCTCAAGAGTTCCTCTGTGCAGATGGCGGAGATGGCAGAACCTTCCATAAGGACAAACATCTCTGCAGCACTCCACCAATCAGGCCTTTATGGTAGAGCGGGCAGACGGAAGCCACTCCTCAGTAAAAGGCACCTAAAGGACTCTCAGACAATGAGAAACAAGATTCTCTGGTCTGATGAAACCAAGATTGGACTCTTTGGACTGAAAGTCTCGAGGAAATCTGGCACCATCCCTACGGTGAAGCATGGTGGTGGCAGGCATCATGCTGTGGGGATGTTTTTCAGCGTCAGGGACTGGGAGACCAGTCAGGATTGAGGAAAAGATTAATGGAGCAAAGTACAGAAAGATCCTTGATGAAAATCTGCTCCAGAGCGCTCAGGACCTCGGACTGGGGCAAAGGTTCACCTTCCAACAGGACAACGACTCTAAGCACACAGCCAAGACAACGCAGGAGTGGCTTTAGGACAAGTCTCTGAATGTCCTTAAGTGGCCCAGCCAGAGCCCGGACTTGAACACGATCGAACATCTCTGGAGAGACCTAAAAATAGCTGTGCAGTGACACTCCTCTTCCAATCTGACATAGCTTGAGAGAATATGCAGAGAAGAATGGGAGAAACTAAATTCAGGTGTGCCAAGCTTGTAGTGTCATACCCAAGAAGACCCGAGGCTGTAATCGCTGCTAAAGATGCTTCAACAAAGTACTGTGTAAAAGTCTGAATACTTATGTAAATGTGATATTTCATTTTTTAAATATTTTTTTAATACATTTGCAAACATTTCTAAAAACCTGATTTTGCTTTGTCATTATGGGGTATTGTGTGTGGATTGATGAGGGGGGGAAATGATTTCATCCATTTTAGAATAAGGCTGTAAAATCAAGGGGTCTGAAAACATTCCGAATGCACTGTATATAGCATTTTGGAATGAAACTCTTACACATTGCAGCTTTGAACTTCTGAACCCCCTTACACGGAATGCTCATTATCAAAAACTCCCGTGTATGTCACAGCGGCTGATGACTAATCGCTTTTGACAGGCAGCTGCATTGCCCTCTCTGCATAGCGTTGACCTTTCCCTTAGCCAATAGGGTCACAGCTGTCGGGAACTGGGAAACGTATTACGGATTCAGGTTACAGGAGGTTTATACCTGGGGCACACTTCAGCACACTCAGGAGAGCAGTAAACATTGTCGTATATTGAGGCCTTTAATGAGCGTGGACGATTGTGGTGGAACACTACTTCCGAAGAGGCTTCTATCTAATGTGACCTAGAGGTTTTGTGCTTTTTTTGTTGTTGTGAATGTTCACATCTTTACAGCTGGATAATTACTAATTACTCAAGTTGTTTTTTTCTCCGTGAGCCCAACTTGGAACTGGCAACCCACTGGACATACGTTTTTACTGGGTGTATATGAACAGAAGTAGAAGTGTGTCAAATATTACTGTTCTCAAATGTTTAATTCCAGCTGATCGGAGGTCTCTTTAGCTATTCACCGCCTGATGCCAAAGCTACACTTGGGATATGAAAAACTGATCCTAGATAAGAGCTTATAGAGGCAATCTCTGCCAAGAGCGATCCACTGCCCTCACTTTGACTCTCAGACAACGAGTTTCACTTTGCACATACTATGACCACTATCAGTCAGGCAGTCAATAATCTCATATCTTTGAATTAAATGAAAATTAATGGATGTCGTTCTTTTTTTCTTCTGTTTTAAGCTCAAGCTGCCCTCTAGCAGTTCCCCCCTGCCCATGAAGAGAGTAGCTTTGTACCAAACCAAATAACTAGGAGGCCTCCGGTGATGCCTCTTAAATGCATAGCCATATGTGTGCTGTACCCATTAGTGTGACCGGCCAATGTTAATGAGAAAAACATACTGCGCTTTTTGAAGAATGGTTTGGCAAGGGCCAGGGGGGTCCCCCTATTGAACTGAGCCAATGATTGACCCCTGACCCCTGACCAATAAGCCCTACACCTGACTGACTATGATGACTAGCTGAGTTCTGTCTGAACCGGCATCTGACTGAGAAGAGATGAAAGGAAGAGAGAGATAGAGAGGAATTCCAACTGTTCCCCCTTCACCTACCCACCCACCCAGCCAACCACCAACCCACACAGGTTGCATGTCTACCCTATCAGCAGTGTATCAATGGAGAGCAGTAAGTTGTTCTAATCTAAACCCTCGACAGACTCCCGCTGAAGAGAGAAAACACACACGTTAGAAGAACAAGGGATCACCTAGGAAGAGATAAATCTGGACTACAGGGGAAACTCATAAAGGAACACATCTTTCGATATGAGAAATGTGACTGATTAACTTTATTCAAAGCAATAGGATTTCAGAGATTTTAGAGAAAAATAAGTATTTTAAAATTAGTTTACAAAACATTAAGAGCACCTGCTCTTTATATGATATACAGTGCCTTGCAAAAGTATTCATCCCCCGTGGCGTTTTAATATTTTTTTTTGCATTACAACATGTAATTTAAATGGATTTTTATTTGGACCTCATGTGATGGACATACACAAAATAATCCAAATTGGTGAAGTGAAATGAAAAAAAATAATTAGTAAAAAAAAAAAATCTATGTAAAAACGGAAAGATGGTGCGTGCATATGTATTCACACCCTTTGCTATGGAGCCCCTAAATATGATCTGGTGCAACCAATTACCTTCAGAAGTCACATAATTAGTTAAATAAAGTCTACCTGTGTGCAATCTAAGTGTCACATGATCTGTCACACGATCTCAGTATATATATATATACAGTGGGGAGAACAAGTATTTGATACACTGCCGATTTTGCAGGTTTTCCTACTTACAAAGCATGTAGAGGTCTGTACTTTTTATCATAGGTACACTTCAACTGTGAGAGACGGAATCTAAAACAAAAATCCAGAAAATTACATTGTATGATTTTTAAGTAATTCATTTGCATTTTATTGCATGACGTAAGTATTTGATCACCTACCAACCAGTAAGAATTCCGGCTCTCACAGACCTGTTAGTTTTTCTTTAAGAAGCCCTCCTGTTCTCCACTCATTACCTGTATTAACTGCACCTGTTTGAACTCGTTACCAGTATAAAAGACACCTGTCCACACACTCAATCAAACAGACTCCAACCTCTCCACAATGGCCATGACCAGAGAGCTGTGTAAGGACATCAGGGATAGAATTGTAGACCTGCACAAGGCTGGGATGGGCTACAGGACAATAGGCAAGCAGCTTGGTGAGAAGGCAACAACTGTTGGCGCAATTATTAGAAAATGGAAGAAGTTCAAGATGACGGTCAATCACCCTCGGTCTGGGGCTCCATGCAAGATCTCACCTCGTGGGGCATCAATGATCATGAGGAAGGTGAGGGATCAGCCCAGAACTACACGGCAGGACCTGGTCAATGACCTGAAGAGAGCTGGGACCACAGTCTCAAAGAAAACCATTAGTAACACACTACGCCGTCATGGATTAAAATCCTGCAGCGCACGCAAGGTCCCCCTGCTCAAGCCAGCGCATGTCCAGGCCCGTCTGAAGTTTGCCAATGACCATCTGGATGATCCAGAGGAGGAATGGGAGAAGGTCATGTGGTCTGATGAGACAAAAATAGAGCTTTTTGGTCTAAACCCCACTCACCGTGTTTGGAGGAAGAAGAAGGATGAGTACAACCCCAAGAACACCATCCCAACCGTGAAGCATGGAGGTGGAAACATCATTCTTTGGGGATGCTTTTCTGCAAAGGGGACAGGACGACTGCACTGTATTGAGGAGAGGATGGATGGGGTCATGTATCGCGAGATCTTGGCCAACAACCTCCTTCCCTCAGTAAGAGCATTGAAGATGGGTCATGGCTGGGTCTTCCAGCATGACAACGACCCAAAACACACAGCCAGGGCAACTAAGGAGTGGCTCCGTAAGAAGCATCTCAAGGTCCTGGAGTGGCCTAGCCAGTCTCCAGACCTGAACCCAATAGAAAATCTTTGGAGGGAGCTGAAAGTCTGTATTGCCCAGCGACAGCCCCGAAACCTGAAGGATCTGGAGATGATCTGTAGGGAGGAGTGGGCCAAAATCCCTGCTGCAGTGTGTGCAAACCTAGTCAAGAACTACAGGAAACGTATGATCTCTGTAATTGCAAACAAAGGTTTCTCTACCAAATATTAAGTTCTGCTTTTCTGATGTATCAAATACTTATGTCATGCAATAAAATGCAAATTAATTACTTAAAAATCATACAATGTGATTTTCTGGATTTTTGTTTTAGATTCCGTCTCTCATAGTTGAAGTGTACCTATGATAAAAATTACAGACCTCTACATGCTTTGTAAGTAGGAGAACCTGCAAAATCGGCAGTGTATCAAATACTTGTTCTCCCCACTGTATATATACACCTGTTCTGAAAGGCCCAAGAGTCTGCAACACCACCAAGCAAGGGGCACCACCAAGCAAGTGGCACCATGAAGACCAAGGAGCTCTCCAAACAGGTCAGGTACAAAGTTGTGGAGAAGTACAGATCAGGGTTGGGTTATAAGAAAATATCAGAAACTTTGAACATCCCACAGAGCACCATTAAATCCATTATTAAAAAATGGAAAGAATATGGCACCACAACAAACCTGCCAAGAAAGGGCCGCCCACCAAAACTCACAGACCAGGCAAGGAGGGCATTAATCAGATAGGCAACAAAGAGACCTAAGACAACCCTGAAGGAGCTGCAAAGCTCCACAGCGGAGATTGTAGTATCTGTCCATAGGACCACTTTAAGCCGTACACTCCACAGAGCTGGGCTTTATGGAAGAGTGGCCAGAAAAAAATCCATTACTTAAAGAAAAAAATAAGCAAACACGTTTGGTCTTCACCAAAAGGCATGTGGGACACTCCCCAAACATATGGAAGAAGGTACTCTGGTCAGATGAGACTACAATTTAGCTTTTTGGCCATCAAGTAAAACACTATGTCTGGCGCCAACCCAAAACCTCTCATCACCCCGAGAACACCATCCTTACAGTGAAGCATGGTGGTGGCAGGGACTGGGAACTGGGCAGAATTGAAGGAATGATGGATGGCGCTAAATACAGGGAAATTCTTGAGGGAAACCTGTTTCAGTCTTCCATTGATTTGACTGGGACGGAGGTCCGCCTTCCAGCAGGACAATGACCCTAAGCATTCTGCTAAAGCAATACTCGGGTGGTTTAAGGGGAAACATTTAAATGTCTTGGAATGGCCTAATCAAAGCCCAGACCTCAATCCAGTTGAGAATCTGTTGTATGACTTAAAGATTGCTGTACACTAGCGGAACCCATCCAACTTGAAGGAGCTGGAGCAGTTTTGCCTTGAAGAATGGGCGAAAATCCCAGTTTCTTGATGTGCCGAGCTTATAGAGAAGGTTGCTCTACAAAGTATTGACTTTGGGGGGGGTGAAAAGTTATGCACGCTCAAGTTCTGTTTTTTGTGCATTATTTCTTGTTTGTTTCACAATAAAAAATATGTTGCATCTTCAAAGTGGTAGGCGTGTTGTGAAAATCAAATGATACAAACCCCCCAAAAATCTATTTTAATTCCAGGTTGTAAGGCAACAAAATAGGAAAAATGCCAAGGGGGGTGAATACTTTTGCAAGCCACTGGTAGACTGATCAGGTGAATCCAGGTTAAAGCTATTATCTGTTATTAATGTTATTAATGTCACTTGTTAAATCCACTTCAATCAGTGTAGATGCAGGGGAGGAGACAGGTAAAATAAGGATTTCTAAGCCTAGAGACAATTGAGAGTTGCCTTTTTGAACAGGGTATGGTTGTAGGTGCCAGGCGCACGGGTTTGTGTCAAGAATTGCAACACTGCTGGGTTTTTCCACACTCAACAGTTTGCCATGTGTATCAAAAATGGGCCACCACCCAAAGGACATCCAACCAACTTGACACAATTGTGGGAAGCATTGGAGTTAACATGGGCCAGCATTCCTGTGGAACGTTTTTAATACCTTGTAGAGCCCATTCCCCGAAGAATTTAGGCTGGTCTGAGGTGCAAGCGGAGGAAGGCGTTCTTAATGTTTTGTATACTCAGTGTATATCACTGTATGAGAATAAACAGAATTGCTAAGGGAAAGTATTACGAGGTTTGCGGTGACTCACAAAATCAAACTATCTACAGTGCCTTCAGAAAGTATTCATACCCCTTGACTTATTCCACATTTTGTTATGCAACAGCCTGAATTCAAAATGGGCTTAATAGATTTCCTTCTCACCCATTGGAAAACAAAGTGAAAACATGAAATATCTCATTTACATAGGTATTCGCATACCTGAGCATCCATGTGAGAACCATCTTCGGCAGCGATTAAAGCTGTGAGTCTTTCTGGGTAAGTCTGTAAGAGTTTTGCACACCTGGATTGTATAACATTTTCCCATTATTATTTTCAAAATTATTCAAGCTTTGTCAAATTGGTTGTTGATAATTGCTAGACAACCATTCTCAAGTCTTGCCATAGATGTTCAAGCAGAGTTAAGTCAAAACTGTAACTCATCCACTCAGGAACATTCACTATCTTCTTGGTAAGCAACTCCAGTCTAGATTTGGCCTTGTGTTTTAGGTTATTGTCCTGCTGAAAGGTGAATTCATCTCCCCGTGTCTGGTGGAAAGCAGACTGAACCAGGGTTTCCTCTAGGAATTTGCCTGTGCTTAGCTCCATTCTGTTTGTTTTTTATCCTGAAAAACTCCCCAGTCCTTAACTATTTCAAGCATACCCATAACATGATGCAGCCAACACTATGCTTGCAAATATGGAGTGTGGTACTCACTAGTGTGTTTTATTGGATTTGTCCCAAAAATAACACTTCGTATTCAGGACAAAAAGTGAATTGCTTTGCCACATTTTTGAAATATTACTTAGGTGCCCTGTTGCAAACTGGATACATGTTTTGGAATATTTTTATTCTGTACAGGCTTCCTTATTTTCACTCTGTCAATTATGTTAGTATTGTGGACTAACTACAATTTTGTTGATCCGTCCTCAGTTTTCACCTATCACAACCATTAAACTCTGTAACTGTTTTAAACTCACCATTGGCCTCATGGCGAAATCCTTAAGCAGTTTCCTTCCTCTCCGTCAACTGAGTATCTTTCTAGGTAATAGGTGTATTGATACTCCATCCAAAGTGTAATTAATAACTTTGCAATGCTCAAAGGGATATTCAATGTTAGCATTCTTTGTGAGGCATTGGAAAACCTCCCTGGTTTTGTGGTTAAATCTGTGTTTGAAATTCACTGTTCGACTGAGGGACCTTACAGATAATTGTAATGGGGGGTACAGATATGAGGAAGTCATTCAAAAATCATGTTAAACATTATTATTGCACAGTCCATGCAACTTATTATGTGACTTGTTAAGCACATTTGTACTCCTGAATTTACATAACAAAGTGGGTTAAATAGTGGGTTGAGACTCAAGACATTTCAGCTTTTCAAAAACATAATTCCACTTTGACTTTATGGGGTATTGTGTGTAGGTCAGTGACAAAATAATCTAAATTGAATCCATTTAAATTCAGGCTGTAACACAACAAAATGTGGAAAAAGTCAAGGGGTGTGAATACTTTCTGAATGCACTGTAAACGTGTTACAAAATACTTTGTGCTAACATTAGTGTTAACAGTTATGTTAACTGTCGAAAAGTTATCCTGTGATGTCACAAAGGAACTCAGGTTTACTAATGACCTCCCACTGGCTCTGGAACTTCCGGCGCCAACAGAGATGGCCGCCTCACTTCGCGTTCCTAGGAAACTATGCAGTATTTTGTTTTTTTACGTGTTATTTCTCACATTGGTACCCCAGGTAATCTTAGGTTTTATTACATACAGTTGGGAGGAACTACTGGATATAAGAGCAACGTCAACTCACCATCATTACGACCAGGAATACGACTTTCCCGAAGCGGATCCTGTGTTTTGCCCACCACCCAGGACAATGGATTGGATCCCAGCCGGCGAACCGAAACAACGATGCCGTAAAAGGGGCAGACGAAGCGGTCTTCTGGTCAGGCTCCGGAGACGGGCACATCGCGCACCGCTCCCGAGCATACTACTCGCCAATGTCCAGTCTCTTGACAACAAGGTTGATGAAATCCGAGCAAGGGTAGCATTCCAGAGAGACATAAGAGACTGTAACGTTCTTTGCTTCACGGAAACATGGCTCACTCGAGACACACTATCGGAGTCGGTATAGCCAGCTGGTTTCTTCACGCATCGCGCCGACAGAAACAAGCATCTTTCTGGTAAGAAGAGGGGCGGGGGTGTATGCTTTATGATTAACGAGACGTGGTGTGATCATAACAACATACAGGAACTCAAGTCCTTCTGTTCACCTGATCTAGAATTCCTCACAATCAAATGTCGACCGCATTATCTACCAAGAGAATTATCTTCGATTACAATCACAGCCGCATATATTCCCCCCCAAGCAGACACATCGATGGCCCTGAACGAACTTTATTTGACTCTATGTAAACTGGAAACCACATATCCTGAGGCTGCATTCATTGTAGCTGAGGATTTTAACAAGGTTAATCTGAAAACAAGACTCCTTAAATTCTATCAGCATATCAATTGTGCTACCAGGGCTGGTAAAACCCTGGATCATTGTTATTCCAACTTCCGCGACGCATATAAGGCTCTCCCCCGCCCTCCTTTCGGGAAAGCTGACCACGACTCCATTTTGTTGCTCCCTGCCTATAGACAGAGACCAAAACAGGAAGCTCCCACGCTCAGGTCTGTTCAACGATGGTCTGACCAATCTGATTCCGCGCTTCAAGATTGCTTCGATCACGTGGATTGAGAAATGTTCCGCATTGCGTCAAACAACAACATTGATGAATACGCTGATTCAGTGAGCAAGTTTATTAGCAAGATGTCGTACCCACAGCAACTATTAAAACATTCCCAAACCAGAAACCGTGGATTGATGGCAGCATTCGCGCGAAACTGAAAGCACGAACCACTGCTTTTAACCAGAGCAAGGTGACCGGAAACATGACCGAATACAAACAGTGTAGCTATTCCCTCCGCAAGGCAATCAAACAAGCTAAGCGTCATTATAGAGACAAAGTAGAGTCGCAATTCAATGACTCAGACACAAGAGGTATGTGGCAGGATCTACAGTCAATCACGGGTTACAAAAAGAAAACCAGCCCCGTCGCGAACCAGGATGTCTTGCTCCCAGACATACTAAACAACTTATTTGCTCGCTTTGAGGACAAAACAGTGCCACTGACACAGCCCGCTACCAAAATCTGTGGACTCTCCTTCACTGCAGCCGACGTGAGTAAAACATTTAAACGTGTTAACCCTTGCAAGGCTGCAGGCCCAGACAGCATCCCCAGCCGCTTCCTCAGAGCATGCGCAGACCAGCTGGCTGGTGTGTTTACGGACATATTCAATCAATCCTTATCCCAGTCTGCTGTTCCCACATGCTTCAAGAGGGCCACCATTGTTCCTGTTCCCAAGAAAGCTCACTTCCGTCATCATGAAGTGACAAGGACCATATCACCTCCACCCTTCCTGACCCTTCCTGACACCCTAGACCCACTCCAATTTGCTTACCGCCCCAACAGGTCCACAGACGACGCAATCGCAACCACACTGCACACTGCCCTAACCCATCTGGAATACCGATGTGAGAATGCTGTTCATCGACTACAGCTCAGCATTTAACACCATAGTACCCTCCAAACTCGTCATCAAGCTCGAGACCCTGGGTCTCGACCCCGCCCTGTGCAACTGGGTATTGGACTTCCTGACGGGCTGCCCCCAGGTGGTGAGGGTAGGTAACAACATCTGATCCTCAACACTGGGGCCCCACAAGGGTGCGTTCTGAGCCCTCTCCTGTACTCCCTGTTCACCTACGACTGCGTGGCCATGCACGCCTCCAACTCAATCATCAAGTTTGCAGACGACACTACAGTGGTAGGCTTGATTACCAACAACGACGAGATGGCCTACAGGGAGGAGGTGAGGGCCCTCGGAGTGTGGTGTCAGGAAAATAACCTCACACTCAACGTCAACAAAACAAAGGAGATGATCGTGGACTTAAGGAAACAGCAGAGGGAGCACCCCCCTATCCACATCGACGGGACAGTAGTGGAGAGGGTAGTAAGTTTTAAGTTCCTCGGCGTACACATCACGGACAAACTGAATTGGTCCACCCACACAGACAGCGTTGTGAAGAAGGCGCAGCAGCGCCTCTTCAACCTCAGGAGGCTGAAGAAATTCGGCTTGTCACCAAAAGCACTCACAAACTTCTACAGATGCACAATTGAGAGCATCCTGTCGGGCTGTATCACCGCCTGGTACGGCAACTGCTCCGCCCACAACCGTAAGGCTCTCCAGAGGGTAGTGCGGTCTGCACAACGCATCACCGGGGGCAAACTACCTGCCCTCCAGGACACCTACACCACAGGAAGGCCATAAAGACAACAGGACAACAACCACCTGAGCCACTGCCTGTTCACCCCGCTATCATCCAGAAGGTGAGGTCAGTACAGGTGCATCAAAGCAGGGACCGAGAGACTGAAAAACAGCTTCTATCTCAAGGCCATCAGTGTTAAAAAGCCACCCCTAACATTGAGTGGCTGCTGCCAACATACTGACTCAACTCCAGCCACTTTAATATTGGAAAAATGTATGTAAAAAATGTATCACTAGCCACTTTAAACAATGCCACTTAATATAATGTTTACATACCCTACATTACTCATCTCATATGTATATACTGTACTCTATACCATCTACTGCATCTTGCCATCTTTATGTAATACATGTATCACTAGCCACTTTAAACAATGCCACTTTTATATGTTTACATACCCTACATTACTCATATGTATATACTGTACTCGATACCATCTACTGCATCTTGCCTATGCTGTTCTGTACCATCACTCATTCATATATCTTTATGTACATATTCTTCATCCCTTTACACTTGTGTGTATAAGGTAGTTGTTGTGAAATTGTTAGGTTAGATTACTCGTTGGTTATTACTGCATTGTCGGAACTAGAAGCACAAGCATTTCGCTACACTCGCATTAACATCTGCGACAAATAAAATGTGATTTGATTTGATTTGAGAAGAGCCTTTGTGTTTATGTGTGCTGATGACTCAACGCGATACATGTCAACTACCACAGCCAGTGAAATCACTGCAACACTTAACAAAGAGCTTCAGTCAGTTTCAAAATGGGTGGAAAGAAATAAGTTAGTCCTAAAAGCATTGTGTTTGGGACAAATCATTCACTTAACCCTAAACCTCAACTAAATCTTGTAAAGAATAATGTGGAAATTTAGCAAGTTGAGGAGACTAAACTGCTTGGAGTAACCTTGGATTGTAAACTGTCATGTTCAAAACATATTGATATAACAGTAGTTAAGGTGGGGAAAGGTCTGTCCATAATAAAGCACCTTCTTAACAACACTACCAACAAGGCAGGTCCTACATGCCCTAGTTTTGTCGCACTTGGACTACTGTCCAGTCGTGTGGTCAGGTGCCACAAAGAGGGACCTAGGAAAATTACAATTGGCCCAGAACGGGGCAGCACGGCTGGCCCTTAAATGTACACAGAGAGCTAACATAAATAATATTAATGTCAATCTCTCCTGGCTCAAAGTAGAGGAGAGATTGACTTCATCACTATTTGTATTTGTGAGAAGTATTGACATTTTGAATGCACCGAACTTTAAACTACTAGCACACAGCTCGGACATCTATGCATACTGCACAAGACGTGCCATCAGAGGTTCCCATATAGGGAGCCAGAACAGACTATGGGAGGTTTACAGTACTACATAGAGCCATGACTACATGGAACTCTATTCCACATAACTGATGCGAGCAGTAAAATCAGATTTATAAAACATTGTATGGAACATGGGGGACTATGAAGAGACACAGGCACAGACACGCATACACACACACATGATAACATTCGCTCTATATACATGGATTTTGTGTGGTAGATATGTGGTAGTAGAGTAGTGATGTGAGGGCACACACTTAATGTGTTTTGAAATTTGCTGTGAAACATATTGTGATGTTTTTAAAATGTTCTTATATTTCAGGCTTACAAGGTAAGTATTATTCTTGGAACTGTGGAGTAACTTGAGCTGCAGTGGCAGCATGTCAGTGCGCATAGCCAAGTTGCAGCAGGTTCTGGTTCCCTATATGGGAATGACAGTTCAGGCCTCATGAGGCTCTGAGAGTTCAGGCTCCTTGGGTAAGTATTAGGGAAACAGGTGGCTTCTGTAAGCCCTTATTGGAGCCTGTGGAACCTGTGTGTGCTTGGTGCTGCCATGGACCTCCTAGTTTGGATCCCTCTGAGCCGGTTTGGGACACTCTGAGCTAAACTTATGTGTATGCTCTCCACTTTATGGAGGACTGAGTTCTGAAATCAGTAGAATTCGAGTATGATAGCTAAGAGATGGAGAAAACACCAGTCTGGATTACATCGTCAAACTTTGGCATCCATGCATGGCATCAGACAGGAGACGCGTCCAACCATGATGTATACTGGTAAGATATTCAGATAGAACATGTTTCTAATTTTGACAAAGTGGTTTCATTTCAAGTGTACTGTTAGCTAGCTAACATTAGCTGGCTTGGTAGCTAGCTAATGTTATGTGTATAATTTCAAGGTACAGTGTACTGTTAGCTGGCTCGCTAACTAACGTCGTGTCATGCGTTGGGATTCATTGTTTACCTAGCTAGCTATCTGCATGCCCCATTCAAAAAAATTTGAACCAGGAACAGATATAGCCCTTGGTTCACTCCAGACCTGACTGCCCTTGAACAGCAAAAAAAACATCCTGTGGCATACTGCATTAGCATCGAATAGCCACCGCGATATGCAACTTTTCAGGGAAGTTAGGAACCAATATGTAAAGGCTAGATTTTTCAAACAGAAATTTGCATCCTGTAGCACTAACTCCAAAAAGCTCTGGGACACTATAAAGCTGCCTACTACACCGAGGCTAGGAAACACTGTCACCACCGATAAATCCACGATAATTGAGAATTTCAATAAGCATTTTTCTACGGCTGGCCATGCTTTCCACCTGGCAACCTCTACCCTGGTCAACCGTCCTGCACCCCTCACTGCAACTTGCCCAAACCTCCCCCATTTCTCCTTCACCCAAATCCAGATAGCTGATGTTCTGAAAGAGCTGCAAAATCTGGACCCCTACAAATCAGCAGGGCTAGACAATCTGGACCCTCTCTTCCTAAAATTATCGAAATTGTTTCAACCCCTATTAATTGCTTGTTCAACCTCTCTTTCGTATCGTCTGAGATCCCCAAAGATTGGAAAGCTGCCGCGGTCATCCCCCTCTTCAAAGGGGGAGACACTCTAGACCCAGACTGCTACAGACCTATAGCTATCCTACCCTCCCTTTCTAAGGTCTTTGAAAGCCAAGTTAACAAAAAGATCACCGACCATTTCGAATCCGACCGTACCTTCTCCGCTATGCAATCTGGTTTCCGAGCTGGTCATGGGTGCTCCTCAGCCACGCTCAAGGTCCTAAACAATATCATAACCGCCATCGATAAGAAACAATACTGTGCAGCTGTATTCATCGACCTGGCCAAGGCTTTTGACTCTGTCAATTACCACATTCTTATCGACAGACTCAACAGCCTTGGTTTCTCAAATTACTGCCTCGCCTGATTCACCAACTACTTCTCTGACAGAGTTCAGTGTGTCAAATCGGAGGGCCTGTTGTCCGGACCTCTGGCAGTCTATGGGGGTGCCACAGGGTTCAATCCTCGGGCCGACTCTTTTCTCTGTATACATCAATGATGTCGCTCTTGCTGCTGGTGATTCTCTGATCCACCTCTATGCAGACGACACCATTCTGTATACTTCTGGCCCTTCTTTGGACACTGTGTTAACAACCCTCCAGACGAGCTCCAATGCCATACAACTCTCCTTCCGTGGCCCGTAACTGCTCTTAAATGCAAGCAAAACTAAATGCATGCTCTTCAACCGATCGCTGCCCACACCTACCCACCCATCCAGCATCACTACTCTGGACGGTTCTGACTTAGAATATGTGGACAACTACAAATACCTAGGTGTCTGGTTAGACTGTAAACTCTCCTTCCAGACTCACATCAAACATCTCCAATCCAAAGTTAAATCTAGAATCGGCTTCCTATTTTGCAACAAAGCATCCTTCACTCATGCTGCCAAAAATACCCTAGTAAAACTGACTATCCTACCGATCCTTGACTTCGGCAATGTCATTTACAAAATAGCCTCCAACACTCTACTCAGCAAATTGGATGCAGTCTATCACAGTGCCATCCGTTTTGTCACCAAAGCCCTATATACTACCCACCACTGTGACCTGTATGCTCTCGTTGGCTGGCCCTCGCTTCATATCCGTCGCCAAACCCACTGGCTCCAGTTCATCTGTAAGTCGTTGCTAGGTAAAGCCCCGCCTTAAAGGTAAAGGTAAAAGGTAAAGGTAAAGCCCCGATTTTTGCAGTTGCTTTATCTTGGCCAGGTCGCAGTTGTAAATGAGAACTTGTTCTCAACTCAACTAATTCCGAGGCGCATATTGAAGACGTTGGAAGAACGGTCCTCATTTACTTTTCATCAGCCATTCTGTGCGAGAAATAAATATTCCAAACATAAGCATAACAAAACTTGTTTTATGCAATGAACCTGACGCAACAGATGAAAACGTTTAGCTTAAAATGTTGATAAACTATTAGGTTATTTCTTCACATTATAAGGGCAGCAATGTGCACATGGCAGTAGGCTATAAGCGTATGTTCCACTAGCAGGAAAACACCATTCTCAAAAGTGACCACAAATGCGATTATGCATGTAATGCTTTTATTATAAAGGTGCATTTTTATGGTGAAAATGTGTTCCCCTCAAACTCAAGTGCTGCGTATGTATGTCAGGTAGGCTCTACACCCCTTGTAAAGCGGATTAATGTGCTTCATTTTAACAAGTTATTTGGCCACTTTAGTTGTGATACGAATCTTATCAAAACATATAGGCCTATGGGCTAGGCTACATGAGGTGTGCGACTATGATTTGAAAAAGTTGCCCAAAAAAAGCAGGCGCTGCTTGCCTTAAGCTGGGCATCATTCACAAGTGATAATATATGATTCACAAGTAATAGGTTAATATTGTCACCCATCACATTAATCTTTATTTAATATGGTCTTTACCTATACTAAATAATATATGTGTGAAATTTGTTTTGATTTAGAATGAACCATTATCATGCACCTGTATCGAAACAGGGGCAGCGAAAAAAGATATGTCATCTATGTACTAAAATAGCGAATGGAGGAAGCATTTCCGTGGTTCATTTTCATGCCAGGTAGGCTATACTCCTGTTTTAAAGAGAAGCAATGTGCTTAATATTAGGAATGTTGAGAAATAAATATAGCAGGCCTAGTCTATAGAAAGCTGATGGGAACCCACTCTTTTTAATAGAGGCCATCACTCTGTTTTCTCACGCAATTGCATAGCCTATAGAAATGTTGCGCAACATCAGCTCATGGGCTCTCATGAAGTGTTTGATTCGATTTTTGATTCGATTGATGTCAGAGTAATTAGAGGAACAATAGAGTGTGGGGTACCAGGCAGTTAGCAAGTTTGGTAGGATACTAATGACCGTCAGCAGCGTCAGAGCTTGGAGAAGCCTAATTACCGTTACTAAACGGTCACATGGAATTTGACTGCCATCATGACTCGTGACCTCCGGTGTGGCGGTAATATGGTCACCGTAACATCCCTATTCTTGGTCACTGTATTCCGTGTCAACCCTAAAGCTTACTCTGGCTGGACCAGTATGACCCAGACCTTACCTGAAAGCTATCTCAAGGGCTTGAGAACCTTTTAATAACATACCGCCAGCCAAAATGATTGCATTTAGCCTCAGTTTTCCTATAACCCAACAGCAATACAACCACACATAAGCTAGCTAGCGTTAGCCTGGATGTTTACCACATGTAAACTCTGCCTTAGAAAGGCTCTGAGGCCCTTCCTGACCTGATCCCGGTATCGATATCTCTTGCAGTCAAAACCAAAACACACCCACCCACACAACTCTCACCCTGACACACTCTTCAAGTCAGGTGGGAAATTAAGTGAAAATGAAGCCACTGACCCTTCCCCTAAATATGTTTCCTTCTAAACATTAACCACTTTATTCATGCAACATGTGTGGCTAGCATTCCCCTTCATAGAGACGCTGATGGGAATCCTTGGGTCTGGGAGCGCAGTTACATAGTAGGGGTTCGGAATGAGCAGCTGTGCACTCACCACCATTTGCATGTAAAACACGTAATGGGGATACAGTTGCTTGCACAGACTGCCAGTTGTCTGGAGCAGAAAATGCATGAGAACACACACACACACACAGACTTACCGTAGACAACAAAACACTGAGGGAAAGAATCACAAATCAAATGACATTTTATTTGTCACATGCTTCGTGAACAACAGGTGTAGACTAACATTGAAATGCTTACTTACAGGTCCTTTTCTAACAATGCCTATTCCCTATCTAGCACGACTTCTGTCCAGAGTCAAAAGTAGTGTACTACAGTATCTAGGGAATAGTGTCTCTCTAGGGAGAGAGAACATTTTTGTAATGTGATCCAGACAACATTTTGAGAACCTTTTTAGCAGGTTTTGGTGTTAAAATTGTCTATAGCGTCCAAAACGTTTGGCCTACAAACTATTATGACCCCTCTATGGAAAGATTAGACTCTAATGAACATGATGGTGGTTTGCGCAATTTCAACAAATACATTTTTTTTTTTTTTTTTTTTTTTCCTTCAAGCGGTCTTAAAATTATAAATCAAATAGCTAAATGATCCTTGGTATGACCTTCTTAAAACAATTCCATATAGCTTAGTGGAACCTAATTATGCTGCAGAGCTGTCATTTTACTAGTTCTTCAAAGTACAGTTGAAGTCGGAAGTTTACATACACCTTAGCCAAATACATTTAAACTCAGTTTTTCACAATTCTTGACATTTAATTCTAGTAAAAATTCCCTGTCTTAGGTCAGTTTTATTTTAAGAATGTGAAATGTCAAAATAATAGTGGAGAGAATTATTTATTTCAGCTTTTATTTCTTTCATCACATTCCCAGTGGGTCAGAAGTTTACATACACTCAATTAGTATTTGGTAGCATTGCCTTTAAATTGTTTAACTTGGGTCACATGTTTCGGGTAGCCTTACACAAGCTTCCCACAATAAGTTGGGTGAATTTTGGCCCATTCCTCCTGACAGAGCTGGTGTAACTGAGTCAAGTTTGTAGGCCTCCTTGCTTGCACACGCTTTTTCAGTTTTTCAATTGAGGTCAGGGCTTTGTGATGGCCACTCCAATACCTTGACTTTGTTGTCCTTAAGCCCTTTTGCCACAACTTTGGAAGTATGCTTGGGGTCATTGTCCAGTTGGAAGACCCATTTGCGACCAAGCTTTAACTTCCTGACTGACGACCTGAGATGTTGCTTCAATATATCCATATAATTTTCCTCCTTATGATGCAATCTATTTTGTGAAGTGCACCAGTCCCTCCTGCATCAAATCACCCCCACAGCATAATGCCGAAGAACACCATCCCAACCGTGCTTCACCGTTGGGATGGTGTTCTTCGGCTTTCAAGCCTCCCCTTTTTTCCTCCAAACATAACGATGGTCATTATGGCCAAACAGTTCTATTTTTGTTTCATCTGACCAGAGGACATTTCTCAAGGGGAACAACTACTTCAAGGTCTCAGAGCGAGTGACGTCACCCATTGAAATTGACAATTGACATTGACAATGACCCCAAGCATACTGCTAAAACAACACTTGAGTGGTTTAAGGGGAAACATTTAAATGTCTTGGAATAGCCTAGTCAAAGCCCAGACCTCAATCCAGTTGAGAATCTGTTGTATGACTTAAAGATTGCTGTATACCAGCGGAACCCATCCAACTTGAAGGAGCTGGAGCAGTTTTGCCTTGAAGAATGGGCAAAAATCCCAGTGGCTTGATGTGCCGAGCTTATAGAGGTTGCTCTACAAAGTATTGACTTTGGGCGGGTGAATACTTATGCGAGGTCAAGGTTTCCATTTTTTTTGTCTTATTTCTTGTTTGTTTCACAATAAAAAATATTTTACATCTTCAAAGTGGTAGGCATGTTGTGTAAATCAAATGATACAACGCCCCCCAAAAAATCTATTTTAATTCCAGGTTGTAAGGCAACAAAATAGGAAAAATGCCAAGGGGGTGAATACTTTCACAAGCCACTGTAAATTCAATGCAGCATTAGCCTTATATTTAGGTAATGAATGATGGGTTATGCATAAGCTTTAACTTATAGCCTCTGTCTTTGGTGCAATATTCACCTCTGATCCGCTGGCCTCTCTCCTTTAAAAAAAAGCTCCTTAGCTCTTGGAGTGAAAGGAAAAGCTAGACTAGAATAGCTTGCTGGCTTTTCTTATACCAATAGACTATTCAAAGAGGGATGCAAGCTATTGTTTGCTGAATGTTAAATACAGCATCCATTAGAACTCACGGGGAGTTTAAAAGAAGAGAGAACACATGATGGAGGTAGGCTATAGCAGTTATTTGTTTAGACCTCAATCGTCATGAGGAGAAGTGAAAGCCGTCCGCATCTTATTCTAGTCCGATATTATTCAAGCATGTCGTTACGATGATGAAGTTAAGAACAACAAAACGTACTTCATTTAACTGAGGGGATGGGCAACTTTTTGTTGATATTTAGCTATATCACTGGTGACACTTAGAATTGTGGAACACACTAAGTGACATTTTGAAATAGTGTTGTGCATAAGCAGTTTTTCTCTTATGTCAGTCACTGAAAGTCATTCAATTAGCCCATGTCAGCTAACGTTTCTTAGATTGGTAAATTAGTCTAGACAGCTATCTAAACTAAACTCATGGTCGAATTACTGACCGGGGAGTCTCCATTGATTTTGTTAGTCACGCTCACTCAGATATCATATTAAAAACTGCAAACATGTCTCTCCACCCCATGGCAAAATGAGTAGAATTGCATGAAATGAGTTATACAATTGCAAAATCTTCTCTCTTTCTTTATTCAGGGAAAACCCATTCCCAAGGCTGCCCTGACTAGAACAACCAATACAGTATAAAACAAAACAGCCATCAGTACAATATAGTAAACTATAGATTTTCTTAGGGGGTAGCTTTAGTGTAGCTTAACTTCTTCCAGTGTGAAGTAGCTTGGTAAACTATATTTTAAGATTATTCCTCAAAACTGTCCACCCCATGGCAAACAGTGGAGAATTTCAGAAAACGTGGTTTAAAACTGCAACATTTTCTCTACGCCCCATAGCAAAATGTGTAGAATTGCAGGAAATGAACTCTAAAACTTTTACTCTCCGCTGTCAAGAGAGGGGGCTCTTGTGAAACTCATTTTAATTCGAACAGATAGTTGTGTTGTAACCTTTGCCGAATAATGACATCATCCCTAGGCACTTGTGTAGATCTGAAACAACTTTATAGGTGTAAGGCTGTAAGCAATAGGGGGAATGCACTTTGAAGTAAATCTGAGCTATTATTGATCACAGTGATTAAGGAGTATCTTTAAAACAGGTTAACAGGACCCACCATTGTAATCTACTGTAGTGAACTGGGTGGGACTTCCAACTTCATTGGCTGATCCCTCCTGGTGACCCTCTTGGAGTAATGTCCATCCGGGTCATCAGGAGTGATCAGCCAATCATGAAGACTAAAATTGACTACTTCAAAATGGAGATGACCTCAATGGCGCTGCCCATACTATAACATATGCTATAATGGCACAGATAAAAAGATGAGTCCTCTTTTTATCTCTATGGTTCCATCACTTGTTCATGAATGGAAGTGTCCTTAACATACGAAGTCCAACAGCATGTTCTGATCATCAAAGCAACTATCACATGTATTTGACTGACTGGTCAAATTGCTCTCTGTGTAAAGTGCATGTAATTGTTGCAGATTGAGGCACGGGTTCGAATCTCACGTGACCCCCCCCCCCCCCTTTTGAAATGTTGATTTACATATATTGTTTTAGTGTGCAGTGCTAGGCTTGGACAAAATATATGCCGGTACTGTTTATATTTAGGTTTACAAGAGGTGCAGGAAATCAAGCAGTAGAAAATGTGATGTGCCGGTGAGCTCCTGCCCAAGTCAAGCACTGTTAGTGTGTTGAAAATGGACTCCCAAAGCCAACAGCTTAAAATGACGATTATTACCAAATTGGTAGCACTTTACAATGAGGTTCCATTTGTAAAGGGTTTATAAAGGGTGTATTCATTTTTATTTAATCATTATTAAATGCATTATAACAAATTGGTCAACATCGTGCGATAGCCTGTCAGTTCTTGCCAAATAGTGAGCCACTATTTACCTCCAGCTATTAACCATTTATAAATCCACTTACAAATGTAAATAATATTGAACCTTTATGTATCAACATGAAACCTTATTTTCAATGGTTGCACAGTTAAACAATTGTTATTTTCTCACTTTTGGGTGTGATGCATTGTTGCTCTGTCCAAGAAACAACCAGAAATGGTTGTTTTCAGACCAGTGGTCAACTCCCATAATGTGTCTTGCTCCCAGCTAGCTAGCTAACATCGACATGAGAGTTTACCTGCAATTTGTTTAGCTTTTTGGATTAGCATGCTAGTTGGCTATCTAACCTTTGACCTCAGGTTCAGTCCCTAGCTAGTAGCCCTTGTCAGCACATTAACATGAGTGGTTCCAATGTTAAGACTAACTTACTAACTACCTAGGGTCTTAGCAAAAATTGTGAAAACCATTTCATCTGTGGTAGTCAGATATTAGTTTTAGCAAGTAACGTAAACTCACCCCATTCCGTACAAATGTGCGCAACCGAAACATTCAAATGAGGCTACAAAGAAAACTAATGGGACTGTAGCGACTGTGTTGACTTCAAAATCGGGGGTGGGAACTAGGTTTCTATTCAAGCGTTGATCCACATGGTAATGGCTCTATAGTATTGGAGAAAAGTTGAAAAAACGGACCCTCCGTTACATCGTGACGTGTCATGCCGTAACGTACAGCACGCATAAAGCAACTATTTCTGTCTTACGATCTCTCTCCACCAGGTGTAGCACTTCTCTCATCCTTTAAAAACAAGAAATGGACAGTGACGGTGGTAAGGGGGGGATACCTAGTCATTTTTTGCGTCATCATTGCATGCGATCATCATTCTCAAAGCCGCTGTTTACTTCTAAGATCACTTTAGCACTGCCCTAAAAACCCGATTGAAATTCGACACAAACCTTCAAACAGGTATGCAATGACACATTATATAAACACTCTATAGTGTTTTATTTACATTTTAGAGGCGATAAGGTGATAAGTTGGACAGATTGAGTGAAAAAAAGCAATTTTCCCACACAACATCTCTCCTTCTCACTATCACGCATTAGTTTCGCTTCCCCACCCGCCATTTTTAAAAATACCCGACGGGGCTCATTGCCTTCTTGAATCATGCAGAAATGGGCAGCGTGGGGGTCATGTAATTGATTATGTTGGAAAGGGGAGAAATTGTGCTCTACAATGCTATTGACATTACAGTTGATCTGGAAGAATTATGTTTTTGGGGCGCTAAAATAAGGTCAATTGTACGGACCAAGGCGATGTACAAAAGTGACTGAGTTTACGTTAATGTTAAACACTAGCTATTATTATTATTATTATTATTACTAGCTAGCAGTGGATATCATAACTACTAGCAAAGCCTAAACGGTGGAAATCATGATAATGATCATAGTAGAGTATTGTAGCTAGTGACTATGCTAAATTGTCATAAAATCCTCTTCTCTCCCACAGTTTCCCATAAGGTCTCAGATGTGAGAGTTCACTCAGAGCTTAAACATACTTAGAGACAGTATTGGCTACATACATGAGAAGATTCGACACTGTTAAACATGTTCAGTCAATGAATGGTATGAAGACCAAAACATTCACCGTTGTGAGAAGATACCTCCTCCGCTGTTTCACCAACCAAGGGTATTACGGTTACCATCACACCAGAGTGTTCACCAAACTTGGACTATCACAGAGAAATGGTAACTGTGTGTTGATATAATCTGTTAAGGGGTAATGATGATTGTTATAATGTCCTCAGTGTAAATTTGGCCAGGGCATCGGGGTTTCAAAGGGTGGTCAAGACACGTCATGAAAACCAACCTCTTCTGTCCCTGGGACAGAGCAACAATGCGTCACACCCAAAAGTGAGAAAATAACTTGTTCAACTGTGCAACTATTGAAAAAAAGGTTGCATGATGATACATAAGTGCATTTATAAATGGTTAATAACTAAATATTGGCTCACTATTTGGCAAACACTGACCAGTTATTGTCCTATTTTGACCAATGCGATATAACGTTTACTAATGGTTTATAATGCATTTACACATGATTAAACTATTAATAATGTAGTTATAACCCCTTTATAAACCCTTTACAAATGGAACCTTATTGTAAAGTGTTACCTTGTATGGGCTATATTGCATGGACGTGTATACCTAAATGCAGGCCTACAATGTTTTCTATGCATTTTTATAATCATCTGCTTTGTTACATTTGCTTTATGTGCCTCGAAAACGATGAGCATTACAACGTAGGTAGTTTGCACTCTCATTATCATTCTACAGATTTCTGTATTGCAGTTCTTTTAAATAAGTTTATCACGAGTCTGCAAAACTCAAAATTGACAGTCTTAGGGCTCGATTCAAGCAGATCCGCTTTAGCCAACATCCACATAGTGGTTGTTTTGGCAGTGTCGGAGGTGTGATGTCAAATCCACAAGTGACTCCTGGCATTATACCTAAATCAGACATTGCCATTGGCTGCACGGAGTCACATTAAGAGAAATCCCATGCAGCCTTGTTTACAAGTTCAAACAATGGAATGTGAGATGTCATCTAAGTCCAAGATGAGTCCAAGATGAGATTTACAATGGAGCCCTCTGTCTGGAGAAGTAAATTAACGGTCCCAGCGCTGTATCTACTATGCTTTGACAAAATGGATCACTCAGAGTCCCATTGCGGCAATTGTTTGCTTGCAGAGGATTAAAGGCTTGAGGTGGCTTCCTTGATCACGCAGGTCGCCAGCCTACGTAAGAAACTGGGGAAAACACAGAGTGGAGTGTTGACTTTTTCTATGCCGATGGCTGGATGGGGTTCGCGCTTGTTGGATGCATCTCCGCCTTGTCGTTTGTTGATATCCGGCTTCAGATGGAGAAGCCCCGCACTTATCTGGATAGTGCGGGGCTTCTCCATCTGTCGGAGGTCTGCACCAGGCGCCGGGAGATACAGGCTCAAGTTATCCTGCCTCTCGCCTGTCCTTAAAGTGTTCTCCGAATCCTGTGAAGTGTGGGAGTGGGCAGAATTCCTCATCCCTCTCGCCAGCTGTGATATTGGGCAGCTCCATGGTAAGACGTGTGACTGTTCCTGGTGAAAAAACAATGTCTTATCCCGGAGCTCGAGTAAATGACATTACTAAGCTGCTCCCGAATGTACTACGTCAGAATCAATTTCAAGTTCCTATCGTAGTCCATGTGGGTTTTAATGACATTATGAAGGGCAGCTCTGAACAGGATTTTAAAGAGCGGATGGGATCCACCCCGATCAATTGGGTTCGTGGATCCTTTCACAACATTATAAGGCTGTGTTGAGACAATGACTTACCAATGACCCAAGTCCAGCTCAGTTAATCCCTACCATTGTGTCGCTGAGTCGTCATAATGCTTTAGCAAACTTACAGTAGCTTATGAAAGTATTCACCCCCTTGGAATTTTTCCTCTTTTGTTGTCTTACAACCTCGAATTAAAATATATTTTTTGGGGGTTTGTATCATTTGATTTACACAACATGCCTACCACTTTGAAGATGCAAAATATTTTTTATTGTGAAACAAACAAGAAATAAGACAAAAAAACTGAAAACTTGAGCGTAACTATTCACCCACCCCAAAGTCAATACTTTGTATAGCAACCTTTTGCAGAATGACAGCTGCAAGTCTCTTGGGGTATGTCTCTATAAGCTTGGCACATCTAGCCACTGGGATTTTTGCCCATTCTTCAAGGCAAAACTGCTCCAGCTCCTTCAAGTTTAAGTCATACCACAGATTCTCAACTGGATTGAGTTTTGGCCTTTGACTAGAACATTCCAAGACATCTAAATGTTTCCCCTTAAACCACTCTAGTGTTGTTTTAGCAGTATGCTTAGGGTCATTGTCCTGCTGGAAGGTGAACCTCCATCCCAGACTGAAACAGGCTTCCCTCAAGAATTTCCCTGTATTTAGCGCAATCCATCATTCCTTCAATTATGCCCAGTTTCCCAGTCCCAGCCGATGAAAAACACCCCCACTGCATGATGCTGCTACACCATACTTCACTGTGGGGATAGTATTCTCGGGGTGATGAGAGGTGTTGGGTTTGCGCCAGACATAGTGTTTTCCTTGATGGACAAAAAGCTAAACTTTAGTCATCTGACCAGAGCACCTTCTTCCATATGTTTGGGGAGGCCTCCCACATGCCTTTTGGTGAAGACCAAACGTGTTTGCTTATTTTTTTCTTTAAGCAATGGCTATTTTCTGGCCACTCTTCCGTAAAGTTCAGCTCTGTGGAGTGTACGTCTTAAAGTGGTCCTATGGACAGATACTCCGCTGTGGAGCTTTGCAGCTCCTTCGGGATTATCTTTGGTCTGTTTGTTGCCTATCTGATTAATGCCCTCCTTGCCTGGTGCGTGAGTTTTTGTGGGCGGCCCTCTCTTGGCAGGTTTGCTGTGGTGCCATATTCTTTCAATTTTTTAATAATGGATTTAATGTTGCTCCGTGGGATGTTCAAAGTTTCTGATATTTTTTTAGAGCCCAACCCTGATCTGTACTTCTCCACAACTTTGTCCCTGACCTATTTGGAGAGCTCCTTGTTCTTCATGGTGCCGCTTGCTTGGTGGTGCCCTTTGCTTGGTGGTGTGGTTGCACCAGGTCTTATTTAGGGGCTTCATAGCAAAGGGTGTGAATACATATGCATGCACCAGTTTTCCGTTTTTACATTTTATAATTTTTTTGAAACAAGTTCTTTTTTTCATTTCACTTCACCTATTTGGACTATTTTTTGTATGTCCATTTACATGAAGTCAAAATAAAAATCTATTTAAATTACAGGTTGTAATGCAACAAAATAGAAAAAACGCCAAGGGGGATTAATACTTTTGCAAGGCACTGTACACAGAAAGCTAACTTTAATAATATGCATGTCAATTGCTCATGGCTCAAAGTGGAGGAGAGATTGACTTCATCACTACTTGTATTTGTGAGCGGTATTGTACATGTTGAAAGCACCGAGCTGTCTGTTTAAATGACTAGCACACAGCTCAGACACCCATTCATACCCCACAAGACACGCCACCAGAGTTCTCTTCACAGTCCCCAAGTCCAGTACTGACTATGGGAGGTGCACAGTACTACACAGACCCATGACTACATGGAACTCTATTCCACATCAGGTAACTGATGCAAGCAGTAGAATCAGATTTAAAAAACATAAAAATACAACTTATGGAACAGCGGGAATTGTGATTCTGCTCCCGAGTGGCGCAGCACCTTAGTGCTAGAGGCGTCACTACAGACCCTAGTTAGAATTCCAGCCTGTATTACAACCGGCAGTGATTGGGAGTCCCATAGGGCGGCGCATAAATGGCCCAGCATCGTCCGGGTTTGGCCCAGGGTAGGATGTCATTTTAAGTAAGAATGTGTTCTTAATTGACTTGCCTAGTTAAATAAAAGTGAAATAAAAAATAAATAAAAGCAGCAACACAAACATAGGCACAGACACATGAATACACACACACATGATAACATATGCACTATACACACACGTACACATGGATTGTGTGTTGTAGATATGTGGTAGTGGAATAGGGGCCTGAGTGCACACACTTAGTGTGTTGTGAAATCTGTTATAAATCTATTGTAATGTTTTTAAAATTGTATAGCTGTCTTAATGTTGACGAAGAGTACCTTCTGCCTTGGCAGCAGCTAAGGGGATCCATAATAAATACAAATACACTTCGATTAGGATTATATAAATCCTCATTATTTCGCTTCAGAAAAGGTTTGAAAATATTAGTCAGACAATATTTTATGGCTTGTTTCATTTTCAAAATATTTTTGTTAACTGTATTAATCTTACAAGAATGTGTCCTCAAGGACTGCCTATTTAGGCACAGCTATACCTCATCCCCTGTCTCCTCCTCATGTATAGTTTACGCTCAAAGGTTCCTCTCCCAGGCAAACAACAAGTTCCTCGTGGTCAACCGTGTGGAACAGATTAGGTACTGCTTGTTTGTACAAGCCAAATATCCTAATCGTGTCCTTTCACTCCAACATTTGGCCAGGAGAGAGGAGAGAGAGAGGAGGCCATAACCGTCTTACTACAGTCTACAGACAAGAGTAGTACTTTACAGTGAAGATCATTTGATGTATTTTTTTGAGGGAGAAGATTAACAAAAATCCTGAAGGAATGGGAAATGAATGTGTGGACAATAAAGTTTTTCAAATTGTATTATTTTCTATTCTATGATAGGTGTCACGTTGGTATAAATGATTTTGGAGACAGGCGCATGTCACGATCGTCGTAACATTGAAGAGAGGAGGACCAAGGCGCAGCGTGATAACAATACATCTTTTAATTATTTTAATTATAACGAAGACGAAACGAAGAACACTGACAAACTATACAAAACAACAAACGACCGTGAAGCTATAAAACGAAAGTGCAGACACAAGCAACTAACGTAAAGACATAGACAATCACCCACGAACTACCTAATGAATATGGCTGCCTAAATATGGTTCCCAATCAGAGACAACGATAGACAGCTGTCTCTAATTGAGAACCAATCTAGGCAACCATAGACATACATACACCTAGACTGAACACTGCCCCATAAACATACAAAAACCCCTAGACAATACAAAACACATACATCCCCCATGTCACACCCTAACCTAACTAAAATAATAAAGAAAACAAAGATAACTAAGGCCAGGGTGTGACAGTACCCCCCCGCCCCAAAGGTGCGGACTCCGGCAGCAAAACCTGACCCAGAAGGGGAGGGTCCGGGTGGGCCTTCTCACGGCGGCGGCTCGGGTGCGGGACGTGGACCCCACTCCACCATAGTCAATACCCGCTTTGGTGGTGCCTCTGGAGCGGGGACCCTTACCGCGAGTCCCGGACTGAAGACCATCCTAGAGGGCAGCTCCGGACTGAGGGGCAGCTCCGGACTGGCGGACAGCTCAGGCGGCTCCTGACTGGCGGGCGGCTCTGGCGGCTCCTGACTGGCGGGCGGCTCCGGCGGCTCCTGACTGGCGGGCGGCTCCGGCGGCTCGGCTTTGAACGCTCAGGACAGACGGGCGGCGTTGAAGGCTCAGGACAGACGGGCGGCTCAGACGGCGCTGGGCAGACGGGAAGCTCAGGCGGCGCTGGGCAGACGGGAAGCTCAGACGGCGCTGGGCAGACGGGAAGCTCAGACGGCGCTGGGCAGACGGGAAGCTCAGACGGCGCTGGGCAGACGGGAAGCTCAGACGGCGCTGGGCAGATGGGCAGCGCAGGTGGCGCTGGGCAGACGGGCAGCGCAAGCGGCGCTGGGCAGACAGCAGATTCTGGCCTGCTGAGGCGCACAGTAAGCCTAGTGCCGGAACTGGTGGTACCGGGCTAAGAACACGCACCTCAAGGCTAGTGCGGGGAGCAACAACAGGACGTACAGGACTCTGGAGACGCACAGGAGGCTTGGTGCGTGGTGCCGGAACTTGTGGTACCGGCGAGTGCGTGGAGGAGGAACAGGGCTCTGGAGACGCACTGGAAGCCTGGTGCGTGGTGTTGGCACTGGTGGTAATGGGCTGGGGCGAGGAGGTGGCACCGGATAGACCGGACCGTGAAGGCATACTGGAGCTCTTGAGCACCGAGCCTGCCCAACCTTACCTGGTTGAATGCTCCCCGTAGCTAACTAAGGCCAGGGTGTGACAGCGCAGGAATGTGTAATAGGGTTTTTTATTAAGCCCAAATTACGGCGTGCCGTGTAAAGGCACAGTGCGGGTTGATCAGAACCTGATGCAGCTGCCGAAGTTGCGTCGTCGTCGGACGGGCCAGTTGCCGCTGCCGAAATTGCGTCGGATGGACCGGTTGTGGTGGCGCCGGACAGGCCAGTTGTAGCTGCTGAAGTGGCGACGTCAGACGACCCAGTTGCAGCTGCCGAAGTTGTTGCGGCGGCTCGATGGGCCATTCCCGCTGTCTCCCTTAATGGTCGATTATTCTGTCACGTTGGTATGAAGAGATTCGGGAGACAGGCGCAGGCGAGACCAGTAATCATCTGCGCAATCCACAATGGCACGAAAGCAAAAATACACAGCACAGGTACTCACACGCACCAACGGACATAGTAACAATAATGGACAGCCCAATGGAAACCAAAGGATACACTTATACAAGTACTAATCAGTGGGGACAGGTGTGCGTAATGAAAGTTCCGGAGGGATCCGTGGCAATAGGTTTGCTCCGACATGCAATTTTTGAATTTCTCAGTCTACTCCAAATAGTCATTCTATAAGAACAGATAGTGTATTTTTGTTCTGAAATAAACTAATGGTAAGAGAACAAAAGACCACATCCAGAGGAGTGGATGCAATTCATTAATAATTAATGGGGAAATGCTTTTTTACAATGGCTGCCGGGAGTAAACAAACAGTAAAAAGTATGTTTCGCTTTGAGCGGACACCGTTCGTCTTGTATTTGAATTTGATTGGATCCCACTAGCCATTAAAAAGCAATAAAACAAAATCACCTGAGTTCAAGTAGGATTAGTTTCAAAAACATAGAGAGGACGGTCTGTTATTGCTTACTGTACCCAAACAATAGTCTTTTTCAGGAACTCCAAGCCTTTACTTTGGGGTTTTCCTTTCAAATGTGTGTACTAATTTGTCTGAAGTCTCTTCCCCTTGAAGGAGGGGTAGTCTGTGCGAGGTTGCTAAATTATAAATCTGCACTGGAGGGTGAAATTACAGTGGCAAGAAAAATGATGTGAACCCTTTAGGAAATACCTGGATTTCTGCATAAATTGGTCAGAAAATTTGACCTGATCTTCAACTAGGTCAGATCTTCAACTGGATAGCAAGCTGTCCAGGCCCTGAGGCAGCAAAGCAGCTCCAAACCATGACGCTCCCTCCACCATACTTTACAGTTGGGATGAGGTTTTGATATTGGTGTGCTGTGCCTCTTTTTCTCCACACATAGTGTTGTGTTCCTTCCAAACAACTCAACTGTAGTTTCATCTGTCCACAGAATATTCTGTGGAACATCCAGGTGCACTTTTGCAAACTTCAGACATGCAGCAATGTTTTTTTGGACAGCAGTGGCTTATTCCATGGTGTCCTCCCATGAACACCATTCTTGTTTAGTGTTTTACGTATCGTAGACTCGTCAACAGAGATGATAGCATGTTCCAGAGATTTCTGTAAGTCTTTAGCTGACACTCTAGGATTCTTCTTAACCTCATTGAGCATTCTGTGCTGTGCTCTTGCAGTCATCTTTGAAGGATGGCCAGAGTAGCAACAGTGCTGAACTTTCTCCATTTATAGACAATTTGTCTTACCGTGGACTGATGAACATCAAGGCTTTTAGAGATACTTTTCTAACCCTTTCCAACTTTATGCAAGTCAACAATTCTTAATCTTCGCTCTTCTGAGATCTCTTTTGTTCGAAGCATGGTTCACATCAGGCAATGCTTCTCGTGAATAGCAAACTCAAATTTTGTGAGTGTTTTTTATAGGGGAAGGCAGCTCTAACCAACATCTCCAATCTCGTCTCATTGATTGGACTCCAAGTTAGCTGAGTCCTGACTCCAATTAGCTTTTGGAGAGGTCATTAGCCTAGGGGTTCACATACGTTTCCCAACCTACACTGTGAATGTTTAAATGAAATATTCAATATAGACAAGAAAAATACAATAATTTGTGTGTTATTAGTTTAAGCACACTATGCTTGTCTATTGTTGTAACATAAATGAAGATCAGATCAAATTTGAAGACCAATTTATGCAGAAATCCAGGTAATTCCAAAGGGTTCACATACATTTTCTTGCCACTGTATATGTGTTCGCAGCCTTCAAAAGGCTAATTGTACACATTTTGTTCCTACTGTGTGTGAGTTTTACCGAAATTAGCTGAAGAATTGGTACTTTGAAGGTAGGTATATGAGTACCAAAACATCACTGAACACATGCAGTAAAAATTTGCCCGAATACTATGGTCATCGGAAACATACAATAGAGACAGAGCCTGCAGAAGTATTTAGTGGGAAAGGTTGCTAAAGCTAGGCAGGGGAAAGTCTGCATACTAATAAAAATGGACCTTCAACCTCTACCAGCATGTGGCACGAACCAATCAACTCCCACTGCCAGTGTCGAGCGCCAATCAACAGACAAAGGGTGTTTGGATTTGAATTATTGGACACACCATAGGTCAAGACTGAGAACTATGGAAACTTATTGCTTCCCTGTATTAATTCTGTGGTGTGTGGGAAATGCCACACCAACAAGACAGACACACACACACACACACACATTAAATGGGCATACACACACACACGATTACTTATTTTGTGGTCCGTGGAGATGGAGGAACACGATGGACCATGCAGAACATAAAAACAGCTAATGACATGTTTCAAAGACTTTGTCCATCCACCCCCACACCATGACCTGAGACTGCTTTACAGTTACCAGATATACTTTCAGTAAAGAAGTGACAAAATCATAGCACTTCCTTTCAAACATTGTCAGGAGAGGTTGGCATCTTGTGATCAGTGGAGGCTCCTCAGAGGAGTATGGGGAGGACCATCCTCCTCAGTGAATTTCACAAAAACATTTTAAAATGTATACATTTTAGATAAAACTATAATAAATATAATCCCAAGTCACCAAATAACTGATTAAAATACATTATTTTACAAAGAAGGTCTACAGCAGCCTCAACAACACTCTATTAGGGTAGCACCATGGTATAGCCGGAGGACAGCTAGCTTCCGTCCTCCTCTGGGTACATTGACTTCAATACCAAACCTAGGAGGCTCATGGTTCTCACCCCATTCCATAGACTTACACAGTAATTATGACAACTTCCAGAGGACGTCCTCCAGCCTATCAGAGCTCTTGCTGCATGAACTGACATGTTGTCCACCCAATCAAAGGATCAGAAAATGAATCTAGTACTGAAAGCATAAGCTACAGATAGCTAGCACTGCAGTGTATAAAATGTGGTGAGCAGTTGACTCAAAGAGAGAGAAAGACAAAAGTTGAACAGTTTTGAACAAATACATTTCTTCCAAAATGAAGGAGAAGCAAGAAAGAAATAGAGAGTTTCAGTTTCAGTTACTTAGCTAGCAAATACAGCTAGCTAGTTTAGCCTACTTAAACACCCTTCTCAAATAGAGGGATGCTATGTTAGCTAGCTGGCTATGACTTGCCAACACAACACTGGAACTCGCCCAAATCAAGGTACGTGTGGCTCAGTTGGTAGAGCATGGCGCTTGCAACGCCAGGGTTGTGGGTTCATTCCCCACGGGGGGACCAGGATGAATATGTATGAACTTTCCAAATTGTAAGTCGCTCTGGATAAGAGCGTCAGCTAAATGACTTAAATGTAAAATGTAAATGTACGTTTTTGGTATTACTAATTTATTGCCACCGGGGCCCGCCAGTGTAACTGCTTACTGACTGTACACTAACATTACTGCATGGTTATAGCGGGTTTATTAAAGTGTAATTTGTATTAGCTATGCTGACTATGACGTTACTTTAGCTAATATGGTGACAACGATGTAGGCTGTGTGCAGCGGTTTGGCTTGGAAAGTTTTTTTTCGCCTGGTTACATACAGCTGATGTGTTGTGCCCTGAAGTCCACAAGCAAAGGGAAGAGGTGAGAGGAGGAGAGCGCATAGATACGAGAATGAATATAATGTGGCTGCTATGAAAGTGAACTGTGTTGGGTTGTATTCCTTGTGCGAATTCTGTTGAAAAACGTTTCTAAAACAGACGGAAACAGAACAAAACGGGGATAAACATACCTGAATTTGTCCAATAGAAACTCTCGTTTGCAACTGGTGGACTAATGATTACACCCTATATAAGCTAGATGCAGGCAAGAGTGTGCAAGGTGGTATTGAATGAAAATGTGAGTATCATGTAATAGCCTAAACCTATCGCTGTTATATTGAACTGGGGTGAATGGAATATGAATGAGATTCATCCAATATGCTGTAATAGAAATAAGTCCATGCTCATGAAAACAAAATCATCCTCCCTCATTTTAAACAGCACTGACCGACCACTGCTTGTGATGAGGCATGTTTCTCAGACTCTCAATCCAATCACGTGGTAAAGACAAGGTTCAGTCATTTTGGCCTTAAATAGAGGGATTTAAGTGAAAAGCTAACTGCACACTTCTAGCGTTTGCCAACGTTTCAGTTTCACAACCGTCGTCAGAGAGGTCAGATATAATTTCCCTTTTTGAATTATGCTATGCATTTATATATTCCAACACACTTTAAACAACACTTTTAAAGCACCCTGTTTGGATGTCCAATACCTTTAACATGCTTTATTCCTCCTTTCATTGATCTAAAAAAAACTATCAAATGTATTTTTTTTAAGAAAAAAAAAAGAATTGTCCACTGTTGTTACAGTCCCAACTTGTTTTGCATGTCAAGTTTTTCCTTTAAGTGAGTGGATAGGTGAAGACATGGTTTCCATGTCAATGCTTTCACCAATCTTGCCATGTTACATCAGTGATTTCCTCAAGGAAAGAAGGAAGGATGGGTGCACTTTTAGAGTATTCAAATGATCCAATTGAAGCACACTGATGTCAACAGAGCCACCAGAATGATTGACAGCAGCACTGATCATAATGAATACACAGTGTCTGCCATAGTAACTGTTAGGCCTCAACTCTGCCGCTCTTATTGAGTTTCCACTACTTCATGCCCTTTAATAAGATGTTAGATACCACTTAAAACACTTCTGGGCTCAATATGTCACGCCAGATATTACGCTATATGCAAGAGTGTGCATTTAACGTCCGTTCATGAATTGCAATTAGGGGCATTTTAGCTATGCAGCAGCTCTGTCCGAGACGGCTTTTCTAGTCACTATATTAAATATGAAGGGGCTCAGAGAGGGGTTGGGTGTTATTTGCCAAAAATCACACACATTTTAACAAATCAGCCAGCGTGTGCAACATCAGCACATCGAGAGCTTGAGAGCGTAGCGTTCTATCTGGAAAAAAAGATGATTCTGAGATAATTGGCTTTAAAGTTCAAAACCCCTCATTGGTTTGACTGGTGTCAGCAATTTTTATATTGTATTCTTTTGAACTGAACATTAATTGAGGTATTTTCAGTACTATATCAGTAGAGGACACAAAACAAGGCTTGTCAACAACTACATTTTGAAAAAAATGCAGATAGAACTTTATAGTCCCAAGCTCTCGACATACCAATTATCCATTAGATAGAGATACTGTGTGACTTCCTATGCATTTTGACATAGGTAAGGAATATATTTGTGGTATTCTCGCTATACCAGTCAAAAGTTTGGACACACCTACTCATTCCAGGGTTTTTCTTTATTTTTTACTATTTTCTACATTTTAGAATAAAAGTGAAGACATTAAAACTATGAAATTACACATATGGAATGATGTAGTAACCAAAGACGTGTTAAACAAATCAAAACATATTTTATATTTGAGATTCTTCAACGTAGTCACCCTTTGCTTTGATTACAGCTTTGCACACTCTTGGAATTCTATCAACCAGCTTCACCTGGAATGCTTTTCCAACAGTCTTGAAAGAGTTCCCACATATGCTGAGCACTTGTTGGCTGCTTTTCCTTCACTCTGCGGTCCGACTTGTCCCAAACCATCTCAATTAGGTTGAGGTCGGGTGATTGTGGAGGCCAGGTCATCTGATGCAGCACTCCATCACTCTCCTTCTTCTTTAAATAGCCCTTACACACCCTGGAGGTGTGTTGGTTCATTGTCCTGTTGAAAAACAATTGATCGTGCCACTAAGAGCAAACCAGATGGGATGGCATATTGCTGCAGAATGCTGTGGTAGCAATGATGGTTAAGTGTGAATGGAATTCTGAATAAATCACAGACAGTGTCACCAGCAAAGCATCCCCACACCATCACACCTCCTCCTCCATACTTCACGGTGGAAACCACACACATCACCTACTCTGCATCTCACAAAGATACAGTGGTTGGAACCAAAAATCTCATAAGGACAGATTTCCACCGGTCTAATGTCCATTGCTCATGTTTCTTGGCCCAAGCAAGTCTCTTATTATTATTGGTGTCCTTTAGTAGTGGTTTCTTTGCAGCAAGTCGACCATGAAGGCCTGATTCACAAAGTCTCCACTGAACAGTTGATGTTGATATGTGTCTGTTACTTGAACTCTGTGAAACATTTATTTGGGCTGCAATTTCTGTGGCTGGTAACTCTAATGAATTTATCCTCTGCAGCAGGTCTAATTCTGGGTCTTCCTTTCCTGTGGCGGTCCTCATGAGAGCCAGTTTCATCATATAGCTTGATAGTTTTTGTGACTGCACTTTAAGAAACTTTCAAAGTATTTGAAGTAATGATGGACTGTCATTTCTCTTTGCTTATTTGAGCTGTTCTTGCCATAATATGGACTTGGTCTTTTACCAAATAGGGATATCTTCTGTATACCAACCCTACCTTGTCACCACACAACTGATTGTGTCAAACGCATTAAGAAGGAAAAAAATTCCACAAATGAACTTTTAACATGGCACACCTGTGAATTGAAATGCATTCTAGGTGACTACCTCATGAAGCCTGTTGAGAGAATGCCAACATTGTGCAAAGCTGTCATCAAGGCAAAGGGTGGCTACTTTGAAGAATCTTAAATATAAAATATATTTAGATTTGTTTAACCCTTTTTTGGTTCCTACATGATTCCATATATGTTATTTCATTGTTTTGATGTATTCACTATTATTCTACAATGTAGAACATTGTAAAAATAAAGAAAAACCCTGGAATGAGTAGGTGTGTCCAAACTTTTGGCTGGTACTATATATATATATATATATATATATATATATATATATATATATATATATATACAGTGGGGAGAACAAGTATTTGATACACTGCCGATTTTGCAGGTTTTCCTACTTACAAAGCATGTAGAGGTCTGTAATTTTTATCATAGGTACACTTCAACTATGAGAGACGAAATCTAAAACAAAAATCCAGAAAATCACATTGTATGATTTTTAAGTAATTAATTTGCATTTTATTGCATGACATAAGTATTTGATACATCAGAAAAGCAGAACTTAATATTTGGTACAGAAACCTTTGTTTGCAATTACAGAGATCATACGTTTCCTGTAGTTCTTGACTAGGTTTGCACACACTGCAGCAGGGATTTTGGCCCACTCCTCCCTACAGATCTTCTCCAGATCCTTCAGGTTTCGGGGCTGTCGCTGGGCAATACGGACGTTCAGCTCCCTCCAAAGATTTTCTATTGGGTTCAGGTCTGGAGACTGGCTAGGCCACTCCAGGACCTTGAGATGCTTCTTACGGAGCCACTCCTTAGTTGCCATGGCTGTGTGCTTCGTGTCGTTGTCATGCTGGAAGACCCAGCCACGACCCATCTTCAATGCTCTTACTGAGGGAAGGAGGTTGTTGGCCAAGATCTCGCGATACATGGCCAAATCCATCCTCCCCTCAATACGGTGCAGTCGTCCTGTCCCCTTTGCAGAAAAGCATCCCCAAAGAATGATGTTTCCACCTCCATGCTTCACGGTTGGGATGGTGTTCTTGGGGTTGTACTCATACTTCTTCTTCCTCCAAACACGGTGAGTGGAGTTAGACCAAAAAGCTCTATTTTTGTCTCATCAGACCACATGACCTTCTCCCATTCCTCCTCTGGATCATCCAGATGGTCATTGGCAAACTTCAGACAGGCCTGGACATGCACTGGCTTGAGCAGTGGGACCTTGCGTGCGCTGCAGGATTTTAATCCATGACGGCGTAGTGTGTTACTAATGGTTTTCTTTGAGACTGTGGTCCCAGCTCTCTTCAGGTCATTGACCAGGTCCTGCCGTGTAGTTCTGGGCTGATCCCTCACCTTCCTCATGATCATTGATGCCCCACGAGGTGAAATCTTGCATGGAGCCCCAGACCGAGGGTGATTGACCGTCATCTTGAACTTCTTCCATTTTCTAATAATTGCGCCAACAGTTGTTTCCTTCTCACCAAGCTGCTTGCCTATTGTCCTGTAGCCCATCCCAGCCTTGTGCAGGTCTACAATTTTATCCCTGATGTCCTTACACAGCTCTCTGGTCTTGGCCATTGTGGAGAGGTTGGAATCTGTTTGATTGAGTGTGTGGACAGGTGTCTTTTATACAGGTAACGAGTTCAAACAGGTGCAGTTAATACAGGTAATGAGTGGAGAACAGGAGGGCTTCTTAAAGAAAAACTAACAGGTCTGTGAGAGCCGGAATTCTTACTGGTTGGTAGGTGATCAAATACTTATGTCATGCAATAAAATGCAAATTAATTATTTAAAAATCATACAATGTGATTTTCTGGATTTTTGTTTTAGATTCCGTCTCTCACAGTTGAAGTGTACCTATGATAAAAATTACAGACCTCTACATGCTTTGTAAGTAGGAAAACCTGCAAAATCGGCAGTGTATCAAATACTTGTTCTCCCCACTGTATATATATATATATATATATGTAATATATATATAAAAAATCAGATTGGCTCTAAGTGTGTTAATACTGGAATATTATCAAGCCACGTACTGTATATTTGATGGAAACTGGCACACTAAGTTTTCCTGAAAGATGCAACCCTTTGCAACCCTTTGGGCTTTTGTACTATCAAGGTAAGATGACCACTATAGAAGGCAAGAGAAGATGGGAAGAAACAAGAACAGGAAAAACAAACGATGAATTAGTAACATTCCACAATTATTCCAAAACTGTGATTTAGCCAACCAGAAGTAATTGCAGGCCTTTGAAGCGGCTAGAGACCACATAGAAACAAACACAACCATCAGATTATATTACACTCTATATTACACTCATTCTGCTTGTTGTCGTAGGACATAAAATGCAATGCACTAGCTTTTGCGGAAATGTTAATTTAAAACATTGCTATTGTGAAAACTACAACCATGTGTGGGGCATAATTTCAAGCCTGTCTCGATTCTTTGGCTAAATCCTCACACAGTGCCTTTAGAAAATATTAAAACTTTTTTGTTGTATTTTACAGCCTGTATTAAAATTATTTAAGTGTATATTTTTGGTCACTGGCCTACACTCAATACCCCATAAAGTCAAAGTTTAATTATGTTTTTATAAAAATAAAAAATTAATTAATTACAAATGACAAACTGGGTATTCAATTCAACTTATTTACTCAAAAATGTCCTTAACAAGTCACATGATAAGTTGAATGGACTCATTCTGTATGCAATAATAGTGTTTAACAAAATGTTTTGGTGACTACCTCTCTGTACCACACACATACAATTATCTGTAAGTACCCTCAGTCAAGCAATGAATTTCATCCACATATTCAACCACAAAAACCAGGTAGGTTTTTCAATGCCTCACAAAGAAGAGCACCTATTGGTAGATACACTACGTTAAAAAAAAGAAGCAGACACTGAATATCCCTTTGAGCATGGTGACGTTATTAATTACACTTTGAATGGTACACAAAGACACAGGCGTTCTTTCTAAATAAGTTGCCGGAGAGGAAGGAAACTGCTCAGGGATTTCACCATGAGGCCAATGGTGACATTAAAACAGTTACAGAGTTTAATGCCTGTGATAGGAGAAAACTGAGGATGGATCAACAACATTGTAGTTACTCCACAATACTAACCCAATTGACTGAATGAAAAGAAGGAAGCCTGTACAGAATTAAAATATTTCCAAACATGCATCCTGTTTGCAACAGGGCACTAAAGTAAAACTGCAAAAAATGTGGCAAAACAACTAACTTTCTGTCCTGAATACAAAGTGTTACATTTGGGGCAAATCCAATACCACGCATTACTGAGTACCACTCTCCATATGTGACTCGTTTTAGGAAACTAGGCGTATGTAGCGTCACTACTTCACAGGTGCGCCATTTGAACGCAAACTTTTTTATTATGCGTTTTATATTATGCGTTTTTTGCCAGAAATTAATTCTGGAACATGTGAACTTTCATGTGCCTTAATACAAACTTGTATGCCATCTGTAAATACTAATACAATTTCAAATTTATGAGCCTAGTTGGTTTAGCCATGGAAAATGTCACCAACCTTCCCGCTAGCCATGATTGGCTGAGATAATGAGTGGGCTGGACATGCCAAACAATGAGTTCGGATTGGTCTGCCATGTAGCTTGTATGGTCTGCCATGTATGCTTCTGTGTATAATATGAGTTGGTCATTACATGTAGGTAACCCTGTCTAACTCTGCTTTTTTGAAAGATATCACAAAGTAGAAAAACTGTTGCTCTCCACTTTCTGGAGGACCGAATTTTGAAATCAATGGAATTAGAGTATGATAGCTAAGGAGATGGAGAACATTTGAAAATTCTGGCGATTTATTGCAAATATGCAGAGGGAGTCGAAAAGAGAACACACAGAAGGCTGTTGTATAAAACACCTGTCTCCGGTTTACATCTTCAAACTAAGGGCAATCATGACATCTGTGACAGAGGGAGAAGCGTTCATCCATGTATATGTGTAAGATAGTCTAGCTAGCTACATTTCAGACATTACACATTTCTAATTTAGTCAGAAAGTTGTTTTAATTTAAAGTTAAAGTGTACTGTTAGCTAGCTAACGTTAAGTGTATGATATATGTAATAATATTATTCGTATCTCAGAACCATTTGCATTTCTATGTTATAGCATAATGTTAGCTAGCTAACATTGAACCTGGTTTATTAGCTAGTAACGTTATGAGTTGGGACTCCACTATGCAAGTAACTATTTCAATAGAATGCTTATGACGTCACTGCGACAATAGACGTAACTGGTAAATTCGCTGACACATAACTGACACATTTACGAATGCTCAACAACCGTTGAATATGGCCAGTGTCAGTAAACGTTAGCAAAAAGCGTAATTAAATTGTTGGCAGCAGCACAGTTGCAGTCACCAACGCTCTGGATAACATAAACACAGCTTAACCAGCTCTGCTAGGACGAGTAAAATGGTCAGAGTGAGGTGTTCTCTCATTTGTGCCTGGAAGGAGCTAGCAAGCTAGCCAATGTTAGCCAGTTAGCTTGGGTGCTTGACTGCTGTTGTTAGGTCAGAATGCTTGGATCAAACCTACTTTTTGGGCAGAGCGTCCAGTGTGCGCTCTGAACGCTTCCAGAGCGAAACGCTCTGAATTTACGAACGGCAAATCTGACAACTCTCTCAGTTTACAAACGCCCAGAGCACACTCTTGCACTCCAGATAAAATTTTGGAACACACCCTTAGTATAAACTAGCCAACCAAATCCTTGGTTGATTAGTACATAGCCTCACATGTGAATCCTTAAAGAGATGGGTGGGGCTAAAGATTATAAGATGGTGTGAACGATGCTGAATGGGTGTAGACAAAAAGGAGCTCTCCAGTAGGTACCAAAAACATTCAAGGGTAATTTTCCCAAAAGTGTGGTTGGAAGTTTATCAACTTTCAAAGCAGAATTACTTTCCCATTGTTCCTCAACTGTAGTGTATGATATACCATTTTCTATCTCTTTACTTTTATCCAATGTAAAAAACACAATTTAAAATGTTGCTACATAAAGACCGAATCCAGCCCGTCGGTCACATAATCAAATCAAATGTATTTATATAGCCCTTCGTACATCAGCTGATATCTCAAAGTGCTGTACAGAAACCCAGCCTAAAACCCCAAACAGCAAGCAATGCAGGTGTAGAAGCATAATTTCAAGCATAGTGGTGACTACACTGGGGTGTTTTTCAGGATAAAAAAAAGGGATTGTCCCCAGTCCCCAGTCCACCTGGCCTTGCTGCTGTCCCAGTTTCAACTGTTCTGCCTGCGGTTATGGAACCCCTACCTGTCCCAGACCTGCTGTTTTCAACTCTTAATTATCGGCTATGAAAAGCCAACTGACATTTATTCCTGATTATTATTTGACCATGCTTGTCATTTATGAACATTTTGAACATCTTGGCCATGTTCTGTTATAATCTCCACCCGGCACAGCCAGAAGAGGACTGGCCACCCCTCATAGCCTGGTTCCTCTAGGTTTCTTCCTAGGTTTTGGCCTTTCTAGGGAGTTTTTCCTAGCCACCGTGCTTCTACACCTGCATTGCTTGCTGTTTGGGGTTTTAGGCTGGGTTTCTGTACAGCACTTCGAGATATTAGCTGATGTACGAAGGGCTATATAAAATAAACTTGATTGATTGGAGCCAAGCGCAAGCAGAATCCTGGAGGAAAACCTGGTTATTATGGGGTATTGTGTGTAGATGAGTGATATTTTTTTTAATACATTTTGAAATCAGGCTGTAACACAACAAAATGTGGAAAAAGTCAAGGGGTATGAAAGTTTCTGAAGGCACTCATGTAATGAAAAACGATTAGCTACATTATCCTATGTATTATTCAGAACTAGCAATGTTATGATTTGATGCATGGATTATTTTTATAGCTCGCCTAACTCTGAATAATACAGATGATACTGTAAAATAATGTCACTGTAGACTACTTCTGTATTTGTATGAGAGCTGTAGCTAATCGTTTTTCATAACAAAGCTTGGTAGCAGTCAAAATCTTGTTAGCTAGCTAGATGTTCTAATGTCTGACTCGTTCTGCATTTATAGTTTGTGAATGGGAAAATAAATCCTTTTAAATTGTCTGCACATGCTTGCGAATTGTTGAATTTTTTAAGTATGTAATGGCTTAGATTAGAAATCGCTCGCTTGGCATTCTAGCTTCCCAAGTACTGTGATATTTACCGTACTTTGAAGCTGTGCAGGGAGATGTAGGTTCACCAAAGCCAAGGTAAGGATAGCTAATGTAAACAGAAAAGTAAAAAAATCTGGTGAGCTGTGGAAGACAGTAAACGGGCCTTTAGGTGCATGAAGGTTTAGAGACTGTGAGAGTGTAAGGGCAAAAGCCATTTAGTCGGATTTCACAGTAAAGACCTTTAAAAACCCCTTTGATGTTAAGTCTCCTGTTTACAGGACCTGCGTGGTTCTGGTACCGGTTCTAACAGACAATTTAGCTTATAAATCGATCTGTGGACACTGTAGACCGAAATGGCTTGCAATGAGCGGTAGCCTTGCTCCTTAGTGACACAGGAGTATTTGTCTTCTGCCTGTGTGAATCAGGATGTGAAATCTGACATCACTTTGTTATGGCCCTCTCATGATAAATAATAATTTTGGGGGGGATTATGTAGATAACATTTTCAATTATATTTAGTTACATTTAAGAGTTTAAAGGCCTACTCCTCAATTCAGAAAAATTTGTCACAGAAGATCACAAAGCATTACTTAACTGTTTAATAAAGCAATAAAGTAAAGGAGGTTGAGATAAACTACATTACCAAGAGTATGTGGACACGTGCTCGTCGAACATCTCATTCCAAAATTATGGGCATTAATATTGAGTTGGTCCACCCTTTGCTGCCACTCTTCTGGGAAAGCGTTCTAATAGATGTTGGAACATTGCTGCGGGGTCTTGCGTCCATTAGGCCACAAGAGCATTAGTGTGGTCGGCACTGATTTTGGGCGATTAGGCCTGGCTCGCAGTCAGTGTTCCAATTCATCCCAAAGGTGTTCAATGGGGTTGAGGACTGGGCTTTCTGCAAGCCAGTCAAGTTCTTCCACACCAATCTCAACAAACAATTTCTGTTTGGACCTCGCTTTGAGCATGGTGGCATTACCATGCTGAAACAGGAAAGAGCCTTCCCCAAACTGTTGCCACAAAGTTGAGAGCACAGAATCGTCTAGCATGTTCTTGTATGCTTTAGCGTTAATACTTCCCTTCACTGGAACTAAGGGGCCTAGTCTGAACCATCAAAAACAGCCCCAGACCATTATTCCACCTCCACCAAAATATACAGTTGGCACTATGAATTGGGGCAGGTAGCATTTTCCTGGCATCCGCCAAACCCAGATTCATTGGTCCGTCGGACTGCCAGATGGTGAAGCGTGATTCATCAAATCAAAATCAAATCAAACTTTATTTGTCACATGTGCCGAATACAGCAAGTGTAGACCTTACTGTGAAATGCTTACTTACAAGCCCTTAACCAACAGTGCAGTTCAAGAAGAGTGAAGAAAAGATTGACCAAATAAATTAAAGTAAAAAATAATAAAAAGTAACACAATAACATAACAATAACGAGGCTATATACAGGGGGTACCGGAACCGAGTCAGTGTTAGGGTACAGGTTAGAGGTAATTTGTACATGTAGGTAGGGGTGAAGTGACTAAGCATAGATAATAAACAGCGAGTAGCAGCAGTGTACTAAACAAATGGGGGTCAATGTAATAGTTCGGTGGACATTTGATTAACCTCTCTTGGGTAGGGGGCAGTATTTTCACGTCCGGATGAAAACCGTGCCAAAAGTAAATTGCCTGTTACTCAGGCCCAGGATATGCATATAATTGGTAGATTGGATTGGATAGAAAACACTCTAATGTTTCTAAAACTGTTAAAATAATGTCTGTGAGTTTAACAGAACTGATATGGCAGGCGAAAACCGAGGACAAACCATCCCCCCCAAAAAATTCAGCCTACCACTGTTTTCAATGGCTGTCACTTTTATTATAAGGCGATGTCAACAGTCTTTAGAAAGAGTTTCAGGCTGGTTTTTGGAAAAATTAGCAAGACATTATAGTTTTTCTAGGTGGCTCCCATTTTGGCTTAGTGTTTCCAAGCGCGTGAATGAGAGCGCGTTCTTTGGTATTTTCCTCCGGTAAAGACAATAACGATTCTCCGTTTTAAATTTTATCGTTTATTTACGTATTAGGGTACCTAAGGTTTGATTATAAATGTTGTTTGACTTGTTTGGAAAAGTTTATTAGTAACGTTTGGGATTCATTTTGTATGCATTTTGATGGTAGGAAACTGGGTGGATTATTGACTGAAGCACGCCAGCTAAACTGAGTTTTATGGATATAAAGAAGGACATTATTGAACAAAAGGACCATTTGTGATGTAACTGGGACCTTTTGGAGTGCCAACAGAAGAAGATCATCAAAGGTAAGGCATTTATTATATCGCAATTTCTGACGTTCGTGTCACACCAGCTTGGATGAAATATGCTTTTCATGGTTTTGTATGTGGGGCGCTGTCCTCAGGTAATCGCATGGTGTGCTTTCGCCGTAAAGCCTTTTTGAAATCTGAAACATCGGCTCGATTAACAAGAAGTTAAGCTTTATTTTGATGTATTACACTTGTGATTTTATGAAAGTTAAATATTTATAATACTGTAGTTTGAATTTCGCGCTCTGCAATTACACCGGATGTTGACCAGGTGGGACGCTACCGTCCCACCTGCCCATAAGAAGTGAACTTCTTATGGCTGGGGGCAGTATTGAGTAGCTTGGATGAATAAGGTGCCCGGAGTAAACTGCCTGCTACTCAGGCCCAGAAGCTAAGATATGCATATTATTAGTAGATTTGGATGGAAACACTCAGATTTTTCTAAAACTGTTTGAATGATGTCTGTGAGTATAACATAACTCTTATGGAAAGCAAAATCCTGAGAAAATATCCATCCAGGAAGTGGGAATTCTGAGGTTTATCGGTTTTCAAGACTTTGCCTATCCAATATACAGTGTCTATGGGGTCATATTGCACTTCCTAAGGCTTCCACTAGATGTCAACAGTCTTTAGAACCTTGTTTCAGGCTTCTACTGTGAAGGGGGAAAGAATGAGAGCTGTTTCAACCAGATATCTGGCAGAGTGCTATGAGCTCAGTCAGGCGTGCGCCCGTGAGAGGTAGCTGCATTCCTTATCCTTTCTAAAGACAAAGGAATTCTCCGGTTGAAACATTATTGAAGATTTATGTTAAAAACATCCTAAAGGGCCTCCCGGGTGGCGCAGTGGTCTAGGGTACTGCATCGCAGCGCTAGCTGTGCCACCAGAGACTCTGGGATCGCGCCCAGGCTCTGTCGCAGCCGGCCGCGACCGGGAGGACCGTGGGGCGACGCACAATTGGCCTAGCGTCGTCCGGGTTAGGGAGGGTTTGGCCGGTAGGGATATCCTTGTCTCATCGCGCACCAGCGACTCCTGTGGTGGGCCGGGCACAGTGCGTGCTAACCAAGGTAGCCAGGTGCACGGTGTTTCCTCCGACACATTGGTGCGGCTGGCTTCCGGGTTGGAGGCGTGCTGTGTTAAGAAGCAGTGCGGTTGGGTTGTGTTTCGGAGGACGCATGGCTTTCGACCTTCGTCTCTCCCGAGCCCGTACGGGAGTTGTAGCGATGAGACAAGATAGTAATTACTAACAATTGGATACCATGAAATTGGGGAGAAAAAAAAAAGAAAAAAAAATTAAATAATAATAACATCCTAAAGATTGATTCTATACATCGTTTGACATGTCTATGAACTGTAATGAATTTTTTTGACTTTGTCTGGCCTGCGCGTCGTGAATTTGGATTTGTGTACTAAACGCGCGAACAAAAAAGGACATTTGGACATAAATTATGGACTTTATCAAACAAAACAAACATTTACTGTGGAACTGGGATTCCTGGGAGTGCAATTTGATGAAGATCATCAAAGGTAAGTGAATATTTATAATGCTATTTCTGAGCGCTGTACTCAGATTATAGCATGGTGTGCTTTTTCGGTAAAGCTTTTTTGAAATCTGACAGCGGTTGCATTAAGGAGTTCATCTAAAGTTCCATACATAAGACTTGTATCTTTTATCAATGTTTATGATGAGTATTTCTGTAAATTGATGTGGCTCTCTGCAAAATCACCGGATGTTTTGGAAGCAAAACATTACTGAACATAACGCGCCAATGTAAACTGAGATTTTGGATATAAATATGAATTTTATCGAACAAAACATACATGTATTGTGTAACATGAAGTCCTATTGGCTCATTCATCCCCCTCCTCTCCCCTGTAACTATTCCCCAGGTCGTTGCTGCAAATGAGAACGTGTTCTCAGTCAACTTACCTGGTAAAATAACGGTAAAATAAAATAAATAAAATAAATGGGTGTCATCTGATGAAGATCATCAAAGGTTAGTGATTACTTTTATCTCTATTTCTGCTTTTTGTGACTCCTCTCTTTGGCTGGAAAATGGCTGTGTTTTTCTGTGACTAGGTGCTGACCTAACATAATCGTTTGGTATGCTATCGTCATAAAGCCTTTTTGAAATCAGACACTGTGGTGGTATTAACAACAAGTTTATCTTTAAAATGGTGTAAAATACTTGTATGTTTGAGGAATTTTAATTATGAGATTTCTGTTGTTTGAATTTGGTGCCCTGCACTTTCACCGGCTGTTGTCATATCGATCCCGTTAACGGGATCTCAGCCGTAAGAAGTTAACTGTTCAGCAGTCTTATGGCTTGGGGGTAGAAGCTGTTAAGGAGCCTTTCGTACACTTGGCGCTCCGGTACCCCTTTGCCGTGTCGTGGCACAGAAAAGTCTATGACTTGGGTGACTGGAGTCTCTGACAATTTTATGGGCTTTCCTCTGACACCGCCTATTATATAGGTCCTGGATTGCAGGAAGCTTGGCCTCAGTGATGTACTGGGCCGTACGCACTACCCTCTGTAGCGCCTTACGGTCAGATACCGAGCAGTTGCCATACCAGGTGTTGATGCAACTGGTCAGGATGCTCTCGATGGTACAGCTGTAGAACCTTTTGAGGATCTGAGGACCAATGCCAAATCTTTTCAGTCTCATGAGGGGGAAAAGGTTTTGTTGTGCCCTCTTCACAACTGTCTTGGTGTGTTTGGACCATGATACATTGTTGGTGATGTGGACACCAAGGAACTTGAAACTCTCGACCCGCTCCAGTACAGCCCGCCTTTTCCTGTAGTCCACGATCCTTTGTCTTGCTCACATTGAGGGAGAGGTTGTTGTCCTGGCACCAGACTGCCAGTTCTCTGACCTTCTGCCTATAGGCTGTCTCATCGTTGTCGGTGATCAGGCCTACCACTGTTGTGTCATCAGCAAACGTAATGATGGTGTTGGAGTCATGTTTGGCCACACAGTCGTGGGTGAACAGGGAGTACAGGAGGGGACTAAGTACACACCCCTGAGGGGCCCCAGTGTTGAGGATCAGCGTTGCCTACCCTTACCACCTGGGGGCGGCCCGTCAGGAAGTCCAGGATCCAGTTGCAGAGGGAGGTGTTTAGTCCCAGGGTCCTTAGCTTAGTGATGAGCTTTGTGGGCACTATGGTGTTGAATGCTGAGTGGTAGTCAATGAACAGCATTCTCACATAGGTGTTTCTTTTGTCCAGGTGGGAAAGGGCAGTGTGGAGTGCGATTTGAGATTGCGTCATCTGTGGATCTGTTGGGGTGGTACGCAAATTGGAGTGGGTCTAGGGTATCCGGGACGATCCTGTTGATGTGAGCCATGACCAGCCTTTCAAAGCACTTCATGGCTACCGACGTGAGTGCTACGGGGCGGTAATCATTTAGGCAGGTTACCTTCGCTTCCTTGGGCACAGGGACTATGATGGTCTGCTTGAAACATGTAAGTATTACAGACTCAGTCAGGGAGAGGTTGAAAATATATGAGTACACATCCTGGTCATCCATCTGGCCCCGGGGCTTTGTGAATGTTTAAAGGTCTTGCTCACATCGGCTACTGGTGCTCTCGTGCATGCTTCAGTGTTGCTTGCCTCGAAGTGAACATAAAAGACATTTAGCTCGTCTGGTAGACTCGCGTCACTGGGCAGCTCAGGTCTGAGGTTTCCCTTTGTCGTACGTAATAGTTTTCAAGCCGGTGTAGTAGAATTCAATCTTAACCCTGCATTGACGCTTTGCTTGTTTGATGGTTCATCACTCCAGACCGCACGTTTCCACTGCTCCATAGTCCGGTAGTGAGAGTTGCAACTGAGGACAGACGATTTCTACGCGCTACACGCTTCAGCACTCGCGGTACTGTTCTGTGAGCTTGTGTGGCCTACCACTTCGCGGCTGAGCCGTTGTTGCTCATAGACGTTTCCACTTCACAATAACAGCACTTACAGTTTTCCAGGGCAGCTCTAGCAGGGCAGAAAGGTGGCATCTTATGGTGGGGCCACGTTGAAAATCACTGAGCTTTCAGTAAGGCCATTCTACTGCCAATGTTTGTCTATGCAGATTGTGCTATGTGCTAGATTTTACACACGCTGAAATTGCCAAATCCACTAATTTGAAGGGGTGTCCACATACTTTTGTAAATACTGTAAAGTGTATATCCTGAATAAAGCTAAGGGGCCTCTCGTGTCTTATTGTTTCCATATAATGTTTTATAATGTTTTATACTGCATCTAAAAGGTGAAATGAGCATTTCTATCAGGCATAACACATCATAAGAAGGTGCGGTAATGATTCACACCAACTCTATCCTTTATGCTTTATAAAGATACAGTTCATGTAAATCGTGACCAAAAGGGTTCACAGTACAGTCCTAAAAAAAACACAATGAGTTTGAGCCCAGGAGCCATTGTCGAGACACCTGGCATGATTGAATTATTAACACAGTAAGGGGGTGGAAGGGTCAAGGGGCATCGTGTCACTCACTGTGCTCTGGTTTCAGAGGAGGCGGGGGCAGCTAGAGGGGTTTGCTACACTCCCCTCAACACAGGAAACAGCTGTCGATGAGCTCATCAAGCTTTTGTTTTGATCAGGTTATCAGAAAACGCTTGGAGCTTTCAGTGACAACAACCACTACAGGTATCAGTCTCACATACCCTTCCTGACAACAGGCTATTGGATGTTTGCCATAGCAAAGGCATGGTCTTTTACATTTTTTATTTGCAAAGGCATGGTCATATGTTCTCATACAAGTGATAGGTCCCATGTTAAATGAAGCCTTCATAAACCCTTTATTAGGCATATAAGGATACTACCTAAATAATTTGAAGAAAATATAATGTTATATAAAAGGTGGCAAAAATATTATGTCGCATTTATCAAAAAGACAGATGTAAATGATTGGTGAAGCATCTATGTAGTGCTTATGAAGACTTTATGAATGTTCCATAAAGCCTTCATTAGTTATGTTTAGTTCGAAGTGGGACCTGGGGATTCTAAGTAAAAGGCAAGCATGGGTAAAGGATACTTCCCAGCCGAAACAGTTTGGAAGAGTTTGTGCATATACTGTATTATGACGACAATTTGTGAATTTATTGTTCATTTTGGACTTCGGTAAGTTTTTTTAGGCTGATCGGGCACACACCATTTTATAGGAGGGCAAGCCGAAGTCGGTAGCAGAAGTCTACGCCCCTTCGTCGGTGATTAGGCAACAGAAGGGATTCTTTAATAAAGTCTTTGTCGTCATTCAATGAGAAACAATTCATTTTCATGCACATTGTTTCATTGAGAAATACTACACCAAACATCTTAGTAAGATGTAAAATTGCGCGACTAACATCTCCTCTGCAAAAAAAATTATGACAGATTTCTTGAGTTATCTTAGATTAATTCTGACTATTTTGAGGAAGTGTCTACCAGCTACAGCATCTCAAAATGGACAAACAGAACTATTGCTGCTTTTTTCTCGTTTTCCAAGCAAAGGTCTTTTAAGGGAGTATACAAGCACACTCGTTTGGTTCCCCTAATAGGCGCCAACCGAACTGAAGCATGCTGAGTGTATTGTTGTATCAGTAGTGGATCTGGAATGCAGATGTAGGGTGTATCCATGCGAGTTTACAAGCAACTTGGGAGAAGGCTGGAATGTCTGATTGTTGGACAGGGAAAGTGCTACAGGGGGACTAATAGCAACCATTCTTTAATAAAATAAAATAAAATAATAAATGTACATAAAGAATATGTACATAAAGATATATGAATAAGTGATGGTACAGAACGGCATAGGCAAGATGCAGTAGATGGTATAGAGTGCAGTATATACATATGAGATGAGTAATGTAGGGTATGTAAACATAAAAGTGGCATAGTTTAAAGTGGCTAGTGATACATGTATTACATAAAGATGGCAAGATGCAGTAGATGATAGAGTACAGTATATACATATACATTATATTAGGTGGCATTGTTTAAAGTGGCTAGTGATACATTTTTGATCAATTCCCATCAATCTCCATTATTAAAGTGAGCTGGAGTTGAGTCAGTATGTTGGCAGCAGCCACTCAATGTTAGTGGTGGCTGTTTAACAGTCTGATGGCCTTGAGATAGAAGCTGTTTTTCAGTCTCTCGGTCCCTGCTTTGATGCACCTGTACTGACCTCGCCTTCTGGATGATAGCGGGGTGAACAGGCAGTGGCTCGGGTGGTTGTTGTCCTTGATGATCTTTTTGGCCTTCCTGTGACATCGGGTGGTGTAGGTGTCCTGGAGGGCAGGTAGTTTGCCCCCAGTGATGCGTTGTGCAGACCTCACTACCCTCTGGAGAGCCTTACGGTTGTGGGCGGAGGAGTTGCCATACCAGGCTGTGATACAGCCCGACAGGATGCACTCGAGTGTGCATCTGTAGAAGTTTGTGAGTGCTTTTAGTGACAAGCCGAATTTCTTCAGCCTCCTGAGGTTGAAGAGGCGCTGCTGCGCCTTCTTCACAACGCTGTCTGTGTGGGTGGACCAATTCAGTTTGTCCGTGATGTGTACGCCGAGGAACTTAAAACTTACTACCCTCTCCACTACTGTCCCGTTGATGTGGATAGGGGGGTGCTCCCTCTGCTGTTTCCTGAAGTCCACAATCATCTCCTTTGTTTTGTTGACGTTGAGTGTGAGGTTATTTTCCTGAGACCACACTCCGAGGGCCCTCACCTCCTCCCTGTAGGCCGTCTCGTCGTTGTTGGTAATCAAGCCTAACACTGTAGTGTCGTCCGCAAACTTGATGATTGAGTTGGAGGCGTGCATGGCCACGCAGTCGTGGGTGAACAGGGAGTACAGGAGAGGGCTCAGAACGCACCCTTGTGGGGCCCCAGTGTTGAGGATCAGCGGGGTGGAGATGTTGTTACCTACCCCCCTACCCTGGGGGCAGCCCGTCAGGAAGTCCAGTACCCAGTTGCACAGGGCGGGGTCGAGACAAGAAGCGAGCAAAGAAGTTGTTTAGTCTGTCTGGGAGCAAGACATCCTGGTCCACGACGGGGCTGGTTCTCTTTTTGTAATCCGTGATTGACTGTAGACCCTGCCACATACCTCGTGTCTGAGCCGTTGAATTGCAACTCTACTCTACTGAATTGCAACTCAAATCTAAAATGTGAGATAACAAAGCAGAGAGAAGCAAATCTGCCAAAATGATGGGAATCCAGATCTTTTCGACTCGCTCAGTCAAAATAACAAATCTTTCGACTCATTTCGTTCATTTGAGTCAGTAATGCCCAGAGCGCGCAGGAACCCCTTACCGGCGGACAATGAACTGAAAACTCGAAAGAGTCATTCCATTTCTACAAGCCTCTCGTTCACCATAGGGGGCTTTTTGGAGCTGTCATTTGTGGCTGAGACTTGTAAACATGTGCTTTAAACATTTGTTGACTGCTAGGCATACAAATACAATTATTTCTTGACACATTTGAAACTGGGTCTAGTTGTAGCCAGAACCGGACTAGATTACGAAAGACTCTTGGCGGAATCTATTGCTTGACTGCAGTGAGGGTGATGATAAGCTCAATATCATTTGCGAGCTGCAGCCCGCCAAACTATTCGTTTTCAAGTTGAGCAGAGGCTGTGTATGTTTTGGTTCGACAAAGCTGTGTTCATCATAACGTTCAATACACAATTAATTGCATTCATTTTTGCACCATGCGATCAATGATCAGTTGTAAACATGAATTTTTCTTCTCTATACTGCCCGCAGCAAGATAATCTATTTTCCTGTGCGTATATGACAGTGGTTGGTCAGAGCTCGTCTCTGTGGCCCGCTAAACTGGAGGAGACAGAGCATGTATCAATCCTGCTGTAGCACTCATTGTAGCCAGCAGGTCAAATGAACTACTACACTGAACGAGTCACTCAGAAAAAAACGAATCATGACTCTTCGAGTCAGTAAAAAGAGTTGTTCAAAGACAACGCATCGTACGCGAACTGTACATCACTAACGGAAACACACCTTTTGGTGGCAAAATGCACATATTCTTTCTATGCAGACTTTAGAATAGTCACATGAAAATCTGCCCCCAGTTGGATGGAAACCTAGTTTATGTCTCCAAATTTCATGGAACTGTACAATGCATTTGCTGTCAAAGGAATACAAAGCTACATTCTAGCTGTTGGAACAGCGTGATAGAAGGTATTTCATTTCTGCTGCAACCGTGAATTATCATCAATGAGGCTCCTTAAAGGAGATGTGGGGCAGCATTTAACTTGCTCTTTTATGTTCAATCTCAACTGATTACTTGACAGAAATGAAACCTATACATTTTCCTCATATTTATTTTGAAAGTAATTCATAAATAAAATTAAAACGTCTTAAAGTGTTAAAAAGCTCAAATCCCTCTGTGCACCAATCCAAAAATAATCTAAGCTCTTAAAACATTCACAAATGCCTCTACTCCCCCCAGAATGTTCATTGGGAGGTACATTTGAAAGCAATGTAGAAAACAGGTGTTTGAGGTTGTACGCTATAGCCTTGACACAATATTAAATGGTCATCACTGCAGTCTTGTACATATAAATAACATAGTAATTTCCCAATAATCCAGGGTTTCAAGTCTTATAAATCCATTTCTGCATTATTCTAGTTGGCAGGCTCTTTTATCCAATTCACATTACAGTGAGTGCATCCAGTTTTAGTATGTGTATGTGAGCCCTGCTGGAATTGAACCCCACGACCTTGGCAGCGCCATGATCTTACCAACTGAGCCACTCAGGACAATATTGTGTCGATAACGTAACTTCGCTAGAAAGCACAAGGGAGACCGAAGAGGTTTAGAAGCTTTTGGCATCTCATTTCAAGACAGCCACATGAAATAACAGAGAAGAAAAGAAGTTCTGAGCCTTGCTAGGCCCAACTAAAACATAAACACGCTTATCCTGTGCATAAGAAAGATGAACCTACATTTCAAACAAAAATATTTCAAAAAAACCTTTTGAAAACCCCAACGGCTTTGAAGTGAAGATTAAAATCCTACTTCGCTTTCCTGTTTGGACTCGGGAATGGCGTTACTGCCTTCATCCTCCTCATCGGAGAGAATATTAATCGACAAGCTGCCATTTTGCTTTTCTCTCATACCAATTACTTTGAACAAAACAACTCCAAATGCCAAGGCTGTAATCTCAGATGTGCTTGCTGGGCAAGTTCCTTTGTTTCCACACGGAGTCATATATGCAGTTAACATTGAAAAGGGAGTATGTTTTTGCTTGTATTTTTGGTCAGGCATTTTGGGGGCCACCTCATGCTGCATCTGCAGAAATGCAAAAATGATTGAGTGTTTATCAATATTGGTCAACCAGGGTGTGTTGAATGAGACTAGGCCCTCGGGTGTGTGAGTGTGGGCACGTGCATGTGTAGTCTGGACAATATGTGTGTGTGTGCGTGTCTGTGTGTCCCAATGGCGGGTATAGCGGAACAGAGTCAGGAGCAGTGGTGTGCATGTGTGTCTGGACAGGATACAAAGGTGTGTGTGTGTGTATTAGCCAAGGGGGCCCTGAACAAAAATATAAACGCAACATGTAAAGTGAAATAAAAGATCCCAAAAATGTTCGACGCACAAAAAGTGTATTTCTCTCAAATGTTGTGCACAAGTTTGTTTATATCCCTATTAGTAAGCATTTCTCCTTTGCCAAGATAATCCATCTACCTGACAGGTGTGGCATATCAAGAAGCTGATTAAACAGCATGATGATGACACAGCTGCACTTTGTGATGGGGACAATAAAAAGCCACTCGGTGCAGTTTTCCTACAGTTTTGTCACACAACACAATGCCACATTTGTCTCAGGTTTTGAGGGAGTGTGCAACTGGCATTCTGACTGCAGGAATGTCCACCAATGCTGTTGCCAGATAAGCTTCCTCCAACGTAGTTTTCCAGAATTTGGCAGTACATCTAATGAGTCTCACAACCGCAGACCACGTGTAACCATGCCAGCCCAGGACCTCCACATCCGGCTTCTTCACCTGCGGGATCGTCTGTGGGTGGGCCTGTACCCTCCCGGGTCCACCTATGGCTGCGCCCCTGCCTAGTCATCCATAGAGTAGGGCCTAACTCATTTATTTCAACTGACTGATTTCCTTATATGAACTGTAACTCAGTAAAATTGTTGAAATTGTTGCATGTTGCGTTTATATTTTTGTTCGCTATAAAAAGAGTCACGTCCTATTCCACCCTCATTTCCACTTCCCCACAACCCATAGTTAATTTCTTAAAATGCTTTACCAATCCCCGTTGAACCAGTCTTGATTCATTATTTGGCCATACAAAATCTCCATCAACAACAATAACCAAAATGGTTTATGAGCATTTACGAAGTCTACTACTCTGGAGGTATCACTGAAAACCTTGTGTAATGTAAAAACACATTTCTATATACTGTAGTGTAGTAGTTCTGTATTTGAGCAATAATATAAAACAATAATATATGCCATTCAGCAGACACTTTAATCCAAAGCAACTTACAGTCATCCGTGCATACATTTTACATGTGGGTGGTCCTGGGAATCAAACCCACTAACCTGGTTTTACAAGTGCCCTGCTCTACCAACTGAGCTACAAACAAACACAATCAGCAGTACTTGCTTTGCATGCAGGGGCAGTACAGTATGATTCACCTGAGCCAGAGACTTCATGGCAGCCGTGGAACACATATTGCAACTGGAAAAAGACAGTAGACAATGTTGTTCTTGTTCCCTGGCAATTTTGGGGGGAAAAGAACAGAATAAAAATAAACTTCAATGAAAGCAGGGCTAACATGAACACTGAACGTAAGCTCAAGTTGTGATGATTCTATGTAGCTCAGTTGCTACCGTTTGGCAAACACAAAGCCAGGGTTGTGGATTTGATTACCGCTGTGCCCACCCATACAAAGAAAACTTTATTCACACACCACTGTATAAAAGCGTCTGCTAAATGGCATATACTGTACAACTTAACATTTCTGCTCAGTATCTCTCGACCAATGTCATTAGAGGACTCAGAGAGCGCCTTCAAGTTAGACTTATGTCCGATGACCTCACTGAGAACTACTGCACGGCAAGGCGTATTGTCTGAGTTCACGAGCAAAGACCGTCCAATGAAATGTTTTACTTGCAGGTTCCCTCTCTGTAATGCAACCCAATAAGAAATAATAAAAGATAAGGATAAAAAGCAGAATGGCTCAGTAGAATAGAATTAAAAGAATGTGTCAGGAAGGCAGTCAACAATTTATAGAACAATATTTAAACGTGTGTCGGGGACGGGGGGATTAGAGCAAGTGTTTAAATTCTGCAGTATTTAGCAATAATACATACAAGTCTAGCAGCAGTTGTGATGTGTGTGTAGTAGGAATGTGTTTGTGTGTGAGTGGGTGTGTGACTGTGCATGAGTGCATGTGTGTTACGGTGTGGAGAGTCAGTGCAAGGCTGTCTTCACTAGTCCAGTTCAAGTGTTCAGCAGTCTGATGGCTTGTAGATAGAAACAGTCTCTGAGTCTGTTGGTCCGAGACCCCATGCTTCGATACAGTCTGCCCAACAGTAAGAGAGTGAACAGTCCATGGCTGGGGTCCTTGATGATGCTGCGGGACTTCCTCAGGCACTGCTTCGAGTAGATGTCCTGGAGGGGTGGGAGCACGGCCCCAGTGATGTACTGCGATGTCTTAACCACCCACTGGAGGGTCTTGCGGTCGTGGGCGGAGCAGTTCCTGTACCAGGCCGCGATAAAGCCAGTCAGGACGCTCTCGACGGTGCAGCGGAAGTATTTGGAGAGGATCCGGAGAGGCATAGCAATTTTTTTTAGCTGTCTGATAATTGGTGGTGGTATTGTTGGTCCATGTCAAGTTCTTAATGATGTGGACGCCAAGGAACTTAAAAAACTACTGACTCTCTCCACTGCAGCCCCGTGGATGTGGATCGGGCGTATCCTATCCTCTGCTTCCTGAAATCGACAATCAACTCCTTTGTTTTGCTGACGTTGAGGCTGTTGTCCTGGCACCACAATGCCAGTTCACTTACCTCCTACCTCGTCGTTGTCAGTGATCAGGCCTACCACCGTGGTGCCATCAGCAAACTTGATGATGGAGTTGGTGTCGTGCTTAGCCACACAGTCGTGGCTGAACAGGGAGTATAGCAGAGGGCTGAGGACACATCTCTGACGGGCCCCAGTGTTCAGAGTCAGTGTGGAGGAGAAGTTTGTTGCCAGTCCTCACAGCCTGTGGTCTGCCTGTCAGGAAGTCCAGGATCCATTTGCAGAGGGTGGTGTCCAGACCCAGGGCCCTGAGCTTGGTGACGAGCTTGGAGGGAACAATAGTGTTGAATGCTGAACTTTAGTCAATTAACAGCATTCTCACATACAGTAGGTGTTCCTCTTTTCCAGGTGAGTTAGGCCATTGTGAATTGCAATGGAAATGGCATCTTCTGTGGATCTGTTGGAGCGGTAGGCAAAATGGAGCGGGTCCAGTGCAGATTATCCAGTGCAGATTATTCTCCTATAATCCATGTGGCTGCACTTTCATGTGGCACTTTCATCTCAGGGCAGTCCCGTATCTCAGGTGTCCCAACTTTTCAATCAATCACCGAATGTCATTATACTTTTTATAACGGATGTGTCTTTCCATTCATCAAATGGCACAAGAGCAGGGTGCACTATTTGGATGCTGGAATTATTTGGGGTGGACGAACATCCCCAGGTAGCCTACTTTGTGAAGTTTTTTGTTTGACAATAAGATGAAAACATCATGACTGGCTGTGTTGTTGCCCAATTAAAATGTAATACAAAATGTTTACAGTTATATGACATGTCTTTACTATCAGGCCCATTCAAAATTACATAGGAGGTCCCCCAAAAAAATAGAGACCCCCTGAATGTCACAGTATAATTCCCACTCTGACTCTGGTCCACTGTGTATGACATGCTGACCTTGATGTGGGGACTACAGGGAACATTGTTATCGAACATTGATTCGAGTTTGAGTCTGTATTGTCTTTTTGCATCCTTAATGGAGCTCGTACCCGCTTGCCTTGTACGCACCGTGCGCAACCGAGTCATCAGGGTTCGTTCTGCCCCTTCGCTAAGCAACCGGTGGCCCCACACTCAAAGACTTGCTGACCTACTTTCCATGTGTGTTTGTGTGCGTGTGTATATTACAGACTGGCAGCTGAGGCCAGTGTTGCCATGTGTTGGCCAGCTGTGGTCCCCCGGTGCGGATATCCAGAGTTTTGCAAAATTGTAGCGGAGGAGGGCAAATGCAGGAGAAGGGAGGGGGGGGGTTGAATGTAAATACCGGCTTCCCTTTCTGGCTTTCTTCTAGCGGTAACAAGAGTCACCCTTGTTATACTCAAGACACCGTGATCTGTTACATTGAGCTATGGCATTAGGCAGGACATACTAAAAACGGACTGAACAACGAAGATAAAGTAGTTTATTTGGTCTCAAGGCTGTTTGTTCAGTCAGCGATGTGAAGAAGAAGAGAAAAAAATGCGAGGTAGTCTCTCAGCGTTTAAAATCTGTGTCGTTATTCATTAGTGCACACCGTAGCAAAACACTTTGCAATGGACATGTTCAGGTATTCATTCCCCATTTCTGTCTGTTTTCTTCCGTTTCACTTCTAGTGAATATGACCCTGGTCATCTGATGACTTCATAGCCTTTTTGGAACTGTTTCAAGGCACTGAGTGCCATTTCGTAGTCTTGCTAATAATGTTGGCAGAAGTGGTGAGGTATTACTCGGGTGCCGACGTATAAATAAACTCTGAAGATTGTTTACCTGACCGGATCCTCATGTCCTTAGTTTCATGAAAAAACACCTCAAAGCCTAATGTACCTATCTACCCAAACACACTATTACAGCTTTTTGTGAAATGACACTAATTACTTATTCAAAATTCTTGACAGGCACACGAAAAAGTATTACACAATTTTCTTCACAACGCATTTCATGTGTATTACACAATTTTATTTCTTTATAACCCATTCGTGTACATGACACACATTCCCATTGGTTGTGGCTAACGTTAGGACTGTGAGTAATAAATGTGTGATAATTGCAATAAATACATCTCTCAAGTAGTTTTATTGGAAGATATGGACATTTTGGATATGAGTTGGAACCTATTTTGGCGTTTAATAGAAATGGCTAATTAAAACCTAGGAACAGAAGCCATTGTCTTTTTGGAAAAGAGTGAATACATTCTTAATCGCCTTGAACTTACAAAGACATTCAAACCACAATGTATGTCATTGATAAGGGAGCTCCCACAGCAAATAGAACAAGGATCATGTGGCCTGGCTGGTTTGGCTGTAATGCGGCAGCCTCTGGCACACATCTGCAGTATTGGCATAGTTTCAAATCCGGCCTAATGCCTTTTGACACAACCTCTATCTTTCCTACTGCCATACTCTCTCACTATCTGAACATACAAAATGGTATCCACGAGTTCATCTGACTCTGGGGAAGTAGATAAAGGGCTTCATTGCAAAATTCCTGAAGTGTCCCTTTAAGCCTTTAACGCTTAACATTAAACGCTTTCCCAACAGAGTGTATAAAAAAAAGAACTGTTGAATCATTAAGCAGTTGAGTAGTGCTCTTAGAGGAAAAGTCCAGTAGCTCCTCCACCGTAACAGGGTTGCATGGCCAGGAGATAATAACAACTAAATAATCAAACAGAATGTCCAGACAAGACAAGCTTTTATCCATCATGAATCCATCTTACAACTCCCACATGATCTCACATCGTGACTTTATCGCTCTATAGAAAAAGTAAGAAGGGCAGTTGATAGATAAAACTAGGCATAACCTAGAAACCAATTCGACCATTCACAAGTACTTTAATCACACCTCATATCTGCTCGGAACGATAAAAGCAGTTGGCAAAAAAAGGCAAGGTTAAAATGCATCGGGCTTTTCTTTGTTCAGTAGCTCTTACCGCATATAGGAGACAGCGTGTCACTGCACATAAATGAAACACGGTACGTTTGAGATACTTTTATGCTGTTTATAATTGACCAGCTAGACTGTCTGGAACACCGACCCAACAGGAGCCATTAGTGTCAGGAAGCCATTTTCTATTTCTCTTGATGATTTTGATATATTGCTTATGTATTTTATGCTCAAAAGCTTTACATTTTTTTTCAAATGGGATATTACATTAAAAAAGCTTACTGAGTGACTACCCACTGGTTGAATCAAGATTGCTTCCACGTAATTTCATTGAAATTACATTGAACCAACATGGAATAGACGTTGAATTGAAGTCTGTGCCCAGTGGGTATCCTCAGCATTCTGTACTAAAGACAACAGACTGCAGAACTGTATTTTCATACAAGAAGCAAAGCTAATATCATGAATCAAAAAAGCTGCACCACTGATCGCAAAAACCTCAAAATAAATGTGTGAACCAAAAACATGCAAAGAGGTGACAAGGAACCAAAAGTAGTACGTGTTATGAAGTATGAAGTGATGGAACACAACCATGGCCTGTATACAGGCGCACATATTGACTCAAGCAGGAGGACGGTAGAGGTAAGATGTTTCAGAGCCGTACGGAATGTTACCAGCAATCAGGCAGGAAATTGGGCCTTTTTTTATTGCATACCAAATGGAAAAGAATGCGAAACAGGGAGGGACAACCTGAAATGGTCAAATAAGAAACACACATTTTTGTTTTACATTGCAAAAAGTTTTCTATGTTTTCTGTTGCCTGCCCTAATGAACACAACCCAGATTGTTTTTCTCAAGCTCATCCATTCGCACTGAAGAGTGTGGGTAAAAGTGGTTTATATTCCACACTAATTTACACCTTGACATGGTAAACAGAAACACACAGTGGCTCAGTGAGTATATCCTTACAGTTAGCAGCGAGGTGAAGACATGCCCAGTCTAGATGCTATAGAGATCTACATACTGAGCTGTATCGTGATGTTTGAAGCAGGGATTAACCTAGAAAACCGTAAAGTCAAAAGACTGAGGAATTTTGTGGACACTGACCTTTGTATTTGGGATGTTTGGGGGCTGTCTCCAAAAGGGAGCAGATTTTGGCCAAAAGTGTATCAAGCCATTGGGTATGTAAACAGTCGGTTCAATCAGTTCGTAGGAGATGCAGGATTGGATCATGTTTAATTTGTCACCGTCACAGTTGCTCTGTGACCTTACTCTGTCGGTTCAGGGCGGAGAAAACGCTTCGAGATACATTGCAGACATTGTTCTGGCTTCGATCCAAAATATCTGCCTCCTTGAGGAGGTGTTATTTCAAGAGTGCCGTGAAAAAGTGTTAAATGATCCAGCAGCCATTTTTCAGGAGAAACTTGACTGACTGGCTGGCTCACAGATTCTTCCTTATTTAATTTGGTAGGGTTACATGCACTACAATGAAGGGCGAAATACGATACAACCCTCCTAAAAGTGTGCTAAGACAAGACCCTTGTTTTTGTTTCAGATGTTACAAATTGTCAAAGGCCAACTTCATGAAACTGGTAGGTGTACCTGTGGATGCATTTCAAGGCCTACCTTCAAATTCAGTACCTCTTTGCTTGACATCATGAGAAAATCAAAATAAAATCAGCCAAGACCTCAGAAAAACAATTGCAGATCTCCACAAGTCTGGTTCATCCTTGGGAGCAATTTCCAAATGACTGAAGGTACCATGTTCATCTGTACAGACAATAGTACGCAAGTATAAACTCCAATGGACCACGCAGCCATCATACCGCTCAGGAAGGAGACGCGTTCTGTCTCCTAGAGATGAACGTACTTTGGTGCGAAAAGTGAAAATTAATTCCATAACAACAGCAAAGGACCTTGTGAAGATGCTGGAGGAAACAGGAACAAAAGTATCTATATCCACAGTAAAACGTGTCCTATATTGACATAACCTGAAAGGCCGCTCAGCAAGGAAGAAGCCACTACTTCAAAACCGCCATAAAAAAGCCAGACTACGGTTTGGAACTGCACATGGAGAAATGTCCTCTGGTCTGATGAAACAAAAATAGAACTGTTTGGCCATAATGACCATCGTTATGTTTGGAGGAAAAAGGGGGATGCTTGCAAGCCGAAGAACACCATCCCAACCATGAAGCACGGGGGTGGCAGCATCATGTTGTGGGGGTGCTTTGCTGCAGGAGGGACTGGTGCACTTCACAAAATAGATGGCATCATGAGGCAGGAAAATTATGTGGATATATTGAAGCAACATCTCAAGACATGTCAGGAAGTTAAAGCTTGGTCGCAAATGGGTCTTCCAAATGGACAATGACCCCAAGCATACTTAAAAGTTGTGGCAAAATGGCTTAAGGACAACAAAGTCAAGGTATTGGAGTGGCCATCACAAAGCCCTGACCTCAATCCCATAGAAAATTTGTGGGCAGAACTGAAAAAGTGTGTGCGAGCAAGGAGGCCTACAAACCTGACTCAGTTACACCATCTCTGTCAGGAGGAATGGGCCAAAATTCACCCAACTTATTCCAAGCTTGTGGAAGGGTACCTGAAATGTTTGACCCAAGTTAAACAATTTAAAGGCAATGCTACCAAATACTAATTGAGTGTATGTAAACTTCTGACCCACTGGGAATGTGATGAAAGAAATAAAAGCTGAAAAAAATTATTCTCTCTACTATTATTCTGACATTTCATATTCTTAAAATAAAGTGGTGATCCTAACTGACCTAAGACAGGGACTTTTTACTAGGATTAAATATCAGGAATTGTGAAAAACTGTGTTTAATGCATTTGGCTAAGGTGTATGTAAATTTCCGACTTCAACTGTACATGCTCCAACAAATTTCATGTCCTGACATTCAAACCTTTACAAGCCTACTTCATAACACATTAATAACCCATACATACCACACTCATTAGCAGTTTCACACGTGCTTATGTCGACTTGAGCCAACAACCACCAAGTTGATATTTTTGTTATGTTTTGCCATTGTTGCCTTGCAGTTGTTGCTTATGAATGCTGGTATGTATGGTTTATAACTGTGTTATGAAGTACATAAGTAGGTACCCGTCAAGTTAAGTGTTCCCAAATATTCACTTGTATGGCTGTTTGTCTTGTGTCCAGTTTATTAACTTGTAATTAATCTCGACAATTGTCCACATAATGAAGCTTCAGACTAAGCACATGTTCAGTAAGAACAGGAATACACGCTAACCGCATTGGGTAGAAGACAAAGAAGGCAGCTGAGCACAAAATTATAAATCTGCAAGATCTTAAATTCCATCTAGCCGTTTCACAGGTGTCATGTTTCAACCCTTGAAGAAGCCGGAAGAAAGAAAGACACTTCAACATCTAACACAGCACTGCTGCTTTGAATTCATCATGAGAGCGTTTCAGTATAATGTGGGTATATAGACTGTGTTTGTTGTGGTAACACTATTAACATCATGATTAGGCTATTATATTTTATGCCCTTAATGAGAAATGCAGACAGTTGCGGGCTATGGGAGTAGCCTGCAAAGCAGAGGTATTCTAGAATGATTTCACGAGGTTGTATTCACAGAGGCTCAACATATTTTGCTCATGAAACAGTTAGGTCACAGTGTCCTCAATAAGTGACTGGTGCATTGAAAGAGTATATTCGGTGTTTGAGATTTTTTTTTGATGATCACCGATGATCGTTTTATCAGCAACTGTACAAGAAGTACCCTCGCAAAATAGTTATACTGATAAAATGATATGAAAGAAACCCTCTTTAGTGAAGTGAGCTGACACTGTCTTAAATCTCTTATGGGTTTCAAATGTTGAGACATACTGTATCTATCAAAAAATGCTTCCATGATTCAAATGGCCATTGGCCATGTCAGCACTCAGTCCCACAGACCTGCCACAAGTGTAGAATAAAGTTGTCCCTCAGTGCTCAGGATGTAGTTTCACTTTCTAACAGTTTTCATTCTTCAGTTTAAGATTTGCATAGGGGAAATCAGCCTAGTTGACCCGGAGCTGCACTAGGGGGAAACCTCTACCAGTAATGTGCTAGTGTTATTAGTGACACATCAGGTAGCCTTGGACCTGATACAATGCATTCAAAAAGTATACACCCCTTTACTTTTTCCCCATGTTTTGTTTTGTTACAGCCTGAATTTAAAATGGATTAATGTGTATGTGTCACTGGCCTATGCATACTACCCCATAATGTCAAAGTGAAATAGTTTTTTAAAACATTTTTACACATTTATTAAAAATGTAAAGTTGAAATGTCTTGAGTCAAGAAGTGTTCAACCCCTTTGTTATGGCAAGCCTAAATAAGTTCAGGAGTAAAAATATGCTTAACAAGTCACATAATATGTTGGATGGACTCTGTGTGCAATAATTGTGTTTAAGATTTTTGAATGACTACCTCATCGCTGTACCCCACACATACAATTGTCTGTAAGGTCCCTCAGTCAAGCAGAACATTTCAAACACAAAGAAGAAGAAAAAAAGCAGATATTGAATATCCCTTTGAGCATGGTGAAGATATTAAATACACTTTGGATGGCATATCAATACACCCAGTCACTACAAAGATACAGGCATCCTTTCTAACTCAGTTGCCAGAGAGGAAGGAAACCGCTCACAGATTACACCATGAGGCCAATGGTGACTTTAAAACAGTTACAGAATTTAATGGCTGTGATAGGAGAAAACGGAGGATGGATCAACCTTGTAGTTATTACTCCATAATACTAACCTAATTGACAGAGTGAAAAAAGGGAAGCCTGTACAGAATAAAGTATTCCAAAACATGCATCCTATTTGCAACAAGGCACTAAAGTAATACTGCAAAAAATGTGGTAAAGCAATAAAACTTTTGCCCTGAATATAAAGTGCTGTTTGGGGAAAATCCAATAGAACACATTACTGAGTACCACTCTCCATATTTTCAAGCATAGTGTTGGCTGCATCATGTTATGGGTATGCTTGAAATAGTTAAGGACTGGGGAGTTTTTCAAGATACAAAAAACAAACAGAATGGAGCTAAGCACAGGCAAAATCCTAGAGGAAACCGTGGTTCAGTCTGCTTTCCACCAGACACTGGGAGATGACATTTCAGCAGGACAATAAGCTAAAACACAAGGCCAAGGTTTCTTTGCAAGAACACACAGCATGTTCCTGGGTGGTCGATTTACAGTTTTGACTTACATCTACTTGGAAATCTATGGAAAGACTTGAAAATGGCTGTCTTGCAATGATCAACCACCAATTTGACAGAGCTTGAAGAATTATTTTAAGAATAATGGGCAAATATTGTACAATGCAGGTGTGCAAAGCTATTAGAGACGTACCCAGAAAGACTCACAGCTGTAATCGCTGCCAAAGGTGATTCTAACATGTATTGACTCAGCGGTGTGAATACTTATGTAAATGCAATATTTCTGTATTTCATTTTCAATACATTTGCTAACATTTCTAAAAACATGTTTCACGTTGTCATTATAGGGTATTGTGTGTCATCCATTTGAATCAATTTTGAATTCATGCTGTAACACAACAAAATGTGGAATAAATCAAGGGATAGGAATATTTTCTGAAGACACTGTAGGTGGAAAGTGAAGTCTGCCTAAGCTATCTTGAAACAAGTCTGCTCACAACACAGCAGTTCAAATAAACACAAGCCCATTCAACTGACAGTGCTGATAGACATTGAACCGTCTGACTCTGCTGTGTCAAGACCGACTGGCCACTGGATAAGGTTGTAGGCTACTAAAGATGGGCCATGGGAGTCTACAGGAAAACCTACTTGTGAATGTTATCTTACCAATCTATGGAAACGTACAATAAAATGGCCAGTGGTGAGTGCCGTCTATCACCACTAAATGAATGAGCACTCAACCTTGAAGCCAGTCAGTGTTTTGACCTTTGAATATCATGACCGAAAAGGATATATCTATATGTATCTACCTTTGGGAAATAAGCTAATCTACATTCTCTGCACAACCTTTACTGGTTGGAAGCGAGTTTGTTTCCTTGTCAAATGCCCTTTTCCTTAAAGACTGGGGGCTTTGTTTCAGGCAGAGATTAACTGAGAGATATAAAGGCAGGCAGGGCGATATTTGAGACTACTCTGTGTGAGCCTGCCTACTTCTGGCAATGAGAAATATTCATTGTTTTTCAGAATTTCTAGATCCTTGGCGATCGTCCTGTTGTCATGCAACAAGGATATCAACTAACTGTTGCCTCTACTTGTTTGCCTACTTTGGTTGGTTATGGTAATGATCATGCCTTTTCTACCTGAGGGGGAAATGGGTTTTGAAATTATATTCAGCCACATTCAGCCACACCCACGCCAATAAACAAACACATCATACGTAATGATAGATAGGTGAAGTCAACTTTCCCAACTGTCAGTGGTGGTGCAATAACCGCTTGGGGCAAAGTGATATTCAGGTGTGACTCAAACATCAACACTTTTTCAGGTGGAGCTTATACCTGCATCATCAAAAAGGAGTGGTGTTCTTTTCATCATACAGGTATCACAAATCAACTGTCATTGTGGACCAGGAAGAGTAGATGATGCATTTGCAGTGGCTAATGGGGATCCTAATAAATACCAAAAATGTATGTACACTGTGGTTTCGACACAGTATTTCCCTGACTCACACAGCAAATTAGCCAGTGTTACCAAGTGCTGATTTTTCAATGTACCCTTCCCCATTTTTTCGTGTTGATTCCGGTATTAAATGAACTCTTTAAGTGTTAAATTAACACTCATTAGTTAAAAAGAACATCAGTTTTGCTGTTAATAACCAGTGTTAAACCGAAACCACACCATCATTATCATATTTCCCAGCATGTTCTATTGCAGGATGTTCATTAGAATTGTTTGTTTCAATATCTATGTTTTTGCATGTACATTGATTGATTAATTAATCATATGCTACTCAAATATAAATAACATACATTTTTCAAAACTAATTCAATCTGTTATTTGGAAATGTTTTTTCCAGATTAAATGGTTTAGGTAGTCTCATATCTTATCATTTTCAACCTGGCAGTCATTCTAAATGTAGGCTGCGGGTGAATAAAAGTGTTGGATATCCCCACTCTGGCTGGATTCCAATAGGAATTACACATTACTTTGCAAGCCATCATAATGTGACTCGCATCCCTGAAAACCATGAGTTTCAGGCCACTGTATTTGTGTAAAACTAGGCCCTCAAAATAATGCCTCATCAAATACTTAATTTAACTTAATTTTAATTATAACATATTCACTTAGGATCTCACTTGTTGAAGGCCACCAGGCTGAACATGGATGCAGGTTACCATCAAGGATCTCTTTGTACTTTGCTCCGTTCATCTTTGCCTCAATCCTGACTAGTCTCCCAGTCCCTGCCGCTGAAAAACATCCACACAGCATGATGCCGCCACCACCACCATGCTTCACCATAGGGATGGTGCCAGGTTTCCTCCAGAACGTGACGCTTGGCATTCAGGCCAAAGAGTTTGATCTTGGTTTCATCAGACCAGAAAATCTTGTTTCTCATGGCCTGAGAGTCTTCAGGTGCCTTTCGGCAAACTCATAGCGGGCTGTCATGTGCCTTTTACTGAGGAGTGGCTTCCGTCTGGCCACTCTACCATAAAGGCCTGATTGGTGGAGTGCTGCAGAGATGGTTGTCCTTCTGGAAGGTTCTCTGATCTCCACCGAGGAACTCTAGAGCTCTGTCAGAGTGACCATTTGGTTCTTGGTCACCCCCCTGACCAAGGCCCTTCTCTCCCGATTGCTCAGTTTGGCCTGGCGGCCAGCTCTAGGAAGAGTCTTGGTGGTTCCAAACTTCATCCATTTAATAATGATGGAGGCCACTGTGTTCTTGGGAAACTTCAATGCTGCCGAATATTTTTGGTACCCTTCACCCAGATCTGTGCCTCGACAGAATTCTGTCTCAGAGCTCTACAGACAATTCCTTTGACCTCTTGGCTTGGTTTTTGCTCTGACAACTGTGAGACCTTATATAGACAGGTATGTGCCTTTGCAAATCATGTGCAATTAATTTAATTTACCACAGGTGGACTCCAGTGAAGTTGTAGAAACATCTCAAGGATGATCAATGGAAACAGGATGAACCTGAGCTCAATTTCGAGTCTCATAGCAAAGGGTCTGAATACTTACGTAAATAAGGTATTTGTTTTTTGTTTTTAATACATTTGCAAACATTTCTAAAAACCTGTTTTTGCTTTGTCTTTATGGGGTATTGTGTGTAGATTGCTGAGGATTTTTTATTTTTTTATCCGTTTCAGAATAAGGCTGTAACGTAACCAAAAAAAAAGTAAAGTCAAGGGGTCTGAATAATTTACAAAGGCACTGTATTATCATTCACAATGGATGAAGAAAAAATGACTGAGAAGGAATCTCAAAAATCAGACATCCCCAAATGGGTACTTTCCTACATTTGTGCGCAGCAGGCTAGTTAGCCTACTTCTATGTGTGCTCAGTTGCGCATGCTCCGTCAACATTAATAGGACAGAGAAACAAGACACATGCTGATTGCGCACAAACAAAACGCAATGAACAAATTGACCAAACTTGTAAATGGTATGAAATAAATCAAAACTTGTTTTTCATAAGTGTGGCAGGTTGTGAACTCTCCAAATAACGTTTCCACACCGAGAAAGCGAACGGTTAAAGTGCAACACACCCCTCCCCTTCTTCTTGTCTCAACATTTCAAATGATACTCAAGACACAGTTTTTTTTCACACGCATATTTTAGATGCATTGCTAATCATCTCAATAATCAGCTAGGCCTATTGCCACACGCGTTGTGTAGACACTGGACCAATGTTGAATTGAACACCATCAGTGTTGATTTAACAATGGATAATTTTGTATGCAGGTTAAACTTACAAGCATTTTGTGTTTTATCCCATGTTTTATACCATTTAATATCTCAGGTTTTTATGAAGAGGATCAATATAAAGCATTAAGCTAATAGCAACTGTGGGATAACAATATTTAAAATATTGAAAGGTATAAAGCATTATCAGTTCTTTAACGAACATGATTAAACTGTAATAACAAGCCTTTACAGTAGTAACGAGGATCATAGTGTTTGGGTTTTCTATAGGCTATAAATATGCATGCCTATTGTCAAATCAACAAGAGTTAATTGTCGGCTAATTACAGTTTCCCTTTACTCAAGTGGTGTAGGTTGAATCCATATTCTATTGCTTCTATTATTAGCTTTCGCAGGATGTCTTCTAGGAGGAAACGTGAAAAAACGAAGGTACGGAAATGCCAGAGTTCTACTTGGAAAAGGTCCAAACCCTGTTTTATACAGAAGCATTTGACACACAGCCTAAATCTATGAGCTAGCGTTACGACCCACTGTCTGATGAACTCTCTCACATTATTGCATTATAAGGAACGACGTTACAGAAATAAGAAAAATCGCTATTCATTCGTATTCCTTAGTACAAGTATTTTTCCTATAGGTTACATGGCATCAACTTTCAGCCCCCCCCAAAATAATTAAAGTTGTTTCCCATCACTTTCTTGAAATATAATTCCTACTACAGACTTGTTTTAACCAACAATGATGCGTTTTTATTACAACAAAGTTTTAATAGTCAACTTACCTCGGTGAAAAAATTATCCATCGTCCTTAAATTAATCCACAAGGATCTCTGTGTGCTAATCGCGCAGGCAAAACATGTGTTTTGATGTACAGGGCAAATGCATCTTCTTTAGTCCATGATCAGAAATACATCTCTTCCAATAGTTCTCGGGACAGGGAAAAAAGGAATCAATTCTCCTGCAACTTCTGCCTTTGTTTCATAGATTACATTTCCAGCAAAATCAGCATTTGTTATTTAAAATAAAATAAAATTCAGTCTTCTGATATTGGAGAAAAACGGGACTTGCTGCGCGATAAAACTCAGTATGGAGGGAGATCAAATGCTGTTCACCTGGACACTTTGTCTGCCGGACATTTACATTGGTAAATAGTCCAACTTGCTTAAGTAAAGTATTTGTGGCGACTGGCGAGCAAAGTTTGGAGTGACTCCATCCGTAGATACTGTAGCTCCACCCAGCACTGGTTTGAATGGTAAAGTAAATCTCACCCCAGGATTGCCTCTCTTCCCCCGCCTGCCGTCCAAAGTAGCCTAACGTTTGAAACCTGACTGCGGACTGCCGCTGCGGAGATTTTCAAATAGTGTGAAATAAAACAGTGTGAAAAAGTAACAGTCTATGTCAATTGAGTTTTTCTATATAAGTAGGCAATAGGCATATGCACATGGATTCCATCGCGTGTAATCAAATAATGGAGTGTGCAGCTCACAATCATCTTATGAAACGGAAACTGACATAGGCCTATCGCACTGGGCACACACTGGTTGAGTGACTATTGTTTCCACTTCTTTTCAATGACATTATGTTGTATCAACATAAAATACACATTGAATTGAAGTCTGACTTTGCAATATAGTGCAATTGCAGACCACAATTTGGGGCGTTTCTTGATGTGGGCTTTCCTTGATATCAGGAAACGCCCATTGATGCCTGCCATTGGACAGTCCATTGATATCTGCCAATGATGAGTTCCTGCACTGTCCCACTCAGTTTATATCAAGAAGCCATTTCCTGGATTTCAGATGTCAAAAAAGCACGTTTTAAAGGAATGCTTTAGATATGATTAGAATTGCATTTCTTCTGGCAAAGTGAGAGGCTAATAACTCTGGTGCCGTTCAGCTATCCTCAGCTAGAAACCTCACAATCTTAACCCGGTCAAGTTTGGTTTCTGTGCAAACCTTAGACACTGTAGAAGGCAACTAAACATGTTTCATCATTCCATGTTACATTTTGTCTACAGAACATGTCAATTAGCCCATGAAGATCAGACATCATTACGCACCAATGGACGAGCAGCATTCACTTGATTGATAGTGTCTTGGTCCAATGACCACTTATCGTTTTGAAACATAGCTAGGTAGATAGCCAATGAGCTGGGATTTCCAGATATACAGTGCCAGTCAAAAGTTTGGACACGCCTACTCATTCTAAGTTTATTTTATTTTATACATTGTAAAATAATAGTGAAGACTTTAAAACTATGAAATAACACATATGGAATCATGTAGTAACCAACGACTGTCAAAATATATTTTATATTCAAGATTCTTCAAAGTAGCCACCCTTTGCCTTGATGACAGCTTTGCACAATGTTGGCATTCTCTCAACAGGCTTCATGAGGTAGTCACTTGCAATGCGTTTCAATTAACAAGTGTGCCTTGTTAAAAGTACATTTCTTTCCTTCTTAATGCATTTGAGCCAATCAGTTGTGTTGTGACAAGGTAAGGGTGGTATACAGAAGATAGCTCTATTGGGTAAAAGACCAAGACCATATTATGGCAAGAACAGCTCAAATAATTTAAGAGAAACGACAGTCCATCATTACTTTAAGACATGAAGGTCAGTCAATTCGGAAGTGCAGTCGCAAAAACCATCAAGCGCTATGATGAAACTGGCTCTCATGAGGACCGCCACAGGAAAGGAAGACCCAGAGTTATCTCTGCTGCAGAGGATATGTTCATTAGAGTTAACTGCACCTCAGATTGCTGCCCAAATAAATGCTTCACAAAGTTCAAGTAACAGACATCTCAACATCAACTGTTCAGAAGAGACTGCGTGAATCAAGCCTTCATTTTCAAATTGCTGCAAAGAAACCACTACTAAAGGACACCAATAAGAAAAAGAGACTTGCTTGGGCCAAGAAACATGAGCATTGGACATTCGACCGGTGGAAATCAGTTTTTTGGTCTGATGAGTCCAAATTTGAGATTTTTGGTTCCAACCGCCGTGTCTTTGTGAGACGCAGAGTAGGTGAACAGATGATCTCCGCATGTGTGGTTTTCACCGTGAAGCATGGAGGAGGAGGTGTGATGGTGTGGGAGTGCTTTTCTGGTGACATTGTCTGTGATTTATTTAGAATTCAAGGCACACTACCAGCATTGCTACCACAGCATTCTGCATTCTTTTCAACGGGACAATGACCCAACACACCTCCAGGCGGTGTAAGGGCTATTTGACCAAGAAGGAGAGAGAGTGATGACCTGGCCTCCACAATCACCCGACCTCAACAAAATTGAGATGGTTTGGGCTGAGTTGGACCGCAACGTGAAGGAAAAGCAGCCAACAAGTACTCAGCATATGTGGGAACTCCTTCAAGACTGTTGGAAAAGCATTCCTCATGAAGCTGGTTGAGAGAATGCCAAGAGTGTGCAAAGCTGTCATCAAGGCAAAGGGTGACTACTTTGAAGAATCTAAAATATACAATATATTTTGATTTGTTTAACTCTTTTTTTAGTTACTACATAATTCTGTATGTGTTATTTCATAGTGTTGATGTCTTCACTATTATTCTACAATGTAGAAAACAGTAAAATTAAGAGAAACCCTTGAATGAGTAGCTGTGCCCAAACTTGTACCCAGACTGGTACTGTATATATACTGTATCTGGTTTACGATTTAGAAATGAAAGCACTTTATGTATCTAGTTTGCCTGACAATTCAGTCTGAATTCTTCCGCTGCTCTATGTTCGCTACATACTTCAGTCTGAGACTGACATAATTTAAGTAGTTTGTGGTGATGTCAAAATGAGGGGTGTTGTACAAAAGTCATCAGCGATTGGATCATTTCTAACCAATTAGAGAATCAAAGGCAATGACCAATTTTCAAAACGCTGCTTTACACACGTGTGTTCTGGCTTTGGCTCAACCCATTGGTTTCTGGGACCAATCAGAGCGGTTAGAATGTGTTTGCGTTCTGGGTACTCAGATTCAGACTCATTGCAGAGAAGAAACTAAAGTCTGTGGGTGTGGTGTAGCGTTTGGCTGGAGCAAGGAGTTTGGGTAGCCAGGCAAGTATCTAGTCCCCCCATTTGAAGGTTGCAAAAGATTGTTGTGTGTAAAACCAGTCTATGAATGCCAAAAAAATACAGTCAGTCCACCCTCAAAACACTAGTTTACTATTGTTAGATTATGCAATAGCCTATTATCTATAACTATATACAGGAAACAAAAATATAAATGCAACATGTAAAGTATCGGTCTTATGTTTTATGAGCTGAAATAAAAGATCCCAGAAATGTTCCATATGCACAAAAAGCTTATTTCTCTCACATTTTGTGCACAAAATTTGTTTACGTCCCTGTTAGTGAGCGTTTCTCCTTTGCCAAGATAATCCATCCACCTGACAGGAGTGGCATATCAATAACTGATTAAACAGCATGATCATTACACATTTAAGTCATTTAGCAGAATTACACAGGTGCACCTTGTGCTGGGGATAATAAAAGTAAACTTTAAAATGTGCAGTTTTGTCACACAACACAATGCCAAAGATGTCTTAAGTTTTGAGGGAGTGTGTAATTGATATGCTGACTGAAAGAATGTTCACCAGAGCTGTTGCCAGTGAATTGAATGTTCATTTCTCTAACATAGCCGCCTCCAACGTCGTTTTAGAGAATTTGGCAGTACAGCCAACCAGCCTCACAACCGCAGGTCCAGGTTGCGAGCCCGACTGTTTTCCATTCTGAGTATTGACAACCCAGACAGTCTTTTCTGAGACATTGTGCATTATATGTCCATTGCGCTGCTTACAATTTAAAATGAGTCCTGAATTATGCATGCCAAGCACCAGAGATAAGGGACTGTTGATATTGCAACCACAACTCAAATGCTGGTTTACCAGTATGATCAAAATTGTAAACTGCTTTCTTTTGTTTGAGCCCAAAAGAACTGTTGTCCGCTAAAGATGATCATCTGTTTGCATCTACCAATTTATTGGCTGTCCAGTTTCCAGACGACCTGTCCCAGAACTTCCTATACAGTTCGTCTCTTTCCGTAATGTGGTGAGGTTGCCAAATAAGGAGAATGCGAGAGGCTCAATTAAAGATGTTGCATAACTGCTGTATTTGCACCACTCCCTTCTGCCCAGTTTCCCTGATGTTCCTACGACAATCAAGCTGTTTTTAACCTTCCCTGTAACTGTCGCTTCTGCGGAGAGATCGTTTTCTACACTAAAACTCATAAAGAACTACCAAAGGAGCATTAGGTTTTTGGTCTGCTACGTTTTGAACATCTGAGTAAGCACCACTTATTGTACTGGCCCCATAGCCTGACCACGGCATTTGTTCACCGATATCCCCTTGTTTTCAATCAGTTAAATTATTAATTTTTTCAAGGCCTGAGGCACTTTGATCTGTCACATTCTTGAATCCCAAGAAACAAATACTTAGCTTCCTAGTACATATGGAAATGAAATCGTTTTTTGAATGACTTTTTTTGAGGGTTACTGTCAACAATTATTTATTAACAACAACAAAAATAGACATTGATGAAAGTCGCATTGGCCCCCAGAGCTCATGCCCCCTCCCCCTTATCCTATGAACGACTACATTCACTTTTCATTTTGTGATGTGAAAATGAAGATTCTTTACATATAGGATATTGCAAATGTTGCTCTGTATATCTGTTTGGACTTGGCTTCAAGGGGAATCATGTTACAGCAGGGCTCTCCAACCCTGTTCCCTCAGAGCTACCGTCCTGTACATTTTCACGCCAACTTGAATCTAGCCCACATGGTAATTAGCTGGTTGATAAGCTGAATCAGGTTAGTTACAACTGGTGTTGGAGCGAAAACCTACAGGACGTTAGCTCTCCAGGGACAGGGTTGGAGAGCCATGTGTTACAGACTACAGTTAACAATGGACAATTTTACTTGGTTACATGGCATGGTATGAATCGCCATCTATTGGCCAATCAGAATACTAACAATGAAATGCATCGAATACGTTTCTTGTTCATAGTGCATGGCATACATTTTTATGCTAATTATTGGTCTATCAATTTGATGTATTTATTTTTCAGAAAATAACAGTTTTTTTATTCTCTTTCAAAACAGTGATACAAATACAACACTTAAACACGTTGAATATACATTCTTTAGTCAGAATCAGAATCACCTTTATTCGGCAAGAACATTTACATATAGCCGGAATTTGACTTGGTGAAATGGTGCAGAGAGCAATAGACAAAATATAAAGACACAATAAATAAAGACAGAGGAATTTACACATAGTCTACATACAGTATATGCACATAGGTACAGAAAAGATAGAACAATTACACATCATAGGAGACTATGAGCAAATTTATAGTGGAGGATATACAATTTACATTGGAAATATATCTACTGTATATCAATAGCTAAGATTCAAAATATCAATATGCAGTGTTTGAACAAAAACATAATTATGGGTAGCAGTTTATTTTAAGGTGCAAAAGTATACAGTGCCTTCAGAAACTATTCACACCCCTTTATTTTTTTCTCACATTATTGCGTTACAGCCTGAATTGAAAACGGATTAAATTGAGATTTTGTGTCACTGGCCTACACACAATGGGGAATAAAAAGAAACGGAATAGAACTAAGCACAGGCAAAATCCTAGAGGACAATCTCGTTCAGTTTGCTTTCCAACAGACACGGAGAGACAAATTCCCCTTTCAGCAGGATAATAACATAAAACACAAGGCCAAATATACACTGGAGTTGCTTAACAAGACAACATTAAATGTTCCTGAGTGGCCTAGTTACTGTTTTGACATAAATCGGCTTGAAAATCTATGGCAAGATGTCTAACAACCAACGACAGAGCTTGAAGAATTTAACAATTATGAGCAAATATTGTACAATCCAGGTGTGCAAAGTCCTTAGAGACTTATCCAGAAAGACTCGGTGATTCTAACATGCATTGTCTCAGGGGTGTGAATACTTCTGTAAATTAGATATTTCTGTATTTCATTCTCAATAAATTTGCAAACATTTCTAAAAACATGTTTTCACTTTGTCATTATGGCACATTGTTTGTAGATGGGTAAAAAAAAATGTAATCCATCTTGACTTCAGGCTGTAACACAACAACATGTGGAATAATTTATGGGGTGTGAATACTTTCTGAAGGCACTGTAGCTAACAAGGCCTTTAGTATGTCCTATTAGCCATATATTAGGCCTGAATTAAGGTGTCGATGAGGTGTCGACTATTCGCACACCCCGTACAAACACATTTAAAACATACAAATCAACAAAAGCAAACTTTCCCTCATTGAAACTCAGGCAAATAAATACAAAGTAAAAAATGTAGCATCATTGTCCAAATACATATGGAGAGCATTGTAAACATGCAGCAAGTCCTAATACATTGCGGTCATTCTAATTTCAAATCAAATCAAATGTATTTATATAGCCCTTCTTACATCAGCTGATATCTCAAAGTGCTATACAGAAACCCAGCCAAAAACCCCAAACAGCAAGCAATGCAGGTGTAGAAGCACGGTGGCTAGGAAAAACTCCCTAGAAAGGCCAAAACCTAGGAAGAAACCTAGAGAGGAACCAGTCCTCTTCTGGCTGTGCCGGGTGGAGATTATAACAGAACATGGCCAAGATGTTCAAATGTTCATAAATGACCAGCATGGTCAAATAATAATAATCACAGTAGTTGTCGAGGGTGCAGCAAGTCAGCACCTCAGGAGTAAATGTCAGTTGGCTTTTCATAGCTGATCATTAAGAGTATCTCTACCGCTCCTGTTGTCTCTAGAGAGTTGAAAACAGCAGGTCTGGGACAGGTAGCACGTCCGGTGAACAGGTCAGGGTTCCATAACCGCAGGCAGAACAGTTGAAACTGAAGCAGCAGTTTCAACCATGTCATGTCATTCAAGAGCCAGTAGATATAGATTATGATTTTAACCAGAATTTCTTATCTATTAGCTCATCTGTCTTGATTGGGCTCTGAGCGCCGACCTCAGATTATTGCATGGTTTGCTTTTTCCGCTTTTTCCTTCAAGTGCAGTTTCAAAAATATATCCGCCATATTGTGCAGTCAACAGAAGTCAGAAATAACATTATAAATATTCACTTACATTTGATGATCTTCATCAGAATGCACTCCCAGGAATCCCAGTTCCACAATAAATGTTTTATTTGTTCGGTAATGTCCATCATTTATGTCCAAATAGCTACTTTTGTTCGTGCGTTTGGTAAACAAATCCAAAGTCACGAAGCGCGTTCACTAAAAGCTGACGAAATGTCAAAAAGTTCCGTTACAGTCAGTAGAAACATGTCAAACGATGTATTGAATCAATCTTTAGGATGTTTTTAACATAAATCTTCAATAATGTTCCAACCGGAGAATTCCTTTGTCTTCAGAAATGCGATAGAACAGAGCTCGCTCTCACTTGAACGCGCATGGTCAGCGCATGTTCGGCTCATGGTAGACCTTACTCAATCCCCTCTCATTCGGCCCCACTTCACAGTAGAAGCATCAGACAAGGTTATAAAGACGGTTGACATCTAGTGGAAGCCTTAAAAAGTGCAAAATGACCCCTATCCCACTGTGTATTCGATAGGCGATGAGTTGAAAAACTACTAACCTCAGATTTCCCACTTCCTGGTTGGATTTTTTGTCAGGTTTTTGCCTGCCATATAATTTCTGTTTTACCTACATACATCATTTAAACAGTTTTAGAAACTTCGGAGGTCTTTCTATCCAAATATACTAATAATATGCATATATTAAAAACTGGGACTGAGGAGCAGGCAGTTTACTCTGGGCACCTCTGGGCACCAAGCTACTCAATACTGCCCCGCAGCCATAAGAAGTTAACTGTAAGCTTAGGTTACTATACAGATCTAAGAATTGTTTTACTGTATCCATTAGAAAGACCTTAGTAACCCAACTGCTGCTTCCTGGACTATGGTAACATCATCTATCAAAACACATCCAAGACCCAGCGGTGGCCCCACCATTAGGGCACTCCACTCGTCATTGGAATAGTAAAACTATTTTTGTAAAAAACATATAGTTATTATATAATTAATGGATTATGTTTTAAATGCTCATAAAAGTGTGGAAAATGTGTAAATGTTCATGTTTCAAAGATATGTTGTTAAAAACAAGCTGTTTAGTTAGTTACTACTCTGCCCCTCAGTGACTGCCAGGCAGCTCCGCTCCATGGGCTCTTATTAAGCCATTGGATTGCTTTGCCAGCTATTTGCTATTACTTCCTCCACACACTTCCTCCACACTCCACTTACTTCCTCCACACATGAGACTAGATCAGGTACAGATGGCATTTATAAAAAAAAAAGAAAAAAAGAAAACACTAATATATCTTGATTACATACTGTAAGTATTCAACCCTCTGAGTCAATACATGTTAGAATCACCTTTGGCAGCGATTACAGTTGTAAGTCTTTCTGGGCAAGTCTCTAAGAGCTTTGCATACCTGGAATGTACAATATTTGTACATTATTCTTTTTAGAATTCTTCATGCTCTGCCAAAACTGTAACTAGGCCACTCATGAACATTCAACGTCTTCTTGGTAATCAACTCCAGTGTATATTTGGCCTTGTGTTTTAAGTTATTATTTGTAGGTTTCCTTTGGTTTTATTCTGTACAGGCTTCATTCTTTTCACTCTGTCATTTAGGTTAGTATTGTGGAGTAACTACAATGTTGTTGATTCATCCTCAGTTTTCTCCTATCACATCCATTAAAAACTGTTTTAAAGTCATCATTGGCCTCAGGGTGAAATCCCTGAGCGGTTTCCTTCCTCCCTGGCAACTGAGGTAGGAAGGATGCCTGTATCTTTGTAGTGACTGGGTGCATTGATACAACAGCCAAATTATACTTAATAGCTTCACCATGCTCAAAGGTATATTCAATATGTATATATATTTTTTTACCAATCTAGCTACCAATAGGTGCCCTTCTTTGAGAAGGATTGGAAAACCTTCCTGGTCTTTGTGGTTGAATCAGTGTTTGAAAATCACTGCTCGACTGCAGGACCATACAGATAATTCCATGTGCATAATTGCATGAGTACAGAAATGAAATGAAAATCATGTTAAACCCTATTATTGCACACAGTCTGTCCATGCAACTTATGATGTGACTCATGAACTTATTTAGGCTTGCAATAACAAAGGGGTTGAATAATTATTGACTCAAGACATTTCAGCTTTTCATTTTTAATTAATTTGTAATTGTGTAGCGACCCGCACAGACAGCGGTGTGTTATGTGTTAGGCTATTATTGTGTTGTGTTGTACTTACCAGTGTTCACGGGGTCCGACATGCCAATCAACCTGCTATCTGCCAATCACGGGAATGCCTGAATGTTCTGATGCCGGGCATCCTGGTGGTTGGCGGAATGGCGTGGAGGGGGGTTGGGCAAGGGGATGGAGCATTGGAAGTTAAGACCAGGTTTAGCCATTGTTCTTTCTCTTACATCTGGTCTTCATACGAGAAGGTCACGGTTGGCTTGTGGGGTATCTTTCATTTATTTGGCGTGGGCTATGGCCAAACGTCAATTCGTAAACTCAAACCTCTGTCTGGACAATTGTTCCTTCATGATCTAGTCAGGTCATTACATTGGTGTCAGAAGTAAAAACGTTGATAAAAGTTAGCCAGCTAGCTAGCTGACTTCTGTGGCTAGCTACCGTAGGTGAGAACGGGGGTTGAAAATGCTTCGAGGGAATCCGAAAGGTGGAGGTAGGGGACGATTATGGCCAAGGAGGTGCGTGTGCTTGGACGTCGGAGGATCTGGCTGAGGAGATCGCCAGGGCGTCGGAGCCCAGAGGCCGCTTGAGGGAGGACGTTAGAGTGATGGCGGCTGAAGCGGGCACGAGGAATCTGGGGCTCAGGATGTAAACAAACATGGCGGCGCCCAGTTCCCGGCTGCGTCCGTATCTGTTAAGACCCCGAAGTATTCCAGTAAGGCGGATTGGGAAGCTTTTCATGCTCAGTTTGAACTGTTAGCTCATTTTAGGGGATGGTCGGATGAAGATAGGGCACTGCAGTTGGCTTTATGCCTCACGGATGATGCTCTGGCCTGCTTGATATTGATTAGCCCCGAGGACAGACGTGATTATGGTGCTTTAATGGGAGCACTGAGGAGGCGCTATGGACAGTGTGTACAGCCCGGGCTACTGCGCTCCGAACTGAGTAATAGACGCAGGCAGCCTGGAGAGCCTCTACGGGTGCTAGCTAATGAGAGCCTCTCTCGGCGGGCATATGCTCACATGCCCCCCTCCGTGCAGAGCGAGCTAGCACGGGACCAGTTCATACAGGCGCTCTCTCCTACGGAGCTGCGCATACAGACCCAGCTGGCTCATCCTGAGTCATTGCAGATAGCCTTGGAGATGGCTTTGGAGAGGGAGATAGTGTGGGCTGGGGCTTCAGCTGGGGCTTTGGTGGGGGTGCTGGGAGACAGACCCTCTGTGCGAGCTGGGGGGCAGAGCAGCCCGGAGCCGGAAAAGCCTGCATGGGTGGCTGAAATGACAGATCTCATTCGTGCTGTGTCGCTACAGGCGGCACGAAACACACGCCCTGGTCCCAGGGTCTGCTGGGGAGCCAGGCCATCTGCGCCAGGATTGCCCCATGTCCCCCAGAGCTCAGGGAAACGGCTCGGGGTCTGCATAGACCGGGTAGTGCGGACCCCTGGCTTTCTATCCCAACCACCATCTTCTTCAGGAGGAGCCCACCGGCACAGACGGGGAAGCAAGGCTCCACTTCCCCCAGAAGCAGACGAGGGCATGCGGATGGAGCCTGTTGTTGTGGTGGGCCGGACCTGTGTTGGGGACTTTTGTCATGTCCCTGTCACTGTGGAGGGGGTGCCCTGCTCTGCCCTGGTGGACACTGGGTCCACAGTAACCCTGGTGAGGCCAGATATTGTGCCAGGTTGGACTCAGTGTGAGCCCACAACTGTGCAGCTCCGCACAGTCACAGGTGAGCTGGCACCCATGAAAGGGAAGGGAATAATGACTCTGACAGTAGGGGGCAGGACTGTGCGTCATCCTGTGTGGGTGGCGGCTGTGCAGGACCCTTGTATACTGGGGTTAGACTATCTTAGGATCACAGGTTGCCAGTTAGACCTAAATGGGTGCACACTGAGCTTCCAGGGAGGGCCGGAAGTCACCATGGCCCCCCCTAATGTCACATTCACTCAACCCAACAAACCCTTTACTCCAACAGTTAAAGCAGCATAGACTCATGGCTGCCCCCCCTCCCCCACATCTGTGTGTGACTTTTCCCCAGTCTCCCTGTCACCTACGGCTGTGTGTTACATTCCCCCAGCCACCTCCACAACACAGCCCTCTGTGAGCCCGGGCCGCGCCCCCCCAGCCCAGCTTCCCCAGATGGGAGAGGAGAGGACACTGTCTGCAGTAAGGGAGATATGGGGTAGGAACTGTGTTGGTCTTGACCCCGAGCAGCAGGAACGGTTGTGGCTGTTGCTGTTTGAATTCAGAGATAGCTTTGCACTGAGTGAGGAAGAGGTGGGTCAGACTCATCTGGTACAGCATGAGATCGACACAGGTTATGCTCGACCCATCAAGATGCGTCCCCGCTGTATCCCGCTGGCACGCCTGGAGGCGACAGACAAGGATGTGTTGGTGATGCAGCGGGCAGACTTCATCGAGCCCTCAGACAGCCCCTGGGCGGCGCCAGTCATCATGGTTCCGAAGAAGGGGGGGAAAGCTGAGGTTCTGTGCGGACTACAGGCGGCTGAATGAGGTATCAGCACAATCTCCCGGGTGGCGCAGTGGTCTAGGGCACTGCATCGCAGTGCTAGCTGCGCCACCAGAGTCTCTGGGTTCGCGCCCAGGCTGGGCTGGGTTCTCGCCCAGGCTCTGTCGCAGCCGGCCGCAACCGGGAGATCAGTGGGGCGACGCACAATTGGCATAGCGTCGTCCGGGTTAGAGAGGGTTTGGCCGGTAGGGAGGGTTTGGCCGGTAGGGATATCCTTGTCTCAGTATGTAAAAAAAAAAGAAAATGTAAAATGTATGCACTCTACTGTAAGTCGCTCTGGATAAGAGCGTCTGCTAAATGACTAAAATGTAAATGTAAATGTAACCAGGAAGGACTCATACCCCATACCGTGTATCGATGAGTCCCTGAACCTGGTTAGGTGGTCCTCCTGCTTCTCCTCACTAGACCTCCGCAGTGGCTACTGGCATGTGCCCCTCTCCCCAGAGGCCAGAGCCAAAACTGCGTTCTCCACTAACAGAGGACACTGGCAGTTCAAGGTCCTATGCTTCGGCCTGTGCAACGCTCCAACTACTTTTGAGCGTTTGATGGACAGGGTGCTGGATGGCATCCCCCGACAGCAGTGTCTGGTATACCTCGATGACATCCTGGCCCATGGCAGCTCCTTCCAGTCAGCCCTGGTGGCGCTACGGGGTGTGCTGGAGAGGATGGCTGCCGCAGGTCTGAAGCTCCACCCCGAGAAGTGCCAATTCATGAGGAGAGAGGTGTCCTTCTTGGGCCACCGAGTGGGGAAGGAGGGGATCAGCACCATGGAGGACAAGGTGGGGGCTGTCCGAGACTGGCCCACCCCCACCGACCAACGTCAGCTGAAGAGCTTCCTGGGCCTGGCCTCGTACTACAGGAGATTTGTACGGGACTTCTCAAGCGTCGCTGCTCCTCTGAACCGCCTGCTGCCGAAGGACAAGGCTTTCACTTGGACAGTGGAGTGTGAGGAGGCCTTCAACACCCTCAAACGTGCACTGATCGAGGCCCCCGTGCTCGCCCCCCTGACCTCACCTTGCCCTTTATCCTGGACACAGACGCGAGCAATGTGGGCATAGGTGGGGTACTGGCCCAGGTGGGGCCAGAGGGGGAGAGAGTGGTGGCGCACTTCAGCAAAACATTTGACAAACATGAGCGCCGCTACTGTGTCACCCGGCGGGAGCTCTTGGCTGTTGTGGCTTCCGTCAAACACTTCAAGTACTACCTGGGTGGCCTGCCCTTTACTGTAAGGATTGACCACTCTGCTCTCCAGTGGCTCATGTCTTTCAGAGAGCCAGAGGGGCAGGTGGCACACTGGTTGGAGGAGCTTCAGCCGTATGACTTCACAGTGGTGCACAGGGCAGGGGCACGCCACTCCAACGCCGACGCCATGTCCCGTCGGCCCTGTACTGCAGACGGCTGCAGCTACTGTGAACGGAGAGAGGGACGGGAGAGAGAGCTGTGTGCAGAGGAGGGGGTCTGTGCCACAGTGTGTCGGGTGAGCGGGCCTGTCTGCTGTGAGCTGCAGACTGTCGACGTGGCTGAATGGGGGCAGCAGCAGGGACGGGACACAGACCTACAGCCAGTGCTACAGTGGGTAGAGGCACAGGTGAGGCCACCATGGGAAGAGGTGACAGCGCTCTCACTCGCGACCAAAGGGTTGTGGTCAAAGTTTGAGAGACTGCGGCTGGCTGATGGCGTGCTACAGCGAGCATGGAAGGAGTCAGCTACGGGAGAGGTGGCAGATGTTGGTCCCAAAATCATTGCGGGAGGCTGTGCTCCAGAGTACTCATGGGGGGGGGGGGGGGGGCTGGACACTTTGGGGTCACAAAAACACTGCGCCGCCTCCGTCAGGGCTTTTACTGGGGGCAGCACAAGAGGGATGTGGAGGACTTTTGCCGCCACTGTGACAACTGCACAGCAAGAAAGGGCCCCCCAGGCCGCTCTCATGCTCATCTCCAACAGTTCCCAGTGGGGGCTCCCATGGAGAGGGTGGGAGTGGATGTAGTTGGGCCGTTCCCCACCACAGAGAGTGGAAACTGCTGGGTGCTCACGGCCATGGACTATTTCACAAAATGGCACGAGGCCTATGCTCTGCCTGACCAGGAGGCAGAGACCATCGTCGACACCTAGACAGCGGGGATGTTCAGCAGGTTTGGAGCTGCGGAGTCCATCCACAGCGACCAAGGCAGAAACTTTGAGTGTGTTCGCCACCATGTGTGAGAGGCTGGGTATGCACAAGACCCGCACTATTCCTCTCCATCCTCAAAGTGATGGCCTTGTGGAGCGCTTCAACAAAACGCTTGGACAGTAGCTGGCCATCGTCTCTGCCAAACACCAGCGTGACTGGGACAAGCACCTGCCTATGGTCCTCATGGCATGCCGCTCTGCTGTCCAAGACTCCACCTCCTGCATGCCTGCCCTCCTCATGCTGGGGAGAGAGATCCGCACCCCTGCGGAGATGGCGTTTGGTGGGCCCCTGGATAGCCCTCATGTTCCCCCGGGGCCGGAGTATGCCCGGAGACTCCAGGACCGCCTGGAGACAGCCCACACCAGCTGGTGAATGCAGGTGTGAGGCAGAAAAGGGACTATGACGTGCACACCCGGGGAAGGCACTTTGTGGCTGGGGAGCTGGTCTGGGTCTACATCCCCCTAAGGAAAAAAGGCAGGTGCCCCAAGTTGGATAGTCACTGGGTGGGACCCTGCAGCATCCTGGAGAGGGTAGGGGAGGTTGTTTACCGGGTGCAGCTTCCTCTCCATCGCTCGTTGGTGTTGATTTCAGCCTGTCCATTTGATGATGAAAATCCCTCATTAAATACATTGGAAATGTACATTGTCCATTTGAAATATAACATGTACAATGCCAATATATTATACTGCCATCAAGTCACTCATCAGTCAGTAAGATATCATACTGACACCAAACTCCAAGCCGGCCCACAACTCATAGTTAACATAGTTACATTCGAGCTGTGGGTCCAGTTCTGACATTATGTTTCGGCTCGATAGGTCATTCAGTGAACTTAAATAGTGCTGAAAATGCACTTCTTTCGGGGGATGCTACGGGGTCCTTGAACGAGCTATCGGACAGAAACGTTTAGGGTCAGTCTCTATGGGCCGAGGCGTTTTCTTGTGATTCTGGGACTTTTCTAAATGTTGTCATTTTCGCGGCGTTAAAAAGGTATTGAATATATTGCAAATGGGCGAGGCTGTTACTCTGCCTGAGAACCTTCTAGAGCCACATAACTCACCGTGCAGAGCTCTAGGTCTGACGGTTCTTTAATGGTGCGAACGCCAGTAACTATTGCAGGATCTGTGTGTCTGTAAGCCCCATACTGTGTCACTCCATCCTGGCTGTGTGTGTGTGTGTGAGAGTTTTTTCTTGGACATCTGATAGGAGAAATTACTGATTTACAGTTCATAATCACACATGACATTTTGGAAAGATGTGACCTTTTTAACCCTTCGAAACAGCTCCTATGACCCCGGTTGTCACAGGAAGCTGAACGTAAACACATATCCTCCTTGGGGCAGGCTTTATGTTAAGAACTGACTGATTTACAGAGGGTTGAATGCAGTGGTCAATTTAACCACTTCCGGTTGCTCCAGGAAGCTTAAAATCAACACAGGTAATCCTGAGAGTGGCCTGATGGGTTGTCATTGAAGACAGTTTGATATGGCAATCATAACCCACATAGGCATCCGGTTGAAGTCAGGGGAGAAGGCAATGTATTCCTATGGGGAGAGATGTCAATGTAAACTGTTAGAATAAAACACCCTGTTTTCACTCTTAAGCGTTAATTCCACACAGTCAAGATTAGGTTTGCGCAGATTGGGAGGACCTTAGGAACGTTCCTGTTGTTGAATTGTGTTTCTAGCCTCAACGGTTCTGCCGTTGTCACCCAAAAGCACCTCAAATTTAGGTCAGGCTTAATTTTGGGCCTACTTGTTTGCAAGCTGCGGTCAGACCGAGCGAGCTATGGTAAAGTGGGGCATCTCGTTGAACTCGGCACGGCCTAGAGACTATGGTGATGCCATTTTTTTCTGTGATGATTTAAGCCTGCCCATTTCTGGATTTCAGCCCTATTTGATGGTAAAGTTCATACTTCCCCTTTAGAATATGAAGGGGACCATTCAATCTTTTCATGTTGATATCTGTAGAGGTACAGGTGACCCTGACCATGTGGCAAAAGGAATTTTGCACAGAAGCAGAGTTAGAGCATAACTTGGATGTGTCAGACTACATGAACCGGCGCGCGCAGCTATAATAACTCTGTGTCTTATCCACCCCATACCCCCACCCCCCTCCCCCCCGATGAGCCCATCGGAAATGGTGTGTCTCTGTGTGACCCAGAGGTCGCAATATGTCTAAAGCATCATTAAATCACTACTAGTCAGGCTTCATTCCGGGCCTACTATTTGCCCGGTCGCTGCGGTCAGACCGAGCGAGCTACGGTCAAGTGGGGCATCTCCTTGAACTCAGCACGGCCTAGAGAATATGGTGACGCCATTTGCCAACACTTTCAGTGTTGATTTCAGCCTGTCCATTTGGTGATGGTTCATCAAACTTATTGGAAATGGACAAAAGTCAGCCATCAAGTCAGCCATCCATCAGTCAATAAGATATAATACTGACACCAAACCCACTTTGTCCAACTCGTTTAGAAGCCAACCTGTATGTTATTACAATTACACCATGAGTAATTAATCATGAAACATACACCCTGCCCTTCTTCTTCCCGGTGAGATGTTTATTCCTGTCGGCGCAATGAACTGAGAACCCAGCTGGCTGTATGGCCCGGAACAGTATATCCGTAGTGAGCCATGATTCCATGAAATAGAGTATGTTACAGTCCCTGATGTCTTTCTGAAAGGAGATCCTTGCCCTGAGCTTGACTACTTTATTGTCCAGAGACTGAACATTAGCGAGCAATATACTCAGAAACGGTGGATGGTGTACACGCCTCCTGAGTCGGACTAGGGATGAGCAAAACTACTCCATTTTGCTCATCCCTTCCAAAAGGCAGAAACTCAAACAGGAAGTACCTGTGCTAAGGTCTATTCAACACTGGTCTGACCAATCAGAATCCATGCTTCAAGATTGTTTTGATCACGCTGATTGGGATATGTTCCGGGTAGCCTCTGAGAATAACATCAACGTATACACTGACATAGTTACTGAGTTCATCAGGAAGTGTATAGCGGATGTTGTTCCCACTATGACTATTAAAACCTACCATAATCAGAAACTGTGGATAGATGGCAGTATTCACGCAAAACTAAAAGTGAGAACCACCACATTTAACCATGGCAAGGTGACTGGGAATATGGTCAATTACAAACAGTGTAGTTAATCCCTCTGTAAGGCAATCAAACAGGCAAAACGTCAGTACAGAGACAAATAGGAGTTGCAATTCAACGGCTCAGACACGAGACGGGATGGTGTATCGCTACAGAATGCTGTGGTAGCCATGCTGGTTACGTGTGCCTTGAATTCTAAATAAATCACAGACGGTGTCACCAACAACGTACCCCCACGCCATAACACCTCCTCCTCCATGCTTTACGGTGGGAAGTAAACATGCGGAGATCATCCGTTCACCCACACGCATCTCACAAAGAAATGGCGGTTGGAACCAAAAATCTCCAATTTGGACTCCTGATCAAAGGACAAATTTCCACCGGTCTAATGTCCATTGCTCATGTTTCTTGGCCCAAGCAAGTCTCTTCTTATAATTGGTGTCCTTTAGTAGTGGTATCTTTGCAGCAATTTGACCATGAAGGCCTGATTCACACAGTCTCCTCTGAACAGTTGATGTTGAGATGTGTATGTTACCTGAACTCTGTGAAGCATTTATTTGAGCTGCAATTTCTGAGACTGGTAGCTCTAATGAACTTATCCTCTGCAGCAGACATAACTCTGGGTTTTCCATTCCTGTGGCAGTTCTCATGAGAGCCATTTTCATCATAGCGCTTGATGGTGTTTAAGACTGCATTTGAAGATACTTTCAAAGTTCTTGAAATGTTCCGTATTGACTAACCTTCATGTCTTAAAGTAATGATGGACTGTCGCTTCTCTTTGCTTATTTGAGCTGTTCTTGCCATAATATGGACTTGGTCTTTTACCAAATAGGGCTATCTTCTGTATACCATTTGTCAATACCTCCTACATTGTCAAAACACAGCTGGCTCAAACGTATTAAAACCTCTACAGGATCGGTGGGTCCCCCGTGGGACAGTTGAGCTAACGTAGGCTAATGCGATTAGCATGAGGTTGTAAGTAACAAGAACCTTTCCCAGGACATAGACATATTTGATATTGGCAGAAAGCTTAAATTCTTGTTAATCTAACTGCACTGTCCAATTTACAGTTGCTATTACAGTGAAATAATATCATGCTATTGTTTGAGGAGAGTGCACGGTTATGAATTTGAAAAGTTATTAATAAACCAATTAGGCACATTTGGGCAGTCTTGATTAAAAAAAAATGGAACAGAAATACAATGGTTCATTGGATCAGCCTAAAACTTTGCACATACAGTTGAAGTCAGAAGTTTACATACACTTAGGTTGGAGTCATTAAAACTAGTTTTTCAACCAAATTTCTTGTGAACAAACTATAGTTTTGGCAAGTCGATTAGGACATCTACTTTGTGCATGACACAAGTAATTTTTCCAACAATTGTTTACAGACAGATTATTTCACTTATAATACACTGTATCACAATTCCAGTGGGTCAGAAGTTTACATACACTAAGTTGACTATGCCTTTAAACAGCTTGTAAAATTCCAGAAAATGATGTCATGGCTTTAGAAGCTTCTGATAGGCTAATTGATGTATTTCAAGACCTACCTTCATACTCAGTGCCTCTTTGCTTGACATCATGGGAAAATCAAAAGAAATCAGCCAAGACCTCAGAAAAAAATTGTAGACCTCCACAAGTCTGGTTCATCCTTGAGAGCAATTTCCAAATGCCTGAAGGTGCCACGTTCATCTGTACAAATAATAGTACGCAAGTATAAACACCATGGGACCACGCAGCCATCATACCACTCAAGAAGGAGACACCTTCTGTCTCCTAGAGATGAACGTACTTTGGTGCGAAAAGTGAAAATCAATCCCAGAACAACAGCAATGGACCTTGTGAAGATGCTGGAGGAAACAGGTACAAAAGTATCTCCGTATATCCACAGTAAACGAGTCCTATATTGACATAACCTGAAAGGCTGCTCAGCTAGGAAGAAGCCACCACTCCAAAACCGCCCCCCAAAAAACTACTGTTTGCAACTGCATATGGGGACAAAGACTTAGTTACACCGGCTCTGTCAGAAGGAATGGGCCAAAATTCACCCAACTTATTGTGGGAAGCTTGTGGAAGGCTACCCGAAACGTGTGACCCAAGTTATACAATTTAAAGGCAATGCTACCAAATACTAATTGAGTGTCTGCAAACTTCTGACCCACTGGGATTGTGATGAAAGAAATAACAGCTGAAAAAAATTATTATCTTTACTATTATTCTGACATTTCACATTATTAAAATGAAGTGGGGATCCTAACTGACCTAAGACAGGGAATATTTACTGAAATGAAATGTCAGGAATTGTGAAAAACTGAGTTTAAATGTATTTGGCTAAGGTGTATGTAAACTTCTGACTTCAACTGTACACTGCTGCCATCTAGCGGCCAAAATCTAAATTGTGCCTGGGCTGGAATAATACGTTATGACCTTTCTCTTGCATTGTTGGTACAAAAAAAATATGTATTTTTTTCTTCTTTGTATTATCTTTTACCATATCTAATGTGTTATATTCTCCTACATTCATTTCACATTTCCACAAACTTCAAAGTGCTTCCTTTCAAATGGTATCAAGAATATGCATATCCTTGCTTCAGGTCCTGCGCTACAGGCAGGTAGATTTGGGTATGTCATTGCAGGCGAAATTTTTTAAAAGGTTCAGATCCGAAGGAAAGAAATTCCACAAATTAACTTTTAAGAAGGCATACCTGTTAATTGAAATGCATTCCAGGTGACTACCTCATGAAGCTGGTTGAGAGAATGCCAAGAGTGTGCAAAGCTGTCATCAAGGCAAAGGGTGGCTATTTGAAGAATCTCAAATATAAAATATATTTTGATTTGTTTAACTCTTTTTTGGTTACTACGTGATTCCAAATGTGTTATTTCATAGTTTTTATTTCTTCACCATTATTGTACAATGTAGAAAATAGTAAAAACCCTTTGAATGAGTAGGTGTTCTAAAAATTTTCACCGGTAGTGTATGTGGCAGGGTTTACAGACAATCACGGATTACAAAGGGATAACCAGCCACGTCGCAGACACAAGATGTCCACCATTGTTCCTGTACCGAAGAAAGCAAAGGTAACTGAACTAAATGACTATCGCTCCGTAGCACTCACTTCTGTCATCATGAAGTGCTTTGAGAGGCTAGTTAAGGATCATATCACCTCTACCTTACCTGACACCCTAGACCCACTTCAATTTGCATTCCGCCCCAATAGATCCACAGACGATGCAATCGCCATCGCACTGCACACTGCCCTATCCCATCTGGACAAGAGGAATACACTATGTAAGAATGTTGTTCATTGACTATAGCTCAGCCTTCAACACCATAGTAACCTCCAAGCTCATCATTAAACTCGGGTCCCTGGGTCTGAACCCCGCTCTGTGCAACTGGGTCCTGGACTTCTTGATCGGCCGTCCCCAGGTGGTGAAGTTAGGATCTTCAACACAGTGATCCCACAAGGGTGCATGCTCAGCCCCCTCCTATACTCCCTGTTCACCCATGACTGCATGCCTCTACCTCAATCATCAACTTTGCAGACGACACAACAGTTGTAGGCCTGATTACCAACAACGACGAGACAGCCTACAGGGTGGAGGTGAGGGCCCTGGCGGAGTGGTGCCAGGAAAATAACCTTTCCCTCAATGTCAACAAAACTAAATAACTGACTGTGGACTTCAGGAAACAGCAGAGAGAGCAGGCACCTATCCACATCAACGGGACCGCAGTGGAGAAGGTGAAAAGCTTCAAGTTCCTTGGCGTACACATCACAGATGATCTGAAATGGTCCACCCACACAGACAGTGTGGTGAAGAAGGTGCAACAGCGCCTCTTCAACCTTATGTAACAGATGTAATCCGTACTCTCCTTGCGTTGTGTTTTGTCCAAGTAAATCACATCAGCCAGTGGTCCCAGTTGAGCATCATTTATTTCTGTTGTTGTTGTTAAATAGGAAACAGCACGTTAGTTGTGCAGGGCTTAACGGTATTGATGGCTGTCGATGGCAAAATCTGTAGCTTGAAGACAACTGTGTTAGCAGTGGGCTTATGTGACCATTACGTCGGTGTATACTAGCTAACACACTTATTTACAGCAATCATATGCCAAAGCACATCCCAGAACGGCCCTCAATCCCTAACAGGTACCATATACCCACACATGTATAAATCAGTAATGTACAGCAAACTTGTACACATTGTAAAATAGAAATTAGAAAACAGTATTCAGAACGTGACCTACCCCTTGCATCACATTTTCATACTGGGAAGACCTGAAGTTCGCGATCTCCCCCTATCTACATACGGGGCCAATCACAACACGCCTTATTGTCATCAGAGTTGAACCAACCAATAAGAATGCTTGAACATTAAATACACCTTTCTTTAGAGGCAAGTGGAAACATAACCAACCCTGTTACAGAAATTCGGCAACTGCACTGCCCGCAACCGCAGGGCTCTCCAGAGGGTGGTGCGGTCTGCTCAACGCATCACCGGGGGCACACTGCCTGCCTTCCAGGACACCTACAGCACCCGATGTCACAGGAAGGCCAAAAAGATCAACAAGGACATCAACCACCCGAGCCTTGGCTTGTTCATCATGTTACCATCCAGAAGGCGAGTTCAGTACAGGTGTATCAAAGCTGGGACCGAGAGACTGAAAAACAGTTTCTATCTCAAGGCCATCTGACTGTTAAATAGCCATCACTAGCCGGCTACCACCTGGTTACTCAACCCTGCACTCTAGAGGCTGCTGCCCTATATACATATACATGGAATCACTGGTCACTTTAATAATGGAACACGAGTCACTTTAATACATACTGCTTTATTCATTTCATCTGTATATACTGTGTTATATTCTACTGTATTTTAGGCAATGCCACTCTGACATTGCTCTTCCTAATATTTATATATTTCTTAACTCCATTCTTTACTTTAGATTTGTGTGTATTGTTGTGAATTGTTAGATATTACTGCACTGTTGGAGCTAGGAACACAAGCATTTCGCTACACCCACAAAAACATCTGCTAAATATGAGTATGTGACCAATAACATTTGATTTGATGAATGAAAGATGATAATTGTACAAGATGTGTAAGCTCGCATTTAAGGGGGCTGTGTAAGCGGCTTTGTAAAGAGCTTACAGGTGGGCAGTGGTAAGGGCAACGGTTTCACAGACATCATTGGGAGTAGGGCAGAGGGCTGCCCAAAAACGCAAGCAGTTTTACAAGCAGTGTGGTTTGTGTTGCTCATGCCTGTGAGGAGCGGCTAATGGATCAGCACTCTAGGCTCCAAAGTATGAAATTAGGTGAAGTCAAGAGCAGGTGCTGTGCATGTTTGACCAATGAGCAGAGTGCATCTTGTAAACCAATCAACCAATGTTTTAACGAGAACATTCGAGCTGATAACAACCGGGACCGCTGGTCTCTACACGTAATCGAATGCCTGCCTCGCGGTTCAATTGCTGTTTATCGTGGCCCATGTGAAAGCCCCTTTAGGCATTTGTAGATCAGCCCTCCACTTCTCAGCAGCGTCGCGCGCCCAAATGATCGCCAGAATGGAGTGAACCGTGTGCGTGCGTGTGCGTGCGTGTACGTGCGCGTGGCGCCAGGGAAATGCAGAGTGAGCCACGCAGAACACTACCATAATAGGCACAAGCTACCACGCGCACAGGCGAAGCCGCTTGATAAAACACACTTACTGAAAGGAGGGCTTTGTAACTTCACTGTCAACGGTAAGAATCACTCCATTGAATATTTATTTTTGAAAATCATTAACAATTGCTCAAGTGCGCTTTTTTAAAGCGTTTTATTTTCTGGTTGTGTAGATTTGTGCTTTTCACCTATCCATTTGGATAGCTAGAGCGCACGTTGGATAATGGGGTGTATTTGACAAAAAAGGAGCACTTCTGAGCAAATTGACTTGACAATGATTATGTGGACAAATCCTAAAAATGTATGCGTAACCTTGTTTGCAATGGAAATGTCATAATTAGTCCGTTTTCCCTTCTATGCAATTCTATAAAGGGGTGTGTTCTCTTTCTCGTGCACAATGTCTGGTGGAGTATGGACCTTTTCCGCCATACAAGTATTTTACATGTCTTGATGATAGTGTAGTTTGTTAATCTATGAGCTCTTTAAAAGTAAATATGACTGATTACAAACATTGTGTGCTAATGATGCACAAAGATCACAATTTAGGCTGACCAAATGCACAGAAACTCCACATTTTATAGAGATTGCGGAACATCTCCAAATGGAAATTATAGTAATTCCAGAAATAAGATTCTTTGCCCCACCTCTTTGTGTATGGAGGTGTGACACATTAGCTGTGCTACATGTAACACACACACACACACAAACAAACACACACAGTCTTATCATCTGAACGCGACCGAATTATGTCATAGGTGACTGATTTATTAATATCATATTTCATCTGAATGTGCACAAATAGGAGATGCTCAGTTCTTGTATGGCATGTGTGATGAGAAGGGGGGGGGGGGGTGTAGGCTACTAGAGTGCTTATCCTTTCGCAAGACTCTTTAGCATCATTAAAATATGTAGCATCATATCTGATTCGGTTAAATAATAAGTAAAATATCGTTATCGTTTTTAGTGTCCATCGTTGCAATTACATCTCAAATACTATTGGGTTGGAGTGAAACTTCGATTGGTAATGCCAAGTCCTTTGTTTGGCTGGGACGCATGCGCATTGCTTTTAGGGTGTGGATTGCTGGATGCATGATATTCTCTACCTTGCTTATCAATTGCCTGTCGCCTGTCCCGTAGTTCGGTATCCTTATCGATAGCCTAAAAGACTACTTTATTTCGAAAATCGAGAGATGTGAGAATGTGCACGGCTTCTTTTTTACGACAGTGATTAGGGCGGGAATGAGACGTTTCGTATTGACATATTATATTATCAAATGTATGACCTAAACATTTGGCTATTATTAAATGACAATAAAAATAGCTAGTGTTCGGTTTGCTTTAATGCATGTTTGTAGGCAATGCATCAAGCTACACTGTCGCCTATACTTAAGCCACCTGTCAAGAAGCAGCATAATGCATTTCAATAACTGCTCTGCTATGGATGCATATCATTTTAACGCATCATTTGGGTATCATCATTACATCTGCAGGAGGGGAATTGGCTATACATTGGAGGCAACCTGATGTCTATTCAATGCTGCTATGAAATTATGGCTGAATAACTCATCCCATAAACGAAGCTATAGTCTAGTGAGCACCATCCAAAGTCCATGGACTTTGAAATTTGGTCCGTCCGCCCTGGCTTTGATTTCAACGTCCAAAGTAATAAATTTTTTCTCCGATTGGGACCGGCCTTAATTTCAAACTCCACAGCCGTCTGGTACTTCACTATACTGTACTCTGCTGTGATCTACTGTGCTGTCCAAACTTGTGAAACATAAATGTCTATGTTTGGGCCAAATCAAGGCCATTACAGACAGAAATACTCCTCGCCCCCCCCCCCCTCCTGATTCGGCAGGTGAAGAAGCTGGATGTGGAGGTTCTAGGCTGGCGTGGTTACATGTGGCCTGCGGTTGTGAGGCCGGTTGGACATACTGACATATTCCCTAAAATGACATTTGAGGTGGCTTATGGTAGAGAAATGAACATTACATTCTCTGGCAACAGCTCTGGTGGACATTCCTGCAGTCAGTATGCCAATTGCACGCTCCCTCAACTTGAGATATCTGTGGCATTGTGTTGTGTGACAAAGGTTTACATTTTAGAGTGGCCTTTTATTGTTCTCAGCACAAGGTGCACCTGTGTAATATTCATGCTGTTTAATCAGCTTCTGGATATGCCATACCTGTCAGGTTGATGGATTATATTGAAGAAATGCTCACTAATAGGTATGTAAACACATTTCTGGGATCTTTTATTTCAGCTTAGGAAACATGGGACCAACACTTTGCATGTTTATATTTTTGTTCAGTGGTTGCTTCAGGTTGTGTTTTTACGGCCTTTTATGCATTTCCTTGGAATCAACTCTAATTCTAATGTTAGTCTGTTATAGTTTGTTAAATGGCTTACAGAAACAAAAGATCAAAATGTAGACCTATCCCTAAATAGGTTAACTTGAACCCATTTGCACTCCACATTGAAGCCATGCTATTACTTAAATAGTATTCACACTGATATAAGGGCTATAGTTCAGGGCCCGGTTTCCCAAAAGCATGTTAAGTTCACCATTAGAACCTTCGGAGGATCATCGTTAAATCTCCGAGCTGTTTCCCAGAACCAGCGTTAACGTTGCACTTCAAAATGAACGCAAACGAATGCCTGCCTCAGACACCTTGATGCACAGCGCATTGTTATATACTGTTTTACCCTCCTGTGTCACTTGATTAATTTTTCTATCTGTGACCGCTGATAACTTCAGAACAAAGTTGACTGCAAATACAAAGTTGCCAATGTCTTTGCAATTGATACAAACAAGTATAAAAAAATATGCTTTAAATGAAAACTGAGATGACGGCATTAAAATAAACAGTAGGCTATTTTAATTATATTAAAATACATTTCATGTTCAGTCGAGTTCTATTTTGCTACTTGTAAGCTAGGCTACTGTCCGTAATTTGTCTCAATATATTTAATGATGTGTAGCCTAACGTGCCAAAACTGTGATTTAATGCATTTTTATTGGGTAAGCATTAGAATAAGCCATGTCAATATTTGCAGCTGTTGTGGAAATATTTCTCTAGGAGCTGATCTGTCATCAGTATTGTGAAATAATTCTAATGTTAAGGTAAGATTTGAATTGAGAAAGCTGAAGAGAGCTGTCAGTATCGACATATGCTCCAACGATGCACTCAGTGACCATTCTATCTGCGTGGTGTTTTGGGAAATGCATGTTACATATTCAGTCATTGTAGGAAAGATGCATTGTTAAAACACTCGTAAGCCTAAGATCCATCGCTATCGGGAAACTGGGCCCTGTACAGTCGAGTACAGAACAGTAATGTTCATACAGTAAATTAAGTGTGAGTATAGTAAAGTTCAGTATAATGTACTATATTGTACTGAACTCCACTCTACTTGACTGTACTCTATGACGTGAACTCTACTGTATTGTGCTGAACTAGAGCAACTTTGCTCTACTGTGCTGTATTGTACTTAATCTATGATTGGTTCAGATTTGGCTGAGTCCAGGCAGACCAAATGTGGTCTTGTTTGGGGGTGAGTTCATTTAGAATAATACTCGGCATGCTTTGAAAGAGTACATTTACTTTTTAGGCTTTTAGCAGAAATGTATCCAGAGCGACTTACAGTCTGTGCATTCAACTAAGGTAGATAAATAACCACATATCATATTCATAGCAAGAAAAACATTTCTAACTGTTACGGAGAACGTTACTGATAAATTGTGAAAACTGTTGCAAAGTAGACTAAATGATTACGAATACAGGAATGGTGTTGTTGTAAGCTTATGGCTAGCTGCATATGATCTTATTTATTTTTGAGGTTTTGATGTTACCGGTAGAGTGCAATGGTATGTCTTATTTAAGGGATCCAATTCCACGGGTGGAAGCAGAAAATTTAACACACATGGCTTCTTTGTTGAACTGCCAATGAATGGGGTTATGTGTTTCACGTTCACATAATACTGTTTCTGTTTTAATTAAAAACCAAGCAGTTAGCACACTTGGACAGAGGGTACAGAGAATGTAGTAGGAACGTAGACAGGTGCTCAGGACATTGCCCTCAATGCTAACTCTAGCCGCACCCACTAAACCTCTAATTAGCTTTTGGCTGGGATTCATGCTAATAGGCAGAATGTAAGTATATTCATTTAGATAGAATATCTAAGTACAAGTCTTTGACAAAATAAAGACCAAACAAAAATCCCAAACCAATGTTGAAATAATATAAAATGGCCCTTTGACTACTACATTAGACCATTTTACAGTTAATAGGATGGGTTCCTTAGAATTTACTAGGAATCATAGGGAGTATTTAATCATTTAATGTTTGTTTCTCGATCTATAAAAAAAATACAATTGAACAAATAGTATCCTGCACTTATGGTACCCTATAGGCAATATGATTCCCTTCTCCTGCAAAATGTCTAAATGAAAAGTACACAATGAAAATATATACACTACCATTCCAAAGTTTGGGGTCACTTAGAAATGTTCTTGTTTTTGGAAGATATTTTTTGTTGTCCATTTTTTTAAATAACATCAAATTGATCAGAAATACAGTGTAGACATTGATAATGTTGTAAGTGACTATTGTAGCTGGAAGCTGCCAGTTCAGGACTTGTGAGGCATCTGTTTCTCAAACTAGACACTCAAATGTACTTGTCCTCTTGCTCAGTTGTGCACCGGGGCCTCCCACTCCTCTTTCTATTGTGGTTAGAGGCAGTTTGCACTGTTCTGCGAAGGGAGTAGTACACAGCATTGTACGAGATCTTCAGTTTCTTGGAAATTTCTCACATGGAATAGCCTTCATTTCTCAGAACAAGAATAGACTGACGAGTTTCAGAAGAAAGTCCTTTGTTTCTGGCCATTTTGAGCCTGTAATCGAACCCACAAATGCTGATGCTCCAGCTCCTCAACTAGTCTAAAGAAGGCCAGTTTGATTTCAGCTGTGCTAAAATAATTGCAAAAAGGTTTTATAATGATCAACTAGCCTTTTAAAATGATAAACTTAGATTAGCTAACACAACGTGCCATTGGAACACAGGAGTGGTGGTTGCTGATAATGAGCCTCTGTATGCCTATGTAGATATTCCATATAAAAAATCAGCCGTTTCCAGCTACAATAGTCATTTACAACATTAACAATGTCTACACTGTATTTCTGATCAATTTGATGTTATTTTAATGGACAAAAAAAATTGCTTTTTTTTCCAAAAACAAGTACCTTTCTATGTGACCCCAAACTTTTGAACAGTAGTGTATGTTTTATGCCCAATATGGTCATGCTTCAGATATAACAGCAATGCAACATTTCCTCGTCCCCAGTCTTTATACTGTGAGCACCATCTGTCACACAACACCCTGTCTGCCAAGAAATCATGACTGCAATACAAACTGACAATGCTATTTAATGCAGCCAGAATTGGCATACCATCAAACCAATTCAAGATACCTTGATGTGACCATATCCAAGACAGAGCCTAACTTTCAGCCAAATTTGCTCTGCATTTGGTGACAAGTTTATCATTATATACTGTGGGCTCTATTTTCGTCTGGCATTAAGGCGGCACTAGTGTCAAATGCACGTTACTTTGCAATCGTCATGTAACTGGCATTTTCCAGCCCTAATGCCACGTTTGGTAATTTACCTGTCTTACATCAGCCTGCTTGCGCTCAGATTGGCGGGGTGGAAATATTTGAGGTATAGGCCCTTTAAACATGATCCAAAGTGCTAATTTCAAGCAGCGCTGATGGGTATTTAAGACCAACCAATCGTTGCTTTTAGTGATAACGCTGTTCGTTATAGCATGGATTTTGACAGCGGAATCGCAGCCTATCCAGCCGTGAGACAGTGCCCATATGCAGATGGACTAAGAGTAACCTAATGTGCTTTCGTTGCTTGTATTCTTCATTTTTAAAAACTATTTTTTTTCCACATTTCATTTTATTGTCTATAAAACCAAGCATAGCCTCCCCTCTCCTCAATGAAGGCATTTTTTTTGGTCTGCCCAATGCAATCGCGAAGTAGTCAAGACTGTCGATAAAGGGTTTGGCTCCTGAGACCGCTTGGAAATACATCTTAGTCACCAAAGCTTTAATAAAATATCAATTTTGAGAGTAAAACAGTGAGCTGACATTCCCTTTTTATCTATGCATTGTAGGCAGGCCCACCTAATTTTAGCCATGCAGGTCCCATTTTGGATGTGTGTAGAGCATCTACAGATGGATGATCCAAATCAAGTGGAACCAAATGTCTTATTCCCTTCTGAAAATACAAGGTGCAAATGCTCGGTAAAAAGCTTAGCAAATCTGGTCCTAGTTTAGAGGTAGAGAGAGATCAGTGGCTTACATCATGTAAGATATGATGGATAACGTTGTGAGTCCTAGTTAAGTCGGCTTTCATTTAGTGTGTGTGTTCAAGAGTGGGTGCTGAAGAGAATATTAGTCATTTTCTCACCTCTTTTTTTATAGGGCAAGAGGGGAATCAAAGGCTTGTCAAAAACATTCAATTGTGTGTGGGGCAGGGGTTATAGATGCTCACTCACCCCAACATGCACATTGTGTGCTTTGAGAAAGAGCTAATGTATCTGTGTGTTAACAAGAAAGTGTGCGTGTGTCCGGACCCCTCTGTAGCAGGGGGTTTGGAGGACAGTACCCGGTCTCCCAGCGCCTCCCCTGTCTGCCTGGCCACTCTGTGCAGACCTGACTACTGTGTTGTGGCTTTGCCCATGTCTGCCCTGGTGCTGCCCACTCAACCACACAGTGAAAGGGTCAATGAGAAGCTGTCTTAATAGGACCAGCCCAGTCAGAGGTAGAGGGAATTTATTTATTTATAACCTTTATTTTGACAGGGAGTCAATGCTGAGACAAAGGTCTCTTTTCCATATGAACCCTGTATAGCACCACAAGATACATTAATCTACACATTCATATACACAGTAAAATATTTCTATTTTTTAGGGAACCCCATTAACTGCTAATAAAACAAAAGATAAAATATTATTACACCACTACATATCTACAATACAAAAATGTATAATACCACCATACAACAATATTACAATGTCCGTGCGTATGCGTGTGTCTGTTCCTGTATCTCTTCAGTCTCCACTGTTCCATAAGGTGTATTTTAAAATCTGATTCTACTGTTTGCATCAGTTTCTTGATGTGGAATAGAGTTCCATGTAGCCATGGCTCTATGTAGTACTGCGTGCCTCACATAGTCAGTAGTTTAAACAGACCTCTGGTGACATGTCTTGTGGGGTATGTATGGGTGTCTGAGCTGTGTGCTAGTAGTTTAAACAGACACCTCGATGCATTCAGCATGTCAACACTTCTTACAAAAATAAGTAGTGATGAAATCAATCTTTCCTCCACTTTGAGCCATGAGAGATTGACATGCATGTCATTAATGTTAGCTCTCTGTGTACTTTTAAGGGCCATCTGTGCTGCCCTGTTCTGAGCAATTTGTAGTTTTCCAAGGTCCCTCTGTGGCACCAAACCACACGTCTGAACAGTAGTCCAAGAGTGAAAAAACTAGAGCCTGTAGGATCTGCTTTGTGGCATGTCTTTAGTAATGCCAGTGGCATGTTTTTAGTAAAGATTGAAAAAAGCAAGGGGCCTAGACAGTTGCCCTGGGGAATGCCTGACTCTTATGTTGGAGAGGCTTCCATTAAAGAACAACCTCAGTTTTCTATTAAACAGGTAACTGTGTATCCATAATATAGCATGGGGTGTAAAGCCATAATACATACGTTTTTCCAGCAGCAGACTATGATCGATAATATCAAAATCCACAGTGAAGTCTAAAAAAACCACCCCCACAATCTATCATCAGTTTCTCTCAGCCATTTGTGTAAGTGCCATGCTTGTTGAATGTCCTTCCCTATAAGCGTGCTAAAAGTCTGTCAATTTGTTTCTGTAGTATAGCATTGTACCTGGTCACACACCATTTTTTTCCTAAGCTTACTAAGCGTGGGTAACGGGCTGATTTTGGTCGGCTATTTGATCACGTAAGCGGGGCTTTACTGTTCTAGCGGAAGGACTTTTGCTTCCCTCCAGGCCTGAGGGCACAGACTTTCTAGTAGGCTTAGATTGAATATGTGACAAATAGGAGTGGCAATATTGTCCGCTGTTATCCTCATACATTTTTTGTCCAAGTTGTCAGACCCAGGTTGCTTGTCATTGCTGATAATCAACAATACTTTTTTTCACCTCTTCCACTCTCTCTTTACGGAATTCAAAACTACAATGCTTGTCTTTCATAATTTGACCAGTTAAACTTGGATGTGTAGTTTCAGCGTTTTGTTTCTGGCATGTCATGCCTAAGTTTGCTAATCTTAGCAATAAAAAATATAATTAAAGTAATTGTCAATATCTGTGGATTTTGATGAATGAGCCAACTGATTCAATGCATGATGGAGCTGAGTTAGCCTTTTTGCCTAAAATGTAATTTAAGGTGCTCCAAAGGTTTTTCCTCATTCTTTATAAAATTGATCTTTGTTTCATAGTATAGTTGCTTCTTCTTTTTATTCAATTTAGTCACATGATTTCTCAATTTGCAGTACATTTGCCAATCAGGTGTGCAGCCAGACTTATTTGCCATTCCTATTGCCTCATCCCTCTTAACTATACAATGTTTCAATTCCTCATCCATCCAAGGGGATTTAACAGTTTTTACAGTCATTTTCTTAGTGGGTGCATGCTTATTAGTAACTGGAATAAGCACTTTCATAAATGTGTCAAGTGCAGCGTCTGGTTGCTCCTCATTACACACCAGACCAACAAATATTATTTACATCATCAACATAGAATACGTGTTGTAGTGATTCCTATGACCTCTTATACACTATATTAGGCCCAGCCTTTGAAACTTAGATTTTCCTAGACATGGCAACTCTATTGTGATCACTAGATTTTATGGATTTTGATACTGCTTTAAAGCACATATTTGCAGCATTAGTAAAGATGTGATCAGAACATGTTGTTGATTTCATTCCTGTGCTGTTTGTAACTTCCCTTACTGATAACCTGAACGAGGTTGCAGGCACTAGTTACAGTTTGAAGTTTTTTCTTGAGTGGGCAGCTTGAGAGCCAGTCAATATTTAAATCACCCAGAAAATATACCTCTCTGTTGATATCATATACATTATACAGATACTGACTGTTAGCACTTGGTGGTCTATAGCAGCTTCCCAGATGAACCTGTAGCCATATTACTTCGACAGTATTTAACATGAGATCTTCTCTAAGCTTTACAGGAATGTGGTTCTGAATACACGTTATTATTCACAACACATGAAAAGCAAAATACAATCAGAAAAACACAGTAAAAAGGTCCCTAGAGGCACCAATTCTTCCCCTTTTTAAAGTGTATTGTAGATCATTGCACACGTAGTAAGGTGCAAGGAATTTTAAGGCTGCTTTACATAACTCCTTAGACACCAAAGGAGTCTCCAGTGTTAACCAACCCTGTGAACGATTTTAAATCTTAACAGTGACTTTAGGTAAGTCGGAAAGTTTGTGGAGCAGGGCTTTGTAAACCAAAAGTGCGTAATGATGTGATCTACGTGACTTCAGAGGTCCAGCCAACCTTTTGGTAAAGAATACAGTGATGAGTAGTAAAACTAAGGGAGCTATGAAAAACGGCATCCGAGGGTTTAAGAGTAGAGGCAGCTGCACATTGATAAATAGTATCAACTATCAGTATGAACATGAACAGGTAGAAAGGTTGATCTGCTTCCTGTTGACTAGAGAGAGTCAAGATCTGTTTCTGTAAATGAAGCCCACTTTAAATCTTAGTTTCTTAACAAGCTCAATCGTATGTTTAAAAAAAGAAATAATCATTGTCAATCCAAATATCAAGATATTTGTATGCAGGGACTCGTTCGATTATAGAACCATCCGATGAGTAAAGATGTAATCCATCTGAGACGACTTATGAGAACATGAAAACAACATGTATTAAGTAAGAGTTTTAAATCAGTAAGGGCTTCCTGCAAAATTGGACTGTAGCTTGGTCACAGGTCAGCAGTTAGGGTAATTGCGTTCATAATAGTATAATTCGCAATTTTTTTATGTTTTATTGTTGCAGATTGACCAATAGCATTTATATAAATAGTGAAAAGAATAGGTGCTAGTATCACCCCCTGTGGAACACCTTTATGTACTTCAAGCAATTAGGACTTAAACCCATCAATCACAATCAATCACAATAGCCTGTGTCACTCAGATAATCATGAAACCATGAACAGGCCTCAGAGCTCAGGCCTATCAAGGACAACTTATTCAATAAAGTAGCATGATCAAAAATATCTAAAGCTCTTGACAGGTCCACAAACAAAGCAACACATTATATTTTAGTGTCTAGGGAATGAGAGAAGGAAGTGGGGTGGGGGTATGCTGTCTATAGCCCCGTTTTATACCTGGTACTAATATGCGTCCTTTGTCCTGATCTTGTCCAACTGATCTTGTGCCTAACTTCCTCCAGATGTAGTTAGGCACACATTGTAGACAGATTTTGACAGTTAAACCATTTAAAATCATCATTATCCCGCGTTCTAAATAAGTATCATTTTTAAGAATATCTGTCAAATAATTTGCATACAGGGAGGCACCAGGACATCTAGCATGTGTAGATGCATATATGAAAATGTGGGCACAACCAGAATGTGGACAAGATCAGGACAAAGGATGCATGTTAGCGCCAGGTATAAACAAAGCTTTAGTTTGGGTTAAAAGGCAACAGGCCTAAGGGATTGATATTCAAAAAAGAGGGTAGTGCGGGATGTGCTATTTTAAGAGTGAGGGCTCGAGTCAATCTGTATCGCGGAAGCGTTACAGATTGTGCGATCGAAATGTAAAGGTCTTTTCCGATTGAGCCTACACATGCAGCTTTTACCGTGAATGCAGTCTCCGCTAACGCGGGAACATTGCCTTTAAGTTTAAATCACGCTGTACCGCCGAACTTCAGTGGTACAGATTTAATCCAACCCTGAATTCACAAACATTGTGAACGTACCTTACAACTATATTTTCCTTCTGTAGATCCTATTGATTGATGTTCAGGTCACATCTTTAGTGGATAAAAGCAGTAGGCCTGAAGAAAAATGTGTACCTTACGCAAAAATGCAATGCAAGAACGCAATTAGGATCGTCATGCTGCGTAGTAGTGATATTTAGACAAGTTGTACTTCCCTTAACATGTTGTAGTTGACAAACCAGCAGACAAAGAGAAAATTGCGTTTGAAAAATAAGACATTTTTGAAGTGAACCACAGGTGTAACCTAGGTAACCACAGGCAGTTTTCCCTAAAGGCAGGCAGGGTCAAGACGTTATATCTAATACCGACTGGGACATGCGCTCTCTCTCTTCCAGACTAATGGCTAGAAAGTTTGGACTGTAGCCTAAGGTAACCAGTCCATCCAGTATGCATAATAATACAGTCCACACTCAAAGGCGATTACTAGAATGTGTTTAATTTTGGAGTATAGGCTAGACCAATAATGTACCAAAGACATCTAAATATGTTTTTTAAAATGTTTTATGCTGTGTGTAATATGTGTTAGGCTGTATTGTATAATGACAATCATTATTTTAATTCTGTTTTTTTGTGTGGGCTTGGGCTCCTATTCAGTTGAAGTCAGAAGTTTACATACACTTAGGTTGGAGTCATTAACTCGTTTTTCAACCACTCCACAAATTTCTTGTTAGCAAACTATAGTTTTGGCAAGTCGGTTAGGACATCTACTTTGTGCATGACACAAGTAATTTTTCCAACAATTGTTTACAGACCGATTATTTCACTTATAATTAATTGTATCACAATTCCAGTGGGTCAGAAGTTTACATACACTAAGTTGTGTGTGCCTTTAAACAGCTTGGAAAATTCCAGAAAATGTCATGGCTTTAGAAGCTTCTAATTTGAGTCAATTGGAGGTGTACCTGTGGATGTATTTTAAGGCCTACCTTCAAACTCAGCGCCTCTTTGCTTGACATCATGGGGAAATCACCCAAAACCTCAGAAAACAAATTGTAGACCTCCACAAGTCTGGTTCATCCTCAGGAGCAATTTCCAAATGACTGAAGGTACCACGTTCATCTGTACAAACAATAGTACACAAGTATAAACTCCAATGGACCACGCAGTCGTCATACCGCTCAGGAAGGAGACGTGTTCTGTCCCATAGAGATGAATGTACTTCGGTGCGAAAAGTGCAAATCAATCCCAGAACAACAGCAAAGGACTTGGAGGAAATGGGTACATAAGTATCTATATCCACAGTAAAACGAGTCCTATATCGACATAACCTGAAAGGCCGCTCAGCAAGGAAGAAGCCACTGCTCCAAAATCGCCATAAAAAAAAAAAGCCAGACTATGGTTTGCAACTGCACATGGGGACAAAGATTGTACTTTTTGGAGAAATGTCCTCTGGTCTGATCTAATAAAACAAAAATAGAACTGTTTGGCCATAATGACCATCGTTATGTTTGGAGGAAAAAGGGGGAGGCTTGCAAGCCAGAGAACACCACTCCAACCGTGAAGCACGGGGGTGTCAGCATCATGTTGTGGGGATGCTTTTCTGCAGGAGGGACTGGTGCACTTCACAAAAAAGATGGCATCATGAGGAAGCTAAATTATGTGGATATATTGAAGCAACATCTCAAGACATCAGTCAGGAAGTTAAAGCTTGGTCGCAAATGGGTCTTCCAAATGGACAATGACCCAAGCATACTTAAAAGTTGTGGCACAATGGCTTAAGGACAAGAAAGTCAAGGTATTGGAGTGGCCATCACAAAGCCCTGACCTCAATCCCATAGAACATTTGTGGGTAGACCTGAAAAAGCGTGTTCCAGCTCTGTCAGGAGGAATAGGCAAAAATTCACCCAATTTATTGTGGAAGGCTACCCAAAACGTTTGACCCAAGTTAAACAATTTAAAGGCAATGCTACCAAATACTAATTGAGTGTATGTAAACTTCTGACCCACTGGGAATGTGATGAAAGAAATAAAAGCTGAAATAAATCATTCTCTCTACTATTATTCTGACATTTCACATTCTTAAAATAAGTGGTGATCCTAACTGACCTAAGACAGGGAATATTTCTAGGATTAAATGGTGAAAGTTTAAATGTATTTGGCTGAGGTGCATGTAAACTTCTGACTTCAACTGTATAGGCCTATGCATAAGCTCTAATATGCGTATGGGTGTTTTTGAATTAATCATCACCTTAGAAAGCACTGTTCATTTCCCACTCAGTTTCAACCTGTTGTTGAACTTCTTTTATGATACTGTTTTGATCATAAGTGTTTGATGTGATTTTTCGATTGCATTTGCATTGATGTCAGTGGATAGAGGGACAATAGGTCGCTAATGGCATGGTACTCAGCGCTCTAACAGTTGCTAGCGAGTTGGGTACTACCAACACATGTACAGAGTGCATAAGTGGAGTTTGCCGGGACTCAACAGTCATGTGGAATTTCCTGTGTGGCGGTAATAAGGTCACCGCAACAACCCTAGCCATACCATATTTGTGGGCTTGAGAACAAACGTTACAACCCCCGCCTGAAACTCCTTCCACTCACCTTTTATGGTAACAAAACTGCCTCATTTGCTATATAATTTGGAGATTTTGGAACTGGGCCATGACAGTTTCTAAAAGAAAGCGCAATTGGCAAATTTGACATTTTCTGTAGAGGTATAGGCAGAATGTTAATCTTTTTGTAGTCATTTTTTTCCATTAAAAAAAAAAATCATTTTGCCTATAGCGAGTGCCAAACACTGGCTGCGCATTCCTCAAGATTGTCTATCCGGACAATTTAAAAGTATATGTAACAGCCCATACATGCTACATCCACACTACAGCCCACACAAAATTGTTCAACATTTTGTTCAACAAGAGATAGAAACACCATCTCCTGCCTTGATAAAGGCTCTATTATTAAATAGGCTATGATGTCATGCTCCTTGCACACAATACTGTAGCCTATCCATACTGTCAAATATTTTAAATAAACTACAAGTCTATTTACTTAGATAAATGGTGGCCTTTTATTTGTTGTGTAGTGGGAATAAACCAGTCATGTCAAAGGAGAGACATGTCTTGCAATATGATGATTATTATTATTTAGGCCAATTGAATAAACACACAAGGCTACATTCTGCTATCTTAGCTACAGCAAATGCATCCGTTTTATCATTAGGCCTAGGCCTACGTTTGAATGTTTTTAGTAGTCTACCATTATTATATGCCAAATTCCTGTGTATCAAGCAACTCCACACGTCATCATTCATCAGAAGTCAAGGGTGGCGTCGTCCTCTTTGAGCCCACTGCGGTGACGGGATTCCTGACTGGGCTGCCGACATTATCGAATAGCTTCGCTGCTCTGGAGCCTGATGTCCCGGCGCCATCTTCTCATGGAGCGTCGGAGGTTCCTTCCGTATCGGCCAACGTTGTGATGGCATCGCCGGGGTGTAAGGTGGGTTCTGCTTTACCGGTGTTAACGGCGGGCTCTGCTATTCCTGTCATTTGTGCAGGGCGAGTTAAGAGGAGCCCCTGGTGGAGCTATGGTTGGGCTGAGGGCTCCGGCTCGAAATGGACAACAGCCATCAACCATTATGGGAAGCTCCATGTTTAGATTGTTGGAAGTCTCTGAAATACCCGTACACTTTGTTTTCCTGGAGCTAGGGTATTGGAGTTATCAGAAGTCAAGCCCACCGTCAAGAAACAGATTCCTGCTCTGAAAACAGTTGCGTTGCATACGTGTGTGAAATCTGTGAAGCTAAGAGACAATTTCTTACAGCTCTTGGAGAATGCTCAGAAATTAGCAGGACATCTAATTGTCTCGGGCCCAATTCCATCTCCTTGCCGTTGCAGGACTGAGTCTTTTAGCCGTCTTTGGTCTCTTCACCCATGGTTAATGCATCTGACCAAGGACTAGGGCATGTCCTTCATTGACAATTTTGACTCTGGAATAGGCCTGGCCACTTTGTAAGATGGAATTCACCTAGGTGAAAATGGCTCCCGGCTGTTGTCGTCAAATTGGAAAGGTTCTTGGTCAACTAAATTGATGTGAGGACAATATTAGCATTATATGCAAGTCAGTTTTTACCATCTTCTCTTTGGTCACTATGGGAGTTCAACATGTTGTATCTGATTGCTATTCCTACTTAGTTTCCCCCCCCCTAATAGGTGTAATCCAATCTTTGTGTCTCCTGAAATCTCAAAGTAATCTGACTTTTATTGAAACTGATTTTAAATGCAGAAAATGTTTGACATTTTTACATCTTAACATTCATACTTTATTACATGAAATGGATAGTGTCAAGATCTGGCCCTCTCAGGCAGACCCTTATATTTAAAGAAATCAGAAATCTGGTTAACTGATAGCAACCTCAGAGTCCAGGGTTTTATGGATGGTTACAATGTGTTTAGGCCTGCTACGAAAGGCAAAGGTGTTGCTATTTCCACAAATAATCTTCTTTCTGTGTCTGTTAAAGGCTACCTCTATTCCTAAACAATTTGAATTGTTGGCTTCCAGTCTTCAGTTGGGTTAAAACATTTTTGGGGAATCTATCGTCCACCCTCCGACAAGAAGTGTGTACTGAACAAACTCACTGATTTTAGTTGCCATTTTTACTATCCCAGAGGTGTTGATCGCTGGAGATTTTAATCTTGCATGGGGAACAGTCAGGCTATTTTGAGAATTCTGTCAGTAAAACTAGTTAATAAAGCAAAATCTGATTTATGTTAATACACTATCTGAATGTACAGGGAACCCAGATACATTTTGGAAAGCTGTTATGTCGCTTACGGGGTGTCGTCTCTTCTCTCCCCCCAAAAATGTATTTAGATTCTGGCCCTATTACTGACAAAATTGATATCATTAATGCATTTAATCACCATTTTATCTCAGCGGGTTATGTATTTCAAAGCCAACTCTTGAAAAGAGTAGTTTGGATGTTGATGGTGAAAATCTATTGAATGATAATGAGTTTTCTTTTTCGGAAATTCATTTGGAGCCTAGTGTACTTAAGTGTGCAGCTCCCTTTATTGCTGGCTCAGTAGTCCACATTTTTTTATTTAACAATGTTGTCAGGAAGTATTCCAAAAGCATGGAAATCCACATATGTGCTGCCACTCCATAAGGGTGGAGCTACAAACGATCTTGACAACTATTGCACCATTTCAAGACTACCTTCTTTAACCAACGATTCAAGAATCCTAGCTAATGTACAACTTTGTTCCTTTTTTAATCTGATAATTGTATTTTTAATATAAAGCCATAAGGGTTTATGCCTGGGAATATTACTATCACAGCAGCCAGGCTAGTTAATGATCTTGTCAATGCCTTGGATGCTAAAAAGAACTTTGCTACCTTGTTTATTGACATATCGAATGTGTTCGACACTGATCATTCTGTTATGCTGAAGAAGTTATCAAAAATAGGCCTGGGATATACAGCCTGTTCATGGTTTCAGAATGATCTTAGTGCCAGAACACCCGCCATCTTAACAGATGGGGTTAAATCTGAATTTCTTCACATTCAAAAAGGTGTTCCTTGGTTTGATTTTGGGTCCATTATTGTTCACCTTGCATATTAATGACATAGGAAACACTGTTAATACTTCTAACATTCATCTCTATGCAGACACAGATTTGTGTTCCTGTGCCACCTCGGTGCAGCAGGCCGTTTGTGAATTTCATCAAGACTTTGATTCAATTCAGAAATCACTTACAGATCTTAAATTAGTGTTAAACACAAGTAAAACCAAGCTCATTCTGTTCTCTAGGTCACGAAATGTTGACCCTGAGGACCTGCATATTTGCGCTACAAATGGAGCCCAAATTGAGCTTATTTCTCAATATAAGTACCTGGGTGTCTGGATTGATGACACGTTGTCCTTAACGCATATAGAAAATCTGACTAAGAGGCTAAGATCCAATATTGTTTTTTTATATCGAAATAAATCATGCCTCTGTATTGAAAATAGGAGAAAGATTGTTCAAACAACGCTTCTCCCTGTATTGGATTTTGGTGATATTGTTTACACGCATGTTTACAACCTCTGTTTCGAAACCTTTGGACACAGTCTACCATTCCGCAATACGTTTTATCACAGGTGACAATTTTAGTACTCATTGTAGTCTGTATAAAAATGTGGGTTGGACCTCTCTGTCTGTAAGCAGAGAGCTGCATTCTCTTATTTACAAAGCAATCTTACAGAGACTGCCTCCATATGTAACTTCATTAATAAAGTTGAGAATCGTAAATTACCAAACCCGTTCTCAGGAATGGGTATTACTAGAGATCCCTTCAGTCTCCACAGATTTGGGGAAAGTCTTTGTTCCACAAATTAGGGGCAAAAAAACAAAACAAAACAATCTGCAGAGTAAACTGCCACTCAGGCAGTTTAAATTATTGATTGAGGACCTCTGTGTAGTTGAATGTGATTGCTTTTATTAAATGTTTATTTTGTTATTGTGTTATACAATATGTTGTAGTGTATACAGGGCTCTTATAAAATAGATTTTTAATCTCAATGTGACTCCCTGTTTAAATATAAGGTTAAATAAAAACAGATTAGGGCCTAATGAATTTATTTCAATTGACCGATTTCCTTCAATGAACTGGAACTCAGTAAAATCGTTTAAATTATTGCATGTTGCCTTTATATTTTTGTTCAGTGTATATATAATTTGTATAGGAACATTAGACATGCAGTGAAGTGAATATAGTGGGTTGGGTTTTGATTTGGTGCCAATAGATGACACTGGGGGCTAAAATGATTCGTATTTTATCATATACATGCATACATACATACATACATACATACATACATACATACATACATACATACATGCAGTTCCATGTGCAAATACACATGGATACATACACAAATTGTATGCAATACTTATACACTTACATGCATCATATGAACAGTATGTGTAGATAATAGTGATCGGAAGCTCGATTCTTTTTACAGACTCGGACCTTTTCAACTCGATCAGTCAAAATAACAAATCTTGACTCTCATTTTGTCCTTTTTATGAACAATGACCTAAACTCAAAAGACGCCTGATTTGACAAGTTTCTCGTTCACTATAGAGGGCTTATTGGAGCAGTCATTTTGTGACTGAGATTTACAGAAGTGTGCTTCAAACAATGTTTACATTGTGACCGACCGCTTTGATTCTATCTTATGTAGCAAAATTTGAAATTGTGTTTTTTTTTACATTGGATAAAAGCAGAGACCCAGAGCTTCAAAATGGTATAGCATACACTGCATTTGAGGAACAATGAGACAGTAATTCTGCTTTGAAAATGCCTAAACTTGTAACCTCACTTTTGAGAAAATGACCTTTGAATATTTTGGTACACATACTGGAGAGCTCTTTGTCTACACCCATTCAGCATCGTTCACACCCTTTTTTCAATTTTCGCCTAAAATGACATACCCAAATCTAACTGCCTGTAACTCAGGCCCTGAAGCAAGGATATGCATATTCTTGGTACCATTTGAAAGAAAACACTTTGAAGTTTGTGGAAATGTGAAAGGAATGTAAGAGAATATAATGCAATAGATCTGGTAAAAGATTATACAAAGAAAAAAACAACCGTTCTTGTATTTTTTTGTACCATCTTTGAAATGCAAGAGGCCATCGTGTATTATTCCAGCCCCGCTGCAATTTAGATTTTGGCCACTAGCTGGCAGCAGTGTATGTGTGAAGTTTTAGACTGAGTGCTCTGAAATCGGAGTAGATTGCCAGAGCGAATTGACCAGCTCCGTCTATCAACAGTTGTCGCAGTGACATTCTATTGAAATGGATACTTGCATAGTGGACTCTTTTTGTTAAGACATGTAGCTAGATTAATCTGCATGTAGCCAACCAACCAGGTTCAATGTTACCTAGTTAACATTAGGCTATAACTAGCAAAGCAAATGGCTCTGAGATACGAATAATAAGATCATACACGTAACGTTAGCTAGCGAGTCAGTCAGCTAACGTTGGCTCCCTAGCTAACAGTACACTTTAACTTGAAATGAAAATGACTTTCTGTCAAAATTAGAAATGTGTAATATCTAAAAATGTAGCTAGATAGACTATCTTACCCGTATACATAATGGATGGACACTTCTGCCTGTCACGAATGACACAGTTGCCCTTAGTTTGAAGATGTAATCCGGAGACTGGTGTTTTCTTCATCTCCTTAGCTATCATACTCTAATTCCACTCGGTCCTCCAGAAAGTGGAGAGCAACACTTATGCAGTTCTACTACGCAATATATATATTTTAAAGCCACATTAGACAGGATTACCTACACATACTGACCAGCTCAAATAGACCGAAGCATGCTATATGGTAGACCAATCCAAACTCATCTCTCGGCATGTCCAGCCCACTCATTATCTCAGCCAATCATGGGTAGCGGGAAGGTTGCTGTCTTTCTGTGGCTAAACCAACTAGGCAAATTGTTTAATTTATTAGTTTTTACAGATGGCATCCAAGTTTGTTATTAAGGCACATGAAAGTTCACATGTTCCAGAAGGCATTTCTGCCAAAACACACATTTTGATTAAAGTTTATGTTCAAATGGCTCTCCTGTGAAGTAGTTACCTTCTTATGGCTGCAATCCCGTTAACGTGATCGATATGACAACAGCCAGTGAAAGTGCAGGGCGCCAAATTCAAACAAATCTCATAATTAAAATTCCTCAAACATACATGTGTTTTATACCATTTTTAAAGGTAACTTTGTTGTTAATCCCACCAAAGTGTCCGATTTTCAAATAGGCTTTTCAGGGAAAGCACCAAAAACGATTGTTAGGTCACCACCATTAAAACAGTTTTAGAAACGTCAGTGTTTTCTATCCAATACTAATAATATGCATATATTAGCAACTATGACTGAGGAGCAGGCCGTTTACTCTGGGCACCTCTGTGCACCTTTCATCCAAGCTACTCAATACTGCCCCTGCAGCCATAAGAAGTTAATAAAAAGCAATCGCACAGAGAACTGCTTCAACGTTGTTAAAGAAGCATCTAATCAGTGGAGCAGCATCAGCAAAGATCGATAAAGCCTTGGGTAATTTCTACTTTCAACCACCCTATTACTTACATAGTGCACTACTTTTGACCAGAGCCCTATGGGCCCTCGTCAAAAGTACTGTAATATTTAATCAACGTTTATTTGTCATGTGCGCCGAATACAACAGGTGTAGACCTTATAGTGAAATGCTTACTTACAGGCTCTAACCAATAGTGCAAAAAAGGTATTAGTTGAAGAATAGGTAGGTAAAGAAATGAAACAACAGTAAAAAGACAGGCTATAAAAGTAGTGAGGCTACATGTCAGGCTGATTTGATTGAGGTAGTATGTACATGTAGATATGGTTAAAGTGACTATGCATATATGATGAACAGAGAGTAGCAGTAGTGTAAAAGAGGGGTTGGTGGGTGGGACACAATGCAGATAGCCCGGTTAGCCAATGTGCGGGAGCACTGGTTGGTCGGCCCATATATAGGGAATTTTGTGCCATTTCGGGAGAATGCAACTCATGCCTTCCATTATACCAATACAGTTAGAGAGCCATGGACAGGCAGTTTTGCTCCTACAGTGTGTATTTAAGATAAGTTAGCTGCTCTGCGCTCCACCTCTGCTCTCAAGTGTACATTTTCTATTGACTCTGGGAGATTTGAACATCTGCTCCCTACAGCAAAGTGACATTAACATCTTAACAGGTCATGTTTGCGTTAAGTGCGCTCTTATTTGTGATCTCTTGATTGTGTTCTGGAGGTCAAAGTCATTGTCATGGTGGGATGACAAACGTGATGATGTTTGACTGTGTTCATACGATCTATTCCATTCACCAGCAGCCATGTGTAGCTTGAAAAGCTCTTTTCTGATGCATTTCTGAAATGTTTGAGTTGGAATGCACAGAGCATTGTTTAAATTTAAAACACAGTTCAAGGCATTCAGGATTTTCATAAAGTGAACTTGGATTTCGTTGTTCAAAGATTGTCATATAGTCTGTTATATTGACCACCCATTTGTAGAGTTGAGATAGTCCTCTCCTTCCAGCCCAAGGAATCTCGAAAACGGCCATTATTAGATTATTATCTATAGAACAAAAGCAGAGAAGATCCAATAAACCTAAAAGAAAGGGCTGTGTATGGGTGAGGGGTCAAACACGTCAAATTATGTCTAATACCAATGGAAAAGTTGCGATAAATACTTATTTAATATACATTGTAATTATAAAATAAGGCCACAGGTCAATTTAGTTGGCCTCAGTTGGGTTCTAGATGTGAACCACTGTGCACCTGATGCCCTGAAAAACAGTGATGCTTAGAACTGTGGGGACATGCAGAATAAAATTGAGTTGCATGACATTTCAAAACACATGAATTGTGTTGCTCAATGTGCGTGTTGCATTGAAAATACGTAAATATGATTTTGACCATGAGCACAGCAGTAAGCTCACTCACCTGTTCAAAATGGACACCTTATCACTGGTCTCAGACAGCTCTGTGTCGATCATTCAACCCACTTATGCTTTGTGCCAAGCCTACGAGATGGAACAAACGGCCTATTGAGTTGACATACACAGAGGGCTAGCCTGCAACTCAGAGGTTTTTTCTTTCCCCAGCTCTGCTCATAGTTGGTCCTACAAGGAGCTCTTTTCTTTTCTAGACTGCACACATTCTTTTATAAATGGCTGACATCTGGAATCGATTTGGAGGTAATATTTGACATGGTGTTGATCAGAGTTTTGATCGAGACTATATGCCAAACGATTTCCTGAATTGACATGAGCTTAAATAGAATGGATGTGTCATCTCAGTTTAAAGGTGTCGGAGGATACAAATAACTGGCACAGTTAAACTGTGAAGGACCATCTTGATGCCTCAGCTCTTTGACATCATTAACATTGTACCACCCCCAGGAGACCCAGTAGGCAAGTTGGATCATGCACCGGTACAAAGCCTTGTTCTGGGATACAGGCTGAGGATCAGTCCCTTTTTGAAACCTGGAGCTCGACCATTACACAGAAGATGCACCATCTGAGGCGCGTCATTTGAACAGGTGATGGCTCCCTAGGGGTGGCCATTCTGGCTTTGTTAGCGCAGTTACGGTGCATGTGATGCCAGTTTTACAAGGTGTCAAGGTGTCAACAACGGCCTCAAATGTGCAATGGCTCAGTAGCACTAAAGGAGCAATAATGTGTCGGAGTATGTGATTAAATTCCAATGTGAAATAATAATCACCCTAGTTAAAGGTTAAATGAAATAAATATGGTCTATGGCTTTTGTTACACGAGTGTGTTTAATGTACTGTGTGTGTGCATATATAAACATGGGTTTAAGTGACAGCATTGGTTTAGAGATACTATAGTCACTGTAACTACCCACCAAAAAAGAAAGAACCTTTCAGACCAGGGTTCTGGAAACTTCATTTAAAAATATGGCCAACCAGTGTTGCCAGTTGCTTCTGTTCAAGGTTTAAGGCTTCAAAAGTTTGTAATTTCCACTTTTAAAATGTCAGACTTGATTAGCCCTAACTAAAAATGTATCATCCCCTACAAAAATGTTCATTTAATTATAATCCACACAATAATTCCCATTTACAATAGCTTCAGGATTTTTTTTTTTTTACTGCTGTGAGAAACCGGTCAAATTAAGATCCTATATCTGTAGCATTACAAGTTCAAGAAAAATAACATTAATTAACTAAGTGTTTCCTCCATCCAACATATCCTTATCAAATCACTATACATTAACCAGCCTTACTTCCAAATCCACCGCATTGTCTGCTGTAGGAAATAAATCACACGAGTGAAAAGCAAACCATCTCCGATTTGAGTTCTTGAACACTCGCTGTTATAGTCATATACAGCTGTTTAGTCCAGGTTGTAAGGATAGTGGATGGCCCTGTGGTTTGGTATGGGGGGTTGTAAATACCATATAGCCCTCGGATGTGTTGGCAGCTTCAGGAGCGTGGAACAGCAGAGATGCTGAAGTGTTAAAGGAGACGTTGCGGACGACGGATCAATCCTGGCCCTCTCTGGGTGTCACTGGACACTTTGATATAGAATTCAATACATTACCGATGCTACCGTTCCTATGTGATTATGCTCTATTTACAGTATTTGGCTTTTGGGTCTACGTTTGTATAAGGTTGCTGCACATTGAGGTTACTTGTTGTTACATTGTAATGTTTGTACTTTGTGGCTAATTGCACAGACATGGCCTTGCTCTATTTCGTGGCTAACTCTGTGCTTAACCATAACCGACTTTGCATAAAAACCTAAGTTACTTCTTCTGAATGTCTGCCCTATTCAGCCATTCAACGTGCCAACAAATTGCGCCGCCTGTGTCCAAATGATTATCTAGTATTACCTCTATTTTAGTGTATTATCTTGAAGCGATAATAGTGCAACAAATATCTGCATTGTTGTGGATTCAAGCCCTTACAAGGTCTAGTGAATATTTTGTATATGCTGTTATCCCGCTGCCGAGGTTTGATTACACCTGTCCGTTAGTTTAAATGCCCTGAAAGCATGACCTGGATGTGTCAGACAGCGTAGCGCGACGCTGAAATCTTTCCCCCACTTTAAGGGGAAACGACGCCTGGAGTGCTCGCTTAAATTCACAATAACCCAAGATGGGATGTCAAATGAGGTTCTCTGAAGTGCTCACTTTGTCAAAGTGTTTAGACATATTTCTGCGTGTGTTCTGAATGTCGGTTGGGTTGGAATATCTGTACTATTCAATGTAAAGTGTTGGCCTATATGTCAAACCTGTGAACAGCACACCAAACAAGATGTAAAAAGTGTATAATAGTATGATGAAATGCACATTGAAATTTCTCTTTCATTCCAGAATACAAGGGAAGTTTTGCTGAACTATTAATGACAAACATTGTAGATTACAGCAACCTGATTCTCTTTTAGGCTATCACCTACTGCACTGGCATTCTTGTAATGGTAATAAGCATAGTAATGGATCTGTGGTATGACTGGTCTTTTTTCCTATGGTGGTCGTGCAAGGTTATGCCAGCTTGGTGAGGATGGACGCTATGACGCTGACAAGTCTAGAGGGAAAGGATTTTCAAACGGAAATGCCACAGTATCTTGCGGGACTGAGATTTTAGTGCATGTATTTAATTTCCCTTCTGTTGCTTGCTTTCCCGTTTGTTGTTTGCCATTTTGTTTCTGGCATTTTGGGTGAATTCGCATTCAAACCGAAGCTCTCAAAGCGCATTGAACGAAAAGTCAAAGCTTGCTCGCTCACTCTCGTCTTTGCTGAGTCTGTCCTTTGACTCCTAAGCAGCCACTGAACACACAGACAATTCTTTCTCGGTGGCCATTTTGATCAATAGCCATTTCCAGCTAAGGAGTTTGCACCAGCTCTGTCAATTTGGGAATTGATCCAGTAAACACCAACAAATTGTGTGTATGTCTGTGTTTGCGCATTTTTGTGTGTGTGGGAGGCCTTGGGCCAAAACAAGCAGTTGACACAGTCTAAATGCACAGTATGGAAAATACTCTCCTTTTTTCAATGTCCAAGGCCATACTAGACGGTGGACTTGAACTACAAAAAGTCATGATTGATTAGTGGAAGTTCATGTGAAACCAGAGTGCCTTCTGCAGAGAAACATAGGCATTACAGTGTGTTTTTCAGTGATACATGATGGATAATACTGGTTTATAGGGTTGCAAAATGTTAAATAAATCCTGCTTGTAGGATGCTTATTCCATCTTGATTACAATAATATTCCAACAAAGATATCAGGAAACCTGCGATTTTTGGGAAAGGTTTCTGGAATTTTGCATCATCACTTAAAGGAGTAGTTCACGGAATAGATACATTTAAGTACTTTGTTCATTAGTCCACTCTTTGCTCTGTACTGGAAGTGTTTTATCGCAAACTTGACTGCTGACATGCTACACTTTTGGGGATTATATTAACGGTGGACTGATTTAACAAAGTACTATCCCTTTTAAATACGAGCAAATGGTCGGTCCAGTCTTTAACAACTTAGCGCTGTTTGAGTTGAATCATTACACATTAAATAGCCTGTGTGTCCTGTGGATAGTTCTCGATGACTGAGGGCGTTCTACTGGATTTTTCATGAAATCGCCATAGATACTTGGTAACTAATCTTGGTTAAATGGTAATTCTTGCACCATGAGATCAATTATCAGCTCTAAACATGTCTTTATCTTCTCTATGCTCATGATCTATTTTCCTGCGTGCACATGTGGTCGGAGTACATCTCTGGAGCAGCTGAGCCGGAGGGGCATGCATTAATCCTGCTGTAGCACTAGCAGGTCAAACGAATAACTAAAATGAACAAGTCACTCATAAAAACTAGTCATGACTCTCGAGTCAGTAATAAGAGTCGTTTGAACTGCACATCACTATAGTTTACACATTTGTCCAGATATTTCTATAGCTTCTTCTTAAAATTACATTTCTATTTACATTTTTTGGGGGGAAATAGTATACCTGGTTATTGTTCTTTTCAGGCACTGTGACAAATCAAAGGGAAGCACAGCCGCGAGCTGCCTAGTGACACGAGCCTACCAGATGAGCTAAATCACTTCTATGCTCGCTTCGAGGCAAGCAACCCTGAGGCATGCATGAGAGCATCAGCTGTTTCGGACGATTGTGTGATCACGCTCTCCGTAGCAGGCGTAAGACCTTTTAAACAGGTCAACATACACAAGGCTGCGGGGCCAGACTGATTACCAGGATGTGTGCTCCGGGCATGTGCTCACCAACTGGCAGGTGTCTTCACTGACATTTTCAACATGTCCCTGACCTAGTCTGTAATACCAACATGTTTCAAGCAGACCACCATAGTCCCTGTGCCCAAGAACACAAAGGCAACCTGCCTAAATGACTATATCCGTAGCCATGAAGTGCTTTGAAATGGCTCACATCAACACATTATCCCAGAAACCTTAGACCCACTCCAATTTGCATACCGCCCAAACAGATCCACAGATGATGCAATCTCTATTGCACTCCACACTGCCCTTTCCTACCTAGACAAAAGGAACACTTATGTGAGAATGCTGTTCATTGACTACAGCTCAGCGTTCAACACCATATTACCCTCAAAGCTCATCACTAAGCTAAGGATCCTGGGACTAAACACTTCCCTCTGCAACTGGATCCTGGACTTCCTGACGGGCCGCCCCCAGGTGGTGAGGGTAGGTAGCAACACATCTGCCACGCTGATCCTCAACACTGGAGCTCCCCAGGGTTGCGTGCTCAGTCCCCTCCTGTACTCCCTGTTCACCCACGACTGCATGGCCGGGCAGGACTCCAACACCATCATTAAGTTTGCAGACGACACAAGTGGTAGGCCTGATCACCGACAACCACGAGACCGCCTATAGGGAGGAGGTCAGAGACCTGGCTGGATGGTGCCAGAATAACAACCTATCCCTCAATGTAACCAAGACTAAGGAGATGATTGTGGACTACAGGAATAGGAGGACCGAGCAAGTCCTCATTCTCATTGACGGGGCTGTAGTGGAGCAGGTTGAGAGCTTCAAGTTCCTTGGTGTCCACATCAACAACAAACTAGAATGGTCTAAACACACCAAGACAGTCGTGAAGAGGGCACGACAAAGCCTATTCCCCCTCAGGAAACTAAAAAGATTTGGCATGGGTCCTGAGATCCTCAAGTTTCTACAGCTGCAACATCGAGAGCATCCTGACTGGTTGCATCACTGCCTGGTACGGCAATTTCTCGGCCTCCGACCGCAAGGCACTACAGAGGGTAGTGCGTACGGCCCAGTACATCACTGGGGCTAAGCTGCTTGCCATCCAGGACCTCTACACCAGGCGGTGTCAGAGGAAGGCCCTGAAAATTGTCGAAGACCCCAGCCACCCCAGTCATAGACTGTTCTCGCTACTACCGCATGGCAAGCGGTACCGGAGTGCCAAGTCTAGGACAAAATGGCTTCTCAACAGTTGTTACCCCCAAGCCATAAGACTTCTTAACAGGTAATCAAATGGCTACCCGGACTATTTGCATTGTGTGCCCCCAACCCCTCTTTTTACGCTGCTGCTGCTCTCTGTTATCATATATGCATATTCACTTTAACTATACATTCATGTACATACTACCTCACATGGGCCGACCAACCAGTGCTCCCGCAAATTGGCTAACCGGGCTATCTGCATTGTGTCCCACCACCCGCCAACCCCTCCTTACGTTACTGCTACTCCCTGTACCTCAATCAGCCTGACTAACCGGTGTCTGTATGTAGCCTTGCTACTTTTATAGCCTCGCTACTGTATATAGCCTGTCTTTTTACTGTTTTATTACTTCCCTATTCTTCACTTAATAATTTTTTGCACTATTGGTTAGAGCCTGTAAGTAAGCATTTCACTAAGGTCTACAACTGTTCGGCGCACGTGACAAACTTTGATTTGATCAAATTTTTGTTGTCACATACACATGGTTAGCAGATGTTAAATGCTAGTGTTGCGAAATTCTTGTGCTTTTAGTTCCGACAGTGCAGTAATATCTAACAAATTCACAACGACTACCTTATACACACAATGTAAGGGATAGTATTGCTTAGACATTGAAAATGGCCGTGCGGCATAGGCAAGATGCAATAGGTGGTATAAAATACAGTATATACATATGAGATGAGTAATGTAGGATATGTAAACATTATTAAAGTGGTGTTATTTAAAGTGACTAGTAATACCATTGTTAAATCCATTTATTAAAATGGCCAGTGATTTGAGTCTGTATGTTGGCAGCAGCCTCTATGTTAGTGATGGCTGTTTAACAGTCTGATGGCCTTGAGATAAAAGCTGTTTTTCAGTCTCTCAGTCCAAGGTTTCATGCATCTGTACTGACCTCGCCTTCTGGATGATAGCGGGGTGAACAGGCAGTGGCTCGGGTGGTTGTTGTCCTTAATGATCTTTTTGGCCTTCCTGTGACATCGTGTGCTGTAGGTGTCCTGGAGGGCAGGTAGTTTAACTCCGATGAAGTGTTGTGTAGACCGCACTACCTTCTGGAGAGCCTTGCAGTTGAGGGCGGTGCAGTTTCCGTACCAGGCAGTGATACAGTCCGACAGGATGCTCTCGATTGTGCATCTGTAGAAGTTTGTGAGTTTTGGGTGACAAGCCAAATTTCTTCTGCCTCCTGAGGTTGAAGAGGAGCTGTTGTGCCTTCACCACCCTGTCCGTGTGGGTGGACCATTTCAGTATGTCCCTGATGTGTACGCCGAGGAACTTAACTTTCCATCTTCTCCACTACTGTCCCGTCATTGTGGATAGAGGGGCTGCTCCCTCTGCTGTTTCCTGAAGTGCACGATCATCTCCTTTTTATTTTTTTGACGTTGAGTGTGAGGTTATTTTCCTGACACCACACTCCGAGGGCCCTCACCTCCTTCCTGTAGGCTGTCTCGTCGTTGTTGGTAATCAAGCCTACAACTGTAGTGTCGTCTGCAAACTTGATGATTGAGTTGAAGGCGTGCATGGTCACAGTCATGGGTGAATAGGGAGTACAGGAGAGGGCTGAGAATGCACCCTTGTGGGGCTCCAGTGTTGAGGATCAGCGGAGTGGAGATGTTTCCTACCTTCACCACCTGGGGCGGCCCTTCAGAAAGTCCAGGACCCATTTGCACAGGGCAGGGTCGAGACCCAGGGACTCAAGCTTAATGATGAGTTTGGAGGGTACTATGGTGTTGAATGCTGAGCTGTAGTCAATGAACAACATGATTACATAATTATTCCTCTTGTCCAGATGGGATAGGGCAGTGTGATGGCGATTGCATCGTCTGTGGACCTATTGGGGCGGTAAGCAAACTGAAGTGGGTCTAGGGTATCAGGTAGGGTGGAGGTGATATGATCCTTGTGGGGTAAACTAGCAATGGGGGTAAAAATATGAAAACCAGTGTCCCTCAACTACAAAAATACAGTTTACTATAGAATACTACAGTACTTAGTACAGTATACGACATAATTCTATAGTATCACACTGTAGTATACCTTGATCATGTGTAATACCTACTATAGAATGTTATAGAATACTATAGTAAATACTACATAAGACTAAATACTACACTAAATACAGTAAATTCTACACTATCTAAGGAATAGGGCGCCATTTGGGATTCAGCCTAGGAGGAAAACCATTGACGTGCCCAGGTACACGGCACTTTGTGTTTTGATTGAGAATTGGACATGAATTCCCCCCTCGTACTTATCTCGAGGTCGAGCATTATCATATCCCCATTTGCACAAAATACTTAGTTGCCAGCTTGCAATACAATATTTAAACCACTAGCAGATGTGTGTATGCATGGTTTGAAATGCACATTTTTTGCGTGATAACTGCTGCACGCACATTTTGGGGTATGTTTTGTAAGTACGCACGGTTTCTAAATAAGGCCCCAGGTACCTATCCAGATATTTTATTGAAGTTCAACACCAGAGACTCTGATATAGGCTTTTTATATTTATGGTAAGAACACCTTTTTAATATGGCAAACTATCATGTCAACTCAGTCATACTGACCATAACTTAATTTTAAAAGAATAGAACGACAATTTTTCATGTTTGTACAGTATATGTAATGTGTCTGTATCCCATTGTAGTCCATTTATTTAGATTACGTTTATTTTCAGTTTGTAGACTTTAAATGAATGCTGTCAACCTTAAGTCAAAAGGTATTTGTTGCTGTGTAGGCCTACATGATTGTCCAAAAATCATGAATGAGATTCCTTATCATTTTATTTGACCACTGGCTTGGCTTTTTGTTTGGAATGTGAATATTCCCTTTTTGAACAGTGCTATCTATAGGCATGCTAGTTGATGTTTTACATTGCATTTAATTGTATATTTTATTCACAAAGCAGGCACGAACACACACCTACGCATGCACGCATGTGTGCGTTTGTCGCCTGAGTAAGATTTGTAGTATTGGTTGTTTTTTCAGTGTTACTGTGATCCTTATGTTACCTTATTTTCAGTAAAGTATTTACGTTGATCCTAAACCATTGATTCCTCATCTGATCCATTCTCTGCACCTGGGTCCAACCCCACCATGTCACAGCAAGCTTCTGTCCAAAACATGGATCCAGCAGAGATCACCCAGATCAGGAACATCATAACCCATCAAGGAGCATTGTTGGGACAGCAGCAAGAACAACTCTTCCAAATCACAGAGACCCGCCAGGCACTTACCGATTCCCTTCAACCACGGCACACCCCCAACCCAGGAGCAGCCAATGCCCAAGTCTCATCGCCCAGTGTTACAGGCGTCGCCGTAGTTCCTCAAGGGAACCTGCACCGGGAACCCAAGATCCCAGCCCCAGAGCGGTATGACGGCCACCCGTGAGGATGTTTCCTCACTCAGTGCTCTCTGGTGTTCGAGCTACAGTCCTCCTCGTGCCACACCGATCGGGCCATGATCGCCTAAATCATCTCTCTACTCTCGGGCAAGGCCCTGGCGTGGGAAACAGCTGTGTGGGAACAGCAGCCACCATCCTGCAGCTCCATATTAGCCTTCACTGACGAGTAGCGTCGAGACTTCGACCACCTGTTTCAGTCAGTGGACGACTGTTAAGACTCCGCCAGTGGGCCAGACCAGTGGCTGATTTCGCCATTGAGTTCCGCACCCTCGCTGCCAAGAGTGGGTGGAATACTGAGGCACTGGTTACCGCCTTCCACCATGGCCTGTCTAACTCCGTCAAGGATGAACTAGCCGCTCGGGAACTGGGAGAGGACCTTGAGTCCCTGATAACACTAGCAATCAGGATTTACAATCGCATCCGAGAACGAGGGAGACAGCGCCCTTTTCACACCACTCCAGCATCCTGGGTTCCTGAGCACCCCAAGCCCCCCGAACTCATGCACTTGGGACGCACACGTCTGAGCCCACAGGAACGTGACAGGCACATGCCTGGAGGTCTTGGCCATTTCCGTGCTGCATGCCCAGAGCGGACGGAATTGCCAGGATAAGGGGAGACCCTGATGAGCTATGCAGTTTCACCCCGGCTACCCAGTCACTACCCGCAACCCTCCACTGGGACAACTGTCAGCACCAGATTCAAGCCTTTGTGGACTCCGGGGCTGCAGATAATTTAATTGATCAAGAAGTTGCCAGAGAGTTACAAATCCCTTGCGTGAAATGTCCCATCCTCTGCAGATTCAAGCCCTCAGGCCATTGGACAGCCCGCCGGGCTCCGGTCAGGTGGAATATCAGACCAAACCCATTCTACTGCAGGTTGGGGTGAACCACTCAGACTCTGGTACCCCTGGCTAGTGCCACATAACCCACTATTCTCCTGGTCCATGGGACACCTACTAGACTGGGGTAAGGACTGCCAGGCTAAATATCTAAGACCCCCACCAAGAGCCTCGCCATGTCCTTGTATCCATTGAAGACCAAGACTTCTCCGCTTTCCCTCCCAAATACTTCAACCTCCAGGAGGCCTTCAGTAAGAGGCAAGCGGCCACCCCTCCCCCTCGTCATCCATAGCACTGTGCCATAGAACTCCTGCAGGTTTCATTCGCCCCTCTATATCCCCCGCTGGTGCAGGCGGCTTCTTCGTAGGTAAGAAGGATGGAGGCCTGCGTCCTTGCAGCGATTTTAGAGGGCTGAACTGGATTACGATCAAGAATCGTTACCCCCTACCGCTGATGTCCGCTGCCTTGGAGTTGGACCAAGGGGCCCAATTCTTCACCAAACTGGATCTCTGCAATGCTTACTATCTGGTGAGAATTAGTGAAGGAGATATGTGGAAAACTGCCTTTAACACCCCTATTGGCCACTATGATTATTTAGTCATGGCCTTTGGATTATCGATCTCATCTGCAGTCTTTCAAGCATTGGTCAATGACAATCTTAGGGATATGTTGAATCGGTTCGTCTTTGTTTACCTTGACGACATCCTGATCTTCTCCAAGACCCTTTCAGAACACATACTGCACATCTGCCAAGTCCTGAGATGCCTCCTGCAGAGTCAACTATATGTCAAGATAGAGAAGTGTGAGTTCTACATATCCCAAGTTTCATTCCTGGGTCACATTATCTCTACCGCAGGCATCCAAATGGATCCCGTAAAGGTTAAGGCGGTGACCGACTGGCCCCGCTCACCTCACTCAAACAGGTCCAGCGGTTACTTGGTTTTGCCAATTTTTACAGGTGTTTTATACGCAACTCTGGTGCCGTGGCAGCGCCTCACGGTCCTAACCCGCAGGTCCCAGACCTGTTTTTGCTGGACCTCCGAGGCTGACAAGGCATTCATGGAGCTCAAGGGACATTTCACCTCAAGACCCATCCTCGTTCATCCTGATCCTACTCGTCCCTTTGTGGTAGGTGGACACCAGAGCGGCGCAGTCCTTTCACAGCGGGAGGAGGAGGACAAAAACTGCACCAATGCTCCTTCCCCTCCAAGCAGTTCTCGCCTACGGAACGCAACTACGATGTAGGCAATCGGGAGCTCTTGGCAGTTAAGTGGGCCCTTGAGGGGTGGAGACACTGGTTGGAGGGGGCACCTCATCCTTTTGTGATCTGGACGGACCATAAGAACTTGGTCTCCATTCAAGAAGTCAAGAGGTTGAACGCTCACCAGGCTAGGTGGGCTCTGTTTCTTTTAACATGTTCGATTTCACACTAGCCTATCGCCCAGGATCTAAGAATCGGAAAGCAGACGCCCTGTCCTATCAACACGATGTCTCTAACGAGCAGAGGGACTCCAAGCCCATCATCCCCAGCTCCTGCATTGTGGCCCCTGTGGTATGGAGTATTGAGACCATGGTCCGATAAGCCCAGACCCGAGAACCTGACCCCGGCAGGGGACACACTTCCAGACTTTATGTTCCGCGATCAGCCCGTTTCCGTTACGCGATCAGCCTGTTCCCGAGTACTACAATGGGGACACTCCTCTATATTAACTGGGCATCCAGGGGTTAATCAGACACTGGAGTTCCTGAGGAGGAAATTCTGGTGGCCCAACATGATTGATGTTAGATCCTTCGTTGTGGCTTGTTCCACCTGTGCTCAAAGCAAGTCCTCACGACAGCGACCGGCTGCGTTGCTCCAACCTTTGCCCATCCCCAGCCGCCCCTGGTCCCACCTGTCCGTAGACTTTATCACAGGGTTACCTAAATCCCAAGGGCTTACCACTGGTCATCAATCGGTTCTCCAAGGCAGCCCATTTCATCGCTTTAACCAAGTTGCCCTCGGCGAAGGAGACAGCTGATCTCATGATTACACATGTTTTTCGACTACACGTACTTCCCCAGGACATTGTCTCGGATCATGGGCCCCAGTTTGTCGCATGGTATTGGAAAGCCTTCTGCTCCCTGTTGGGGGTGTCGGTGAGTCTCTCCTCTGGATTCCACCCATAGTCAAATGGGCGAACTGAGCGGGCCAACCAGGAGCTGGAGAAGTTCATCTGCTGTTTCGTCTCCACCCAGGCCAGCAACTGGAGAAAGTACCTCGTCTGGGCAGAGTATGCTCACAACACACTGCCGAACTCGTCCACTGAACTGTCGCCGTTCAAGTGTCAGTTTGGGTTTGCCCCCCCCCCCCCCCTGTTTCCGGAACAAGAGGCCGAAGCGGGGGTGCCTTCAGCCGAAGTGTTCATTCGATGATGTCGCCGCATCTCGATCAGAACGCAATCTAACCATTCTTTTGCTAACATTTCACTCCATGCCACTCCTTGCCATAGACAGACTGGCAATCTTCAAATATGAACATTCTATCATTAATGAGCTCGAGGGGAACAGTGGAGTTGATCCTGATTCGATAACCCTCACAGCTATCCTCCAATCACAACATTATCCAAATATTTGGAACTCTATCACTTTTTTCTCTTCACAGAACAAGTTGGTTTCTGGCTGCTAAGCAACCATTTTTTGTTTGTCCAAACGAAACCAGTCTGTCAAGTTGCTAGCTCATGTTCAAATTCTCAAACTAAATACATACTGCAACTCCAATCACAAAACCTATTTGCTTTGATTTTAACCCTCAAATTACAACTTGCCTAGCTAACAGCTAAATGTTTGTTTTTGACTTTGTATTAATTCTAATTATATTTGAAGCTTTACCTATTGTCATGGAAAATATGAATGTTACAGTGCCTTCAGAAAGTATTCACACCCCTTGACTTTTTCCACATTTTGTTGTTACAGCCTGAATTTAAAAAAAACATTTGGTCACTGGCCTACATTCAATAGTCTAATGCAAAAGTGTGTTTTTTGTTTTTCAAAATTCTTACAAATTAAACATGAAAACCTGACATTTCTTGGGTCAATAATTATTCAACCCCTTTGTTATGGCAAGCCTAAATAATAAAATTTGCTTAAGTCACAGAAGTTGCATGAACTCACTCTGTGTGCAATAAAACCCTGTTTCCATTGGCACATTGAAGTCAACCCGGGTTGGGAAGGTCATTTAAGTCATAATGCCCGAGAAGACTGAGGGCATTGTCACTTTATACGGGTTACCAACATATTAACATTTTTATTAAAAACGTTATTTTGATGAATTTTTTCATACTATTTCATCCTTCCACAAGAAGGTTGACACATCTAGGGTTGCTACCCAAGCTGGCTGGTTGTTCGTTCTATAGGTTCGGTTGCTAGAGACGTGACCCAGTTGTCTTTTTGTTCTGTATCTATGGACGCAACCCAGTCGTTCGTTCTAAATGTTCCATTGCCATACTGGCTGGAAACGGTCTTATCCCTTTCTTTCTAGCTAGCCAACTACGGCTAACTTAGTCACGTCAAAAAGTGAGGCCAGAATAACAGCAAAGTAGACGCATTTGCCTTTGTTCAAGCTGTATTCTAGTGACATTTATTTGGATACATCCATAACAATGTGTTAACTTCTCTGCGCTACGGATCCCGTAAAAGGGAACATTGGTTATGGGTATGCTTGTAATTGTTAAGGACTGGGGTGTTTTTCAGGATACAAAAGAAACGGAAAGGAGTTAAGCACAGGCAACAAAAAAATAACCTTGTTCAGTCATCTGTCCACCAGACCCTGGGAGATTAATTCACCTTTCAGTAGGACAAAACCTACAACACAAGGCCAAATCTACGCTGGAGTTACTTATCAAGAAGTCAGTAAATGTTCCTGAGTGGCCGAGTTACAGTTTTGACTTAAATCTGCCTGAAAATCTATGGGCTGACTTGAAAATGGTTGTCTAGCAATGATCAACAACCAATTGTGACTCAACACCTGGATTCGGTCTTATGTAGCATCATTTCAATTTCTGTTTTCTTACATTGGCTAAAAGTAGAGACAGAGCTACAAAATGGTACATCCTACACTGCATTTGAGGAAACAATGGGAAAGTAATTATGCTTTGAAAGTTGATCAACTTGTAAACTCACTTTTTAGAAAACCGTCTTTTAAATGTTTTGGTACTACCATTGGCCTACTATTGGAGAGCCCTTCTTTGTCTACACCCATGCAGCATTGTTCACACCCTCTTAAGCCTTAGCCCCACCCATCTCTTTAAGGGTTGATCTGTGCGTTCTGTACTAACTTGCCAGCTACTTCCAGACATCTAAGAGAGAACAGCTCACTGAACATTACTCGCCCGATCTGTGGTTTTGCGTTCAGAACGCACACTGGACGCTCTGGCCAATAAGTAGGGTTGTTCCCAAAGCTCTGACCTCACAACTACAGTCAAGCACCCAAGCTAACTGGCTAACATTGGCTTGCTACTTCCAGACACGTAATGAGGGAACACTCCACTCTGACCATTTTACTCGCCATAGCAAAGCTGGTTAGGCTTTTTTCATGTTATCCAAAGCATTGGTGACTGTAACAGTGCTGCTGGCAACAATTGAATTACGCTTTGTTGCCGACGTTTACTGACACTGGAAAATGAATCCAGTTATTCTGCGCTCTAGCACACTAAGATGAGAGTCTGTTGTTAAGAAATGTAGCTAGCTAGGTAAACAATGAATCTCTACGCATGAGGTAACATTAGTTAGCTAGCCAGTCAGCTAACGTTAGCTAGCTAGCTAACAGTACCCTAACTTGAAATTGAAATACTTTGTCAAAATTAGTGGTCTTTTGTTAAGACATCTAGCTAGCTAAATAATGGACCATACTCACAAATCATGATGTTACTACACTGCATGAATTTGCAGGTAGCTTACCAACCAAGTTCTATGGCTATAACTAGTCTAGCAAATGTGTCTGAGATACGAAGAATAAGATCATACACATAACGTTAGCTAGCGACCCAGCCAGCTAACGTTAGCTAGCTAACAGTACACTTGAAATGAAACCACTTTCTGTCAAAATTAGAAATGTAATATCTGAAAATGTAGCTAGCTAGACTATCTTACCCGTGGTCTGAAATTGGAGTAGATAGCCATCTCCTTAGCTATCATTCTCGAATTCCGCTGTTTTCAAAACTCGGTCCTCCAGAAAGTGGAGAACATACACTTAATGTTAGCTAGCGAGCCAGCCAGCTAACGTTAGCTAGCTAACATTACACTTTAACATTAGGTTTATGCAGTTTTACTACGCGATACATTTTTATAAAAAAGTCACTTTTGACACGATTACCTAGACATACTGACCAGCTCCAATAGACAGACACGTGCTATATGGTAGACCAATCCAAACTCGTGTCTCGGCATGTCCAGCCCACTCATTATCTCAGCCAATCATGGCTAGCGGGAAGGTTGTTCACTTTATCTGTGGCTAAACCAGCTAGGCTCATAATTTAACTATTTTATTTGAATATACTAGTTTCCTGAATCGGGTCACAATTTACCAGAGCTTGAAGAATTTTGAAAATAATAATGGGCAAATATTGTACAATCCAGGTGTGCAAAGCTGTTAGAGACATAAAAGGCTATGCATGGTCAATATCACGTCTGCATTGGCTGTGCAGCATTTACAGTGATGCGGCATCTTCAGAAGTCAGGGCATTCATAAATCGTGTGCTTTGCGAAGCAGCACAGAGCTGTTGGGCAGAGCTTTTGTGAAGGAATTTGTCACAGAAATTAGTTAGTTTATACAGGACCTCCAGCCCCCACCTACAGTCAACCAATCATGTAAATACGGAGCCCTCCGCATTGTTACACAATTTGGGAGGTGCACGGAGATGCGTTACAGAGCTCAATTTGGCCTCTGCATGTCTTCGGAGGTTGCTCAATAGCATCACACCCTTCATACGGAGCCTCCGACCACATTTTCCAATCAAGCGTAAATTGATAGAACCACAGCTGTAATCACCACCAATGGTGATTCTAATGTCTTGACTCTGGGGTGTGTATACTTATGTAAATCAGATATTTACACAAAACATGTTTTTTACATTTATTTAATACATTTTTAGTTCAGGCTGTAGCACCACTAAATGGAGAATAAGTCATGGGGTTTGAATACGTTTTGACGGTTCTGTATTTCAAGCAACCAACGAGTAACTCCGCCGTTAATCCAGCTGTATATTGAACGTTGAGATTGCCGAAAGACCAATCTCTTTGGCACTGACATGGAGTGGCAAAGAGTGGAATGTTAGCTAAAAAACACGGTTACCCAGTCTTGAGACATTCAATCCTCTCCTGGATCAAAATCCCTGTTGCCTAATCATTTTTTAAAATAGCGTTCCTTGTAATGCACTTTCGGTCAAACCGTATACCCCGGTATGGACCAGAAACAATATGAAAATCTGGATACCGCCCAACCCTAACACGCACAGCTAGCTGGGTCAAATCACATAAAAAAATACTACATCTTATCATAGAATACTACAGTACTTACTATAGAATTCTATAGTAAACTGTAGAATACTATACTACACACTGTAGTGTTCCTCAATCATGTGTAGTACCTACTATATAATCTAGTACTATACTGTAGAATACTACAGTAAACACTAACATATTATCTGAAGAAAAAAAAAACTGTAGTAAATACCACAGTAATGTCCCACAAACACTATTGTCTGCAAAAACACTACACTTTAACTATAGCAAATCCTACAGTACTACATTTGCGTATATACTTCCCCTTCCCCTTATCACAATTTGTGCCACCCATCAGTGAGAAACCTACATGCCAAGTGCAGACTTTAATGTGTTCCAGACAGTATATAGAAAAGAGCAGAAGCGCTGAACTACCCATTGACCCCAGTCCTACTTACCTACAGGTAATGGAAAACTTGCTCTATTAGTATTACTCCAGTAGGTTTCCTGAAGGAGTAAGATTCCATGTGTGTCAGATAATAAAACAAAAACACTATAGTAAATACTACAGTTTTCTTTTACTACAGTATCGATACCATAGTCAACTGTAAATACTACAGTGTACTACAGTATACACTAAAGTATTCACTGAGGATTATATGCAGAAGACTCAAGAGATGGTGATTCAGCATTAAGGTTGGATAGTGTGGTTCCTTGGTTAGGACAATCTTTTCTCTCCTGTCCTGTTGTCCCTTGCAATCCTATCAACCTCTCTCCAATCTCTTTCTCTCTCTTGCCGCCTCTCCCTCTCGTCGTCTCCTTTTACAATGTCCATCTTTCACACTTTCTGTCCTCATCTCATTTACCTGTCTCTCTTTTTTAACTGCTTGGTCTCTTCCTCCTCTCACTCTCTCTTCCGTACTGGCTCCTTAGTTGCTTCTCTATCCCTCACTTTCCACCGTCTCTCTTTTTCTTGTCATCTCCCTTATTGCTTCTCTGTCCCTCTCTCCTTCACCCCTTTCTTTCTTTCCTTTCTTTCTTTCCTTCTTTCTGGTACTGGGCAGATGGACTTCTCTCCAGGAGGCCCAGAGGTCTCAGTAATCCGGTGGCCGTGGCAGGCTGGGGCGGCGGCTCCTTTCACCGGTGGTCTAGGATGACACACTGAAGGTCAAGGCTGCCATCCTGAGATGCCCTCCCTTCCTGTCTGGCTACGCTACTGTCATGACCATGAGCCAGCCATGTTACAGTGCTGTGGGAAATACAATAGGCACAGACACAATGAGGCACCAAAGTTCCATGCTAACAAGTGTTTATAAGGCCTTATAAGCATGAATAAACCCTTAATAATCCATTAACAAGGCATTTATGTGTAAAGAAGTTACCAGTATTGTCACAGATAAAGACAGCGAAAGGCACAGCCAACAACAGTTTATAATGTGTTATAAGGCACGAATAAGCCCGTAACAAGACATTAATAAGGAATTAATACCTGTAAGAAGTTCCCTGTCATGTATAAATTACTTTTCAGGTTTAGACATTGAGAAGGATATAATAAAACATAAATATGTTAAACATTTAGGAAATGTTTTGTCAACATTTTAGTCCTTCCTATAAAGTATGCAATTTTTTCAAGATCCCTGTGACCGTATGAAACAGGACGCTATGTCGAAACACATCAACTCACTTCAAAGTACTCAGCGCTGCATTTATTTTCAATACGCGATTGGAATACAACAGTTATGTGCACAGCTAGCTACATCCTAAACATTCATAAATCATTGACACCCATGGACATCGTAAAATAAAATGTTTTAAAATACAATTCCACTAGTATGGAGTCATATGACGTTAGTGCTGCTAATTTGTGCTGTTAAAATGGCGCCTTGAGTATAAGACTTGACAAGGGGAAAGATTTGCTCTCTACCCTTTCAACCACCATGCTTGTCATACATTGGTCCTCCAGATGAGGGAAATGAGGATGACATCAATTGGTAGATAACAGATGCTGTTTGACCTCAGTGGTCATTTTGAGATTTATATGTGGTGACTCAAGTACTCACGACTTGGAAGTTGAAACTGATTGACGTTAACTGCTATTTGTTCTTGCAGTGATTCCAGAGACAAAAGACTTGCCCTTTCACTAAGTGGTCATTCATATAGAGTTTTGGGGTGTGTTTTTTGTTTTTGTTTGTTTGTGTAAGTGTTTGGTGTGTGTGTGTGTGTGTGTAAGAATTTCCAACAATCAATGACTAATTTTAAGTAAAAAAGATATATATACAATATGGACACCTACTCATTAATGAGTTTATTTTTTCTATTTTCTACATTGTAGAATAATAGTGAAGACATCAAAACTATGAAATAACACATATGGAATCATGTAGTAACCAAAAAAGTATTAAACAAATCAAAATATATTTGAGATTTTACTTTCTTTGCCTTGACAGCTTTGCACACTCTTGGCATTCTCTCAACCAGCTTCACCTGGAATGCTTTTCCATTAGTCTTGAAAGCATTCCCTCATATGCTGAGCACTTGTTGGCTGCTTTTCCTTCACCCTGCGGTCTAACTCATCCCAAACCATCTCAATTGTGTTGTGGGTTTATTGTGGAGGCCAGGTCATCTGATGCAGCAATCCATCACTCTCCTTCTTGGTCAAATAGCTCTACACAGCCTGGAGATGTGTCTGGTCATTGTCCTGTTGATAAACAAATGATAGTCCCACTAAGCACAAACCAGATGGGATGGTATATCGCTGCAGAATGCTGTCGTAGCCATGCTGCTTAAGTGTGCCTTGAATTCTAAATAAATCACTGACAGTGTCACCAGCAAAGCACCCCCACACGATCACACCTCCTCCATGCTTCATGGTGGGAACCACACATGCGGAGATCGTCCGTTCAAGTACTTTGTGTCTCACAAAAACAGGGCGGTTGGAACCAAAAATCTCAAATTTTGACTAATCAGACCAAGCAAGTCTCTTCTTATTGGTGTCCTTTAGTAGTGGTTTCTTTGTAGCAATTTGACCATGAAGGCCTGATTCACGCAGTCTCATCTGAACAGTTGATGTTTGTTACTTGAACTCTGGGAAGCGTTTTATTTGGGCTGCATTTTCTGAGGCTGGTAACTCTAATGAATGTATCTTCTGCAGCAGAGGTGACTTTGGGTCTTCCTTTCCTGTGCCAGTCCTCATGAGAATCAGTTTCATCAAAGCGCTTGATGGTTTTTACGACTGCATTTGAAGAAACTTTCAAAGGTCTTGAAATTTTCCGTATTGACTGACCTTCATGTCTTAAAGTAATGATGGACTGTCGTTTTGCTTTGCTTAGATGAGCTGTTCTTGGGAATTGGTATTTTACCAAATAGGGCTATCTTCCGTATACCCCCCCCCCCCCCCACACACCTTGTCACAACACAGCTGATTGGCTCAAACTCATTTAAGAAGGAAAGAAATTCCACAAATTAACTATTAACAAGGCACACCTGCAGGTGACTACCTCATGAAGCTGGTTGAGAGAATGCCAAGAGTGTGCAAAACTGTCATCAAGGCAAAGGGTGGCTACTTTGAAGAATCTCAAATATGAAATATATTTTGATTTGTTTAACACATCTGGAATCATGTCGTAACCAAAAATTGTTATTTCATAGTATTGATGTCTTCACTATTATTCTACAATTTAGATAATAGTACAAATAAAGAAAAACCCTGGAATGAGTAAGTGTCCAAACTTTTGACTGGTACTGTGTATATATACAGTGCCTTCGGAAGTTTTCAGACCCCTTGACTTGTTTCACATTTTGTTATGTTACAGCTTTTTTTCTAAAATAAAACATCCTCAGCATTCTACACACAATACCCTATAATGACAAAGCGAAAACAGGTTTTTAGATATGTTTGCAAATGTATTAAAATATAAAACGGATACTTTTTACATAAGTATTCAGACCCTCTGCTATGAGCCTCGATATTGAGCTCAGCTGCATCCTTTTTCCATTGATCATCCTTGAGTTGTTTCTACAACTTGATTGGACATGATTTGGAAAGGCAGACACCTATCTCTGAGTTCCCACAGTTGACAGTGCATGTCAGAGCACAGATCTGGGGAAGGGTACCAACAAATTCTGCAGCATTGAAGGTCCCCAAGAACACAGTGGCCGCCATCATTCTTAAATGGAAGAAGTTGCTTTGCTTTGTCATTATGGTGTATTGTGTGTAGATTGATGAGGGGAAAAACTATTTAATACATTTTAGAATAAGGCTGTAACGTAACCACATTTATGTCAAGGAGTCTGAATGCTTTCTGAAGGCACTATATGTATATATGTGTGTGTATGTATGTATGTATATATATATATATGGGCAATGTATGTAGTACAAAGTACTATGCTTTCAAGAAAAAATAACCATGAAATATTGGTTTAATTTCAATGGAAATAGAATTGGCTGAGCCCTGTAGTTAAAGACGAAGCTTGTATTTTCTATGGCTCCATGACAAAATTCTTTCATAGAGGAACGGTCGTGAACAGTGACTACATACCTGAACAAGTCCGATCTCTCTTGGATCCGTATGTAGTGGCTGCTGTTTGCAGGTTAAATGGACTTGTTTGTGTCTGAATTGGAGCGGTTCCCTCAGTCCTGTTCCAGCCCCTGCATACACTAAACCACATGTACTGCAGAGAGAGCCACTGTGTCTTTGTGAAGAGAATTCATTGTGTGTGAGGATGTTTGTCAGGGATTGTGGCCACACAGGCTGCCAGTCAAATGGTACAGGGTAGAAAAGAGTCCCTATTGTCATCTGTAATAACCCGTGATAGGAACGGTATGGAGTCTGTAGACATTCAGAGCAATTCACATGACAGTGAAATCTTAGGGATAGGAGTATGGATTAACATGAGGTTACATCACAATTCATGGGCCTTTAGCGAATGGGCCACAAATATCTTAAACATCTGTCTACACCTCTCAACGTCTTCAGTTTTGATGTAAAACACAGTGCACATTAAACTGAATTTTCCACCAGTACACTATGAAATACGTTATTCAGTCAAGAGTTTGTAAAGTGTTTGTAAACCTCTAGGCTGCACAATGAATTGCCCTACTGGGACGATGCATATATTGGTTGATATATCGATTGATTCTCATCAATCAGCTGGCTTTTTAAACACTTTGAGTTCATCATAAAGTGTCTTAGTATCTCGCTACATGAAATGTGATGTGGAGAATTTCTGTAATACTCTGCTATATAATATGTAATATCTATATAATATTCTGTCATATATATATACAGTGGGGAGAACAAGTATTTGATACACTGCCGATTTTGCAGGTTTTCCTACTTACAAAGCATGTAGAGGTCTGTAATTTTTATCATAGGTACACTTCAACTGTGAGAGACGGAATCTAAAACAAAAATCCAGAAAATCACATTGTGTGATTTTTAAATAATTAATTAGCATTTTATTGCATGACATAAGTATTTGATACATCAGAAAAGCAGAACTTAATATTTGGTACAGAAACCTTTGTTTGCAATTACAGAGCTCATACGTTTCCTGTAGTTCTTGACCATGTTTGCACACACTGCAGCAGGGATTTTGGCCCACTCCTCCATACAGACCTTCCCCAGATCCTTCAGGTTTCGGGGCTGTCGCTGGGCAATACGGACTTTCAGCTCCCTCCAAAGATTTTCTATTGGGTTCAGGTCTGGAGACTGGCTAGACCACTCCAGGACCTTGAGATGCTTCTTACGGAGCCACTCCTTAGTTGCCCTGGCTGTGTGTTTCGTTTCGTTGTCATGCTGGAAGACCCAGCCACGACCCATCTTCAATGCTCTTACTGAGGGAAGGAGGTTGTTGGCCAAGATCTTGCGATACATGGCCCCATCCATCCTCCCCTCAATACGGTGCATTCGTCCTGACCCCTTTGCAGAAAAGCATCCCCAAAGAATGATGTTTCCACCTCCATGCTTCACGGTTGGGATGGGTTCTTGGGGTTGTACTCATCATCCTTCTTCCTCCAAACACGGCGAGTGGAGTTTAGACCAAAAAGCTCTATTTTTGTCTCATCAGACCAAACGACCTTCTCCTATTCCTCCTCTGGATCATCCAGATGGTCATTGGCAAACTTCAGACGGGCCTGGACATGCGCTGGCTTGAGCAGGGGGACCTTGCATGCGCTGCAGGATTTTAATCCATGATGGCGTAGTGTGTTACTAATGGTTTTCTTTGAGACTGTGGTCCCAGCTCTCTTCAGGTCATTGACCAGGTCCTGCTGTGTAGTTCTGGGCTGATCCCTCACCTTCCTCATGATCATTGATGCCCCACGAGGTGAGATCTTGCATGGAGCTCCAGACCGAGGGTGATTGACCGTCATCTTGAACTTCTTCCATTTTCTAATAATTGCGCCAACAGTCGTTGCCTTCTCACCAAGCTGCTTGCCTATTGTCCTGTAGCCCATCCCAGCCTTGTGCAGGTCTACAATTTTATCCCTGATGTCCTTACACAGCTCTCTGGTCTTGGCCATTGTGGAGAGGTTGGAGTCTGTTTGATTGAGTGTGTGGACAGGTGTCTTTTATACAGGTAACGAGTTCAAACAGGTGCAGTTAATACAGGTAATGAGTGGAGAACAGGAGGGCTTCTTAAAGAAAAACTAACAGGTCTGTGAGAGCCGGAATTCTTACTGGTTGGTAGGTGATCAAATACTTATGTCATGTAATAAAATGCAAATTAATTACTTAAAAATCATACAATGTGATTTTCTGGATTTTTGTTTTAGATTTCGTCTCTCACAGTTGAAGTGTACCTATGATAAAAATTACAGACCTCTACATGCTTTGTAAGTAGGAAAACCTGCAAAATCGGCAGTGTATCAAATACTTGTTCTCCCCACTGTATATATATATAGTACTCGGCACCTGTTAGGTCTATTGGATGTGCATATGGATGTACACTATTTGGATACATTTTGTTATACAGGTATTGAAAAATCCTCTTCCCCATAGCGGAGGCAGATGGTCACTCAGGTTCAATTGCGTTATAATAGATGGAGAGAGCCAAGAGCCTGCAGGTATGTGTTCAGCAGAAGCCAAGTCAGACACTAGTCAGACACTATGTCTGACTTCTTATATAACTCAATTGTTAGAGGAGGAGTTACCCTGAAGTGCCCTCTTATCCCAAATCCAACTCATTGTTCAATGGATAGGTATTAATAACCCTTTATTCGGACCATCCACCACTAAAAACATGTTTTTGACATTGTTCGCATGACGTAACACGTCATAAGCATTCCTAGTCAAGATTTGACAACTGACTTCAGTCCTGACAATGCCACTGATCACTAAGTCTAGCAATGTTATTAGCTGATGAAGTTGCCATGGAAGCCACATGCAATATTGTACAATATTAGAAAATAAATAGACTTAAGCCTCCTTGGCTGCGCATGATAACGATTATATCATGCTTATTACAGTGTAATTGCACTTTTACGACAGGAGTTTCAAGTCCATTGGTACTACAGAAGGTTGGTCATCAACTTGACATCTTGGCAGATGTTTATTAGTGTTTGTAGTAGACATTTCTCCCTCGCTCCCCAGTCATCTGAATCAGTGTTTCACCAATATGAACGAAGGGTTGAATGTGTGCATGAGGAAGGTATAGCTTTGCATCATCTGTTGCTGAGAATTCCATTAGCTGGCTGCAATAATCTTCAGAGGGACTTTAAGGGGCTATTTAATAGGAGTGCATGTTGTTAGGAGTAAGATATATATTTTAATTTCCACTCGCTCTTGGCGTCTGAGCGACGGGAGTGCTTTTTGCTCAATGAAGGGACAGTGAGATGGAGATGAGATGGATGTAACTAGCACATATGAAGCGAGTGAAGTCTAGATGTGTAAGGCGAATCTAGCTGTGAGTCTGCATACTGAGAGGTAGAAGTAGCCACATGCGGATCAGTGGCCGTATATCAATGGTCTCAGAGTAAGAGTGCTGATTTTAAGATCAGTTTTGCCTTTCAGATCTCAATAACATTACAGGGACTGGGGGGACCTGATTCTAGATCAACAGTCAACACTAAACAAGCAGGCAGTAGCATTGTGAAAAATCTTAAGCATTGCTGCAGCAGGTTTTTAGAAATCCGTCCTTCTGTTGGTTCATAAATTAACAGTTGAAAGCAGTACATTTTCATGACTTGTATTGTAATTGCCGAAATACATGTACATACATCGTACTTGGTACATCAATGCTGAGTACCAGAGTGCAGTGCATCAGTATATCACCACAAGCTTTTCCAAAGTCTATATTAATTCCTCTCTTTTTGATCTTTCAGAGACTAAAATGGGAGGCAAGCTCAGCAAAAAGAAGAAGGGATACAATGTAAACGATGAGAAGGCCAAGGACAAGGATGCCAAACCAGAGGGCGCAACAGCCGAGGAGAGCGAACCTCAGAACGACAAAAAGGACGAGGCCCCTGCTCCCGCCGAGACCACCGAGGTAGCTAACGACACAAAGGATGTGCCCGCAGCCAATACCACGACGACCAAGGAGGAAGAAAAAGGTGCCTCCCCTCCCACCAAGGAGCCGGAAAAACCTGCAGCGGAGCCCAAAGCGGAGGTGTCTAAGGCTGCGGAAGTCACCGACCCTGCCCCCAAAGCCAAGGAGAAACCAGCCGCCCCTGTGAAAGAGCCAGCCCCCTCCACTAAGGAAGCCGCCCAAGCTCCAGAGGTCAAGGCCCAGGCGCCTGCACCACCCGCAGCCCAGGCTGAAAGCAAAGACGAGGCCGACGCTAAAAAGACTGAGGCCCCGGCAGCACCAGCGGCTAAAGCCGAGGCGGCCCCTGTTGCCGCTGCCCCCCAGGCCAAGCCCACAGAAGCAGCAGCGGCAGCCCCGGCCAAGGAGGCCCCAGCTGCTAGTTCAACAGCAGCACCACTGGCTGCCACTGAGCCCGCTGCACTGGTCAAGGAGGCCAATGCCACAGAGGCCCCAGTTCCAAGCAAGGATCAAACCGTAGAAGTTCAAGATTAATGGACACCTCTTTTAAGAAAATAAATTGCATTAAACAACAAAAATGAAGTAAAATAGAGAAAAAATTTAATAAAATAGCCCACCCATATTAATATTATAATAATAATGATTTGTTGGAGGAGGAGGATTGTGACAACCTTGAGAAGGATGATGATGCTGCTGATGCCGATGATTATTATTACTATTATTGTTATGGTTATTATATTTTTTCTGCTGTAGTATTTGAACTTAAATAAAAGTCTGTGTCAGCCATATGCCCCTCCATTCCACGGCATCCTTCCCTCATCCATTTCTGGGATTCAGCATTCTCCGCCTTCATCTCGCTCACAGTCCTCTGAGACCTCTGTAGTCTGGAACCATACACGTACATTTCCCCTAGACAGTGTGCTGCCGATGTCTGAAAACCAAGTGGAAAAAGGGGGTTGAATCTATTTACCAGCTGGACATGCACTCTGTCTGTCCCATCCTCGACTCACCCCCTCCCCCATGCCCCAAACTCGCTCCTCTCCAGAGTGCCGTGTTCTCTGCTACCGTACCTGGCACGTCTGTTTTGGCGCCAAGTGAGTTCCCTTTGCTGTCCCCATAGTCGGCAGTTTATTTGGTATTTTTGGGTTGTTCGTGCTGTATATGGTCACTCAGTTTCTTGCCGCCTGTTTCTCCACAGGTTCATGCCACCTCGTTCAGACGCTGTCAGAGTTGAGAGGAGGTACTTTGGAAATTCTGAGACTTTCCTAGAGGTACAATATGTCGATGCATTCTTAGGCATATGACCTAAGAAGTTTTTTGTTGTTTTTTTTTTACAACATTCTTTTACCTTCTTAGTTTTTCTAAGAAAAACATTAGTTGTAGATCAGGACCGTTTTTGAAGCATTTCTTAAATGTTCCTAGAAATCCTGAAAAGCTTTGTAGATTGTTCTCAGACGTTCCAGCTCTGAATTCGCAGACATCGGGAATTCTCAGTCCCTTTGGGCCACTCTGACTGCAGCATAGTCTCTCTCTTCCTTACCCCCCCCCACTGTATCTTATTACAATTGAAAAATAAGACATATCAACTGTGTTTTAATCAATGTAACTCAATGGCTCTCAGCCTATATCACAAAGGTGCAATACATTTACACTCTAAAAAGGGATTGTGCCCAGCTGACAACAGTAGTAGTGTTGTCTGGGGATGGGGGTTCTAAATTAATGATACTGCATGAGGCATCTACAGCCTACTCAAGCTGCCATTTTCCCTGTAACCATGGCTACAATGTGACATGTTCGAGTAGTAAGATGGAAGAAACCCGCACAAGGAAGGGAGTCTCTAATCTTGTCATCTCCACCCACCATGCATTTTTCCTCTTTCTGATCATATATGTAGGTATACAGTACCAGTCAAAGGTTTGGACACCTACTCATTCAAGGGTTTTTCTTTATTTTTACTATTTTCTACATTGTAGAATAATAAGGAAGACATCAAAACTATGAAATAACACATATAGAATCATGTAGTAACCAAAAAAAGTGTTAAACAAACCTAAATGTATTTTATATTTGAGATTCTTCAAATAGCCAAACAGCCTTCATGACAGCTTTGCACACTCTTGGCATTCTCTCAACCAGCTTCACCTGGAATGCTTTTCCAACAGTCTTGAAGGAGTTCCCACATGGTTGGATGCTTTTCCTTCAATCTGTAGTCCAACTCATCCCAAACCATCTCAATTGGGTTGAGGTCGGGTGATTGTGAAGGCCAAGTCATCTGATGCAGCACTCCATCACTCTCCTTCATGGTCAAATAGCTGTTACACAGCTTGGAGGTGTGCTGTGCCATTGTCCTGTTGAAAAGCAAAAATAGTCCCACTAAGCGCAAACGAACGCTGTGGTAGCCATGCTGGTTAAGTGTGCCTTGAATTCTAAATATATCATTGACGGTGTCACCATCAAAGCACCCACAAACCACCTCCTCCATGCTTCTCGGTGGGAACCACACATGCGGAGCTCATCAGTTCACCTACTCTGCGTCTCACAAAGACACGGCGGTTGGAACCAAACATCTCACATTTGGACTCATCAGACCAAAAGACAGATTTCCACCGGTCTAATGTCCATTGCTCGTGTTTCTTGGCCCAAGCAAGTTTCTTGTTATTGGTGTCCTTTAGTAGTGGTTTCTTTGCAGCAATTCGACCATGAAGGCCTGATTCACGCAGTCTCATCTGAAGAGTTGATGTTGAGATGTCTGTTACTTGAACTCTGAAGCATTTGGGCTGCAATTTCTGAGACTGGTCACTCTAATGAACTTATCCTCTGCAGCAGAGGTAACTATGGGTCTTCCTTTCCTCTGGCGGTCCTCATGAGTGCCAGTTTCATCATAGCGCTTGATGGTTTTTGCAATTGCACTTGAAGAAACTTTCAAAGTTCTTACATTTTCCAGATTGATTGATCTTCATGTCTTAAAGTAATGATGGACTGTCGTTTCTCTTTGTTTATTTAAGCTGTTCTTGCCAAAATATGGACTTGGTCTTTTACCAAATAGGGCTATCTTCTGTATACCACTGTCACAACACAACTGATTGGCTCAAACACATTAAGAAGGAAAGAAATGCCACAAATTAACATTTAACAAGGCACACCTATTAATTGAAATGCATTCCAGGTGACTACCTCATGAAGCTGGTTGAGAGAATGCCAAGAGTGTGCAAAGCTGTTATCAAGGCAAAGGGTGACTACTTTGAAAATCTCAAATATATTTTGATTTGTTTAACACTTTTTTGCTTACTACATGATTCCATATGTGTTATTTCATAGTTGTGATGTCGTCACTATAGTTCTACAATGTATAAAATAGTACAAATAAAGAAAAACCCTTGAATGAGTAGGGTTCCCAAACTTTTAACTGGTGCTTTTATATGTAGATTTATTCACTTCATTCATTCATTGAGTACAGTACCTTTCGGTCAGTTTCTCCCAGTTGACACACAACATTTATTTTTGCCCAACAATGTAGAAACGTAGCAGAAACGTTGCGAGAATGTTGTGTGTCACTTGGGGGATTGTCTCTTCCTCTCTTGACAAAGTAATTGCATGTCCGTGGTTGGGTAAACCTGTGTAGTCCTGTCTTTCGGTGAAGTGGAAAATAGCTTTTTTGAAGTCTGCATTCATGGCAATTACAGTTGATATTTCATTCCATGTCTTACCGCTATCTTCACAACACCTCTAATTCAAACCAAGTAAAATAAAAATGTAAGCATTCAAATGATATGTACTTGTATAAATGGTGCAGCAGTAATAAAATTGAAGAAATTGATTGAAACTTCAGGCCTCTAGCAAGACCATATTTTTTCCCCAGCTTTGTCACACAACTCAAAATACTATCGTGCCTGCCTTCACCTTTTGAACTGTCTCTGTCTGATCAGTATTTGGCGTCGGGCTTGGAAAGAGAGAGCTTGACACTTGCATTCAAGCTTTTAGTTCTGCTCAGGCTAAGTAAGCCATGAATATATCCAGTTTGTTATTTGGAATTATTTATTTCTGGTTTTAGAGAGAGAGAAACCCAAAGCTGCCTCATGGGTCTCCCGGTGGTGGCCGGCACGGGTATCGAACCAGCATCTGTAGCAACACAGTTTGCACTGCGATGCAGTGGCTTAGACCGCTGCGCCAATCGGGAGGCCCCATCCAAAGTTTTTAATGCTGATCAATTGCCTTGCACAAAGTTTCAGGCAATATATAATGATATTTTGGACATTATTTCATTTTCAAAAAAACAAAAGTGAGCGATTGTAATCTGAATAAAGGCCAAAATAATATTTATAAAGGCCAAAATATTTATTTCTGTTTTTAGAGGGAGAGAAACCATTAGCCCACATTGCCTATTTTTTGGACAAGGACATCCCGGCCAGCCAAACACTCACAGCCTGTGAAAAACAGGGTTAATAATAATACTTTTTCCCCGTTCCACATGTTAAAGGTTCCAATTGATCAATTAGTATATTTGAGTTTAACCATAATATTTGTTGTATTTGTTTTGTCTTTTCTGGTGGATTAAACTGAAATTGCAACCAATCACGGCCGGTTGTGATACAGCCAACCTAACTAAGAAATACATTTGACGATATAATTCCCCCCCTACCCTCCTTCTAGGCAAGTCTATTGCCCTGTTAATAGCCATAATGGCGCTGTACAACGTGACTGTGTTTTGAAAAAGTATTTTCCAGTAAGCAACTATTTGTTTACCTTCATTAACCTACTTTGTTCCAATATTTCTGTCATTCAGTGATATTTATTCCCATAGTAAATCGTTATGGATCCATAATTAAATAACCATCTGTATTTTGAAACAATATTTTTATCATTATTTTATTAACAAAAACAAAGATCCTGATGAAGAAATACAGTACTGTACAGTATATGCTTTATCTGACATTTTGCGGTTGCATGAGGTCGCCCACACGCACTTTAGCAAGGGGCACCACCAAGCAAGCGGCACCATGAAGACCAAGGAGCTCTCCAAACAGGTCAGGGACAAAGCTGTGGAAAAGTACAGATCAGGGTTGGGTTATAAAAAAATATCAAACTTTGAACATCCCACGGAGCACCATTTAAATCCATGATAAAAAAATGGAAAGAATATGGCACCACAACAAACCTGCCAAGAGAGGGCCGCCCACCAAAACTCAGACCAGGCAAGGAGGGCATTAATCAGAGAGGCAACAAAGAAACCAAAGATAACCCTGAAGGAGATGCAAAGCTCCGCAGCGGAGATTGGAGTATCTGTCCATAGGACCACTTTAAGCCGTACACTCCACAGAGCTGGAATTTTACCGGAAGAGTGGCCAGAAAAAAAGCAATTTGCTTAAAGAAAACAATAAGCAAACACATTTGGCGTTTGCCAAAAGGCATGTGAGAGATTCCCCATACATATGGAAGAAGGTGCTCTGGTCAGATGAGACTAAAATTGAGCTTTTTGGCCATCAAGGAAAATGCTTTGTCTGGTGCAAACCCAACACCTCTTATCACCCCGAGAGCACCATCCCCACAGTGAAGCATGGTGGTGGCAGCATCATGCTGTAGGGATGGTTTTTCATCGGCAGGGACTGGAAAACTGGTCAGAATTGAAGAAATTATGGATGGCACTAAATACAGGGAAATCCTTGATTGGAAACCTGTTTCAGTCTTCCAGAGATTTGAGACTGGGACGGAGGTTCACCTTCCAGCAGGACAATGACACTAAGGATACTGCTAAAGCAACACTCGAGTGGTTTAAGGGGAAACATTTAAATGTCTTGGAATGGCCTAGTCAAAGCTCAGACCGCAATCCAATTGAGAATCTGTGGTATGACTTAAAGATTACTGTACACCAGCGGAACCCACCCAACTTGAAGGAGCTGGAGCAGTTTTGCCTTGAAGAATGGGCAAAAATCCCAGTGGCTAGATGTGCCAATCTTATAGAGACAAACCCCAAGAGACTTGCAGCTGTAATTGCTGAGAAAGGTGGCTCTACAATGTATTGATTTTGGGAGGGTGAATAATTTTATATATTTTAATTTTTGTTGTTTATTTCACAATAAAAAAATATTTTGCATCTTCAAAGTGGTAGGTATGTTGTGTAAATCAAATGATACAAACCCACAAAAAAATATATTTTAATTCCAGGTTGTAAGGCAACAAAATAGGAAAAATGCCAAGGGGGTGAATACTTTCGCAAGCCACTAATGTTTCTCTTTCTGCTGGTCTGCCTTCAATGACTCAAACTCGGTCTTCAAAGTTTGAATCTGATCCATGTGCGCCTTCATCAGATGAGCAGAATGGTGCCGCCCTGAGCCCCCATCGATTACAGTGGCCTATGATAGAAACGGTAGATGAATTAAGTGACTCCAACACTGCAAATGCTGTGTACACATTCTAGCAAAACTAACTGCTTTTTTTTGCTCTGCAAAAAACACATTCATGTTTTTAGTACACCATTTTTATTTTATTTATTTAACCTTTATTTAATTTTCAATGTTATTACACAGTTATTACACACATTGTTTAACTTTGGTCAAATGTTTAGGGTAGCCTTCCACAAGCTTCCCACAATAAGTTGGGTAAATTTTGGCCCATTCCTCCAGACAGAGCTGGAGTCAGGTTTCTAGGCCTCCTTGCTCGCACACGCTTTTTCAGTTCTGCCCACAAATGTTCTATGGGATTGAGGTCAGGGCTTTGTGATGGCCACTCCAATACCTTGACTTTGTTGTCCTTAAGCCATTTTGCCACAACTTTGGAAGTATGCCTGGGGTCATTGTCCATTTGGAAGACCCATTTGCGACCAAGCTTTAACTTCCTGACTGATGTCTTGAGATGTTGCTTCAATATATCCACATAATTTTGCTTCCTCATTATGTCATCAATTTTGTGAAGTGCACCAGTCCCTCCTGCAGCAAAGCATGATGCTGCCACCCCCGTGCTTCACGGTTGGGATGGTGTTCTTCGGCTTGCAAGCCTCCCCCGTTTTCCTCCAAACATATTGTTGGTCATTATGGCCAAACAGTTCTATTTTTGTTTCATCAGACCAGAGGACATTTCTCCAAAAAATACGATCTTGGTCCCCATGTGCAGTTGCAAACCGTAGTCTGGCTTTTTTTATGGCAGTTTTGGAGCAGTGGCTTCTTCCTTGCTGAGAGGCCTTTCAGATTATGTCGATATAGGACTTGTTTTACTGTGGATATAGATACTTTTGTACCTGTTTCCTCCAGCATCTTCACAAGGTCCTTTGCTGTTGTTCTGGGATTTATTTGCTCTTTTCGCATCAAAGTACGTTCATCTCTAGGAGACAGAACACGTCTCCTTCCTGAGCGGTATGACGGCTGCATGGTCCCATGGTGTTTATTGTTGCCTACTATTGTTTGTACAGATGAACGTGGTACCTTCAGGCGTTTGGAAATTGCTCCCAAGAATGAACCAATTAAAAGACCTACAGTATATCTAAAAATGTTTTTTTTAACTCTACATGTAGGTCTCCTGATTTAAACCCGATTGAACTTGTTTGGCATCAACTGAAGACATTCATCTGTAACCCTGCCAAGCCTACAAGCAAAGATGAACTGGTCAATGCCATCAGGACATTTTAGCTAGAGAAATTGACGATACAACACAATGTAACAAATACATTGATCATCTCAGCAAGGTTTTACTCGTGGTCGTGGAGCTAGGTGGAAGTGCAACTAAAATGTTGTTTAAATAAACATCTACATTTTGAATGTCTTTTTTCTCGTTATTTCATTAACGAAAGCATAAAGATGTTGATAAAAGATACAATGTCTCCAGCTGTCCATCACTACGGTAAATAAAAACACACCATCTTGTTTACATTCTTTATTGTAACCACAATGTCACAAATTATTTGTATATCCACATTACTGGCCTGTATGTCAAAGTGAAAAGAAGAAAGCCTGTGTTAAAACATCCACTCCAAATCATTCATTCTGTTTGCAACAAGGCCATTAAGTAATACTGCAAGACAACACGACAAAGAAATTACATTTTTGGCTTAAATGAAAAACGACAGGTTTGATGTGAAACCTTTTTTATTTTCAATTATTGTGGTGGCAGAATCATGTTAAGGGTATGCTTGTCACAGGCAGGGACTGGGGAGTTTGTTAGGATCAAAATAAATATGAAAGGAGCTAAACCCAGGTAAAAAGTCGAGAGGAAACCCACATGTCAACCCCGAAAAGAAGGTTCTTGAGGGGTTCTTTTTCAGGGGTATGGTGATATGTGTAACCATTTCCATCAAATGGTTTTTATGTCAGGAAATGTTCTTTACTGCTTTGATGGTTGTGATAAAACATCCTGTCCTTTACATCTCTACCATGTTATCCTTTATGCCATGAAATGCTACACTGTTAGAAAGTTCCTGTAATTTTACAGAACACTAAAGGCTATTGGTTGCAGTGAATGTTTGGTCCGCAAAAACAAGTTACTAAATTTTGTGCCAGCTGTCAGTGGAAGTGTTGTACCAGTTTAAGTGGTTGATGGTTATGTTGTCAAATGTTGAGCATCTCTTAACACTGTCTGTTCTACCATCTTTGTAAGAGCATGTGACAAAGAGCTGCACTGTCAAGAGGTTACTGTGCATTCCACAGTAACTTAATGGCAGTTAGTTGCCTGGAAGTTGCTGTGAATTTTGCGCTACCTAACTGGCAACTAGCTGTCAGTAATTTATTGTAAAATTCAGAGTAACTTAATAGCCAGTAACGAACTGTACTTTCACTGAACTTTTCTGATTACAAGATATTTGTTGACAACAACTAAGCATTCTTTGTGGTGTGCACACTTGGGTGAGCCTCACCTGGCCTCAACCCCTTGGTGTGGCAGGAAGGTCAGTTTGCTGCCAACCAAGTCAGTGAGCGTGACAGATCAGCTACAGAAAGGTACAGTGAATTTTACAATAATTACTTGCGGCAAGCTGACAGTAAATTATTAAAAAATAATCATGAACTTCCTGGTTACCAATAGTAACCTTAACATTGCAGCTCTTGATTGACACAAGCGATTACAAAGATTGTATAACTGGCAGTGGACAAATGAGGTGCTCAACCTTTATCAACATAATGGTTAAAACACTTAAACTCGTACAACACTTCCACTAATGTTTGGCATAAATAATTTAAACCATGCCCCCAAATTTTCTAATGAACACATCAACTATTGCCTTCCATGAAGCATTGTTACCTATCACTCCACAAAAGCCACAGCCATTGCAGAGCAAAGGAAGCAAAGAGCAAAGGAAACAAATTCATGGTTTCAGAGCGAGTGATGACACCGATTGAAACACTATTAGCACGTACTGCTAACTAGATAGCTATTTCACACCGGTTACACATAGAACCCAATTGGGTACCCCTACAGGGCGAAAACAAAGCACCCACCACCTAGGGTTCCTTGTGAGAAGGTACTAAAAATCTAAGGGTTCTACATGGCACCCAAAAGGTTTCCTCCATAGGGACAAATGACAGAATGTATATAGTTCCATGCAATAATGGCTCTATATAATACTGTACACTTTCTTGAATTTATTCTGGGTTTGGGGACTGTGAAAAGACCTCTGGTGGCATATCTTGATGAAAAACAGTCAATATTCAGGTCCCCAAGAAAGTAGACCTTGGTTCACATCACATACACTATCAAGCATGTCACACACATTATTTGGATACTGACTGTTCACACTTGATGGCCTATAGCAGCACCCCAAAAGAAAAGGCTTTAGATGTGCCAAGTGAACCTGCAACCACCAACACTTAAATAACACATGACATAAGATCTTCTCTAAGCATTACAGTGATATGGCTCTGTATGTGTATATATATATATATACATACATACATACATACAGTGGGGAGAACAAGTATTTGAGACACTGCCGATTTTGCAAGTTTTCCTACTTACAAAGCATGTAGAGGTCTGTAATTTTTATCATAGGTACACTTCAACTGTGAGAGACGGAATCTAAAACAAAAATCCAGAAAATCACGTTGTATGATTTTTAAGTAATTTATTTGCATTTTATTGCATGACATAAGTATTTGATACATCAGAAAAGCAGAACTTAATATTTGGTACAGAAACCTTTTGTTTGCAATTACAGAGATCATAAGTTTCCTGTAGTTCTTGACCAGGTTTGCACACACTGCAGCAGGGATTTTGGCCCACTCTTAGATTCCGTCTCTCACAGTTGAAGTGTACCTATGATAAATATTACAGACCTCTACATGCTTTGTAAGTAGGAAAACCTGCAAAATCGGCAGTGTATCAAATACTTGTTCGCCCCACTGTATATATATATATATACATACAGCAACACCTTCCCCATAGGCATTTGTCTCTTCTATATATGTTATATCCTTGTATTGTTACTGCTGTATCATCAAGAATTATCTAAGTGAGTCTCAGAAATGGCTAATATATGAATGTTATCTGATGTCAGCAAGTTATTGATTTCATGAACCTTATTTCTAAGGCTACATATATTAATCTGTGCTATTTTCAGCCCTTTCCTGGTATCTTATTAGAGATAGTCATAATACTGAAAAGAGCCAACAAAGCAAGATAAAAACATATATACATTCAGCAGTCCATTAATCAATTGGTGTATGTGTGTGTGTGTGAGAGGCAGGGTTGAAGCTACGAATCCATGGCTCTCTCATCCCCTCCAGGCTTTTTGGAGGGTGGACAATGAGCCTGTCATTGTGGATAGTTGCAATGTCCCCACTCGCTCTGGCAGCTTTCATAGCTGGGATCAGTTCTTTCCTCTTCTGGCGCACAGTTTCAGGATAGTCCTCGTTGAGGAAGATATACATTCCTCTCAAGTTCTTGGCTCTTTCCAGAACAGCTACCTTGTCCTTGAACCTCAGGAACTTGACTACTATCGGCCTGGGCCTGTCACCTGGGCCGGTGGTGGGTTTTCCAGTCCTGTGAGCACGCTCCACCTCAATCTTCCTGTGGTCCATCTTTAATTTCTCAGATAATTTCCCTCACTTTGTCCTCAGACTCCGTCCAGGTCTCATGAGGATTCTGCAATTCCGTCCACAACCATGTTTTTCCGCCTTGATTCCGCCTCGAGATCTGATTTATCCGTCATTGTTATCATGGATTCACATACAGAACTGATGTCCTCTCTCAATGACTTACAGATTGCTGTCATCTTGCCGTTCTCCTGTTTCAACTCATCAAGCAGACTCTGACCTCTCTGGTCAGATCGTCCATTCTTTTATTAGTTGAATCCACCAGTATTTGTACAAAACAGCTATTTTTTGTTGTTGTAACAACTGCTTGTAAACTCAGCAAAAAAAGAAACGTCCCTTTTTCAGGACCCTGTCTTTCAAAGATAATTCGTAAAAATCCAAAACTTTTTTTAAACCCATTGTAAAGGGTTTAAACACGGTTTCCCATGCTTGTTCAATGAACCATAAAGAATTAATCAACATGCACCTGTGGAACGATCGTTAAGACACTAACAGCTTACAGACGGTAGGCAATTAAGGTCACAGTTATGAAATCTTAGGACATTAAAGAGGCCTTGCTATTGACTCTGAAAAACACCAAAAGAAAGATGACCAGAGTCCCTGCTCATCTGCGGGAACGTGCCTTAGGCATGCTGCAAGGAGGCACGAGGACTGCAGATGTGGCCAGGGCAATAAATTGCAATGTCCGTACTGTGAGACGCCTAAGACAGTGCTACAGGAAGACAGGACGGACAGCTGATCGTCCTCGCAGTGGCAGACCACGTGTAACAACACCTGCACAGGATCGGTACATCCGAACATCACACCTACGGGACAGGTACAGGATTGGCAACAACAACTGCCCGAGTTACACCAGGAATGCACAATCCCTCCATCAGTGCTCAGACTGTCCGCAATAGGCTGAGAGAGGCTGGAGTGAGGGCTTGTAGGTCTGTTGTAAGGCAGGTCCTCACACACTCACAGTCGCTGGACCAGACAGGACTGGCAAAAAGTGCTCTTCACTGTCGAGTCGCGATTTTGTCTTACCAGGGTTGACGCGTTTATCGTCAAAGGAAAGAGCGTTACACCGAGGCCTGTACTCTGGAGCAGGATCGATTTGGAGGTGGAGGGTCCGTCATGGTCTGGGGCGGTGTATCACAACAAGCTCAGTCCTATGCCTGCAATGACAGCATCAATCTCAACGCTGTGCGTTACAGGGGAGACATCCTCCTCTCTCATGTGGTACCCTTCCTACAGGTTCATCCTGACCTGACCCTCCAGCATGACAATGCCACCAGCCATACTGCTCGTTCTGTGCGTGATTTCCTGCCATGGCCAGCGAAGAGCCCGGATCTTAATCCCATTGAGCACGTCTGGGACCTGTTGGATCGGAGGGCGAGGGCTAGGGCCATTCCCCTCAGAAAAGTCCAGGAACTTGCAGGTGCCTTGGTGGTTGAGTGGGGTAACATCTCACAGCAAGAACTGGCAAATCTGGTGCAGTCCACGAGGAAGAGATGCACTGCAGTGCAGGGACACTTTATTCCATTTCTGTTAGTCACATGTCTGTGGAACTTGTTCAGTTTGTCTCAGTTGTTAAATCTTATGTTCATACAAATATTTACACATGTTAAGTTTGCTGAAAATAAACGCAGTTGACAGTGAGAGAACGTTTCTTTTTTGCTGAGTTTAGAACTCTTTTTGTTTGTTTAAAATATCCTTAATGTGTGATGGAGAGACACCACTTTCCTCAATGGTACTCCTGCCGGCTTTGGTCTTTGTCATGTCAGCTAGCAATGTAGGTTACGCTGTTGCTCCTCAGTTCCAGACAGGGCAGGTCACAGAAGATTGAAAACAACAAATAGCAGGGATCTAGACAGCCACAAAACCGGGACAATCCGCGGTCCCAGCCACAATGGCATTGAAGCCCTCAAGAAAACCCCGCTAGCTGCAAGCCCAAATAGCTCCTCAGACCCGTCCTTCGTTGGCAGAATCACTGGACAGAGACGAGCAGTCCCAGCAACTGATGCCAACTGTGTCGCGGGATCCAAACTAAAAAGTTAGCTAGCTACTGAGAACTTTCCAATACACTTTCAAAACAACAAAACCGAGCTCTTCCGCGCTCAACCGGAAGTTCTGCTTTGAATGTTGATAAACTCGTAAGCTCACTTTTGAGAAAATGACCCTCGAATATTTGGTACCTACTGGAGAGCTCTCCTCATCTACACCCATTCAGCATCGTTCACACCCTTTTAAGCTTTAGCCCTACCCATATCTTTAAGGATTCACATGTGAGGCTATGTACTAAACAACCAAAGATTTCAAGACTAAAGTCTGGTTTACACTACAGGTGTGTTTTTTAATTTAATCTGTTTTAAGTTTGGTCGTTCGTAAAATCAGAGCATTTCACAGCGCTCTGTGCAACAAGTAGGGTTGATCCGAGTGTTCTGACCTAACAACAGAAGTCAAGCACCAACCTGACTGGCTAACGTTGGCTAGCTTACTAGCTACTTCCAGACACAAATGAGAGAACAACTCACTCTGACCATTTTACTCGCCCTAGCAGAGCTGGTTAGGCTGTTTTTATGTTATCCAGAGCAACTGTGCTGCTGTCAACAAATTAATTACATTTTTTTTGCCAACTTTTACCAACAACGGGTTTTGAGCATTCATACATTTGTAAGTTATTCTGCACTCTGGCACACTCAGTCCAGAGTACTCTGAAATCGGAGTAGATAGCTAGAGCGAATTTACCAGCTACATCTATCGACAGTTGTCGCAGTGACATCATAAACATTCTATTGAAATAGTTACTTGCATAGTGGAGTCTTTTGTTTAGACATATAGCTGGCTAGCTAAACAATGAACTATAATCCCAACTATAATGTTACTACCCTGCATGAATCTGCAGGTAGCTAACCAATCAGGTTCAATGTTAGCTAGCTAACATTAGGCTATAACTAGCAATGCAAATGGCTCTGAGATATATTATAATATTACTAATATATATAATATTACTACACAGATCATACACATAATGTTAGCTAGCTAGCCAGCCAGGTAACATTAGCTAGCTAGCAAACAGTACACTAACTTTTTAAATGAAAATGACTTTCTGACAAAATTAAGAACATGTACTATCTGAAAAAGGTAGCTAGCTGGACTCTCTTACAGATATACAAGGACGGACACTTCTCCATCTCTGTCACGGGTGCCATGGTTGCCCTTAGTTTGAATATTTAATCCGGAGCCTTGTGTTCTTTTCGACTCCGTCTGCATATTTGCAATCAAACGCCAGAACTTCCAGAAACTGGAGTGCAACACTTATGCAGTTCTACTATGTGAAATATTTCAAAAAAGCTGGGTTAGAAATGATTATCTACACATACTGACCAGCTCATATTATAGACAGAAGCAGGCTACATGGCAGACCAATCCGAACTCATCTTTCGGAATGTCCAGCCCACTCATTATCTCAGCCAATCATGGAAGGTTGCTGACTTTTTCCATTGCTAAACCAACTAGGCTCGTAATTTAACAATTATTCGTATTTACAGATAGCATACATGTTTGTTATTAAGGCACATGAAAGTTCACATGTTCCAGAAGGCATTTCTGTAAAAAAAAAAGTTGACATTCAAATGGCGCTCCTGTGAAGTAGTGACGCACGACATATGCCTAGTTTTCCTGAAAAGAGTCACATGTTCACTTCAAACTTTTAGTGTAATGAAGAACCCTCCGCGGATGGTTATTCGAAGAAGCAACATAAGGTTTTCATTAGCCCAAAAAAGTGTTCCCTTACAGGGACAAAATTAAGAACCCTTTTTTGTAACTAACTAGCACCTTTATCCTGGGATACAGTTTATACTTTTCAGGGGACAATTACAGAAAGTTTCATGCCAAAAACACACCATCATGTCTTTCCAAGAGGTGTTTAAGTGTTCCTGAGTGGTTCAGTTTCAGTCCTGACTTCAATTTGAAGATGGGTGTACCTAATACACTGTCCACTGAGTATGTTGCGCTAGGAGTTTTGCAAAGTTGGTAGAATCTTATTCAAAATGATACACAGTTGTAATGGCTGCAAAAGTGCTTCCACCAATTAACTCTGGGGTGTGAAGACAAAGTACGTATTTTTTTTGTGGGGTTTTTCTTTGACCGATATTTACAGCATTTTCCACTGGGTTTGCTGCAGGCCAAAAATCCTAGGAAATGCTGTTTAACTGACACAAGATTGCGCCAATCAATAATTCAATGTCTGGTTGTGCGTGAGTGTTTGGTGGGAAGATCACCTAAACTAGGGGAGGCGTAGCATCTTAATTGCACAAAGCCTAAGATTTGGTAGGGAATACTATTTGTAGATTCTACACCTCACTTTGCTCAAGCTGATCCTCTCCAACAGGGCAATACCCCGATGGGACACTCCTTGCAGACAACAATATATTCCTCCAAACCTGCAGATTTTAAACAGAAAGACGGGATAGACAACCTTCTGAAAAACAATATTACGTTGATTGATGCTTCTACCATAGAAGGTTGTGGAGGATATAGTCTCATCCTTACGTAACAAGACACCATCAATCAACAAAAAATATTTCACAATGTATTCGTCTGTTCTTAACATATTGGTATGATAGGCATTTTTATATCAGAAAATGAAAGAAGGGGAAATGTAGACTTTTCAGAACATAAATGGCTAGCATATTTTAATTCGCTCTAGAAATAACAACCCCAAAACTTTTTCAACTCCATTAAGACCATAGTATTTAGAGATGCGCTTCTCCGCCAGGTATTCTGATTTATATTCTAACACGAGAAATAGTTCACTGCCTGTAAATACACTGTATCATCCAGAACAGCTTTAACATCTACACCCAGCTGACCTACAAAATATGAAGATTTTATTGGTCTTGTGTGTCGGTGGATACGCTGGTTATTGTGGAAATGCGTACATTTTTTCTATTTTTTGACTGCGCCTCCGTTTTTCCATGTGTATTAATGAATGTGCGAATTTTGGGATTGTCAACTTTTGTCACGCCCTGATTTGTTTCACCTGTTCCTGTGATTGTCTCCACCCCCTCCAGGTGACGCTTATTTTCTCCAGTGTATTTATCCCTGTGTTTCCTGTCTCTCTGTGCCAGTTCATCTTGTATGTTAGTCAAGTCAACCAGCGTGTTTTTCCAGTACTCCTTTTGCTATTCTCTTTTTGATAGTCTTCCCGGTTTTGACCCCTGCCTGACTCTGGACTACTTTCCCACCTGCCTGATCATCCTGCCTGCCCTGACCTTGATTCTGCCTGCACTTCGGTACCTTTTGGACACTGAATTGGTTTTGACCCTTTTGCCTGTCCACGACCATTCTCTTGCCTTACCCTATTGGATTAATAAATATTGTAAGACTCCAACCATCTGCATCTGGGTCCCGCCTTATGTCATGATACTTTTTAGTATTTTTGTATTTCTATAGCAAATAAAAATGGCCACTTTTTAGGAAATAGGCTACATTTTCTTAGATACAGTAGAATGCCTATTATTCCCATATAAGATTGATAACAGACAATGAATAAGGTCATATTTATGTTGATAATGTCCTTAAAATAGGCTAATAATTTGGTGCATTAGGCTTAAGCGTAGGCTGCTGATGAGAATTGTCGGCAGAACATTTCATTTGAAGTCAATCGACATGGTTGGGAATGTATTCTTTACTAATTTGATAATTATGTTAGAGGATAATGTTATTCACACGTGATAATGAATACACATGGTGTGAGAAGGTGCCATATCGGCCTTGAGGTCAGATGATCAAAATGCGGTGTAGAAAGAAAACAACCAAAATGCCTGGCCTTAGGTACAGTGCATTCAGAAAGTATTCAACCCCTGTGACTTTTTCCACATTTTGTTACGTTAGTCTTATTCTAAAATTGATGGAATGGCATATCGCTGCAGAATGCTGTGGTGGCCGTGCTGGTTAAGTGTGCCTTGAATTCTAAATAAATCACAGACAGTGTCACCTGCAAAACTCCATCACACCACCACCTCCTCCACGCTTCCTTATCGGGAAACACATCTGCGGAGATCATCCGTTCCCCTACTCTGCGTCTCATAGAGCCATGGCGGTTGGTACCAAAAATCTCAAATTTGGACTAATCAGACCAAAGGACAGATTTCCACCTGTCTAATGTCAATTGCTTGTGTTTCTTGGCCCAAACAAGTCTCTTCTTCTCATTGGTGTACTTTAGTAGTGGTTTCTTTGCAGCAATTTGACCAAGAAGGCCTGATTCACACAGTCTCCTCTGAACAGTTGGTGTTGAGATGTGTCTGTTACCTGAACTCTGAAGCATTTGTTTGGGCTGCAGTTTCTGATGTTGGTAACTCTAATGAAGTTATCCTATGCAGCAGAGGTAACTGAGTCTTCCTTTCCTGTGGCGGTCCTCATGAGAGCCAGTTTCATTATAACGCTTGATGGTTTTTGCGACTGCACAAGAAGAAGTTCTTGAACTTTTCCAGATTGACTGACCTTCAAGTCTTAAAGTAATGATGGAGTGTCATTTGTCTTTGCTTATTTGATCTGTTCTTGCCATAATATGGACTTAGTCTTCTACCTAATAGCGCTATCTTCTGTATACCACCCATACTTTGTCACAACACAACTGATTGGCTCAAATGCATTAAGAAGGAAAGAAATTCCACAAATGAACTTTTAACAAGGCACTCCTGTTAATTGAAATGCATTCCAGTTGACTACCTCATTAAGCTGATTGCACACTCGTGGCATTCCTTCAAAGCTGCCATCAAAGCAAGAGATTCTTCTACTTTGAAGAATCTCAAATATATTTTGATTTGTTTAACACTTTTTTGGTTACTACATGATTCCACATGCGTTATGTCATAGTTTTGATGTCTTCACTATTATTCTACAATGTAGAAAATAGTCAAAATAAAGGAAAACCTTTTGAATGAGTAGGTGTCCAAACTTTTGACTGGTACTGTATGTAAATGTATATTTCATTTATTTTTATTTTTATAAAATATACTGTCATTATCATTATGGGGTATTCTGTGTAGATTGATGACGAAAAAAACAATTTAATACATTTTAGAATAAGACTGTGACGTCACAACATTTGGAACAAGTCAAGGGGTGTGAATACTTTCCGAATGCTCTGTATAACACACTAGTCTGTGTCAACAAACCCTATGTCTCTACTAGTGTTATGGAACACATCTCGCCCCCGTTGTATGTGTCATAGGCACTGGGATGAGCGGGTTGACTAGTTTACGAAGGAGGTTAGGTTTGACTCCCCTTGGCTCCTAGAAACAGTCCCAGAGATTCTAAGGCCCTAGCAACCATTTGTTAGCATGAGGCATTCCAGCAATAATTACTATTTCCTTGTCGCATAAAAGAGAGGATGCAGGAGGGATGGAGAAAAATCCTCGCCAGGAGGTAGATTACTGACAACTCTGTCTGCCTTTCTCTCTCTCTGTCTCTCAGGAAAGGACGACAGTAAATCAAGCTCTTAATCACGGAGCAGTTAACATCCGTTTAGGCTATGGGTCCTGGTCAAAAGTACTGCACTAAATAGGGAATAGGGTGCCATTTTGGGACACAGCCTATGTGATGTCTGATGCAAAATTGACAATGTTCATTGATATTGTGCAGTTGTTGCGCTCACTGTCTATATGCTGCAGCTGAAGCTTATCCTTATCTAGATCCTAAACACATGCACGTGCGCATGCACACACTTCAGCTCTGTTACACCCCTCCACTCCTTCCTGAATCACTCTTGTAATCACTCCTGATGGACTCGCAAACCATACCTGCCCATTCAACACTGTTCCGGGTACCCCAGTTTGAATCCTCTTTCCCAAACCATAAGTACTGTCTGATTCATTGTGGTACAAACGGTACGATACAAATCATTCCTGTTCAATTATTCAGTTGTAAAATGACTGCAGCTCAAACTGACTATAACCAGCCAGAAATACAAATGCTGAAATGATACGAGACAGCAGGTTTTGACCTTTGGGACACATCCTATGTGACTACAAGCCTCAAACCCCCATGGCAGAAGCCCTTGTAGTGTCTGCAAATGCAATCAAAGACCTCAACGGAATGTCAAATACAGAAATCTCAAAACCAGCTGGAGAAACAGGCTATTTTATTCCATTTTACTCCTTCACTTCCCGAGGACCCCTTCAGTCTCTTCTTTTTCTTGTTCACAGAGGAGTTGGTTCCTTTTTTCTCCCTGATGTGTCTGTGCTTTGAAGGCAACATGAGCGACGGTGGAGAGCAGTTTCAAAGCAGCCATGTCATTTAGCTGACTGACTGAGCAGGTCCTTACCGAGGCTCTTTTTCTCAGTTTCAAAGCTAGGACGTAGGGGAAAGTATTAGCGAGGAAGACGTACACACCAGGCAAGAGCTCTGCTGGAGATCAGTATATGTTATTGATGTCAAATTGTATTGGTCACATACACATGTTTAGCAGATGTTATTGCGGGTGTAGCAAAATGCTTGTGTTTCTAGCTCCAACAGTGTAGTAATATCTAAAAGGAAAAGAATGGAATTAAGAAATATATACATATTAGGACGAGCGACGTCGTAGTGGCATAGACTAAAATAAAGTAGAATAGAATACAGTATATGAGATGAGTTAAGCAAAAAATATGTAAACATTAAAGTGACTAGTGTTCCATTATTAAAGTGGCCAGGGATTTCAAGTCTATGTATATAGGGCAGCAGCCTCTAAGGTGCAGGATTACGTAACCGGGTGGAAGCCGCCTAGTGATGGCTATTTAACTGTCTGGTGGCCTTGAGATAGAAGCTGTTTTTCAGTCTCTCGGTCCCAGCTTTGATGCACCTGTACTGACCTCGCCTTCTGGATGGTAGCAGGCTACCCATGCAGTGGCTCGGGTGGTTGTTGTCCTTGATCTTTTTGGACTTCCTGAGACATCGGTTGCTGTGGGTGTCCTGGAGGGCAGGGGATGTGTATGGCATACCGTACCATCCGTTGGAGAGTCCTGCGGTTGCGGACGGTGCAGTTGCCATACCCGGCGGTGATACAGCCCGACAGGATCCTCTCAATTGTGCATCTGTAAAAGTTTGAGGGTTTTAGGTGCCAAGCTACATTTCTTCAACCTCCTGAGGTTGACGAGACAGTGTTGCGCCTTCTTCACCACACTGTCTGTGTGGGTGGACCGTTTCAGATCGTCAATGATGTGCACACAGAGGAACTTGAAGCTTTCTACTTCCCTAGAACTCTATAATACTAGGGCTACTGAAATCTGGCCCTCGAATCCAGTTATACTTCTAGAGCCATAGGTATCAACAGGGTTGGGGAGTAACGGATTACAGGTAACAGATTACAGAAAAACAAACTAATCCGTTACGTTACCAGCAAAAATATTGCAATCCGATAACAAATACTTTTGAAAAAAGTTCCAGGGGTATTAAATTAATTGGAATGACTGGAAATCTGACAGACTTTGGTTTTTAATGTAAAGAAATAACCTAATATTATCTGTAGTAGAAGGCAATGGGTTAGAAGAAGCCTACTTAAGTAAAATGCAACATTCATTTATGGCCAGCTATGTAAACTAACATTGATTTATCCTGCAATAGATGTCATTCAGTTGATAATATTAATTTTTGTCTTCTAATTCCTCTTTAGGGGATAGCAATCTGATAGTAACTGAGTATGGGTAATCCAAAAGTTACTTGGGGCGGAAGGTAGCCTAGTGATTCGAGCATTGGACTAGTAACCGAACAGTTGCAAGATCGAATCCCTGAGCTGACAAGGTAAAAATCTGTTGTTCTGGCCCTGAACAAGGCAGTTAACCCCCTGTTCCTAGGCCGTCACTGAAAATAAGAATTTGTTCTTAACTGACTTGCCTAGTTAAATAAAGGTTAAAAAAAACCCCTTCACTGATCACAATTTCCAACATGTAACTGTAACAGATTACATTTAGAAAGTAATCTACCCAACCCTGGGTATCAAGCATCTCAGTAGTGCTGATTTAGGATCAGTTTTGTCTTTTAGATAAAATGGACAGGTGGCACCTGATCCTGTAGATCAGTTCTCCAACTATAAGACGCTTGATACATATGGCCCCTGGTTCTTTTCCTATCACGGACTGATTTAGACCGGAAAGCGCAATAGACTTGGCCAGGCCTCATTGTTCGTTCTGCAGTATGGCGCCACTGATAAACATGACGAACAGTTCCAAAAACACCCACATACGTCCTTTTAGAAACAGCAAAGCTCTCAGTATAGTGATGCAGGTCTTTAGATGTTGTAAACATGACATTGTGTAATTCCTTACTTTATTTGCCACGTTATTCCTTTTTATTGGACTTGAGTGATACTTTTCTGTGTTCGAGCATGCGCATGCTTTCTCGCTTCCATTCTAGTGATACGAGAAAGCATGTATTTGTATTTATTAGGGATCCCCATTAGCTGCTGCCTTGGCAGCAGCTACTCTTCCTGGGATCCAAACACACCAAAGCACCCACATTACATATGAAACAAAAGATAAAACAGTGAACTATGTTTGTAAAAGCACACACTTGCATCTCGCACGTGGAAATGTATTGCTCGAGTCCAACAAAATGGAATATAAAGTTGCCAAGCCCCAAAAAACTGACTTGCTGTCAACAGGCCTACAACTCTAGATATGTTTGTTCAACTTCATTAAGTAAACAAAAATAAAGGGACTGATTCAGACTTGGGACACAAGATGACTTGAATCTCTGGGGTAGCACTTAAGCTAACATACAAAGACCAAACAAACAAAGACCAAGCAGTGTTTTATGACACTGAAGGAAGCAAATTAGTTTTAGAGCATGGTTAAAATATGAGTATTTATGAAGACTATGGTGGGGAACTGAATCTCTCATATTGCCACTGCCATATACTGTATCTAAGCTTATCAACCTGGACAGAATTGGGTATGTGTTGTAATATGTACTGTATATCTATCTATAATATGTTAAAACAACAGTAAGGTTATGAAAAATACAAAAGATTAAATTGACTAGTGCAAAGACGCCAAGAAGATATGGCATCTGAGTGTGTGTGCTATTGTGGGGGATTTGTGTACTGAACATGTCTCTGAAACAATAACTGCAGGGCACTCCACTGAACTTCGCTCAAGGCCTTGCCATTACACCAACAGCTGCCTCCTATGAAACTTACCATCAGTGCCCCCCCCCTCCCCCAAATTGACAACTCCCAAATTGACAGAGCTGGGCCAAACTCCTTAGCTGGAAATGGCTGTATTACAAAATGACAGCTGAGAAATAATTGTCTGTGTGTTCACTGGCTGCTAAGGAGTCGAAGGACACACACAGCAAAGACTAGAGTGCGTGAGCCAGTGAGCTTTGATTTTTAAAGCATAAAGTGCTTTTCACACGCACACAGTGTTCATACCTGAGACGTAACAATAGAGAGATCCCCTTGTCGTCCATATGTGTCCTATCTATACATGAAATACACCTCAGTCTCTAAACACACACACTAAGGAAAGTAAAGTTCTGGGCCTGGTGTTCATAAAGCATCTCCGAGACAATTGATCATAATACATTTGATTTTGATTTGGACAGGGATGACTTAAGCTTAGCCACATAATGACAGCCCATCTTTGACATAAAAGTAAGGCCCAGCTGTGCAGCCGTACATGAATGAAAGAGGGAATTTCTCACCCACGACCACGAGCACTGACTTTGAACCAGCGTCAGAGGTGCACCTCCAATCCTGTCCATCAGAACAAGCTGATCCGAGATCAGTGGATGCAGATCCACATTTAGGGCCTATTACGGACCTGTGGATACTTGATGGGGTGAGTGAGTTCATTCCCTGACAACTGATCTGAGCGCATACTCACCCCCTCTCGGCCTGTTGCGAGATGGTGTTGCCATAGCGATGTGGTGATGTAAACTGGCGTGATAGGCTGTCACTGTGAGGCAGTTCTGCACGGAGGAGAAATTCTCTCTAAACAGAGAGAGTGGAAAGACTATATTTACCGTATTAAAGACACTGAATGTGTATTTGATATATATGGTGCTCTTAACTGTACTGTCACTATAATCACCCATTTAGAGAATTGTATACAATAAATTAAGACTTTCTCGTATTGCAGAAGTACTAGGTACTAGGTATTTTCAGAGCAATATTTCTGGAAAAATGAAATGGTAAAATAGTATTTACACAGTAATAATCTATGATTTACTTGTTTGTTCCAATCTGATTAATTGAGAACACAACTGGGCACTATTTTGGCACCAGGTAGCTACCGATGTTGAATTCTTTCAAGTACCAGAAAGTGCCTATTACCATACAATTTCCTATGAAACACTAGGTAAATCACATAGATATGCTCACGTTATCGGGCCGGTTACCCAGACCCAGATTAAGCCTAAACATCAATCTCAATTTTCATCCTTCTCAATGTAGGCCTAATCTGTGCTGGGAAATCGACCCATAGAGTAATAGGGACTCTTCAAAACTACGGTATCATAGATATTCACTGATTTTAATGTCAGAAGGGACTTGTGTTAGCATTTACTTAGCAGACCGGATCATTTATGCTTTAGAATTAAACCGAAACGTAATGTAATCACAAAATTATTCCAATCCAAACACCATTTGAAAGTCTATTTGGACAACAGCTGAGCCTTTTCATTTGTTGTAATAATGTCACCCACTAAGTTCTGAAGAGACTCACAATAGTTCCGATAGGTTAGGCAAGTGGTTCTCAAACCTCTCCTCTGAAACACCCAGCCGTTCCATGTATTTGATTCCAAAGATAGCACGCCTGATTCAACTTGTCATCAAGCCCCTGACTAGATGAATCAGGTGAACTAGTTCAAGGCTACAAAAAAATTTGAAATGTCTGTGGATCTCAGAGGAGAGGTTTGAGAACCACTGGGTTAGGCTACTTCAAACATATTTACTGCTATGTGCACATGCTTTTTTATTTTTATTTATCTTTATTTAACCAGGTTAAGCTAGTTGAGAACAAGTTCTCATTTACAACTGCGACCTGGCCAAGATAAAGCAAAGCAGTGCGACACAAACAACAACACAGAGTTACACAAGCATACAGTCAATAACACAATAGAAAAATAGAATGTCTACATGTGTGCAAATGGCGTGAGGAGGTAAGGCAATAAATAGG